>NC_141695.1:636035856-637472522 GCF_964263255.1 Lissotriton vulgaris
AGGGCCCTGGATAGACGCGGCTATAGATTGGTAGCTCATGCTGGATTCACATCTGGCTCTAGAGGGGTCGGCATATTGATCAAATCCTCCCTGCCCTTTGAAATAGACGAAGTCGCACTCGATGATAGGGGTCGGTACGCCGCTGTCTCCGGGCGGTGGGAGGGGAAGGTGCTCACAGTTGTTAGTGTTTATATTCCCCCGGGTCTTCAAGCTACCACCTACGCCGATCTGGGACGGACTCTCCTAGGGCTTCCAGATGGTCTCCTTGTATTGGGTAAGGATTTTAACTCGGTGGTCTCTGGTGATTGTGACTGATTACCCCCCAGAGTCCTGCCGGCGTCTCAGCTATGGCTTTCTGAGCTGCTTGAGACCTTTGGATTGGTAGATGTATGGCAGATGCTACACCCTACGCATATGCAATATACGTTCCACTCTGGAGCACACGGTAGTCTCTCTAGGATTGACTATTTTCTGATGCTGACTGCCCACACTCCTTCTGTTCGTGAGGTCCGCCATCTTCCCAGGGGCATTTCTGATCATTCACCCTTGTTGCTCGGGGTCTCGGTGGGTTTGTGTAGCGAGAGCAGGGTTGCCCCTATTCATCCTTGGCACTTAAGAAATCCCAAGATGCGCTCCGAGCTTATCAAGGCTATTGATTGTTATTTCAATGAAAATGTGGGTTCTGTTTCTTTGTCTGTTTCCTTATGGGAGGCCTTTAAAACTAACTAGAAGTGTGACCAATGGGTCATTGGTTACATCCCCAACAGGCACTCTGTGTTGGTTCCTCTCTGAATAAGGACTCCAATTCAATTTCTTTAACAACGTTTTTATTGTTTAAACTCCTTTTCTTTTATGATTATATTCATCATAATTGACCTTCAAGCATTCTTGTAAAAATATTTTTCTTTTTCAAACGAATTTCTTTTTGAAACATATATATATTTATGAGCTCCAATGCATTTCGGGCATCACTTGCCCTTCCTCAGGGAGCAGTGGCTGTTGAAAATACAAATGTAATCAAAATCACAACCCTCATTTCTGTACACTTGCATCAATGTTATCAATAGTTTAGGTTCACACCATGCGGGGATTTTAATAATGTGTCATAGTGTGTTCGGGATAAATGTGACATTTTCCACCTGTGCCGTGATAAAATTACTAAAGAAACGCACTTACATGGGAGTCGGGAACAGTCTGGACTCCCGAATCTGTATATGGAAAATTACGCGAGTCAATAAAGAGATTCAACATCGTGCCATCGAGAGAAATGCCGTGCGGCATTCAATTCGTGTTACTGACCTTGAGCGCTAATGAGATTTCTTTAAAAAATGTGTATGCCGCTTATCTCGACAGGTCACGCCGTCTCCCGGTATTCGTGCTCCGGTGTAGCTGATGCTAGCGAAGTTACTTCTGTGTCGCTCTGACGCGGGTATAGATAATGAAAGCATACTATGCTGCGCTAGTTTGAAAGACAGACTGCGTATCAATTTTTATAGATTGGTTCCTTTGCCCTCTCCACTTGGGCCCCTGGAATCGTTCTTTGCCATGTGCTTGTGTGGTTTGTTTCGTTAGATGTTTTTCACCAAAATCATAAAATGAAACCTATTTTATCCTTTGGCTTTCTCTGTTTCATGTGCCTGTACACTGGATATTTGCTATTCTCCGTACTGCCTGTACTGCCTCTATACCTGCTATCCTGATGTTCATTGTCATATCGGCCGGCCCGGTCGGGTTGTAGGCAGACGCTGTGTACTGTGCATACCGAAAATAAAGGTTTTTTAAAAATAAAAAAAAATAAAAAAAAAACAAAGCATGCTGTAGCGTGACCCTCTTGCACCCCGGTGTCCTTTTAGGGCCCATACTTATTCCCTATTTTCTCATTGTTTTGTTTGCTTCAAAGTCTCTGGGATGAGTCCAAACCAGTTTTGTCCTCCCTTGTCCATCTTGACTACAGGGGGTGGAGGGAGCATTGTGCAAAAAAGACTGCCTATTCAGGTGCTAGCAGAACTCCCACCACTCTAAATGCAGACCAGGTCCATTCAGCCTAGCAATGAGTCATCCAGGCAAGGCAGTACACACTTCAACCCCCTTGTGACTGTCTAGAGTGAATGCTTATCTCCAGCTTCTCAAACAAATGATGGACGGGATGCTGAATAAATCATACATTCACCCCAGTCAAGAGATCTGGTTTAAATCCATTTTTCTTTTGCTCACCATGCCACCCCAGTTTAGACCCAGCCATATGCAAATCAGTCTTAACCCTGTGCCTTATGGGAACAGTCCAGACCGAACTGCCAAGTCAGGCCCTCCCAGGACCGGAAACAATCATCCTGGAATCCGTTTCTGGGTATTACCCTTCATCAGCCAGGCTAGCTAGAATTCAGTGCCACAGTGAGCAAGGGACCCACATCTGTTCATACCCATCCCATTTAGGGTGAAAAGTGCTACGCAAACAAATGATGGACGGATTGCAGAATAAATCATGCAGTCACCCCCAGTCAAGAGATCTTGGCAGTTTGGGCTGGACTGTTCCCATGAGGCACAGGGTCAAGACTGATTTGCATATGGCTGGGTTCAAACTGGAATGGCATGGTGAGCAGAACTACGATGGATTTAGGCCCAGATCTATGTACTGGGGTGAATGTATGATATTGTTCTGCATGCTGTCCATCAACTGTTGTTTTTGCATTTGTCACCCCGAGTGGGACGGGTATGCTCAAACATGGGTCCCGTGCTCTCCATGCCACTAGAACCGAGCTATCCTGGCTGATGAGGGCTTGTAGTGGGGCTGCGCCTTGCGTTTCTACAGTGTTAAGTTAGCATGAGCTTATTAGAAGTTTAAACGCCATTTTACCTTTTGTATTCTCTTGCACACGTTAGTTATTGTTTCACGTTAGGCTGCGAGTTTTGTTTCACATGAGAATAACTTGTTTTTCCACATTGCTAGACTTGCTTTGTAAGCGTAGTCTGAACAGTGAGTGCCGAGGCCTTCAAGGTTATATCAACACTGTTGCTTTTGTTCGAACTGATCAGCGCACGTTCTAGACATAACATATATGCAGCTGTGGACAGCTCAGATACTTACACTTTTAATAATACACTGTGTAGGCATGATTGAAAACACTTGGAGAATTTTCGTATGCTGAGAACTTGTGCAGAACTTGATGTAATTCACTCCTTCTAAACTCTGAGGTATGGGGTCGCCTATGCAAGCCTAAGAGACTTTCTTTAGGAATAAAATAACCTACTAGCAAGGTTAGGGTGAAATATAGGTATATTTTTAACCTGTTTCCATTTAGCATTATAACATGCATTCTCCCATTGTATTTATTCGAATAGTAACCATGCTGACAATCTTATTTCTTATCATATGTCTGCTTGCTGATCACGGTGTTAAAATAAACATTTTCAACTTGCTCGTGTCTCCCTTTACTCCTTGTTTGGACTGGTATGAGAGTATAAGGAAAGAGTGTTCATGTTCCCCACCTTACCTGAGGTATCCTAAGTCTCATGTTCTGGGTGGTCTAATCATTGGTGACTTTGTTATAGGACGAAGAGCTAATGAGACACTGAGGCTAGTCTGGTAGGGGATTTTGGGTACCTAGGTGAGTTTTGGTACACCCTAATTCACTGAAGTCATGAGTCTCTGTGCACAGTTCTGTGACTGAGCAGAATCCCTGCAATATGGCGCCCATACGTTGGTGGCCTTATTTCATGACTCTTGAGTAGTGCTTATATCAGTCCTTAACCCCTCACTATTGTTTCCGGTTAACAGTAGTGACGGATAAACCTATCTATAGTTACATAGGTCTTTTCAAGCTTGAATCTTTCAAACGGTTTCCAATTGAATTACTGCCCAGTTGAGCTACATTGTTTTGCATTGTACCTTACTTAACTGTATCGTTATGACTGACGTTGACATACTGCAGCATAGTCGCATTGTGGTCCGCAATCATTTGCAGGCTTATAACGTTGGCTTGGAGGGCATGGCCGTTAATTTAGTGGTGAGTGCTGAGGTAGGTTACCCGTTTGAGATCTTCTACTCATGGGTGACATTTCCACGAGTGGATGTGGCTACTCAGGTGTTTCACACTTACACTCACACAGTCTTGCCCGGGGAATATGTTCATTATGGGACAGAGGAAATTCCGATTTCTGCATGGCAGCACCATGTTTGGTTTAATGGCGACCTTCCCCACAGTTTAACAGCGATTAGATTAGGTCCTTTGTCCATTCCATGCGCTTCTTGGCCTGTTTTGGCTGGATTTACCCCGCATCCTCGTGCTGGGACAGTCCCTGTTGCCGAGTTGAGGCCCCTATATACCTCCGCAATTGGAGTTATTAGGGCCTTGGTTCAATATATTTCCCGCAATTTCCAGGGCGGGCCCCTAGCGTTGCCGCGCTCCCAGCTGACCGAGCGGGATGAAGCTTAGTTCTGTCATGGTTAATGCGGTTATGGGCAAGCGTCCCCAGGATAAGGATGATATGCCTTTCTGGCTTGCCGAAAAATGTGTCCAGCTGGAAGCTGTTTTTCCTAATTCGAGTCCTGTAGAAAAACACAGAATTCTTACAATTAGTTTACCCAAGGACTTGGTACCTGAAGCCGGTGACTGTGAGGTTCAGGGGATAGAATCTTTGCGGCAGTGTACACAAGGTGCTTCAGCACTCCATCAATGGCTGTCCTGCCGACGGTCATCAAATGCGTTCAAGATGAACACAGACCTGAAGCTGCGGTTGAATTGGGAATGAGACTCGTTGGCTCATTTGATGTAGTTTCCGATCTCGTCCTTTCTAATATAAAGGGAGATGCGGTGAACTTCCAAGTGTCTAATGCCTTCCGAGAGGTCCCTGATGCTAATAAACCCCGCCAGTTACCGATGATTATTACAGCAGCTTATAAGAACATAGGCCGTAATTGTTTAGGTGTCAAGCCCTTTTCTGCTAAAGAATAAAAACAGACTCAAGGGTCGAAGTTTGAAAAAGACGATCAACCCAAAGCTCCAAAGCAAAATTGGAACAAAAACAAGAAACAGGGTAAACAACAACAGAAACAGGAGTCCCGTCCTGTGTCACCCGAGCCTGCGCCTACTGAGCGTTCTTATGACTGGCGCGACCGCACTACGATTAAGTCACCTGATCGATTTCAGGTTCCTGATCAACTTTCTCCTCGTTCTTTACAGGACACATCGGCCTCATCGTCCGGTGGTGGAAGAAGCGGCAGAGGAAGGGGTGGCCAGCAGAGTCGCGACCAGCCCCGCCCGATAGACGGAAAGGCAAGCAGGACGATTCTTCACAGAAAAGACCCCAGTTTCAGAAAAAGAAAGTTGCCGCTTAAGCAGCGAGATATGCCACAGATAGTGAGAATGCAGCTTCGAAATCAGACATGGGCGCAGATGCTGTTGGACAGCGCAGCAGAGATTACCATAGTGCGAGAGGCCCTGCGTCCACTACTGAAGGTGACAGCGACTGACAAATTCATTGTTGTTGAGACAGCTGATACTAGAGTAGAAAGTAGCTTGTAAGTGGCTCGGTAGTGTCTCGCGCAAAGCAAATATGAATGGAAGAACAGAAAGTTATTGATAGATGCTCTAGAGGACACAAGGCACGGCCACCTGCGTGCCAGAAACAATCTCATGTGAAACACAAAGAAATAACAAATAACAACACTTTGTCCCCGAGCAAACAAATAAAGTATCAAAAGATCAAAAAAAATTCAAATTTCAGTCCATAAAGAGTCCTCCAGAAGATGCAAATTGAAGAACAAGTTCTTTATTTTCTTAATGCTCAAATTCAGAATAACAAATTCTGGGAAATGATCCTGTGTAGTTGGTATCATCCAATGTAGCCTGACAGCCGACACGTGTTTCGTCTTGGGCACAAATCACCCAATGACTTCCTCAGGGCTACAATAACAAAAAACACATACATTGTGCTCAGTTTTGACATTCAAATTATCACCTGTCAACAGATTTAGGTCTACTCTTTATAGACATAAGGAGTTGAAGGGTGGAGTCCATTCGAGGTATAGACCCCAGTGTCCACATGCCACACCCGTGATAATGCTAGAGTGACAAAGTGATTAGCAAAACCCAAAAATAAAATAAAGGGTGAATACGTTTGTGCAGAAGACCCTAAATCACCAAAAGAAGAAAGAAGAAACCAAAAGGGCTATATTACAGAGAGGATTAAACGTTTCTAGAAAAAAATCGGCCTACTACTTTCCAAGCTTAGTGTTATCCTCTCCGTCCTCAGGATCAGCTTGTGGTAATAGTAGGCCACCTCCAGATCTATCCAAGCCCAGAATGCTGTAAAAGCCGTGGGCTAAAGAAAGATCAGGTGAGGGCAAAAATAATAAACAGGGAGGATAGGATGGGGACAGCTGGGAGGGAGAGCTGTGAAGACAGAACAAACACAGGATTGGTGTCACTTCTATATGTATACACTATAATCACAATACCACTCAACCTCTGCCCCGCTATACCTGTATATAGAACGCTGACTGCCTGAACTCAGAAGATGCCTCTCTAAACTGAGATTACGTAAATCAGCCTGTTCTTGCCTTCCCCTGTAAAATAGAAAGCACGATAGTAAAACACCCCTCCTATGAACCTGCCCTAAAGAGTATTGATATGAGGGAAAGAAAAACCACACTACGTACCCTACTCTTGCTCTTCAGAGCCCTGAAGAAAACAGTTATCCAAGTCTATGAATGTGTAGAAGGTCAGCAGTTAAACAGTTACTCTCCCACAACGGAAAAGGAAAGGGTTACGTCACCCACAAATAATGGAGACAAAGGTTACCTGATGTTCTTGATGTACTAGGCGGTAACCTCCGTTTCTCGTCAAAGGAATATAATAATGAAGACCCTCTGCAATAGCCGATGCAAGAAGGCTTTCCAACAGAGGGCCTTTATAAAGTAAAGGTAAACTACTGTTTCCTCCGCAATAGCCGATGCAAGAAGGCTCGCCAACGGAGGAAACAGAAATAAGCAAAATAACGCGTTTACTCCGCAAGAGCCCTTGACCAGGCTCGCCAACGGAGTAAACAGGAATGAGCGAAACACAGCGTTTACTCCGCAAGAGCCCTTGACCCGGCTCGCCAACAGAGTAAACAGGACTGAGCACAAAACACCGCTTGTGCTCCGCAAGAGCCTGCGACAAGGCTCGCCAACGGAAAATAGATCGGAAGCAGTAAGGTCCGTAACGCAACAGCTGTCCTCCGCAATTGCCGACGGCAAGGCACTCCAACGGAGGACAGGACGGAGTTGAAGAGTCGGTAAGCACTCACCAACCGGCCTCGAACACCACACCAGCACCGAACAAGCTTCACAGCAAAGTCGCCAGGAATAACAAGGAACAGGAACCGGAATATCCGACAACGGCTCCCGGACGCCTCCTCTTATTTATGCTCCGCCTCCTTCCGCTAAGCCTTCTGGGAAATGTAGTTTTCCCCATCGTTGTTCACTGGTTCCATGAGGCGCGATAACACCTGACAGTACATCCCCCCTCACCTAGAGCGCCGAAGGGGACCGGGACGCTCAGGGAAACGGCGATGATACTCAGACACCAATCGCGGTGCATGTACTCCCGATGCGGGTTCCCACGAATTTTCCTCGGGACCGTAACCTTTCCACGCCACCAGATATCGAAGGCCACGACCCCGCCACCTGGAGTCCAGAATCCCCTCCACCTCGTATTCCAGACCATCAGAAACTAGCAAGGGAGGTGGGAGGCGCCGTACCACAGCAGCGGCTGGCTTGAGTAGGGATACATGAAATACCGGATGAATGCGGAGATGTCTCGGCAACTGCAACTTCACCGCCACGGGATTGATGCACTGCACCACACGAAAGGGACCAATGTACCGTGGGTTAAACACACTGTAGTGCCGGAATCGGATGTTCCTGGTAGACAGCCATACCCAATCCCCCACGCAATACACCGGACCGGGACGACGTCTTTTGTCAGCCGTGTTCTTATAAGCCAATTTGGAGGACTTCAGAGAGGTTCGTGCCTGCACCAGTATTCTCTTGAGTTGAGACACCCTTCTGGCCGCCTCGGGTACGTTCTCCTCTCTATATGGCTGGACAAAAGGGAGAAAACGGGGATGATGCCCGTACGTGCAATAAAACGGCGACACTCTCGTAGCTGAATGGGTAGCATTGTTGTATGCCACCTCTGCGAGCCAAAGATGCTCCACCCAATCCTTCTTTTCCTGGGAAACATAGCAGCGCAAGAATTGCTTCAATGTTTGATTGAGTCTTTCCGTCTGGCCATCGGTCTGGGGATGGAAGCTCGTGGACAACGCTGTCTTGATGTGGAGAGAGGAGCACCATGCCTTCCAAAACTGGGCCGTAAACTGAGAACCTCTATCCGACACTATGATTGAAGGTAACCCATGCAGACGAACAATATGTCTCATAAGAAGCTGTGCCAATTGACCTGCTGTCGGTATCTGTGGACATGCAATGAAGTGACCCATCTTTGTTAGGTAATCAATGACCACCAACACAGTGGTGCAACCCTGATCCCTTGGAAGACCGACCACAAAATCCAAAGAAATACAGTCCCAAGGAGTAGAAGGAGTAGGCATGGGCTGCAATAAACCTGCAGGCCTCCGATGGTCTGACTTAGCGCGAGCACAAACGTCACATTCCGTCACCCATTTCCGTACATCCCCCTTAATCGTAGGCCACCAACATCTACGCTGAATCAGTTCCAGAGTCTTTTCCACTCCAACATGTCCCGCACTGGGTGACGCATGACACCACTCATATATTTGTTTACGCAAGGTTTCAGTGGGTACCAGCATCTGCCCTTGTTTGATAGGAAAGCCATGTAGTAATTGCCATTCAGGATGTGACTGCAACCATCTTTTCCACTGATTCGTCCTGATTCCATATCGTATTCCTTGTAGAAAGGCATCAGGTTGAATGCCACAAACCACTTTAACAGGGTCCACTATCGATGTTTCTGCTCTGGCCTCCGAGTCCTTAGTAGATGATTGGCGCGACAAGGCATCCGCCTTACGATTGTCTGCCCCAGGCCTGAAGGTTATAATGAAATTATATCCTGAAAAGAAAAGCATCCACCTCAATTGTCTGGGGGTCAAATGTCTGGCTGCCGACATGAACTGTAGGTTGCGGTGATCGGTATAAACTGTCACCACGTGTTTTGCCCCCATAAGGAAATGTCTCCACTCAGTGAAGGCCTGCTTGATAGCTAAGAGCTCTTTCTCGGCTATGCAATAGTTACGTTCTGCCCCCGTGAGTTTATGTGACATGAACGCCACTGGATGCAATCGTCCGGTGGTATCGTTTCTCTGGGAAAGGATGGCTCCTGTTGCTACCTCTGATGCGTCTGCCTCTACTATGAATGGGGCATCAGTATTGGGATGTGTCAAGATCGGTGCAGTGACAAAGGCTTCCTTTAAAGCAGCAAACGCCTCCTGAGCCCTCATATCCCACAGGAATCCTTGGTCTTTTTTCAACAGCCTAGTTATGGGAGCTACTACTTTCGAGAATTGATGAATAAAACGCCTATAGAAATTGGCAAATCCGAGGAAGCATTGGACGTCCTTGATGTTTCGAGGACTTGGCCAATCTCTTACTGCTTGCACCTTCCTCGCCGCCATTTCCTGTCCCTGAGGGGTAAGCATAACCCCCAAAAACTCAACCGTAGTAACATGAAAGTCACATTTGGACAGTTTACAAAAAAGGAGATTATCCTGTAGTATCCTCAAGACCGACTTGACATGCTGGATATGCATGTCCTCGGATTCTGAGTAGATGAGGATATCATCTATGTACACGATGACGTGCCTGTCCAAAATCTCTCGCAACACGTCGTTTAGGAAAAACTGGAATGCGGCAGGGGCATTGCAGAGCCCGAAGGGCATGACCAGGTATTCGAATAACCCATACCTGGTCTGGAATGCGGTCTTCCATTCATCCCCTGCCCGCATTCTCACCAGGTGATACGCACCCTTTAGATCTAACTTGGTAAACACCCTGGCTTTCTTTACCTGTTCCAGTAAGACGTGTATCAATGGCAACGGGTACCTGTTCTTAATCGTAACCGCGTTGAGTGCTCGAAAGTCTACACAGGCTCTCAAATCCCCATTAGCCTTAGGGATGAAAAACAAAGGGGATGCCGCTGGGGATCTTGAGGGACGAATGAAACCCAATTCTAACAACTTGTCGAGATAGGTTCTCAAGTAGACGTTCTCTGGCTCTGTTAGTGCATACAACCGTCCCTTAGGAATCACCGCCCCTGGAACTAACTCGATTTGGCAATCATAAGGCCTATGTGGGGGCAGTTCTTCCGCTCTTACTTCGTCAAACACCCCTGCAAAGTCCTGATATGCCCTTGGGAGAATTACTGCCTTTTCAGCGGCCGTGGCTATGAAACCCCCACCTGCTAAAGCAAACGAAGGACATTTTGCGTATTTAAAGCAATGCTCTACACAATATGCAGAAGTCATGGTTATATCACCGGTTTCCCAATTGATATCAGGATTGTGCCTTTTCAGCCAGGGAATACCCAAAATCACCCCATACTGTGGTGCCTTGATAATGCTGAAAGACACTTGTTCTCGATGACCATTGAATCTCATTTCAGTTAAAGATGTTTGGTAACTAATGGGTCCTGTGTTTAATTTTCTCCCATCTACTGCAAACACATCCGTTCCGTCTTCCTTGGGGATTAATGGGATCCCTAACCTTTCGGCTTCTTTTACATCCATGAAAAACCCCGTAGCCCCGGAATCTACCATGGCTTGTGTATGTACCTCAACCAGACCTATCATAAGGACTATCTTGATAAACAAATGTTGTGCTCCTACCACCATACTCAACATGGAAGGGACCATACTCTGACTCCAAGGGACCCCTTCATCACCCCCGGAGCTCTTCAGTTTTCCGCCGGTTTCTCAGAGGCCGCTGACACCCCCCTATTTAAGCGAAACTTAGAAAATTTAGGCTTGACAGGACATTCCCTAACATAATGACCTTTTTTGCCACAATAAAGGCAAAGGCCCATCTTGCGCCTTTGTTCTTTTTCGGTGGAGGTCAAAGCAGCGCGAACTGCTCCAATATCCATTGGCTCAGATACATGTGAGACCGAACTATCCGAGGTCTTTACCGTCATGGAAGAGGGAACGGGACGATTTTTTGTTCCACCACCCCCTTTACGATTCTTCATTCTATGGTCTAACCTTAATACTAAATTAATCAGATCTTCACAGGTCACTGGTTGCGGGTCTATTTGAGCAATAATGTCCTGCATCTCATCGGTTAGCCCTTGATGAAAGATAGACGCTTGTTTGGCCTCAGGCCACTTGGTTTCAGCCACTAAGCGTCTAAAAGTATTCAAGTAGGTTACCAGGTCTTGGTTCCCTTGACGCAGGCCTAATAGTTCCTTATCTGCCGTGTAGGTATCTGCCCTCCTATCGAACACCTTAGTAAATTCTGTTTGGAAGGCGTCCCAATCATGTAACATAGGGTCGTTTTTTCGCACCAGGGGAACCGCCCATTGAGCCGCCTCTCCTACTAAATACGATATGACAAACGCCACCTTTGACTGGTTGGTAGGGAAGGACCGAGGTTTACAAGAAAAATGCATTAATACTTGTGTCATAAATACTTGCACTGATCCAGCATCACCATTGAACCTTTCGGGAGTGGCTAACGGAATGCTGGGAGGTATCTCCACCACGACTGACCCTGCAGTACCCGACCCTGAAGCCCCAGCGCTAAAGGGGTTTTTCTGAATGGTATTCAAACGATTCCTTAATTCCGTACTCTCTTGTCTAGATGCTATCAATTCAGATTGCACCACGACCAATGCTGCCATCACCTCGTCCAAAGTAGCCATGACCCTAAACTGATCGGGAGGACTAATTTGCTTGGGTCGGATATTCTGTTATCCTCTCCGTCCTCAGGATCAGCTTGTGGTAATAGTAGGCCACCTCCAGATCTATCCAAGCCCAGAATGCTGTAAAAGCCGTGGGCTAAAGAAAGATCAGGTGAGGGCAAAAATAATAAACAGGGAGGATAGGATGGGGACAGCTGGGAGGGAGAGCTGTGAAGACAGAACAAACACAGGATTGGTGTCACTTCTATATGTATACACTATAATCACAATACCACTCAACCTCTGCCCCGCTATACCTGTATATAGAACGCTGACTGCCTGAACTCAGAAGATGCCTCTCTATACTGAGATTACGTAAATCAGCCTGTTCTTGCCTTCCCCTGTAAAATAGAAAGCACGATAGTAAAACACCCCTCCTATGAACCTGCCCTAAAGAGTATTGATATGAGGGAAAGAAAAACCACACTACGTACCCTACTCTTGCTCTTCAGAGCCCTGAAGAAAACAGTTATCCAAGTCTATGAATGTGTAGAAGGTCAGCAGTTAAACAGTTACTCTCCCACAACGGAAAAGGAAAGGGTTACGTCACCCACAAATAATGGAGACAAAGGTTACCTGATGTTCTTGATGTACTAGGCGGTAACCTCCGTTTCTCGTCAAAGGAATATAATAATGAAGACCCTCTGCAATAGCCGATGCAAGAAGGCTTTCCAACAGAGGGTCTTTATAAAGTAAAGGTAAACTACTGTTTCCTCCGCAATAGCCGATGCAAGAAGGCTCGCCAACGGAGGAAACAGAAATAAGCAAAATAACGCGTTTACTCCGCAAGAGCCCTTGACCAGGCTCGCCAACGGAGTAAACAGGAATGAGCGAAACACAGCGTTTACTCCGCAAGAGCCCTTGACCCGGCTCGCCAACGGAGTAAACAGGACTGAGCACAAAACACCGCTTGTGCTCCGCAAGAGCCTGCGACAAGGCTCGCCAACGGAAAATAGATCGGAAGCAGTAAGGTCCGTAACGCAACAGCTGTCCTCCGCAATTGCCGACGGCAAGGCACTCCAACGGAGGACAGGACGGAGTTGAAGAGTCGGTAAGCACTCACCAACCGGCCTCGAACACCACACCAGCACCGAACAAGCTTCACAGCAAAGTCGCCAGGAATAACAAGGAACAGGAACCGGAATATCCGACAACGGCTCCCGGACGCCTCCTCTTATTTATGCTCCGCCTCCTTCCGCTAAGCCTTCTGGGAAATGTAGTTTTCCCCATCGTTGTTCACTGGTTCCATGAGGCGCGATAACACCTGACAGTACATCCCCCCTCACCTAGAGCGCCGAAGGGGACCGGGACGCTCAGGGAAACGGCGATGATACTCAGACACCAATCGCGGTGCATGTACTCCCGATGCGGGTTCCCACGAATTTTCCTCGGGACCGTAACCTTTCCACGCCACCAGATATCGAAGGCCACGACCCCGCCACCTGGAGTCCAGAATCCCCTCCACCTCGTATTCCAGACCATCAGAAACTAGCAAGGGAGGTGGGAGGCGCCGTACCACAGCAGCGGCTGGCTTGAGTAGGGATACATGAAATACCGGATGAATGCGGAGATGTCTCGGCAACTGCAACTTCACCGCCACGGGATTGATGCACTGCACCACACGAAAGGGACCAATGTACCGTGGGTTAAACACACTGTAGTGCCGGAATCGGATGTTCCTGGTAGACAGCCATACCCAATCCCCCACGCAATACACCGGACCGGGACGACGTCTTTTGTCAGCCGTGTTCTTATAAGCCAATTTGGAGGACTTCAGAGAGGTTCGTGCCTGCACCAGTATTCTCTTGAGTTGAGACACCCTTCTGGCCGCCTCGGGTACGTTCTCCTCTCTATATGGCTGGACAAAAGGGAGAAAACGGGGATGATGCCCGTACGTGCAATAAAACGGCGACACTCTCGTAGCTGAATGGGTAGCATTGTTGTATGCCACCTCTGCGAGCCAAAGATGCTCCACCCAATCCTTCTTTTCCTGGGAAACATAGCAGCGCAAGAATTGCTTCAATGTTTGATTGAGTCTTTCCGTCTGGCCATCGGTCTGGGGATGGAAGCTCGTGGACAACGCTGTCTTGATGTGGAGAGAGGAGCACCATGCCTTCCAAAACTGGGCCGTAAACTGAGAACCTCTATCCGACACTATGATTGAAGGTAACCCATGCAGACGAACAATATGTCTCATAAGAAGCTGTGCCAATTGACCTGCTGTCGGTATCTGTGGACATGCAATGAAGTGACCCATCTTTGTTAGGTAATCAATGACCACCAACACAGTGGTGCAACCCTGATCCCTTGGAAGACCGACCACAAAATCCAAAGAAATACAGTCCCAAGGAGTAGAAGGAGTAGGCATGGGCTGCAATAAACCTGCAGGCCTCCGATGGTCTGACTTAGCGCGAGCACAAACGTCACATTCCGTCACCCATTTCCGTACATCCCCCTTAATCGTAGGCCACCAACATCTACGCTGAATCAGTTCCAGAGTCTTTTCCACTCCAACATGTCCCGCACTGGGTGACGCATGACACCACTCATATATTTGTTTACGCAAGGTTTCAGTGGGTACCAGCATCTGCCCTTGTTTGATAGGAAAGCCATGTAGTAATTGCCATTCAGGATGTGACTGCAACCATCTTTTCCACTGATTCGTCCTGATTCCATATCGTATTCCTTGTAGAAAGGCATCAGGTTGAATGCCACAAACCACTTTAACAGGGTCCACTATCGATGTTTCTGCTCTGGCCTCCGAGTCCTTAGTAGATGATTGGCGCGACAAGGCATCCGCCTTACGATTGTCTGCCCCAGGCCTGAAGGTTATAATGAAATTATATCCTGAAAAGAAAAGCATCCACCTCAATTGTCTGGGGGTCAAATGTCTGGCTGCCGACATGAACTGTAGGTTGCGGTGATCGGTATAAACTGTCACCACGTGTTTTGCCCCCATAAGGAAATGTCTCCACTCAGTGAAGGCCTGCTTGATAGCTAAGAGCTCTTTCTCGGCTATGCAATAGTTACGTTCTGCCCCCGTGAGTTTATGTGACATGAACGCCACTGGATGCAATCGTCCGGTGGTATCGTTTCTCTGGGAAAGGATGGCTCCTGTTGCTACCTCTGATGCGTCTGCCTCTACTATGAATGGGGCATCAGTATTGGGATGTGTCAAGATCGGTGCAGTGACAAAGGCTTCCTTTAAAGCAGCAAACGCCTCCTGAGCCCTCATATCCCACAGGAATCCTTGGTCTTTTTTCAACAGCCTAGTTATGGGAGCTACTACTTTCGAGAATTGATGAATAAAACGCCTATAGAAATTGGCAAATCCGAGGAAGCATTGGACGTCCTTGATGTTTCGAGGACTTGGCCAATCTCTTACTGCTTGCACCTTCCTCGCCGCCATTTCCTGTCCCTGAGGGGTAAGCATAACCCCCAAAAACTCAACCGTAGTAACATGAAAGTCACATTTGGACAGTTTACAAAAAAGGAGATTATCCTGTAGTATCCTCAAGACCGACTTGACATGCTGGATATGCATGTCCTCGGATTCTGAGTAGATGAGGATATCATCTATGTACACGATGACGTGCCTGTCCAAAATCTCTCGCAACACGTCGTTTAGGAAAAACTGGAATGCGGCAGGGGCATTGCAGAGCCCGAAGGGCATGACCAGGTATTCGAATAACCCATACCTGGTCTGGAATGCGGTCTTCCATTCATCCCCTGCCCGCATTCTCACCAGGTGATACGCACCCTTTAGATCTAACTTGGTAAACAGGAACCGGAATATCCGACAACGGCTCCCGGACGCCTCCTCTTATTTATGCTCCGCCTCCTTCCGCTAAGCCTTCTGGGAAATGTAGTTTTCCCCATCGTTGTTCACTGGTTCCATGAGGCGCGATAACACCTGACACTTAGTTAGGCCTGGTTATAAGGTTTAGAGGTTTGATATTTAAAATCAGTTTGCTTGTCCCAACCAGTCATAGAGAAATCATGACCATAGATGACCCAAGACAGATAATTGATTATGAATGGGTGAAAACTCACCAAGTAATTCTAAGGAAGTTAAATCCTCACACCTTGGATGGTCCGTGTTCGGTCCCATAAAATAGAAGTCTGGAAGAACAAACGCAAGAAGCGGTAAGGGCCCAAGAAAAAAGAAGAAAAAAGAGCTGGAAGTTCCACTATAAAGATACTAGTGGAAAGACCTTTTCCAACCTAGGTGAAATCTATTCCCTATATAGGGATATAATGGCTGATTGTTTAGGTGAGTCAGGAACCCAGAAACGTTAGTGATTGGGCTTCCTATCCACATACATTCTCTCAAAAGCAATAGTCATCAGGTAAGTACCTAGGTAGATTAATCCCATTTGGTGTCTTGTTTTCCAATGTCACCTAAACGAGATTGTTAAGAGTTTCTATAACAGATCAGGAAGTAAGGTTTCACATCTTGAGCACATGCACAGTATATGGGCATCTTATTTATCAGACAAAATGCAAAATTCCCTTGAGTTCAGCATAATAATAACTAAAATTATATTACCCCAAAAATGACTAGTATTTCAAGTCCAGGCTTATATCGCAATATGCATTCATGAGTCTAAAATAGAAATAAAATATCAGTCACACGTATAAATCCTAAAGGAGAATTATGCAAATGCACATGTTTTTATATCCATAAAATTTATACAACATCTAAGTCATTTATATCTGGACAGGCGAAGAAAGGCCACTAGGAGTTATTTAGCAAATGTCCCACCAAGATGATCTCACGTTCTGCCATTACATACCTTGTGTGGACTAACACTTGGAAATCCAATGATATAATAGTAAATCCTAAAAGAAAGATTAAAAGTGAGAATGTATGAATAGAAACGCTTGAGAAGCTAGTTACTATTGATCGTCGAGCAAAATGGTTCAGATCAGATTGTCATGTTTATATGGGCAGTTTAATCATGGGCAGATCTCTAAACGCCTTCCTACGCTAAAGCGAGGAACAGCTTCCATGTTTTTTTTTCAAAACAGATTTTTATTGACAGATCATATACATAGCCACAGATCTCTATACCCCAGAGGTATCTGCCAGGTATCAATAACGTTGTACAATAACGTAATCCGTCATTACTTTCATGATCAAAACAATGGGAACAATCACAAGAAACAAGTCCCCCCTCCCGTTCCCCCTAACCCCAACCCCAACTACCCCCCCCCTCCTAACCCACCCAGGACCCTCCCCCCGCATGACATTCGGTCGAGCAAGCCATTCACACACATCCAACCGGTCATCGCACTCACTCATACGTCTGGATCTGGATCCTGCTCTATCGGGGGCTCTAGCCAAAATCCCCTGTAATCGGGCCACCTCTTCCATATCTTGTAGTGTTTGCTAGGGCAGCCGCGGGCCAGAAATATGGGCCTCTCCATCCCCATACAGAAGTCCAGGCCTCTTTTCCAAGTGAGAAGTGATAGGGGCTGCGGGTCCTTCCAGGCCCTAGCTATGTCGCGCTTGGCTATTAGTCCCAGGAATAATAGGTGTCTCTTGTACAGATTGCCCCCCACTCCCTCCAGCACATGCAGTAAACCCAAGCGCGGTGTGCGCGGGAGCACCCATCTGAGCGCCTCATCCAGACCACTCCAGACACCACGCCAGAACCACTCCAGGCGCCCACAACTCCACACTGTATAAAGGAACGTACCTTCCTCGCTCCCACACCGAGTACACATTGGGGATGCAATGAGTCCTGCCCTCCATAGCCTCTGTCGTGTGTAGTACACTCTGTGAAAGTATTTAAATTGAATCAGCCGAAGGCGAATCGAGATGGCCGCGCCACGAGAACTCGCCAGCGCCTCATTCCAATCCTCTTCCTCCAGTAGCCCCACGTCCTCCTCCCATTTCTCCTTTAGTGAACATAAGTCAGAGGAGCATTGTATGATCAGGGATTGATATATGCTAGAAAATGTTTTGGTATCCAACTCCCCCATGAAGACTCGGGCCTCCAGCAGGCTAAATTCAGGGAGTGAAGTCAGACCCTCAAGATCCGGAGTCAGGGTGTGGCGAAATTGCAAGTAGCGGAAAAATTGCGTGCTGGGCATGTCAAACTCCACTCTCAACTCCTGAAACGATTTAAGCGTCGTCCCAGCCATAACATCACCCAGTCTAGAGATGCCGATAGCATCCCATCCCGCGAATCCCGCCAAGGTAGCAAGGCCCGGGAGGCAGCCATTGTGCCAGAGGGGAGTCTCCTCGGTCAAGGTTCGCCACCAGCCTATCCGCCTCAGCGCCCACCGCCAGACGTCAAAAGCAACCTGCGTCACCGTCGGCAAGGCCCTGCGCACCTTTGGCGCGTGGAGCAGCGTGTGTAATGTGTATGGCTCCATTAGCAATCTCTCTAGCGCATAAGCCGGGTCTCCCCTGTCCCCATACCACCAGTCATTTAGTACGAGAAGATGGGACGCTTGGTAATAGGAAAGTACGTCCGAGGTCGCCAGACCCCCCCCCCGTATGTGGATCGAAAACACCTGCGCAGCGCCACCCTGATGGAGCCACCCTTCCAGAGGAACTGTCCCAGGACCGTGTTTACGCGTTTAAACCACAAGGGCGGAATCGGGTATTGATGGTTCTGCAATTGATATAGCAGCCTTGGCAGGGCTACCATCTTAAATATGGCCGACCTGCCATAGATGGTCAACGGCATACGGGACCACACCTTAATGTCTGCCTGAGTCCGTTCCCAAACCGGCACCACATTGCGCTCCCAAGCAACCGCTGGGATCTCGGTAAGAAACACCCCTAGATATTTAATTCCTCCTGCGGCCTGTTGGAGCTCTGCGGCCCAGTCTCCGACCGGCGGACCCCTTCCCAACACCCAGAGAGTGGATTTACGTGGATTCACGTACAGGCCCAATGTCTCACCAAAGATCTGTAGGATGCGCATTAGGCGGGGCCCAGACTCATTAAGTTCCGTGAGGAAAACCAATACGTCGTCCGCATAAAGTGCGATGAGGTCGGACAGGTCACCAGTCCACTCAAAGCCCCTCATCTGCACATCAATGCGGACCCAGGCGGCCAGGGGTTCCATGGCTAGGGCAAATAAGTAGGGCGAGAGGGGACAACCCTGTCTGATGCCCCTCCGGATGGGAAAGGTCGAGGACGCCACCCCGCTACCCGAACCGAGGCCGTAAGGTTAGTATAGAGCAATTTCACATAGGACAGGAATACTGGCCCTAGGTTCAGCCGCGGCAGCAGTGAGAAGAGGTACGTCCAGCTGAGTGAGTCGAACGCCCTGTCCATGTCCGCCAAAAAGAGCGCCGCTTGCACCCCGGAGGACTGAATTGCTGCGACCGCGACGTTGGCCCGTCTGATATTGTGCCGCGTCGCCCGCTTGGGCATAAAGCCGGCTTGGTCCGGATGTATGAGATCGGAGATGTATGGCAACAATATATTGGCCAGAGCCTTAGCTAACACCTTGGCCTCCATGTTCAATAAGGAAATCGGGTGATATGACGCGTATTGCTCGGGGGGCCGACCAGGTTTATGAAAGACAACCACCTCAGCATGTCTCCAGTCTTGGGGATTGCAACCCAGTTCCCGTGCCTCCTCCACTACCGCTCTGTACTGGGTTCCTAACTGGAGATGAAATTTCTTAAAGAATTCACTGGGGAAGCCGTTGGGACCGGGGGCCTTCCCTGTATTGAGTTCCCTAAGAGCGGTTCCTAGCTCTTCCTCAGTTAAAGGTTTATCCAGGCTATCGCGGGCTTCATCTGATAGCGCCCGTGGCGGTAAATCCGCTATAAACTTGTCTATCAAATCCTCACTAATGCATTCATACAGGGAGTATAGGTCGGCATAGTAGGCTGCAAAGCCTTCCGAGAGCGACCTGGGATCGGTGATCAGGGCGCCGGACTCATCCTGTATTCTCGGAGGAGTCTGGGTTTGAAACTGGCCCTGACACAACCTGTGCAACATCGTCCCAGATTTGTCCCCCCATTGGTACACGCTGCTCCGGGTCGCCAGTCACATCTGCCGTGCCTCATCAAGTAGCAACGAGGCCTAGGACTGTTGCGCTAGCAGCAGCTGCTCCAGCACCTGGTCTTCCCCACCCGAACTACTACGCTGCTCTAAATCCCGTATGGCCACCTCTGCTTGATCAAGAGTCTCACTGCGCCGTCTCTTGGCCGCCACACACCACGCTTTATCTATGCCTCTCAACGTGGGCTTCATGGCTTCCCAGAGCATCGCCTTAGTCGCCACCGTCCTTGTATTTTCAGCCAAGTACTGCGCTATGGCTTTCCGCATGTGGGCCTGGTAATCCCCAAGCTGTAGGTGCCACACTGACAGGCGCCAACGAAACTGCTGTTGCCTCCGGTCTAATCTCATAGTGACCGCCACCGGAGAGTGGTCCGACAGCCCCTGTGGCAAAATATCCGCGGCCTCCACCCTACCCTGAGCCACCAGGGGGACAAAGATGTAGTCCAGCCTAGAGAATGAGTGATGTACTGCCAAGAGGAAGGTGTATTCACGCTGTGAGCCATGCATGTATCTCCATGTGTCTACCCACCCCAGATTTCTGATCAGATCATGCAATTTGGTATGCCTGGATACTACTGCCCCTCCCCCCCCAGGCCTGTACCTGTCGCGCGTCAGATCAATCACATTGTTCCAGTTGCCCCCTATGACAGCCAACACATTTGGAATAGTCGCCCACACTGTCAAGATCTTTTCAACCAGGAACCACTGCAAGGGGGGCGGGGCGTACACACAGCCAAACACTACATCCTCGTCTCCAAGCGTACCTTGAATAAAAATGTATCTACCTTGTGGGTCCTGCCATTGAGTGGAGTGCACGTATGGGACCCTGCGGTGTACTAAGATGGCCACACCTCTGGACCCCCTGGCAAAACCTGCATGGAAAACCTGACTGTAACCAAAGCGCTGAAGGAATAATGTTTTAGTCCCCAGAGGATGTGTTTCCTGCAGCATAACAACATCCGCCCCCACTCTTTTAGCCTGTTTCAGAATCGCTCCCCGCTTGATCTTGTCTAGCATCCCTCTCACGTTCCAACTAAGGGCCCGAAGTGTGGCCCCAGGCCCAGCGGCCCCTCTATCCAGGCTCGACATCACAGACCCTTCGCAGCCAGCATCCATGACGTATACCATCTGCGTGTGCTTCCAGCCACCATCTCGATCGCATCCGAACCGTGCATTCCACCACCAATTCAACATCTACCAACTTCCCAGAACTTCCCCCCCCACCCCCACCCCCACCCCATACCTAAAGTAACAATGAAGTATCTGTCGCAGTGCAGCATGGCTTCTGCCTCCAACATGAGACCGACAACCCACCCCACCAATGGATCCCCATAACTGCAGTTAACTCACCCAACACCTACTTCCTCCCACCCTCGCCTGAATGGAAATGTACTCCCCCCCCTCCACCATCGCCCCTCATCCGTACATTCGGTCTCACACAAGGCACAGGCACCTCGCTCTACCCCCATGCACTCTCCCCAGAAAGGAGGGAATTAAGACATACTGTCCGCAAGATGTCTCTGAGCGCCCTCACGTGCCCTTCTTCTGTTTCTCGGCCGCTCCAGTCGCAGTCTCCGAAGCCGTGCTTGACACCAACCGCTGTCGGGATCGGGATCTCCAATTGCCCTTAAGTCGGGAGGATCGTGTCTGCGTATCATCGTGTGAAGAGTCTGAGTCCCGTCCCGGGGGAGTGTGCGTCTTCACAGGTCTGATTTCATCTGTCCATTGAAACACATCCTCCGGGGAATCAAAGAAGTGAGTGCGAGATTGGAAGATAACTCTTAGGCGGGCTGGATAAAGAAGCGCATATCGTATTTTCAGATCACGCAAACGTGCCTCGGCCGCCGTAAAGGACTGGCGTTGCTGTTGTACTAAGCGGGTATAGTCAGGAAAGATCAGGATCGTGTGATTTTCATATCGCAGTGATTCTTTGGCTTGGCCTGTTTGAGGATCACATCTCTGTCATAGTAATTGAGAAGCCTCGCAATCACCGGCCGCGGTCTCGCTCCCTCGGGCGGTTTTTGCACCAAGGCCCGGTGCGCCCTTTCTATCACAAAACAACTGGAGAGGGCCTCGGGTGAAATCCAGCTTCCAAGCCACTGTGTCAGGAAGCCCTCCATATCTCCCTTCTCGCATCCTTCCGGTAATCCTACAAAGCGGAGGTTGTTGCGCCTGGCGCGCCCTTCTGCGTCCTCCACCCGGAGCGCCAGGCCCTTTTGTGTGGATTCCAGGGCAGCCACTTTGCGTTTGAGAGTCACTACATCATTCTCCACCCCAGATATCCGAGTTTCGGCTTCCGTGATGCGGGAGACCGCGTTCCGCAGGTCCTGGCGAAGGAGCGTAACTTCTGATCCCACTGCCCCAATTTTGGCGTCCAACGCGTCTCGGGACTGGGTGATGGCTGCCATCAGTGCCGCATTGTCCGGCCCGGTCGTCTGGGATCCACCGGAGGCCCCCGCACTGCCTCCCGGCCCTGTGAACTTGTCGATGGGCCCCTGCTTAGGGCCCCCTCCGCCTCCACCTGCCCCGCGGGTCATGACGAGTGTGCTGCACTTAGATCTGGGGCAGCCCAGCAGGCACTCGTCGGGTTACCACTCACTATGCCACCAGTCAGGGGGGCCCCCACTGCGGTCCGAATTGACCGCCGAATAGGCAGGCCAGGCATTCCACCTCGATGTCCAGTGGCCCCGATCACGCCCCTCAGGGTCAAGGTCCAGCCAAGGCCTGCGCCACCAGGGTCCCCCTATCTCTCAAGCAGATCTCAGCCACCCCCGACCTGCATCTGGCATGGTGCTTGCCGTCCCGCTGCTGCCTAGGGGGACCCTCTGTCCATTACCTCAAGGAATGGGTGTTTGGCCCCTCACTTCCCAGCCGCTCCGCAGAGGCTCTCAGTGGTGGCAGCTGAGCTCGTCCGGTCCCACGATGGCAGGCGGTCGGTGTCCTCTACTGCCAGGCCCCTATCCCTTGCACTGACGCACTGCTGGGTGTCATGAAAATCGAGGCCCCGGTCCACCGCTGCCGCTCCAGACCTCTGCGCTGCCGCCGGACCTCCCGGGTCACCACCACTCCAGGACTTTGCTCCTCACCACCCGGGGCCCAGAGAAGGAGGAGGGGCACTTGTCTGGCCATTCCGCACCCCCGGCGTGGTTTCCGCCTTCCGAGCGGGCCGCGTTGCTCGGCCGCCTTCTGTAGGGCCGCCGAGTGGGACCAGTGCCTCCCGATGCAGAGCCGAGGCTTCCCCCAAACGTCCAAAGCCAGGCACGCTACCACCGGTCCGCCGCCTGTCAGCCGAGCTCCGTCCGCCTCCGCAGGATGTCAATCCGGGTCGCGAAACTAGCTCCCCGGCTCTCGGGGGCCGCCCAGGCCGCATTGCATCCGCCTGCCTCCGTTCGTTTCCAGCGGCGCCGAACCGGCCCAAAGTGTGTCGAAGTGGGCTCCACGGCCCCCACAGTAAGCACAACAACCCTCGGGGCCACGGTGAAATGGGGAAGAGAAGGATATATCGACGGATAATCGGCTGGCGAGACGGAGCTCAACTAGGCTGCGTCCGCCATGCTTGCCGTCTAAGCCACGCCCCCCACAGCTTCCATGTTTGTCGGGTCACAGTAATCAGCCCAAAGAGAGAAAAAAAGAAAAAGAAAAGTAGAAATAGCGAACCAAAGAGGCTCCCTGGCCTCAGTCTATGTTTAAAACACACAGTCTATCGATAGCATTATCCCTGTCTAAACAGACAGGCTCAAAGTTAGCCAAACAGCGTATACCTTAAAAGAGTAACGCGGCCTCGAAAATGCTGAGCAAGAAGCCATACAAATATCATACTCGAACCAGAAAAGGACGTCTATAAAAGACTATCCCCCCAGCGTCTCGGTGCTTACCCGGTTCCGGAGAGTGCTCCCGCCGTCTATCTAGCGCCGTCAGTAATTCAGCCATGGTTTCAATGGCACCAATTAAGTAGGTCGATGCTCCGCCCCTGACTTCCGTGTTGTGGAGATTGAGAGCGGACTTAGCAAGCTAGGGCATCAGGCAAGGGGAACTGAAAGAGAACCCGCGCCATCTTAGAACTAGAAATTCGTGATCACGTTATTCTCTATTCGGCTATGTTTCCCTATATACAATAAATCACGACTGATTTAAGTATCATAATTGTTAAATATATTCTTATATTCATGAGTCAGCACCCGCAGCCAAGAGCGTGAGTATATTAGCTTATCTAAATTTACTCGTCCTCGTTATTCTATCTAATCTAAAGCAAGGTTCCAGGGCCAAACAGTATAACCTGGAAGAAGTTATATCAATTACTATTTGATCATCCAAAGGTCTCCCATAATTTTCATAATGTATTCAAGTGGTTTCAACTGTAAACTAAACAATAGTGAACAGGAAAAATGACTACGAAAAATAAAAAGAAATAACCATTAATGAGAGAGAGGTCAGACCAAAGAGAAAATATAGAAGGAGAGATAAGGGAAGTTGAGGTGTCAAATAATTGCCATATTTGGATTTCACTTTGATGGAGTTTACAGAGGAAATCGAAATGAGAGAACATTCCAAACCCATTGTAGCCTCTAGTTAAGGCACAAGTCATATTTATACATTATACATAATCGTTGCTATTGATCCTAATTTTAGACATTATCAGGAACATTAACATTTCCATAAATTTCATGATCATTCATAACAGATGTTATCATATATATAGACATGAATAGCTACATCATAAGACAAGCAGAAGTATACCAGTCATTGTTTAGATTAACATTCAAAAGGGTACCATCGCAATACATAACCTTTCACAGGAGTTATTCAGATACAAACAAATTCCTAAACATCAAGAAAAGAATGAAGTTCGTGATCTACGTTGATCCCACATTCCACTGCACGCAATCTCAAAATCCAGCGTGCCTCACATTGTCTCAGTTTAAGTAATCTGTCACCACCCCAGGCATCATTGTATACAACCTCAATACCATAGGATTGAAAACTAAGAGACTTCCTCTGTTCAGGGCAAGATTTCACATGACTTCCAACTGGATATCTACAGTCCAGGATTTTCATTGCACAGAAATGTTCAGACATCCTGTCTCTCAGGGGACGGATCGTACTACCCACGTACATTTTCTTGCACTTACATTCAACTATATAGACTACATACTTAGTCAGACAGTCAATGTGTTTGTGTTTTCTATATTTGCGTGAGTTGTTGTAGTCAAATTCTTTCACTCCCTTCTTTACAAACGTACACATGCTACAATTACCACATGCATGTGATCCAATATTCAACTGTCTTAGCCACATGTTTTTTTTTTTGGTTGTGTTGGATAACTGGGGCTAATAATACTTTGAATAGTCTTGCCTTTTCTATAGGTGATACCAGGGTATTTTGGGGATGTAGTTTTTCAGTGCCTTATCTGCTAGCAGCAGATACCAGTTCCTCTTCAGGATCATAAAGACCTTGTGTGACCACGGGTGATAATTAGTCACCACACGTACTTTGCTCTCTCAGTTCGTCTAGTTTTCATAGTTCTCTCTTTGGCCTTAATAATAGATTGTCCTGAATATCCTTGTGTCTGAAATCTTTTCTCAATATCTCTCAGGTTATCCGAAAAGTCCTCATCTCTACTACAGTTTCTACGAGCTCTCAACATCTCCCCATGAGGAATCGCATTAATCTGACTCCTGGGGTGGGCACTGTCGGCAAGCAATATAGAGTTGCATGAGGTGGTCTTTCTGTACATTTTACTCTGTATTTTCCTGTCGTGATGGAAGAGTTCAAGGTCTAAGAAGACAATTTTATTTGGGTCTGATGTCATGGTGAAGGTCATATTGAAGGTCATATTGAGTGTGTTCTTATTCATAAACTCAAAAAATTCTAACAGATCTTCTTCTGTACTGGTCCAGATGATTAAACAATCATCTATGTAGCGGGCGTAATACAGGATATATTTGTGCCACTTAGCTCCTGATGGGCCCCAGATATGCCCCGCCTCAAGCCATCCCATAAAGAGACAGGCAAAAGACGGAGCAAATCTGGAACCCATCGCACTACCACAGAACTGTAGGTACCACTCACTGTTGAACAGGAAGGCATTGTTTTTAAGGATCAGTAATGCTATTTCAATAAGCATTTCAGAATGCTTGAGTAGTTCTATCGGGCATCTGAAAAGAAAGTGTCTAAGTGCCTGTATACCATGTTCATGAAGAATATTTGTATATAGTGAACAGACGTCCATAGTTACAAAAATCATACCTTCAACCCAGTTTAGATCGTTCAAAATATTCAGGACATGTTTACTGTCACGAATCTATGACGGAAAGTTGACAATATAGTTCTGTAGAAAGCCATCCACAAACTTAGCAATTTTCTCAGTGGGTCCCCCTATCCCAGATATTATCGGTCTCCCCGGGGTATTTTTTATGTCTTTGTGAACTTTTGGGAGTGCATATAGACAGGGAGAGCGTGGTTTTTCTACCTTAAGATACAAAAATTCCTCTTTTGATAGAAGTCCTTGGTAAAACCATTGTTGCAGGTCTCTATTGATGGTTTTCACAAAGGTTGGCATAGGGTTGTTGTCCAGCTTTCTATAGCAGCTTTGATTATTTAGCTGCAATATGATCTCTAGGTCATATTTGTCTCGGTCCATGACAACCATATTTCCTCCCTTATCTGCTTCCCTCACTATGATGTCAGGGTCACTAGAAAGCTCCCTAAGGTCCTGGCTTTCTTTAAACGTCAAGTTACGTAATTTCAGTGTGTAGTTATTTTTGATCATTTGCTTATCCCAGTTGTCTAGTTCCATATTCACTTTCTGATGAAAAAGATCAATATTGTTACCACTAGTTAGTTGTGGAGTCCAACGTGACTTGTTTCTTAGGCCACTATTAACACTGAGGTTAGTACAATGTCCTAGATCAGATGCAACCTGGGCTACAGTAACAGGAGCATCCACATCTTCATCCCATGATAACAAAGTAGTGGTATTGTATACATCCTGAATAGTCATATCCCCAAAATTGTCTCCATGTGATTCAGATACAAGAGATTTTGGAATATTTTCCAAAAACTTTTTTAATTTCAAATGCCGTACAAATTTGAATATGTCAATTTTAACATCAGAAATTTCATACATCCATGTGGGGCAATAATTCATACCCCTTTGAAGCGCTGTTTTCAAAGGTTTTGACAGTGGTTTGCTGGACAGATTTAACACCTGTACTCCCCGACCATCCTCAGTATTCATTGTCTGTTCTTGTTCCATGACCGTGTTTGTACTCCCTGATAGGTTATTTGAAATCGGCCTTTTAATTGAAGGTGACATACAACGTACCATAAAAGGGGTATTTTGGGAAAATCATACAACTACATACAACATTTTGTTAGCGGAGGCTGACTGGCCCCCACCTTTTGTTCTCGCAGCTCCGATAGAGGAGGAGGTATTCCTCCCTAGTTTCGCGCAAACAGTGTCAAAGGAGCATGCTATGAATTTTGCAGAAGAGTGGGCTAAGGCCCTTGCGCCTGCATTGTACCATACTCACTGTGGTTGGGATAAATTCTCCCCTCAGCATGAGATTCCCTTGCGGTCTATCCCACAGCCTCAACCTCAATATCCCATGCGGCGTGAAGTGAAAGCTTCAGTCACAGAAATCCTTGAACAATTGGAATATCAAGGTGTGATTGAAACTTGTGTGTCTCCGATGAATAATCTTCTTTTTACTGTGACCAAACCTGATGGTTCTTACCATTTGGTATTGGATTACCGGCATCTAAACTCGCATTGCCATACCTGTGCAGTACAGAATACCCACGGCTCTGCCCTAGTGGATGGTCTTGTGTGTAAAAGGTTTAAAACCACACTTGACATATCTAATGTTTTTTTTGCCCACAATCTTTCCGATTTAAGTAGTCAATGGACTGCTTTCACCAGTGGTGGCACACAGAAAAAATTGAAACTTTTGGCAATGGGCTATAAGAATAGTCCAGGTGTGTTTGCTGTCCGTATAGTTTCTCTTTTGGAGAGAATCGACCCAGATGCGTGTTCGTATGTGGATGACATTTATCTCAAAAAGGACGAGGTATGGGAGCATCTGTGCAGCGTTGACCGCATAATTTGTAATTTTGCGGACTTCGGTTACAAATTTAACTTTGCAAAATCTCACATTGCAGAGTACACAATGTTGTTCCTGGGCTATGAGCTCAACAATGATTCGAAGATTGGCTCCTCACTTCTTGGAGAAATGCACACAACTGCGCGCTACTACAACACTGACGAAATTGCAATCCTTGCTGTGATTTTTGAATTTCGGGCATACTTACATTCCCGAATATGCCCAGCGTATCAAGCCTTTATATGCCTTGATACAACCAACTTTTACCAAATCGTGCTGGCTGACAGAACATTCAACCATTTTGCAATCCTTGCAGGCTGATCTGCTAGAATCTAAATTCTTACTGACTCGTGATAACCACACCAACCTGGTGATAAGATTCGTCTCTGGGGCGCTGGGTTTCACGTACCTTACTTTTAACGAAGGTGACACAGTACCTTTGGCTTACAAGTCACACTTGTACACTTCGGCTGAAATGCGGTTTTCCACTGTGGAAAAAGTTTTGACAGCGGTGCAAATGGCGATTCAGAAGGAACGTGCACTGTCGCATGGAAAACGCATGTTAGTTGTTACCCCGTATCCTGCCTTGGAGGCAGTGAGGAAAGCCAGTGTACCTAATTCTAAAGCTTTGCACCCACGGTGGATACAATGGGCAACATCATTGACGTCTCCGTATGTCACATTCATTTTTATGCCTACTTACGGTCACAGGAGTATTTGCAGTATGAGTTTGTTCATCCTGCCCCTTTAACTATACGCCCTTTGGAGGATTTCCATTGTATCATTTAAACTGATGGTTCTGCGCAAGTTGCGCATGGGTCTAAGCATGCATACGTCTCAGCTTGCTATTGTGATTGGTACCATGGTGGATGGAGAATTCAAGTCCGACGTCGTGCATACACAGACATTAGGGGACTGTACCGCCCAGTTAGTGGAGCTCCGTGCTCTGATGCTTGCATTGGAGTTCGCAGACCCTGGTGCGACTACTCTTATTGCGAGTGACTCTTACTACTTTGTCCAGTCTTACAATGACAATCTGTCCTTTTGGACTGAGAACGACTATCGTGACTCCAAAGGTAGCACAATAAAACACAAAATGATCTGGGTTCGAGTGGCTGAACTTAAAGAGAAACTGCCGCTCGTGTAAGTAATTCATACTCTTGGTCATCAGCGTGTGGGAGTTCACGCTGTTGGCAATAGTTTGGCCAATGAGGCCGCGAAGACAGCAGTTTTGACATATTTGGTTCCAGCAGTTACACGTTCCAAAAGTAAGATTGATTATGACATCTTGGCAGCAATTGCCGCTACTGAGAAGGGAAGTAGATATCCTACTGGATTTCCTTCACAGTATTCTTATCATTTAAGTCCTGATAAAGTTCCTTATGTGAAAATACCAGACGTTGGTGACAGATTGATTCCCAACGCGGAACGCAGGTCAGCGCTGATTACAGCAGCCCACAAGGGTGTTGCGTCCGCTCATTCGGGCGTTTCGGCCACTGTATCTCAGCTACAACTTTTCTTTTGGTGGCAGGGACTGGATGAACAAACGCATGATTATGTCCTTCAATGTGACATTTGTCAGCAGATTAAGCCTTCGTCTGCTGCGCATCCGCCCCAAACACAGTTGTACATTTCCAATAAACCACTTGGTTGTATTTATTTGGACCACTGCGGTCTTTTTTCTTCAGATACTGCGTATAAGTACATCTTAGTTATAGTTGATTCTTGCACCAGCTTTGTATTGGTGTGGCCCCACCGAACTGTCATAAGAGATTTGCGTGTGGCACCTTCCATTCGGACCATGGTCCAGCGTTCGCCTATAAGGCGTACAAGGATGCCATGAGTTCATTGGGGGTCCAAGTCAAATTTTCGTCTACATACCGACCTGAGAGTAATAGTGTTTTGGAGCGGATGAACCGTGAATTAAAGCAATCATTGACAGCTAGGGTTATAGGTACCAGCAGTAACTGGCTGGCCCATCTCAGTAGCGTACAACGTACACTTAATAATCTCACTAGAAGGTCTCTGGGTGGGCGGACCCCATACAAGATGCTCTTTTGTATCAAAATGTTTGTCCTGGACCTTGAAGGTCTAGACCAGGTGGCGGCTGCTGCCCCCTTTGAGGTAGATGAGTATTGTAATGTTTTTCAGAATCTACAAGAGACGAGAGAAAGTCTTGCAAAGGAACACTTGCCCTCCACATCTGATGATGCATTGCAGATTCCGGTAGTTGGCTGGCTACCCCGAGTTGACGAACTGGTCCGAGAGAAGATTGAGAATAAGAAAGAATTTGGTCCCTCATATCGAGCTCCAGTTCCTGTACTTGGCGTGCAGGCCACAAGAACGGTAGTTTTACCTCCACTTCCAGGTCGAAAGGAAAAAAGGTACATCTCAATTGTTATATTAAATATGTTATGTTAAATAGGTCTTTTATAGCGCGCGGCTACTCCGGAGGAGCGTCCTGGCGCTTTATATTACGTGACCTAGAAGGAGACAGACAAACATAACAGCATATATTGAAAGGAAGGCTCAACAAAGTTCAGAAACAGAACAGGAAATTCCTAGCCGGCAAAGAGCCATGTCTTTTTGTAATTGACAATGTCAAATTACATAGAGTGGCCGATTCTTCTTAGTATGACACCTGCGGTCTCCTGTCCATCGATACTGAGAAATTCTGTTTTGCCTCCTGCTCCTAGCAACAGGCCTGACGTTGCCATTGAGATGCCTGCAATTTCAAGTCCTTTATTGAATACCCCACCAGATGCTCATCTTGATGAGACTGAGTATACTTACCCCACAGACTTATCAATGCCTGATTTACAAACGTGCTTGGCCACTGACTCCAGATTTTCATTTGACACTAACTCTACCACATCGAGGTCCCCTTCAAAACTTTCTGTTTTTGCAACATGGTTTAAAATAAATGTTTTGATTCCTCCCTGGACTTCCATTTGATTGGTACTTTTTTCAATTTTTTTGTTCATGTCAATTGGATTTGTGGTGTATTTTTTCCTTCTTGTGAATGGACACTACGTTGAAGACAGGACTGCTATTCGACATATTAATGGAACATTGGCACCCCATTCCTCATCACACAGATTGAAGATAGACCTGAATTTTGTAAACATTACTGCTTGGCCTATTTTAGATGGGATTGTATGGGATGCTGTTAAGTTTCAAATACATGGTTCCACAGAGGTTATAAATGTCCCAAATGTACTAAGAGTTTCTATGGGGGATGTGATAAAAACAAAATATACACTCTGATGATTGGGATGTTCAAGCCGTAGAGGCTTTATCTTCAGATTTGAAATATTATGCTGCTTTTGATGCTGAGGATTTATACTTAGATTCAGCTAATTATGGTGATTTGTTCTGTTATCAACACTATGGCAATCACTACCTGCATTAGGCGAACACAAGGAGAAATATGGTTAATTATAAGCAATGGGAACATTGCCCCACTCCTGTGGAGGGCAGCTCTAATTCTCTTTTAAAGAGATTCACTTATTTTACTGATTTCAATCGCATTTTATTTCAAGATGACCGAAAAGTCCTCTTCAAAAGTTAGACTGTGCCACACAAAATTATTATATTCCAAGTCCTTTCTTGACCAATTGGCTACTGGGGGCTATGAACTGTGGAAAGATACTATTGATCTTAAATCTGTTTGGGGTTCTAAAAGCTGGCAAGTGCAAGGCACCGAGGCTTTGCATCGTGCATGTCTCAACCCGAACCACATGTTGTTTTTGAATTCGACTATTTCACAAACCACCTGCTTTGGATTGGCTACAACAAAAAATGTAAATGCTCCTTCTTTTTCAGAATTGGAAGAATACCCAGGTTGGGATAATATTACCAGTATTTCTATTAGAGAATTACAGACCCTGTTACTGAATTCTACTTTTAACCTATCCAGTTTGGATCCTAAAGGTTGGCTGTTGTGGCACAATAGTGCGGATTCTTGCCAACATCGTTTTCTGGGTTTAGCCTCTGGCTACACACAGGTTAGGGTGTATCCCCGTTTTGAGAGGGACCATTCTGTGACTACCTATTCAGTAGGCAAGCTGTGTCAGAATTGGCTCAAACACTCCACTTTAGCGTCAGTTAAGCTTCATTTGTCTAAATGGACTGACGATGTTGATCTGAATGACTTTGTTAAAGGCCCTGCTTCTGGCAGATCTAAATGGTGTATATATGCAATTTACAGCGAAGTTTGGAAACTGTCCCAGATTGAGGCTGCTTCCTGTTTAAGGGCTATAAATCAAGCAAATTTAGAAAAAGTCCTAGCAGTTGTAGATAACAGCATTAACACACTTTCTTCAAGCATTTACAAATTAGATATTATTGTTTTGTCTGTTGTTGATATTGTGCAAGAAGATGTCCCTGTTTTGTAACATGGTAAAAATCAATTACGTTCCATTATGCAGTTTGCATGGACTTTACAAACTTTTAAAGTCCCGGAGAGTGCCTTGGGACTATATGAACACGTCTTCATTATTTGCCCCTTTTATTTGACTGACAAACAGCAATTTATGTCTATGAAAGGTGCAACTTTTTCTATGTTACATATTTAAAAATTTGAACCTTTGCCGTTTTCTGTCGCTGAGAGGAATTCTGCTGTGTGGCTTGTACATGAGCTAATAACATTACCTTTCCCTCTGTTCAAGTTTGAAGCTTGCATGAAGTACTATGCTATTGGCAGGTATGAACCTCTGGGTACCGCTTATCTCCATGAAGCTTGGTCACTACCATTTACCTATAGGTGCCTGAGGGAGGGAAAAGAGGTTTATTTGAATGGTGAAGATTGCACAACAACACCTGATCACTCGTTAGTGTGTAGGAATATCCAATTACATGGCTCGTGTAATCAGAATACTCCTAATTTGGCCTGTGTCTTGAAAGGTACACCGACACCTGCTATCACACCCACATCACATTACTAGCAAACTGTAGTTATTTACTTTTAAATAATGAAGATTGTTGTGGGATGCTGGCAGGAATTCCTTACATCGTTACGGTCACCCAACATGTAGTTTGTTGTAAAAGCGTAATGTTTCCTCCTCCACATGGGAAGCTGGATGTTTCCATCTGGCCGTCAATTCCGACCTTGAAGGCAGAGTTCAACAAGATGAGTCGAATAAGAGCTCTGTTGTCCCAAAAAGAAGTTACCCCCACTTCTGCCCGTGAAACACTTGTCCTTCACGTCGCAAACACCCGCACAGAAGTGCATGCCTTCTTAAATACTGATCTAACCCTGCATTTCGGGGAGTTAATTCACACTATCTTTAATGCCTCCTCGACAACAGGGCTGGCTCACTTTTTTAAAGTTGTTAGTAGTGGCCTTGTGACTTCTTTCCAAATTATATTCAGTGTGTTTTCCGGCATTTTTCATTCGATTTTCTCCAGCCTCTTTGGTGGATTTCCCTTGATGCTTGCTCTGGTTGGCGGAGTGCTTCTACTACTTTGTTTATTTCAGAATGGATGCACATCCTGTGCCACGAAACGATTTGCCCTGGCTGTTGTTGCTCCGCAACCGAATGCTTAATTTCTATGGAGCGCTGCCTCTTAGTGCAGTTTATGGATTATCGTTTCGATTTTCCTTTTTCACATGCGTCCAGCCTGTCTTTCATTGCCTGACCTGCGATTTCGAATGAGCTCTGGATTTGTGTCCCTGCAGTACGGTGTCTTCCAACGCAGATTATGATCAACTGATAAGCCCCTTAGTTGCTCATCAATTGCTTTGCTCTGACGGCGGGATTTTGGCCTTTGCAGCGATGCATGAAGTCCTGGGGTGTTGAAATATTTTTGCTGCGGCGCATGATTTTGTGGCACGCAGTTATATTGAAGTAAATCCGAGTTGTCCTCTGATGGTACTTGAGGCTCCGGTGCTTGAGGAACATGTATGTTCATTCCTGTTACTAAATTGGATGGCTGAAATGTTTTCAGATGAGAACAATGACTTCCTGTTGGAGGCTGTTGCAACGTACTGTGCATATACACTATTGGAGTGAGGTGCATTTCCTGCTCTCTCTTATTCACGACTGGAGTCACATGTTGGACATCAGATGTTTTGCTATTTTTTAAGCCTATTGCTTTACTGTGCCAGAGAGTAATTGCTAATTTGGATTTTTTTTTCAAAATTCAGAGTTTTGCTCCCGTTTTCCGATTATGGCAAATTTGAAATTAATTCTAACTCACGAACTTGAACTCTGCATTCCAGACTTTGCCCACATTTCTTTTCCGTGCTCCGATCAAGGGAGGGTGTAGTGAGGCTGAGCCTTGCATTTCTACAGTGTTAAGTTAGCATGAGCTTATTAGAAGTTTAAATGCCATTTTACCTTTTGCATTCTCTTGCACACGGCACACACGTTAGTTATTGTTTCACGTTAGGCTACGAGTTTTGCTTCACATGAGAATAACTTGTTTTTCCACATTGCTAGACTTGCTTTGTAAGCGTAGTCTGAACAGTGAGTGACGAGGCCTTCAAGGTTATATCAACAATGTTGCTTTTGTTTGAACTGATCAGCGCACGTTCTAGACATAACATATATGCAGCTGTGGCAGCTTAGATACTGACGCCTTTAATAATACACTGTGTAGGCATGATTGAACACACTTGGAGAACTTTCGTATGCTGAAAGCTTTGCAGAACTTGATGTGATTCACTCCTGCTAAACTTTGAGGTATGGGGTCGCCTATACAAGCCTAAGAGACCTTCTTTAGTTATAAAATAACCTACTAGCAAGGGAGGGTGAAATATAGGTATACATTTAACCTGTTTCCATTTAGGATTATAACATGCTTTCTCCCTTTGTATTTTAGGGAATAGTAACTATGCTGACAATCTTATTTCTTATCATATGTCTGCTTGTATTAGCTAAGATGGTGCACTTGAGATCACAGCGTTAAAATAAAAATGTTCAACTTGCTCGTGTCTCCCTTTACTCCCTGTTCATGGAGGACTGGTATGAGAGTATAACGAAAGTGTTCATGTTTCCCACCTTACCTGAGGTATCCTAAGTCGCATGTTCTGGGTTGTCTAATCATTGGTGACTTTTCTATTGGATGAAGAGCTAATGAGACACTGAGGCTAGTCTGGTAGGGGATTTTTGGGTACTAAGGTGAGTTTTGGTACACCCTAATTCTAAGGTCCTGAGTCTCTGTGCACAGTTCTGTGACTGAGCAGAATTCCTGCAACAGGCTGAAAGCCCGAACCCGGTCCTAGGATGCTTGTTTCCAGTCCAGAGAGGACCTGGTTTGGCAGTTCGGGCTGGCCTGTTCCAATGAGGCACAGGGTCAAGGCAGATTTGCATATGGAGGGTTCAAACTGGAATGGCATGGTGAGCAAAAAAATGATGGACTTAGGCCCAGATCTCTGTACTGGGGTGAATGTATGACATTGTCCTGCATTCTGTCCATCAACTGTTGTTTTTGCATTTGTCACCCTGAGTGGGACAGGTATGCTCAGACGTGAGTCCCGTGCTCTCCACACCACTGGAGTCAAGCTATCCTGGCTGATGACGGCTGATAACTAGAAACCAGTCCTAGGATGCTTGATTCCGGTCCAGGGAAGACATGGCTTGGCAGTTCGGGCTGGACTGTTCCCATGAGGCACAGGGTCAAGACTGATTTGGATATGGCTGGGTTCTAACTGGAATGGCATGGTGAGCAACAAACGATAGATTTAGACCCAGATCTCTGTACTGGGGTGAATGTATGACCTTGTTCTGCATTCTGTCCATCAACTGTTGTTCTTGCATTTGTCACCCCGAGTGGGACGGGTATACCCAGACGTGAGTCCCGTGCTCTCCATGCTACTGGACTCAAGCTTTCCTCGCTGATGAGGGCTGAAAGCCCGTAAACGGTCCTAAGATGCTTGTTTCCAGTCCAAGGAGGACCTGGCTTGGCCGTTCGGGCTGTTCCAATGAGGCACAGGGTCAAAACTCATTTGCATATGGCTGGATTCAAACTAGAATGGCATGGTGAGCAAGAGCAAAAAAATGATGGATTTAGGACCAGATCTTTTTACTGGGGGTGAATGTATGACCTTGTTCTGCATACTGTCCATCAACTGTTGTTTGTGCCCTTCTCTCCAGCTTCTGTTACTACATAAACAGGTACAGACAAACAGAAACAGAAAATGTCCACTTTATAAAAGTGGCATTTTCAAATACACAATTTTAAACCACCTTTCCTAAACGGTGTATTCTAAAATTCTGAGTTCAGAGAGCCTAAACTCCATTTCTCTATCATGTCCCAATTGAAAGTTACAGTGCATCTCCAATGATAACCTACACAGAGAGCATGTGAGCTTTAACACTGATCCGCAGTGCTAAAGTGCCAGAGTACTATTGTCAACAAAAACAGAAAAATAGAAGGCAAAAGACAAAAAGTTTGGGGCTAAACCTGCAAAAAGGCCAGGTAAAACAGAATGTAATATATTTTTGTGCTCAGTATGGTGCTTGAAATCGCAAGCTAGTAGTGTGGCTAAATCAGCTAGAAACTGAAGTAACTTGATTATATCTCTGTAAAAGGGCGATATTAATTAAAACTAAATCTAAGAAGGAATCACAGCCTAAGTCAAACATAGTTGTAACTTCCTCATTCACCCGATACAGTAAACTTTTTGTCAAAAGTATTTTTATTGAGCATTTAGTAGAAGACAGTAGAAATGAACATGCGACAATACCGCGTTTCATCCCACACAGGGGGTAGCCAAAGCGTGCTTCTAAAGCTACATGGGTAGCTCAGGGGAGGGACCGACTGACAAATTCATTACACAAGACCAAATGGCCTAGAAAGTGCTGATCATCCATGATGTGCACCATCATGCGGCAGGCCGCAGCGGCAGAGGCCTGGTGAAGTGTCTCAGTGTCACAGAATCATAACAGTGTGGTCCAATGGCCAGTCCCTCCAGCAGGGTGAGCATAAACAAATTGTAGTAGCAATAGGAGTCCCTTGCGGAGCCTATGGTTCGGCATGTTGTATGCATTTGGGCATTAAGAGAGATGTCAAAACGAGCAAAATAACACGCAAAAAACTCCCCCCCCCCCAGTCCCCAATCTCCCCTCCCACCTCCCCAGTGGTGGTAGCATTACGCATAGACAGGGAATCTGATTAGCAGCAGCAGGTATTCAGATTTGAAATAAGTGAAGAGCTCGGATACTGGGAGGACAGACTGCGGACGGCAGACCCTTGAAAAGGAATGCTACCATCGGGCCCCAGTGAAATTCAAAATTCTTAAAATCATCTAGAAAGATATCTCCCATCCTCTCCATACTCAGCAACTTCCACAGCCTCGAGTGCCAGAGAGCGAGGGCAGGGGCCTCCTTCTTTTTCCACGCTGCAGCTAGAGTAATTTTGGCCGCACCAATGTGGAGCCACATGATCCTCTTGTCCGCCCTGGTCTGGTGTTCGAGATCAGGATCACGGAGACCCAGCAGGGTGGAAGCCATTGAGGTGGGAATAGGGTACCCCAACATGTCCTTAATTTGAGCTAGAATTTCCTCCCAATATGGCCGGATCACGGGGCAGTCCCACCAAATGTGCTGGAAATCCCCTAGGAGGCCACATCCCCTCCAGCATCCGTCTGAGGTGCCCGGGAAGAGTAGTTTCAATTTGGCGGGGTATAAGTACCAGTCCATCATGGTTTTCATATGTGCCTCTCTGAGCTCCACGGAGTGAGGAAACTTGGCAATATCGGACCATAAATGAGTCCACTCGGTGTCTGAAATGTCGTGCTGAAGAATCCCCTCCCACATAGACATGTACCGGGGCCTAGGAGAGATTGCGGTGGCAAGGAGGAGCCCATATAGGAAGGAGATGGCCCCTTTCATGGAAGAGGTCCTGGTTAAGAAAGTTTCTAGCTTCGTGAGAGGTCGAGTAGCCACCTCCCTCACCTGAGGAGAGAGCGCCCAGTGTAATAGCTGGGCATGATGGTACCGCTCATCCTCCGGTACCCCGTAATCCCTCTTGCAGTTGTCAAATGTAAGTGGATCATACTTGTGGAATAGGTGTGTAAGCGCCAGACAACCTCCGTCCTTCCAGGCCCTAAAGGGGCCCTCCGTTAACGTGGGGGGAAGGCGGGGTTGAAGTGAATGGGTGTGAAGGGGGAGGGGAAGGTGGTCCATCTGTCATCTTTGGAAACAGAGGCCCAAATCTTCAAGGTGGTGCTAGTGGGAGTACTGATATACGCATTCTTGGGTCTGTCACACCGGGGCCGCCACACCAAGTCCCAGATCGTTCTCCCAGCCCGCTTCTATCCATATGGAGCCAGTGTTTTTCGGAGTCCTGTTGTGACCACTCTACCAAGACACGAAGTTGAGCTGCCTTGTAATACAAATGAATGTCAGGCCCCCTTCTCCAGGGAGGATGTGTTCGCAGCCATTAAGGCTCTAAAGCCCCACAAGGCTCCGGGGGCGGATGGGTTTACGGCCATCTTCTAAAAACCTTCGCCTCTGAACTCTGCCCATACCTTGTCCAACTATTTAATAGCATGGCGGAGGGGGGTGAGACCTCCCGCACCATGGCGGAGGCGCTCATTTCCATCATTCCCAAGCCCGGTAAAGATCCTAGTAAATGTGCTTCCTACAGGCCGATTGCTCTCCTCAATCTGGATGCGAAGCTTAACTCCTCCATTATCACCCAGCGGCTCAATGACCTGATGCCGGCCCTCATTGACCCAGACCAGTCAGAATTCATTAAAGGGCGCCAAACACATGATAATACGAGGCGAGTGGTACACTTAATTGAGAAGGCCAATAAGTTTAAAATCCCAGCCGTCCTGGTGGGTCTGGATGCAGAGAAGGCGTTCGACAGGGTGGACTGGGGATTCCTATTCCGTACATTAGCTGCTTTCGGCTTCTCTTCCAAATTTATAACAATGATTCGGGCGAATTACCACTCCCCACGCTCTAGGGTAGCAGTGAATGGCCAGCTGTCGCCTTTTTTTGAGCACTCCAGGGGCACGAGACAGGGTTGCCTTCTATCGCCTCTACTCTTCGCCCTTAGCATAGAGCCTCTTGTGATAGCGGTTAGGGCTAACCCCGACATTCGGGGACTGCCTTTTACTGGGGAGTCCCATAAGATCACTGTCTTTGCAGATGATGTACTCCTCTCCCTCTCAGATCTGGCCCACTCTCTTCCCTCTGTGCAGGTCACACTTTGAGGCGGTGGCGGGGTTCAAAGTTAACTATGACAAGTCTTATGTCCTCAACCTCACGATTCCCCAATCGGAACTTCCCCACCTCAAGTAGCTAACACCTCTAACATGAACTGACTCATCTATTCAATACCTGGGGATACACCTGACTCCCACGCTGGGGAAGTTATACTCTGCTAATTTTCCTCCGCTTCTCGCTACAGTAAACTTTTTAATATTATGGATACCATCCTAAAACGTAATCCACACCATTAGACACTGGAGATTATTTTTTGGGGGGAGGGGAAGTCCCCCAGGCCATGTGCCCTTGCTCGCCCTATGGGCACAATCCTTTTTTCTGCCTGCCCAGGGGGCAGATATGGGTGTTTACCTCCAATATGCTTCCTCTGGGGTGATATGTAGGAAGCCCCCTAGCCACCATGGGATTTCATTTGCAAAGTGGTGCGGGTTGCCCCCCCTGGCAGAGGGCCATGTCTCTTGTCCCAAAAGGGTGAAATAGTCTTTCCAGCTCTCTCACCTGAGCCAGATTGGGGTGTTGCCCCCAATCTGTTCCACAGAGGGGGAATAAAGCTCCCTAGACACCAGAGATTGTGTTTTTAAAAATAAATCGGTTGTTGTGACCCACTCTGGTATTCTGTGCCCTTGGAACAGATTGGGGGGGGGGGCACCTAATCTGTCCCCCAGGGTGAGAGGGCAGAAAGCCACCAGGAGATTGAAATGTAAAACATAAAAGGGGGTAGGACAGCTTACCCTGGCATAGTGTCATGTCCCACCCCAAATAAAAAGAGCACTAGACACCATAAAGGAGTTTAACAAAATAAAAAAGTAGCACAGGGTCGAGGCATCCCACTAAACACCGTGGATTTTAAATTTGGGCAAAACCAAGAGGTGGTATGGGCCACCCTGGCATTGAGACATGCCACTCCCACTTGCTGATAGGGGTTTTGACCTCCGGAGGGCAGAAAGCCAACTAGTCACTAGGGATTTTAAAACGGTGAAAAACTAAAAGAAGGCAGCTGCCCACACTCGCATCACACCATATACCCCATTCCAAAAGGGACAGTAGTGTATTTCTGCCCTCGTGGCCCCCACCCCCGACCAGATAGGTTCTCCGCAATTGCCCGTGGCTGTAATCTGCAACCCAAAGAGTTAGAAAAGCCCACTAGACACAAGGTTTTTTTCATTTTATTCATAGTATTCCAAAAAAAGGGATAGGGAGTCCCACCCTGGCATTGGGCCATGCTCCCACCCCAAAAGCGACAACCCAATCTTCCTGCCACTTGACGGCCTAACAGAGGACATTTTGATTCTTCTGGGTGTAGTTTTTATGGATCAGAATAGTGGGGGTAAATCCCAATTTCATCCCCTTTGCCATGCTGAATGGCTGCACTATTCAGGCTCAGAGATCAGCTGCCATCTAAGAAGACCTAGCAAACCCAGACATTTTTGAAAAGTCGACAACCTGGGAAGTCCATGATGATGTGCCTTAAATGGATCGCACAACAGTTTCTTACTCGCAGTGCCCTGCAAACCTTAAACTTTGCCTAAATTCATGAATTTTCCTCACATTTTTATGCAAGACACTTCAAGAATCTACAAAGATCCACAATATTTCCTACTACCCTGTGTTCCCATACTTTTTCCAATAAAAATTATATCCCACTTGCGTGGCTTCACCCATTACCTATGACAAGAGTGGATCAAACCTGGAACATTTACTATATCTAATTATAATATACAGAACAAATTATCTCAAAACCTACCATAATATAGACCATGACCAAGCTGACTGAATACAGATTATGATGACTATGTAGTCCCAAAATCCATATCTGAAAAGGAAGGTCTACCTGGTACCTTCAAAAATATATTTCTGAATTGGTGTTGAGAGAAATGTTTAGAGAAAGGAGGCTTGGTTATAAAGCAGTTGTTTGAGTTCTTTGTTGAAGGATTAGGGAGGGGATAATGCAGATGGAGGGGTCTGGCATTCGAAACTCTAGGAACACAATCTCTTTTCAATATCCAACTTTTGTTGAAGAGTATCTTGAGTAGAAGAGTTTCAAAGCATAGGATAGGAGCCATAATCTCCCTCTGAGAGCTTTAATTGCTTAGCCAGGCAGTGAGATAAATCAAAGTTTAGAATTGTGTCTGATAATCATTGCATGTTTGTAGATGGATCTGTCCTCAATGGGAAGCAAGTTAAGGGTAATTCTAGTCAGGATAAAGTGATCATATTGTTGAGTTCCGAAGATCTGCCAGGCTGCAACCTGAAGGGTAGCTGTATGAGGGCCGTAGCTTTAAGGGGGCAATGTGAATTTTGAGAATGCCAGTTAGAATGACTTAATCTAATCGAGAAGGCACCATTGACTGGAAAGATTTGAGGTCCGATGTAGGTAAATCTACATTTACCACTTCATAAATACCGAATCATACCGAATTGGTATTTATGAAGTGGTAAATTAGAGGGGGGGAGATGTAGGTATTTCAGATTCGGTAAATACCGAATCTGTAAGATTCGGTATTTACCGATTCTGGGCCATATGTACGTGGCAAAATACCGGTCGGTAACGGCCGATTTCTGCCGTTACCGGATTCGGTAAATGTACGGAATCGGAAATTTGGGATGTAGGTGGCACTGGAAACAGTGCCACGGGCCCTTAGAAATTCGTTATTTACCATGAAATACAATGGCATGGTAAATAACGAATTTCTGTGTACATGCACATCTGTGCATGTACACCTGTGCCATGTGGCACACATACATGCCCTAAGGGCATGTATGTGTGTCACATTGCACACAAGCCAAAATCAGGGGTGCAACAGGGTGTCAAAGTGACACCCTGTCCCCCTTGACAAATCGGTAAAAATACCGAATCGGTATTTACCGATTCGGTAATTGCCATTGATTCCTATGGGCCTCAAGGCCCATAGGAATCAATGGCAAATACCGAATCGGTAAATACCGATTCGGTAATTACCGACTATTACAGAATCGGTAATATTTAAAGAATTATTACCTACATGGCATTTACCGAATTGTAAATACCGAATCGGTAAAATTCGGTATTTACGATTCGGTAAATGCCATTTACCTACATATGGCCCTCTGTAAATACCGATTCGGTATCCCCCATTGATTCCTATGGGCCTTCAAGCCCATAGGAATCAATGTGCATTACCGAATCGGTATTTACCGATTCGGTAATTACCGGTTTCTGCAAGGGTGCAGGGGGTGTCACTTTGACACCCTCTAGCACCCCCAATACTGGCTTGTGTGCCATGTGGCACACAGACATGCCCTAAGGGCATGTCTGTCTGTCACATGGCATAGGTGTGCATGCACACATGTGCATGCACACCTGGATTCGGTATTTTAACACCCAACTGGATTGGGTGTTAAAATACCGAATCTGAAGGGCTTGTGGGACTGAAAGTAGTCCCACCTACATCCCGATTTTTTAAAATCGGTAAACTTACCGATTCGGTATTTTTCCGATTCGGTAATTTTACCGAATCAGTAAAATACCGAATCAGAGAAAAAAAGGTCCCCTACATCACAAAAGGCCAAATACCGGTCGGAAACGGCCGAATTCGGCCGTTTCCGACCGGTATTGGCCACCTACATCGGGCCCTTAGTGAGCTATTAAGCTTGGAAGAAGGTGTTTATCCTTCAGATTGATCTCTTCTGGGAATTGTCTTTTGGCCATATTACTGAAGTATTATGCGGACGTTGTTGTGACAATTGAGAATAAAGCAAAAGATCTGAAAGGTTTAATGTTGTGCGGAGTACATTCTAGGATGTTCCCAGAAGCCAGCCAATTTTGACCGCAATGTAAAAATAATGTAGTACAATTAGTCCAACTTTTATTTGTTAGGATTGTTAAGGTGATTGATTGTCCCCCTAACTGGCTATTTGCCAGAGGAGAGATATAGTCAAAGGAGGAGACCTTCAAGTAAAGTCGAATCTCCTTTGCGTACTATTGATATATGCTTATTTAGATTATCTAGATTTGTGATGTCAATAAATTCCTACACTCATTGCAGAATTCATAATAGGGTCCAGTGAATCATCTGTTCTCAGCAGGTGATCAAAGTAAGCAAGGAGGCTGAAGGGAAGGGAAGGATTTTGCCTTTTATAGGGGAGTAATTATTCCTCCCTTTGTGCCTTGAAAGGTGGTGGAGGACCAGGGCACTCAGTAGGTGAACATGTCATATTGTAAGGCAAAGGCTTGTGTGACGTGAGGTTGTGTAGCAATTATCTTCAAAGTTTTATGGAGTTTGTGGCCTGTGTAAATTTGGCACAATGAATTCTTTTGTGTAATTGTGGTGTGGGGATGCAACCTGTGCTTTATGTAAATATAGTCATAATGGTTGTTACATGCTGCTATCAGTGTGGGTTAAGTCCTGATCAGTCCTGAGGTTGGATGGGTCAGGATTCATACTAAATGATAAGTATTTATAGTGGCGCTATCAACCAATCCAGGAGAATTGATTTACAGTGTTATAGCTTATAGTTAACTCAGGATTAACGGAAGAGTATGCTGAAAATTGAGAAGATAAGGGATTTTGGACTGGACTTGTGCCGGATGGTGGTTTAATGGTAGAAATGCTTGAGATTTGAGTAACGTTGGTCACAGAGTATTGATGGTGTTGGGATGACTGTGGCAAAATCATGATTTGCTCTGGAGCTGACCTATATTAGCAAGAGAGGTTGCTACGTCAGTTTCGTGTTCGTTAGGTGAGATTAACATATGTGATTTGGGCCATGATTGTTTTAGGAGTATGCCAATGCCATTGACTCAGCAAAGAGTTACCCTGGGAATATTGGCTAGTGGTAGGCTTGAACATAATTAGTGTCTTAGTGGATATTGGCACAGACTATATGTAGGACAGGATTACGCTTGGGAGTTATAGATTTATGTTAATCTCCGAAGTTGTATCAGTATTGTCAAAGATTATTAGGCTTGTCAAGTTCTATCATTTTGTTCTCGCCTGAACATTAATTCATAGATGTCTCGACAAATGGTTAATTTTTCATCTCTTGCAGTGGGAGAATAACAAAGATTCACTTTTGGGAAATAGTGAGAGAATATTTGCATCGCTGCAGTCTAGTACAGCTTTAAGAGTTGCAGAGAGACTGCCTTCACACAATGATGTGGCACCCAAATGTTTCCAGCAGTTGGTGGATATGTACGATGACGAATATGGCGGATTTGCTGACTTTCCAAAGTTTCCAACCCCAGGTCAGCACCTCACGTGTCAGCCTTCCTTAGATTCAAGTAGCTGGATTAATGAAACTGACCTTTTTGTATTCCTCTTTCAGTTATCATACGCTTCCTCTTCTCTCTCTGGGCAATACGACGTACATCTCCTGAGGGCACAGAGGCACAGCAGATGGCCCTGCATACACTGAAGATGATGGCCTGTGGCGGGATCCATGACATTGTTGGTTGGGTAAGGCAGGATTGTGCAGACTGAGCCCTGATGAATGCTGCTTTTAAAATGTATTAAATCATCAGAGCAGACCTTCATCACACCCTGCTATAACAGTACTGGTGCCCACAGACCACCACCATAACGCCATAGTCTTAACCTGAAGGTCTTCTTTCTACTCTGTTATGGCACTGGGACCTGCACTCACATCTACTGATGCATCCCAGGGTTTTGACCAACACCACTTCCTGATACCAAGCACAGCTCTGCTTCAGTTGTGACCTTCAGTCCCGTGTGACCCGTACACGGCTCGGAGCGTTATAGCTCCGAGACACACAGAGTTGCACTTTCAGCTTAACATGGTCCAATCCACCCCACCTCCAGCTCACCCATTTTCATTGATCATTGTTGTGGCGGACAATTGGGTTGTGTGATTGGGTTATGTGATCACACTATTGCTCTTCAGCTCTCTTCTTAGGCAGGCTTCAGGTTTTTTTGTGTCGCAGTTGCAGAGTATATATTTCCATTCTCAAATAATATTTTTATTTATGATAGTACAATTCTCAGTGCTGAGCTCATTATTGTCAGTTTAAGCTAAGTATAGTGGGCGCTCAAGACACGATTCGGCAACTGTTTATCTTAAAATGCTGACCAAACATTTAGGAAAAAAGATCATCTTATGCGATGCCAGGGGATGAAAACCTATTTTTGACAATCAGCGATTTAAGTAGTGCAGAAGGCTTGATATTTGTGTGGTTAGCAGTCTCAGGCTTCCGCGTTTCAGACACCGGAAAGTATCTGGTCACATAGTGCAGAATAGATATCTGAGCTGCATATGGAGACGGGATGTTCCCATGGGGAGTGATAAACAGATCTCTCCCTGACAGATTAATCCCATCATAGGCTGCTAGAGATGGGTCCTTTCCCAAAAGCACAGCAGAAATCTGGGAACAACAATACCTGCTTCTCATTATTCCTCGCAATGCAGTGTTTAAAACTGCTTCTCCTTCATATGCAACCCATTTATGGTAATGGTGATACCTCTTCACTATTGTTTCTCAACAATGCAATCACTATTGTTATCACAGACGGCCCCTCAGCGCGTCCTCCAATGCATTACATATAGCCTCACACAAATGTCTCCATCCTCTCCTTATAGGGTAAAAGAGCATGTTTTCACGGTTTCTCATGTTGTAACCCCATAAATGAACAAAGACATGATTCCTTTCCTTCATACCTCTAATGCAGTTAACGCAGGGTCACAGAGTAATCAATATAGTATCACAGAGATCCTACCCCCATCCTCTCCATAAAGTGGAGTGTGTGAATATTACCGCAATGGTTGCTTTCTCTTTCCAGGGTTTTCACAGATACTCCACAGACAAGAGTTGGCACTTGCCGCACTTTGAGAAGATGCTGTATGATCAAGCGCAACTGTCAGTAGCCTACGCAGAGGCGTTCCAGGTAATTTTTGTGGTGCTATCCCGCTCACATGCTCTTAGCAGTTTCTGGTTTTGTTGCCTTCCCCTAATTAACGTCACTTGGTTACTATGAATGCTCATTGTCCTAGTGTGTTTCTACCAGCAGCAATGACAGTATTTTGGCATATTGCTTCTTTTTCCTATGATACACTATTTTACTTGTTATGAGAGCATCTGGCTGTGCTGTAATTATTCCTACCCCTCAGACACGCTTCTTGTGAGTGCCCCTGTCCTTTTGACTCTCTTCCTATCGCTCATGCTCTCACCACAGTGCTACAGAGTCTCTTTCCTTGGTCTCTCTCTTCATCCATCACTTTTCACCCCGGATCAAGGAGAGTCCCTGTCCTAGTGTCTGGATGTATGACATTAGCACACATGCACATACAAAGCATGCCTTTACTGCGTATCAATTACAATGCAATGCCTTTACAATGTAAGGTAAGTATATGTATGGTTCATGAGACCCATTTATATATATATTCACTGAAAAAAACAAAGGTTACAGGGACATTATAGTTGGGAAATAGAATTTAAAAAGAAACTTTGAAATTAACTGAAGAAAACAAAGGTTACATGACATTAGAGTTAGGTTCAGATTTCACTCGTACAAACCCATTAAAATTCAGCAGTTATTGTTACCTGAGCTAACTATAACTTACACCCCGCAATGTGCTGCTTATGTACTAGTAATGAGTGATAGTATTTCTAACATATATTATGTGTGTGGCTGTGTGTAACTGGATATTCGTGTCTGATTGTGTATGTGTCTGAGAGACTGTATGGGTGTGTGAGTGGATGTATGGGTGAGTGAGTAGCTCTGTGACTAGCTGTATGGGTGAGTGAGTGGCTGTATAGGTGAATGAGTGAGTGTGAGAGGCTGTATGGGTGAGTGAGGGGTGTGGGAGGGGCAGTATGGGTGGGTGTGTGAGGTGCTGCATGGGTGACTAAAGGGCTATGAGAGTGGCGTTATGGATAAATGAATGGGTGTGTAGGTAGCCGTATGGGTGAGTGAGTGGGTGTTTGGTTAACTGAGTGGATGTGTGAGTGGCTGTATTGGAGAGTGGGTGTCTGTGTGAGTGGCTGTATGGGTGAGTGAGTGGATGTGTGAGTGGTTGTATAGATGTGTGAATTGGTGTGTAGGTGGGTGTGTGAGTGGCTCTGTTGAGAGGTTGTATGGGTGAGTGAGTGGGTGTGCAAGTAGCTGTATTGGAGAGTGAGTAGGTGTGTGAGTGGCTGTTGGCTGAGTGAGTGGCTGTGTGAGTGACTCTTGGTGAGTGACTGTGTGAGTAGATGTATAGGTGAGTGGCTGTGAGTATGAGTGAGGTGTGTGTGAGTGGCTCTGTGGATGTGTACATAACAGATTAAACATTACAACATATAAACATTACTGCAATACATGTAAGCAAACGTGAACGCCAGTACAGTTATCATGTCCTGCAAAGAACCAGTCCATATTTGGTATTTAGATCACAGGCAAACTCCTAGCGGTTCCATTTGTCCTGCCTGTGTTACGGGCAAAGGGCTACACAGTTTTTAAGAGGGTCATCTGCTCATTGGGAACAAAATTTCTTTTAAAAGATTCCCATCAAGTGCCTCAAAAGAGTTCATACATCTTTGCCCAGATGGAAAACTGATAACTGTACTGGCGTTCAATTTTGCTTACATGTATTACAGTTATGTTTATTTGTTGTAATGTTTAATCTGTTATGTCGTTAATTTTGGTACACTAAATAAGGTGTTCTCTACCTTATGACATCACTGAATGTTCTTAACTCATTTGTGCTAAAACAAGTTACAGATGTAAAATAATTCACATGAACTTACAATTACTGCCTAGGTTCATACAGAAGTAATTTGGAATAATCTGTCTGGTCATTGTTTTGTTGTACAATATTGCTGTGGTCTAGGCCAGATAGTGTTAGGACCCAAGCCTTTTCTGTTTTCCCTGTCCTCATATTCTTTGGCACCAAGAATGCATCACTGAAATTGGCGGGAAACATTCTAGGGGGCCTTTTACTAAGTTGTCCAGTAGGATGGCGGGAAGACCTTTGCATAATTCTATGGGGTATGTGATGGAGCCCACCGGGCAGAGCTTCCAGATGATTTGTATGTTTTCATACTCCCAGTAATTTAAAGGGAGAACCCTGGTCTCTGCTCTCACTGGGACAGGACAAGAATACATTCAAAGGAAAGGGGGGTGCGTCCCCCCTTTCCGGGCCAATTTTGGCCCAAGGTTCCCCATACCCTGGAGCCCTGCCTCTTGATCCTGTGTGCTCTGGAGCCAGCCAGGGCACCCAGTGTGCAGTGTTGGGGACCAAGGGGGAGACATAATGCCCTAGCAGTCCCTGCCGGATCCCCACCTCCAGCGGTAGCTGGCATTCCTTCCTCATGTAGGGAGCAGCAAACAATGCTGCTCCCTGCAAGTGGGAATACATTTTTCATCTGTTTCCCTGCCTGCTTGACAGTGGGCTGGAAACAAAATGAAAAGTCCGCTCACAGTGGGCGAGAACAGTTTTCCTTTTCGCACCAGCTGGGAGCGGACTTACTGTTTGCTCTCTCTTAGCAGGAGTTGTCAACGCTCCCACAAAGCGAGAGCAAATTGCTATGTCCCGGGGTGGGCTCCCCGGGACATAGGTAGCTGGCCCTTGGGTTAATGGTCCCCAAGGCCATTTATAGCTCCGGGGGAGGACTGTGCAGCCCCCTCCTTTGTTCTTCTAGGGCCTTCCCCAGGGAAATGGTAGTTCCCTGGGGAAGGGCCGTTAGGGGGCCGCGTGGACCCCCTCCAGGTTACATTTGGCCTTGCCCCACGGCGGTGGTGGTACCCAGGACCCCTTACCCTTTCATGAATGTTCCCCACCCAGGGAAGGTGTCGGTCCTCGGGCAATTCAAAACTAAAAAGGGGGACCATAAGTGCCCCCTCCTCAGGTTTTCTTAATCACCTGGCCCAAGGCCCATAGTGGCAGTGGAGAGGAGAGCCGCATGCTCTCCCCATCCCATACTTTATAGAATAAGATCCCAGGACCTGGCCCATCCAGGGGCTCTAATACAAACAAATGTGAGAAATCATGCATATTTGTTTTTACAATAAACGCTTTTTCAAACACGGACCCTGGAGCGCGAGTCTTTTGTGGTTCCTGGGACTTTACCTTGTGTGGGGAACCCTTTCTAACATATATATATATATATATATATATATATATATATATATATATATATATATATATATATATATATATATATATATATATATATATATATATATATATATATATATATATATATATATATATATATATATATATATATATTCACAGAAAAAACCATAGGTTATGGGCCATATATAGTTAGGAATTTGCATTTACAAAACCTTGAAAATTCACTGAAAAAACCATAGGTTATAGACCATATATAGTTAGGGATTAGCATTTAAAAAACCTTATTTTATTTGCACAAAACCATTGAAATTCCATATATAGTTAGTTGCACTAACTATATATCGCGGACCCGCAATCCACTGCTAATGATGTCACATATTACATCATTCATGACATGGTCAGTGACATCACTGATGACATCACTGATGACATCTCAAATGACATCACTGATGACATCACTGATGACAACACCCAGTGACTGTATGTTTCTGTAAAGTTAAAATATGTCTTACATATTGAAGAATGAGTGGATGTATAAGTGTCTGGATGAAGGATTTAGTAGGTGCATGACTGACTGTATGAGAGAATGATTAAATGTGTCTCACTGAGTGTATGGGTTAGTGATTAAAGTGTCTTAATTTGGCAATCATTATTTATGTTGTTCTGTAAACTGCTGCATGTTTAAATCAGTAGCTATATCAGTAACTATATGGGTTATTGAATGGTTGCCCAAGTATTTGTATGGGAGACTGAGTATGTGTGTGGGTGGCTGGGAGGTGTATAACTCTGTGCATAGATGTGTGAGCAGTTGATTCCCTAGGTGTATGGGTTCAAAAGTGCATGTAGAAACAGCTGTATGGACAGTTGACTGTGTGCATGAGTATATTGGTGAGTGAATGGATATCTCAGTGCTACATGTCAAAGTAAGTACATATGTAAAACACACTCCATGTGAGAGTTGACATATATAAATAACTGAACATAAGAGCCAGTGAATGTGTGAGTGGCTGTATGAATCATTGTGAACTTGTATCAAGGATTGTATAAGAGAGTAAATATGTGTTACTATATGTTTGAATAAGTAAGGTGTGTATAACTGTATAGTTGAGGAAATTGAGATGTGATTGATTCTTTGCATGACTGACTAGGTGTGTGAGTAACTCCATGGATGTGTGACAGTCTGTGAGTGCCTGTTTACACTGAGTGTATCTAAGGTTATATTAGAGTCTGAAGATGTATTATCACATAAATGATATCATCAGTGATGTAATCAGTAATGTCAAATGAGATGTCAGTGATGTCATCAGTGATGTCATTTGAGATGTCATCAGTGATGTCATCAGTGATGTCATTTGAGATGTCATCAGTGATGTCATCAGTGATGTCACTGACCATGTCATGAATGATGTAATATGTGACATCATTAGCAGTGGATTGCGGGTCCGCGATATATAGTTAGTGCAACTAACTATATATGGAATTTCAATGGTTTTGTGCAAATAAAATAAGGTTTTTTAAATGCTAATCCCTAACTATATATGGTCTATAACCTATGGTTTTTTCAGTGAATTTTCAAGGTTTTGTAAATGCAAATTCCTAACTATATATGGTCTATAACCTATGGTTTTTTCTGTGAATTTCATTGGTTTTTTAAAAGCTAATATCTATAGCTGTAAAATATATTCTTTATTAAGTGACGTATCACGTAGCCCGTGAGACGCCTCATGATGCATCGCATAACCGTGACGTATCGTCTCTGCAGCGCAAACCAAACCCAAAACGTAAGCGCGCCAGAACACGCTTAAAGATATATATATATTTTTTTAACCTTAATTAGACAAAATCCACACGTGCACATATCACAAACGTTAAAAAAACACAATATGTCGGACTCCCGTTACGCTGCCGGTTAGCTGCCCGGTTAACGTACCAGGAAGCACCTTTACCGCGAAAAATCGCAATTTTTTTTTCTTTTGCCCCGCAGGGAACTTTAATAGCCCCCTCATCAATCCTAGGGGTTCAGGAGGGGTCTGCCTTACCCCTTTCATTCATTTACACCTTTTTTTTTTCCACCTCTTGTCTCTCGATCCTACCGAGAGACAAGATGGCGGCCGCTCTGGACTGTTTACAATGTTGACAGCCAATCAGCTACTCCTCAGGATTTTTTTTTTTTGGGCCTCGCGTGGTTTTATAATATCCCCCTCATCAATCCTATGGGGTCAGAAGGGGTCTACCTTGGCCTCTTTCCTTCATTTCCCCCTTTGTTTTGGTCTCCTCTTGTCTCTTGATCCTACCGAGAGACAAGATGGCGGCCGCTCCGGACTGTTTACAATGTTGACAGCCAATCAGCTACTCCTCAGACTCCCGTTACACTGCCGGTTAGCTTCCTAGTTAGCTGCCCGGTTAGCTGCCCGGTTCGCTTACCAAGACGCGTCTCTACGGCGAAAAAATCGGATTTTTTTTTTTTTTGGGGCCCTGCGTGGCTCTATAATATGCCCCCTTTCCTTCATTTCCCCCTTTGTTTTGGCCTCCTCTTGTCTCTCGATCCTACCGAGAGACAAGATGGCGGCCGCTCCGGACTGTTTAGAATGTTGACAGACACCGGAGGGCCAATCAGCTTCGCATCGCAAAGTTCCGATACGCGAAAAGTTCGCTAACCGGATCGCTGCCCGGAGCGCTGTTACAGATATATATCTTGATTTAAACGTTAATTTCTCAAAATCCACTGAAGCACATATATTGAGACCTAGCAAAGGCACATCGGGCTAACAGTCCCTACAATTTTTCCAAGTTTCGTGGAAATCCATTCAGCCGTTCGGGCTAAAAGTGAGTCCAACCGCCCTATGGAAATTAACATGGGAAAAACGCGTTTTGGGACCCCCCTTTTTTCTCGGCCCCCCCTTGACGAACCCCCCCCAAATTTCCAGGAGCTGCTCAGAAACAAAATGTGCCATTTTCCTGAAAATTTCAGCCGATTCCGTCCACAAACGCCAAAGTTATTAGACATAGAATTTTCAGAAATGCCATAGGGAAAAAATCCTAACTATATATACCTACTGGCGACCGCCAGTAGGTAATATATATATATATATATATGTGAAAGCTGACTTCTGTTTTCTGCCTTAAGGGTAACCTTGTTCTTGTTGGTATTTAGCGGCTGGCCCAGTCGCGGAAGAAGCCCCTCTGCTCAGCACGGACCCGAGGTGACTGCAGGTGAAAGGTCACCAATGAAGCGGGGTGAAGTGCCTTAATGAAAACATCACCTTACAGCGCAAAAGCAGGGATTATGCTTTTACCCACTTGGGAATGAATTTTATAGAAAAATACGAACTTTTTGGCAACATCTCACTTGAGAAACACTATTGTGCAGACTACGTGAACCAGCATGCTGCAGTGATGGCAACGCCCACATGGGGAGGTTCACCGTGATAAGAGTAGCAGCACCTGTTGCCTCGAGATTCGAGCACCATCAGCCACTGACGAAGGGGAAACCAGAAACGCGTTTGGCAGAAGATGCCTTTGACTTTGAAAGCTGACTTCTGTTTTCTGCGCTGTGGTTTTCAGCCTGGAGGCTCTTCCTTAAGGGTAACCTTGTTCTTGTTGATATATATATATATATATATATATATATATATATATATATATATATATATATATATATATTGAACTGCTTGGGGCACACGACCCACTGAGGTAATAGATGAACACTTCAAGTACCAAGATGCCACGGGAGTGGCGACGACCAGAAGGGCGGGGACTACAATTATCGAAAGGTGTTCAAAATGATTGTGCCCCGGCGCAGTTTGTTAACTAAGAGTCCCTGATGAAATGCTGTGCATGAAACGCGTCGGACTGACTGGAAAATTACCTGAGCAGCAACTTTCCTCTGCACACGGCAGCTTTTAATAAAACATTTCAAGCTACATTTACCTGCTGTGGGCCATTTCCTTTTGCGGGCGATCTTTTTGGATGATATAGTTATGCATTCACTAAAAAAACAAAGGTTACAGGGATGTTATAGTTAGGAAGTAGAATTTAAAAAAAACTTCGAAATTCACTAAAAAACCAAGGTTACGGTGGCGTGCTAGTTAGGTTCAGATTTTATACACAGAAAATCCTAGACATTCAGGAGTTATAGTTATCTCAAAAAACTATAACTCATGCCCTAAGGTAACTGTAACTCGCCTCCCCACCATACACAGTTTTCTCATCAACAATGTTATTGCAAATGTTGCAATGATATGATCAATGACGTCATAGAAGATGTCATGACTGATGAAATATATGGGGTAATAAGTAGTGCATGGTGCGGTTGCACGGTCCCATCGAGTGCTGTAGTGTGCTGTATGTGTTAGATATCAGTCCCCTAGAATCAGCGAATATCCACACAAGTTTTTCAAAGGAAGTGTAGGGTCTAGTCACTCCCGGATAGTTTGAGAGATTAAGCGTCTAAAGCTGCAGCGTACAGTACTGCAGTCTAGCCGTTTAAGGAATATGGAAATCAGTTTTGCATTGTTCTAAGGTTTTGATGGAGCGTAATACAAACAGATAGCACAGCGTTTGGCTCTCTCCCACCAATAGCTGGGAAAGAGCTGAGTCAGCAGTGCAAGTGCAAAGTAAGGATTATGCACAATGGGCAAATTGGGAGAGGGGAAGCCTCCTTTTAGTCGCTAACTTATCTCATGTGTCAAATACCGTCTTAGTGTGGGTGGCCATGTATGTGCTGCATAGTCTGGCGTGCTTAGGTAAACAAGCTAGATCCCTTAAGGGCTGGCATGCCTCTGCACGGTCCATGTGAAACCAGTATTTCTCACTCTCATGCACCACTCACTCCAAAATGCACCATAGATGGGCTGCCCAATAGTATTCAAGAAGATTAGGGCAAGCCAGCCCACCCCCTATCCTGCGGCTACACCAGTAGGGAGGTACAGATGCTCAGCCGTTTCCCATTCCAAATAAAGGAATGGATGTCCCTTTACAGACAAAGGATATCTTCCTGGGGAACCGAAGTTGGCAGGGTCTTGAAAAGATACAAGGATGGGAGGATGTTTATTTTTGAGCTGTAGATAATGGCCGTGCACTGCGAAGTCTGTGTATGCGATTTAAGGCGTGTTTCGTGCTCCTTAGGAATACTCCCCGCTCAGGAGACATTTTCATATTGTGGAAGGGCACGAGGGAAAACTTGATCCTCAACATTCAACAACTAAATGAGATAGATCAACGGATACAATTCACTTATGAAACTCATGACAGCCAAATCAACTACCTGGATGTACCAATCAAAAAAACAGGCAACAAAATGGAAACCACACTCTACACAAAGACAACCAACCGCAATAATCTATTAACTTATCAGAGTTTCCACCCAACTCCACTCAAACAGCATTTACCATACTCACAACTCCTCCGAGTAAAAATAATTATCTCAGACCCTGAGGAATCAATGACGCAATCACAAATCATGTTGCAACGATTCAAAAAAAGAGGATATCCAGAGGCAGTGCTAAATTCAGCGCTAGAAAGAGTCCAATTGAAAGACAGAAGAACATTACTCTCTACATCCAAAACCAAAAAGGAAACCAAAATAACATGTGTAAGTAAATACTCCACGGTGAGTCCGTTGTTAAAAAAAACCACCAAAAAACATTGGCGAATATTACAGACTTTATAACCAGACTTTAACAACATCTTCGCGAATGAACCAATATTTGCATTCACCAGAGCAAGAAACTTAGGAGAAATCATCAAGAGTGCTACTGTAACTAAATCCAACATAAAATTCAAAGGCACAATTCCATGCAAAAACTGCAGTAATTGCAATAATATAATGGAAGGCAACACAATTACGCACCCTATGAGAGGGAATAAAATCAAGTTAAATGTTAATGCAACTTGTGATACGAAAAACATTATATACATGATGAAGTGCCCTTGCGGAAAAGCCTATGTTGGACAAACGGAACGTAAATTCAAAATAAGGCTCACTGAGCACAAAAGTAACATTAGAACCAAAGTTCTAAAATCAGCAGTGGCAACCCATTTCATTGAACATAACCACCAAGTGAATCAAATCAAGGCTTGCATATTGGAAGTTGTGGAAAGAAATGAAGACAACAAAAAAGCTCTTTTAAAACGCGAAAACCACCTACAGACTTTGAGCCCTAACGGGATCAATGAACGGACAGAATTTAGTTGCTATCTATGAACATTATAACACAGTGTATTAATATGTTTTGTGCTGTGCTAAATACCGATATTCATTTGATTTCAGCATACCACAGTTTAAAGTTCCTTTATTGTATTTTATCCTTAATTTGATTGTACATTTGCGAATATCATGGTTACTCCTTCGCTATGTCAACTCATCCTATCATAGATACCATGTTGCACTCTCAAAACGCTTCCGTTCACCATACGTTAGTACATCTTTAACCTCACCGCACGGTCCCTTTAAACAAACACGCTCGTAACTCACGCTTAAACACACCCCTAACGCGTCACACGCGAACTTTCCTGCACCGATGGTAGCACACAACGCAGCGCCATAGGACGCCACGAGAAATACTAACCCGGTAAGCAGCCGATGCGGAGCATATTAACTTAGAACCAAGCGCGTAACTTCCCATAATGTTAGGGTACGAACGTTCATTAGTTTAATGCATCCGTTACTGAGCATTTTCACCCGATACATTTCTATCAACCAAACATTTCCAAGTATAATACGCGATGGCGTTTTAAAATACACGATTTCAATTGCAACATTGTGAAACACCACAGGGAGGGTTGCTACATGAAACAGTTCCCTGAACAAGGGGTAGCCATTCGCTTGTTTACTAGTGTCCGTATTTAAATCTAATAACCTTTTTGTTTAGTTAGAGTAACTGTGTTGCTACATTAGACAAATACTGTGTTGCATATTCTATTGATATTTTTCCGTGTTGTATAAAGGAGTGATGGCTACATTTTTTGTTTCACAGACTTCCCCGATGAAGGCCCCATGGCCGAAATGCATTGGAAGGAATGTTTTTTTTACTTATGAAAAATAAGAAAGTTGGATGTATATGATCCTTGATGGATAATCAATGAATGTGATCATGCAATTACATTGAATAAGCCCTAGAAGTATGAATAAAATACTTATGAAGATTCAAAGTGCAGAAAACTTTATTGAAAAACTTTATTGACTATACATTTGCTGGTTCTCTCAGCATCAATTTTTCAGTGCCCTAAGATGTTTATTTTTACCACATGAATGTGGCCCAGCCAGGAAGAGGTTTCCACCGCCTGAGATCTGCCCAGATGGATCTCCGAAGTTGCAGCCAATTGGCTTGCGTCCAGGATGACAGCTTAGGAGTCAGGTTGAGTTCTAGATATCTAATCCTACTGAAGGCCCACTGAAATGGTGCTAGGCCTTGTAGGGCAGGGAGGTCTTGTGGGGGCATGGTCAAATTAAGCACACAGGACCTAGACATATTATTTTTGAGCCTGATACCTCTCAAATTAAACAAGGCAGGTGCCAATCGCTGGTACAGTAATCGCAGCCTGCGAGATAGAAAGCAAGAGGTCATCAGCAAATAGACTGATCTTGTGAGTCCGACCCCCAAAGGGGATACCCACCACATCCTCTGTGCGGCCAATAGTCATGGATAAGGTCTCCACCACGAGGGCAAACAAAAGGGGTGACAACGGGCAGCTCTGATGTGTGCCCTTAAGAATGTTGATAGGGGTGGTGTTGTGCTCATTGACCCAGATGGTAACTGTTGGGGCAACAAATGAAGCCACAATTTTAGCTGTCATTCCCGGGCTCAAACTAATCTTGCCCAAGACTACCCTGAGGAAGGACCAGTTCACCCTATCAAAGGCCTTCTCCGCAAAAAGTGAAAGGAGGCAACCTGGGATGTTGTGGCAGTGAGATTTCTCAATTAAGTGCGTGATCCGTCGCATGTTTTCAGCCCACTATCAAATGCAATAAAGCCCACTTGAACAGGGTCAATAAGACCTGGCAGGTAAGGCTCTATCCTAGTCACCAGAATTTTGGTGGAGATCTTTGCATCCATGTTAAGGAGCACTATGGAGCGTGGCGAAGAGCATTGGATAGGGTCTGTCGCGGGTTTGGGTATAAGGGATAGTGGATGTAAGGCCTGTATCCTCCATGAAGGAGTTAAACAGCTGAAGCAGATAGTCTTGCAGGCCAGTTAAAAACAGCTGGTAGAAGCTGACCGGTAGCCCACCAGGACCTGGAGATTTACTAAGGGGGAAGGCCTGAACTGTGCTGCGGAGATCTGCAAGGGTGATCAGGGCCTCAAGAAGCTCCACATGTCTAGGGTGAATGAGTTCTATTTCTCTTGTGATGTTAAAAAAATCGAGCAGTGATTTCAGGAGATCGACGTCCTTTTGTTGGGATCTGCTGAGTCCGCTGATCCGATCTAGTCCAGAAGCCTGTCATGATTACATTTTCTGTCTTTGACAGGTCATTTAGAAGACTTTTAGCCTCATGAATCGCCTCTGGCTTCTGATTCACATCTTCAGCAATGACCTGCAAAGCCTTCTGAAAACTGCTGTAGCCTTGGGATAACGCCTTGATTGCATCAGTCCTTGCACACCACCTTGTGCCAGTCACTTCTTTTCAAAACTAGTATGGAGCGTTTGCTGACGTTCACCATCTTTGTCCTCAACATATTCAAGCATAACCGCCCAACTGTGGGTTGATGCCAAGAAAAAGTTGTACATTGCTTGCACAAGCCAGAAGAATGAGATTGCTCCAACACAGCTTTCTACAGCATGTACTCTAACCAAATTGTGTGCACAGAATGTAGTGTGCAAGCTGATTAATCTTGGCAATATGTGCTTGAAGATCCTTTTTAAAAAAAATATATATCTTTATTGGTATTTGGTATACAGCATTGCATTATTAGGAACCTTAGTAGTATAAATTTACATTTTTCAGTCAATCCGGTTCCTTGCTAATCAACATATGCATTTTGCTTTCATATTATAACACATTCTAAAATTTTCCCGAGATGGGTGGTCCATCATTCTCAGTTTAAACCTTATATGTAGTATTATTGACAACTGATCTATTTTGTCAGTTACATTGTTTTGATCCATGAGGTACAAACCCAGTACACAATAAGATAATCTTCAAAATAGGAAAAACTACAACATACATTAAAACTTTGCAGAGAAGGGGTTAACAAGATTGTTTCGAACCCAATTTAGTCGCGCTTCGGCATCCTTGGTGAACTATTGTAGAATTCATGGTGGGTTCCCTGCTACCCAGATCATTCCACTAGACTCCACTAATGTCTGTGTCGCATCCCTCCTGGTTCTCCCCATCGTTTACAACACTAGTTTTTTCCCATGCTATCATTACATCTCTCCATTTCCCAGCTATGGGAAACTTCCTCTCTCCTGAGGCCTCCTCTCATTGTAACAGTCTGCCCTCCGCACCAGCCCACCCGATGACGTCTGTACTCCAGGTGTCTAGTTGAGGCCACCTCACGGACTTCCATTCCATCGCTACTCTGCGCTTAGCAAGGCCTAAAGCAAGGTCTATCAATTTATTCCCAACTTTCTGCCTGGGTGGCCTCCGGAAAAGAAACAGCACACATACCTGTAAATGTAAAAATGTAAATGTATGTGTCTTGTAAAGCGCACTTCTGCCCTGAGGCGTCGTGGCGCTGTAGACCGTTGGGGATCCCGTCCTGGCCATCCCTGAGAGATGGTCCCTACTGGGTATCTCCAAGGTGAAACCAGGCATCCCCGGCGAACGTGGGGGGCCGTTGTAGAGATGAGGCAAGCTAATGCCCAGAGTTGCAGAGTGTGATCCCTGGTTAGAGTAGGCACTGAGGCGAGAATTATCGAGTCCGCTGACCCTGGTTCACGACCCTTCCGCGTCAGGAATTGAACCCTGGTCCCGGGCGTTCTCTGCTTCCGGGTCTGCCACCTCTAACCAGTGAGCCACACCACTCCACTAGACTGTTAGCGGTAGCACCCTATTTAGTACGCTATTAATCTTGTCTAACACAGCTTCCCAGAATATCTGCATATATTGGCAACTCTAGATCATATGTCCAAAGTCCGCATTAGGGTAATTGCATCTCGGGCAGTTTTGAATTTCCCCCCATATGCCACATTAAGGCGGTGAGGTGTTAGATATGTCATGTGTACGTTGTTAAACTGTATGTACTTTATGCGTGTATTCCTGGAAATCGTCTTGGGAGAGAGCATGGCTTTACGCCATTCCGCGTCAGTGAGCTCCCTCCCCTCCAAGTCTATCCCATCTCTCACGAAGCCCACTTAAGGGGCCGAGGGATGCTGCGACCAGCGCAGCATAGAACCACTTCACTAGGTGCCTAGCTGTGCCCAGTGTAAGTAAGGCATGTAGCACCAGGTGAGTCTCTGGTTCCTCCCTTCCATTATTACAAAGCTGCACAAATGTATGGGATAAGGCTTCATAATGTAAAAACTGACATGGGGTTAATCCATTATCGTCTACCAGATCCTCAAATGAGAGCAATGTCTTGTCCGAACAGCAATCGCCTACACTATCCAGCCCTGCCTCCATCCATTGTACCATTAGTTTGCTTGTAAATACCGATTAGGGGTCACCATGTGGTAGCACAACCAATGATAGTACCAGTGTATATTTAGCTGGGTGACACCACTTATTTTGACACCTTTTCTAGGCTTGCAATGCAGTACGTAATAGTAGTGAGGAGTAAGTTGTAATTGTTGTCGAAATGAGCAACTTGGCCACCAGCAAGTTGGGACGAGAGTCCGGATTGGCCATCCATGTGCCTTCCTCATTCACCCCCTCTACCCATTGTGCCAACCATTGAAGTTGGGCCGCCAGCATGTAATATTTGAAGTTTGGGACTCCCAGTCCCCCTTCTGCCATTGGATGTTGCAGTGTCTTCAGAGACACCTGTGGTCTTCCGTCTCCCCACACCAGACCTCTCAAGAGAGCGTTCAAGGGACAGAACCAGCTACTTGGAATGGGGACTGGCAGTTTACAAAAAAATACAACAGGCGGGGAAGCATAACCATTTTGGACAGGGAAACCCTGGCCATTATGGCTAATTGAAGGGTACTCCAAAAGTGTAAACAAGAGTAGAAGGAACGCAGCGCTCTATTCAAGTTCCCTTCCTGCAAGTCTTCAAATTAATGAAAAACATGTATGCCCAGGTATTTAAACGTGTCTTGTGCCCAATGTATGTTCACAGTCAAAGGTTCCGGCCTACTCTTTGGACCCGCCACAGGAAAAAGGTAGATTTTGGCTGTATTGACTCGGAGACCCGAATAGTGCGCAAATCTATCCAAAATCGGCAGTGCCTCAGAAGTGCCTATGTTGGCCTCTTCCAGGTAAATTTACAGATCATCAGCATATAAGGATATGTTATGCTGATGCCCTCCTATCGTCCGTCCTATCCCGGCCCCACCCTGTCGGACTCTTTCCGATAGGGGTCCTATAACCAGGGCAAACAGTAAAAGAGGAAGTGAACACCCCTGACTCGTCCCCGTGAAATCTTATATTGCCTAGAGATCATCCTACCAGTTTTGACCCGAGCCGTGGGTGAGGTATATAACAGCTGCACACATCGCACCCGCTCTTCCCCCAGTCCCATACGAAGCATCACCTCGACCAAGTACTCTCAGCCAACTATATCAAAAGACTTTTCTAGGTCAACTGATAGTACAGCGGCCTGTCTTTTGGAAGGGGAATCCGTGTGATAGAGGATAGAATGAAGCCTGTGCAGGTTGTATGAAGTATTGCGCAATGGGATGAAACCATTCTGGGCAGGATGCACCAGGATTCGCATATACAGTAGAAGCCTACCCGCCAAAACCTTACTCACTATCTTAAAGTCCAGATTAAGCATTGAGAGAAGTCTGTAATCATTTACTCCGGCCCGGGCCGTTTAGTCTTTGGAAGTAGGATCACCAACACGGTCTGGGTAGACCAGGGTAACTCCCCTGCTTCATATGACTCTGTGTACAGTTTAATTAATTGAGGTACCAATAGGTCTGCATATTTTTGATAGAATTCTGCCAATAGGCCATCAGCCCCAGCCGTTTTCTCGTTGCCAGCGCCATTATAGCCGCTCTGACTTCCTGCGGGTTGACAGGGTTACCCAACTCCTCTTGTGCCGAATCGTCCACTGCTGCTCCAGAAAGCTCCTGACGTCAGGCATGCATGCCCCCACTGGAGCAGTATAAAGCTGTTCGTAGTAGGAACAAAATGCCGCATTGATGCCCGCCAGATCATGTATAACTTCCCCCGTATCTAAAGTCAACTGCGTAATAGGCGCCCCACTTAATTCAGTTTTAATTAATCTGGCTAAGAGGCGACCCGCCCTGCTTTCCTCCTTCTGACCTCTGTCCAGATACTCTCTGTGGCTATAGCACCGTAAGCGGCCGAGTGATTTGTCGTATCTCCCATGGGTTTCTTATAAAGATAAGCTACTGATCTGAGATAGACCAGGATCTGCTGATGTTCTGAAAGAAATTAAAAACCTGGCTATTTCCCAGAGCATAAGCTTTTTGCACGTAACATGGTCCTCTGCAGCACTGTGGTGGCAGTGCACATGTATTTCAGCGCCAGTATGCCCGTAAGGTTATAGTGCGCTTTACAATTCTGGATAACAATAACAATAAGCAGGCTTCTTTCCCCGACCCCTGAGCATTGTCTAGCCTAGTTAGTTCTCCCTCTAGGTCCATGATTTCCCCTTGATGGTCCCTATGTACTCAGATGGTTTGACCCCAGGCAGTGGCCCGTACTACCACCTTAAAAGCTTCCGACTCAATCAGAGTGGAGGAGGGTGTGTGGAGATTAATGGGAAAGTATGACTCAAAAGGCGCCTGCAACGATTCACGGAAAGGTGCATCCTCTAATGCAGAGTGGTTAAGTTTCCACGTCGGAATTAGGGGTCAACCGCCGACGTTTAGTGCGTCGTTATCAGCTGGTCCAGGTACTCAGTATGGAGTACTGTAAAATTAAAGTCTGGGGAGCAAAGGAACTTATCCAGCCTGGTGCGTATCTGGTGAACCGATGAGAAGACAGAGTATTCCCTATTTGCTGTGTGTTGCGTCCTCCATGTGTCTTCCAAACCCCAGTGGGAAAGCTAATTACGGAAACCAGCTGCCGTGTGGTGTGGCTGCGCTCCCTGTAGAGGATGATGCAAGCAGTCTACCGAGATGTCGGCTATGCAGTTAAAATCCCCACCCAGGACTGTGAAACCCGTTATGTGGTTAGCTAGAATAGGTGAAAAATTCTCAAGAAATCCCACTTGGTCATGTTTGGGAGCATAGATATTCACCATGGTCACTACTTGACCACCAACCTCCCGTTGATTAGTACATATCTTCCATCCTTATTAAGGGACACTCTATCTAGTGCAAAGGAGATCCCCAGCTTATCCATATCAGCACCCCCCGAGCAAAAGCAGAGGCGGTGGACGCAAACATCTGCCCCCTCCATCGTCGCTTCATCTTCCCTGCCTCTTCTACATTCAAATGAGTTTCTTGGATGTAAGCTATATGTTTATCTCTGCGCCGTAAGTACGAATATATATTCTGGTGTTTAGCCAAAGACCCCAACCCTCGTATATTCCACGTTAGGAAACGTATCAGTGTATGGGATTGTGCCATTGTAAAAAGATGACCTTGGATGTCCACCCAGTGGGGCCCCACTCCCGCCCTGCTTGTTCGTACCTGCACCACCACCTCCCTCTGCAATGTAAACAACTGACTAATCAGACAAAAAGACCCCCAAAATGGTCAACTCCCAATCCCCAGGGCAGTCCAACAATGGTCGGCCGCCCAAACAGAGATTGGCACATTATGCACTGAAGTGAGGCTCCAATCTAGTGGGGCTCACAATGGGGTGGCAAAGATAAAACATTATATATGGCACGTAGACCTCCCAGATCGCACCGGCCCTACTATCGAGGGCGCTGACCAGGACCTGGGGCTGCAGATGAAAAGCGTCCATAATTGCAGGAACCTAAAAAGAATACCCAAGGAAACCCTCCCGAACACCTTTCAATTCAAATGATCTTGTCTGTTGTATTTGGGGTCACCACCGGTAAATTGTTACTGTCACTATGGGAAGAATCCGAGTCCTGCTCCCCAGTTTCCTTTGAAGAGCAAGCTCCAGGTTCCAGGAGATGGACTCCTACCCATCAAGAGTGCTGTAACAGCCTGCAGCGCTTCTGCTCTTTCCTTCTCTCTTTGCGACATGGTCGGTCTTTTAGTAAGACCCCTCCGGTTTCTTCTTCTAACACGCTTCCCAAGTTCTACTGGTTTCTTTGCCATTGAGTTGGAGGACCCCCCCCCTCTTCTTTGTACAACTCAATCCATTCCCACGCATCCTTCCGAGTGTCATAGTAGTGCGTGTTCCCATCTAGAATAATACGCAGCCGGGCAGGGAACATCAAGGGGTACTGCAGACCCTCATCTCTCAAGGCCCTCTTGACCTCTTTTGAATGAGACTCGTTTTCTCTAAAACTCTAGCGTGTAATAAGGGAAAATGGAAATGTTACTGTTGTCCAATATGTATGGGCTGTCTGCACGCACCCTTTGAGGAAGTAGATCTCTGTCACGGAAGTGCAAAAGTCTGGCCACAACTGGCAGCGGCGGCCTACTCGGCACTATGTGAGCCCTTTCCAATGTGTAAAACGATGACAGGCCCTCCGGGCCTACATAGGTTTTAAGCCATTGTTCCGGGAAAGACACCATATCACTGTCTTCTGCTCCCTCTGGAAGACCCAGGACTCTGATATTGTTCCGTCTATTACGTCCATCCGCGTCTTCAGCCTTCCGCTCTAGTACGCCCCAATCTGTGTGCCATCAACCTCACCTAAGCCTCCAGTGACTTCTGCACAGGTATCAGGACTGCAACATTAGATTCTGTCTCTTTCACTCTTTCAGAAAGTTTCTTGTGCTCTTCCCGCAGTAGACCTAGGCCTGCCGCCACTGTGCTGATATCTTGATGAAGAGTGGCTTTAGTACCTGCAATTGCCTCCAGGATCCTGCTTAATCGTTGCTGCACCGATTCTTCTGTGCCTGATTGGGGCTGGTCTTGCACAGTATCTTCCTGGTCCAGGGTGAACCCTGTCTGACGACTTCTGAGTTTACCCATTTCCTCCACTGGGCCAGGTGGTCCACTTGAAGTACCCCGGGGGAGGGGTAAAGGAGCACACTCCAACACTCCACCCACTGCCGGGCTGCACCTAGCACTTGTGGGGCAGCCTTGCTGAGCTATACCGGCCCCGCTCCATACCCTGCACCTCAGCCACTCGGCAGACTACTCCGTTCAAAAGTTGGGTCACGATGATGTCACCCCAAATCCCGACTCAAAACCATTGTCCTTTCTGGTATGGGGTCGCTTCTGGAGTACACATTATTATTGGGTGCTAGAGCTGTGGTAAATATAATTTACCGTACAAGTTTTTCCATATAATTACTGACAAGTAAAAGAATAGCTCAATCAAATGAGAGTCAGAGTCCGTGGTGTCTGAGTCATACGGGCTTTAATCGGGATGGCTCGAGCCATGGAAATCAATTCCATCAATACAAGGGATCGGGGAATATGCAATGATGGCAAAAAGATGTCAACGATTTATTAACAGTGCATGACATATATAGTAGTAGTAAAGCTTTATTTCGATATAGATACATATCATAAAAGCAGAGCATCATAGCATAAAAAAGATAATCAAAACAAAGCAAGTTACAATTCATTTTACCGTTAAAAACATCTCATCATTTACACAAGAAAAGCATAATATAAAATAAGGATAAGAGGGGACACTTTATTGGATCGTCAGTTGTTTAGCAGTTCTTATGCGCCAACCCCAGCCTAGGAATTTTGCCAAACAAATGGCAAAAAAGGGTCTAGCATCAGAAAGCAGTATTCTTATAGCTTCCAAATGGGAGCGAGTTCCCAGGCTCCTACAAAGAGGCTTCAACCACCTCCGTCTAGGGGCCACATAGGCACAACACTCAAACAACAAGTGTGCGACAGATTCGACTTTTAGCTCACAGAATGGGCAGTAGGGTACAGTTTGCAAGGGTGGTTTTCAGGTAGAGGTAAACTGACATAAGGGTAAAACCCCGACCCTGAATTTAAAGTACAATGCCCTATCATGTGAACTGTGGATCAAATCCAGATATGGTTCCCTGAAGGGGACGTCTTTGACCATCAAGAAATTGGCTACAGTTTTTGGATGATTTGATTTACCTAGTCTTTCATTGTCCACCCATGACCAATAGACCTTCTTCAGTTCATGTTTGGGAGGTGCTGTTTTATTTTCCCATGCAGCTCCTAGACCCAGCATATACAGAACCCTCTTGACCTCTCTGAGCCAGGCGATCTTATGCCAACCAGGTAAGGACAGTACATCTTTTAGGGCATCTGCATAGCTGTGGAGTTCGGGGACATTCCAAATTCTGGACCATAGTAATAAGGGGCGTAGTTTAGCTTGCTCGCAGATTGGGCGAGTACCTGCATCGAGCAAAAGGGGGATTGTGGGAGTGCTCTGGGGTAACCTCATCAGGTCTTTGGGAAATTTATTTTCTAAGTGGGCCAAAGTGTCCACTCTCTGGGTACCCCAAAGTTCTGCGCCGTACAGTGCTGCGCTCACAACCCTACCCCTGTAAATATCAAGAAGTGCCCCGATAGGTTTTATGGAGGAAGCACGCTGTTCTTTAAGTAAAGCACCAACAACCCTCTTAAGGGTTAGAAACACTTTTTGGTGGTGCGCCTTCCAGCTCATACTATCACAAAGACGTATGCCCAGGTAGTCAAATTCTTTGACCCGTTCTAATGTGGCAGAGTCTAGGGCGGGGGGTTTGACAGGTTTCTTAGGGGGGTTGAGGACGAGAAATTTGGTCTTACCAATATTTATGGCCAATCCCATGGTGTCACAGAAGGCCTTAAAGCTGGAGAGTAATGACTGTATGCCTACAAGTGATTTCGAAATCAGAAGGGTGTCGTCCGCGAACAGGAGCGTCGGGATTTTCCTACCGGCCAGGGATGGTGCATCTGCAGGATGTTGAAGAAGGTGCTCTACCACTCCATTGACGTAAAGCGAAAACAGAGTGGGGGCAAGCACACACCCCTGGCGGACGCCCCTGTCTACTGGGATACGCAGTGTTTTTTCTCCCTGGGCACCCCATCTGATTTGGGCAAAATTGTTGTCATGAAATTTTACCAGCAAGGCCAACAAGTAGGGAGGTAGACCTAACCCATCGAGGACCTTCCACAATAGTGCTCGTGGGACCAGGTCGAAGGCTGTTTTTAAGTCTATAAAGACTAGGTATAAGCTGCCCCCTCCAAGCACCACCACTTTCCAATAGAGCATTAAAAGGCGGAATGTCTGCTCGATGGTGCCTGTCCCCGTTCTAAAACCCGCTTGGAAGTCAGACAATATCTGATTTTCATCCACCCACTCCAGGATCCTGCCCAATACCACTTTCCCCGCTACCTTTTGCGTCGAATCCAGCAAACTGATGGGGCGGTAATTAGCTGGGTCTTCCCTGTAACCTTTCTTGAAAATGGGGACAACTTCCGCGCCCCTCCAAGAATCAGGGAAAGACCCCCCCAACACAACCTCATTAAGAAGTGCAGCAATTAATCTACTCCAAAATAGGGGATTATTTTTTATCAAATCGCCCGGGATCCCATCAGGTCCTGCCGCTTTGTTAGAAACAATGCACCTAATTGCCTTCTCTACTTCCAGGGTGGTGAATAAGCCTTCATTTGGTGGGAGATCTGTGGAGCTGAGCAGTGGGACCAGGTCTGATTGTGGAGGCCCTGTGGGAGCCGAATACAGTTTCGAAAAATGGACAAACCAGGCATCGCCAGGGATATTACAAGTCAGTTGTTGGTCAATGGGCTTTTCTCTTGATCTTAGCAAGTCCCAAAACCCCTTAGCATCTTTCCTTGTACTCACCTCCGTTAAATCACGCCAGAAGTTAAAATCGTGTGTCTGCTTGGCCTCGGTCACAAATTTCCTATAAAGCTTCCTTGCAGACCTGATGTTAGCTTGGTCTTTGCTTTTCAGTGCAGCAACAAGATCACCCTTGGCAATTCGGTACCACTTTTCGCTTGATCTAGGAGCTCCCTTTGAAGCGGTTCTGGAGCTGGGTTTGGGAATAATAAACAGCCCACTTAGTTTCGTTATAGTCTCTGTAAATAACGATAAGACCATCTTGCTAGCGCCGTTTGTGGTATCAAGCCTAGGTTCAGCCTCTAATAAGATGGTTCCAGCTTGCGTCATCCTTGCCTCATCTGCTGAGACACTTGCCCATTTAAGACGTCTGCCACAGTTTGAGGGAAGAATCTCATGTGAAGCTTTCCATGTCTGATCGGAAGTTTCTTGGGACCCAGTTGGCCAAGGGACAGAAATAGTTAAAACAAGAGGATTGTGGTCGCTATCACAGGTCTCTATAACCTCCATGTCGTGATGGTAAGGCCAGAGGTTATAGTTGAGCATGATAAAGTCAATTCTGGATGAGTGACCCGTCCTATTATATGTATGGGCACCCTTGGGATCTGATTTAGAACGCCCATTCGTTGCTCTCAGGTTGTACTCCATGCAAAGAGCGTTTATATCGATCGCACATTGTGTCCATTTAGGGATCGGCTCGAGGTTCAAGATAGGGATACCCCTCCTATTATCCTCTTCATTGGTATCCAGAATGTCTTCTTTGGCTAAAGGCTCAAAACAGCAATTAAAATCGCCTGCCAGAAGGACAAGGGAATCAGCGTCACAGTCAGCCAGGTTGTTGCATAAGCCTAGTGGATTTAGAGATCCTTCATTCCTGTTGCCCCTTAGGTAGAGATTGAATAGTTCTAATTTCCTTCCCCCTTTACAATGTAGTGTTAACCATTGAAGGTCAGATGTTTGAGTGGTCCTTTGGGAAACAGTGAGATCTAATGCTATGTTAATCCAAATAAGAAGACCGCCGGACGGGCGTCCTTTAGAACCTTGATGATGTACAGCCGGGACGTAGAAGGTCGAAAACCCCACTCGATGTCTTGGTTCCAGGCACCATGTTTCCTGTAGCAAGCAAATGTCATAAGGTGCCAGGAAAGTATTCCATTCCGGGTTATCAAGGTTGCGTGCGAGGCCAGCCACATTCCAGCTTACGATCTTCAGTAGAGGTTCGTCAGATGAAGGGTTTTTAGGAGAGTGGATAAGTAAGGGAGGGTTAACCACGGCCGGAACAGTTGGTTTTGGAAGGATCTCAGACTGGAGGAAAGCTGGGGATGCAGCTCTATCAGGCGGATCAATCTCCATTAAGTTAATTTGTACAGGAGGAGGCGGGATCGAGCAGAGTGTATCTGTCCTCATTTCCGCTCTTTTGCAGTCTAGAGTATTCATTGTGGTCAGTTCCACGTCTCGGGGCAAGCTATTCAGAAGGCCGCCTTGGCTAGTTGGAGGGCCGTGGATTAGATTTCCAACGAAGTCTACAACCTGGAGTGTCGATGCTTTCTCTAGTTGTGGGCAGGCGGGGAACATGGAGAGTCAATCGACCTCCTCTAGGCCACCAAATTTATTGTAAGTTGAAAGGCCATTCCAATGTAGAAGAGTATTCTTTTGCCTCATAGGATGGGAGTTCCATGGGTGGTGCTGCACCAAAGACCAATTATCAGCTTGGATATGGGCTTGACGTGGAGGGTAAAAATAGGATAGCGGCCTTGGTATGACTAAGGATTCGTCGCTGGTTGGCCAGGAACAGATATGATGTGCCGTGTGTGGGTCATCGAAAGTAACGACTACACAGTCCCCTGGCTTAGATTTCTTTGTTGGACCCACCCAGGGTGTTCTACGGACCATCATTACTCGGCTTCTTCTACCATTGGGAATCGGTCTGTTGACGTTGAGCCAGTGCATAATTTTATTTTTCAATGACCAGTGGTTTTCGTGTTGGTCAATGCCGATCACAGGAACGCCTGTCAACACGACCACGTAGTCATTGGCCTCTGGGGGAAGGTCTATATAGCCTCCTCTAAAATTTTCTTTTGGACGAGTGCCCTGGGTCTCAACAGGATGGGGTCTAATAGGTGCACCCGGATTTGAATTTGCTTTACGAGGCTTGAGGTTCCGTGTGGGAGGCTGGGGTTTAGTGGCCTGAGGTTTAGCGGTTATGGAAACTTGGTCCACGGCCACAGTCCTCGGTTTAGGAACAGGCCTTGCAGCAACAGGTACTGGTAGGGGGTGCTGCTCAGCTTGCGAAACAGAAGCTGACGAATGTAGGTCAGCTGGGGACAAGCCCTGGTTTTCAAGACTTCTCAGGCCAAGAGTGGCCTGAGCAATAATGCTCTTCTCCATCTCGAGTAGATTGTTTTCAATCCTTGACAATCTTAAGTCGAGTGGTGAGAGAAGTTTTTTTAATGTTTCCCAGACTTGGTCTATAAATTCCTTATCATTTCTACCCGGGTCCTGTGCCTGCGCGCCCTCATCTTCTTGGGTGGTAATAACTAGACCCTCTCCCATACTTTGGCATGCTGGCTGTGTGCTCGAAGAACCCTCAGGTAGAACATTACATGCCGGAGCGTTAGTCATTGCCAGGTGGTGAGAGACTGCCACTTTTGCCTTTTTACGGGAATAGGCTGAACGTGATTGGCGTTTCCTTTTGGGTTGTGCACCAGTAACGCAGGAAGTCATTGGGAATACTTGGGTAGGGGGATTGAGGGTAGGGATCTGGGCATGAGGAGGTGCAGGGCAATTTGACTCTTCTGCAATGCGTGGTTGCTCTAAGGGCGGGGTAAAGGTGGGAATAATCGGGGGCTGGTGTACATCGGCCTGGATGGTAGTACTATTTGGGCGGACAGGGCGTACTGGAGTAACAGCAGATGCTATATGACCTAGGGATGATTTCTTCGAGAGTGCAATTACTTGGGACAACCTTCGTGCAGCTATTAATTCTAGGGATACCCGTGTTTGAAGTTTAGATATTTCTTCATCTATGGCTATATTTGTACGGGTGATGAAGTCGTCCATGGGGCCACAGATTTGTGAACCACCTTTGGAGGCCTTACTGCGTGTCATCCTAGTGCTCATGGTGCTTAGGGTGGGAAAAGGGTCGTCACACAACTTACTGGTTAGAATGCTTCAGTTTGAACTAGCCTATCACAACACGATAATACAACAAGCAGGTTTTGGAGCAATAAGGGTGGTGGGCCGGGGCCGTCCGCTGCCGTCCTCGAACGGCCTCAAACGGCCCGCTCTTAGCCCGGTCTTCGCCCCGAGCTGCGTCCCGCGCTGCGGGAGGATTGGTCCCAATTATACCGGCGTTCAGGGAGGTGGGCGGGCCGCCAGGGAGAGCGGACCGGAAGTAGTTGCCGGTCTAGCAGGGACTCCTGGGTAATGGAGTCCCTGACGCTCGCAGCCCTGCAGCCCCCAGCCACAGATGGAAAACGGCTTTCCCCTCGGACTCCTGGGCTGATGCCCCACACAAACTCCGGCGCTGCGGCACCCGCGAAGCGGGTGCGGCGAGGTCCAGTGGCGGCTGTTGCAGTGACCGGTGAGCGCGTCCTTGAAGTGCGCTGTCCGCTAGGTCAGAGAGTGTCCCACTGAAGGTTTGGCAGGTGGGAGTTTAAAGGGTCCTCAGGTGGGCGGTGGGCCGGCCGCCAGGGAGAGCGGACCGGAAGTAGTTGCCGGTCTAGCAGGGACTCCTGGGTAATGGAGTCCCTGACGCTCGCAGCCCTGCAGCCCCCAGCCACAGATGGAAAACGGCTTTCCCCTCGGACTCCTGGGCTGATGCCCCACACAAACTCCGGCGCTGCGGCACCCGCGAAGCGGGTGCGGCGAGTTCCAGTGGCGGCTGTTGCAGTGACCGGTGAGCGCGTCCTTGAAGTGCGCTGTCCGCTAGGTCAGAGAGTGTCCCACTGAAGGTTTGGCAGGTGGGAGTTTAAAGGGTCCTCAGGTGGGCGGTGGGCCGGCCGCCAGGGAGAGCGGACCAGAAGTAGTTGCCGGTCTAGCAGGGACTCCTGGGTAATGGAGTCCCTGACGCTCGCAGCCCTGCAGCCCCCAGCCACATATGGAAAACGGCTTTCCCCTCGGACTCCTGGGCTGATGCCCCACACAAACTCCGGCGCTGCGGCACCTGCGAAGCGGGTGCAGCGAGGTACAGTGGCGGCTGTTGCAGTGACCGGTGAGCGCGTCCTTGAAGTGCGCTGTCCGCTAGGTCAGAGAGTGTCCCACTGAAGGTTTGGCAGGTGGGAGTTTAAAGGGTCCTCAGGTGGGCGGTGGGCCGGCCGCCAGGGAGAGCGGACCGGAAGTAGTTGCCGGTCTAGCAGGGACTCCTGGGTAATGGAGTCCCTGACGCTCGCAGCCCTGCAGCCCCCAGCCACAGATGGAAAACGGCTTTCCCCTCGGACTCCTGGGCTGATGCCCCACACAAACTCCGGCGCTGCGGCACCCGCGAAGCGGGTGCGGCGAGGTCCAGTGGCGGCTGTTGCAGTGACCGGTGAGCGCGTCCTTGAAGTGCGCTGTCATATATAGTAAAACTGTACAATGGCGATGGATACAGTAGGCGTGACAAGTGAAAAGTGAAAAGAGGCGTGACAAGTGAAAAGAATATGATAAGAGCACATGTGCGTAGCAAAAAGGCGTGTACAAGGGTGTGCACGGAGGTGTGTGCTGGAAACGTCACAGAAACGTGTCATAAGTGGGTGGGTGCATAGAGGATTCTGCAGAGTCAGCTGAAACATTTCACCTGGATGCGCACGCAATTAGTATGACGTGTGACTAAGGAAAACTGGGGGCTTTGACTTTAGCACTAGTAGGGGAGACAGAAGTCTAGCATGTCAGATCGACCTGTTCCTATAACATGTCTGATATCTTGTATTTGGGGAATGTTTAATCTGAAGTAAAAGGTCTCTCGGGCAGAGGCTATTCTATACTAAATGCATAGGTGTCTAAGTGCAATGTGCGGGGCCATGGGCCTACCATGGTTACGGGAGCAATGAATTACATGAAGGAGACAGGAAGGCTTGGCCCTTTGCTCTGCAGCCGGGAAGCTGTTTACCTATTTCACTTGGCAGGAAGTAAGGCAGAGGTCAGGGATGCATCTCCATCCTGCAGCTTTCAGAGGCAGAGACAGAAGTGGTTCGAAGGCAGAAATCAGGGCCTAGCTCTGCAGAGCCAGGAAAAACGTGAAAGTGCACCATGTAAAGATGTTGGCATGGCATGGTTAGGAACTGAATTATCAATCCATTCATGGTGGATCTGATAGAGGACATGTTGACGTTGGACGCAAATGTATTTGCGTCTTCAGATTCGGTTGCGGAGGGAAGTTACATGCACTTTAAACTCGTACATGGAGACGTTGGGGTACACGTTAGGGGACATATCTGACCATAAAAATTTCAATTACCTCATTCCCTCCTTGTCCCCTACGGACCCTTCAGGATATATCTAGTTTCATGAGACCATCTATTTGTTCATATAACATCATCTGTTCTTTCTTTATTCGGGAAGGGGAACGTGAACTTGGGCGGGGAATACAAGCTGTGGCGCACAAGCCGCAAATCGCTGGCCCACATTGAAGACACAGACAACAACTGAATACGATGGCCAATATAATCCCTAGGAATGACAGTAGCTTCCATCCCTAGGCTGTTATTACACTGCAGAGCCAACCGGACCAAGTCCAGGAGCCTGGGTTCTGATGTATCTGATGAGCGATTTCGTGAAGTCTGGTGATGGCCTTATAGACTGATGGCGCGTTATTAGGAATAAACACGCAACAACTGGATCCGATGACTCTACAAGCTCCGCCCCTATCGGCCAGGATGACGTCAAGGACAAGGCGGTTCTGAAGAACAACAAGTCTCATAGCAGACTGCTCCTCTGTTAAGTTGCCCAAAGCGGAAGTAGTCTCATTCACTACTGCTTCGAGGATTCTGGTTAGTTTGCGTATCAGTTTACTATTTGAGACAGTGCCTAAATAAGGAAAGAATCCTTTATTGAAATCTGTATATTGTTCCCATGTAGTTTCAGTCTGATCAACGATTGGGAGACCTCTCCTTTGTCTAACGTGAGTGAGGCGGGAATTCCTGTGATAATCAGATGGGGCTAGAAAAACTGGTGGCAATAGGAATGCAATGAAACAAGTACCATCCCAATCTAGAGGTAATCGTACATAGGCCGTCTGACCACAAATGAAATAGGAATGTCGGGAAGCTTTGAATGTAGACTTGCCTTCATCACTGAATTCGACCACAGTAGTACAGTCACTATGGCCTAGATGCACTGAACCATTCTTTCTGACGCATAATACGCCTTTTGCTGGTAAAACTGATATAGATGGCAAGTCTGGACTAGTTTCTGACTGAACATTTAGAATCATGAGGTTAAGTGTAAAATTACCTAATCCATACACTTCATTTTCTAGATCGGTCCCTGTCATTTGTGGAAGACCTTCTTCGTCTGGGAAACATGCTTTGTTCATGACTGTGATCAGATTTCCCCATATCCATTTGTCTTGGGAAACACGGGATTCAGTGTCTAAAGAGGATATTAAACTAAACCATGCACCACAGGAACCATTATGTGTAAACGGGTAAGGAAAGAGGGGCAGAGCTCCCTTGTAGTCCTGATAGGGAGGGAGTCGGCCACATATCCAACAATTAGTAGCAGTGTTGATCTGGTGAGAATGGTGTAACATACGGATGAATGTATTGTTGCGCAGTGCAAGGCGATAAGACAATTCATGTGGGGGTAGTTCACTAAACGTGTGCTCTGCAGTGACATTAGAAAAAGAATGTGCAATGGGAAAGTACATATATAACATCCAACTGATGCAGATTAACGTAAGACTCAGAAAAAACATAATAAGTAACGTGCAGATACAGCAGCTTCGGAGATTTTTACAATAACGTCTTTTCTTTATCTCCTGTCTATCTCTCTCTCTATTGGGGTCTATCTTATACATGTCAAGAAACTGTCTAACCGCTTCACCCAGGAGGGGACTTAAACAATTAAACTGTCTGACTTACTAGACCTCAATTTCAATCGGTACTCCTGCTGAGGAGTTTTCTCTACCAGGGGGAGTTTAGTATCAGTGTCTGGAATGCGATAGTCCTGGGAATCAGTCTTTGGCGGAAGTCCATAAAATTTTTTGACGTGGCTCGAGTGGAGCCAGCCCTTTCTTCCCTCGATCTTGACTGCAGTCCTTGTAGTCAACAAAACGATCTTCGGTTCTTTCCAGCGGGGCTCCAGAGGGCTTGACCGATCAAAATTGCGGACTACGACGACATCTCCTGGGACCAGCTCATGCGGCTTCACCTCGGTGTTGTCTGGAAAGGCTGCCGCGACCTGTGAACGACATGATAGTAGTGCAGACATCAAGGAAGCAAGGTAATCTGTCAGCATAGTACTGTCAACATCGGTTATTTTACGTGGCATAGGCGTCCCCCACATATTAGGAGGTCTACCGAAGACCACCTCATACGGGGATAGCCCTGTCCTAGAATGGGCTACCATTCGCATATAAAAGAGGGCAACTGGTAAAGCTACTATCCAATCTACTCCTTTCTCTTTACACACTTTGGCAAGACGGGTTTTCAGAGTCTGATTGTGTCTCTCCACGAGACCAGCTGCCTCGGGATGTCGAACACAGTGGAACTTCCATTGGTAACCTAACAGAAGTGAAACCTGCTTCATGAGTTCAGACGAGAATGGCTGACCATTATCTGAATACACGACACGGGTCAAACCGTACTGTGGGAAAAATTCATGAACCAACTGCTAGGCAGTGTAATCTGGGACGGGATATGCTTCTGTCCATCGGGATAGGGCACATACAACTACGAGGACATACTTGAATCCTCGGCATCGGTCCATCTGGATGTAATCCATCTGGAGGACTTCAAAAGGATGGTCGGGAGGATGAAATCCACCTCGTTCCACGGGAATACCTTTTCCTGGATTGAACTGACAACAGATCATGCAGGTACGCACTTTCTGTTTTGCTGCTGCTCGTAAATGTTTGTTAAACCAGAGGTTCTGTAAACTGTCTAACATGGCTTTCTCTCCCAAATGTGCTGGACTGTGTGCAGTGTTGATAATAACTTGAACCATAGAGTCAGGGAGAAACCATGTGGTCTTTCCCTTCGTCATCCATCCCTGTTCAGTCTGGACCCCTCCTTGTTCAGTCCATTTCTTTATTTCATCTGGAGTAGCATGTGTCTGTATGTCAATGACATCTTGTGTAGGGTCCCTAACTGTCATGCAATGTGTCAGTGAAGATACGTCAGTCTTTGTCATATCAGTCGTATGAGTATGAGTCTGGGCTGTATGTTTCGCTGTTCGATCTACCACAACATGGGTAGGAAATGGAACAGTAATGTATACTGCGTTTTGCAATATTTAGCAATACCAGTCTTGTACTACTACTGGTTACCAGAGCATAAAATAAATCATAAACACAATGTTATACTTAGAAGACCACCAACAGCTATAGATGTAACAGCAATAAAGCACACAATACGTCAAATATAAGAAACAAATCAGAAAATATTGTTTTAGAAAAATATATATATATTTTTAGCAATTTATTCAACAAAAGCACATTGTCAACACAATTACAACAAATCATTAAAAAACATACAAGTAGTATGTTATAAAATTTCATAAAAAGTTATTTTTGAAAAAACATCACATAAGCATCAGGTTAAAAAGTTCAAGGGAACAGGGGTCGACGCGGCGTTTCGGTTACAGGTAAATAGACAACCTTCTTCAGGACCAAGTTCTTAATCATATAAGTAGCCTCCAAATAAATCCAGGAGGGCACTGGGCCGGTTATGTGATCCGGTAGTGAGCTGGAGAAACTTCTCACTGTTATGGTATAATCCGTAGGGGTATCTTTAGATTACATAGGGATAAAACTTTGTTCTGGTAGTAGGAGCCACCGATATATATTTCCTGGGTTAGCCAGATATTAAATGACTGGCGGTTGTGTAAGATACACTTTTTTTCACAGTGCTGGTATAGCAGCTAGTTAACGTTCAATTCGTGATGGGCATAGTCCTGCCACTGGGTCGTAGGCTCGTGATTCGGCCTCCCTGCTCCCACTACCGACACCGTTCGTCTTCTGTATCCGTCTAAGCGAGGGTAACCCGCGCTAAAGATACCCCTACGGATTATACCATTAATGATTTGTTGTAATTGTGTTGACAATGTGCTTTTGTTGAATAAATTGCTAAAAATATATATATATTTTTCTAAAACAATATTTTCTGATTTGTTTCTTATATTTGACGTATTGTGTGCTTTATTGCTGTTACATCTATAGCTGTTGGTGGTCTTCTAAGTATAACATTGTGTTTATGATTTATTTTATGCTCTGGTAACCAGTAGTAGTACAAGACTGGTATTGCTAAATATTGCAAAACGCAGTATACATTACTGTTCCATTTCCTACCCATGTTGTGGTAAACCTGTGGGACGTTCTCTGTTTTCCTACGCTATCTCCCCTGTCCCAAAGTTGACAGTTAAGGGGGCCTCCTTTTACTTTTTTGATCGCTGTTCGATCTGCCAGGTCGTTACCTGGGAAATAGTGTCTGTGACTTTTGTATGTGCTTTGCACTTCATGATGGCTATGGCTGTAGGCAAATGTATTGCTTCCAACAGAGCTTGGATGAGGGGACCATGCTGGATTTTGGCTCCGTGAGAGGTCAGGAAACCCCTCTCTTGCCAGAGAACACCGAAGTTGTGTACGACTCCAAATGCATAGTGTGAATCTGTGTATATGTTTACTTTAAGGTTCTTGGCTCGTATACCGGCTTGGGTCAGAGCAATGAGCTCTGCTGCTTGAGCTGACAGGGTGTCAATGCGATGTGTTTCTAAGACTTTAGTTTCAGTTGTCACTGCATATGCGGCCACTAGCTCTCCTGTACTTGTTCTCATACATGAACCGTCCACATAAAGTGTCAGGTCTGGATCGGGTAGTGCAACATCTGTCAAGTCTTGTCTGGGCTTCGTGATTGTGTTAATGACATCCACGCAGTCATGTGGAGTAGGATCTGTTGTGCTCGATGGTAAAAGTGTAGCAGGATTTAGTGTATTGCAGCGTCTGATTTCTATGTGTGGTTGGAATAATGTCAATTCATAACCTGTCAGTCGTGCTATGGTCAAGTGCTGGGTCTGTGTTCTGTTTAGGAGAACTTCCACAGAGTGTGGAACCTGGACCGTCAATTGATGTCCCAATACAATGGAGTCACTTTGTCTGATTGCTAGAGCTGTTGCTGCAACTGATTTTAAGCACGCAGGCAAGGCCTGGGCTACTGGATCCAATGTACTCGAAAAATAAGCACACGGTCTGTGTTTGTCTGCTTGAACCTGAGTGAGAACCGATAACGCTGTGCCATCTCGTTCTGTGACAAAAAGTGTAAAAGGTTTGCTGTAACATGGTGTCGCTAAAACAGGTGCTTGACATAAGGCTTTCTTTAATTCGTCAAAAGCTTGTGTATGTTCCTGAGTCCAAGGGAGAACAGACGAAGACGCTGCCTCCTGTGTTGTCAACTGTATAAGTGGTTTAGCTAGAAATGCATATTGGGGAATCCATTGTCTGCAATAAGAAGTGAGTCCAATAAAGGCTCGTACTTCCTTCTGTGTCTTGGGTTGTGGAAGATGTGCAATTAACTGGATGCGATCAGGTGTCAGCTGCCTACCCCACTTGGACAGCAAGTGCCCAAGGTACACCACTTGCTGGGCACAGAATTGTAACTTCGAAGGAGACACCTTGTGTCCCTTGTCCGCCAGGAAATACAAAACTGTCAGTGATGCATGTTCACATTCTTGTTCACTTCGGGCGGTGATCAACAGATCATCGACGTATTGGAGTAGGGCAGTGTTAGGGGGCATGTGAATACTGTCAAGTTGTCTTTTCAATGCTTGGCTGTAGATGCTGGGGCTTTCTGTGAATCCTTGAGGGGCGCGTGCAAATTTGAAGCTACGGCCATTTAAACAGAATCCGAAAAGGTATTGGCTTTCCGGATCAATGGGGACACTAAAGAAGGCGTTCTTGAGATCGATTACAGTAAAGAACGTCGCCTCTGAATCAATAGCTGTCAATAATGAAGAGATATCTGGGACCACTGGATACTGTGGTACAATACATTTATTCAATTCTCGTAAATCGATCACCAGACGATAAACTGGATGTGCATTCGGATCAGTGCGTTTAAGAATCGGAATGATAGGGGAATTACAAACATTGGAGTCGGTTTCTACAACCACTCCTTGTGCAATGAGCTCGTCAATGATTTTCAGTAAAGCCACTACAGCATCAGGTGGCAACTTGTATTGTCGGATTCGGGGCAGTACAACTCCTGGCTTGAGTGTAACACGGTATGGTGTAATGTGCATACAACCTACATTAGTGGGGCCTTGTGCCCATAAATGTGCAGGAACATTCTGTAACCTAGGATCAAAATCTCTCAACACATAATGACCCTTAAAATCACGAAGGAACAGCCTTACTCCTTCCGGAGAACAACAAATTACAGCTCCTAGAGCTTTCAGCGTTTTAATACCAAGCAAGTTTTCTGGACATGATTTCGTGAGCAATAAATCTGTAGTACAGGATAAAGGACCAACTGCAAGAGGAACTGGTTTCGATACTTCATTAACAATAGGCTTTCCTGAAAATCCAAGGGAAACATTCTGTGAGCCTGAGAGGGGTGCCCCTGGAACCTCGTCATGACTAATAGTAGTTCTGCTTGCCCCTGTGTCAATCAAAAATTTTCTATCCTTTCCTAATACCTGACTATGTACATAAGGACCCTCTTGATCTACAGGAACCTCAATAAGAGGCAAGCCAACCTCCCTCTCTAGGCTGTTTCATGTGTACTGCTGATAATCAGGGTAATCGGATTGGGCATACTGATACATCTGCTGTGTGACATGTTGTGTCGCGGCAATGGGCTGGGGCTGTGGTACCGCTACGGTCTGTTGAGGAACCTGCATAGGCTGCACATTCTGCGGGATATGCTGTTGGACCTGGTCCTGTCTAGGTGGACGTGGTCTCTCTTTAGTTTTACCTGTGGCTATATTGTGTTTCAGAACTGCACAATCGTTTACATAGTGACCTGGCTGTTTACAATAGTTGCATGTCCCTTTAACAGGAGCTGCCGAATTATTGGACTGTGTCGTACCCCTTTTCTGACCATCAGCTGGAACTGACTGAGCAACTAGCACTTTCATTTTCGTGTCTTTCATACGTCTCTGTTCGTGATCATGTTCCTCCCTAATCCTGTTCTGGTGATACTGTAACATTTGTAACATTTGGGAAGGCGTATTTGCTTGCCATGTGCTCTCGACTTTCAATACACGGTTCTTAACCTGGGGTAATGAATTCTCGACTAATTTGGTCACAAATAGGTGTGGATAAGACTCGCTACTTGTTTTCAGGCCACTATTAATAATAAAACATTTCTCGAATCTAGAATAAAAATCACTAGTGTCTTCGTCGTGTTTCTGTTTGCAGGCTGAGATTGCATCCCAGTCCTCCTTTTTAGTTGTCAACAATCTTGGCAAAACCTGTACTAATAATCCTGGTAATGCTTTAGTTTTGTCCCCAAGACCTAGACCTGGGGTTCGTCCGGTTTCTTCGTTTTCCAATTCAGTCCAATTAATCTTTTTATCTCCCACTTCCCATTCTTTTTCTTTGAGTTTCTCGTAAATACCGGCAGGCAATAGCACCTTTAATATTTTCATAATATCGGGATATGTATAATCTCCCATGAGTAACATGTCTTTTATTTCACGGTGAAACCCCGCTGGATCTTTATCATGACTAGGCACTATTTTCTTCATTTCCAATAATTCCATCTTAGTTATGGGCGTGTATACAAATACGCGTTGGAGCTCACCCCCTGGAGTTGCCTGGACGGGATGAACTTCTCGTAAAGGGTTCTGTCTATCTAGGTGAAAAGGATAGCTTACTGGGGGTGGAACCGGAACGAAATGTGGAGTCAAAAATGTTCTATATCTATGACGTTGTTCGAGAATAACATTAATCAAATCAGTACCCAGGCCTCTCCACCTATTTAGCAGTAATTCGTCTAATACATTGTATAGGGGACCTGGATCAGAATGCTGACTTTCATATAGCATAATAATATGTTGGATCATGTACATACCAACTAAACGTTGTTCAGTCGGAGTAAGACTCAAAAATGTTTGCGCTACTGAATCGTCTCTATACACGCTGTCATTATCGGCCCACTGTACTGCGGACCGTGCTAGTTCTTGTTCACGCATTGTACTAAGTTCATTGTAACCTATTCTATCTTTCAGGATTTTATCAGTGGCTTGGAATAACTGTTCAAGAGAACATTTTTCTGGTATAGGGGGAAGAAAGCGTCTTTTATTTTCTAGACGTATCGGTCTGTCAAAAGGTCTATCAGAAGGGTACTGTTTAGGGAGTTTCGCCCTACCTACGTAAGCTATCGTGTCTTGAGTCGCTGCTGGATTCTCTGGTTCTTCCTCCTCTGAGGAGTCCCTTTCGTCCCCTGTTTCGGTTGTCCTGTCGGCTTTGCGTCGGGCATGAATGGCCACTATTTCTTTACGGATCTTTCTGGACATGGCATCTATACATTTCTCTTTGTCATGCTTACAATCTGCAATATTCTGACTCCATTTTGTCAATCCTTCCATTTCTTTTTGAGAATAACCTGGCTGATCTTGTTCCCTTATCAAACAATTAATCAAAAATCGCAATATTAACCCTTGAGTCTCGACTTTCTGATATGCCATGGCCTCACGAACACATTCTGGACCCTCCCCCGATCGAATAAAGTGATATATTTTGTCTAGATGTTCTGGCATTTCTGGTAATGTCATCAAATAATCTGTAACACGTCTTAAACGTAACGATGCTAACAACAGGTCCCCTTGCTTGCCAGGGACAGGATCGTATATACAATCTCCAATTGTTTGTTTGAGTTTTTCAGCTGGGCTTGCTTTAGGTGTACGCTGCATTGCTAATTCTCTCATTGTCAATCGATGTAATTGTGGCGGAGTGTGGGGGAGGCCACCTGTGGCACCTCCCGAAACGGAAGCATGAGCATAACCTGACTGTGGGGCGGGTATATGTAATGGAATTGAACCCTGAGTTGCATCTGTCGAGAAAGGATTAGTAGGGGGAACAGTAGTAGAAAGGCTAGTAGGGGAAGTGGCAACATGTGCGGGAAATTGGTGACGTGGAGGGGTTGTGGCTTGATTGGCCGGTGCAGGGTGCTGAGCATTGTTATCAGGGGGTACGGGTAGTACGGGCACATTAGTATAAGCTGGAGCTACACCATCTAAATAGGAAGAAAGGAATATATCTGCCGTGGTCTGTTTGTGACGGATTTTAGTCGGAACTAATGGTGGCGGCAGATCACTTGGCATATCCGGGGTCACCTTGGGCAGGCCCTCGGCTAGGACTGGATACAGTCCTGTAATAAGAGCATTTCTCTGTCGGTCTTGTTGTTCTATTCTGACTCGTTCTCCTTCTTCTAGTAGTTCCTTTTCTCTAGCTTTTTCGGAATCCTCTCTACTTTTTTCTGCTTTTCTGAGTTCTTTCTCTGTCCGTCTATGTGATTCTTTGCGCCACAATTCTATGGCATCTTTCTGCGATTGTCTGGCTTTCTTTTTCCATAACGCTTCTTCTACTCATGATGCACTCAGCATCCCATGTCCCCTGTAACGGGCCATCTCTGATTCTCTTCCAAGTCCTTCGTATAGTCCACCCATAAGTCTAAGTACAGTATGGCATCTAAGCCATGCTTGTGGTACATAAAATTACCTGGAGTGTCCCTAGGTGGGACGGGAACTGCTTCTTCGAGTATCCCTTTCCTAGTTCCTATCTGTCGTAATTTAGAAAACAGAGGCATTTTTACCTCTTACCTGGACGCAAAACACGATGACCACAATAAAAATGCAAACAGTCATTCATACCACGACATCAAACACATTGAAACATTTCGACCAGACACTGTCTAATACAAAGAATACTGAAATACTGAATCACTGTATTACTAGATGTACTGCTAAACAGTACAGATGCACTGCTAAAACAGTACAGACCGGATCTGTGTACCCAAACCCGTCTTGACCGGATACAAATTAATGCACCCGTCTTGATGCGTCCCCAGCAACGGTACTCACCGGGAAGCACGGAACGGAAGGCCTCGGAAACTCGACTGGACTGGACTGCTACGACGTCACTGCTGCTGCGCACTACGCATGCGCCTCGACGCTTCGGACAGGTGGGCCTCTGGACACCTCGGACACTGCTCTCTCGGCTGGGCTCTGGTCGGGATCCTCCGCACTCCTCACCGCCTCGTCTGGATGCTGTCCCGCAGTCTCCGTCCCCACCGTAGGCCTGAGGGAGATACAGGAAAACCTGCAGATGCGCATAGGAGTCCGTCACGGCTGTGGTAGGGGGCAAGGCCTGCGACGCATCGCCGGCGCGTGGGGTGGGGGAGGGGTCCCTATTCGGGCGCCAAATTATGTGGTAAATATAATTTACCGTACAAGTTTTTCCATATAATTACTGACAAGTAAAAGAATAGCTCAATCAATTGAGAGTCAGAGTCCGTGGTGTCTGAGTCATACGGGCTTTAATCGGGATGGCTCGAGCCATGGAAATCAATTCCATCAATACAAGGGATCGGGGAATATGCAATGATGGCAAAAAGATGTCAACGATTTATTAACAGTACATGACATATATAGTAAAACTGTACAATGGCGATGGATACAGTAGGCGTGACAAGTGAAAAGTGAAAAGAGGCGTGACAAGTGAAAAGAATATGATAAGAGCACATGTGCGTAGCAAAAAGGCGTGTACAAGGGTGTGCACGGAGGTGTGTGCTGGAAACGTCACAGAAACGTGTCATAAGTGGGTGGGTGCATAGAGGATTCTGCAGAGTCAGCTGAAACATTTCACCTGGATGCGCACGCAATTAGTATGACGTGGGACTAAGGAAAACTGGGGGCTTTGACTTTAGCACTAGTAGGGGAGACAGAAGTCTAGCATGTCAGATCGACCTGTTCCTATAACATGTCTGATATCTTGTATTTGGGGAATGTTTAATCTGAAGTAAAAGGTCTCTCGGGCAGAGGCTATTCTATACTAAATGCATAGGTGTCTAAGTGCAATGCGCGGGGCCATGGGCCTACCATGGTAACGGGAGCAATGAATTACATAAAGGAGACAGGAAGGCTTGGCCCTTTGCTCTGCAGCCAGGAAGCTGTTTACCTATTTGACTAGACTGGAATGTGTTTTCGAGGAGGCTGGCTGATAACTTGAAGGCAAAATACTGTTTTGGCAGGCAGACCAGGCCGAGCCAGGCACCGCTTCGCTTGGCAGGAAGTAAGGCAGAGGTCAGGGATGCATCTCCATGCTGCAGCTTTCAGAGGCAGAGACAGAAGTGGTTCGAAGGCAGAAATCAGGGCCTAGCTCTGCAGAGCCAGGAAAAACGTGAACGTGCACCATGTAAAGACGTTGGCATGGCATGGTTAGGAACTGAATTATCAATCCATTCATGGTGGATCTGATAGAGGACATGTTGACGTTGGACGCAAATGTATTTGCGTCTTTAGATTCGGTTGCGGAGGGAAGTTACGTGCACTTTAAACTCGTACATGGAGACGTTGGGGTACACGTTAGGGGACATATCTGACCATAAAAATTTCAATTACCTCAGAGCCCCAATCGCCACCAGTGGTCCGCTTGTTCCCTCAAGTCTGTTCGCTGTTCTAACTGGCCTCAGCTCTGCCGGAGCCGCCCAGCAATTCACGACCACCACTGTTGCTGTGTGCAGCAGCGGACCGCAACTTAGGCGCACCTTCCTATGCCCCACGCTGTCCGCTCTGTGGGCAGGAAAACACGGGGTAGTAGGCTGTATACCCACACCTTGCTCCTTGCCTTCACTCACCGCACTTTGTATTAGGCCGGAGAATCAACAGCTCACATCCAACATGGCAAGGACAGGCACAAGGGTCAGGCTAGCCGCCACCGGCCCCCAGCAGCACTCCTAGGTCCCAAAGTTAGTAAGAGCTCATCCAATAAGGGCAGGATACAAGTTACCAAAGCAGGGCCCTTCTGTGTTTCACTCCTGGAAGCTGTATGCACTCAAGGCCTTCTAATCTCGGGGTCCAGGCCTCAATCCGACCCCCTGCGAAGGGCACCACCAGCCTCTCAATGTCCGCTGCGGCCCTCCTGCACTTTTTTCCCGCCTGATCCCTCGCAGATCCCTCCCCGTCTGTTACTCACTACCAGGACGCTATCTTGATGATACATGGCCTCTGCCGACTCCCGGGGTCAATCTCCTCACTGCAAAGGTCTGAAGTAAGGCAGCAGGCCACAGCTCATGGCGCCCCATCTGATCTACATGCTTACCGCCACTGGCTCTCACTGCGCATAGAAATCAATCGGCATACCCATGGCACTCTCCCTCGGCTCGTTCTCTGCACGCTGTACTTGGCTGACTAAGAGTCGGAGCATAGCCACCATGCCAGGGTCAGGCACGAGAATCAGGCAGTCCATCAACAACTCGCAGCGGTTCTCCTTTGCCCTACATTCATTAAAACTATAACCGATTGTGGCACTACTATGGTCTCCGAAACGGAGCCCAACTTAGTGCTATTCCCAGAAACTGGATCAGATCACTGCTCGCAATCTCCGGGTCCAGGCTGCGATCCGACCTCTTTCTCCTTACTGTCCGGGGGTGCACCAGCTATTGTAGTGTAGTTCCTAGTTTCCCACTAGGCCCTGCGCATTGGAATAACATAAACAGTAGTATCGACGTGGAACTACTTATATTCCAGGCCTCCACTGACTATGATAAACTTAATTGGGTTGTGTTACCAACTAGCTCAGAGGTCACTGGAAACTTTCTTCTCTGCATAGGAAGTGATCAGCTTCCTTGGCACAGACAAGAAGGAATTCAGTTTTCCAACAACCCTGCAACATGACAACTTTGCTCCTCAGATCAAGAGTCAATCTCTAGGGTCGTGTGAAACAATAGACATGTATTTCACTCAGTCAGTCTAGTGCAGTTTACTTTCACGAAATGTAGAGAATTGAGAGACGGGCGTGTATCAATAAAGGGTTAACATTTATTGAACAGTCTTTCTTCTCGTACAAGAGAAATGTATTGCCACAATTGCAATAATTGTTATTATAAAAAGTACGTACAGTAAGATAAGTATTGCGAAATAGAACTGTAAAAGCATTGATATGGTTTCTTAGCCATACAATGGTTTAAAAGTAATAAAACATATATACAGTCATATATACATTAGGCTAACATACTCAACTGGTGCTTCTAACTAAGCCTTCCCCAGTGTGCCTGACCTAAGCCTAACACGTGAAAGGGGAGTAAGTAAGTAGCTTTAAGTTAAGTTGGTTTTGCCAAGGTTTGTTTCAAGAATTCTCGTCTAAGGGTTTAGTCAACACCATACCTCTGAATAGAATGATGGAGGATTGGTATCTCCTTCAGGGGTCTCTCTCGATATCCCAGTCACCCGCGAGGGTAAACCGGAAGCGCCGGGACTGGATTTCTCTGCACGAGAAAGGCAGCGGCTCTCTTCAGCGCGTCGAGGAAGGAGGGGGGACAGCGTCCGCGGGCAGCTGGAATCTGCTGGATGTCTTCGCAGAGGACGACTGTTTCAGCTCCTTAAGCGTACTGCACCATAGTTTGCGCTGTAGCGGCGATAATGGTAATCAGCAGCTTCACCACCACAGGATAGCAGGCTGCAGCGACAGAGTGCTAGATTTACCAACACAAGGTCATCAAGGCAGCTGGCATCAGCAACAGGCAACGAACATTGCTTAAGGCAACGTTGGTAATATTTATACCTGACAGGTGCCGGGTATGACGCAAGTTTGCTGGACATAAGACGTCAATTAAAGATGTCACTAGGAAGTGATAGTTATCAGTTGCTCATTAGAGTTCCATTACTAATCAAAACATAGCAAGCGGGGATTTCCAGGTTTGCTAAGTTTTTATCTTGTTGAAGAACTCGGAGTGTTATCTAGGAATATCAGATAGTGACTGCTGCTCTGTCATTGCACTAATTGGTCACAAAGGAAGTGGCAGAGAGTCATGCTGGAATGTGGCTCTGTTCGTGTGAGGCCAGAGATTACTTTTCAGAAAATCGCACTTGAACGGTTATGCCAATATAGGGAATAAATGGATTTATAGCCGAATAGGGGCATAAGGTCACAGTATCGATCAGGAACCTAGATAAACACGCAACACCCACTCCACGGGTTAATGTCCATCAAAATTACTAAAACTAAAGCAATTAGATGCATGTGTAACATCATTGCCCACCCCAAAATACATAAATGCATTTGAAATAGGCGTACTTGTAATACATGAAATTTAGGTACTGTACGTTTTTTAAAGCATAGTAATCATTCAAAAAATTATTGCATATGAAATCAATGAACGATTATGCAAAAGGAATTACACATGAAGTATCTCTGACAGAAGAAAAGCGAGATAAATCATCACATAAAAATGCATTGTAATAACATGTGTGCTAGAGGCTGGTGTAATGTTGTTATGTCTCTAGATGTGTTTAGAAAAAGAAGTGTGAAGCTTCTGTTCTCAAAGAATAGTTTTTACGTTAAGCAAAGAATTGTTCGTGCCAAAAAGGTCAATATTAGAAAAATTGTCCAATTTAAAGAATTATTGCTTGAACGGGGAAAAATAGATTTCCAAAGCTCTTGACAGTTTTTGTTGATCAAAACTGAAGGCCGAATTCAGAGTTCATGGGAACGCTGTGTGTCGGAAAGCTTCTCAAAAGTTATTGTTTCTCTGTGGGTGAGAACATCGTATCAGACAGGCTCTCAAAGAATTGGTCTACAAATTCAGGTGATAGTTCAACCAAATTAGATAGCGCTGTAACTTGGCAGGTGTGAGAATGATTGCTGTCATCGAAGGCAGGACCAGCAATGCTCACAGAACGTTGTACCTGGATGATGTTGCTTTTGTCACTCGCTCCACTGTTACCACTTGGCTGTAGTACAGGAGTCTCCACGAATGCCGTCATCAGGATTGGTAGCCGCTGGGGACAACACAATGCGTGAGCCGTTATTGGACTGAGCAAAGTATCGACGTCCATTGGTACTGCTGATGGAAGTGAAAGACAGATGTCCAACACGCATTCATCGCCGCAAAGCATACACCGTAGCACAGGTAAAATGCAATTTTGCCATATCGGTCTGAATGAAAGGAACCAGGTCATGTTTAGATCTCTCAGCCTGGCCAATCCAAGGACGTTAGTTATCCTGTCCCTGTAGCGCATTGCTAGGATTGTCTCTTCCATTCCCATGGGAGCTATGTCTGAGCCGAGGCTTGCCATAACGTAGCAGGAGGGTCAAAAATAGAATCCCTGCAACGAGTCCCAAAAATAGTGGTATGCCGCCAAAAATGGAGTGTACAAAATTAGGAAAGATTCCCAAAATTGCCTGGAAGGGTGTTAGCAGTCCCGTAAAGACTGTCTTAAATATGCCTGGGATGCTTGTTGCACTAGACATGTTAAGGAGTTGGCTGAACATTTCTACGAAATGCACGGGGCAATTTGTTGATAAAAGGTCATGAACCTCAGTAGCCGTCCTTGCGACTAGAAGATCATACGTCTCTTTAGATGACGTTATAGGCACTGTTGTCTGTAAAAGTACAGATTTCATTTTGCTTAATGTATCAATTCGTATAGAATAGAGATTCAGACGAGGCCAGAGGGGAGTCACTATGTCTGGAGGCCCGCTCGGGAACAATGCTTGCATACAACATTTGACCATGGACGTAACTTGTACCAGATAACTTTTCCCTGGCGTCAGGCCACAACATCTTTGATCCGTTCTAAGAATGTAACTCCCGTTTGCGAGTTGCATAAAGAAGGGCTCTATCTGAGTTGCAGGTGTGACTAGCTGGTGGCATGAAAGGTTGTTTGAATTTCCATCACATGCTCCGTGTAAATTAATACCCTGACACAAAAGTATACCGCTTAGTGAATGTTTACAATTCTCACCACTAAGAAATACATTTTTGTCACTGTCACTATAGCAAGAATGAGTGTATGGTAATTTCCATTCGGATTTTACATATCCTTTACCCAATTGTTCATACTGGCCAGCAGGTATGTACTCAAGGCACTTTTTAAATTGGAAAGTTGTTATCGGAATTGTGATAATTCCGTGTATTATCCATTCAATGACAGGACTCTCTGACATTGTCAATGGTAATCTCTCGAGTTTTTCGATGCTCAAGATTGTATAGTCTGCTCCTTTCTGTGCCAAACTGATCTGTTTATCAGTAAGGTTAAAACTGGAAAATAATGACGTTGTGTTGATTAAACGCCAAGGCACATAGCCTGAACGAAGATTTTGCAGCGTCCAGCCTAATTCTATAATAGAGCGTAATTGAGACTGGCCATGTTGTAACATTAGCAAATCTCTGTCTATCACATCAAAGGCAGAGGATACAATATTGTCCAAAGAATATATTCTGGAAGACAGAGTCGTTAACCCATTGTCTACCACAGAAAGTGATTTCTCCAAATTAATACGATCAATTTCTCGTATTTTTTCAGTAGTTTCAATTTGCTTTACTTTCCAAGCCTCGTTGTAAGCAGCATAGATACTGGTCGCTATGAAACGCTTTTGACGCTGTTTGCGTGGTCCAAGAATGAAATCGCGCAAATCAGCACCATCTTTTAATAAAGACAAGTGTTGCTTAATTTCAGCCAGTGTGGATGTAGTTAGCCATTCTAGGCAGAGTTTCCCTACACTGTATGTTGTTATAATCCCTGGATGTTGTCTCTGGGAATATCTCGGGTCTAATCTGGCCATTTTTAACCCCTGTGTTTTATTCAGGAATCTATCTTGACAGCTATTTGTGTCTGTAGGCCAGATTAACCACTTTTTCCAATCAGGATGTGTTCTGTTGAAATGTAAAATTTGTGACACGTCTAACTCAATATCTGTGGTAGTATTCTCAGGTATTGGCTTTGGTATAGACGGTGTTTTAAGGTCTTTGATCTTAGCTAGGCCAAGACAAGATGTTTGGTGTACTGTGTCATTTAAAAATAACATTTGTTCAGGTATCATGCAGGTTCTAAATAGTGCTTCAATGCCTTGCACCTGCCAATCTTTTGTACCCCAAATTGTTTTCGTTTCAATATTATTTTTCCAATAATCAAAACCAAATGTCATCATTTTGTCATAAAATGCTTCTGAATATATAAATTTAGAATTTGCCAGCATTGTTTTCATTCCTGTTTTATCTAACAGTTTGTAATAAAACGTTTCTGCATCACTTGTGTTAAACCCTGAGAAGTATTTGAATTTCTCAAAAAATGCTTTAGAACTGCTTTTAGGTGGTGTAGAACAATGTTCCCATTGATTATACATAAAACATTTCTAGGCTGTGCAGATTTATGCAAGTAATGATCCCCATAATGGGTGTAACAGAATAACTGCTCATAACTAGATGCACCTTGTAAATAATCATGATCTGTGAATCTAGCTGACATTACTAAATCAGACATCATGTCATTAATACTGTTAAAGTCCCAATCATCAGAGAATATACTAGGTGTCACAAAGTCACTTAAGGAAACCTTTAGTTGATGAGGATACTTCAGGATTTCGACCGGACCATAGATCTCATAGTCTGTTTTCTCCCATACTACCCCACCAGGTATTGGAATTGCTGTGACATTTACTGTTGACAGTTCTCTTTTCTTCACGTGGGATGATCTGTGTGGTTTCAGGACTAGGTTGATGTTCTGACTTGCTGTGTCCATTGTAATATATTTTCCTTCAATGAATTTTCCCAAACACAGTACCATGATGAGCCAAAGCAGGAGGAAAAATACACCTAGACCGAACCAGAACTCTAGCCAAGGGGAAATTAGGTAGATTTCCTTCAGTTGATGAAAGAGTTCCGTTGCTTTTTCTTTAAAAGACTTTTTTGTCTCTGGCATCACTTCGGGATCGTTTTGATCTTCAGAGAAGTTGTCGAAGTTGATGAAATAACCAGAGGCAGTTCTGTCAATTGATGGGATTGTTCTTTCAATCTGTCTCTCGGTAGCACTTTCTGATGCCACATCATTGTAGACTGGTGTTGTTTCTTGACGAACTGTTTCAATCTGTGTTTCAAGAGGCACGAGTTCCATGGCATTATTGCATAGTCCTTCATTGTGCACTGCAGGCTGATCGAATGTGATGAGTCTTTCAGTTTGAACCTCTTGGATTGTTGCAAGTTTGGGTATTCTGTTGTTTCTTGGGAGTCCACTGGGCCTACTGTTGATTATAGGCCACATGCTTGTGGTTTTACCAGATCGATAGACACGACTCTGTTCTCCTTTTTACCAGCAAGGGGCGGTAGCACAACTGATCTTGTTCCGGTGACTGCTAAGACAGGTACTGCTTTTCTGTAAGAAGGCCCAAATTCCTTCTTAACCGCAATCTTTTCTCTGACTAGATCCCCAATCTTTGGAATCCAGACAGGCCTTGCTGGGGCTGTTGCGGGTGGTGCCTCGTCAGTGGTACTTGGCTGTTGCTTTAACTTTATGTTGCTTAATGATTTTCTTGTTTCATTCAGTTCCTGTAAAACAGCCAAACGGTCTTTTACATCAAAGTGCGTTGTTTCTTCTTGTACCACTGACATTTGACTATCGAGGTCCTGAACGCGCATTCTAATTCCGAACAATAGTTCGTATGGGCTGAAACCTTTTAGAGAATTTCTTGGCATGTTGTTAAGACTAGTCTGGACACTTATTAAATGTTAGACCCACCCAGCGCCTGAACCTAATACCTTCGCTGTTATAGATTGCTTTATGTCACGGTTTTTTCTTTCTACCACACTATTCCCTTCGGGGTGCGACGGACAAGAATACCGCAACCCAATTCCCATGCTAGCCATGGCCTCCTTATAAGCTCGAGAGCTGAAAGCAGGACCCTGGTCAGAATGGAACGTGGTAATTGCGTATGTACCGATAAAGACTCGCAAATCTTTTATAACCGTTCTAGCGTCAGCCGAGCGCTGGAGGCCTCGATTTTTTAAGTGCTTTTCGTCTTAACTATTAATAGGACGCAGGATGGGGTGTAGGCAGCGTTACGCTCTTTCTGACTGGTAGCCGGTAGCAAGGTTCGCTACTGCGATCCCTATTACAGTTTTCACAGTTGTTTGCATATATTTGGTGTTCTACACTCATTCCCCGCCACCAGAATACTGATTGTAATTCAGTCAGTGATTCCTTGATCTCTCTGTGCCTTAGACCCAAACCCATGTGTGCGTCTGCTATTAAAAATATTCTCCTGTTCATGTTTGGAATTACTCTGTCCCCCACTCCAGGGATTCGAGCAAAAGGAACGGAGTTTGCATCGATTATGCATGCATAATTGAGTGGATAGTTTACGGGTAGTGCTGCACAGTCGCCTTTTACGGTCGTTTTTACTGCCAGCATGGTTTCCCCGTCTATGTATTTATCTGTACGCTTTTTTGTGGCTACGGAAGCCGGTTTAGTTGCTTCCGCTTTGGCTGTATTAGCCAATGAATTCCCTGCAACGTGAACGCCATCACGTTGAAGACTCTGTGCGTGAATCACGTGAGTCTTTTGTAGTTCTTTGTGTAAAAGAGCTACCTCGTTCCAGAGCAATTTATGCTTTATTGTGGCACCTGTGTCATCTTTGTAGTCGTTTTCGATCCAACTCTGCAGTTTATTGTTGTAAGAGTTGACGCAAAAATGAGAATCGCACACTATAAGTGTCGGGAATTCGCGTTCTGCATTTTCGAGCGCCATCTTTAAAGATCTGATTTCAGTTCTTTGAACCGAACAGTTTCTTACAGATTCAGTTTTTGTTACTTTCGGTCTGAATTTACCGCACAGCCAACGACCTTTAATGATCGCACACGCTGCATTGTAGGATTTGCTCTCTACGTTGAAATGCTGTACAAAGCTATCTGTATAGATTATACAGGCGTATTGTGGGAGAGGTAGAATTTCGATTGGCAGAGGATATTCTTCTTCATATTCTAAATCATTCAGTTCTTTGTATTGCGGGGCGAAATAGTATTTCACGTCTTCCGCTCCTAGAGAATCTACGCACTGTATCCATTTCGGATCCAGTGACACTGTAGGCAGGTTTACTGGGCTGAATAGCGCCTCGAAGGCGGATTCTGCTGTAAGGATATTAATCCGTTTGCCGTGTGCTAGTTCTCGTTCATTTGCTAATGCGATTTGCACTGCGTTCACAGTTCTTTCTGTGTGACTGAATGTTTTTTCTGCTTGTGTGTACAAGTGAGATTTAATTGAAATTGGTACCTTTTCTCCCTCATTAGAGGTTAGGTACGTGAATCCGCATCTTCCTGGGATGACTCGGATTACAAGATCGATCGTGTTGTCACGTGTATCTAATTTTGTTTTTGCTAGCATGTCTGTTTGCAGTGATCTCAAAATTTCTGTGTGTTTTTGAGTCCAATTGATTTGTTTTAAATCAGGTTTTATTAGTTCGTAGAGAGGTTTAACCCTCTCTGCGTAATTTAGAATGTAAGTTCTTCCGAAATTCAGAAAACCTAGTATTGATTGTAACTTCTTCAGCGTTTTTGGAGCTTGGAGTACAGCGCACTTCTCTAAGAAGTTGTCCGCTAGGCTTTTCCCTTCACTTGATAATTCGTACCCTAAAAATAGTACTGTCAGATGGGCAATTCGAGACTTTTTAAAGTTGAATTTGTAACCCTCTGCTGCGAACCCAAGTATAATGGTGTTCACTCTTTTCAAGTGAGTATCCAAGTCGTCGTCTGTGAGATAAATATCATCTACGTAAGATAATGCTTCATCATCATAGATTTGTAGTAACTCTGTTACCCTAGCTGAGAATAGTCCTGGGCTGTTCTTGAACCCCTGTGGGAGTCGACAGAATTTTTTCTGTGACCCAAATGCGGAGAAAGCGGTCAAATATCTGCTTTCTGGTGCAATGTTTTGACAAAAGAAACCATTAGATATGTCTAATGTCGTTTTATATTTTTTCCTAACTATGTTATTCATTAGGGCTGCACTATGCGAGTTTTGTACTGCAAAGGTTTTGCAACATGTATTAAGATGTCTGTAGTCCAAAACTAGACGATATGAATTGTCTGGCTTGGAGACAGGAAACAAAGGATTGTTCATTTGAGAGGTGCATGTTTCAATCACCCCCTGGTACTCAAGTTGATCTAAGATCTCCCTGACTTGTTTTTTAGCTTCTTGCTTTATGGGATACTGCCGTTGGGCAGTTGGTTCACTTTTTAATTGGATTTTGTGAGGAGGTGAATCCTCATCCCATCCTACATGATTTTTATATAATGCAGGTGCCTGGGCTACTGCCCATTTCCTTGCATATGTGTATTTTTTGTGAATCGGAATGTGATTCGAGAAGGCAGGTATAATCACTTCTTCGCCACGAGGGCACTCCCTGACAAACTCTGGGGGCCAATCTTTTTCAGCTAACAGAATATCATAGCCTTTTGAGAGCTTATCCCAAAATAGACCCTTAATTTTCCTAGTCTTATCACCCTCTATACGCAATGGTATTTCGTATATTTTATGGGGCTCGCTAAGTCTGGCGTCGGCAGTTTCAACCTGAATGAATTCATTCGTGTCCACTGTCTCCAGATGACTCATCAAGATCTTGCGCGCTATACTTATTTCTGCTGCACTGTCCAACATTGTCAATGCCCACTCCCCGTTTTTCAACTGTGTCCTCAGTATTCTCGGCATGGTTGATTACTCTAATACTGGCTACCTTCTTTTTCTGAAATTGAGATTTTTTATTTTGAGCAGGTTCCTTGTCTTTGGACTTGGTGTGCTCTCCTGGGTCTGACCGTCCTCTTCTTTCCGAATTCTGTGGAAGAGATCGAGAGGGACGTGTATCAATACTTTGATATCTATCAGGTTTTTTTAGATTATCCCTATTTCTAAGGTTATATCTTTTCTCAGAGGGCTCCCGTTGGGGAGACTGGCGTTCTCGAGTCGGAGTTCTTTCCCTCCGTCGAGGAGACCTTCCTCTGGACTGGAAAACTTTTTCCTTGGGAGTGGATTGTTTATTTCCATCCCAGCTCTTTTTAGGAGTGTTTAAATTATTTTTAATAAATAATTTTTCAGGATTTTCGAGCAGTTGGGGCTTAACTGGTTTTCCACCCAAGCTGTCTCTACCTAATTCTTCATAGCATTTTTCTATGATTTTGGCAAGCTCAACAGGATCTTTTATATCTGTTTCCTTCAACTTCTGGCGGATCGCCACAGATGCTGCTTCTCCTTTAATGTTGGCTAATAATATAGCCGTGACCTGCTTGAAGTCTTTCAGTAATTTCATACCTAGATTTAAAGCGGGCTCTGGACCGAATTCATTTTGAATCTGTTTTAGCACTTCTGGTATTACCGCCATAGACGGAACACCGTGTGTTTTTGTGTAAATGGAAGCAAAGACTGTACCCCAAGTGTCACAGTCCTCCACGTGTGGTGCGATTCCCATAGGAAGGCAGATGGTCAAGATTCTGTGTTTCTCAATAGGGGTAGTATCAGGAAATACTGCCTCTATTTGAGTGATTTTCTGGGCTAACCAGAAAGGAATTTGTTCCCGTTTTACGGGTGTTTTACCAAGACATGACTGTATGTTCTGTGGTGTAATTTTATTTGTGTTCCCCTGATGAGGGGTCAGCTGTGGTGTATTAACAGCTGGCTGGACTGTTGCAGTCCGCATTACATATTGGACTAATTGCCTATGTATTTTTATTAATGTGTTTAGCTGTACTAACAGCTCTTCTCTAGACATTTTTACAATGTCAGGATGTGGTGTGTAGCTGGCTAGAACCGGCCACGTTGCTCCTGGTCTACCTAGTGGACCGAGCCTGGTTATGTGATCAGTATGTTTTAGGGCGCCATTAAACCAGAGCAGGTGCTCTTGAAATTTAAGTGGAATTTCAATCTCCTCGAAAGGAGCGTACTCTTCCGGAGGTTTCTCTATTTTGTAATAGTGAAACTCTTTTGTTCTAGCGTTTACCGCTGGAAAGTTTATCCATGAATAGAATACCTCTGTCTGCCGATACTCGTGAGCCTCTATCACGAAAATTACTGTACCACCTTGTGGTGTCAGTCCGTTTTCTATAAGTTTTAAAGTTATAGATCTTCTTAAGTGGACCGGGATGATAATAGCATCCGGGTCTGTGTCTAGGAGACTCGTGTCTTCCTCTATTAGTTGGGCTGCCAGTCTAACTGCTTCCCTTTCTTCTTCACTGTCTGTCATTTTTTTTTAAATGCAGGCTTTGCAGAGTAGGTCTCCAAGGAGACAAAGATTAGATGCACAATATTTTGGAACACTGTATCCTTCAACGTTGAATAAACCAGAGCTTTACATAGGAATCTCTTCCTACTAAGGTCGGGCGGATTTTAACCTTTCACCCACTCCAGACGTCTATTGGAGTATTTACGGGAGAAAGGGGTCTGTGAAATATGCACGACTGAGTTACTCTACAAGTCTTGCGTTAGTTTATCGCCTTACCAAACGTTAGGGCGCCATGTAGTGTAGTTCCTAGTTTCCCACTAGGCCCTGCGCATTGGAATAACATAAACAGTAGTATCGACGTGGAACTGCTTATATTCCAGGCCTCCACTGACTATGCTAAACTTAATTGGGTTGTGTTACCAACTAGCTCAGAGGTCACTGGAAACTTTCTTCTCTGCATAGGAAGTGATCAGCTTCCTTGGCACAGACAAGAAGGGATTCAGTTTTCCAACAACCGTGCAACATGACAACTTTGCTCCTCAGATCAAGAGTCAATCTCTAGGGTCGTGTGAAACAATAGACATGTATTTCACTCAGTCAGTCTAGTGCAGTTTACTTTCACGAAATGTAGAGAATTGAGAGACGGGCGTGTATCAATAAAGGGTTAACATTTATTGAACAGTCTTTCTTCTCGTACAAGAGAAATGTATTGCCACAATTGCAATAATTGTTATTATAAAAAGTACGTACAGTAAGATAAGTATTGCGAAATAGAACTGTAAAAGCATTGATATGGTTTCTTAGCCATACAATGGTTTAAAAGTAATAAAACATATATACAGTCATATATACATTAGGCTAACATACTCAACTGGTGCTTCTAACTAAGCCTACCCCAGTGTGCCTGACCTAAGCCTAACACGTGAAAGGGGAGTAAGTAAGTAGCTTTAAGTTAAGTTGGTTTTGCCAAGGTTTGTTTCAAGAATTCTCGTCTAAGGGTTTAGTCAACACCATACCTCTGAATAGAATGATGGAGGATTGGTATCTCCTTCAGGGGTCTCTCTCGATATCCCAGTCACCCGCGAGGGTAAACCGGAAGCGCCGGGACTGGATTTCTCTGCACGAGAAAGGCAGCGGCTCTCTTCAGCGCGTCGAGGAAGGAGGGGGGACAGCGTCCGCGGGCAGCTGGAATCTGCTGGATGTCTTCGCAGAGGACGACTGTTTCAGCTCCTTAAGCGTACTGCACCATAGTTCGCGCTGTAGCGGCGATAATGGTAATCAGCAGCTTCACCACCACAGGATAGCAGGCTGCAGCGACAGAGTGCTAGATTTACCAACACAGGGTCATGCAGGCAGCTGGCATCAGCAACAGGCAACGAACATTGCTTAAGGCAACGTTGGTAATATTTATACCTGACAGGTGCCGGGTTTGACGCAAGTTTGCTGGACATAAGACGTCAATTAAAGATGTCACTAGGAAGTGATAGTTATCAGTTGCTCATTAGAGTTCCATTACTAATCAAAACATAGCAAGCGGGGATTTCCAGGTTTGCTAAGTTTTTATCTTGTTGAAGAACTTGGAGTGTTATCTAGGAATATCAGATAGTGACTGCTGCTCTGTCATTGCACTAATTGGTCACAAAGGAAGTGGCAGAGAGTCATGCTGGAATGTGGCTCTGTTCGTGTGAGGCCAGAGATGACTTTTCAGAAAATCGCACTTGAACGGTTATGCCAATATAGGGAATAAATGGATTTATAGCCGAATAGGGGCATAAGGTCACAGTATCGATCAGGAACCTAGATAAACACGCAACACTATACGTCCGAGGTCTCAGCGCCAGTCCCGCCAGCCTCTCCTCTTCCGCCGTGGCTAACCCGCACTCGGTCACAACCTCCATGAAGGTCCCGGGCCTCGCAGCACCCTCCAAGTCCATCGTTCACTTTTGAGGAGCCATCTCGAAGGCACTCGCCCTCCGCCGGCTCCTGGGGCAGTGCTTGCCCCCATCGCTCCTGTGGGTGCTTGAGCCGTCCGATGCAGCCCTGTTCGTCAGCGGGGCACCCGGATCAGTTCCTGCCCGCTCCTAGGTCCCAGCCTCCAGTAATTCATGAGGATAAACTCAGGCCGGCTTGGAGTTCCGAGCTTACGTGTCTGCCATCTGCAGCCTCTTGGCCATGTCCCCTCTGTGCTTGAAGATCGTTGTAGAACCCAGACATGTTTGCTGCATTGTCATAAGACTGTTGTCTCAGGTTTTGATTTCAATGCAGCATTTAAGAAGGTCAAAACAGTAGTGGCAAGCACTTCTCCAGTGTGGCTTGCTATGAGGATGAATGTGAGATCTTTCTACCACTTCACCATCTGACACTCCAACATATCTAAGCACTACAGTCTGTTGGTCAATGTGAGATATGTTTTGTGTCTAAATCAACGCTCAGAGAATTTACTTGGCTTCCCGGATTTCCTTTACAATAACTTTCAGAACCTTATTTCCATTATTTCGATTTCTTCTTTGCAAATTGTTAAAGACAAATAGGAGGGTTTTCCTCAACCTTCATTACACTAGTTGCCTAAATGAGAACTTAGAAAAGGGTGGTACTCCATGATTAACTTTAAAATTCCCAAGTAGTTGCCATTATTTTGAGAACCAAGGAGTTCTGTATCACTGTGAAAAGCTAATGCACGTGATGAGAAGAATTGTATGACTGACACTACTCTTTGCAAAACTTTGATCGAGTATTCTTTTTCTTTGTTGAATTGAATCGTGAATGTGTCGTCTACTGATCAGTGTCTGTACACATGCCCGATGCGTTGCAGTGTCCTCGTGCATTTTCATTTGCTGCGAGGCATTCTAATATTTTGAAAATCCATCTGGAAATTGTGTTTGGCCGTTTGGTTTATCCAGATAGGAAGTATAGGAAACAATTCACATTTCCTGTGGATGGAGAGTACATGAGAAGTTCTCCTTTGATTTGTTCTCCACTTACATTTTTTCGAAAGATCATGGAACAGGGAAAGTGTATTTTACGATCTTTATACTGACTGCTTGAAGCCAAAAAATCACCATCAAAGTGTTGCCATTCCACAGGGTCTATACTACACTAAACTTTCTGCACTTCATTGGTAATGTTTCGCCATAACACAATAGATCCTAACAAAAAGAGGGACAGAGAGGGCTGTTTTACGGGGTCCAGCGTACCTGCCCGAACATAGATATATCAAAAAAGAGAGGGTACGCAGTTCCCCAGTGTTATAAATACTCTGTAGACAGTTGAAACCAAAGTGAGTGAAGGCACAAAGGAGGGGGATCCTCCTTGTTGGAACTAGAGTCCTCACACACCCAGCAAGCTAGGTGTCATGCTCCTCGTCGGGTCGGCTGTGCAATACCCGATGGGCACCCATAAAGGGGCTCTTTGGTGGGGATCTTTTGTTCCTGCCGTTTGGTGCCGTGGGTGTGAGGGCCCTCGGGAGAGAAGTGAAAGTGTGTAGGTGGTTAAAAAAGGTTGGGTTGTCCACAACAAACTTTTAATAAAGTGGTAACCCACCTCACTAAAAACAAGAAGAGCGGCTGCTCTCTGGCTTAAGGGTCCAGGGAAGCAGTGTCCTACTATTAATAGTAATGGTCGACATGTTTCATGCAATTAAGTTCAAAACGATACAGTGCATTTCTTCAGGACCAAAAAGAGCTATCTACACTACTAGGTAAGGGTGGGTAGTGTCCACTACCTACTAATCAGTGTGCGAGCACGGAGTCCCGCCAAGGCTGGAACCTGGAGGGGATGACATAAACACAGAACAGCAGGGTCATCCGGTATGTACTCACAAGGTGTGTTTCAACTGTCAGAATGGAGAGACGGTGAAGTTACCTCTTCAAACTCTATACCAATTTTAAAGAAGGGTTTAAAAAACCTAATGACTGGTATCAAACACAGAAGGATTTAAAAGCAGCCAGGGGTGGTCATGGAGAAATTCACCCGAGTCATAGGAAGCGTCTGCTTCAACTATTTCCCCGGGCGTTGACACCTCACTATAGATGTCCTAGATGAGGGTACTTTTTTTAAAAACAGATTTTATTTGTCTGCACAAATACAAATGCATAGCCCCGAGCTCCGGAGTCTATTGCACACAGCAGTGAAGCAAGTATAACATCGTCAGATGTTTTCATGAAATGCAAACACCCCCTCCCACCCAATCCCTCCCCCCCAGGTTGCGCAGCTACCGTACACTAGATTGCAAAGAAAAAGTAGTATAACCAGTGAATACACGCCAGTTCCATCAGAGCACCACAGACGTACCCCAGCAACCCCCATCAGTTAAGTTGTCGGAAGGGTATCACTCTCCGGTGGGGGAACTAAGTCCAACCCCCTGTAATCGGCCTACTTTTTCCAAATCCGGAAGTGCATCCCCTGGCCAGAAAAATAGGCTGCTCTAGCCCCATGCAAAAGTCCATGCCGTTCTTCCAATCAGCCAGGGGCGAGACCAGAAGTGCCTTCCAAGCCCTAGCCATGTCCCGTTTAGCCAAGGTTAGACCAGGCAACAATAGATGACATTTGCAGCGGTTGCCCCCCACCCCCTCCATAACATGTAGTAAGGCCAATTTCAGATTTCTAGGCAGCTTCCAGGCCAGTACCTCAGATAAGCATTGAAAGACCCCAGTCCAGAACCTATGCAGCACCTAACACCCCCATGTGGTGTGTAGGAGTGTGCCTACCTCCGACCCGCACCAAAGGCAATCAGGAGAACCTATCATTCCCGCCCTCCATAGACGCTCCCTGGTGAAGTAGGTGCGGTGTAGGTTTTTGAATTGTATGAGCCTCAGGCGTGTGGAGATCGCTGCCCCCTTAGGACTCGCTAGGGCCTCCATCCAGTCTTCCTCTTCTAGCTCCCCGACATCCCCCACCCACACCGCCCGTAGTCTCTGTAGGTCAGGGGAGCAATGTCGCACCAGGGGCTGATATATACGGGAAAGTTTTTTATCCGGCAGTTCCCCCATAAACAGTTTGGCCTCGAGTGGGCTAAAGTCTGGGAGAAGGTCAATGTCAGTCAGATATGGTGTCAGCGCATGTCGGAATTGAAGGTACCGAAAGAATTGGGAGCGGGGCGTCCCAAATTCATCCTGCAGGTCTTGGAAAGACTTTAGGGTATCGCCCGACATCACATCTCCCAAAGAGGAGATGCCTATTGCATCCCACCCCCCAAAACCCCTAAGGGTATCCAAGTGGGGCAAGCGGCCATTGTGCCAAAGAGGGGTTTCCCGAGTGAGTACATTCCACCATCCCATCCTACGCAGAGCCTGCCGCCAGACAGAGAAGACCACTTGCGTTGCGGATGGAAGACCCTGCCGAAGCGGCGCCGAGTAAAGCATGAATGGACTACGAGCCCATCAGGTCGCGCTCCACCGCATTGGCTGGATCGCCTCTGTCCCCATACCACCAATCATTGAGGACCAATAGATGTGCTGCCTGGTAGTACGAAAGTATATCCAATGTTTCAAGGCCCCCGGCGTTAGTGGACAGGAAGCACGTCCGTAGCGCAACCCGTACATTCCCCCCCTCCCACAGGAACCCGCCCAGCGCTGAGTTGACTTGCTGAAACCAGCAAGGCGGAATAGGGTATGGATCGTTCTGTAAATGCAACACGAGCCGTGGGAGCGCCACCATTTTGAATATGGCCGACCTCCCGTAGATGGACAGTGGCATACGGGACCACACCTTCAGATCCTCCCGTGTGCTATCCCAAACCGGAGAAAGGTTACGATCTCGGGAGACGCCCGCACTCTCCGACAAGTAGACTTCCAGGTACTTCATCCCCCCAGAAGCCAACTGCAGGTCCGCCGCCCACTCACCGACCGGCCGCCCTTCGCCCAGTACCCACAATGTGGATTTACTCGGGTTCACATACAGGCCAGAGGATTCACGAAAATCTGCAAGATGCGCAGCAGCCGCGGCCCGACCGATCGAGATTCGTGAGGAAGAACAGCACATCATCTGCGTATAATGCTATTTTGTCGGTGAGACCCGGGGACCACTGAAAGCCCTTGAGCTGGGCGTCTATGCGCACCCACGCAGCTAAAGGCTCCATAGCAAGCGCGAACAAGTATGGGGAGAGAGGACACCCCTGTCGCGTACCCCTCCGAACCGAAAAGGACCGAGAGACCGCCCCCCCCCCCAATGCGCACGGAGGCAGTGAGGTCGGTGTATAACAGCTGTACGTAGGCCAAAAAGCGAGGACCCAAGTTAAGGCGCTGCAGCAGTGCACACAAGTACGTCAAACTTAATGAGTCAAAGGCACGATCCATATCCGCCAAGAATAATGGAGCCTGCTCACCCAGACTCCTCCAGGCAGAGATTGCCACCTGGGCGCGCCTGATGTTGTGCTGGGTCGCCCTCCGGGGCATGAAGCCCGCCTGGTCCAGATGAACCAGATCGGTAATATAGGGCTTAAGCCTGTTAGCCAGGGCTTTGGCCAAAACCTTGGCCTCCGTGTTAAGTAGCGATATTGGGCGGTAGGATGCGTGGCTCTCCGGGGGACGGCCCGGCTTCAGAAAGACCACCACCTCGGCATGTCTCCAGTCTGGGGGGAGCACTCCACCCTCCTGCGCCTCCTCGATCACCGGACGCAGGCGGGGGGCCAGCTGCACATGAAATCTCTTGAAGAATTCACAGGGGAACCCGTTGGGGCCCGGCGCCTTACTGGGGCTAAGCTCACCAAGGGCCGCGCCCAGCTCCTCATCCGTGAAAGGCTTGTTCAGTAGGTCGCCTACCAGGAGATATCTACCCCACGCAAGGTAGGTTTAAGGGCCTCCCAAAGGGTCGTCGGGGAATCAACAGAGTTGTGATTGGTAGTCAGGTAATGGTCAATTTCCCGAGTCATATGTTCCCTATACTCACTCTGTAGCAAATGCCATCCAGACATGCACCATCGGAACGGGTGCCTGGCTGGACCTACACGAAAAGTGAGTGCCACCAGTGAGTGATGAGACAGAGCCCTTGGCAAGATTTTCGATGACACTATCCTCCGGGCCAGTCCCCTGGGTACAAGTAGTCCAGCCTGGAGAACGAGCCATGCACCGAGGAGAAATAGGTGTACTCTCGGCGTGCACCGTGTCTATATCTCCAGACATCTGTCCAGTCAAGTCCCGTGGCCAGGGCACCGTGTCTATATCTCTAGACAACTGTCCAGTCAAGTCCCGTGGCCAGGGCACGGAGCCTGGTGGGGGGTCCCTCCGCGTCAACACCCAAGTCAGTCGCTCCCCTCCGCCACCGATCTATGCGTAAGTCCATCACCTCATTCCAATCCCCCCAACTATGGTAAGGGCGTCCGGCATTACACTCCAGAGAGACATGACCTTCTCCACCAGGGGCCACTGCAGCAGCGGCGGGGCGTATATACTACCAAGTGCCACACTGTTGCCCCCAACCCTCCCCTGGACAAAGATGTACCTGCCCTGAGGGTCGGACCAATTCTGTTCATGTGTGAAGGAAACCCTTCGATGTATGAGGACGGCAACCTCCCGGGAGCCCCACGTGAACCCCGCATGATAAACATAGGTATACCCAAAGCGTTGGAGGCAGAGCGCTTATGTGCCTAGTAGGTGGGTCTCCTGAAGCAGCAGAACATCTACCCCGGCCCTCTTGGCATACCGGAGAACCGCCCCGCGTTTCACTTTGTCTAGTACCCCCGCACATTCCAACTCAGGATACGTAGTGTGCCTTGAGCTACCCGGCCCGTCATTAACAGTTGACATTTGGAGAAAGTACTGTATGGGCTACAGATGGCCTGATAGTCCAGCATGCAAACATCACAGTATACAGACAGCAGCAAAATAAGCGCAATCAAACCCCCCCACCTCAACCCAACCACCAACACCCCCCACTTCCCCCCACCCCGCACCTCCCAACATGGAAGCACCTGTCGCGGTCGGATCACGGCCTAGCCCCCAACGGGGGACCGAAAGCCACCCCCTCCAATGGATCCCCTGAACATACCCCATAACTAGGGAGTCTCCACCCCTACTCACCCACTCTTACAGGGCTGGTGTCCAGCCCAATGCAGTGCACCTGAGCATCCAGAGAGCAAACATAGGGTTCAGTGTGAGAGTCGCAGTCCTCATTTCACCACACTTGGCAGCCCCTGCTCCAGATCAGGCTGCGGAGACGCAGATCCCGCACGAGATGCATGGCCAGACCCCGATCATCTGCGACGCCCCTGTTGACTTCTCAGTCCCTCACGGACCACTCCACTCGAGGAAGAGTTGGATTCTCCACCCGGGGGCGCATTAACCCTGATTTTCACTGTCTCGTCTGTCCATTGAAACACTTCCTCCGGGGAGTCAAAGAACAGCGTGCAGGACTTGTATATAACTCGCAGTCTCGCTGGGAAGAGCAAGGCGTATTTAAGCTTGAGGCCGCGGAGACGGGCCTTGGCTGCTAGGAATGATTGCCTCTGTTGCTGGACCATCCTATTGTAGTCTGGGCAAATGAGGATAGTAGCATTGCCAAGCATAAGCGGGGCCTTCACTCTCGCCTGTCTCAGGATAGCGTCCCGGTCGGAGTAGTTTAGGAACTTGGCGATTATCGGCCTGGGACGCAAACCAACAGGGGGCTTCTGCATAAGGGCCCGATGGGCCCGCTCCACAATGAAGCAGCAGGAGAGAGCGTCCGGGGGGAGCCAGCCCTCCAGCCACTGTGCCAAGAAGCGTTCCACATTGTCCCCCTTGCAACCCTCCGGAAACCCCACAAAGCGTAGGTTGTTCCGCCGTGCCCGCCCTTCTGCATTTTCCACCCGCATGGCCAGATCCTTCTGTAGTTTCTCCATCGCCGCCATCTTTTTCCTTAGAACGGATACATCGTCCTCCACTTTGGAGATGCGGGTCTCCGCACCGGTGATCCTTTCAACTGCGTTCCACAGATCTTGGTGGAGCAGCGTGACATCCGCCCCAACTGCCCCGATTTTAGCATCCAACATGTCCCTGGACTGTGTAATCGTAGCCAACAGCGCCGCATTGTCTGGGACCGGAGCCTGTGAACCCGCAGCGCCAGTCACCGTGCTGGCTTCAGTGAATTTGTCTATTGTCCCCTGCTTGGGGTGGCCAGCACCTGAGTGACCCTAGTGTCATGGCGGCCGTAGCGGACGCGACCAGGAGCAGGCCCCTCTGCACCAGGGACAGGCACTATCGGGATCCGCAGATCAGCAGAGGTCCAGGCGGGCCGACCGATCCATCCCGCCCGCCCACTGGACAACTCGGCGCGACTCCTCAGAGGGTAAAGGCAGGATAAGAGTTGCTGGGCGAGGCACCAGGCCACCACCGCGCCAGCTCAGGACGGTGAATTCCCAGGCAGCGCTCGGGCCCCTTGCACGGGGGCACCGCTGACCACCTTCGGGGTCCGACCTGACCCCGAGCCTCACAACCAGGGAGCAGAAAGTATAATCCAAGCTAGGGAAGGCGGAAGTGGGGGGGAGAGACCCCCGTGCCCCCAATCCCACCGCTCACCACAGGTGGTCAATCAAGTGCAAGTCCGCCGGCGGGCAGCGTCCACGCAGCCGATCCACGGGGCCCCCAAACCAGGTCACAGTCAAATAGGGTCACTGCTGGTCCAAAAGTAGCACCAGGGGGGTCCCCAGCACGGACGCCTCTGCACTGGCCCCAGGGACCAACACGCGGCCCCACTGGGGCTCAATCTAAACCCCGAAGTCCCCCACCTCCCGGTGGGCATCAGCCCAGCAGGGCTAAGCCGGCCGTAACGGAAAAAGGGGGGCCCCGTTGCGCCCCCGACCTCCTCCAGGCACACTCCACTCACCACAGGGTTTACAGTGCTGCCAGGCACTCCGGATCACTCCTGCCAAGCCGGGCCACTTGCATCAGGGGCCCGACACCCTCCACTTCCACGGGGTGCCCTCCGCCGTCGGTAGAGCTACCCGGATGCCGCTGCTCTGCAGTCCCACACAAGGGCGTTTGGAGGTCCCAAAATGGCTTATGCTCCCGCCGGCCGACTCGAGATCCGGCCTCTCCGCTGCCCGTTCGTGGCGCCACAACTCCTGTTCCTGCTCCCCAGGGGCGATCCCGGACCCACCAGCCCCGGGGTCCAAGCACACTCAGCTCCGCTTCTCTTCGAATGAGCCACGCTCTGCCCACAGCCGCCTCATCAACTTGCGGCCGCCCCGGCCGAGTGCTCCCGGGCCGCGCCAAAATCGAGGCTCCGGCTGCAGGACCAGCCGGACCTCGCAGGCCCCTCTGCCTCGCTGGGCAGCCGCACGCCCCACGGAGCCGCCACGGGACCACAGCTGCCGCCAGATGATACCCCCGGAGCAGGGTAGTGCACTGCAACGTCGGGCGCCCTCGAGGATGCACAGGGCCAGGATAGATGAGCAGGATAGTTGCAGGCTGGTCGGAGTTCATGCTCTACACGACCGCCATAATCGCTGGCTAAGCCACGCCCCCTACCCCCCTAGATAAGGGTACTTAACAAAGAAAGGAGTACGAAGTTCCTTAGTGTAGTGATGAATCACACCAAAAATGTCATACTTAGTTAAGTCTGACAAGTAAATTACAGGAAGTGAAGGAGGGGGAATCCTCTTTTCGGAACTAGGGCTCTCTAGATAAGGGTGAAACATAGAAAGGGGAAAACCACGGGCGGTTCGATGAAAGAAAGGAGACTATTGGAGCCTAAACTGCGAAAGTTCAGGCGCTGTGACCCCTAAACATCGCCAGAACCTAGCCCTGGTGCATTAAGTCACAAATTGTATTTTGGACCTGCGTGGGGATGGCCATTCACCAAGTGCTCCCTGCTGAATATACACATGCAGTTCTCAAACATTGATTGCCCCAAGGGTTAATGCATGGTCCGGGTGGGAAACAAGAATGATAACAACAACAAAAAAAATCTGGTGGTCTAAAGAACAAATCTAAGATAGAGAGAGAATGTGTAGCTGTGATTCTTTCTAGACGTATTACATCCAAAAACAAAAAACCTTAGAGACTGGACTATCCCTGAAACGGGAAGATGCTGGTAACCTGCTATAAAGAACAGCGCGAGTCTGGCAGATAGCCAGCAACCCCGTCAGGAGAGTACCGGGCTGCACCGAGTAGGGCGCACACCAGGTAGCAGTGGACCCAGGTGCTAGCACAACCATCCACCCTTCCCCACAGTACTCACCTGTCCACGGTGGGACCAACATCGGAATCCTACCCCAACGCATTTGCCGGGGAGCCGGTACAACGCTTAGCCGTGTCTGCAACCATTTAATACAGCAGGCGAGCAGCGCCGGTCCCAGCGGCATTACGTAAGCCCATCCTACCGTTCGACAAGCGCTGGGTGACGTCGTGGGGTGGCGTTTAGTTAGTGAGGCCACCCACTACTGTGTTGGCCATCTTGGAGTTGCCCGATAAAGTTCAAACAAAGTGCCCTTCCTCAGTGACTGGATTGGGAGGTCACCACAATAGCGGCTAGCCAGCAGTTGTGATGAAAATGTATCGCACATGGGCTATGCAGATAATAGAATTAAATTAAGAAAGCTCAAGCCCAAAACCAAACGTGAAGGTTGGTGTGTATCGGTATTTTTTCGACATTCATAAAAAGCCAAACATAGTGAGTATGGCTAGTTTTTCAACAGTAGGACAGGGTGTTGAAGCACATGGACCAAGTAGGTAGATTTAGGATGTATAGGGACAATTGTGTCATGTGCGGCAAGCCCGGATAACAGAGGTGGTGGTGGGCTACTGCATCCTGAGCCATCCGCAAAATAATCCCTTTGTGGCCCAAGAAGTACCCATTACGGTGATCCAATGGACAGGGAAAGATTATGTCTCATGCGTGTCAGCTAGCCAATAAGGCCAGGTACTAGGGGGGGGGGGTCGTGTAAGTGGCCCTAGAAGGAATTATTTGAAAAAGTCAGTTTCCTATTAGTAGGGAGCCAGTGTAACTGAACAATATAAATTGCATCTAAATCAGATTCAAGGTGCTAGGCATAGATGGGTACCAAGCTCCAAGACAGCTAGTTAATATTCAGTGCTACCCCTGGTATACTATCATTCAAGCCAGTGTTGCCCGTAGTCGCCATAACCCAATGTCATTTTGATATTCTGGTCCCAGGATATTTCAGGTTTGATGAAGTAACTGAACATCCGGCTCAGTTTAAGCTGCATGTTGTAAATAAGCTACAGAGTACTTTACCTGGATAAGTAGTTTATTTAAGGAGAACAGCAGAGAGCAACCCAAACGCCTGCTGATCAGCTCGCACTGACTAGCCAAGAACGTGGAGCATGGAACTAGAGACATGAACACTCTGGAATGCAGGGGGTACATAGAGAGAGAAGGATCAAACAGGTGTAAACTGAAGATCATATTTACAACACATCTTCCTTCTTTACAAAATACAAGAAATCAAACATAACAATCTGAATAAAAGATAATACAACAAAAGAAATTAATTACAACAATAATCATTAAGCTATGCAGGCGGTTTACTGTACCTTGTTGTTCTGGCATTCACATCAAATGAAGATTTTTGGGAGGAAGAGAGATTAAAGATGACACTCAGAACATTTGAACAGCCAAAATCAGTTGTATCACCTCCACCATCACAACATCTGTTAACAGGAGATGAAAATTAAATAGAATTTTCTGTAGGAGATAACATGTAACCACTATTCCCATTGTCAGAAAACACATCAAACGAATCCTGCAAAACATTGTCAGAAAACAATAATCCATTCTTTTGATACAATGCAACTCTTCTGATGTTCCATTTCTCTCCATTAGAAAGTACCACATAATGGGGAAAAACTTCGTTAACACGAAAAGGTCCCCTAAATTTTGATAAACCTCTGGTGATTCTACCCAATTTTACTTTCACGTAATCACCTTTGGAAATGTTAGAAGTTACATCTCCATTAGTTTTTTTTAACTTTAAGAGCCATCATTTGTAATCAAATCTTTCAACCAAGAAGGACTGAGCTTTGTACTAGGAACTCTACCTCACATCATCTCAAAAAGTGATTTACCTCTTCCACAATGAATTGTGCAATGGTATGCATAAATCATATCTCTAACAAGATCAGAAACTGACTATCCCCTAGATTGTGCTAGTTGAACTGTACCTTTCACATGTCTGTTGATTCTCTCACAAAGTCCATTTCCCTGTGGGTTGTATAATGAGGTACGATGGAGTGACACACCACTTTCCCCTAGAAATTAATGCATACTTTGTGACACTCATTGCGTACCATAATCTGTGATGATGACATTAGGATAACCTTCTTTTTCTGGGGAAAGAGATTTAAAAAATTTGATAGTACTGTCAATAGTAATGTCTTTTACAAATTCAACACACAACCACTTACTAAAAACATCTATACAAACAATTGCAAAACGTTGACTCCCAATTAATTCTTCCATCGGCCCAATAAAGTCTTAGCAAATTGTGTGCCAAGGAATTTCTGGAGAATCTAACTTCCCAACTGAAGAGCCAACAGCACCTTTTAATCTTTTTTCACCCTCTTTACAAGTTTTACACTCCTCAACCCACCTAGCAACCTGTTAATCGATCCCAGGCCACCACAAATTTGCTTTTAGCCTTTGTTGTGTTAATGTTTGGCCAAGATGTCCCTCATGAGTTAAGCTAATTAATTTGTCTTTTAGCTCAGAAAGTGGTATGATTTTATCATTATGCAAAGGAATATTGTCACTGCAAGTTGACAATTCATCTAGAACTTTGAGAAAAGGTCTAACAGAAACATGCAAACATTTTTCCCTTCTTGAGCCCTGCTTTACCATTTGTAGGACCTCTCCCAAAATGTGATCATTTTGCATTGCTTTAATCCATTCATCCTGCGAGAAAGACAGTTTACTAACTAACAGAACATCTTAAATGCAAGCCACACTCTCATCATTAGTACTCAATTGATAGGAATCATCCAAAAGATTATCATCATTAATCAAGAGTCTGGATAAACAGTCAGCCTGAAAATTACGCCAACCTTGGACATACAGAATCTCAAAATGATAATCTTGTAGCCTAGCCGCTAACCTCGCTAATCTGGGAGAACCCTTGATTGCACCACCAGGAGAGAGGATAAGAATTAAAGACTTATGATCAGTTGTAAGGATAAACTTAGTACCCCAAAGATAGGTTCGAAAATATTGTGTGCCCCAGACAGCTGCCAATGCCTCCTTCTCTATAACTGAATAATTTAATTCAGATGAAGACAAGGTGCGTGAGGCAAAAGCAACAGGGCGTTCACCCTCACTATGCTTCTGTAAAAGTAAAGTACCTAATCCTGTTGCACTAGCATCTACTATCAATACTGAAGTGTGTTTAGTATAAAAAAACACAAGAACATTTGTCTCACATATTTCTTTGTTGATCTGTCTAAAACTTGAATCCTGCTCAGGACCCCAGTCAAACTTTGTTCCTTTCTTCATGAGGATTCTTAAACCTGCAGTCTTTTCTGAAAAGTTTCTAATAAATTTAGAGTAATACTCTATTAGTCCCATGAATGACCTAAGTTGGTCCTTATCAACCGGACATGGGGCAGAACGTATTGCTTCTAACAAATTTTTCTTTGGTTTGACACCAGAGGCTGAAATCTCATGCCCAAGATATTCGACGTGCTGTGCCAGGAACAAACACTTTTCCTTATGTAAAGTAAGGCCTGTGTCTGAAATCCTATGCAGAACTTGTCTAACTACACGGTTATGGTCTGCCACTGATTCACCAAACACAAGAATTTCGTCTTGAAAATACACGACCTTCCTAATCCCTTTGAAAATCCCAGTAACCATGCGCTGGAATACGCTGGCCGCTGAGATTAATCCGAATGGAAGGCGTGTGAATTGAATAATCCCTTCAGTAGTGATGAAAGCGGTGAGGTGCTTACAGCTTTCATGTAATTTTATTTGGTGGTACGCACTCTTGAGGTCCAACTTCGAAAAGAATTTAGCATCCTCAAGAGTGGACACCAACTCACCAATGTTAGGTAATGGGAACGTATCAGCAATGACACATTTTTTTTAAAACTTTGATGAGATGAGAATAACCCTTCAGTTCCCCCAAATTCCTTTTTAAATACAGATGGAAATTGACCTAAAATGGTGTCAATACAATCATCCTCAAGAACCATGATCTAATCAGGAGCCCTGGGATTTATAATAATGTATAAATCGCACTGTGTACCCAACCTAAAATTGCAGGACCCTCAACAGATACATATATTTTACCAGTAGTGAATCTGTTCTTGAAAGCAATTTCAGATACAAAGTGTCCTATAATATAAATGTTTTCCCCTTGGAACTCCTAGGCGAAATGTCACTTTTTAACCACTTCCGTGCTGATGACGGAACCGCTCCGTCATGAGCACAGCTCAACTGAGGCTAGTGACGGAGCGGTTCCGTCACAGCATGGGCGCGCAACGTGGCCCCCGCCCCCTTAGCGCTGCGGCGGAATAGCCGCTGCAGCGAAGATGTTAGCAAACTTTCATCACTCCAAAGCATCTTGAAGGTGGAGTGGGGAATGATGGTGTATCTTAAAATGGCCGCTCTTCAAAACGAGGCTTGAAACACAGTGCATGAGACGTCAATACTGCACATAGAGGAACACTCTTGGACAAACGTGCACAACGTTGTGCGTCTTACGTCACCTCCGCGCACAACACTGCAAGCTCTCTGAATGTCCTCTCAGCCCAGTAGAACCTCCCGAAGTTGCCAAGATACGTTTTCGAGCCCCACGCTCTACTTACGTTGCAACCTCCACAAAGGTATTTTCTTTCATTAATAAATTCTCCTTCACTCAGTTTCTCACAGTTTCGGGATCAATCTTATACTCTGATTAAAATGCAGCATATCCTTGTGGGTTCTTTCACGATGAGTCCTCTCTACTGTTGTCAGTTTTGTAGTGTTAGGGTTGGGGACTGGAATGACCTATGCCACGAAGTGGGGACTAACTACCACGTGCATACAAATAGACACAGAGACTGGCTGCAACATAGGGGCCGAAGACCACAAGCGGTCTCCCGCCCATTTATTTATACCCGAGGGCTGCCCCGCCCTCGGGTTGTGTGCGTGCGTGCGTGCCTGCGTGCGTGAGTGGACGGGCCGGGTGGCTCCGCCAGTACATCCCTCCAAACTCACAGATGATTAGTCCAGTCGTATTTAGAGTTCTTTGTCCGGCGTATTCTCCAGGCATAGCCCTGGAGCCACTGACTGGGAGTCGGGTTTGGTCGTAGGTTGTATCTCTGGCTTCGCTGTCCCTCGGGCCCGGATTCACCTGATGGTGCTACTTCTCCGTTCTCAGGGCTTGGTGGTAAAACACTAGAACTGGCGTCTCCTCGGACTGGTGAACGTTCTCTGTCACGAGGGCTGACGGCCACCTCTGGAGTGATCGGCCGATCCTCGTTAATCTCCATGTCTTCTGACTCCTGTTCCTGGGTTACTTCCTCCCCGGACACTTTCTTGAACCAGGACATATTCCTTGTCACCACTCTTGTGCCTCGGGATGCGGACACCTTAGTGCCGTGTATGTTCACAATCTCCCATATCTCGGGTTCAAACGTTGTTTGGTACTTCCACTGATGGTGACGAGTCTTAAGGACCACGCGATCCCCAACGGCGAGAGGCCTGACTCCTGCTCTCCTCGTTCGACTCGCCCTCTCGTTTGTGCGTCGTCTCCTTTCCTGAGTTGCCTCGTGATCTAATTCTGGTGCTTGCCATGCTGGGCTCACTGGTACACAATCTCGCGGGGGTCTCCTGAACATGATGTGCGCTGGGGCACACTTGGTGGTGCAGTGCGGTGTTTGCCTGTAGGCGTTCAGGAATTGCGACAGACACTCCTCCGCTGCTTCCCCCTTCTCCACACGATTCTTAGTGCCCTGTTCATTGTCCTCATGAACCGTTCGACCTCCCCATTGGCCTGAGGCCATTGCGTTGTGATCCTCCTGTGACGTATGCCTCGTTGGGCTAAGTATGCTTGAAACTCGGAGCCCTGAAACGGTGGTCCATTGTCTGACCTAACTTCATTTGGGAATCCTAGCATGGCAAACGCCCGATCCTGAGCTGGCTTAACGTGGCTAAAAGCGGTGGATGGAATCACTTCCACCACTGGGAACCGTGAGCACGAGTCAATCAGTACCATGGCCTGGCGCCCGTCTGGGAAGGACCCAAAGTCAACGCTTATCTTGGACCAAGGGATATCACATGCGTCTTCTGTGATGACAGGGTGTGGCGCAGGTTCCTGGCCTGAGATAGCACAGGTTCCTTCCTGAGATAGCACACGAGTGGCAGTTGCGGATCTCCTCTTCCACTGCGCTGTCCATGCCAGGGAACCACACCCTTCCCCGCAGTCGGGCTTTTGTTTTTGCAATGCCTTGATGTCCTTGACGGGCCAGGCGTACCACCTCCTTCTGCAGGCATGACGGGATGACAATGGTGGTTCCTCGCAAAACCACTCCATGAGGCCCTGTGCTTAGTTCGCTTTGTGCACGCCACATCTGTTGGTGAAAAGTCTGTTCCTCCGCTGTGAGGGCACTGGCCCCATGTAGGAAATGTTTCCAGTTACGGTCCTCCAGGGTGCGTTTCACCCTCCTCAGGCACTCATCCTGGTCAGTGGCCACTCCGATTTCTTCTAGCGTGAGAGCTTTGGGGCAAGCTTCCTGTGACAGGATCCTCACAAATTCTTCCACCTCCTCTAGGTCTTCCTGTTCCGGCGCCACTGACGCATGACCCGGGTGTCTCGAGAGGAAATCCGCGGAGTTGTCTGCTTCGGGCCGAAAAACCAATTCAAATCGGTACGTCTGAAGCTGGACAGCACATCCTGGGTGGCGCGAGTCTGGCTGTTCTCGCAAACAGTGGGACCAGCGGTTTGTGGTCTGTCACCACCAGGAACTCGTGTCCGAAAAGGTAGAGGTGAAAATACTGACATGCCCATTTGATAGCGAGCACCTCTCTTTCAATCTGCGCATAGCGCATTTCGGTGGCCGTCAGTGCTCGGCTAGCGTATGCTGTGGGTACCCACGAGTGATCCTCCGCCTTCTGTAACAGGACCGCCCCTTGCCCTACCGGGCTGGCATCCACGACGACCTCCGTTTGACGATGTGGCCTGAAGTACGCAATGACTTTGTCGTCGATCAGGGCCTCTTTCACTGCTCTAAACGCATCATCCTCTCTCGCCGACCATGCCCATGGCTGTCCGGATTTGGTGAGCACTCGTAAGGGTTCCGACAGGGACGCGATATTGGGGATAAACCGACCGCAATAGGTGGCCATCCCCAGGAAGCTGCGGACCTCTGTTGCAGACGTTGGCTTGGGCGCTGATCGGATGGCCTCCGCTTTCTTAGGGTCCACTCTAAGGCCATCTCGAGAGAAGATGTATCCGAAGAATTCGACTGATTCATTGTAAAAGGAGCACTTCTCGCGGTGGAGCGTTAGTCCGTGATCGGCTAAGCGCTGGAGCGCGGCTCTCAGGTGCCCATGATGTTCTTCTAGGGTCTTAGAGAAGACCAGAATGTCATCACTTAGATTGATGACTCCAGGCAGTCCCTATAAAGTCTCCCTGATCGCATTTTGGAAGACCTCCGCGGCCGAGGATACCCCAAAGCTCAGGCGTTTGAACCTGCGTAGGCCAACATGGGTTGAAAACTTCGTGATGTTACGGCTGTCCGGGTGGAGCTCCAGCTGATGGTAGCCTGCGTTTAAGTCCAACTTGGAGAACCATTTGGCCCCATTTAAATCAGCTACGATGTCGTCCATCGTTGGCGTGAGATGACGTTCCCGTTTGATTGCTTTATTTGGGCGGCGCATGTCCACGCACAGTCTTATTGCACCTGGTTGCTTGGGTTTGGGCGCAACAACGAGGGGTGATACCCACGGAGTGGGTCCTGACACTTTTTCGATCACCCCCAGTTTCTAAAGTTTAATGAGCTCCTCCTCCACCTGCAGCCCCAGGTGGAACGGCACCCTCCGATGCCGCAGTGTTGTTGGCCTCACAGTGCGGTCAATGTGCAACTAGAACACCTTTTCCTTCAGGCAACCCAGGCCTTGGAACAACGTCGGAAAGTCTCCTAGCAGGGCATCTGCATGCCGTTCGTGTACTTGGTTGGCAAAGAATACAAGCTGGAGGTCCTCCGCGGTGTGGCAGCTGAGTAGCGTGCCCCGTCTGCCCCCGTCACATGAAATTTCGTGTTCACCTTCTGGTCGTTGCACGACACCATCACGTCGATGACTCCGCGTAAAGGCAAAGGCTCATCACTGTCGTAAGTGTATATTCTAGCCTTCGAGGGCAAAAGTGGTGGTCGAGGATGAAGTTGTTCGTATTGTATGCTATCCATTACATTCACCGATGCCCCTGTGTCAATCAGGGCCTTCACCGGGGACCCTTCAATGTCCACTTCACACATCGGTGGCGGCCTCTTCCTCGACCCATCTCGACCCACGAAGGAGACGAAGAAAACATCGTCGTCATCCTCATCCTCATCCTCATCCAACCGGAAAGCAGTCTGGTGGGTGTCGCCGCACGGTCCAGGATCCTCGAGGGAGAGTTGACGCACACCTTGGGTGGCGAACCTACCACTGTGGCCGGCACGGTGACTGCTGTGGCAAACTTTTGCGATGTGATTCATTTTTCCACAGTTGGAGCACGATTTTCCTCATGCAAAACACCGTCCGCTTGAGGGATGTTCCATCCTACAGTTCCCGCACGTGGATCGAGACGTGGCCGCCGGCTGGTGTCTCTGCGTGGATGGCGGGGGTCGCTTTCGCACCACATCCACGTGTTCTTCCTTGATCGACACGTGCTTCACCTGTGTCGTGGGTCCGTCCAGTGCGGCCTGCATCGCCTCTGCTCTAGCGTTGGAGAGCTCATGCGACCTAGCCAGCACGAGGATCTCGTCCAGGCTGATACGTGGCTTCCGTAGGATTAGGCGACGTAGTTGAACCGACCTGCAACCTTGTATGAGCTGAGCCCTGATCTCCAGAGTTCTATCTGGCAATTCACACGATGTCGCGAGCTTGCGCAGCCTCGCGTAGAAGACGTTGATCGACTCCCCTTCCGCCTGGCGGGCCTGGCGCAGTTTGAACCACTCGAAGTCCGGGTTTGCGCGGGGGTCAAAGTGTCGGTTGAGGGCCGTGATTGCCGCCGTGTAGTCGTTGCTGTCTTCTCAGTCCGGTAGCGTTTCAAACAGTTCATATAATTCGTCGCCCCCATAACACATTAGGAGTGATCGCTTGACCTTGCTGTCGGTTTCCCTGATGCCTACGAAGTAATGCTCCAGGCGCCCAAGCCATAAACGCCATTGCGCGGCCGCAGTGGCCGGCTCGGCCAGCTCGCTGAACGGCGGAATCGGGCCGCCATGGCATGACGCGGCGGGTGCACTATTTCGAGCAGGGACTGGAGGTGGCGGACCTGCTTGCACCTGTCCGGCATTTTGCTGCACCAATGGCGGTGGGCTGGGAGTTCGCTGAGCAGGACGAGGGGCCGCTGCTCCTCCCGTTGCTGGCAGGCTCATCTTTGGCGCGTGGGCCGTCCACTGGCACTGGGGTGTCGGCGGTGACCCTCGGAGACCTGTAGTGGGAGCGCAACAACGGTCCTGTGTCTTCTTGCTGGGCAGTTGCTGTTCAGAGGTGCACCTGATGACTGTGGGCCCCCGATAGTCAGCGTATGCGCTGCTGGACGTGCTTCGCCCTCGAAAAGAGGCTAAGAGCTCCGCGAGATGCGTGAGCTTTGGTAGGGCAGCCGTCCTACCTCCGCGAGATGCGTGAGCTTCTGCAGGTGCGCTGCGAGAGCCGAGCCAGTCCCTCCGATAAACGCTGTGCGCGTCTCCCCTCCCACGCGCTCTCCGGTGGGATGGCAGCCAGGGGGGTGTGGTAATGCAGGACTCTCCCATGGGGGCTCCCCAGCCACAGCTCACTCTCCTCACCTTGTGCGCCGCGACAGGCGCGAAGTCTCTGCTGACCGTAGACAGGGCCGGGACACAGCAGCTCAGCAGGGTGGCACCCGCGAGGGAAAGCAGCGCCGGCCGCAGGCTCCAGCGCAGGCAGCGCGAGCGCGGCTCCGGCAGCACCGCGGAACACAGCAGGTGCGTCCACGGGGGCGGCGAGGCGTGGGTAACGCACCCGCCTCGTCGCCAATGTAGTGTTAGGGTTTCGCTCCTCTTCTTGCTTAGATCAGCAGTCAATTGTCGCCAGAAATGTTGTAAATAAGCTACAGAGTACTTTAGCTGGATCAGTAGTTTATTTAAGGAGAACAGCAGAAAGCAACCCAAACACCTGCTGATCAGCTCCAACTGACCAGCCAAGAACGTGGAGCGTGGAACTAGAGACATGAACACTCTGGAATGCAGGGGGTACACAGAGAGAGAAGGATCAAACAGGTGTAAACTGGAGATCATATTTACAACATTGCACCCAGTAATTGAACCGTATTCTCATTCTCAGCAATCTGTTCGGGGCAAAGTCTACCATCACTTTGCTGGAAGACGTACTTGAAGAGGTCTAGGGTTGATACTTTGTTAACTTACGGGTAAAGCCAAGTTGGAAAAGACTGCTTTTTTTATCCGTTCTTTCAGCTTCTTTGCTGTCTCTTGCTGTTTTTTTTTTCATTTTCTGCACCAGTTTGGTACCTCTACTTTTTGGGCGCCGGCATTAGGGGTCTTCAAAAGAGCGACTACAATATGTACGCTTTGTTCGAGAAAGTGAAAGAATTCTTAAGTCTCAGACAAAAATGAGTAAATAACAAGAGAGATTTGTTCTGTTACGTTAGGAATAAGACGGTGAAGTTAATCAAAGTTATTATAAGTAACTCATAAAAGCTAACTTAGTGTCACAGACGTCTGGTATATATACTTTGTCGGTGTTCTTGAAGCTTCTACTTGCGAATATTCTACTAGTATCTGGAGTCTGCGGAAAATCTGGCTCGAGACACACTAACTCACAGAAAGCTGCGTATCTTGAGGTTTCCAATGCTGCGCTCTAGTGGGATAACATTGAACTAAAGAAGTGTGCCCGTCGGCCGCTAGATGGAGATGACCTACTGTACATTACACGTACATAGTTTGCACCGGATCTTTGTATAAACTGACGGCTGCCAGAAGATGAGCTTTTTAGAGACAAACTGTTATGTGAATCTGATGTCTCTGGTTTAGGCTCTTTAGTTATTAATGGGTACATTACATTAATACATAATTTTCTCTAGGAGTCTTTAATGTAAATATTTCGTTTCTTTGAGTTAATTCATTTTTTCTATCTTTTGGAAATAATTTAAGGAAGCTTGTTTGTAGTTTTCTTTCAAGATCATATCAATATTATTTTGGTCTGTTGTAGCCAGTGTTGTGTTTGATATTGTGTTTTGTTATTCTTTGGAATTGTTTTCCTTCAAGCTTCTGTATCTCAGCTATGTCTTAACATTCTATGCTGGTGGCTTGAGGACAGTTGCTGTGGAAGAAGACCTGTGTAGGCTGTGTCCTACCTCGCTCCTGTGTTCTTGCAATAAATCTTAATTTACTTCAACTACCAGTCTCCTGACTTTACAATTGGCGACAAGGACACTGCTATGAACACTAGGAAACCACTGAACCCATTTTTATTCACAATTTTTTTTTTATTAAGATTGTGAATACCTGCTTCAACTGATATTTTTGGGGATTTCATCATCCATCTACAATTTTCTTCTATATGAACTTAATTGAAATTCATTTCATGTGAGTACTCTTTTATTTGAAGTATTTTAATAGACATTGACTATTTATTTTGAAATTTGTGAAACTACAATCGAATTGGAGTGAGAAACTACAATCAAATTGAAGTTTTTTTTTTAAGAGACCCTTGAGTTTTCACTGCTTTTATTTTGCCTTCGCTCTCTTACTTTTTCCAATTAATTTCTGTATTCTCTTATTTTTACATATAGAGATACAGTAATTTTAAGTAAGGTTTGCGAATATTTAATTCTAGGCAATCTTTACAGTGATTCCATACTCATATTTCTCCACAATCGATATTTCTCAAAAAAGAGTACTTTATTGCCACTATTTAAAGTTCATATACTTTAAAAGAAAAGTGTTCCGAGCAAACGAAGCTTTCTTGCCTGCTCGCGCAACCCGTCACTGCATCCTTTGAATTTTCCTCGCGTCAGGCTGCATTCACGGAATCCATTCTTCTCCGTTCTACTTGCCTCAGATGTGTGACGTGTAACGCTTCTCCCATAGTTCAAAGCGGAACTTCGTCATCACGTCTACGTAGCGGCAATTTTGGGAAAGGATAACTTTGCGTTTCACTTCAGTGATACGCACACTATTGCCGATTCTGGAAATAATACTTGGCATTTCACTTCAGTGATACGCACACTATTGCCGATTTTTGGGAAGCGTTTCATTTCAGTGATACACACACTTTATCTATTACTTAAAATACTTGATGGAGATTTACTTCAGTGATACGCACACTTTTACAACTTTACCTTAAAAAACTTTTTGCGTATCTCTTCAGTGATACGCGCACTTTTAACATTATTTCTTCGTCTGTGATGTGCACACTTGACACAGTTTAACTGTTATTTCTTGGATTTTTAGTGTATACAGTAAGTGTTAATCGCTAAAATTTTCTTTTCTTTTTACCTTCCACCATGACCACACAAAATTTTACTATCCAGTTTCCTAATGCTTTTTGGCCTTCTGGTTTAGAACCTACTATGAAATGGTTACAGTGGAAAGCTTATTTTCTAAATTTCATTGATACCATTGATGAAGAAAATAAGATGAAAGCAGAAAGAAAGAAAAAATTGTTTCTACATTCTATTGGAGCTTGTGGTTTAAAAGTTTATAATGATATGGTTAGGACTCCTGGTGGTGGAGATTCTAATGTCTTTACTGATATTTTAAAGGATTTTGATAATCACTTTTCTCCCAAGGTATGTATAGGCTTCACAAGATATAAGTTTTTCCATAGGAAACAACAACCTGGAGAGACTATTGATGTTTATGTGGCTGAATTAAAAAAGATTGCCGAGGATTGTAAAATCGACCATCTTCAAGAACAATTGATTAGAGATCGAGTAGTTATGCATGCTAGTGATCCAGCTATCCAAGACAAACTATGGATTAATGGTGATGCTGACTTAAAAGATATTCTTTCCATAGTTAGAAAAGCTGTACTTTCAGGTCGCAGTGCTAAAGCCATTAAAAATGAGAGTAAAGAGGTTGCAGAACAAGTTGTATCTAAAGTCCAAGAAAAGCACAAACAAAAATTTAAACCACAGTTTAAGAATAAGTCGAATTTTGTTAAAAAAGATTCGGTTTTAAAATGTTTCGGATGTGGTAGTGAATCTCACTTAGCTAACAGTAAATTGTGTCGTGCGATAAAAGAAAAATGTTTAAATTGTGGTCTTATAGGACATTTCACTAAAGTTTGCACTAGGAAGAAGAATAAGAAAGTTAAAATTGTTTGTGATTCCAGCTCTAGTGATGATGAATTCATCGTCAACATTTTTTTACATTGTTCTATTGAAGAGGAAGAAAATTCTCATGAGGAGAAACAATTTTTATTCAACATTTCTGACCCTACTAGAAAATGTTTGATTAAGAAACCTATTTGTAACATGTCATTTGGTGGTGTATCTATTGATATATATGCTGATGCAGGTTCTCCTTATACCATCATCAACAAAGAGGTGTGGAAATCTAAATTTTCAAAATTTTTAGGTAATACCCTTTATGCTCCTGATATTTCTCCCGTGAGTTATCTGGGAGGAAAAATTGATTTGATTGGTTTTAGACTTTTAAACTTCAGATTTAAAGGAAGAGAATGTTTAGGTAAATTGTATGTTGCTAAAAAAGGACCTTCTGTCCTTGGATGGAAAGACCAATGCTCACCTTGACATTATCTTGAATCCCAATAGCCCTGATCCTGTTATGGTTATCGAAGATGGTAGTGGTATTGGGGACGCTATGCTTTCTAAATTTAGCAAAGTGTTTAGTGGACAAATTGGTAATTTCAAGGGTTTTGCTCATCGTATAGTGTTAAAAGAAAAAGCCAATCCTAAAGTTCAAAGGTTAGAAATATACCCATTATTTTACGCAAAGAGGTTGAAAATGAATTAGATAAACTTGTTAAACAAGACATAATTGAACCTATTGAATCTTCTGAATGGATTTCACCAGTAGTTGTGGCAAGACGTGCTAATGGTAAAATTTGTTTATGCATAGATCTTCGCCATCTAAATGAGAATATTGTTGTTGATAAGTTTCCTTTACCGAAGATTACTGAAATGCTGTCCTTAGTTAAAGAAGCCAAATGTTTTTCTACAATTGATTTGTCATCGGCTTATCGTCAGATTTCTTTGGAGGATGGGAGCAAACATCTAACTGCCTTTATTACACCTATGGGGTGTTTTCAGTTTAAAAGGATGCCTTTTGGCTTGGCATCTGCTGCTGCCATTTTTCAGCGAATCATGCATCAACTTTTTGGTAAGCATCCTAAAATCAGATTCTTCCAGGATGATATCCTCATTTTTGGTAAAGATCAAGAGGAGCATGATTCTGTTTTATATGAGGTGCTGAACATTTTAGAGGAAAAGGGTTTGACTGTGGAACATTCCAAGTGTAAGTTTGCAGTCAAGTCGGTTACTTACCTGGGACATGTTTTATGTGCAGGTGGTGTTGCTACTAAACCTAAATTAGTTGAGGCTATCAAGAATGCCCCTCCTCCATCTAACAAAGATGAAGTAAGATCTTTCCTTGGTATGGTGGAATTTTATTCTAAATTTATCCAATGTTTCTCGAGTAAGGTGTTTAATATCAGACAACTTCTTAAGTCAAATGTTAGATTTTTTTGGTCTGAGGAGTGTGAAAACGAGTTTAACTCTATTAAAGAAGCCATTATCAGTGCTCCTGTGCTTTCACCTTTCGATTTGGACAGGAAGTCTATTATTACAGTTGATGCCAGTAATAAAGGCTTAGGAGGCGTTCTGTCTCAGATTGATGAGTATGGTAAAGAATGCGTGATTGCTTATGCTTCTAGAGCCCTTACTCCTCCTGAATGTAAATTTTCTGTCATAGAGAAAGAAACTTTAGCTGTGGTTTGGGTTTTGCAACATTTCAGAAGTTTTGTATGGGGTAAGGAGTGTACTGTCAGATCGGACCATAAACCCTTGGTTAAGCTGTTGACTACGGAAGGTTTATTTAAAGCATCTGCTAGGATTGCGAGGATGTCTATGCGTTTACAAGAATATATTTACAAGATTGAATATGTTCCAGGTAAGAACAATGTTTTGGCAGATTTTTTTATCTCGCATGCCTTCGGAATTGCAGGATTGTGAAAGTAATGAATGGAATTCTTTACAAGTAGCTCTAGTTCATGATGATAACCAATTTTGTATTGAAAAAGGAAAATGGATTGAAGAATATCATAAAGAGAAGACTTTGGTTTTACTTATTTCGTTTATTCAAGATGGTTGGCCAGATAAATCTAAATTAATTCAGGATCTCAAACCTTTCTGGGAAGTCAAAAGTGAACTGTCCGTGGTGGATGACACTGTTTTTAGAGGTGATAAGGCTATTCCTCCCTCTTCTTTGAGAGCATCCATTTTAGAATTGTGCCACGATAATCATTGCGGTATAGTTAAGACCAAACAGAATGTTAAAAAATGGTATTGGTGGCCTAGTATGGATGTTAATGCTGAAAGAGTTGTTAGTGATTGTGTCATTTGTGCTACTCAGATAAGGCTCTTGTAACATTAAGACCTGATATGTGTGAACCGATTGTTCCTGATGGGCCTTGGCACACTGTTGCTGTTGATATCATGGGTCCCATAGGTCAAAATTCAAAGTATATCATATCAGTTATTGATGTTTTCTCTAGAAGGCCGTGTATTACTATTGTTGACAAAGTTGATTCAGCTGCTGTTTTGCAATTTTTAGATCGTGTTTTTATGGAGGAAGGTCTTCCTGTTCAAGTTATCAGTGATAATGGTGTGCAATTTGTTTCCAAATTAACGAAATCCTATTTTGAAAGGGGTGGTGTTAAACATAGGACTACTTCTTTGTACCACCCTAGTGGAAATGGCATGTGTGAAAGGTTTAACAAAGTCCTTAAGGGTGCAATCCAAATTTCTGGGATTAATGGAGGAAATTGGGAACTTCAAGTGTTTAAAGCGGTTTGGACTTATAGGACTAATGTTCATGAGGCTTTGAAAATGTCTCCTTTTGACATTATGAGAGGACGTACAGCTAGAACCAAGTGTAATCCTGATTGGTTGCATAAGAATGTGTGTCATGATATTAGTATGGATTCAGTCAGGAATAGTGTTCTTGAAAAACATTTACAGTATAAACGTACTTTTGATAACAAGTTTGGTGGAGGTTTGGCTGATGTCAAAGTTGGAATGTGGGTTAAGGTTAAAAAACCTTGGAAGGTTCGTAAAGGAGAGTCTACATTTTTTCAACCGCTTAAGATCAAGAAGGTTTTACGAAATGCAGTTCTTTTAAGTGATGGAAAGGTTTGGAACATTAGAAGAATTGCCATTTATAGGGGAAAGAATGATGTTCCTGTTTCTTCTGGGAGGAAGGATTTCAGTGCTTTGGTTGATTTTTTGGGAGGAGGGACAAGGTGATGAGATTTCTTTGTCTCATTCTTCTGATATGTCTGCTAATCCTTCTCATGGAAATTCCTCTGATAATATTTCTGAAGTTTATTCTGGAAATTCCTCTGATAATATCCCTGAAGTTTCTTCTGGAAATTCTTCTGATGCTTCTCTTAATTTGCCTGATAATGTTTCCTTAGATAATATGACTGGAACTGTGGTTGTTAACAATTCAAGCAATTCTGTAGTGGATTCTGTAACTCCAGAATTGTGTCCTGAGCTTAAGAAACGTGTTGCCTCTAAACCGAAATGGTTAGATGATTTTGTTTGTTGATTTTTTTATCTTTTCTTTTTATCCTTCTAACTTTTCTGTATTTCTTTGTTTTTCTAAAAGAGGAAGATGTGTTGTGTTTGATATTATGTTTTGTTATTCTTTGGAATTGTTTTCCTCAAGCTTCTGTATCTCAGCTATGTCTTAACATTCTATGCTGGTGGCTTGAGGACAGTTGCTGTAGAAGAAGACCTGTGTAGGCTGTGTCCTACCTTGCTCCTGTGTTCTTGCAATAAATCTTAATTTACTTCAACTACCAGTCTCCTAACTTTACAGCCAGGCACCTAAACAGTGAGGCCCATAGGCTGGTGCCTGCTTTACCTATATGGGTAATCTGGAACTGTGTAGGCATCCTGTAGTTCGTAGAGGTCTGCCTGCGCTGCCTCCTTTTCCTGCTGTGCATAGCGCCATTCAAATGATGTGAGAGCATCCGCTCTAAGTGATGAGCAGAAATTTGCTTATGGAGCCAGGCTGCTGCCGAACTGGCTATTGTTTGGCATCACAAAAATCTAAATATCAAATATTCCATAACATGGGTCCCGGCATTTTGGTATCATCTACCTTCCATCTACAACTTCAGCATGAACATGTAATTGGGTTTAACAAGCAGTCTTCTAGTCTTTTAGTCACTCATTCTAACATGACATTAACGTTTGCCTTTTGTTATTTTTCTTACTTTAGCTCTCGCGAAATCTGCCTCAGACCATGGGGTTTGTTCATCCCCTGCCTGCTTAGGCGTCATAAACGCTCCATGTCGTCAGTTTCGCAGTTGATGACTAATTGCAAATAAACCTTTGTGGTTGTATTAGGTCTTTCCAGTTTCTACATTATTTATTATGAATTGAAATTCTGGGAGTGTGACCTATTCTTCAACCACTGTCCACTTGTTCTGCTTTGGCAACTGATGTAACTTCTTTTTTCGTGAACTGCTAATCCGCGCAATCCTGCTACCCACTCTGATTTTACCCTAATCAACCAAAAGACCTCTACCTCATTAACACAGAGTCTTCAGTTGGAGATTATAGGTCAAAGTTTCCTAATCTGATCATAGCCCTGAATCATTAATAAAAAACATAAATCGTGAGCATAAAGTCATAAATTACAGATAAGAACAATGAATCACGAGCATGAGCCATAAATCACTGATAAGCATCATAAAGTTCTGTCACCGCCCACAGGCAGAACTTCAACATTTGACTGTACAATGGATATGAATCTCCTTTGAGTTGAGCGAAGATGTGTATAGACTTAGCTTTGTAGTGTTTATTAACGCTGTTTAAATGCACCTACTGGAGATTTTTCACCATGAAGAGACTCAATCCCCCATGTCAAACGCATACCTGTAGTTGACAAAGCAGGTAAACCTCAGACCATGCGCTGTGGATGTCTGTGCAGTGCAAGATACCACTGTGTGACTGTATACTATTATTTTGTATACTTATTGTTATACTGTTCCAGGATGACAGTTACATACTGATCACTGCTATTGGCTGTGCCTATGCTTGTGCCACAGTTCTACAAGCTTTGGCAAAACCAGTACCGGAAGTAAACAAGCATTGGTAGAGAGAGAGAGAGAGTGATTGGCTTTGCTATTGTTTGTTTATAAATGTAAATACTTTACTGATTATCGTGTGTGTTTCTTTGTGTTCTTTCATATTTCAATAACCATGAGTGTTATCTGCTAACTGTCCGCTCACCTGCAGTGATGAACCTTAGGGACATGAACTTCACCATTAACTTCTCAAGTGTTGAGCATTTTCCCATCTAGCCCTGTTGAAGCTCAGTATTTAACTGCAAGAATAAAAAGATCAATGACAACAGTAAAATGAACAATTCGCTCTCAGCATGTTTGAGTATGCAAGATTTATTGGGAACCCAATTAGAAAGTAATCACAATGCAATATACGTGCACACGGAGACCTCAGCAAAGCTCACTGAGTGCCCAATTGGTATGACAGTGCAGAGACATTTTATAGGTATAAGCCCTCACAGGATGGGCATCATAGCATACATAATCTGGATCAGGCTATGACCTGCTAGACCAATCAGTGAAGTGCAAATATGGTTTGATACCCTTTTAAGGCTCGAAGTGTGCCTACACCCTAATATTGTTACCCACGTGTCATCTACAAGAGCAGATTTGGGTTTTTCCCTAAAGGTGAAATCTGCGTTTCTAGTGTACGTGGATTTTGGCACGTACTTGACCCGCTAGGGCAAGTCATGTCGACATCTTTTACTGGAGATATGAGGTTTAGCAATAGCAAGCTAAAAGCTGAAAGCTGGCATGTCATTTCTCGGAAGCCTTGCGTTTGCTCTGCACGTTGCAGCTGACTGAGACTGGCTTGACACACAGAATGGAGCGTGCGACCATTCTGTGGATTTCTGCTAGTGTCTTTCTTTAGTAGTTCAAAGAAGACTACAGGCCTGAAAACATATGTATTTGGTATCATATAAATGTCTGCTTCGTCAGCCCCTTCCTAGAGTTGCGCCTTTCGCCCCCTCCCCACCCAACTCCCCCAGTGTTGAGCCCTTTTTGTTCAGGTCTGGCTTTAGCCAAGACCATTTGATTTTTACTAAAGTTATATGTTTAATATACTTACTTAGAGGGGCTTTCACACAGCTGTCTTTATCCATTGGTTTGTTGTTGTGCCATTCAGATTTTGCTTCTGCCCACTACAGCATACAGCATAGGGCAATGGGTTAGCCTACTTAAGCCACTGGCTAACTTCACTTTGAGTGATTTCATTTTTCTCTTTCACAAAGAGCACATCTGTCAATAAGGTTCTTCCTTTTGGTGCCAGTGTTTTTGTTTTTACTTTATAATTACTTCAGTGTTGCCTTTGTTTAGAGCCTGATGTGATAGCAGGGCATTTTTGATGTAAGCACAAGGCACATTCCAGCCTTATCATTTCCCGTCTCCTGTCACTGGTGTTTTAAATTGCTTTTGGAGTGTTCTTTGTTTATCAGAATACTGCTATTTCACACCATAACAGATTGTATCCATTTGAAACGGTTCTGTATTACATTATTGCCATCTTCCTTTCTTTCTAGCCTTCTTTTTTTGTCCTCATTTGCCATCCGTTGTTCCAAAAAGAGAAATAGAAGCACCGACCACCGTATGTGTCCATTAGGAACCAGGGTGGAACCTTCTCCTTACCAAGTTTAGGACAAATATACCAGACTGGCGGAAGATGATTACAAGGAATTTTCATTTGCTCCATCTTAGGCACGTATTTGCCTGCTGGACCAGGTTGGTTATCGAACTATTTGCGCCCTGCCACCACCATGTCATCGGACCCGGGGAAAAAAAAAACCCGGGCTATTCAAATGATCATTGTTATCTCCATTGCACCAACAGATTCCAAAATGTAAGATTACGTTTACTGCAGGTTCTGGCCATGTCCACTTTTGATGTATCGTATAGTGACATTAACCAGCCAGCATGGGATGGAGCCTTGGAGTCGACCCAGTATTTACAGATCTGTCTTCTTGCAAGCAGGATTGCATAGAATAGAAACGTTTTTGCTGGTCCAGATACCGTATCTTCCAACCCAAAGATTATTAATGGCAGGGTGATGGAGATTGATGTTTTAAGGATTGAATCCAAGGTGGCCTTAACTTCGTTCCAGAAATCAATTAGATGCGGACAATCCATGAACATGTGTATATCAGAGGCTGCGGGGAGAAGGCATTTGTTACAACACTTTCCTGGCAGGAATTTGGAAAGCCTTAGTGGCGAGAAATAGGCGCGATGTGCTGTGTACAGATGGTTTCGCCTCAGCCATGCTGGTTTTACCGTTTTACCGTTTTGTAAAGAAGGGAGAAGGATCTGGTCCAAAGGTCACCTTGTACACTCATGTCCTGGCCCCACAACTCCTCAGGAAGAGAGAAGTCCTCGTCTACCTCCTCTAATATTGTCCAATACCATAGTGCTACCTCCTTTCTTAGCCCTTGTTTCTCTACCAATTCTTTTTCTAAGAGGCAGTTCTTCCCTATTGGAACTTTTTTCCTGGATAGCTCCCGGACCCAGCTAACGAGTTGCATATACTTAAATCTTGTTACACCGGGGCCAACCTTTTCGTACAAGTTTTCCCACTCCACCAGCATTCCTCCTGCTAATAGGTCACCCCATCTACAAATCTCGGCTTCCTTGATCGGGACGGCTAGGCTATCATTCAGGCATGGGGGGAGTCCCAGATCGGGACAAAGTTTGAAAAATAGGCCAGTCCTAGAGTTGTTTTTATTTGCACCCAGTCCTTTACCAGAGATTGTAGAGTCTTTAGTCTTACTTTTTTAAAGAATCTCTGGTCACCAAACTTAAACAAAAATCCATCTAGTGGCAAATTAGCCCCAACTAGCATGGCTTTAAACATTTTCCCGTTTGAGGAGTCTGATGGAACTTTTAATAACATCCTTGAATGGGTCAGTTGAAAAGCCCAGGCGTAGTACTGCAGGTCTGGCAGTGCCAACCCTCCCTTTTCCCTCCTCCTCCTTAGTTTCTTCCATGCCAGTCTGGTTGCTTTATATCTCCAGATAAAGGAGTTGATTTCCTGTTGGCATTTTTGTAGCTGTTTTTTTGTCAAAGGTTAAGGGGATAGAATTGAATATGAACGTATAATGAGGGAGGATGGACATTTTTACCAGACTTATCCTCCCAAGAAGCGTCAAAGGGAGAAAGGACCAAGATTTTAATAATGCCCTACATTCTCGAGAAACCCGGTCTAAGTTAGTCCGAGCTAATTTGCTAATATCCTTAGTGATCTTTAGACCCAAGTATCACATAGAAGGAGTCACTGTAAGGTTTAAATGATCTAAATTCCAAGTCATGATCTCCGTCGTTCCCTCGTTAATTTCATATCCGGAGATCCGCCCGAAATCCTTTGCTCTATTTACAACAATGGGGAAGGCTTCAACTGTGTTAGTTGCATAGACAAGGATGTCATCAGCATAGAGTCCTACCCGCTTCACCCACCCTCCAAATTCAAATGGTAGAATGTTAGACTCTTCTCTGAGTACGTGCACAAAAGGTTCTATGTACATATTAAAAAGGAGCGGGGAGAGCGGGCAGCCCTGCCTAGTGCCCCTCTTAATTTCAAAAGGCTCAGTACAGGCGCCGTTGATCGTGAGCCTGGCTTTTGGGTCCCTGTACAGGAGGCTGATGACTCGAGAGAACCTTTCCCCAAACCTAAACTTTCTTATGACAGCAGTCAAATAGGGCCAGTTGACTCGGTCAAAAGCTTTGGTGGCGTCTAAGGTCAGGATACCCAGAGGAAGAGAGAAGGTTGAGGCGATGTCAATTGTGCCGATCAGATCATAAGTAAGATCTGCCAGCTGACACCCCTGTATAAATCCCTTCTGATTGTCGTGTATTATTGAACCGATCTCGCTCCCCAGCCGCGTTGATAAGATGGCAGCGAAGATTTTATAGTCATCGTTTAGGAGCGAGATCGGCCGATAAGACCCACAATCAGTCGGATCCTTTCCTGGTTTGGGTATCAAGACGATGGTTGCCTCCTGCCATGACTCAGGTGGTGCAGCGCCTTCCATAAAGATATCATTAAAGAAGGTCCTTAATGTTGGAATAATAGCGGGACCCAGCACCCGATACAACTCCTGTGGTAGGCCCTCTGGTCCCACCGCCTTCCCTCGTTTTAGTCGATTAATGGTGTTACGGACTTCTAGCTCAGATATTTCTTTGTCCAGGCTGTCCCTTTGTTCTAATGAAAGAGAAGGCAATTCAATCTTATTTAACCAAGCCTCCCGGGCCATTACATCATCCGTGATCTCCTCCTTGTAAATATCCCTAAAAAATTCATGGAAGGCACTTGCCAATTCCTAAGTTTGAGGTTCTAGCGGTCACTCCCCCCCCCCCCCCACCTTTATTTCCCTAATATATTTCTTGGCTTGGTCTGATTTAATTTTCCAGGCCAAAACCTTGCCTGCTGCCTCTCCATATTCAAAGTGTTGAAGCTTGTTAGCCTCCCACCTCTTAGCCACTCTACTTTGAAGTACGTTTTCTAAGTCTTTCTTTAACTCCTCCCACCTCTTTTGATCCGTAGGGGATGAAACGGTGGATCTACTCTTGTGATCTATAGTTGCTAATTCTTGGTCAATAATTGTAATTGCTACTCTGTATTTCTTCACTCTATAAGAGGCTCGGTTGGTTATACATCCCCTTAAATAGGCTTTGAGTGTGTCCCATACTGTAGCAATCTTGGCAGAATTTAGATTAAGTTACAAGAACGAGGTGGACTCTGCAATGAGAAAACTAGACTCTTCCTCCTCTAGCAGAATTGTCCGATAAAACGACAAGGTAGTGTGTCTTGGCTGCTGAGAAAGGGTTAAGGTGAAGAGAATAGCTGAGTGGTCTGATAGGTGCAATGGTAAATAAACCAGGTCCTTGACAGCGTCTTTGAGAATGTAACTGAAAAGAGCGTAGTCTATTCTAGATTTATGATTATATTTGAGGTTCCGAAAAGAAACCCCCAAGGTGTTACCCGCTCTCTCCCTTCATACATCCGCAAGTCCCAAAGTTGTCATAATTGCTAACAAGGTTTGCCTGGAGTTGGAGTGCGTCACTGCTCTGGAGTTAGGGGACTTGTCTAAAGTTGGGTTTAGAACAAGATTAAAATCTCCTACCCATATCACCGGATCTTGGGAGGAGATCAGGTGGCCCTGGATTTTATTCAGGTGTAAAGGATCATCTAGATTTGGACCATAATACCCTACCAAAATAAATGGTCTACCATCTAACCGTATTTTGGATAAAAGCCATCTCCCACTAAGGTCCTCCTGAGAATCTATGATCTGAGCTTTTGCCTGTTTTTTAAAAATAATGAGGATCCCACGTGTGTTGGTATTGTGGTCTGTGCATAGAAACATATCTACCCACTTAAGCCTTTTGAGTATTTCATTCACCTCATGTTTGAGTAAATGGGTCTCCTGGATGACGATGACCTGTGCGGGGGAGTCTCTAATTGTAAACCAATCATGGCTTCTTCCTATGCCATCTCTCCAGGTCACCTATAGAGCCTAGAAGACCCACCATACCAAAAAACTGTGCATTACGTTCAGAAAGATAGAATTTCAAGCCAAATGGAACAAGAACAAACATACGAGGACTACTTTTTTTCCCCTATGCCCCCCCCTCCCTTGGAAACCCCCCCCTTACTTTTCCTGGCCAGATGAATAGCCGGATTTGCGTCCTTTGACAGACCTTCCACCCCTGCCCTGTTGTCTATCATAGAGGAAATATTAGTGATCGCCGATTGTGTAAACTCATTTAAAGATAAGGAGGCCTGGCTTACACAGAAAGCATACACAGAAGGTCCGGCAGTGGACGACAGGGCATGTTAACCCATCTCCCCATCCCCCCCCCCTTATGTTGTGACTTCATTACAAGAGCCCTTTTTTTATTATTTATTTATATTTTTATTTTAATATTTCTTCTATTTTCATTTTTTTTATTGTTCTATTGTTAACTATTGTTAACTATTTTTAGTTAACTTGATATAATTATCTTTAATATCATAATTGTTACTTATTTATGTTTTGTTTTGATTGACATTCTATTAGTTTTGTGAGATGAACCCCCATTAATTGAATTTTGCATATACAGGGTGAGTATGGCATCTATCTGTTCTATAGGGCTATCTACCTTAGAAATAGCACTAAAAGTAGATAGCACTAAAAGTAGAAATAAGGGGCCCTAGAGTCTGCCTAGAGCCTGCCTTGTGTGTGGTCCCTGATAGAGGCTAACAATTCATCTGCCTCAAGAGGGGAACGGATGTTGTGCATCTTGTTGTTAAACATCACCCTCAAGAATGCAGGGAACCTCATCTGCACAGTCGCACCCAGGGCCCTAAACCTCTCCATTCTCTGGCCGAGTTCCCACTGTCTATCTAAGGTGGATTTTGACAGGTCGGATCAAACTTCGAAGGAGAAATCTTGTGCCTTTATAGATTTTGCTTTAAGTGCAAGATTCAAAATTTTCTCTTTGAGACTGTATGTTAGAAAATTCACTAGGATTTTCCTAGGTTTCTCTCTCCCTGGATTGAGGCAAAAGGGGTCTCTGTGGATCCTTTGTATTTCCTTTTCTAAATCTTCTGTTGTTTCTTCCAAATTCAGAGCATTCTTCAATAGGGACACAATGTAGGCCTTCATATCACCTCCCTCTTTCCCTTCGGGTACCTTCAGGAGTCTGAGATTATTTCTCCTAGAATAATTTTCCAGGGACTCGACCCTCTCTTTCATTGCTTCTCCGTCCCTCCGAAGACACTGGATCTTGCTCTCTGCCGACTCGAGGTTAGCTTTTAACTCCCCCACTGTTCCTTCCAGGCTTTCTGTTCTCTCATAGAGACCGTCCACTTTTTTTCAGGTGTCTCACAAGCTGCCCTGATATCGTTTTGGTTACTCTTAGATTCTGCGAATCCACACTTAATCTCCTCCCTCATTGTTGAAAGGAGTACCTCTAAGCGGTCGTCCCCAATGATTTCTCCCAAGATTCGGGCTCCGGGTGTTGTTATGTCACTGACCGGATCGGGACCTCCGCTACTTCCCGTTAGTGTTAACTGAGCCACCTGGGCCGAAGTTTCTGATCCGGACACCTCACCGCCCTTGGTGTCTTTGGTATTATTCATACTGTTTTCACCCGGCCCACTAGCCATCCCTACACTTTGATGGATATCCAGCACTTGGGGAAGAACCTTAAAAAAGGAGCGGAGCAAGGGCGTGATTCGTACTGCACTTTTTAACCCCCCTGTGGTTCTTCTGTTGCCCCTAGCCTGGATGTTGGAACAGGTGCTGCTGTTAGGTAGGGGGTGTAGTCCTCCCTCTCTAGCTATGAGTTCCTGAGAGTCCCCTGCAGGATCGTCCTCTGTGGTATCATACACCTCTCCCTCTGCTCCCACTCCGTAATCGTTCGCTAAATTAGCGTTTCGTGTAGTGCATGAGGACACTTTCTTTCCTTCTGCAGGTTTTTTAGTACTAGAAGTAGTGGGAATGCTCTTTCCTCCTCATCCTCCACTTCCCTTTCTCCTGCCTTTAGCTCTTTTGCCAGGGGTTGTGGTAGCATGATTTATGGGTTTAATGTTCCTTCCACCCTCACCTCCCTGTACCCCCTCCTTACTGACAGTAGCTGGATTTCCACAGAACGCCGCTGTAGTGTTGCTAGCTCCGCTTCTTTCAGGCTCTAAGTGCAAATCTAATAATGGCCTCTCCACGAAAAAGGGATGGATTGCTGCCTTTGCTGCCTTTTTCTCTTCTGTTCTACCCAGGCAGCCTCTTAGGAGACCGCGAGCTGCCGCAGTGCGGCTGCGCCGTAGCTCCACGGCTGCTTCAGTCCACCGCGGGAGAAGGGAGGGGGGCGAGGTCAGACTCACGCACATCCAACCAGCACTGCTCCGCAGCTCCGCAGTCCACCGATATGATCAGAGAAGCCGATTCAAACTGAGACAAAACGCTGAACGCCGAACCACCCCACACCCTTAGGACCACGAGACCTCCGGGAGTCCTCTGCGTCTGCTCCTGGCAAAAAGTAGGTGCCTGGTTGATCACATAATCATAGCTACCAAGGCTGGGGAGAGATCTGCCTCGGACGCACGAACCGCCCTAACCAGCGGCCGCCATGTTTTTTTCTTGCCTTCTTTCGTTCTTTTTGTGTTTTCCTTCTTTCTTTCTTTCTCTATTTTTCTTCCTTTTTTTTTTTTACCTTCTTTCTGCTTTTAGCTTTTACTTGTCTTCTTTCTTTCTTACCTTTGTTCTTTTTCTTGTCTTATTTCCGTATTCTTTTTCCGTCTTTCATTTTACTTTCCTTCTTTCCTCTTTTCTTTTCTTGCATTGTCTTTTTCTTTCCTTCATTCTTGTCTTTGTCTTCCTTCCTTCCTTCCTTCCTTCCTTCCTTCCTTCCTTCCTTCCTTCCTTCCTTCCTTCCTTCCTTCCTTCCTTCCTTCCTTCCTTCCTTCCTTCCTTCCTTCCTTCCTTCCTTCTTCCTTCCTTCCTTCCTTCCTTCCTTCCTTCCTTCCTTCCTTTCTCCCCTTGCTGCCTGACTGCCTCCCTCCCTCCTTCTCTCCCCATACCTTTTGTTTTTGCTAAAATTATGTACACAACTTACTTATAGGGGTTTTCAGCAAGACTTCATCCATTTGCCTGTGGTTGTGCCATTCACATTTTTCTTTCACCCATTCCAGCATATGTCAAGAGGCAGTGTGTTAGCCCACTTTAGCCATTGGCTGACTGCACTAGGAGTTACAGCATGCTGTCCTTTCACAAGGAGGACCCCCACACAAAGTAGTCCCCTTCAATGCCATGGACTACTACGGTACTGTGTGCTTTTTTTAGACCAACATTTTCTTTACCTTCAGCCAATGGTTTAATTTACATCAAGGATGGCCCAGCAGCTTCCCAAACAATAACGTTTTGCAAAAACCATGACAAAACAACAATTGGCAAATGGTGGGGCCCAACCTATGGGCTTTGCCAATGTTTGTTTGATATTTGGGTAGTGTGCACTTGATCCTTCATAACCTTTTTTGCCACAGAAGATATCCAGACCAAATGTGTGTCCTTTTTTTAGGTCTCGGCTAGCGTAGGCTGCGCACATGCGCAGTCTCGCTGGAGAGATTTAATGAGATAGAGCGAATATCACTAGCGAGGTTAAGCCCCGCCCCGCCCCTCTTCTTCATTGCTGGCCTCCTAAACGGTGGCCAGCTGTCAGGAATCACGGGAGGTTTCCTCCTGATACCTCCTCAGTGGCTTCTACCCTCCCATTCCAAAAGCAAAGAGTACCTTATTCTTTAAGTTGGAGTGCTAGTTGGCACCGCAGAAACTCCAACATGGCTACCATCATTCTGTCACTGCAACAGCTTACTGCTGTTTAGCAGTCTAGTCTTCTAAACAAGCACAGCCTGGTGAGGTATGCTCCAACATTCTACTGTGCACTTCACCAAAGAATCTACTAGGAGAGCATCTGAAAATGGAGCGTCGTGGAAGTTAGTCAGGGTAGGCTCGAAATATCCGGGTTTTAGCTTCGTCAGTAAAAGTCCTGGTTCTAAAAATAAGGTTAATGCTGAATTAAAAGTATTTCTGTAGTCCAAAGACTGGTTTATAATTAAGGCTCCCGGTTTTATGGTATTTATTTTTTTGCCATTTCCGTCTGTATTTATCTATATTTATTTTTCAGGCATTTTTTCTGTATTTCCCCACATTTATTTTTGCCACAAGCAAAAGATGACGCTACAGCTAGTATTGTTCCACATTTATTTAAATTGACAATGCAACGCGAGGAGCTTGTAAATAAGCCCCAATCTGTGATCTCTGTCGAAGGCCTGGAGGCAGGCAGGACACAGGTCATGTTGGGTCATTAGATTCCTGCTTGGGGAGAAAGGAACATTGCTCTTGGGTAGAACTTAACCCCCACTCTTTGTTCCTGTTTAAAAGATTTAAGCCTATTGGCTTGAATTCCCATGATACAAACGTGCAGAGCTGTGTTCAGTGAATAACCACAGCGTCCGTTGAGATTGATGCAGACCTAGCGCGCGTTCATTAGCCCTGGGTCTGTGTGTCACTGGAAGGCCGTGCTGCACCTGGGACAACTCACTGGACTGGCGCAAGCCTAGAGGGATCCTGTGACTGATACTCCTTGACAAACCCCTGAATTATGGTAGCCTGCGGTGGCTCGTGGCTGAATTCATGAGCCTGCAGCCACTGCCTTGCAGAGAGACGCTGCTTTAGTAATTAATGGAGCCGTCCTCGCCACACTCCAAGTTGGGACTCTACTTCCGGCCCCCGCCCAAGTAAGTACCAGCTTCTGTAAGCATCCCTCACTCCCCTTCCCTCACTGCCCTTCTCTCCCTCCCCTCCCCTCACTCCCCTTCCCTCATTCTCTCACTCCCCTTCTCTCACTCACTCTCCTTCCCTCACTCCCCTTCTCTCCCTCCCCGCCCCTCCCTCCCCTTCCCTCACTCCCCTTCTCTCCCTCCCCTCCCCTCACTCCCCTCCCCTCACTCCCCTTCCCTCATTCTCTCACTCCCCTTTCCTCACTCACTCCCCTTCACTCACACCCCATCCCTCCCTCCCCTCCCCTCCCCTCACTTCCCTTCCCTCATTCTCTCAATCCCCTTCCCTCACTCTCTTCGTCACTCCCCTTCTCTCACTCCCTCCCTCACCTTGCCTCACTCCTTCCCTCACTCCCCTTCCCTCACTCCCCTCCCTCCCTCTACCTCCCTCTGTCATCTCACCCTGCCTGTGTGTCAGCCCAGACTGCTTCCCGGGCACGCACACACAGCCGCCCCGAGCATTTCACAGGTCTTTAAAAGACCATTTGCATGTTAATGGGGCTTTTGTATTTCACCTCTTTTTAGGCCCCCACAGAGCAGCAGAGTCTCCCAGAGTCGCACTCCGCTCTGGTTGCAGACAGTCTTTAAAACAAAATGTTTAGCTCCATCCTGACATTGTTAGAATCCATTAAAAACCTTTGACAGGGCAAGGTGTTCTGTTTGACACCCGATCTTATTTGTAAGGTGTTAGTGTGATTATTGGAGGCGTTGTTTAGAGCTCAATGAGGTTGTGTTATCCTTGATGCATTGTGCGGCCAGCCATGAATGTCACCTGGGTAAAATAACTAAAATGTTTAATATCGGTTCCAAGCTCTGCAATACTCATCCCTTTGCCACCGCTCTGATTCTGCATTGCTGAAAAGCAGGAAACTTCTCAAAACTAAAAAGAAAAAGCAACAAAAAAAAAGTTTTTTGTTACGCCCTGTTCAGCTGCAGCGCCTTTAAGCTTCCGCACACGTGCAATTTATAAATAAAATGAACATCACATCATAATATTTTTAAAACAGAAAGGTAGACACAAGGTTGTCTTATGCACAGGATGATGGTGAATTATTTTAGCTGACAGTGTATGGTTGACTAAACGTTGCAATTTATAAACTGTTTTCACAGTTAGACAGTTATTTTCGGCTCGTTATGAAACTGCGATGTCGATGTTGATCAATGGCTATGGGGACAGGTTAGAGGTCTCTGCAAAGCAATGTGGAAAAATGTATTTGAAAACTTCTGTTCGAGGTTACAAGGGAAGTGCCCTTCAATTTCTGGTGCTCTGTTGCAGTTTTAAAATCTTCTTTTCCTAGTTGCTTAAATGGTTGTAAATTCTGATACTTATATCCTGTCGCCCTATTATGCATTGCTTTATTTTGCTTGTGAAAGTATCACTCATGGTAGTTGAAATGTCACTCTTATTTACATAGCAATCTGAAACCTTGGCAGCTATGAAATCCGTCCTAATCTGACTCTGGCAGGGGCTCTAAAAGGGGTAAAATAACAAAGCAGCCTCATTAACAAATAAATGGTCTTTCAAAGACCTGTGAAGTACTTGGGTGTGGCTGGCAGCTCTGTGTGCACACGGGAAGCTGGGGAAGCTGTCACCTCTTAACCCTCTAAGGAAGGTGGGAGACCAGACGGCAGCACAGCAAAATACACTAGTATTTTCCCGTTTTTTATATATAAATACAGATAAAGGAAAACATGTTTTCCGTCTGTATTTATATGTAAAAATCCGTAAAAACGGAAAACCGGGAGCCCTATTTATAATTTCCCTTGTTGATTAAAACTTAGCGTAAATGAGGAGGAAATAAAAGTCGAACTTTTTTAGTAATGTTCATCTGAAAAATTAAAGAATGCCTTGCTCCTAAGAATTAATCTTTGTAAAACATTTCCGAGTTGAGCTGACACGGGCGTGACCTTTCTACACGCCGTGTCAGAAAGAATAAACTGTGTTTGTTGCAGAAACTAATAGAGAAGAAAGTCTTATTTGAGCACATTATTTCTCCGTGCTGTTTAGGCCTTCATTTTAAAAGGATTAAATGTTAACATGAGCATTTCCTGCTTGCTCGTGAAGGAAACCTATCAATAATTCCTTTGTCACTGGCAGTTCATTAGCTTTTGGAACGGTGTGTTTCTTCGAATTAATGAAAGAAATAAACTGGTACATGTTTCCAGTGTTCGTGTTTATTTCCTGTTAAGCTGCATGAATAAACTAAAGCCTAGACTGCGTGTAGCCAATAGTTTATTCATTTAATAAATATGAGGAAGCTTATCTCTCTCTCTCATTTGAATTAAAACCCCTCAAGAGAGTATTAAATCTGCGCTCTTTTCCTACCTAACAAGAACCTAATAACTTAGGCTAGGAGAGTTGGTTTTATGGAGAGAAACTAAAGACTCACCTCATCATATTAGACCCCCAATAAAAGTCCACAAGTCTACTTGTTGAGTGAGTACTTTAAGGAGAGAATTCCCAAGACATTTACAGAAAGAAGTTAAAGAAGAACACATACACTTACCTTGTTTTCTCTCATAGAAGATAGAACAGAGAAGGAAGTCGAAGGGCCTGTAAAGAAAAAGAACAAGAGACTTAGTGAAGGCTTCTTTTAATGAAAATACGCATCTATAAGAGAAGTAGGAACAGAGGCAAGCCCAAAACTACTTTCTGGTAAGATAAGTTATTCATGTGTTAAAAGAAAGTAAGTTGTATGCAAACAGAAAAGGTTATATAAACATTTGTTCTTTAGCCTGAATAATCCGAAGAAGAAGATTCACGAAGACGCAAAACAGGCAGAGTTTTGGAGCAGTCTCTTCTCTATCCCAATTCCCTTTTCCCCCCTTAGTACTTACCTGCAAGGAGTATATCACTTACCTGCAGATGTTTTCTGAGAGGGGCACTGGGACTTAGCGGCATTCTGCTCCTGTGTGGTTTCTTGCTGTAGTTGAGCAGCCCCTTGACAGAGTGAAGTGCCCACGTTGGTACAAACACCCGAGCAGAATGGCAGAAGGTTTTGATCTTAAAAATGTAGGTGAGATTTTGAGTAATATACAAAGGGACTTGGAGGCAGTGAGAGAGGAGAATATGATACTGAGACAAGAGGTAATAACCTTCAAAACAGGAACACCAGTTTTAGGTGCTAGCCAAGCCTCCACATCTTTTCCAACACAGAACCATAACACTAGCACCCCCACCTATGCCCCTACTCAAGTCATCCACTCCTTATCCCCAGTAATTACTCTTGCCCCTCCAGAGAGATTCAACGGAGACCCACAGAAGGCTCAAATTTTTTTGAACCAGTGTTCGTTGCATTTTATGTGCCGCCCCACGATTTTCCCTGATGCACAATCTCGTGTGGCGTTCATCCTTTCCTATTGACGCTGCCTCATGGTCCATGCCTCTGGTGTCCAAAGATGACCCAATTCTATACAACTTAGATAACTTCAAGAAGGAATTCCTCCGCATTTTTAATCGCATGAATTGCTAGAGTTCAAACAGGGAAATCGATAATTAGTGGCTTATCTAGCTCAATTTAATAATCTTGTGGTCGAGACAAGCTGGCCGGAGAATAAAAGAGCTGCAGTATTCTACAGGGCGCTAAGAGAAGAATTGAAGGACGCCTTTCACAAATTCCGAATAGACCAACTGACATCTCGGCTTTAGTGGATTTAACTTTAGAGATTGACTATCGACTAAGTGAGCGAAAGGGAGAACCTAAAAGGGAGTTTAGGTCTAGTGTTCCGCGTTTCGACAGAGCTAAAACTGACTCCTCACGATCTGCCGAAAGTTCTACTGGAATTGAACCCATGCAAATTGGAGCAGTTAGAGGTCCCCTTTCTAAAGAGGAAAAGGAAAAGAGAAGATTGAACAAGTTGTGTTTATATTGTGGAGGAAGCGGACATTTTGTTAAGAATTGTTTAAAAAGACCAAAATTGCCTGCCAAAGAGAAGGAAACCTAGAGGCACCACAGGTAGGCAGAGTTGGGCCTGTGGATGCGAATAAAGTTACAACTCCCATCGGTCACCAGTTGCCAAATACGCTACAAGTTTCTGCACCTCATCTGATTATGGCTGTAACGCTAAAGTTTAGAGGTGTAATGCTGGCTGGAGTCGATGTCATGGTGGATTCCGGGGCGACTGGTAACTTTTGCGATCTCAAATTTGCTGGGCAGATTGGTTTACAATCTATACAAAAGGAGAAGAGTGAAAAGGTCCGAGCAGTGGATGGCACTGAACGAACTTCTGGACCAATTACCTGCCATACCGAATTGGTACACATGACCACCATTGAAGGCCATCAAGAGATATTACAGTTTAATTTAATAGACGCCCCCCAATTCCAACTGATTTTAGGCCTTCCATGGTTGACTGAACACAACCCGTTGATTGATTGGGGAGCTCGCACTATTCAATTAAATTCGGGATACTTTACCACACATTGTTTTGAAGGTTCGACTCATCGAGGATACCAAGTCCGGTTACTCAGTTATGTACAAACGGAGGTTCAGTATGTGTGATTCAAACCGAAGCAATTCCAGAACAGTATAAGGATTTTGCAGATGTTTTTGACGAGGTTAAAGCCAAAACCCTACCTCCACCATAGTCCCTACGACTGCAAGATTGATCTGGAACCTGGGGCGAACCTACCATGCAGCAGAGTCTATGCCTTAACGGAAAAAGAGAATATCCACCTGAAGGAATATTTAACAAAAACTTTGGAAAATGGTTTCATTAGACCTTCCCAATCCCCCGTCTCTTCCGCTCTTTTTTTGTACCTAAGAAGGGAGGGATCTCAGGACTTGCATTGACTATAGGGCTATCAATAGGATCATGGTCAAGAATCGATACCCGTTACCCCTCATTTCAGTACTGATTGATCAAGTAAAGGAAGCCAAGATTTTCACTCGTTTGGATCTGAGGGGTGCGTATCATTTGATCAGACTCCGTGAAGGAGACGAGTGGAAGACGGCATTCAGAACTAAGTTTAGACTCTACGAGTACCTGGTAATGCCCTATGGTCTTTGTAATGCTCCGGCGGCCTTTCAGTAATTTATCAACGATGTTTTGAGCGACTTTATTGATCAATGTGCTGTAGTCTACATTGACAACATCCTGATTTATTCTAACACCATTACGGAACATTGTGATCAGGTCAGAGCTGTTCTCCAACGTCTACGCGAGAACTCCTTGTACGTAAAATTGGAGAAATGTCTATTTAATACAGACAGGGTGGAATTTCTAGGCTTTGTGCTTTCGCCTAATGGCGTTCAAATGGATGAACAAAAAGTGCAGGCGATAATGGATTGGAAATCCCCCACATCCATCAAGGAAGTTCAAAGCTTTATTGGATTCTCCAATTTTTACAGACGGTTTATTCATGATTTTTCATCGAAAATACTTCCTCTGACACGTCTCTTGAAGAAGGGTGTTTCGTTCGAATGGTCTGAAGAGGCAGAAGAGCCCTTTCAGTTGATGAAGAAGAGTTTCACCACTGCACCAGTGTTACTTCATGCAGACCCTTCCAAACCATTTTATTTGGAAACCGATGCTTCTGACCTCGCCATTGGAGGGATACTTTCTCAGAGGCATAAGGACACTGGCCAACTGCATCCAGTATTGTATCGTCCCGTAAACTTAACCCTGCTGAATGCAACTACACGATTACTGATAAAGAACTTTTGGCGATCAAGGATGCTTTCAAGGATTGAAGGCATTACCTCATGGGAGCTAAGCATACTGTAACAGAGCTTACAGATCACCGAAATCAAAAATTTTTGCGATCTGCCCGTACCCTCACACCACGTCAGTTGCGTTGGTTTCTGTACTTCGCTGATTTTGACTTCGTCATCACCTTTCGTCCTGGATCTAAGAATGGAAAGGCTGATGTACTTTCACGACTTGATACTGAAAATCGAACTTCTGTCGTTGAAAATCAACCAATCATTCCCGATACCAAATTCATCGGACCGAGACATGGAAGTTTGGGCCACCGAAGATCAACAACATGTCATCCGTAATGGCCTTCCTTATCAAGACTCTGCCTTATATTTACCCACCAAGGACCTCCAGTTAAAAGCAATGCAGGAATGTCATGACAACCTGTTGGCCGGTCACAAGGGCATTTTAAAAACTGAAGATCTCCTCAAACGAAAATTCTGGTGGCCCTATATGTGTCGTGACGTTCACCAATATGTTCTAGGATGTGAACTTTGTGCACTGGGAAAATCGGACAGGCAGGCCCCCAAGGGGTTCTTAAAACCCATGCCCACTCCTCCGTATCCTTGGCACACTGTCTCGGTAGACTTGATTGTGGATTTACCTTCTTCCCATGGTTATGATACCATTCTTGAAGTGGTCGACACCTTTAGCAAAATGGCACACTTTGTTCCCTTCAAATGCACTCCCACTTCTAAGCAATTGTCACAACTTTTCAATCAACACATAATTCGCCTTCATGAGATTCCTAAAGTACTCATTTCAGACAGGGGTTCCCAGTTCCTTTCCCGATTTTGGAGGGCTTACATCAAGTGCCTTAACATTGGCCATCATTACTCCACTAGTTTTCACCCAGAAACTGACGGTCAGACTGAACGCATTAATCAGGAATTAGAACAACACCTCAGACTTTACTTGTTAGACGAAGAGGGTGATTGGCCTGATCATTTGTGGACGGCGGAGTTTGCATATAATAATGCCCTTAACATCTCCACTGGCTGCTCCCCCTTCTTTACAAATGCTGGCAGACATCCTAGTTCCCTTTCTAATTTTGATGATGCTACCATTCCCGCGTTTCAGGATATTGCTAACCAATTAACCAAGATTCATCCCAATGTCACTCAGAATTTGTCAGTCGCGGAAGCTCGTTACAAACACTTTGCTGATCGCAAACGTAAAAAAGCTCCTGAACTTCATGTAGGTGATTTAGTCTGGTTGTGCACCAAAAATCTCAGACTCAAGGGTCCTCGTAAATATCAACCTCGTTTTACGGGCCCTTATCCAATTGAGAAGATCATAAACCAAGTCAAATATAGACTATCTCTTCCTAGTACTTCAAAAATCCATCCTGTCTTTCATGTTTCTCTCCTGAAGCCAATTCAACCAGGATTGCGTAGGTCTTCCCCTCCTACTCCGTTAACCCTTCAGGGTGAGACTGAATATGAAGTTAAACGAATCCTAGATTCAAAACTCATCCGCCGTGAACTCTTTTACCTCGTTGACTGGAAGGGTTATGGACCTGATGAGCGCTCTTGGGAAAAGAGTACTGATGTCCATGCACCCCGCCTAACTAAAGCCTTTTATGCTAAATTTCCTACCAAACCTCGATTGGAGGAAACCCCGTTGGGAGGGGGTACTGTCAGGAATCATGGGAGGTTTCCTCCTCATACCTCCTCAGTGGCTTCTACCCTCCCATTCCAATCACAAAGAGTACCTTATTCTTTAAGTAGGAGTGCTAGTTGGCACCGCAGAAACTCCAACATGGCTGCCAACATTCTGTCACTGCAACAGCTTACTGCTGTTTAGCAGTCTAGTCTTCTAAACAATCACAGCCTGGTAAGGTATGCTCCAACATTCTACTGTGCACTTCACCAAAGAATCTACTAGGAAAGCATCTGAAAATGGAGCGTTGTGGAAGTTAGTCAGGGTAGGCTCGAAATATCCGGGTTTTAGCTTCATCAGTAAAAGTACTGGTTCTAAAAATAAGGTTAGTGCTGAATTAAAAGTATTTCTGTAGTCCAAAGACTGGTTTATAATTTCCCTTGTTGATAAAACCTTAGCGTAAATGAGGAGGAAATAAAGGTCGAACTTTTAGAGTAATGTTCATCTTAAAAATTAAAGAATGCCTTGCTCCTAAGAATTAATCTTTGTAAAACATTTCCGAGTTGAGCTGACACGGGCGTGACCTTTCTACACACCATGTCAGAAAGAATAAACTGTGTTTGTTGCAGAAACTAATATAGAAGAAAGTCTTATTTGAGCACATTATTTCTCCATGCTGTTTAGGCTTTCATTTTAAAAGAATTAAATGTTAACATGAGCATTCCCTGTGAAGGAAACCCATAAATAATTCCCTTGTCACTGGCAGTTCATTAGCTCTTGGAACTGTGTGTTTCTTTGAATTAATTAAATAAATAAACTAGTACAGGTTTCCAGTGTTCTGTTTATTTCCTGTTAAGCTGCATGAATAAACTAAAGCCTAAGCTGCGTGTAGCCAATAGTTTATTCATTTAATAAATATGGGTAAGCTTATCTCTCTCTCTCATTCAAATTAAAACCCCCCAAGAGAGTATTAAATCTGCGCTCTTTTCCTACCTAACAAGAACCTAATAACTTAGGCTAGGAGAGTTGGTTTTATGGAGAGAAACTAAAGACTCACCTCATCATATCTGACCCCCAATAAAAGTCCACAAGTCTACTTGTTGAGTGAGTACATTAGGGAGAGAATTCCCAAGACATTTACAGAAAGAAGTTAAAGAAGAGCATACACTTACCTTGTTTTCTCTCATAGAAGATAGAACAGAGAAGGAAGTTCAAGGGCCTGTAAAGAAAAAGAACAAGAGACTTAGTGAAGGCTTCTTTTAGTGAAAATACACATCTATGAGAGAAGTAAGAAGAGAGGCAAGCCCAAAACTACTTTCTGGTAAGATAAGTTATTCATGTGTTAAAAGAAAGTAGGTTTTATGCAAGCATAAAAGGTTATATAAATATTTGTTCTTTAGCTTGAATAATCCGAAGAAGAAGAAGAAGACGCACGAAGACGCAAAACAGGCAGAGTTTTGGAGCGGTCTCTTCTCTATCCTAATTCCCTTTTCCCCCCTTAGTACTTACCTGCAAGGAGTATATCTGTCGGGATTGAGAGCAGCGCAAGAACACGCAAGCGCCACTAACCTTACTCTGATGGCCAGCAGAGACGATAGACGATAGTCCTTCCAACTCCGTTCCACACAACCCCCGACAATGGACTTTACCCACTGTTTGAGCTTGTACGAATAGGGGCCGGGAGGTGGATTGGCATCGGGGAAAAGGCACTTCTGGTATCGTCTGGTCGTTACACCATGAGGTTACTGGTACAGGGACACTGCAGGTAGAGGAGGAGACAGAGAGCAAGAGATTAGTTCTGCAGCGGAACTTATGTGACCCCAGTATTCTTCCCCTGTCTTCCCTACTCACCAGTTTATCCACCCCATGTATCCTTAAAGGATTTCCAAGCAAAGTACAGAATTGACAGTTTAACCAGAAGTACGGAGAAGTTAACTTCACTCCTCTGCCTACTAGGTCGTAAGCACAAACATAAATCTTTGGACTACAAATGATAAGCGTGGAAGGCACAACGCTTCTATGAACCACAATACTCCTTGTGGAACGGAATAGACCAGTTATCAGATAACGTCAGTAGCCACTGACGTATAACACACACTTTTCCCACAAAGTAAACAAGAAATGGCGGCGGCTTGATACCGCTTTAAACAGAAAGAGTATACAAAAGAAGAGGAGGCGAGCCCGCACTCCTCTGGGTACTTGCACGACTGAATAGGACTCGGAACAGCGAATCTCCAGGATATCTGACCACGCTGGCTGTTCGTCGGCGTCGTGCAGATCAAGGTAATGACCACGCTGGCTTTTGATCGGCGTAGTGCAGAAGGGGGTACAAATGACCTCGCTGGCTTTTGATCGGCGTCGTCCTCAAGATCCTATTCGCAGCGAGAAGGCTCATCCACTATGAGCGAACACAGAACACGATTGACAAGCCCCGTTGTGTTCCGAAGGTGGAGCTTATATAATGTCCTCCCATTGAGCCAACCCCCAGCGCCGGATGGCCTTCTGGGACTTGTAGTGTTTCCGCCAAGGACTGGAAATACGGAATCTTTTGTTTTTGGCTTTGTCGATGGTAGCGATCGCTACAGAACCCCCTCTCGTGGACGGCCGTCCCGGCGGACGTCCCGGCTTTCCGGGGAACTGCTCATGGAATTGTTCTACCAATTCGGAACAATGGAGATGGTCCAAGGGTTCCCAGGTCCTGTCCTCGGGGCCGAACCCTTTCCAATCCACCAGGTATTGGATCCGGCCTCGGACCAAGCGAGAATCCAGAATAGAATGCACCTCATATTCTTCGTGGCCCTCGATTTCCACTGGAAGAGGACGATCAGGCAACCTCACGCTCGGAAGACACGGACGTAGGAGCGACTCATGAAATACAGGATGAATCATCCAAGACACTGGCAACGAGAGTTTCATGGCTACAGCGTTTATCCTCTCACAAATGCCATAGGGACCAACATACTTAGGCTTCAACTTCGTAAGTCCTTTAAGATGCAGGTTGCGTGTAGAAAGCCACACCTTGTCCCCCACCTTATACTTAGGTTCAGGGGTACGTCTCTTATCTGCGAACATCTTCTGGGCTGCTTGGGCTTTCTCCAGATTGTTCCGAGCCTCGATCAGAATAGCCCGAAGATGAGCATGATGTTCATGTATGGCAGGAACCAAAGATTCGGCCGGCCATTCAAAGGGAAGCATGTCCGGATGGAATCCATAGAGGCAAAAGAAGGGGGAACATCCCAAGGTTGAATGTACTGCGTTATTGTAGGCGAACTCCGCCAACCACAAGAGGACGGTCCAATCTGTGGCGTTCTGTAACGAGAAGCAACGCAGGTATTGCTCCAACGTCTGATTTAGACGTTCCGTTTTGCCATCCGTTTGCGGATGATAGCTTGATGAGAGACGAGCATCGATCTGCAAAATGGTGCATAGAGCCTTCCAGAAACGGGAGGTGAATTGTGTCCCCCTATCCGTAATCACCACTCTCGGCAATCCGTGTGGACGGACGATGTGTTGGAGGAAGACTTTGGCTAATTCACTGGAGGAAGGCAGACCAGGTAAAGAGATGAAGTGGCCCATTTTCGTAAGATGGTCAACTACCACCAGCACGACCGTTTGCTTCTCACACGGGGGCATCTCTACGATAAAGTCCATGGACAGAGTGTGCCACGGCTTGGGTGGAATCGGTAATGGACGTAACAGTCCCGGTGGTTTGATGTGACTGGCTTTCCCCATGGCACATACCGCACAGTTCTTCACATATTCCTTGGTATCAGATCTGACACCAGGCCACCAGAAGGATCGTTCCACGTTAGCGATTGTTTTGTAGATGCCCATGTGTCCCCCTAAAACAGAATCATGCGCCCATTCCAGGACTTTGCGTTGCAACGCAGAGTTGGGGACATATATGGCCTGGAAATGATAGGCCAGCTTATCTTTTTCGCATCGCTTGTCGGGCTCATCCTGTACCCAAGCATTGATATCCTGGTCCGTTAGGGCGACTCGAACGTCATCCAGAAAATCTTCGGAAGTGATTAAGGCGATGGCTGTTTCTGGTGGTTCTATCCCTTTTAGAATAAAAGGGGGTTCTGTCGAGGTTGCCGCTTCTTCTTCTCCCAACCTGGAGAGCGCATCAGCTTTTCCATTACGAGTACCTGGTCTGTATTTGATCACAAAATCAAAGTCAGAGAAGAAGAGGGTCCATCGCAATTGTCGAGGAGTCAAAGCCTTCGCCGTCTTTTGGAACAGTAAATTGCGATGGTCTGTGATGATTTCTACAGTATGCAACGCCCCGAGGAGATAGTGTCTCCATTCTTCGCATGCTCTTTTGATGGCTAAGAGCTCTTTGTCTGTTATCGTGTAGTTTATCTCGCACGGGGTGAGCTTTTTAGAATAGTACGCCACCGGGTGGAGTTGACCCGAGGTGAGATGGCGTTGGGACAGGACACCACCCAGAGCAAACTGAGAAGCGTCAGTTTCCAATACAAACGGCATCTTGGGGTCTGGATGACGAAGGATGGGAGCTTGTGTAAACTTCTCTTTTAGGAGTTGAAATGAGGTTTCGGCCGCCTCTCCCCATTTGAAAGGAACATTTTTTCTCAAGAGGGACGTGATGGGATGGATGATTTTGGAGAAATCCTGTATAAAACGCCGTTAGTAATTGGCAAAACCGAGAAAGCTTTGCACAGATTTAACGTTCCGTGGCGTTTTCCATGTGATGATGGCCTTCACCTTACTCATGTCCATTCGAAATCCGTGAGCGTCAATAACATATCCCAAAAAAGCTACCTGCTGGACATGAAAAAGGCATTTCTCCAGTTTGGCATACAGGGAGTTTTGTTGGAGCCTTTCCAACACAATTTTCACATGGGTAATGTGGTCTGCCAGAGACACCGAATAGATCAAAATATCGTCTATATAGACCACGCAAAATGTCTCCAAACACCCTCTGAACACCTCGTCCATAAAGAACTGGAAGGCGGCAGGGGCGTTGCAGAGGCCAAAGGGCATTACTCTATATTCGTAGAGACCAAACTTAGTTCTGAAAGCTGTCTTCCATTCGTCTCCTTTCATCACGCGGATCAGATGATAGGCCCCTCGGAGATCGAGTTTCGTGAAATAGCGCGCACCTTTCAACTGATCCATCAACACTGGAATCAGGGGAAGAGGATATCTGTTCTTGATGGTCACCCTGTTAATGGCTCGGTAGTCAATACATGGTCTCAATTCCTCGCAATCCTTCTTCGGTATGAAGAACACGGGTGACGAGGCCGGGGATGTGGAGTGTCTTATGAACCCAGACGCTATATTGTCCTCGATATAGGTTTTGAGATACAGTGTTTCTTTTTCTGTCAGGGCATACACCCTACTGCAAGGGATGTCTGCACCAGGAATGAGGTCAATCCGACAATCGTAGGTGCGATGAGGAGGTAATTGGGTAGCTTTTTGTTTGTCGAACAAGGCATGAAAGGACTTGTATTCATCTGGTAATGTGGTGGCACAACAATAGGAATCAACTGTACATTCGCTTGCTAAGAAGGTAGCGAGAGAGGGAACAAGGGGGAAGTCTTGGTGTATGCCTTCTCGACAATGTTCCTTGCAATACTCAGATGTCATACTCACGGTACGGGAAGCCCAGCTCACCAACGGATTATGCAGTGTCAACCAAGGCATACCTAGAATGAGTCGGAACTGAGGGGCATCAATCAGGTCAAACTGGATGAACTCACAGTGATCCTCACCGAATCTCATTAATAGGGCCAGCGTATGGTAGGTGACCGGGCCTGAAGTTAGTACCGTGCCATCCACTGTTTTAACTGTTTCAGGAATTGGTTTCTTTTCACAGGGGATACCCATGCGGAAGGCATAGGTCTGGTCTATATAATTTCCGGTTGCCCCTGAATCTAACAAGGCATCTACCCTTACAGGGTTCTGATTGGTAACCCAGAGCGAAACACTCACATTCATATGGGTGACTGCAGGGTGTAGGGTATTGGCTACATAGGGGGAGACCGTATCTAGAGGTCGTCTCGAATCAGAGGTCTCTATATGATTGAAGACCGTCAGTTTTCCGCCGGCTCACTAGAACTGAGAGCAGCCTGCCCTCTGGGAAGGGGGTTTTTCCCGGGAACGTAATTCCTAGCTCTCCAGTCATTAATGAAGTGCCCCCCTTTGCCACAGTATAGGCAGAGCTTAAGCCTCCGTCTCCTGTCTCTTTCTTCCTGGGTGAGAGGTCCACGTATTCCCCCTATTTGCATGGGTTCCGGTCCTTCTGGTGTCTTTGCTTTTTCTTCAACCCCCTGCCGGGTTTTAAATAAGGGGTAAGAGTATCGATAATCCCCCCCTTTTCTATCCCCTTTTCGCTCCAGTAACCGGTGATCTAGTTGGACGGTCAGGTCTATTATTCCTCACAGGTAGTAGGTAATTGCACCACCTGAGCTAATACATCCTTCAGTTCACCCCTAAGTCCCTGGTAAAACAAGGAGATTCGTTTCTGAGCCGGCCAATCTGTTTCTACGATAAGGCGGTTAAAGGTGGTGATGTAGGACAACAGATCTTGGGACCCCTGTCTCAAGGTCATTAATTCATGATCAAGCGACAACATGTGAGACTTTCTATCAAACAATTTCCGAAGTTCGATGCAAAATGCAGAGAAATCATGTAAAACAGGGTCATCCTTTTCCAATAAGGGAATAGTCCAGCTGGACGCGTTCCCCCCCATATAGGACATCAGAAAAGCTGTTTTGGACGCTTCGTCCTGAAAGACCATAGGTTTGCATAAAAAATGCAGACGGCATTGATTCAGGAATGTTTCGAACTTCCGTGGATCCCCATAAAACCTTTCGGGGGGGCTAGGGGTATCCCATGATTTTGAATTATATGGACCGTCGGAGTGGTTTCAGTAGAAGTAGACGGGGCTGCTAATGAACCCCCGGGTTGGAAGGAAGGAGGAGGTTGCAGGGTGGCCGGTCTAATCAATGGTTTCACCACAGGCTCTCTCATGGCAAGGTCTGACACGTCTTTGCGTAAATCAGAAATCTCTTTATACAAAGCCTGGTTCTCTATCCGGGAGTTCTGAACCTCCTGTTGAAGGCCTGTAAAGCTCTCCAACAGGGAGGTGAGAATAGTATTTGTATCCATCGTCTAGGCTGGGCGGTATTCTTGGGCTTGTCAATCTGTCGGGATTGAGAGTAGCGCAAGAACACGCAAGCGCCACTAACCTTACTCTGATGGCCAGCAGAGACGATAGACGATAGTCCTTCCGACTCCGTTCCACACAACCCCCGACAATGGACTTTACCCACTGTTTGAGCTTGTATGAATAGGGGCCGGGAGGTGGATTGGCATCGGGGAAAAGGCACTTCTGGTATCGTCTGGTCGTTACACCATGAGGTTACTGGTACAGGGACACTGCAGGTAGAGGAGGAGACAGAGAGCAAGAGATTAGTTCTGCAGCGGAACTTATGTGACCCCAGTATTCTTCCCCTGTCTTCCCTACTCACCAGTTTATCCACCCCATGTATCCTTAAAGGATTTCCAAGCAAAGTACAGAATTGACAGTTTAACCAGAAGTACGGAGAAGTTAACTTCACTCCTCTGCCTACTAGGTCGTAAGCACAAACATAAATCTCTGGACTACAAATGATAAGCGTGGAAGGCACAACGCTTCTATGAGCCACAATACTCCTTGTGGAACGGAATAGACCAGTTATCAGATAACGTCAGTAGCCACTGATGTATAACACACACTTTTCCCACAAAGTAAACAAGAAATGGCGGCGGCTTGATACCGCTTTAAACAGAAAGAGTATACAAAAGAAGAGGAGGCGAGCCCGCACTCCTCTGGGTACTTGCACGACTGAATAGGACTCGGAACAGCGAATCTCCAGGATATCTGACCACGCTGGCTGTTCGTCGGCGTCGTGCAGATCAAGGTAATGACCACACTGGCTTTTGATCGGCGTAGTGCAGAAGGGGGTACAAATGACCTCGCTGGCTTTTGATCGGCGTCGTCCTCAAGATCCTATTCGCAGCGAGAAGGCTCATCCACTATGAGCGAACACAGAACACGATTGACAAGCCCCGTTGTGTTCCGAAGGTGGAGCTTATATAATGTCCTCCCATTGAGCCAACCCCCAGCGCCGGATGGCCTTCTGGGACTTGTAGTGTTTCCGCCAAGGACTGGAAATACGGAATCTTTTGTTTTTGGCTTTGTCGATTGTAGCGATCGCTACAATATCACTTACCTGCAGAGGGGTTCTGAGAGGGGCACTGGGATTTAGCGGCATTCTGCTCCTGTGTGGATTCTTGCTGCAGTTGAGCAGCCCCTTGACACCAGCCATTGTAAGTAAGTAAGTAAGTAATTTTATTGTTTTAGGTTAATTAAAACCATTACAAACTCATACCTTCGGATAAAAGATTTTTAGAAAAATATATTATTTTTAAAACAAGAGAATTTTGATAAAAACAGTTTGGTGCAGGTGTGAGGTCCAAGTGTGGTGTCTTGGCCAATATTCAACTAGTCCGGTCTGGTGCCATCTTCTAGATTTTTTAGTTTCAGTTCCAGACATTTCAGGAATTTGACCATCTTCCCATTTAATGGGGGAAGGCCTGGGTCGAAGCAAGCAAGAACCGCTTGTCTGCGTGTGCAGATTTTTATTCATTGAAGGCAGTTTTTAACAGGGCTACTCTTTCCTCTTTCAGCCTAGGGCAGGTGCATAGTAGATGTTCGAAGTCTTCATACTCTGCCCCGCACAGCCTGCATTTTGTCCCCCAACCCCTTCTCAGCCATGGTTGCAGATGCGGAATACAGGGTAGAATTTCTAGCCTATGTTTTAAAAAGGCTTCTTTTGATTTCCTGCCATACCCCAGACCAAAGTATGCTTGTAACCCAGGCGATTTGTATGTGGACAAAGTCATCCATGCGTGTCGCCTTTGTGAAAAGGTCGCTTTATCTTCCAGGTGCGATTGATTTTTTATGCTCTTGTTTACAACACGCTTGAATTGCACATGCGGTAAAGGAGTTTCCCATAGTTCTTTTAGACCTGTGACAGTCAGGGATTCCTCTAGAAATGTTTTCGCCGGCAGTTGAAGAGAGCTGCTTAGGTCTAGCCATAGCAGATGGTTCAGTGAATTTTCTGGCGAGTTCTTTATTTTCTGCCAGCACTTTATGTATGAACCTCTTCTTGCAAGCTTTTGGGAGGTCAGTCCAAACTCTAACCGGATCTGGGCTTGTGAGGTGTAGGTTGGCAGATTAAAGAGAAGTCGGTAGGCCTTTGCAATGGTTGTGTCCAGCAATTTCTCATCTATGCCTTTTAGAGCCTCACTACCGTATGTTATAGATGACTCTAGCTTGACTTGTGCCACACGGAGCAGTGGGAGTAGAGTGGGACCATTCAGATTAGACTTTAGCTGTTTAAGCGTGGTAGCTATCAGCATCCCTTTCCTCTTGATTGTCTCTAGTTGGTTCATAAAGCGACCTCCTTTATCGAACAATATTCCAAGGTATTTGTGCTCTGAACAATTTGCGACAACCTTTGTTCCAAGGAACCAAGTGTGCAGCTTTTTGTTCCCATTTATAGACAGAACTTTGGTCTTGTCGATATTTATTTCTAACAGGTTCGCTTCGGCATAACCATGCAGTGCATTAATGAGGTTTTGGAGACCTACTTTAGTGTGGCTGAACAGGACCACGTCGTCTGCGTAGGATAAGCTAGGCAGCGCTTTGCCCCCCAAGCGTGGAGCGTGCGCGTTACAGGTTTCTAGGGCAGGTGGTAAATCGGCTGTAAATAGGTTGAAAAGGGTCGGTGCTAAGACTCACCCTTGCTTTAGGCCGTTGGTGGTTGGAATGTAAATGTAAATGTAAATGTAAGGTGTTTTGTAGCGCGCTCAATTACTACCGGAGTATCCTGGCGCGAATGACCGCTGGGGAACCCGTCCTGGCTTTCCCTGTGAGATGGTCCCATGCTGGGTATCTCCAAGGTGAAACCAGGCATCCCCGGCGTCTGTGGGGGGCCGTTGTAGCGATGAGGCAAGCTTAATGCCCAGAGTTACCGAGTGTGATCACTGCCCAAAGTGGGCACCGAGGCGAGAATTATCAGTCCGCTGACCCTGGTCCTCGACCCTGCCGCGTCGGGAATCGAACCCTGGTCCCGGGCCGTTCTCAGCCTCCGGGTCTGCCGCCTCTAACCAGTGAGCCACACCTCGCTACTGGAATGCGCCTGGAAAGGTGTGTGCCATTGCCGAGCTTTATCTGGACCCACGTGTTGGTGTGCAGTTCGATCAAAAGGTTCAGTAGGGGATCGGGGATCCTCCAGGAGGCCAGCTTTCTCCAGAGGTAGCCCCGGTTGACGTTATCAAACGCCGCCTTGAAGTCGACAAAGCAAAGGTGAAGAGCCTGTTTAGTCACCCTTGCTTTGTCAATAAGTTGCGAAATTGCCAGCAGGTTTGTCGTTGTTCCCGTTTCTCTGCTGAAACCAGTTTGGCTCGGCGGAATTATATTATGGTGTGTAGCCCATTCGCACAGGTGGGTCAGTAAGAGCCCAGCAAAGTATTTAGCCTCGATATCCAGGAGTGCTATCAGCCGGTAATTTTTTGGCAGCGTTCTATCCCCCGCCTTGTAGATTGGTGAAATGATTGAACCCCTCCATGAGGCAGGAAGAATCCTGGATCGGCTCACAGACGTGAAAAGAGGGGTTAGCGTTTCTGCCCAGTATTCTGGCTCAAGTTTGAACAGGGCCGGAGGAATCCCGTTTGGCCCTGCTGCACCATCCTTCCTTCCCTTCGCAATGAGTTTAAGCAGAACCGCGGAGATTCCAGGTTTGCATTCTAGCCAAGTTGTTGTTTGTAGCGGTTGGCCCTCTGGGGCTTCCTGGGGCTTACTTATAGTGGCGACCTGTTGGTTAAAATGCGAGTCTAGGAAGGATTCCCAAGAAGATTTGGTAATGTTAGACGTTATTCCGCTGTTTTTTGGATTTATGATTTTGTTTATTGTAGACCAAAACTGAGCGCTGTTATTACCCTTTAAGTTGTAATGAAGTTTTTCCCAGAGGTCGTCATCATTGGATCTTTTGACTGTCCGTTTCAGTTTTTTTAGGTCCGACCGATCCTTCTGAAGTTTTGCAAGAAGGACCTTGTTCCCACGGCTTTTTCTCAGCATTCTTAACAGTATGTTGATCTCTTTTTTGTGGGTTTTTACGGCTGATTTCTGGGAGCTTGAGATCTTTCTTAGGGCACCAGAGCCAGCAGATGAACTGTGCCGTACGATAGATGAGTATTGATTTGCAAAATCAGCCGTAAATTGTTCCCAACCTGCTACAGGGTTGCTCGAGGGGTAGTTTAAGCTGTTTAGTTGACACCAGCCATTGGAGAAAAGGTCATAGTGACGTTCTTCTTTCTCTTTAAGCCCGCCCTTTTCAGATTGGGTTCCTTGACTTACTGCTGAAGTAAAAGGTTTCTTATCTTCTTTATGGATCCAGATGGCCCCATAAAGAAGATAAAGAACCTTTTATGCCAGCAGGAAGTCTGGGCGCCCAGTCTGGAAAGGACTGGACTTACAGACAAAAGGCTGTGTCATGGCGAGCCCTTGTTCCTTCAGTTGCACCCTTCGGCCAAGCAGCCCGTGTGCTTTCGCATGTCAGAACATTTCTACCCTAGTTTACGGTATATAGAGTACTTTGCATTTTTGCCAAACTATTTCAGAAATAAACATTACTCTTGCAGAAGTTACATGCCCCCCACCAAAGTCTTGGAGGGATGGAGTAGGAATAATGATATGACGTTCCCTACTTCTATCTACACTACTGTGCTGGCCTCAGGGCTCAACCGAAGCTGCGGATGAAGTAAACAGATAGCATTGTGACTCGCACCTGCGTAATGCGACGTTGTTGCTACGCCCCCGATTCTGCGCAGTGCCTTCCTGTGCCCGGCAGACATGGCGACTCAGTGCTCCTCACCTTGGCTGTCGGTCACTGTGTCCCGGGGCCTGTGGAGCTGTGCCCTGAAGTGCCCTGGGGAAACGGGGCGGGTCCACAGGCAGTCCTTGCTCTTACAGCCCATGGAGGAGTTACACCCGAGAAACTAAAGGTAAGAGCGTAGGTGTCATGAACCTGGACTATGTGCATGACAGCAAGGCAAAGTGTATGTGTCAGTATTGACCTTTGGGACAGAGAGGGATATATTTTGACAGTTTACAGTAGAGTTGACTGTGGGCATGGGCGATACACTCAAGTGATATGGACATTTTTATTTCACAAATCATTATATGTTGGTCTTACTAACGCATTTAATGCGAACTAAACTACGCTTCCCAGAATGAACTGGTAACCGAATCTTCTCGTTGTTACTTTGCTCAGGAGGATTCCTGTTCTGCATGTGTGATAACACAGGGAGGTGCATTCACAAAAATCTGTCCTAGAACAACAATACCTTCATGAACTGATTTACATTGAGAGGTATAAAGCGTATTGTTTTAATCAAGGATTGCAATAAAAAGTATAAAACACCACACAATGTAAGTATTGCAAAATGTCAAAAGAAACTTCTAAAATGATAGAATTCTAAAACCATGACATACAAGAGAACGGCATCTATGCGGGTAGACTCACGGCGTACACTTCCGAATATGAGCACAATCTTTAAATCACATAGTTAATAATTCGTGTATCTGATCTAAAAATGTCCTAAAAAAAGATGTAATTTCTTAAATTCAGTTTCAACACGCGAGGTAAATTAACATCCACTGATATGCTGAAGGGGTACATTAAAAACATCGAGGATCCTCAAGACTATAACTACGGTCCCCAGAGCTCCCCTTTCCCATGTCCATGCGCCGGTAGCTTATCAAATCCAGGTCTTTGTTTTACTGTCTAGATCTTGGAATCCTGATTTTACAATTGGAGAAATATCACTACACACCTCAAAATACACCGGAGAGTTGAGAAATCTGGGTCTGTAGAGCAAGGGTGAACACCTGCCAATAGGGATATATGTGATAAATTAGCCAGTCAACGGTTAGGTGTGTAAGTGATAGATGAATGTCCATATGTGGCAACAGCAGAAGTAGATTAATATAGCATTTTGATACCATTGACTTGGCTGTGGAGCACACCAAAGTAGATACAAGCTTGAACTTGCAGGATTGGTCACTTTTTCTGGCGTAATGCAAGTTGTGGCTAGTGCTGCAAGTAGCCTTCTCCTGAGGCCGGGATTTTCCTGTGATTCTGGGCAAATCACGCAACCTCCCCGTGCCTAACAAAAATGAATGTGTCCTCATGCAACGCAACTGGAGTTTGTGTAAAGCGCTCTGATACCCGATACCTTCGGATCAAGTTTGCGCTATATAAAACTCCGTAATAAAATAAGGAGCACTCACAAATAGTATTTTCTCTTGAAATTTCCATAGGAATCTTTTGAGGGGAGAACAGACATTAGGGGTATTAGGCACAGAGCATGGCCAGTGTCACACCTCGTTTTCTGAAAGCGCTGTGGTTAGGGCTACTGAGCGCAGGAAGAGGTTGAAGGACATAGCACGTGCTGCATAGTTGGCTGGAGGCGCAGCTGAGTTGCGACCCGTTCAGCTGCCTCCAGGAGCATGCCTTCCCAGCAAACAAAGAGGCTGGAGCGAGGCGCAGCAACCCTTGCGCGGTGTGACCTGTGACACGGCCACCCTAGCCAGCTGCGGCCTGCAGGAGGAGCTGGGCACGGAGGCCGGGCTGGAGTGGGCACTCTGGGCATGGCAGACCCTCGAGAACATGACAGCCCGCACGCCTGAGTGTGTGTGTGTGGGGCTCTGTGTGTGGGGGGGGCTCTGTGTGTGTGAGGGGCTCTGTGTGTGTGAGGGGCTCTGTGTGTGTGTGTGTGTGTTTGTGTGTGGCTCTGTGTGTGTGTGGGGGGGGCTCTGTGTGTGTGGGGGGCTCTGTGTATGGGTCTGTGTGTGTGTGGGGGGCTCTGTGTGTATGTGTGTTTGTGTGTGGCTCTGTGTGTTTATGTGTGGGTATGTGTGTTTGTGTGTGGCTCTGTGTGTGTGTGTCTGTGTGTGTGTGGCTCTGGGTGTGTATGGGGCTCTGTGTGTGTGGGTCTGTGTGTTGTTTGGGGGCGGGCTCTCTTTGTGTGTGGGACTCTGTGTGTGTGGGTCTCTGTGTTTGTGTGTGGGTCTGTGTGTTTGTGTGTGGCTCTGTGTGTGTGTGGCTCTGTGTGTGTGGCTCTGTGTGTGTGTGGCTCTGTGTATGTGTGGCTGTGTGTGTGGGACTCTGTGTGTGGGACTCTGTGTGTGTGTGTGGGTCTGTGTGTTTGTGTGTGGCATTTGCTAGAGAGTAAGCTATTGGCATTGTAAATGACAATGCCATTTATTTATCTGTTTTTAAAACCAACACATAAATAAAATTGTTGTCATTTACAATGCCAATAGCTCTAACTTTGGCAAATGCAAGATCATTGCATTGTAAATGCTTGTTATTCCATACTTTGAGGATTTTAAAGGTACCCAGAGTTTGTGGCTTCCCCCGTAGAAACTGAGAAAATGTTGCAATATTTCTTATTGGAAAAAAGTGAAATGCATTGAGTGTGTGTTTACCCCCTAAAAATAGTATAAAAAAGGCTTGCTGTGTTCTCTTTCCATCTTTCAGATAGGTTTTCCTGGGGTTTTCCTGGGGACCCCAACACTTACAGTTTATATGTCTGGATTTTTACTTTAAATTCTAGTCATTCTTTGAATGTGGGTATCTGCTATTTAGGTCCAGAATGGTATGGGTTTGTTCATAGCCGACATTGTTTATCAACCTTGCTCACAATGTTCAGACAAAACTCCAGGAACAGGCAGAGAACGAACACAGCAGGCAGTTCTTATGTGAATGGCATAAACAGAGTCTGGCAAAAATAAAGTTATGTAGTAACGTGCGCAAAAGCTGCATCATGGCTGCAGGAGTTGTGCTAACTTAGTGATGTCGACAATGTACCTATCTGCCACGTGACACCCTGATTTTTGTCACATATTTCAATGGGAATTCATGTTGAATTCCAGAATTCAAGAAGTTCATTACTGGCTCTTTTCTGCCCAGATCTGGGACATTTTAGTAATTTGCTTATTGTTCCTTCATTTACCTCATCGTCAGTGAAGAGCAACAAAATTGCGTAGGAGTCTTTTGTTGCTTTTTCCTCCTTTGGTACCACTACTAGAAGAGACGGGACTGTTCCAAATAAAGGGTGGCACCTTGGATATTGGAATGGGTGGCGCTTTCCTCAGTTAATCAAGGCAAACATCATCCTGCGCTTGACACCTTCTGTGTTGACCTCACAATTCACCTAAACTTTTCAACTTTAACACCACCTATGTTTAACTTTATCATATTACTTATCTTTGTTTCCTCTCATGCAGACACGCTCCCGATTATGCTTATTTCGGACCTCTTCCCATGTCAAGTCCTTCTTTCTTTTGGGTTTCTGATGGAATCAAGAAGGACAACATCAGGGGCACTCTCCTTCCAAATTCATTATACATATACAGAGCCCCAACTGGGCACACGTCCTATACATTTATGGGGTAAAGTAGAGTAGATACAGTTACAATTTACAATGGGCTAGCTTGCATATGTTTTGCTTATGCCCTTTTCCCCATCTGTCTATCCAAATATTCTACTGCTCGGTGGGACCAATGTAAAAGAGAAAAGGAGACTACACAAACGTTTTACTAGGGACTATACAGGTATAGTGTTTGCTGTGCCCTGCGCTACTCATCATTGGAAGTTAAGAAAACGGTGATTTGCTACACTGTCAGTTTATGTTGCTACACAGTTTGTGTCCTTTTTACACAGTCACTGGCTAGGAGTCATTCGTGCATTGATGGAAGCAGTCCTCTGTGATTGCCTAAACACTAGTGAGGGTACGTTGTAGCCTTATGGATGTCCTCATTGAATTGGTGGTATCTGATAACAGTAAGACTTAAAAAATGTACCTGAGAGATTGTTTAAAAGCTTTATTCTATATGCCCCCTAGCACACATTAAAATCCACAAACACGTGTGCTCCATTTCAAGTGGACCCCGATATGTTTCACTGCCTGTGCTATTAGTGGCAGATATTCGAGTACTGAGAACAGTTGTCTAAGTGGGTTTCTCTGTTTCCTGGAAGAGAAAATGTAACCATCACAAACCATTTGTAGGGTACCATCTTTGCAGCATACAATGTGTGACATTGTGCTGCAAACAAATTATCAGAAATGTAGATATACTCACTAAAATTCACTTAAAAATAACCAATGGGAAACATTTAACATCAACAGCAATTATAGTCAACTTGTCTAACCACTAACTTGCAAAAATGGAAACCAGTATTTGGGACTGAGCCATGTGCCGATTCCGCAAAATGATCCATTTCTGTTTAGGGTGCCTTTGATTATTTGTAACAAACTGACCTGCTCCAAATTAAATACTCCTATTTTTAGTCCCTTTTTCTCTAAAGTGGCCTAGAAATCCTCACCAAATACCTCTGTATATAGATCTTATAAGGCCTTCATTAACAATCTCACCAGCCTTTTACAGAACAACACATTTTAAATGTTTATATCTGTTTGAGTGACTGTGGACATTGTGCCCTGTATCCCCACAAAGGATGTGACAGTAGTGGTGATATTCAGGAATTTCTATTAGATTTAGACTTCTCTTTGAGTATTATGAATATCACATCGTATCCAGGTCCGTCTTTTAAGTGTCAAATGCAAAAAGTTATTTATAATCATGAGAAGGTGGTGTCAAAGATGTAGATGGTTACTCCAGATTCTCTTACTTTTTTTTTTTTTTTTTTTGGTGTAAGAACTTTATTGCACTATTTTATCACATAGAGTACAAATCGTTAACCACCCATGGTGCACTTGCCTACAACCACATCGGGCCGGCTCCCTGCAACCATGGTTACGAGCAACTGTTCCAGAACTACACAGCCCATCAGCCGACATCCAGCGGACCGGCGGCGCATTAGTAGATAGAAATCCGTCGCGTGGCAGTGCTATGGTCGCATCCTTATACATCAATAATCTTACGTTTTCTCGGTTTTTTTGTACATTTAACTGAAAACTTAACTTAACTTTACAGTCCCCAACTTGTAGTTTCACCTCTGTAACCCTCCCTCTGCATCACAGCATCCTCCCCCCTAGGAGCCTGCACTGTACAACTGTTTGTCTTATGTTGTCATCAACATGCGTTCATTCATACAACTTCCGCTTCTGAATCTGCCGTGCCATGTACAAGTAAGTAGTCACGCAGGTAACCCCAGTAATCTTTGGGCCTAGAGCCGATCGTCAGTTCCTCCTCATATGTATTTTATTTATTTTTATTTATTAGGGGCATTTGTAGAGCGCCTGGTGTACGCCTGCAGGCGTGTCCCCGCGCTATTGAGCGTGTCTCGGCAGTACACCATGTCCTCAATCCAGCGTTTCACCTCTGGTGCTCTTTTACTGTTCCAGTGGATTGACACCCTTCTTTTAGCTAACAGGAGTGCGACCGCACAGAATTTACGCTTCAATGCTCTCAGGTGCGGAGTGATACCCAACAGGCAGATCTTTGCATCACAGGACATGTTAATCCCCAACATTTCGTTCAAAACCTGCACAACTTGTTCCCAATAACCCGCCACCTTTCTACAGTGCCATGCTAGATGCATGAAGTCAGCCCCTGCCTGGTTACACCTACAGCAGTTGGAGTCTTCTCGTAACCCGTGTTTGTGTAGTCTTTGTGGGGTGTGGTATACCTGATGCAAATACTTGTAGTGTATTATTTTCAAGTTCCCGTTAGGGGTGAGCATGCCCGTTAGCATGCATGCGGAGTCCCATTCCTCCTCCGTCAGAGGCTCCACAAGCCCAGTGCTCCACCTGTCCCTGGCCTTGAGTGTGGTGTTTCCCACTGCCCCTTGCGCACTTGCATAAAGTTTAGATACCATATGAGATGCCTTGTGTGTGGTCAGGAGTAGTTGTAAAGGTGCAAGTGTAGTTGGCTCTTCCGGATACGACGGGTAGTGTTCACGTATTGCTCTATGTAGCCTGAAAAAGTTGAAAGTAAACAGTTGAGACGGGTTTGAAATGTAGTGCAGTTTATCGAGTGTCTGAAATTCACCATTCCTGTATAGGTCCCCCAATGTGTCTATTCCGGCCCGCCTGAACAGATCCATTCCCACCTTTTCCTGTGTCACCGAGAGGGCTGGGTGGTGCGCCAATGGTAGAGTGGGTGCGTATAGTGGCAGACAGTTTGCCTCTTTGCCCAGGAGCCTCCATGCTTCAACGGTTGCGCCGACTGTGTTAATATCACGTTCATGTAGTCTGGTGCGTTTGTGTGTGAGTATATTAGCCAGAGGGATTGGGTCGGCGTCGCCCTCTTCTACCGCCACGTGTGTCAGAAAGGGCACTTCATGATACCAGAAATGTGCGTATTGTGCCTGCGCACATAAATAATAGAGATAAAAGTCAGGCACTTTGAACCCTCCCCTAGCGTAAGGCAAGGTCATGGTGCGTAGGTCCATTCTTGCTTGCTTGCCCGCCCATAGCAAGTTGAGCACAAGTGTCTTGATGTTTCGGAAGACAGCAGCGGGAGGTTTTATAGGGATGTTGTTGAATAGATAGAGAAATTTCGGTAAGAGCACCATTTTCACTATCGCTGCCCTGTCAGCCAATGAGAGAGGAAGTCTGTTCCATTTTTTAATTTTATCCTCCAGGGTTGCAATCGTCCGCTCATAATTTGTCCTGACGACTACCTCTGGGTCTCTGTGAAACCATATACCCAGACATTTCGTGGGTTCCTCCTGCCACTCCAACGGATAATCCAGGGGAGTTGGTTGCGTGCTGTCTGTTAGCGCTAGTATCAGGGATTTATCCCAGTTTATTTGCAAGCCGGCTTGGTGACCAAACTTGATATATTCCCTCAGGAGAGGATTTAGGTGTTGTTCCGGGTTTTTGACATACAGCACCATGTCGTCCGCGTACAGTGAAATGTGTATGGGACGGGAGGGCATTTGAATCGCTGAGTGATGATAGTGCTGTCGGATTTTGCAGGCCAGAGGCTCCAGCACCAAAGCAAAAAGCATTGGGGAAAGCGGGCATCCCTGTCTAGTGCCTCTGCAGATAGGTATGGGCTCTGATATGTATCTGTTTACTCTGATGCGTGCCGTCAAGTTTGTGTAGAGCATCGCTATCCATCCCTGAAATATCCATGGGAATCCCATGCGCACCAGCACCGCGCGGATAAATGGCCAGCCAATGGTGTCGAACGCTTTAGCAGCGTCTAACAATACAGCCACTGCCTTCGTTTCTGGTGCCAGATAGTGTGCTAACGCGAACAGCGTGCGGGTGTTGTGTGTGGTGGCCCTGTCCGGGATGAATCCCGACTGATCTGGTTGGATTAACATTGGCATGAGAGGTTTTAGCCTGTCTGCCAGCAGACTAGCTATGATTTTGGTGTCTACATTTAACAAGGACAGCGGACGGTAGGAGTCACATTTATCTGCATCCTTGCCAGGCTTCAGCAATGTGATGAGCAGGGCTTCCCTTAGAGACGCCGGCAGAGTCTGGGCTTCATGCGCCGCTCCATACATTTGTACTAAGTGAGGTGCAAGTGTGTCAGCGTATGCCTTATAGAATTCCGCCACAAATCCGTCCGGCCCAGGTGCTTTGTTGTTAGGTAAGCGTCTAATGGTGTCGGTGACTTCCTCTATTGTGATCGGGCGCTCTAGGTACTTTCTATGTCCATCTGCTAACCATGCCATCTCGATGTCCTCCATATATTTCAATAGGTCCGTCTGCGACGGTGAGGGGTGTGCTTCATATAGCGTACCATATGTGTTCATAAATTCTCTTAGTATACCTTTAGTGTCAGTGATCACCTCCCCGGTGTTGGTGGTTATAGTTGTGACATTTTGTGGTGTTCTGCCTGCGCATATCTTAGCGGCCAGCTCCCTGCCCGGTCTACCCCCTTCGCCATACCTCCTTGCGGTAGCTCGTTTGGTCACATATTTCAATTCGTCTGTCGCAAAGCTAGCATGCTCCGTTAATAGCACTTGGATATCCCCCAAGAGTTTAGTGTCTCCTGTTTGTGTGTAGGTCTGCTCTAGGGTTTGTATGGCGTGTTCACGCGTGCGTATTTGTTGCCTGATGTCTTTGAGGATACCAGACGCTGTACTGAGGCAGACTCCCCGGATGGTAGCCTTGAAAGCTTCCCATAGCAAGCCTGGGTCCTCTGTTGTCGGGCTGTTAATATCGAAGTATTCCTTCATTGCATTATGTATGGTGTCGACATATACTGGGTCTCTCAATGCAGACTCTTGAAAGCGCCAGGTGAAGGGAGGTGGGTCGTAGTGAGGGATGTCTACTTCTAACAGTACCGGACTGTGATCTGAGAGTGTGCGTGGCAAGTGCGTAACATCCGACACCCATGAGAGTACATCTTGAGAGCCCAGCCAGTAATCGATCCTGGACCAACTATTGTTCGCCGCATTTATGTGTGTCGCTGCTGTCGCCCCGGGGTTACGTACTCTCCAGAAGTCCACCAAATTTAGGTCCTCCATAGCGTCCCTCACCATTGTCCTAGCATTCCCATGTTGTTCTGATGTGTGTGCTGCTCTATCTAGTGCGTCCTGCATCGTGACATTGAAATCCCCTCCCCACAGTATTTGGGGTGTTGCCATGTTTGTGATATTGTGCCATACTTTGCTGTAAAACCCTGGGTCGTCCACATTAGGGCCATAAGTGTTCACCAGTAGGATCTGTTGGCGCCTAAGTCTGCCAGCCAGCAGTACGCATCGCCCTGCAGTGTCTCATTGTATGTCAGTAACTTCCAGGCCCGTACCCTTCCTGATTAATATACTAACGCCCCTGGAATATGTCGAGTAGCTAGAGTGAACCACTGTTTCAGCCCAACGTGCCCCCAGTGTTGAGGTGCCATCCCGCTCTAAATGCGTTTCCTGTAAAAAAACAATGTTAATGTGCAGTCTATCAAAATATGCAAATAGCCGCCTGATCTTTTTCGGGTTGCCTAGCCCCCTCACATTCCAAGTGACCAGTTTAAGCGTGCCCCTACGCGACATGTATACGTGTAAGGTAATAAATTAACCACAGCGGATAGCCCGTTTGCTTGTTGTATCGCATGCATGCGTCGCCGTACCTTATAACATGTAGAATAGACAATGCTATACGCTGAAAGTGAACATTATTCATTCGACTGTGCGCCCCAAAGGAGTTCGCCATGCTTCTCAGACACAGAGGTTTCAGTCTATTAGGTCTTGGTTGTCTCCATCTCCCCCCACCCACTTTAGCGCCCAAACTTTGCCAAAGCAATCCCTGAATTAACTTCAACTTTAACAGTAATGTCGTCATCCAACATAGTTCGAGGTACACCCTCCTGGGGGTGTCACCAGGTTCACACATCTCCATCCACATAGTGGATGTGGACTGTCGCATATGCGCTGTACTAGCGAATAACTTGCTTGCGATTTCTTCCAACCCCGTTCCCCCCGCCAGCACATTCGGCATCGCTTAAATATCAGTCTTCCGTTACGCTGTCTTCCCCATTGTCTCCAGTCCCAGCTCGAACTCGGGGTGACACTAAGCAAAGTACGCAGTGCTCCTCGCTCAGCCAGTAGTCAAGTAATAAGGCCGGTCAGGGCCATGGCCACCCACCCACTGCCACTCGGTCCAGTAGCCGGCCCATCCCGCCTGCAATCGCACTGCGTATACTCACGTCCGGAGCAGCACCTCCGCAGCATCACATACTTGGAGATAGTACTCACTGCAAGTCTGTAAGTGCTTTTCCGGTCCATTTGCTGCCACCCATGCTGCTTGCACGGTCCAAGTGTTTGTCTGTTAGTGTCCGTGCATAGAAAAATCTGTGTCACGTCCATGTAGTACAAACTTGTCGCCGGCTTGATAATGGTTCAATACACTCATTCCACATCGCTGGTCGGTTCATTGCGGTCGTGTTGTTTCCTCCGCTTTCCCTGTAGCTTGACGAAGTCTTGTGCCACCTGCACCGTTGGCAGTATGACAGGTTTCCCGCCAGTGAGGACTTTGAGCTTCGCCGGATACAGCATGGCATATTCCATGCCCAGGTCTCTCAGCTTTTTTTTGACGGGGGCAAATTCTTTCCGAGCCAGTTGTACCGCCATGGTGTGGTCTGGGTAGAACTCCAGAGTGTTCCCCTGATGTGTAATTTTCCCCAGCTCTCTCGCCAGCCTCAGGACCGTGTCTCTGTCCCTGTAATTTAGCATACGTGCGATGATCATTCGCGGGGTGGCTCCGGGTTTTGGCACTGGGGCCAGTGATCGGTGCGCGCGCTCCACTAGGAACACTGGAGATAGATTTTCAGCTCCAAACAGTTCTTTGAGTAGGTTTTCTATGTAGGTCTCCATTTTCCCTGTGTTCGTGGACTCCGGAAGGCCCGAAATCCGAACGTTGTTCCGCCTGGACCTAGCTTCCTGGTCCTCCACCCTGGCTCGCAGGACCTCCACTGTTTTCTCCAGGGCTCCGCATGTCTTGGCTGTGGTGCTCTGTTCGTCCTCAAGCTTCGAGATTCGCTGTTCTGCTTCCGTGAGGCGCCCTTCGTGCTGCTCAATTTTCGCCGCCATGTTGTCGACCCTCTGCACCACGTTATCCAGCTTGCCGTTCATCTCCTGTAAACTCTGCTGTATCGCCCTCAGCACTGACTCCATGCCCGTGCCCTCTGGTGTTTCCCGGCCCCCTTCCATCTCTGATTCCGCCGTATTATTTCTGCCTTGGTTCCGCTTCTCGAATTGGAGCTTGGATTGGTTCCGGTCGGGCTTCCCCATTTCGAGATGCCGCTTTGACTGGTGTCGCTCCGTTGTGTCAGGGCTGCCGCCCGACCGGCACGAGTCACTGTTGCCACAGTCCCTCCTCTTTCAGCGCGTGTGGACATCAGCGGGTTCGCTCAATTGTAATCAGGTCCCTTGCGAGGCCTCAGGTGTTGGGCGCAGCAGGTGCCCCTCTGTGCTGGACTCAGTCGGGGCACTGTGAGGGTATGGGTCCACACCCACACTCCCCACTGCTTGAGTGGTCGCCCTCGAGCTGTCGTTGTGGTCAGCGCTGTGTTATAGATAGCCAGCGTGGATGTTAGGTGCCTCTGCACGTTGTGTATTGCGCCTGCATGCCGGCTGCTGTGGCGCGCTCAGTACTCACTCCGAGTCCTCGTGTGGTCGAGCGCTCCACATGCGCCTGTGTTCTGGTCGGGGAGACCCGGTTAGGACCCACTCGCCTCCGCCCCGCCTCATGCGCAGGTGTCCCCGCCGGTTTGCGAGGAGCTCCGACCGGCAGGAGTGTCCGTTGTAGCCGCCAGCGTTGTGCGTTCCACGGGCGCCGCCATCTTGCCCTCAGTGGAACGCACGCCGATTCGGAGTGGCGCAGAGTTCTGGGGATCTGCGGGGGCCCCCCCGAGCCTTAGGAGGTGTCAACCAGCCGTATACCAAGCCGCGCCGAGTGTCTGCTTCAGTCCATACGCGCTAGGCGCCGGTAATCGCTTCGGGTCTCTGTGCCTCCGGAGCGGCCATTTTGAGCGGCGTCCGCGAGGGCTCCGGTTTTTCGGCTGTATCTTCTGCTTTCCGCACAGCGGGTCGTGTCACCGGGTCTGGAGATGTCAGCCCTGCATTCCGACGCAGAAATCCTTGCTCAGCACTTATTCTGGCGGGGTTTTAGGGGGTCAGAAGTCGTTAGGAGCGCGACCGCCCGGCGGAGCTGACTCGCTAGCCAGCCATACCGCAGTGCGCCCTCTAGCGCCCCCCCCAGATTCTCTTACTTTACACCCTGAGGATAAGATGAGCACTTTGTTAGACCACGCTCCCTCCCTCCCCCACCCACCCTTCAGTAATCCATCCTGTTCCAGTCACCCCATGAGATCTCCCATTTGCTCTAATATAAGGCCTTGGGAAGAACACCTAAATTCTGTGCAGCACATTCCCACTTACTGACAGGAAGGTGCTCTTTATATATTCTTCGTTGTCGACCCTTTCTTGTTTGTGTACATCCTGACTTCTCATTGGTTCTGTGAAACATGGTCACCTCCCATCTCTTTCAGTTGTGACTGACTCTCTCACTTGCTCATTTGTGCATTTTCCTCTCACTATCTCTCTTTTTGTGATTGTCTACTCACACTCTTGCTCACATGTGCTGGTTCTCATCTCTTTCACTCCCCTTTGTGCTCATTTCCTCTCTCACCCGTGTTCCTGTGCGCAGTTTCTCTATCTTAATCCTGCCTTTTGTGCCATATTAGGTCATTGCCTCATTTCTTCCCTCTTCCAGCTGTTTCCCTCCTCCCGCCACACAGCACCTCTCCCTCCCCCCCCAGGATCTACTTAATGGAAGCCGCAGGATAATCCCATTGATAAGGTCCTCATGCCAGCTCCCCCTGCGACAGGTCTCCTTTCCAGCTTGCCCACAGACCGCTATCCTCTGCTGCCTGTTTACCTACTGCCCCCTGTTTGTGCCTTCTATGCTCCTTTCTTGCTCAGTTTTAACTTTCCTACTCGCTTTTCTGCATTCACCTTTGCCTTTTCCTGCTTATTTTTCAGGCCTCTGTTTTGCCTTTTCTGCTCGTTTTGCTGCCCTCTGTTTTGCTTTTTAAGCTCATTTTTATGCCCTCCGTTTTGCCTTTTTTTCTTGTTTTTCTACTGTCTGTTTTGCTCTTTCTGTCTGTTTTTCTGCCCTCTGTTTTGCCTTTTCTGGTAGTTATTCAACCCTCTGCTTTGCCTTTTCTGCTCGCTCGTTTTTCTGCCCCCTGTTTTGTTTGTTTTTCGTCTTGTTTCTTCCCTCTTTCTGCCATTTCCTCAAGACCTGGCTTTTCGATGGAGACCTTGCAATCCAGTGCCCTGATACCCCCAGGGGTGGCAGGGCCGTGCTCTACAAATGCTGATTGATTGAGCGGAGTTCTGGAGTGCGTCTTTTTCATGGACACTTATAAACATATTTGCACTAGATCCATTCTGATTACTTATTACTAAAATGTATATTTTTAAAGCACCGGTTTTATCTTAAATACAATGCATTATTGTGGCATCCTATTTTATGCTGTGTTATGCAATTTATATATAATGACATATTCACAGTGCTGGGACTAAGTAGCACTATAAAGAAGTCACTCTGTCTCATTGCACCAATAAGGATTTAATTCTGACACACTATGGTCTCAAACACACACACACACACACACACACACACACACACACACAGATCTGCAATGATCATATTCGCTAAGCTCAAATTTCATAACAAATTAGTTTACCTTGCATTTATTTTTCATTTAAGGTGCCTGCATGTTATTTTTCATGCAATCACCTGAAGGTGAAAAAACCCCACAACGTTTAGAATATTTTGTTCTTTTTCACCACGTTTTGAGTCCATCTCCACACTCACTGACGCTGCTCCATGGCACTCAGTATTACAACCCTTGCACTGCAACTGCTGCATTTAAATGAAAACAACCTGGAAAACCGCCAGTCACACTTAGAGGCTATCTCCATTTAGAAGTAAATGGAGAGGGATTTGCGCCCCTCTGGGAATGCATTCACGCACCCTGAGAGTGGCGCTCCCCACAGGTTGAATGCCACTTGTCTACGGTGACCCTGGGATGAGTTGTGGAGCAGTTTGTTTGCAGACATGGTAGTGTCCGGGGCACTCTACTAGGACAGTGTGCCCCTGCATCCCACGCATCTTTTTGCTGCTGCAGCAGCTCAAGGTGAGTGGCAATTGTGGCATACCCTGAACCGATGCCCTAACTCGTCCTGCAACAATGCCACCCCAATTGCATGAATCTGCCCTGACTGGGCTGGTCTCTCCAGCTGGTTGGAGATTTCTCCACAGGATATCACCTGGGCCAGTGTATCAGCCTGAAAACATCCTGTTGCATTGTCATCACCAAAAGAAGAGCCAGCATATCCCGGGAACTTGGCATCCAGGCACCTCCTTTGATGGATTTTAGTCTTGCTTGTGGTGTATACATGCCTCAGCCCTCATGAACTTCCTAACACACAAGCCACATTAAGGGCCTGATTTAGAGTTCAACGAACGAGTTACTCCATCATAAACGTGACAGATAGCCCGTATTACAAGGTCCATAGGATTAGGGTGACCGGACAGTCCCCGTTTTTCACCTGCTGTCCCGGCAGATTTCAGCAATTTTAGCTCTAGTCCCGGTTTTTAGAGGGGGTCAACTGAAAACACTTTTTTGGGTATTCTAAAGCTGAGCTAGTTAGCAGCTGTTATAAGTAAGCAATTTGATTAAGAGGTATGATGTTAGTTGTAGAAATTACATTTTATTTATTTTCTTAATGCATCTTTTGTTGATGAACAAAAAAATGCTGTTCACAAATTACGTGTGGAGACTTAAGCATCTGCCTGCCTATTTTTTTGTTTGAGCAGTTCTTTTATGCCACTGCAGAATGTGGCCTCATCTACGTAAACATTGTAGTAGTTAACGAGTAGGGGACAACAGGATATGGCGAAAGAAGCCCAAAACGTTGGATTAAATGTGAGGGGGTAAGGAGGAGTAAGGAGGTGTTTTTGGAGGGAATTGAACGGGTTTTGAGAGGACTCTCACCCACCCACAAAACAGTAATATCATTGTTATTTACAGGTCCGTTTACATAGTTAGGACTAGGAAAAGGCAAAAACAAAATGTGAGAGCACAATTTGTATTTTGTTTTACAATGTGTTCAAATATAAATGGAAGTCATAAGTTAAAACCTCAGTTCTAAACTCATATATAGCTTACATTGTTTCAAACACTTGCCACACACTCCTTATAAATACACAAGTCTTTGTATAAAACAATCTTCCACCCATCTCCACCAGAATCCTTTTAGTCCAACAGTCAATCTGAGCAAGGCTGAATACATAAACAAGCATTTGCAATGCAATAGGTCTCGCATTAGGAAAGTTTGAGCTATTGGTATTGTAAATGACATTTTTTTATTTATGTATTGGTTTTGAAAATAGCGAAAATAATAGCTTTGTCTTTTACAATGCCAATATTTTTAACTTTTGCAAATGTGACACCTATAGCATAGCACCTTTAGCGTGATGAATGTCCAGATATACCTTTTGCATCCAGAAAGATTTGCAGTTTAGTAAAAAAAAAATAGATAGATATTAGCAGCACTTGTTAAAGAGGAGGATGAAATGTATTATGCTATGTGGTTGCGCATGCATGAATAATAAATAAAGGGGAAGTGTCCACCTCACTGGGAAGTCAATGGACAAGGGGGGAATATAAATATTTAATCTAACTGAGGACATATTTACACAAAGTACCTGGAAGAGAACGGTTTTATAATATGTTTGTATAACTTGGACAAGGGGATGCATTGCTGACAATTTAGAAGGACATACATGCCCTAAGGGCATGTATGTCTGCAAATTGGCACTGTTGGACAAGCAAAAAAAATGCTTTTACCAAGGTTTTCATTATTTACCACCAACTTATAGTTGGTGGTAAATAACGAATCCTAAAAGGGGAAAAACACTCATTTGAGTGCTCCCTACATAGCAAAATCGGTAATTGACCGATTCAGTATTTTAAGGAATCGGTAATTTACCGATTTCTAAAATACTGATTCGGTAAACTACCGAATCAGTAAAATGCCCACCTACATCTCATTTTCCAAATACTGGTCGGTAACGGCCGAAATTACTGAATTTCGGCCGTTACCGACCGGTATTTGCCTACCTACATCTGGCCCATAGTGCATGACATGTAGGACAATGTATCACAGTGGTCTTAGTCATTTTTGACATCTTCTACCAGGATGCTATTCCAGCGTGACCACCTAGCTCTCTTCCAAAAGCCATTCCCAAGGCTTGTATAGTCTAAGTCATAGCTCAGAATCTTCCTATGAATCGCCCACTGGCTGAGTCTATTGGACTTTGTTTTTAGTCCTGTTCCTCAACCTCATACCACAGGCCCTAAATGTTTTCGTATTCCCCTGGGCCCCCCTTGCCTTAGATACAGACTCTTCAGCTTGCATGCACCACTCCACGTTGCAGACTCACTGGGCCACTTGAGGTCCCATAGCCTGATCACATCTTTTTTTTGCTAGCATAAGGGCAATATGTATGTATGTATGTATGTATAGGCATTTATATAGCGCACTACTTACCCGGAGGGTCCCAAGGCGCTTCGACCGCTGCGAAACCCTTCCTGGCTTCCCTGAGAGATGGTCTCTTAATGGGTATCTCCAGGGTGAGACCAGGCATCCCCGGCGGTCTGGTGGGGCCGTTAGTGAAGATGAGGCAAGCTAATGCCCAGAGTTGCCGAGTGTGATCGCTGATCAGAGTGGGCACCGAGGCGAGAGAATTATCGAGTCCGCTGACCCTGGTCCAGAAACCTGCCGCGCCAGGAATCGAACCCTGGTCCCGGGCCGTCCTCTGCTCTCGGGTCTGCTGCCTCTAACCAGTGAGCCACACTACTTCACTATATACAATATAACGAAACATGCTGTGTCTCTGCAGAGACTGGTCTCGCCAGATCCCCATGCATATACCCTGTGCGTTGATCTCAAGCCTGCCATTAATAACTCTTGAAATACTGTGTTGTATCCCTGCCTAACACTGTATCACCATGCCTCTACAATTACATTCTGTACTGCATTTTTCTGTATCTGTTTTGTACATTATAAAGAGTCGAGCGCAAGTGTAGTACACCATATGAAGTATTTTCAATTATCCTTCAGCGTACCTAGGTCCTGTTCCCATTCGTGTCTGAGGCCATCAAGTGGTATCTGACAGTTTCCTATAGATCCAGGACTGCAGAAGTATTTAATGTTTTTTTTTTCATTTTCAATAAGAAATGTAGAATTTTGGATTTAGTTCACAAAAAAGCAAGCAATTGTACACTCCCATGTGATTTTGGTGCTGTGTTACGTGGCTCATTTTCCCCTTTTCACTGGCCAATACCAGGAGATTTTACCTGTGGGTGAAAGCCAGTGAAAATTTCGCATTTGTCCACCCTATCTACATTGAGGGGCTGACAAATGGCAACAACTCAGACGGGACTTAATGGTTTATCCCATTGAGCTTTAGGTCAGCGGTGGAAACGGAGTAGATTATGGCACTGACATAGTGAAGCTCTGGATGACTCTAAAATGGTCTTGTGGCAGTGTAGCGCCAACGCAAGCTCCCTTGCCCCATGGATTGAGTGTAGCTGGGTTACAGGCAGGATTTTTTTGTGTGCAATAGTGGAATCCTTCCTGCACGAAAAAAACATCTTTAGAGGGATTTTTCGCTTTGCATATGTGATGCTGAATGCAACGAGAAATAAAGAAATGTCTCTTCCTTATTCCTTGTTTGGATAGGAAAACCGTTGTGGGTACATCCAAAATTTACATATCTTTGTAAATCTGGGAATGTGTCTAAATCTATGGGTAGGGCATGGAGGCCCCCTTGTTCTATCAATGGAAGGCCTCCACGATGGAAGGAAATGCATGGCAGTGCTATTTTTTTTAGGTCGAGCTGGAGAATGAATGCGAATGTTGCCCACCTCCTGGGAATCTGAGACAGGGGTCAGGCACGCGCAGCGATTGGTGTCTGTGGACGCGCACTTCCAGGCCGTCGCAGTGCACATCTCCTGCCTCAGATTCCCTGAATTGCGCAAAGACACACATACACACACACATGCAGGCAGGCACACACACAGACGCAGGCACATACAAGCGCACACACACACACGCACCCCCACCCCCCACGGGCTCACGCGCACACACACAGCCACGCACGCACCCCCCACCACTCACGCGCACCCACACAGACACACACACATATTCCCCCCTCCACTCACCGTGCTCTTTTATCACGTCGCCTCGCTGCGCTCTACAAACTCCGCACTCCCCTGGTGTTTTCTCCGCTGCATCACCATACGCGGGGCTTCCCTCACGCTTGGGAGCCCCGCGTCACCGCTGCTCTCGGTGGGCCGGGCTTCCCGCAAAAAGCGGAAGTCCCGCCCCACGACGTGACGCTACGCAACTTCTGTAATTTTTTACTTTGCGGGATGCCGTACCATGACAGAGGCAGCTCGCTCTTTCATTTGACGCTGACAATTTCCCTAATTATTACATTAGTCTTTGGTGTAAAATGTAAGTGCAATCGCCAAACGACCGTCCATTCAATTGAAAGGGCCCCATTCCAACATGGCGGAAACGCGTCCGTCCACCTGTTGTGGGTACTTTACAGTCTGCTTCTGTGTCCAGGCTCTCCACCCGGGCGATGTAATAACGAATCCTCGGGTTATGCGCGAGGAGCCCCTGCCTGCAAAACGGAGTGGAGGCACCGCTGCAAGCGACGGGGGCGTACCCAGGTGGCTTCGGCGTCAACAGCTGATACAGTATGGGTGCTGGAGGGTAAGAAGGGGCGACGGGGGCGCGCCGCATGTTATTGCATACTTCCTGTTCGATATTTATGACCTGGTCTTTCATTTCCAGTAGCTGGACAGAGGGTTATTCACCTTACTGCGCTCGTCCTTCCCCATATCACTCACAGCGGCTGCCCGAGCAGAGTGGGAGGAGCCAAGGACACAAAGGAGGCATGTGAGGGGCGTCCGATGACTGACAGCAGACCACCCCCAAAAATAATAACAACAAAGTGCCCCCTGCAGGGGGATGATAAGTGCAGTTGTGCTGAGGCTGCATCCCTGCGGCGAAACACCTGCAGGTAGGTGGGCGGGGGATGCGTGAAGTACAGTCAATACACACTGCACCCTCAAACACACTGTACACACTGCACCCTCACATACACTGCCCACACTGCACCCTCACACACTGCACACACTGCACCCTCACACACACTGCACCCACCACACCCTCACACTCTGCACCCTCACACACACTGCACACACTGCACCCTCACACACTGCACACACTGCAGCATCACACACACTGCACTGCACCATCACACACACTGCACACACTGTACCCTCACACACACTGCACCCTCACACACACTGCACCCTCACACACCCTGCGCACCCTCACACTCTGCACACCCTCACACCCTGCGCACCCTCACACCCTGTGCACCCTCACACCATGCGCACCCTCACACCCTGCGCACCCTCACACACTCTGCAATGGAACATACACTCCAAATACCACTCAGTGCCACATAACACTCTATATATCTGTCGCCCTCCCTCTATCTATCGCCCTCACTCCATCTATCTATTGCATCACCATAGCATCACTCAGCTCCACCACAGCATCACTCAGGGGCACCATAACATCACTATGCGCTACCACAGCATCACTGAACGCCACAGCATCGCTCGACGCCACCACAACATCAGTCAGCGCCACCACAGCATCAATCTGTGCAACCATTCAACAAACAACTGGTTCAAATATGTTCTCTCAATGTTTCAAGCTTTATTACAAATGTCACAAAAATATGTTAATATTTCACTTCTGTTCCTGGATTTTCGTCACAATAAAATACAATGAACATAATCTTCACAAAAGTTATTTACAAAAGCATTTGCCATTATAAATTACAATAACTTTTATTCAAGTATTAATTATTAAAAAAATAAGCCATTTTTATTTGTAATATCAATACATCTAAGTCACGTAAATACAACACATATTGCATTACAAATGCTATAGGTGTCACATTTGGGAAAGTTAAAACTATTAGCATTGTAAATGGCGAAGCTATTAATTTTGCTATTTTCAAAACCAACACATACATAAAAAAATTGTCATTTACAATACCAATAGCTCAAACTTTCCTAATGCGAGACCTATTGCATTGCAAATTCTTGTTGTTTTTTGTTTTTACAAAAGTACTTAAGGCAGTGCAAATTGCCTCTTGCATTGCTTTGTAAATAGCACTTAAGACTTTGCGTTATCTTGTGCCACACAAGGACAACTCAAAGGCCTACTAAATATAAGCATTAAATGGGTTTCATACCAATTTTGGTAAACATGTAAAACATTATTTTACAAATTTAGAGTATATTTTGTTATCCTTTATCCTACCTGAAGTTACCACATATGCCTTATGTTTTTTTTCAACGCTTAATCACATTTCTTAATGTCTATTTACACCTGTGATATCTCCCTTCTGCATGTGGAGCTCTGCCCTGTGTGCAGAGACACCGCCGGCACCCAGAGCGGAGACTCCCAGTCGAGGCAGAGAACACAGCCTACCACGAATACACAGAAAACTATATACAGAAAGAGGGAGTCCGATATTTTGAATTCATTATGAGCCAACCTCTACCCAGAAAAGTCTCCTTCATTCTGCTGCTCCTTGCACCTATCTTGCCCCCAATATGGTTGAGGGACTCGTGGAGAAGGCATCCCCCGTCACGAAGACAGAATGGAACATCATTAGTGAGAAGGTGCTTGCAAACTACCCTCTTCTTTATGGGATACCATACAGCCAGCTGAGTAATGCAACACGTACCCAGAAATGGAGAGACATTGCCTCAAGCTGCATTACAGTGATAGTTTACATCTGGTGGCCACAAATGATGGAAGGATCTGTGTCGCTGGGCCTGTATAAAGGCCCATGACATTACAGGTGTGTCCTCCCAGCATAACCTCACTATCAGGTAGACCCTCCGTGCTCACCTGGAAGAGCTTGAGCAGCAGAGAAGGTAAATACATGTACCTTATTATTCATAATGTAGTTTGACCCGAGTGGTGAGAGAGATGTCATTTTGTGTTTGTTACCTTTAACATAACCTGTGTCATAGCTCCAACATTTCAAAGGTCCATACATTAGTATTTCATTCAGCTCAACTTTTTTACAAGGTATTTTGGAACTTGTAGTTCTCATTTCACAAATGGGTACAATTGCATTACAAGTGCATTTCGTATATAACAATATTGGGCGTGTCATAACTAGTGGCCCAGGGACCTATTTAACTTTGATTCCATGCTGAGGGTTTGTCCTAAAAATGTTTTGTTAGTATCACAGTTTATGATGTTACTATGTTCTAGCAAGCATGCATTTTTGTTTCTCTGTATTACTATTTGTTGGTTGCAATATAGTCGCATCACCCCTTCTTAAAGAATGCCCAGACGTACCCTAATACATTGGCCAGCTAGAAAAATTCAACCTTGGCTAGGGTAGGTGCTTGAGAAATGTGTGACGTTTCAACTTGCCACTCACATTGAAATAAACAAGCTATTAGTCGCTTGTCAGTTTGGGTTTTGTAGGGGCGCAGCGCTGAAATCCTAGACAACACAGCATGTTGAGCGATGATGCTGCCTGCCTCCCGCATTATCTTTTTTGATTTCTTGGCAGCCTTCAATGATGTTGCTAAAGATTTCTGGAGGTTCTTGTGGAATGCAGGTGCACTCAAGGTAAGATCCTGAATAGGTTCTGATCTCCCATGATAAATTGTAAGTAGCTGTTGGACCTGGCCCTTTTTGCATTTCTCCCAGCCTTTATTCTCTGTGTAGTGTTAGTGTTTTTTAGGCTGCTGGGCACTTTAGCCCTGTGGTCCAGTGTAAAGTGCGTGCGCTCTCTGTTACATTTAGTGGGAGTGAGGCTGGCCTGCCCTCCCATAGGAATGTTGGGGGATTCCCTGCTCAGTGTGTCAGTGGTAATTCCTGTTATGAGAGTTGCAGTATGGTCAAGTCTGGTATGTATGAAATTATGAGAATAAATGCCGTTCCATGGTGTGCGCAGATTTTTTATGACTGTGTGAGAAATTTCACTTTTAGAAGTTGCCATTTCTGTGTGCTATGTGTCCGCTTGCTTGATGTGAATTGCATGTCTGGTTTTGGATGGACAGGGCAGGCTGAGCCAGATGTGGGTTGAATAGAGGGATCTGCAGTTGGAGAATGGGGAGGTGTGACCCTTTGATCTGAGCAGGGCTGTGCCTGGCAAGGTGTATGATGGCTCCACCTCCCACTGTGCAGCTGATGGCAGACCCCCTCTTCCTCAGAAGCAGGATGCCACTTTGTAAACAAAGTGCTCCAGGACCACACCTAACTGGTTCTGGCTGGGTTCAGTGACTTGTGACTTTTAAGAACAAAGGCATTTGGTGGTATAAGTAAAGGGGCTGTGACCCCATAAAATTGTTCAGTTTCATGGTGCTCTTCTAGTATGATGTGCTGTACCTGATCCTGCTGGGGCATGCTGCTGTTGGGGCCCAGGAGGAACTAACTTCTGGATATCGGGTTGTGCACCACCAAATTGTTCATTAAATTTCGACTGGGTATCACTCCCCTCCTGGAGTGTATGTAATACAACTTCAAGTTGCACACTTATTAACTCATAAGTGTGTCCCCCTAGGCACCAGTAATCTTGTGCTGGAATCTCCAGCGTATAACTTCAGTTCAAAGTTCAACAATGCTTCTCAATAATGTTTACTCCATTCGATGTTTTTTAGTTCAAAACCAAAGGTGTTTTATTCACATCAACCAATTAAGGGCCTGTGTACTGGAAATAGTACCAAAAAAAGAAGGACTAATGAATAAAAAAAACCTCTTGAAAAGAGAAAACTACTGGATTTACTATCTCTGTAGCTTGAAGCCCAATGGAATGAACGTCAGGACAGAATTTACTTGCTATCTGTGAAAGTTTTATATATCAGTACTGTTATCATGCTTATGTATTAGAAAATATGACTTATAAGTTATGCACAGAAAAGCGAGCATCTTAGTGCTCACTCTATCACATGGGTCCTAGATTGATCTACCATTAACCACGAGAGCAAACGACTGTTCGCGCCAGCGAGCAATAAAGTTATCATACACAACCTTTAAAAAAAAAGTTAAACCAACACATAGCGCATGCGCGAACCAGCGCGTAGTGAGCATCGACTTTTGAATGGCAAGCGGAGCGGGACGGCTTCGCGGAGCAGAACGAGCAGGATTCACTTTAACAACAAGGTGAGAAATGGCAGGCGCAGTCATCCGACAGATAAAACAAGCCGTTTATCACGGTTTCAGGAACGGTTAGTGCCGAACAGAAGTAAGGATATTACCACCCGAGACAAACTATCACAGTGTAACGAGCACGTAATTAACAACAAACTAACATCGGCAGTTAATAAACAAACAGATACTCGACACATTTGCCTGTAACTGATAGAATAAACATAGCGAAATCAGCCAAGCTCCTAGTTCAGCCTCCAATTACATACGCAGCGCGTAAGAACATTTAAACATAAGGTTACAAGAATTTAGAATATGTTTTGTTTGTTTAATTTTAGACGTTCCCTGATGAAGGTGTAGTAATGCACCGAAATGCATTGGAACAATGGATTGTCTTGAATTTTGAATGAAATGAAAAGTGAATAAAACACCTTTGGTTTTGAACTAAAAAACATCGAATGGAGTAAACATTATTGAGAAGCATTGTTGAACTTTGAACTGAAGTGATACGCTGGAGATTTCAGCACAAGATTACTGGTGCCCAGGAGGAACTGCCATGAGGGCTTGCGTCCCTGGGACCTGCATTGCCCCTTGATTGCTGAGGACTTTTGCTTTTGAAGCTATGGCTCCCTGCGCCCTGTTAACACTATATTTTCATTCTTTCCTTGAGGAAGAACGTGTTACTTCTGGATGCCAAGACGAACCTCTGTCCGTGTAACTAGAGGGAAAGGACTTTGAAACTTCATCCATCTTGCTGAGGCAACTACCCAAGGGCCGTATTTGAGCTTGCCTCCTGCTGAAGTCTCAGAAACATTAGACTTCACCCATCAGCCGTCCAGATTCCTATTTGAGGGGAATTCTCCTCGCAGGTGAGGCCTCTGTTGAGAATTCCAGAGCCTCTGGTTCTACTGCAGGGAACGCGGGCTGAAAGGCATCGTTATCGCTATTGTGGGCCGCGGCATCTGAGGAGCTGTTGCTGCTGAGAGCCGCATTTGCCTGTGTTACCAAAGTCATCATTATCACTGTTGTGGGCCGCCGCAGCTGAGGAGCTGGTGCCGCTAAGTGCCGGCATTTACCTGTGTTACCAAAGTCATCGTTATCACTATTGTGGGCCGCCATAGCTGAGGAGCTGGTGCCGCTGAGAGCCCGCATTTGCCAGTGTTACCAAAGTCATCGATATCGCTATTGTGGGCTGGTGCAGCTGGGGAGTTGTGGCCGCTGTGTGCCCGCATTTGCCGTCCTACAAGAATCATCGCAGGCCGCTATAGCTGAGGAGCTTTGCCCGCTGAGTGCCTGCATTTGCCGTCCTACGAGAATCATCGCTATTGCTATTGTGGGCAGCTGCAGCTGCAGCTGAGGAGCTGGGCTGCTGAGTGCCCGCATTTGCTGTACTACGAAAATCATCGCTATCGCTGTTGTGAGCCGCTGCAGCTGAGGAGCTGTGCCGCTGAGTGCCCGTCTTTAAGCCCCATACTTTCACAGCTGTGCAGCACTTAGTGCCAGCTGCAACATTTAGGTCTGCACAATTGCGCACATGGATTCTGCTGCATTGGCAGCCGCCCTGACACTTTGGACTTAGGGCATTTTGAGCCCTGTTGAGAAAGCCAGTTGGCCAGGCGGACTGTTAGGTTTGTAGGGCGTCAGGCCCTAATGTGATGGATGTCGGGCTAGGTAATGTGGTTTATGTAGTATGATTTACGCACCCTGTTTTATGCCTCTAACTATGGTTTATGATTATGAGGTTTTGCATACGGTATTTATGTTTTAGTTATCCTTTACTGTAGTTTATGCTAGTGAGATTATTTCCTGTGAGTTATGCTTAGGAGGTTATGGTCTAATAAGTTTAGGCTTATGAGGTTTTTGCAGGATATATTTCACGCCTAATGTGATACTGTGCATAATATAATTTATGTTACAGGATGATGCTGATTCTAGTGTTTGCCAGTAATTTCTGGTTGTGTTCTATGCTTATTATATGTTCTCCATTTACTATCTTTACTAAGTGATGGTTCTGACAGTGGTCCAAGTGACCCTGTCATGTGTATATAATCCCCTGTAAATATTACCCAGTGCCAGTTGGCACAGTGTATATTGTGTGATTACTATTCTAATGTGTTTTATGATAATACAAAGGTTTTTTTTATATAACCTTGTGTTGAGTTCCTTATGTGGTGTGCCTAGTATTTTGTTGCTGTGTGGGTTGCGCAAATGCTTTACACATGGCCTTCGGGATAAGCCTGACTGCTCATGCCCAGCTACCCAGGGGTGGGCAGGTGTTATCTTTGGCGTGTAACTTCCTTGCCCTGACTAGAGTGGTGGTTTCTGCCTGGCTTAGGCGCAAGCCCTAGCCAACCAGAAATCCCTTTCTAACAGTAGCTGTGGAGTTTCACTTCAGATCTTGCCCTTGCTACAAATGGTGTTACTCAGTGTTTGGCCCCCATGTTGTTCAATCTGTTTATGGAGCTTCCTAGACTCCTGATGGAGCTGGCAGTTGTGACCATCCATCAATATTCAGATAACACTCAGAAGTACTTAAAAATCTCCTCAATCTAGAACATTGATGTATTGAAGAATTGTCCCTGGAACCTACAAAATTGGAAGTTTTGGTTTCCCCGAGTTAAATCCACAGGAAGCTGGATTCAACCTCTGCCTTTAACCCCATGACTCAAAGTTCAACTCAATGACTCAGTAAGCTGCAATGTGACAGTGTTATCCTACTATTACAGCTGATTTACCAAATGAAACTATAGCTACAGGTCAGGTCATCCTCAGTGATGTCATCTGTGATGTTACTGACCATGTCATGAATGATGTAATATGTGAGGTCATAAGCAGTGAATTGCGGGGTCGTAAGTCAAAGTTTAAAAAAAATATATATTTATTTTTAAAGTTTTGAAAAACCTTTATTGAAGGTAGAAAAAAAGGTAAAAAACATAGTATGCTACCTACATCCTTATTCAGGCCGGCAATGTGATTTAGCAAATATGAAAAAAATATACTGTACAGGTGGGAAAGTACACAGCAAGCCGCCTACAACCACAACAGGCCGGCCGCGTTAGGTGGGGTATTGTAGTTTAGGGGTAATCAAATGTATGTTATCATATGACATCAAATAAGACCTGTGGAGGAAAAAGGAAGTCACTTCCATCAGCACAACATATGCAGTGAGTATATAGCTGAGGTGAAGATGCATCCTGCTCCTGTAGGATGATGGGTGGTGTCTCCTGGTGTCCCGTGGTTTCCAGTAGCAAATATGTGTGGACGTGGGTGGGGGTCCCGTTGTGACAAGGCATGTTTCCACTAGGGTGGGGTTGCTTCTGTGTCTGTGATACTCTCCAGCAGGTACGTGTGTAGGGGCCCCCAAATATCCCTTGGGCTGGAGGAAGGGGGCTGGAGCTCGGCATAGGTATGTAGTTGCTCTTGGCAATAGATAATGTCCTGAAGCCAATCTTTAAATTTTGGTGCCCTCCCCATCGACAGGCAATTCGTCTCCTGGCGAGGAGGAGCGCAAGGGAAGTGTGCTTGTGCACTTTAGCAGCAATGGGTGCAGTGTAGCCCAACAGTGCAGTCAGGGGGTTGTCTGGTATGTGTAATCCCGTCATATAGTCTAGCGCATTCAATATCTCCGACCAGAAGCGTTGGATGGACGGGCAGTCCCAGGCCACTTGTTTAAAATTTGCTCCCTCCGTAAAGGTTGCATCTATTGTTATCTCGAAGCCGCAGGCGGTGTAGCCGCGCTGGAGTGTAGTAGGAGTGGTGTATATATTTATGGTGTATGATTCTAAGTCTGCTGCTGGCAGATATCTCTCCCGTTTGCCTGCAGCAGAATATCCACTGTTCATCGGTAGGGGGGTGTCCCAATTCCTCCTCCCACCTGCTTCGGGCCAGGGAGGGGTCGTACTCCCTGTTGGATTGGACCGTGCGGTACAGTTGCGAAAGCGCATGTGCAGGGGCAGTTTGTTGTAAAAGTGCGTGCAGCGGGAACATTAGGGGCTCTAGCAGGAATTCAGGTGTGATGGCTTTCACATTCTGGTGCAGTCTAATATAGTAAAACTGTTCCAGGGGAGTGGGATTAGTGTCGCCCAAAAAATCTTCACTTATGCAAATTTCCCGCCTGTTAGAGTTGCCCCCACGTCTGTATGGACAATTTTTCGGAGAAGCTGACGTCATCCGCCTTCTTGCGTAACCGGGACATCAAGTCTACCGGGGAGGGGTAAAAGCGGGGAGTACATTAATATGCATTGTGTGGCCATGGCTAAGTTGTGCCTGGCTTTAGTGGTTCAAGGAACGGTAGTAGAAGCAAGGCGGTGTGGAGCAGCGGGGGTACTGAGGTAGGCGGTGCAGGGGATGGGGGCCATGTAACCATCCTCTATGGCAAGGTGGGGCATGTAAAGGGGGGTTTCAATCAATAGGCGGCAATGTGGGCTTGTGCGCAGCTAAAGTATAGTCCCATGTCGGGTATTCCAAACTCTCCTGCGCAGAAGGGGCACGTGAGGATGTCCCATCGTAATCTGGCCCTCCCCAGGTAAGTCGTATGAGCTGAGTTTTAAGGGATGAGAAAAATAGCGACTGGGGGCGTAGGGGATGTTTACAAACAGATATTAACGTTTGGGCAATATGACCATTTTTATCAAGGCAGCCCTGCCAGCCATGGACAGGGGCAGTGCAGTCCATCTCGCTATCTTTTCAGTTATGGAGTCTAATGCGCGACCATAATTGGCTCTCATCAGTTCCTCACAATTGCGGGATATAATTATGCCAAGATAACTTAGCGTGTCTCACTGCCGAGACCTGGTATCGTTGTGCTGCGTTTTCACTTGTGTTGCTTCTAAATTAATTCTGCCTGAAGAGTAATTGTAACGGCATCGTTGTGCAGCGTTTTTCACTCGTGTTGCTTTTAAATTAATTCCGCCTGCAACTGCTTTTACATTATTTCCGCCTGAAGTGTATTTGCATTGCACTGCCCTGGTCGCTGCTTCGCTTCACTCCCGCTGACCTTGCCACAAATACCTTTACTTTCCAAGCGCGATAACCCCCGGCGCTCTGCTCTGCCCTCCCCTTCGCTGCCATTTTGTTGATGTTGTTGTTGTGAGCAGCGTGCGTCCTCTTGAGCCCGCCCCGCCTCCCAGCTGAGCCGCCCTCGCCCCTCCCCACTTTCCATATATGATAGATGTATTAGCGCGCAGCGTTCACGCGCAGCGGTCGCGCCCAATGCGCGCCAAAGGTAAGCCCGTCATCGCCCGTCCGCGCCTGGCCCGCGCCCAGCGCCAGACCCCCTGGCCCTCATACCACCCACCCACCCCGCATTACTTACGATGCCACCTCCCTCCTAGCCCTTAACCCCGGCCGCTCCCCCAACTGCGCCCAAGCCGCTCCTGGACACACCCATGGTCCCTTCTCATGCAACTCCTGCAAGTTCGACGGCACCAAAACCAACTCCTCATCCACCAATGCGACACACAGACCCGACACCAACCACCTAAAATGCATCCTGCTCAACACCCGCTCAGTCTACAGACACGCCATCGATCTCTGGAATCTACTAGACACCATCTCACCGGACGTCGCCTTCCTAACAGAAACATGGATGAACGCCTCATCAGCCCCAGACATCACCATTGCCATCCCAGAAGGATACAAGATCATCGGTAAGGACCACGTCAAGCATACAGGAGGAGGCATCGCCATCGTCCATAAGAATTCCATTCGCATCTCAACCAGCTCAGATGACAACCTTGCCAGCGCCGAGCACCTTCACTTCCAGATCCACACTGACCCCAAAACCACACTCAGAGGCACCCTTCTCTACCGGCCCCCGGGACCCCGTGCACAATTCAATGACGACATCGCTGACTTCATCACCCCACACGCCCTCCCCTCCGAGGACTACATCCTATTGGGAGACCTCAATTTTCACCTGGAAAAGAGCAATGACATCAACGCCACCACCCTTCTGGATAACCTCGCAAACCTCGGACTCAAACAACTTGTCACTTCCCCCACCCACATTGCAGGTCACACACTCGACCCTATCTTCACCTCCAGCAAACACGTCTCATTCAGCCACACCACAGCTCTTCATTGGACGGACCACAGCTGCGTTCACTTTTTCTACAATAAGTCCACAATCCACTACCACCCTCAACCCACCCTGCGTAGAAATTGGAACAAACTCACCATCGACCAGATCTCCTCATCGCTCCTTCAAATCCCTCCTGTCCACTCCTCAAACCCCGACCAAGCAGCCATTAACTTCACCCAATGGCTATCCAAAAGTGCCGACATCCTAGCACCGTTGAAAAAACATCAAATCAAACTTGGCAGCAAAAACGCCTCCTGGTTCAACGATGATCTTAAGAAATCCAAGAAACTCTGTCGCTCCCTCGAGAAAGCATGGAAAAAAGACCCAAATTCCAACACCAGGGACGCCTTCAAAAACGCCACCCGCATACACCACCAACTAATCCGGTCTGCCAAGAAAGCCGCTTTCAAAGACCGACTAGATAGCAACGCCCACAATAGCAAGGAGTTATTCAACATCGTCAAAGAATTTACCAACCCATCAGCCAACTCCAACGACATCACCCCCTCTCAAGCCCTCTGCGACTCCCTAGCTTCCTTCTTCCACAACAAAATTGCAGACATACACAACAGCTTCGACAACCGACCCGAAGACCAACCCACCCAACCTTCTGCAGGACCTTCACCCCCCTTGAACATCCTTAACGACTGGAACCCAATCTCCACTGAGGACACCATCCGCCTGATGAACTCCATCCACTCAGGATCCCCAACTGACCCATGCCCTCACCACATCTTCAACAAAGCAGACTCCATCATAGCTCCACACCTCCGAGACGTCATCAACTGCTCCCTCAACTCCGCCACCTTCCCGGAAAGCTGGAAACACGCAGAACTCAGCGCCCTTCTGAAAAAACCCACAGCTGACCCCACCGAACTCAAAAACCACCGCCCCATCTTGCTCCTTCCTTTCCTGGCCAAAGTCATCAAGAAAGCTGTCAACAACCAGCTTGCCGCCTTTCTCGAAAGCAACAAATCCCTCGACCCCTCACAGTCCGGATTCCGAGCCAAACACAGTACTGAGACCGCACTCATCGCAGCAACAGATGACATTCGAACCCTACTGGACAAAGGAGAAACAGTCGCCCTCATCCTCCTTGACCTCTCCGCAGCCTTCGACACAGTCTGCCATAGCACCCTATTACAGCGCCTCAGTAACATCGGAATCCAAGGAAAAGCACTGGAATGGATCACCTCGTTCCTCACCGGAAGAACTCAGAGAGTCCGGCTCCCTCCATTCAAATCAGAGGCCTCTGATGTCATCTGCGGCGTGCCGCAAGGATCGTCACTCAGCCCCACCCTCTTCAACGTGTACATGAGCCCCCTCGCAGCCATCGTTCGCCAACACAATCTCAACATCATCTCCTACGCTGACGACACCCAACTGATCCTCTCACTCACCAAGGACCCCAACACCGCCAAAAACAACTTACACGAAGGAATGAAAGAAGTAGCCGAGTGGATGAAGCACAGCCGTCTGAAACTGAATTCAGACAAAACAGAAGTCCTAATCTTAGGTACCTCCTCCTCCGCCTGGGACGACTCTTGGTGGCCAGAGGCCCTTGGAAAAGCACCCATCCCGACGGACCACGCACGGAACCTGGGCGTCATCCTGGACTCCTCACTCTCAATGACCAGACAAGTCAACGCTGTCTCATCATCTTGCTTCAACATTCTTCGCATGCTCAAAAAAACATTTAGCTGGATCCCCACCGAAACTAGAAAAACGGTCACTCACGCACTGGTCACGAGTCGCCTGGACTACGGAAACACCCTATACGCCGGTACCACCGCAAAACTCCAGAAAAAACTCCAACGCATCCAGAACGCCTCAGCCAGGCTCATACTAGATATCCCGCGTAAAGAACACATCTCTGGTCACCTGAAAAACCTCCACTGGCTCCCCGTAAATAAGAGGATTACCTTCCGCCTCTTAACCCACGCACACAAAGCACTTTACGAACTTGGACCCGAATGCCTCAACACACGACTGTCCTTCTACACCCCCTCCCGTCAGCTACGATCCTCCAACCAAGCCCTTGCCACTGTTCCTCGCATCAACAAAGCCACCATGGGAGGTAGATCCTTCTCCTACCTGGCAGCCAAAACCTGGAACTCTCTTCCCACTCACCTTCGCCTTACTCAGAACCACCTAGCATTCAGAAAGCAACTTAAAACTTGGATATTCGACAAGTAATTTCCCCCCCTCCCTCAAGCGCCTTGAGACCCTATGGGTATGTAGCGCGCTATATAAATTTCTGACTTGACTTGACTTGACTTGTGTCATCACACCATTTAAGTGGATAATCAGGTGTGAATTTGGGAGTGGAGTCAGTGAGGGGATATATAAGGGACTTATTCCAATTTATGCTAACTCCCCAGAGCTGTCCAAAAAGGCTAAACAGCCGTAGGATGGTGTTCAGACTGACATTAGGTTGCCGTAGATAAAGGTTGATGTCATCACAGTATAGAGAAATAAAGTATTTGTCTGCTGGGGTAGATGATAGCGTGTTTGCCGTAGTGTTGCCGGATCTTGGCGGCAAGTGACTCTATGCCTAGAGCAAAGAGGAGGGGGAACAGCGGGCACCCCTGTCTTGTGCCTCTGGCCAGTGGAAAAGCGGAAGAGCGCCTGCCATTAATTATCACCATAGCCCGAAGTCCAGTGTACAATAACTGTATCCAGGCTAAAAATGGGAGAGGGAAGCCCATGCGTGTGAGTACGAAGGATAAATAATCCCACTCCAGGGAATCAAACGCCTTAGTGGCTTTGAGGAAGATAGCGGCGGCATCTGGGTAAATATTATGGAGTAGCGCAAAAAGTAAGCAGATAATGGGATGTACTTCTAGTTGGGACAAATCCCGACTTTGCCTGGAAGGACCAATACTGGCATAAGAGGACTAATCTGATTTGCAATTAATTTAGCTTGGATTTTGGCATCCACATTTATGAAGGATAGGGGCCTGTACGAATCAACTTGAGTGGCTGGTTTTCTGGGTTTGGGAAGGGAGATGATGAGTGCTTCGCGCATTGTCTGGGGCAAGATGCCTGTTTCCCGGGCTTCCTTGAACACATGATGCAAGATCGGAATCAAAGGGTGGCCAAACGATTTATATAATTCGGCCAGGAGGCCATCTGGGCCCGGAGCTTTGACCGATTGTAACTGCATAATAGCAGAGATGATCTCTTCATCCTCGTTATGCTCTAAAAGGAACTCTCTTTGACCATTCCCCAGCCAAGCTATCGCTGTGTTGTCGAAAAAGGGGGTAAAGTCTCCTGGGGCCTGTCGCTGTGTTGAGTACAGTTTTTTATAGAATCTCTTAAAAACATCCAAGATGTCTGAGGTGTTTCTGTGTGTTAGTCTGTCCTCATCCTCGATTTCAAGGACTGTGTTGGCAAAGTGGGGGAGGTCGGACAGAGTAGGCCAGCGCCTTCCCCGGTCGTTCCACCTCTCCGTAGCAGCGGGCCTTTTGGTATTTTCCTCGAAATTTACATTCTCGTTCCGCCGTCTCCTGATATTGGGTAAGCGGGGTGCGCGGATGCGTTTGCAACGCAGGGGAGGGTGTGGACTGTATGGATACCTAAGTTTGCTTGATGTCTAGCTCTAGTTTTTGGAGTGTATTGCGAATATCTTTCAAGACGCTTCCGCTCTTGGCTGTGCAGACCCCCCGCATGGTGACCTTAAAGGTCTCCAATATCGTGGAGTATTACGGAGTTGACAATGTAAGAAATGAGGACCCCCTTTGTCACTCTAGAGCTCCTAGGACAGGGTAAATTACCAATGCGGAAAAAACTTTCCTAGGCAGTGAAAAACATGTACATTACAGTAATTTATTTAACATAATGTGGGGGATAACCCAAGCTCAGAGCAAGTAATGGACAACTATTTAAAACATGGTAGTTATTCTTTTATTAGTGTTGTTTTTATAAAAGTTTAAACATCAAAAAGCAATAGTCACAAACATATATATAGATATAAGTGCCTATACATCAATTGTGTTGTATTTACCATGAGTAACGGGCGGTGAGCACTTTTATAAAAAACGGCACAATACAAATGTACATAAAAAGACAACAAATATGTATTAAATATACTTTTAAACAATGAATTAAAAAGTGAAAAAATTGGGGCAGTGGACATATTGTGGCAGATGGTAATAGTTGTTACAAATTTCTACGCGCGTTTCGGCACGGAGCGTGCCTTCTTCAGGAGTGCCACAGGAGTATATCAAACTGAATGAGAGCGTGCAGTAGCCAGGAGATGGTTGGGGAACCATACAGGTAGATGAGTACGGCTTCAACAGGTGATTACTTTTGGTTAAGACACCCGATCCGACTTAGATGTGATGGGGCTAAGGCAACAACCCAATGACCTAGAAAATGTATTAATTAAGGCGAGCTATGTAGTTGGGTAGGGGTGCTTAAGTAATGCAGAGATCATGCAGCCTGGGCCCTCAAATCGCGGGCTTCATGAAGATCAATACATGAGAGTATTTCACTGTTGTGGCCTGCCAAGGGTTGTATGAATGTGCAGGGTGAAGCTGAAGGTGGCCGGAGCTCAGATAGTTATAAATCAATGAGGATTCCCGTAATTTTTGCGTAGCAGTACCCTTGCGCGTCGGTAGGCGTCGTCGGCGTCATTGGCACCATGATGACGTCGTTGGAATGCTTAGACGCCGCCTCCGCGTGCTGACGTCAGTTCTTCTTTTTTCCGCGCCAGCAGCGCAGATCCAGAAAAAGTGGTACCTTAGTCACTTTTTGATGAAAATTTTTTGAGATCTTTTTGATCATTCTCAGAGTCTTCAACTCTGATCGGTGCCGATAGGGATGCCAGGTTTCAAGCCTTGTTGGGACTGCGACCGACTGATGTCGGTCACGACCCTCACCGTCGGTGCCTCCACTGTCTCGGCGTCGATCACGACGACAAGGCCTGCTTCGACTGTCGGCCTTAACCTCGAAGGCTAGGCAGGAGCGGTCCCGCAAACGGCTCGAGCTCCTGCAGTCGGCCCCGCGCCGTGAGAGGTCCCGGTCCGGACGGAGGTCGAAGGACCGGTTGCGGGGGCACAGCTCCGTAGTCGACATCACTCCTCGGGTTCGAAGTTGTCGTCAGGTAAGCACAAGAAGTAGAAGAGACGTCATCGCTCTTCCGACTCCCCCCGACGCTCGCGCGATGCGGCCGGGATTTCGGGTGACACCACCCACGCGGCTCCTTCGGAACCGCGGGCGTCGCGACCTGCCCCATACTCTTCGGTCCCTGGGCAGCAAGCGACGCCGGAGGAGATCGAGCGCTTCCTCATGGCCATGAGGTCCCTCACTCCTCCGGCGGGTTCCGCTGCACCTTCGGGCCCAGCGGACCCGTCTGGGGGTCCTAGCGGGTCGGGTGCTTCGGCCCTTCGGCCCGACGCCGGCGGGAGCTTCGGCCCGATGCCTTCGGGCCCGGCGCCGCAGGGCCCCACTGGATCCGCTTCAGGATCCGGATCGTCGCCGGTCGACCTGACGGCCTCACCGGCTCCGGTTCCACAGGTGTCACCTCCGGCGCCATCCTCGGGCGGCACGTCCCCAATACCTCCCTCGACCCGGTTCCGGCGCCGGAGTGGCGCCGCTGGGCGCCGCTCTCGACGCCGCTTGGGGAGTTCTACTTCAATGAACCGGCCCCATCATTTGTCAACCCTGAGTACCAGGAGATGGGTGATGAGGAGGAGTATTGGGAGGGGTCTGAGGCCCTCTGACACATTAGTGTCAGTCCCAGGAGGATTGGACAGGTGGACTTGGGGATGCCAGTGGTCTGGACACCTCGCCAGACACTGGTTTTGTCTCGCCTCCCAGCGTGGCTACGGAGGAGGGGGCAACCTTCAGTGTGGTGTTGACGCGGCAGCCAAGGCCTTGGGCCTTGAGCTCCCTGTCGCGGCCGTGAGGACTAATCTCCTCACTGAGGTCCTTGAACCGCAGTCAAGCTCAACCAAGCCTCTGCTGCCGTTTAATGAGGCCTTAACTGACGTTCTTTTGGGCACTTGGTCCAGGCCAGCTACAGGTCAGCCTGTAGATAGGAACGTGGCCAGATGTCACCGCCCGGCTCCGGGCGACCCTGGTTTCCTATCCACCCACCCCACCCCTGAGAGCCTGGTCATCCAGGCCTTTAATTCCCAGACCGCATTCCCGTCGGCTCGGCCTGATCGAGAATCCAAGAGGTATGAGAATTATGGAAAGAAAATATTCTCCTCCCTTAGTGTGGGACAGCGGTCTTCCAACACCGCATGCCTCTTGGGCCGTTACACCCACTCCCTGTGGGACACGGTCGCGGACGTGCTGCCACAGTGTCCGGCGGAGGTCAAGGCTAAACTCACCGAAGCCTTTGCGGAGGGTCGAGATGCGGCACGTTTCTCCATCCGGTGTGGGCTGGATTCCACTGACTCACTGGGCAGAGCGATGGCAACGGCGGTGGCGATTCGTCGCCACGCCTGGTTGAGGTCCGCCAACTTTTCAGCGGATGTCCAGATTACCCTGATGGACATGGCGTTTGATGGCCGTCGCCTCTTTGGCGACAAGGCAGACCATGCGCTTGAGCGCTTTAAGGACTCCAGGGCTACGGCCAAGTCCTTAGGCCTCTCGGCCCCGCGCCAGCAAACAGATGCCTTTCGCTCCTTTCGTGGCCAAGGAAGGGGCGCCCCCACACGTGCTGCCAGCCACGCACCGCAGACTAACATACAACGCGGTGGCGGCCGTGGAAACCGCTGTGGAGGCGGTCGGGGACAATGGCGAGGCCAGTCCACACCTTCCCCCGCAGCATCCGCCTCAAAACCCTCCTAGTCCGTGCTTTCAGGCCCATGTGACGCCAGTGGGGGGCAGGGTTCACCATCACCACTCCCACTGGTGCACTGTCACATCGGACAGGTGGGTGCTGCAAATCGTCCGAAGGGACTACTCCCTCCCCTTCGAGATGACTCCTCAAGCCATGCCACCACAATACCACCGTGTATCGGGGGATCATATGCGGCTTCTGCAGGAGGAAGTTACGGCCCTCTTGGCCAAGAGGGCCATCAAGCGCGTTACTGGGCTAGAAGTAGGGTGTGGTTGCTACTCCCACTACTTTCTGGTACCCAAGAAGGGCAAAGGGGGCCTACGCCCTATCTTGGATCTACGGAACGTCAACGGCTTCCTCCGGAAGGAGAAGTTCAAAATGCTGACACTGGCTCAGGTCTTAGCTGCCCTGGACCCAGGAGACTGGATGGTAGCGTTTGACTTGCAGGACGCTTATTTCCACATTCCCGTCCTGCCGGCCCACCGGCGCTACCTGCGGTACACAGTAGGCTACGAGCACTTTCAGTTTACTGTGCTCCCCTTCGGCCTAACCAGCGCCCCACGGGTGTTCACGAAGGTGATGGCGGTGGTCGCATCTCATCTGCGCAGGTGTTGTGGTTCAGAAGGAGGGACACTGACACCAGGGAGTGAGGTAATTAGGGTTTTATTTTTATGAAAGTCTTTTTCTTTCGTAAGGATCGTCTTTCTCTTGCAGGGATAGCTGGATCCAAAGTAGCAGCTCGCTCTCGAGATCTGTGGGGACTCCTCCGTCCTTCTTCCTCTGAGGAATCACCATTGAGTGGGATTCCAGCGCCACATGTGGAAGGAAAGAGACAGGCTCTTAGGGGGTTTGTTCAATTGTTACGTTTTCCCTAAGGACCCCTGGGGCAGTGAGGGCACCGGTGAATATGCACAGCAATATACAGTGTAGCACGAGTGAGGGGGGGTTTTGTGAGGGAGAGAGGGTCAGGGAAAGAAGGGTAAATACAAAGGGGTTGGATAGGTTTAAGACGCTATTTACTCTATTTACACGGCGGCTCTCCGCCTTCCCCACCAGTCTGACACACGGTCACGCACCTGTGAGAGCCACACTCCTCCTCCTCCTGAAGTGTGGCTTTGCGCAGCGCGGTATGGCGGGCCTCCAGGCGCCGCACCTTTCGTCCTATTCTCCGCTTCTTTCTCTGTTCTCGGTCCTCTTCCGTCCTCCTCTCTCTTTTCTAGCTCTCCACTCTTCTCCGCCTTCCGGGTGTAGGGACAAGGCGTTTCCTCTCCTTCCGGGTTTTTGTCCACTCCTCTCGGCACAACGTCACAGAGGGGCTTGACGGCACTCTCCATGCTGGATCCCTGGAAACTCATTAGCGCGTCAAAGGGGGGGCGTGTTGTCTCTGTCGGCCCCTTCCAAATTAAAGGAACCGTCCACTTTTCTGCTGTCCTGCTGGTTCCACCATTCTTCGGACTCCGATTCCCAGGAGTTCTGAAGCAGAGAAGGGGCGGAGTGAATATCGGGATTCCACCAGTCTATCTCGTCCGCGATACCCTCCACCCCGCTACAGCAGGTTAGGGGTTTCAGTCTTCCCCTACCTCGACGACTGGTTGTTGAAGGCGGGCTCACCCCAGACAGTCGTCAGCCACCTCCAGACGACGGCGGATCTCCTGCACCTGCTGGGGTTCTCCATCAACGTGCCAAAGTCACACCTGTGTCCCTCTCAAAAGCTCCTCTTCATCGGAGCGGTTCTCGACTTGGCGCAGTTTCGGGTTTATCCCCCCGAGCAGCGGGTTCGGGATATTCAAGCTCTAATTCCGATCTTTCAGCCTTTATCCCGAGTCTCGGTCAGGTTGACGCTGTGGCTTCTGGGGCTGATGGCTTCCTGCATCCTTCTGGTGCATCACGCCCGTTGGCGGATGCGGGCTCTGCAGTGGGACCTGAAGTTTCAGTGGGCCCAGCATCAGGGCAACCTGTCCGACCATGTCCTGATCTCGGAGGGCACTGCGAGACAGCTGCAGTGGTGGCTCACGGACCGTGATTGGGTGAGCGGCAGATCCCTCTACCTTCCCCAACCGGAGCATGTAGTTGTGACGGACGCGTCCCTCCAGGGCTGGGGAGGCCACATGGGAGAGGCGGAGATCAGAGGCCTCTGGTCTCCGGCGGAGTCCCGGCTCCATATCAACCTTTTGGAGCTGCGGGCGATTCGTCTTGCACTGAAGGCATTCCTCCCCTCTGTCGGAGGGAGTGTAGTGCAGGTGTTCACGGACAACACAACCGCCATGTGGTACTGCAACAAACAGTCCCCCGGTTCGTCTGCCTCTTCAGGAGGACCTTCTGTCGCAGCAGCAGGGGACGGTCCTCCACCCGAACCTGTCCAGTCTCCAACTCCATGCTTGGAGATTGAGCAGCGACAGTTGAGGCCATTTGACTTGCCTCCTGAAGTCTGTAATGTATTTCTGGCAGCCAGGCGTCCCTCCACAAAGTCGGTGTACGCCTGCAGGTGGAACAGATTTGTGGCATGGTGCACAGCAAAGGCTGTGGATCCTCTCTCTGCCCCTCTTTCTGAGGTTCTTCTCTTCCTTCTTTCTCTTGCCCAGCAGGGCTCTGCTCTGGGCACTAACAAGGGCTACCTTTCTGCCCTTTCAGCCTTTCTAAGGCTGCCTGATCAACCATCTTTGTTCAAGTCACCTATTGTAAATCGTTTTCTGAAGGGCATCACACACACGTTTCCACCTGTTCCCTTCATGATGCCTCAGTGGGACTTGAACCTGGTGCTTACTTTTCTGATGTGCGCTCCCTTCGAGCCACTTCACAACTTTCCTATCCGCCTTCTTACTCTGAAGACTGCTTTTCTGGTTGCCATCACGTCTGCCAGGAGGGTGAGTGAGCTCCAGGCTCTATCCTCTAAACCTCCTTTCCTTTCTGTCCATCCGGACAAGGTTGCGTTGCGGACAAAACCCTCTTTCCTGCCCAAGGTAGTCACAGCCTTCCACATCGGGCAGTCCATGACCTTGCCCACCTTCTTTCTGCCTCCGCATCCCTCGAAAGAGGAAGAGAGGCTCCACCGTCTGGACCCAAAACGTGCGCTCTCATACTATCTGGATCGCACACACCAGTTCCGGGTGGATGACCAACTCTTTGTTGGTTACGTGGATGCTAAGAAAGGACGGGCGGTGCACAAACGGACCATCTCTCAGTGGATCGTGTTGTGCATCCAAGAGTGCTACTCTATGGCTAAAAAGGAACCTCCTGTTGGGCTGAGGGCCCATTCCACTCAGGCCACGGCGACTACTACTGCCCTGGGCCGAGGAGTCCCCTTGCAGGACATTTGTCAGGCAGCTACATGGGCCTTGCTGCACACGTTCGCAAGACACTACTGCCTGGACAGCCAAGTCCGGAGGGATGGCTTCTTTGGCCGTTCCGTCCTCCAGGACTTTCTAGTGTGATTATTGGTTCGCAGACCCACCATCGGGGTTGGTATTGCTGGGTTATCTATTCTAAGGTAAGGAATCTATCACTAACGTGTCTCTTTCAGATGCACAAGTTACTACTTGTGTAACGATATATCTGTAAGAGACATTAGTTAGTGATAGATTCCTTACCAACCCACCCATCCTCTCCGTTCTGCGAACCGATATCTAGGGTTAAGGTCATCCCCTTTCAGGGCCCTAGTTTCAATGGCACCAGTGTTGGTTTTTGACATGGCTCTGCGTTTTTTGGCGTGGAAAGACTGTGTCTAAGAACTCCTACCGACGCGCAAGGGTACTGCTACGCAAACATTTCCGGATCCAGTCTGACGCCTGGGGATATTCTAAGGTAAGGAATCTGAGGTAAGGAATCTATCACTAACTAATGTCTCTTACAGATATATCGTTACACAAGTAGTAACTTGTGCGTCATGTATGGTCTGTGGTGTAGGGTTGGCTGTTAGCTCAACCGAGAGGGAATGGGCACCTCGGTTCGATAAAAACGTAGCGGACTGGGTCTAGAGATATGCTGGCCACGTTATGCGTTTGTTCGCTGTGTGTGTCATGCTGGAGGCTGCCATAACGATATGACAGCCTCCAGCGTGACACACACAGACCATACATTACATGAGTATTACATCTTTAGCCCCAGCGCGTAACCTTGAGGCGGGCCGGGAATTGAATGGCATAAGGGATATTTAACTGTTGCAGTTTTTCTTCACCTGCAGGAATTTACAACATTGGTCTTGGACGGCCATGATGAAATCGGGATAAATCGATATCTCCATTCCCTCATGTCGCAGTTGGCCTTTTTTCCCTGGAGAGTCGGAGGGCAGTGTACCTGTCTCGATAGTTTAGCAGCTTAGCTATTATGGGCCTAGGGGTGGCCCCGGAGACGGCCGATGTGCCAATGAGCGATGTGCCCTTTTAACCACCAGGACCTGCGAGAAGGCCTCTCTCCCGAAAAGTGTGATGAGTACCCGCTCTATGTATTCCTCCATCTTCCCTGTGGCTGAAGACTTCGATACGCCAAGAATTCTTAGGTTATTCCTTCTTGATCGGGATTCCAAATCCTCGTTCTTAGCGGCTATTACCTTGAGGACCTTCTCCATTTCAAGGGTGCGGTTCGTTGTAGCACTGGTTGTGTCCTCCAGATCAGAGATGTGGCGCTCCACCCCTACAATACGATCATCATGCTTCTCCACCCTATGCGTCAGGCCATCCAGTCTGGCATTCATGGAGTCCAGAGTCCATTTTTGATTCTATGGAGGTTAGGCGCGATTGCATCACTAAGAGTATTTCCTTAACGTCTGCAGTAGAGGTGGAGGAGGTCACTTGTTGTTCGTCGTCTAGCTCCGTCTGGGAGCGGGTTGATTTGTGAGCATCGAAGGTAAGTTTCGGCTGTCGCCTGTCAGGTTTCCCAATGTCTGCTAAGTGATGAATTAGGTGATGCAGCAACCGTCTGGTCCCGAAGCGTTGGTGGCGGTGATTTGGGGGGTAGGTCACAGAGGGTGATTGGCCCTGCGCTGGGTTTTCAGAGGTCCCAGGACTGGTCCTTCAGTGTCAGGGAGTCGTGCCCGCCCCCACGAGGCTTGTCCCCAGCCTAGGTCGTCCGTGATACAGATTCCAGCAGCGGGGTGCTCCGGGTGTGTGGGGGATCATGAAAGGTCAGCAGGAACCCATCCTGGCCAGTAGTGCCGCCAGACTTCGGGAACACGGGGAAGCGGTAGGCTCAGCGGATCCTCGTTAGAAAGGTTTTCCGCTTACCGGTGCATCCAGCGCGTGTGAAAGTCCTTTTGGGTGGGGGGCGGTCTGCCTCAGCAGCGATGAGCCCTGAGCGGGTGGAGGTGTTATGTTGCGCAATGCAGTGCTCCTATGGCCTTGTGCCTGCGGCGTAAGCTTTTCCCCCTCTCCAGCGCGGTGTCTAGGGAGGCCTGTAGGGCCCCCGCAAATCTGTCCACAGGTGCAGAAGAAGAGGGGGGGAGGCGTTCACGGCCGGCGCGGCCCCTCCACACGCCCCGCCGAGTGATATATCTGCCTTTATCTAAGGGGGGGGGGGGTCCGGCTCAACAGCTCTGGGTCCGAGTCTTCAGCCCCCCTAAATTGCTTGGAGGGGATCCCTCAGGTCCGAGTGTGTCGGAGATGTAGGGCCCAGCAGGCCCGATGCAAACCCTGGGATCAGGCCAGAGCCGCAGGCCGGCACAATTTATAGTCCGATCCGGTGCTGTCTAGTGTGTGTCCCATGCGGCAATTGTTACTGGGGGAGGGAGGTGCCAGACTCGCGCCCACCCTGGCCGGAGCACTGACGTAGTCTTCTCATAGCTTTATGTGCTCCGCTCTTCCTCTGGTGCGGCTCAGGTGCCCGCAGGCCCCCACCGGTTGGTAGGGCGATGCGCTGGAGTCGTGTCAGCCCCCAAGCAGCCCCGCAGTCCACGTCAGGGCCAGGCGGCTCTCCCACCTCCTGCCCCCGCCTCAGGGCTTTCCAGATGCAGCCACAGGCCTCCAGCAGGCTACGCCGCATCGGCCGCCTCCCCTCTTGCAGGCCAAGCTGGATGTCACCAGGTCCCACCTCTCGTGGGCGACGGAGGCAGGCCTGGTAGCCCACCGTAGGCTGGGCGGGAGGCCGGCGGCAAAGATGCTTGGGCAGCGGGGGTTCACCAAGGGCAGTGCGATCTTCAGCAGTGGAGTCTGCGGACTCGTCCAGGCCCCGATCCGGCCTCAGAAAGACTAGGCCACCATCTTGTCCCCGCCGCAGGGCGCGCGGCACACTCTGATTCTGTCGTTTTTAGATGGGGCCGATCACAGCGAGGCAGCACCGCAGGTTCTCCAGAGCATGGGCAATAAGATGCAGTGAGTATAAAGCGGATTCCTCACTGGATATTGGGTGGATGGGAGCCCGAGCTGAAAGAGCCTTCCAGAGATGGGGCCATCTTGCTTGGCGCCCTCTATCGCCTCCTTATAAGTAAAGTTATCTCAGGTAAGTATAACTGCAGAATTTCTATGATTTTGTCCATGTATAATCTGAGCCTATAAATAATGTCCCTGTAACCTTTGTTTTTTTCAGTGAATTTCTAATGTTTTTTAAATTCTATTTTAAAAGTATTCTGCCCTGTAATGTTTAGCTTTTTTAGTTAATTTCAATGGTTTATTTTTCGTACTAAGCATGCTAAAATTTATTTTGCCTGTTAATTTAGTATATATTTATAATCTAATCTTGAAAGTGTATTACAGTAAGCCCATTCAGGGCTAAATTTTGTGGTACCATAATATGATCAAGGTTGGGATCCGTTGTCCAAAAAAAAGGAGAAGGAATTAGTTGACAATATTTTATTTTTTTGAATCATAAGCCCATTCAAGGCTCAGTTTTTTGGCATTATAACATGATCCAGGCTGGTATCTTTTCTAAAAAAGAAGGAGAATGCACTGGTTGACAAAGTTTGATTTTCATGAACTATGATGTATGAATTTGCAACACTAGAACACAAGTCTAACAATTCTGCATAATGAACATGCTGAAAGATGGTACCTGTGTTTAATTTATTGTTTACGGCGAAGTCCGCTTCCTATGTTAATGAATTTTGTGACGAAAACCCTGCTGGCAAGATAGTTAAAATGGTGTTTGATTTTGTTTGCACTTCGTACACAGTTGGAAGAAGGCGCGAAAGCCGAAACGCGACCTGTGTTTGTTTGTTTTGATGCACAAATAAATTATTGAGCAAAGGACCCTGCGAGTGTGGCCAATTCTTTCCTCTTGCCGGGGATTGAAGTTTTGAGCAGGATATATATATATGTGTATATATATATATATATATATATATATATATATATATATATATATATATATATATATATATATATATATATATATATATATATATATATATATATATATATATATATATATATATATATATATATATATATATATATATATATATATATATATATATATATATATATATATATATTTACACATATACTTTAGATTAGTTTTAAAAGGTAAAAATCAGATATCTACCTAATGTGAAATATATAATGTTTTTGTGAATGTAATTGAGCAAGTTTTTTTTTGGTACCGGGGTATCTCTGCAGGACCGAAAAAATTGACGGCACCACAAGGACTCTATGGCTATTGATTCCAATCACGTGATGGCAATGTATTTGCTAATTCGCCCTAAAAATTTACATTAGTTTAAATATGTACATCCCTCTACTTGCATTAATGGCATCAGTGTGAACACATTTATAATTATATATAGGGACCTTGTATCTTGTTTTCAAAAAGTTGCTTGATTTACGAGTTTTGCAGTTTCGCAAATTTACAGACTGGAATCGCAAATTCATTTGATGACACACCCAAACCTAAACTTTTGATTGAGCACATAATGACCCATCCATGTACATGTAAATCACACCCAAAAACAGTTTTTTCTTCAGTGAACTCTGTAGAAAGAAGATTCAGAAGCAGCGGTGCCCTGTTTTTTGTTCATGTTTGTGAATAATCTTCTGTCCAGGATGAACATCCCGAACCTTTTGAGGATGAGGAGAAAGATACACCACCTGCAAGAAATCAAAGTGATGTCTGGAAGCTTTTCACAATATCTTCATTGGAAAAGAAGGTCACTGCTAAATATGTGCAGTGCAGTATTTTCGGCAAGCAGTTATCCAGGTGCACCTCAAAGAAGTATTCACATGGGACAAATCTCATGTGAAAGCACCTGAAAACAATTAATGAAAGGGTGAACGCATGTGCAGCAAACAGTCCACCTCTACAGCAGCCTTGGGAGAACCTTCATCAGCTGCAGTCAGTACAATATCAGCTGCCTGAGTGAGATCGTCACATACTGTGTGAAATACCACATGCTTGTTGCAGTAAAAATGTTTTATGTGGGTGCATTCGAGGACGAATCTATGACATAATATCGACAGACAGAATATCCCCATACAAAAATATCGACACAAAAATATCGAAATCAAAAATATCGAAGTTCTATCTACATAATGGTAAGTACAAAAATATCGAAAAAATAATATCGTAGTACAAAAATATCGAAATTAAAAATATAGTTATTTTATATGTATTAATAATAATTTAAAATTAATTTAAAAATACATATAAGTGTACAAATATTAAATAAAAACATTAAAACATATTTAAAAAATTATAACTAATACATATACATTTAAAATAAATTTAAAATTTTACATATACATTTATAAATATACTTACTCCACATATTACAACAGTAGAAAAAGCGTTGGATAGCGTAGGGGTTTAAATTAATATTCCTACTCCGGAGAGTGCAACAGTAGAGAAAGCGTTGGATAGCGTAGGGCTTTAAATTACTATTCCCACTCCAGACAGTGCAACAGTAGGGAAAGTGTTGGATAGCGTAGGGGTAAAAATTACTATTCCCACTCCAGAGGGTGCAACAGTAGGGAAAGCGTTGGATAGCGTAGGGGTTTAAATTACTATTCCCACTCCAGAGAGTGCAACAGTAGGGAAAGCGTTGGATAGCATAGGGGTAAAATTTACTATTCCCACTCCAGAGGGTGCAACAGTAGGGAAAGCGTTGGATAGCGTAGGGGTAAAAATTACTATTCCCACTCCAGAGAGTGCAACAGTAGGGAACGCGTTGGATAGCGTAGGGGTTTAAATTACTATTCCCACTCCAGAGGGTGCAACAGTAGGGAAAACGTTGGATAGCGTAGGGGTTTAAATTCCTATTCCCACTCCAGAGGGTGCAACAGTAGGAAAAGCGCTGGATAGCGTAGGGGTAAAAATTACTATTACCACTCCAGAGGGTGCAACAGTAGGGAAAGCGTTGGATAACGTAGGGGTAAAAATTACTATTCCCACTCCAGAGGGTGCAACAGTAGGGAAAGCGTTGGATAGCGTAGGGGTAAAAATTACTATTCCCACTCCAGAGGGTGCAACAGTAGGGAAAGGGTTGGATGGCGTAGGGGTAAAAATTACTATTCCCACTCCAGAGAGTGCAACAGTAGGGAAAGTGTTGGATAGCGTAGGGGTTAAAATTACTATTCCCACTCCAGAGGGTGCAACAGTAGAGAAAGCGTTGGATAGTCTAGGGGTAAAAATTACTATTCCCACTCCAGAGGGTGCAACAGTAGGGAAAGCGTTGGATAGCATAGGGGTAAAATGTACTATTCCCACTCCAGAGGGTGCAACAGTAGGGAAAGCGTTGGATAGCGTAGGGGTAAAAATTACTATTCCCACTCCAGAGGGTGCAACAGTAGGAAAAGCGTTTAATTGCGTAGGGTTTCAATTACTTCCCACACTACTCCCCCGTAACACACAACACACTAAACATTAAAAAAAAACACAATTAATAAAAGTTTCAATGAATCAATTAATAACAATAAATATTATTAAATTGATGTAAGTAAAAATGAACTAATTAACACTTATTAATTACCAATTAATTAACAATAAATACCAATAAATAAATACAATCACTTTAGTTAATTACATGTAATTATATAACACCCTAATCCCCCATAAACACACAACCCACTACACATAAATAAATCACATCATTTAATCACTTAATAATTATTAATTACCAATTAATTATTAATTAACAATAACAACAAATTATAAATTAAAAATATTAACACTTTTACTCTAATTAATGTAATCTACTACTTATTAATATTTAATTACAAATTAATTATTAATTAACAATAACACTAAATTAAATATATTAGCACAATAAATCTAATTAATTTAATTAACTAATTAATATTAAATAATTACCAATTAATTATTAATTAACAATAACAATAAATTAAATATCTTAGCACATTAAATCTAATTAATTTAATTAACTAATTATTATTAATTAATTACCAATTAATTATTAATTAACAATAACACTAAATTAAATATATTAGCACATTAAATCTAATTAATGTAATTATTCTGTCTATCGATATTATGTCACATCGATATACTATACCATCGATATTAAAACATCGATATTATTGTATATTGATATTTTAATTTCGATATTTTGTCTGATTACCTTCGTGGACACAGCGAAGAAGCATTTTGTCCAGTTGCCTAATAATGTTTTTTTAACACTGAAGACAATTGTTTCTTTTCATTTTCCTTACCATAGACTTTTAGTGCCCTGTGTACTTTTTGTTGAAAAAAAACATAAACTGTTTAAAGTACCTTCTACAAAAAAAAGATTATTTGTAGAACCACAATTTGGTCAAACAAAGAGCTAAAGCTGTGTGTTTAATGTGTCAGTGGCTATCAAAGTGAGAATGGGTGTGTCTGGTTGTGTCAGTGTCTGTAACAATAGGTCAGTGAGTGGGTGTGTGAGTGCCTATGTGAGTCTGTGACTGGGTCTAAGATTGCATGCATAGCTCTGTGAGTGGGTGTATGAATGTCTGTATAGGTCTGTAAGTGGGTGTGTGACTGCCGATGCGGTCTGTAGATGGGTGTGAGAGTACTTGGGTGGATGTCTAAGTGGGTCTGAAAGTGTTTTTTTTCTTCAAAGTGCATAAAGATTTGCAGATGCCTCGCAGATTTACATAGGGCCACATTGGATCCGCAGATTCTCAATATGGAAACCAGTTATATAATTTAATTTTGTACTCAACATAGGTCCCTCACAAACGCCTCACAAATACCCATGGGGTCAGGGTCACTCTACCCTGACCCCTTTAATCATTTTCCAGATAAATTTTAAGACCCGGGGGGCGTGCCCCAATACTTAAAATGGCAGCCTCAGCCTCCCGGTCAGGTTGTGGTCAGCCAATCACGGAGTTTCTGGTGGTTCGTGACTTCGTTGACCCTCCACAGTGGATCCACGAATGGTTCACTTCCCTAGATTTCTAGGTTTCTTTTTTTGGGTCTCGCAGCGCGCATGTGCTGATTGGAGAAGACCTTTAGCCATCCATGCAGCTTTTGCCCTAAAAACGTGCATTCGTTCATTTGCCTTTCAATGGCTACGCGTGCACGTCTGTCGATTCCCTTTCGGGAGCGAGCTTGTCACCATATGTTTGTAATAAACTTATAAAAACTTATAAAAACATGGTGCCCCATGCAGAGTGTCCCTAATCCCTGGAGTTACAGTGCATAGAATACCACTTTTCGAAGGTTTTTAGTTACACTTGCACACCGGTTGAAATATTCCCGTTGTGAAGGTTACTTGGTGACTCGTTGTCATCAGGAATAGCAAACTCCAGACCAGGTTTTTAATTTCCCCAAACCACTGTAATGTAGACATTTCGTGAGAGTGATTCAGTGAGAAGACTACAACCCCCACAATTCAATAGGCATTTTAATGGATTTTCATGACTAGAACATGTGCCCACTCAAACTATAATCGTGTCACCTACTGCCAAGCCGTACTAACAAATATGCTCGCTCCATGTCATAGGTACCGAAAAACGCAGACAAGAGTGGAACAACACTGAACGCTCCAGTAACCAAGGACCAGTTACCCTCTTGACGGATCACTCTAAAACTTACCATGCAGAGTTAGATATATCATGCCACTTTTTATGGACTTGTATGGACAATTTTGTGAAAATTCATCAAACTGCCAAAGTTATAAGCAAGTCAAAAAATGCTTTTCCCATGGAAACTAGGCCCTAACTATAACTACCTACAGGGGCCTTTTGATGAATGGGTGTTTTATAGGAGTATGAGAGGGACTGCCAGTAGGTAATAAATATACATATATATATATATATATATATATATATATATATATATATATATATATATATATATATATATATATATATTACCTACTGGCGGTTGCCAGTAGGTAGTTATAGTTAGGATTTTTTTCAATGTTAAATCTCAAAATTCTATTTGGAATAACTTTGGCGCCGGTTGACGAATCTGCCTGAAAATTTCCTCAAAATGGCCTCGCGGCATTCCGGTTCTTCCCTGAAAGTTTGGGGGGGATGCGTCAAGCGGGCCGAGATAAAAGGGGGGTCCCAAAACGCATTTTCCCCATGTTAATTTCCATAGGGCGGTCGATTTCACTTTTAGCCCGAACGGCTGAATGGATTTCCGCCAAACTTGGCAAAATTGTAGGGACTGGTAGCCCGATGTGCCTTTGCTATGTCTCAAGATATGTGCTCCAGTGGATTTTGAGTAATTTAGGTTCAAAAAAATATATATATCTATAAGCGCGCCCCGGTACGCGTACCGGGGAGCGCACCAAGCGCGCCACGCGACTTGCGTGAGGAAAGCTGATTGGCTCTAGTGTGTCTGCAAACATTCCAAACAGTCCGGAGTGGCCGCCATCTTGTGTCTTGGTAGGATCGAGACACAAGAGGTGGCCAAAACAAAGGGGGAAATGACCATAAGGGGGCAGGGTAGACCCTCCTTGACCCCCTAGGTTTGATGTGGGGGCTTTAAATTGGCCCCACGGGGCAAAAAAAAATAAATAATAATTCAATTTTCGCGGGGGGAGCTCCCGGTATGCGCACCGGGGAGCGCACCGGGGAGCGTACTATGGGAAAAAAAGAATCACTTTTAAAAATTGTATGTTTATTAATTGTTCTTTTTGTTTTTGTTTTTTATTTAAGTACCAACATGTAGGTATCAATGCAGAGTCTATAATTTAATATACATAGTTTCCTTTGTAGATATCTTGCATGTTGTTACAGAAGTTATTGTGGTATATGGAATTCATAACATAGTCTGTCAGGAAAGCTGAAACAACATTGAGGCAGGAGATGATAAAGAGATGTTAAATACACATTGGAGATAATATAGTGGGAGAAAGGAAGTAACTATGAGCAAACTTTATATGTAACACAATAAAGTTGAACAGTATATTATAAGTCTCACTTTATATTTTAAACATTTTTGATCTACTTGATGAATTACATATTAAAATGAATAATGGCTCGAACAATTTTTGATTATTAAATATAAATTTATTCTTCTGATTCTTTTTCATAATTTAATAAAACTTCTAATAATAAATTGTCTGGAATCTCTTCATTTATAATCTGTGTTTCCATTGATTCCACACACTCAACTAATTCAAGGTCCAGAGACTCATCCATAAAGTCAATGTTTTCATTTTCAGCATTTTTTCCATCATGGTTGCTGTCCAAAACAATTTCAAAAGAAATATTCTTTTCTCCTTCCATTTTGTTGCTGTAAATTGCATAAAAAATAATTATATCAGTAGAGATAGGGCACTGTTGGGTTTAAGTTCAGACATGTAGTTTGGATTTTTTAACAGTGAAGTTATCTTTGGGCAGTGTATGGTATCAGGCTGTAATTTGAAATATAACAAAGAGTATGTGATGAAGCCTAAGTAAATTTATAATAATACAAGGGAAGCCAAACTCAATCCATAACTATAACAGAGAAGCCTATTTCAATCTATAACTATTACAGAGGGATAGTATATAACTAACAGAATATTTTTTGACAAATTTACTTAAAGTGCACAACATACTTCACTTTCCAAAATAACAACTTACCTTTGAGAAAGCAGTTGAAGTTGTCAGTGTTATTTCTTTTCAAATGTACTTCAGCAAGCAGTAGTCAAAATGGCTGTGTTTCCTTCTCTTTTTTTTATTTATTCATGTACATAACCAATCAAATGTCAGGAAATAATCGTAGAAAATGAAAGAAACTTTTTAATTGGTTGTAAATTCTCATACTTCATATGTGTTTTGGTCATGTAATTTACCTCAGGATATTTATTCAGACCTGTAGCTTAAATGTCTCAATGGAATTCCACCAAATTTGGGCAAATGGTAGGGACTGCTATGTAGTAGGGCCTATTCTACATTTGGTGTAAGTGTCTCCAGTGGTTTTTCTGTAAATTACTTTCCCACCTTTTTTTTGGGAGCGCTTACCGGAAGCGCACCAAAGTCAAATATAAAAAAAAAGAAAATACTATTTTAAAACAAAAATATTATCTTAATATACAATATAGGGTTCATTTTTAGAAAAACATACCTTTCTCACTTAAAGACATGATTATATATTATAGGTATGAAGCCCTATAAAAAGTTAAAAATTAGCAGTTAAAAAACCTATGAAATTCACAGAAAAAACCATAGGTTTCACACCAGTTATAGTTAGGAATTAGCATTTAAAAAACCTATGAAATTCACTGAAAAAAACCAGAGGTTTCACACCAGTTATAGTTAGCTGGAAATTTTACTGACATAAAACCATTGAAATTCCCACGTTATAGTTAGTTGGACTCACTATAACTTGCGCGCCTGCAATGCACTGCTGATGATGTCACATATTACATCACTCATGAAACCTTATTTTTTTCCTGTTTTTTTTGCTCCAGTTGAGCCGTTTACAGTTCCCTGTTTTTTGTTTGTCCCCAATAAAATTCCCCCAAAAATATAAAATTGTTCATAAAAGCCAAAAAAAGTACAAAATGTTCAAAAAAACTATTAAAAAAATACAAAACAACAAAAAGAATAAAAAAACAGTTCTTTTTAGAACTGCCTACAATTTGTAAAAAAATGCTAAACTTATACACCCATACAGCGATTCGCACACCCACTCACATACCCATACAGCCACTGAGAAACCCACTCATACATGGATACACACAGTCATACAGCCACTAACTTAATATATGTTAGAAATAGTATCACTCATTAGTAGTACAGAAAGTATACTATTTTAACTTTTGTAGTACCTTGGTATATATGTTTAACACTCACAAACCTTTAGAAAACACTCACACTCACTGGATGATGCCATCAGTTTATTGCGGAGGCATCGGTTATAGTTAGATCAAGTAACTGTAACTGCAGAATTTCTCTGTTTTCTAACGCGAGACGGAAGTGGTTGGAATTGCTGTTGCATATATATCTATAAATATATATATATATATAAAATTATTGTTATTTTTTTTATTTTTTTTATTTTGTTGCAATGTCCAGGTCCTACTTTGAGCTTATATGGGGAACCAGACTTACAGGCCTACTTCACAGTCCTCAAACTCAGCAAAAGTTCCGAAACCGGACCCAGGATTTCTTTCCACAGGTTCGTGGAAATGTGGCCTGGTTTTCTCAACCTCACAGGGCCTCGCTGGGACCTGTGCATCCTGCTGCAGAGTTTGAGATTCTTATGACAAATATACATGTTTATAAACATTTTTGGCTTTGACCTTTGGGACCCCCACCTGACAAGACGGTCAGGGGATGCCACTCCTGACCCCTTTTGCTCTTTTGAATATATTTTTTAGGATTCATAGTCCCGAGTCCTGTAATTGCTTTCTAGACACATTTGACTCTGTTGTCCCCAGCCAATCATAGAGTTTCTGGCCCAAAACCCAGGCTTTGAATTTGTGGAGCTGGAAGGACTGTCATTAGAACAGTTCCTTGTCCAATCAGGTTTCAATTTATAAAAAAATATTTTTTAAGTTAGCGGTAGGTCCATGAACTTGGGTTTGCGGACTTTCCCTGATTAATTGTCCAGATACATCTATGTGACTGCAATTTAACTTCGTCATGTTCCGACTGAAACAAAGACTGTTTCCTAGAAAAAACTATTAATGGATTTGCCCTATTCCCATCCAAAAGCATTTCCTTGAGTAAAGTTCTACTTTCATGAAAAGTTTGATATAATTGTGTTCAGCCATTTTTTCTAGGAGCAAAGAAGCTTATGGCATTGATATGTGGAATGTCACTTGTAATATATGAGGTAATAAGCAGTGCATTGCAGGGACGTAAGTTATAGTTAGCTCAGGTAACTTTAACTTGAATTTCAGTGGTTTTGTACAAGTGGAATTTGGAGCCTAACTATAATGTCCCTGTAACTTTTGGTTTTTTTCAGTGAATTTCTAAAGATTTTGTAATTACATTTCTCTCGCAGGGGATTTACATGTATAGTCATAATCGCTGAATAGTCCGGACCATGCGGGCTTAGGAAGGTTTATACCCCAAAACCGGTCCCAGGATGCATATTTACGGTCCAGGGAGGATCTGGCTTGGCAGTTCAGGCTCGACTGTTCTCATGGTTAGCAGGGCCAAGACTGGTTTGCATATGGCTGGGTCCAAACTGGAAGACCATGGCAAGCAAAAAAGATAATGGATTTAACCCAGATCTGTGACTGGGGTGAATCTTTGATTTGTTCAGCATTCCACCCATCATCTGTTCTTTTGCATTTGCTATCCTAAGTGGGAAGAGAGTGCCCAGACGTTGGTCCCGTGCTTGCTATGCCACCATATCAAGCTAGCCTGGCTGATAAGAATTGATACCCCGAAGCCGGTTTCAGAATGCTTGTTTCTGGTCCAGGGAGGACCTGACTTGGCAGTTCAAGCTGGACTGTTCTCCTGGGGAGCAGATTAAATGATCTGCATATGGCTGAGTCCAAACTGGAGTGGCATTGCAAGCAAAAAACTTTGGATTAAACCCAGATCTGTGTCTAGGTGTGAATGTTTGATGTGTTCAGCATTCGTCCATCATCTGTTCTTTTTGCATTTGCTATCCCAAGAGAAAGGCACATAGTCAATATCCTGTGTTTATCAGGGGGAGGGGGTAGTATATGGATATATTGCCTCTAACTGGTTGGTTTTATGAGAAAACGAGAAAGCCATTTCATCATGCGTGCGGATGCTTTTTCCATGATAGCGGTAATAGTCTGTGGACTAATTGTTTGTATTTGTACGGGAGCGGCAGGCACTTCTGTACTAGACTGCTGTATAAGGGGACTATGTAATTTTAATCCCATACAACCTCTGCATGGGATAGGTTGTCAGGACAGGAACGAGAGTGTAACCAACAAGACTCTACAATCTGAAAGAGACAATTAGTTAGAATTACCCCCAGGCGTCAGACTAGATCTGGAGAATTTTTTTCCTCAGCAGTACCTCTGCGTGTTGTGGTAAATTAAATATTACCCGGACATAATTTATATACATTAATAATGAATAAGGATAGCTCATAAAATGAGAGGCAGAGTCCGTGGTGTCCGAGTCAAAAAGGGCTTTATTTCAATGACTCGAGTCAGGGGAGAATCGGGTTCCATCACCACTAAGTTTCAGGAAGGGATATCTAACGTTTATTCACATCACACATTATATATACTAAAACCATACAATTACAATGAATAGAGAAGGCGGTACGCTCCAGGCGGATCAAGTGAAAGAGAGAGATAAGAACACATTGGCGTGGAAGAAGGCGTAAAAAGAGGTGTGTACATGGGTATTCACTTGATGAGTCATAGGTGTGTCATAGATGGGTGGATGCATAGAGGAGGTCTGCAGGGTCAGCAGAAATCTTTGCCCTACTTGTGCGCGCAAAACTGGTCATGACGTGTAACTGACGTGTAACTGGGGAGAGCAGGGGGGAAACTGACTTTAGCACTAGAAGAGGAGTCTGGGATGTCAGAACGACCTGTACCTTTGGCATATCTGATATCTTGTGTTTAGAGGATGTATCGTCTGAAGTAAAGGTCTCTCGAGCAAAAGCTGTTCATCACTACATGCTAGTGTGTGCATATATTTCTCCGTGCACTGCGTGGGGGCCATGGGCCTTCTATGGTAACGGGGTCAGTAAATCACTTGAATGGAGACAGGAAGGCTAGGCTCTATGTTCTGCAAGCAGAATATATTTACACCTCTCACTAGACTGGAATGTGTTTTCGCGGAGCTGAGCAGATAACTATAGGCAAAATACCGTCTTGGCAGGCCAGGCCGGGCACCTCTCGGCTGAGCAGGAAGTAAGGGAGAGGTCAGGGATGCATACCTAAACTGCAGCTTTCAGAGTCAGAAGAGGCTCGGAGCCTGAATTCAGGGCCTGGCTCGGCTGGGCCACAAAAACGTGTGCATCTCGAAATTAAAACGTGTACCATGTAAACGCATTGGCAATGTAGGCCTCAGTGCAGAATGGACGTTTCATTCATGGAAGGCCTAATAACTGACATGCTAATGTTGAACGGAAATGCAGAGGCATTATTAATAAAGGCATGAGAAGGAAACTACATGATAATATGGACATACATGGGGCATAAGGTACATACATAGGGTGCATGTAGGGTACACACTGGCCACGTAAATTTCTATTTCCTCATTCCCTCCTTGTTCCCTACTGGGCCCTTCAGGACACATCTATATTCATGAGACCATCTATCTGTTCATATAACATCATTTGCTCATCCTTTTTCATTCGTGCACGGGAACGTGAACGTGGACAGGGAATACAAGCAGTGGCACACAAGCTGCAAATCGCTGGGCCACATTGCAGACAGAGACAGCAACTGAATACTATGAGCAGTATTATTCCCAGGAATGACAGTACTTTCCATCCCCAGGCTGATATCACACTCCAGAGCCAACCGGACCAAGTCCAGGTGCCTGGATTCTGGTGTATCTCGTGAGCTATTTTATGGAGTCTTGTTATTGCTGCATACACTGATGGTGCGTTATTTGGAATAAACACACAACAACTGGAGCCGATCACTCTACAAGCTCCGCCCCTATCAGCCAGGATGACGTCAAGAACAAGGCGGTTCTGAAGAACAACAAGTCTCATAGCAGACTGTTCCTCGGTCAAGTTACTTAAGGCAGAAGTAGTCTCATTCACTACTGCTTCCAATGTTCTGGTTAACCTACGTATCAATTTACTATTTTGGACGGGACCTATGAACCAAAAATATCCTTTAATATAATCCTTGTACTGATCCCACGCTGACTCAGTCTGATCGACAACCGGGGACTCGGTCTCCCTCTTGTGTCTTACATGTACGAGTCAGGAGTCACGGTGATAGTGGGATGGAGCTAGAAAAACAGGTGGCAGTAGGAACGCAATAAAACACGTTCCACCCCAGTCTAAGGGCAGACGCACATAGGCTGTCTGACCACAAATGAAATAGGAATGGCGGGAAGCTTTGAAAGTAGACTTTCCTTTATCATTGAATTCGACCACAGTATTACAATCACTGTGTCCCAAGTGTACTGAACCATTTTTCCTAACACATAATTCACCTTTTACGGGTAAGACTGTTATAAACGGTGAACCTGTATTTGTCTCGGACTGGACGTTCAGAATCATGAGGCTAAGGGAAACATTTCCTAATTCGTATACTTCATTTTCTAGATCTGTTCCTTTCCTTTGGGGAAAACCATTTATATCGGGAAAACATGCCTTATTCATAACTGTATTCAGGTCCCCCCAAATTCATTCACTCTGGGAGTTTGTGACCTGTCTGTCTTGTGTTGATGACATTAGAGCAAACCAAGCTCCGCACAAACCATTGTGCGAAAACGGATAAGGAAAAAGAGGCAGAACTCCCTTCATCTTCTGATAAGGTGGGAGTCGGCCACATACCCAGCGCTTAGAGACCCCGGTGGTTATAACGCGCCATATAAATTAAATAAATAAATAAATAAATAAATAAATAAATTAATTTGTGACATTGCTGGCCTGGTGGGAATGGTGTAACATACGAATAAAAGTATTGTTGCGCAGTGCTAGTCGATATGACAATTCATGGGCTGGCAGGTCGCTGAATGTGTGCTCTACAGTGTCATTGAAGGATGAATGTATATGTGAACCAAGAGGAGGAAAGAGAACATGTAGCGTCAAGCTTATACATATAATCGATATACATAGGAAAAACATAATGATCAGAGTTACTATGCATCTACTGCGTAAGTTTTTGAAATATTTTTCTTTCATCATTTTCTGCCTATCTCTCTGGCTATTTGAGTCTACGATCTTATACATGTCAGGAACCTGTCTAACCGCTTCACCCGAGGGGGACTTAAACAATTAAACGCTGTCTGACTTACTAGACCGTAACTTAGACCTATACTCCTGTTGCAGAGTTTTTTCTAGAAAAGGGGGCTTGAAGTCAATGTTTTCGGGACAGTTCTCAGAGTCCTTTGCTGAACCAAGTCCATGGAAACGCTTCACGTGATGGGCATGGAGCCATCCTTTTCTTCCCTCGACCTTGACGGCGGTTCTCGTTGTCAACAGGACCAATTTGGGCGCACGCCAGCGGGGCTCCAGAGGGCTTGAACGGTCGAAGTTGCGGACAAACTCCAGGTCTCCCGGAACAATTGCATGAGTTTTCACCTGGGTGTTGTCCGGGAAGGCAGCTGCAACCTGTGAACAACAAGAAAGGAGTGCAGACATCAAGGAAGCCAGGTAATCTGTCAGCATAGTACTGTCAACATCGGTTATTTTTCGTGGCATAGGCGTGCCCCACATATTCGGCGGTCTACCGAAAACCACCTCGTACGGGGATAGTCCGGTTCTGGAATGAGCTACCATACGCATGTAAAAGAGGGCAACCGGCAAGGCTACCATCCAATCCACGCCTTTTTCTGCACAGACCTTCGCTAACTTTGTTTTGAGAGTCTGATTGTGTCTCTCTACGAGACCTGCTGCCTCTGGGTGTCATACGCAATGGAATTTCCACTGGTACCCTAACAAAAGAGATACTTGTTTCATCAATTCAGAAGAGAATGGCTGCCCATTATCTGAGTACACGACACGGGGCAAGCCGTATCACGGGAAAAATTCTCGGACCAACTGTTTAGCAGTGGTTACAGCAGTGTAATCCGGGACTGGATATGCTTCTGTCCATCTAGATAGGGCACATACAACTACGAGGACATACTTGAATCCTCAACATCTGTCCATCTGGATATAATCCATCTGGAGGACCTCAAAAGGGTGGTCAGGAGGATGAAATCCACCTTGTTCCACCGGAATACCTTTGCCTGGATTGAACTGGCAACAGATCATACAGGTACACACTTTCTGTTTCGCTGCTGCACGTAAATGCTTGTTGAACCAGATGTTCTGTATGCTGTCTAACATGGCTTTTTCTCCTAAGTGTGCGGGACTATGTGCTGTATTAATTATTACTTGAACCATGGAGTCGGGGAGGAACCACGTGGCTTTGCTTTTGTCATCCATCCCTGATCTGTCTGGACCCCTCCTTGTTCAGTCCATTTCTTGATTTCGTCTGGAGTGGCATATGTCTGTATGTCGAGCACATCTTGTGAGGGATCCTTGACTGTCATGCAATTTGTCAATGGTGATACTTCAGTCTTTGTCGTGTCTGTTGGAATGTCTGTTTTGAGTCTGAGCTGTAAGTTTAACTGTTCGATCTGCCAGGTCGTTACCCTGGGAAATGGTATCCTGTGACTTTAGTATGTGCTTTGCACTTCATGATGGCTATGGCTGTAGGCAAGTGTATTGCATCTAACAGGGCTTGAATGAGGGGACCATGCTGAATCCTGGCCCCATGGGAGGTCAAAAAACCTCTCTCTTGCCAAAGGACTCCAAAGTTGTGTACGACTCCGAATGCATACTGTGAATCCGTGTATATATTTACTTTCAAGTTCTTGGCCCGTATGCAGGCTTGGGTCAGAGCGATGAGCTCTGCTGCTTGGGCTGACAGGGTGTCAATGCGATGTGTCTCTATGACTTCAGTATCAGTGGTCACTGCATATGCGGCCACTAACTCTCCTGTGTTTGTTCTCATGCAGGAACCATCCACATAAAGTGTCAGGTCTGGGTCGGATAGTGCAATGTCTGTCAAGTCTTGTCTTGGCTTTGTCACTGTGTTAATTACTTCCACACAGTCATGTGGTGTAGGGTCTGATGCACTGGAGGGTAAAAGTTTAGCAGGGTTTAGGATATTGCAACGTCTGATCTCTATGTGTGGCTGAAACAATGTCAGTTCATATCCTGTCAGTCTTGCTATGATCAGGTGTTGTGTCTGGGTCCTGTTCAAGAGAACTTCCACGGAGTGTGGAACCTGTACTGTCAAGGGATGTCCTAACACGATGGCATCGCTTTGTCTGATTGCTAGAGCTGTTGCTGCAACTGATTTTAGGCACGCAGGCAGAGCCTGGGCCACTGGATCCAATGTACTAGAAAAGTAGCACAAGGCTTGTGTTTTCCTGCTTGATCTTGTGTAAGGACAGATAATGCTGTTCCATCTCGTTCAGTGACAAAAAGTGTAAATGGTTTGCTGTAACATGGTGTCGCTAAAACTGGTGCTTGACATAGAGCATCGGGTGGTAACTTGTATTGTCGGATTCGTGGCAGTACAACTCCTTGCTTGAGTGTGACACGGTATGGTGTAATGTGCATGTAACCTACATCAGTCGGACCTTGTGCCCATAAATGCTGTGGTACATTCTGGAGTCTGGGGTCAAAATCTCTCAACACATAATGTCCTTTAAAATCACGTAAAAACAATCTCACTCCTTCCGGAGAACAACAAATCACTGCTCCTAGTTCTTTCAATGTCTTCATACCAAGCAAGTTTTCGGGACATGATTTAGTAAGCAACAAGTCTGTAGTGCGGGACAATGGACCGACTCCTAGGGAAACTGGCTTTGACACTTCGTTAACAATAGGCTTTCCTGAAAATCCCAGGAAATATTCTGTGAGCCTGAGAGGGGTGCCCCTGGAACCTCGTCATGACTGATGGTAGTTCTGCTCGCCCCTGTATCAATTAGAAACTTTCTGTCTTTTCCCAATACACGACTATGTACATAGGGACCCTCTTGATCTACAGGTACCTCAATAAGGGGCAAGCCAACCTCCCTCTCTAGGCTGTTTCATGAGTACTGTTGATAATCTGGGTAGTCTGACTGTGCATACTGGTACATTTGTTGTGTAACATGTTGTGTGGCAGCAATGGGTTGGGGTACAGCTACTGTCTGTGGCGTGTTCTGTGGAGTTTGCGTGTTCTGTGGGATGTTATCCTGTCTAGGAGGACGTGGTCTTTCTTTCGTCTTGCCTGTAGCTATATTGTGTTTCAGGACAGCACATTCATTTATATAGTGACCTGGCTGTTTACAGTAGTTGCAGTTCCCTTTGACAGGTGCCGTGCCCTTTTCATGGCCATCAGCTGGAACTGATTGAGCGACTAGTACTTTCATTTTCGTATCTTTCATGCGTCTCCTTTCGTGTTCCTGTTCTTCTCTAATTCGGTTCTGGTGATACTGTAACATTTGTAACATTTGGGAAGGGCTATTTGCTTGCCAGGTACTCTCAACCTTCAATACTCTATTTTTGATCTGTGGTAAGGAATTCTCTACTAATTTGCTCACAAAAAGATGCGGGTACGATTCACTACTTGTTTTCAGGCTACTGTTAATAAGAAAACATTTTTCGAATCTAGAATACAAATCACTAGTGTCTTCATCTTGTTTCTGTTTACAGGCTGAAATAGCATCCCAACTTCCTTTTTAATAGTCAATAATCTTGGCAAGACCTGTATTAATAGCTCGGGTAATTCTTTAGCTTTTTCCCCAAGACCAGACCAGGGCCTCAGAGTTTTTCTTCGTCTTCTAATTCTGTCCAGTTAATCTTTTTCTCTCCCACCTCCCACTCTTTTTCTTTAAGCTTTTCGTAAATGCCTGCTGGTAACAGTACTTTCAACATTTTAATGGTATCAGCGTATGTGTACTCCCCCATGCGGAGCATGTCTTTTAATTCACGGTGGAACCCCCCTGGGTCCTCATCGTGACAGGGCAGTAGTTTTTTCATTTCCAATAATTCCATTTTCGTCAAGGGTGTGTAAACGTATACTCGTTGAAGCTCACCCCCTGCAGTTCTAACGGGATGAACCTCTCGTAGGGGGTTCTGTCTGTTTATATGAAAGGTCTTTCTTTCCCGATGGGGTGCAGGAGTCAAGTGCGGAGTCAGAAAAGTCAAGTACTTATGTCGTTGATCTAGAATGACATTAATTAATTCGGTACCTAGACCTCTCCATCTTGCTAGCAGTAAATCGTCCAGCAATTTATACAAGGGACCTGGATCAGAATGCTGACTCTCATACAAGGTGATGAGATGTTGAACCATGTAAATACCAGCCAAACGCTGTTCTTCCGGAGGAAGACTCAAAAATGTTTGCGCTACTATGTCATCTTTATATATGTTAGAATTACAAGCCCATTGAACTGCTGACCGGGCTAGTTCTTGTTCATGCATAGTACAAAGTTCGCTACTACCTACTCGTTTTTTCAGTGCATGTTCAGTAGCTTGGAATAGGTGTTCAAGGGAATATCTTTCTGGTATTGGAGAGAGGGAACGTTTATTGTAATCTAGGCGTATTGGTCTGTCAAACGGCCTTGCCCTGCCTACTTAATTCATTTTATTTATTTCCCCTGTTACTGCATCATCCTCATCTGAAACATCGTCGTCCTCTTTCTCGGCTTGTTTCTCGGCTTGTTCTTTCTTGTGTATATCAAGAATTTCTTTACGAATTTTCCTGTACATGCTTTCTATTCTGTTCTGTGTATCATGTTTACCAACACCTATATCGTCACTCCAAGTCCTCATACCTTTAGTTACTTCTTTATCTGGCTGATCTCGTTCCCTGATCAAGCAATTAATCAAAAACTTTAAAAGCATGCTTTGGATCTCCACCTTTCTATTTGTCATGGCCTCATGTATACTTTCTGGTCCCTCCCCCGTTCTAATGAAGTGGTATATTCTGTCTAAGTGTTCCTTCATATCTGGTAAAGTGATCAAATAATCTGCAACGCGTCTTAAACATACTGAGTATATGAGCATTACGCCCTCACCTGGTACTGGATCATATATACAATCAGAAAGTGACTGTCTAAGAGATGCTGGTGTCGTGGGCTTTGGCGTATGTTGTAGTGCTATGTCTCGTAATGTTCGTTTCATTGGTGGTGGAGTGTGCGGTGTATGTGGTATGTCTCCAGAGGGCCCCCCTCCCGATGCCCCTATACTCGAATCGTCTTGGCTTAAGCTGTCTTTCACTGCCGGTGCTGCTGTCAATGCGGGTTGATCTTGTGCTACGGGTGCTGGGCGAAATGGATTGGTAGGGAGGGTGGCAGGAGGATTAGTAGGGTTGGTAGGATTGATAGGGTTGGGAGGAGGTAAATTTTCATTTACATATTCTGGAGCAGCGTCGTCTAGATAGGAGGAAAGAAAAATGGCCGCTGCTGTCTGTTTATGACTACGGAGTTTAGTCGGGATCAATGGTGGCGGCAAGTTACTAGGTACTTCCGGGGTCACTCTAGGTAGGCCCTCGGCAAGAATGGGATACATGCCCTTAATAAGGGCATTTCTTTGTCTATCTATTTGTTCTGTTTTAACCTGTTCACCTTCTTCCTTTAGCTCTTTTTCTTTGGCTTTTTCTGATGCTTCTCTACTTCTTTCTGCTTTGTGAATTTCTTTCTCTGTTCTTCTATGCGCTTCTTTACGCCACAACTCTATGGCATCTTTCTGTGATTGTCTAGCTTTCTTTTTCCATAGTGCTTCCTCTACTCTCATGATGCAATCAGCATCCCATGTCCCTGAGACCGGCCATCTATCTTTCTCTTCCAGATTCTTCGTGTAATCTACCCATAAATCTAAAAACAGTATGGCATCTAGGCCATGTTTCTGGTACATAAAATGTTCCAGGAGTGTCCCTAGGCGGGACGGGAACTGCCTCTTCGAGTATCCCTTTCCTGGTTCCTATCTGACGTAATTTCGAAAACAACGGCATGATTGAACTAACTTGAACAAAAACACAATAAGCACCATAATAGACTGAAAACAATCATTCATACCACGACATTAAAACATTAGGAACAGATGCATCTCAACTAGTACATAGAAAAAACAATCCTGGATTACTCGTTACTATATGCACTGCTAAACAGTACAGTCATACCGGTCTCATGAAGAGACAAGTCTTTACCGTATCCACCGAAATGGACACGTCTGTACCGGATCTGTGTACCCAGACCCGTCTTGACCGGGCTCAAATAAATGAACACGACTATATGCGTTCCCAACAACGGTACTCACCGGGAAGCAAAACTGAAGGCCTCGGAATCTCGATACTGGACTGGACTGCTACGGCTTCTGGCTGCTACTTGCTGCTGCTACTTGCTGCGCATGCGCCTCGGAACAGGTGGGCCTCGGGATACCTCGGACCTTGCTCTCTCGGCTTGGGCTCTGGTCGGGATGGTCCGCAATCCTCACCGCCTCGTGTGGATGCCTGGTCGCAGTCTCCGTCTCCTCCGTGGGCCTGAGGGAGTTGGCAGGAAATCCCGCGGATGTGTACACTATTGGTCCGTCACGGCTATAGAAGGGGTCAGGGGGCTGCACCTACATCGCCGGCGCGTGAGGAAGGGGACTAGTCCCTATTCGGGCGCCAGATTTATGTGGTAAATTAAATATTACCCGGACATAATTTATATACATTAATAATGAATAAGGATAGCTCATAAAATGAGAGGCAGAGACCGTGGTGTCCGAGTCAAAAAGGGCTTTATTTCAATGACTCGAGTCAGGGGAGAATCGGGTTCCATCACCACTAAGGTTCAGGAAGGGATATCTAACGTTTATTCACATCACACATTATATATAGTAAAACCATACAATTACAATGAATAGAGAAGGCGGTACGCTTCAGGCGGAGCAAGTGAAAGAGAGAGATAAGAACACATGGGCGTGAAAGAAGGCGTAAAAAGAGGTGTGTACATGGGTATTCACTTGATGAGTCATAGGTGTGTCATAGATAGGTGGATGCATAGAGGAGGTCTGCAGGGTCAGCAGAAATCTTTGCCCTGCTTGTGCGCGCAAAACTGGTCATGACGTGTAACTGACGTGTAACTGGGGAGAGCAGGGGGGAAACTGACTTTAGCACTAGAAGAGGAGTCTGGGATGTCAGAACGACCTGTACCTTTGGCATATCTGATATCTTGTGTTTGGAGGATGTATCGTCTGAAGTAAAGGTCTCTCGAGCAAAAGCTGTTCATCACTACATGCTAGTGTGTGCATATATTTCTCCGTGCACTGCGTGGGGGCCATAGGCCTTCTATGGTAACGGGGTCAGTAAATCACTTGAATGGAGACAGGAAGGCTAGGCCCTATGTTCTGCAAGCAGAATATAATTACCCCTCTCACTAGACTGGAATGTGTTTTTGCGGAGCTGAGCAGATAACTATAGGCAAAATACCGTCTTGGCAGGCCAGGCCGGGCACCTCTCGGCTGAGAAGGAAGTAAGGGAGAGGTCAGGGATGCATACCTAAACTGCAGCTTTCAGAGTCAGAAGAGGCTCGGAGCCTGAATTCAGGGCCTGGCTCGGCTGGGCCACAAAAACGTGTGCATCTCGAAATTAAAACGTGTACCATGTAAACGCATTGGCAACGTAGGCCTCAGTGCAGAATGGACGTTTCATTCATGGAAGGCCTAATAACTGACATGCTAATGTTGAACGGAAATGCAGAGGCATTATTAATAAAGGCATGAGAAGGAAACTACATGATAATATGGACATACATAGGGCATAAGGTACATACATAGGGTGCATGTAGGGTACACACTGGCCACGTAAATTTCTATTTCCTCAGTGTTGATAGGTGGCGTCGGTTTGCCCCGCGTTTGTCGTTGGCATCGTAGTCGTTGAAATGACATCGCTGTATCTACTTAGACGCCGCCCTCGCACGCTGATGTCAGTTCTTTCTTTTTCCACCCCAGCCAGCGCAGATCCGGAGAGAGTGGTACCTCAAGTCACTTTTTGACTCAGTTTTTTGCAACTTTTGTTAACACCTTTTTTGAGTCGATCGAATCAGGTGCACGGAGGGATGTCACGTCGGACCGGCTTCAAAGCCTGTGTCTTCTGTCACAGCTGATGTCGTCACGGACCAGCACCTCATGTTTCTTTGGTGCCTGGAGCGCAACCACAACCTGAATTCGTGCTCTGACTGCCGGGCCATGAACCCGAAATCTTTGCAGGAGCAGTCCTGAAAGCTTCTCGAGGCCCGGCAGTCCACTCCGCGCCATTCGATGGCCTGGTCGAGAGGGAGGTCTTCGGGTAAGTCGATGCACAAGAAGAAGGCGAAGAAGCATCGCTGCTTTTCGCGTTCTCCCCGTCCACATGTAATAGCTCGGGATACCAGACTCTCCATGCACAATCCGGTGCCACAGAATGATTTGGGCTGCGGAAAGGGTCTGTGGACTGGTCTGCAAGAGGGTCCACAGACCCCCTTCCAGTCCTCTTCACCCTCTCCTGTGAGCCACTTAGGGTGGTAGAAAACATCAGGAGAGAACAGGCGTACAAAAGTACAGGTCGGCCCAGGTCCTGACATCAGACGGCGTTGGTCCGGAGCCGTGGCCTCATCCAGGGGGAGGCCGGGTTCAACGCCGGCTGGGAACACAACCAGTTTTGGAGGCGGCAGGTGTGTCGTCACTGGATTCGGCACCAGAGGAGGCGTCACGAGGTCCGAAGCCGCCGACATCGAAGGCCTAGAGCCCCCAACCGAGTCTCCGGGACCCGAGGGCGCGCCAGCGGAGTCCTGATGCCTGAAGTTGGAATGTAAGGCTTCAAAACTGGACAGGGGTTGCTCCGGGTCACGGAAAGGGAGGTAATGCCTGAGTCAACCCAACAGGGTCTTCGGGCAGAGCCAGACGACTACCTCCCGCTTCCTGTGTCGCGTCGGCCACCAAAGAGAATGCGCAATGAAAGCAGTTCTGCATGTTGGAATTTCCAAAGCGGCACTCGCTAGTCAACGATTTTCGTCGCGAGTGGAGTTGCGGTCTTCTATACACCTTTCCGCCTATATCATTTCTGTCAAGAGTGCTGAAGAAAATCAAGTGCGACCCGGCCCAAATCATTCTGTGGCCCCGGATTGTGCTTGGAGAGTCTGGTATCCCGAGCTATTACACATGGCCATCGATCCTCGGATCAGACTCCTTCTTCGGAGGATCTTCTGTCACAGCAGCAGGGGACGGTTCTGCACCCGAACCTGTCCAGCCTCTACCTCTTTGGGTGGATTGAGCGATGATAGTTGACAGCTTCCGACCTTCCTCCCAAAGTCTGTAATGTTATCTTGACAGCCAAGCGTCCCTCCACTTAAACGGTATACCCCTGTAGATGGTACACATTTGTGGCATGGTGTGCAGTAAAGGCTGTGCATCCTCTTTCTGACCCCCTTCAGAAGTTCTCCCCTTCATTCTTTATTTGACCGAGCAGGGTCTTCTCTGGGCACTCTCAAAGGCTATCTTTCCACCATTTTGGCCTTCCTTCGGCTGCCTGATCAGCCTTCTATTTTCAAGTCCCCTATTATAAACGCTTCCTTAAGGGTATTACTCATTTGTTTCCTCCAGCTCCTTTTGTGATCCCCCAATGGGTCTTGAACCTGGTTCTTACTTATCTGATGTGTTCTCCTTTCAAGCTGCTACAAAACTGTCCTCGCAGACTCTTAACTCTTAAAACTGCCTTTCTGGTTGCTCTCACCTCTGCTCGCAGGTTGAGTGAGCTACAGGCCCTTTCTTCAAAACCTCCTTTCCTGGCTGTTCATCCGGACAAGGTTGTCCTCTGCACTAGGCCTCCCTTCCTGCCCAAAGTTGTTACCTCTTTCCATTTGGACAGACCATCACTTTGCCAACCTTCTTTCCGCCTCTGCATCCTTCTAAAGAGGAAGAGATGCTCCACCGTCTGTATCCAAAATATGCGCATTCATTCTATCTGGTTCGCACAAAACAATTCCAGGTGGATGACCAGCTCTTTGTTGGTGCCAGGAAAGGTCGGGAAGTGAAAAAACAAACCATCTCCAGATGGGTCATTCTTTGCATCAAAATCTGCTATTCTTTAGCAATAAAGGAACCTCCAGTTAGGTTGCGTGCCCTTTTCACCAGGGCGACGGCAGCCACTACTGCTTTGGGACTTGGAGTCCCCCTTCTTGACATCTGCCAGGCAGCTACGTGGGCTTCATTGCAGGGCCCTAGTTTTTCGTGCACCAGTGGTCAGTGTCTTGCATAGCTCTGCGCTTCTGGCATGGAATGTTGTGTAAAGAACTGACATCAGCGCGCGAGGGAGGCGTCGAAGTAGATACAGCGATGTCATTCCGGGGACCACAACGCCAACGACGAACGCGGAGTCGACCGACGCCACTTATCAACGCGCAGATGTACTGCTGAGGAAAAAAATTCTCTGGATCCAGTCTGACGCCTGGGGGTCATTCTAAGGTGAGGAATCCATAAATAATCTATGTCTCTTACAGATATATCGTTACCCAATGTAAATAACTTGTTCTTTAGCCCTGTCATTGCTCAGAGGCCCCAAACGAACATGTCTGCGTTTGCAGCAATTAACCACCAAAGAAATTTTGGTGTTCCTGATAAGCTAACAAGATTTCCAAATCTTGATAAGCCCTGTAATGTTCTGGTGGGCCTACCGCTGTATATCCTATAATCTGGCCTGAGGCAGCATCAGTCGGCTCAAACTCCACCCAGGAGTAAAAAGTTTCAAAGACATACACTGGATGTGCAGCTTTTACAAAAGTAACTACTCCCTTACCTCGAGATTGATATGTTGAGTAAATGCTTGTCTGCAATTGACTCCTATAACAATAGGTGTTGCCATGATGAATGGGTTACATTTTAAATCTGAAATCAAAGAATTAGAAAACCTACAGAACGGGGGCATAACCTCAAGCTTGACCAGACTACGACAATAGGTGCTTCCTTATTTCCAATAGGAGGTAATCATAATAACTATGGATGTCTCCGTAATGATATAATAATGGTTTGGAGTAACTCTACAAGGTGTGCTTTCCCACCCACGGGTGACAAGGATTAACTCGGTTCAGTGCACCAGTGATGAATGTGAAACATATTTTATTGTAGCCATGCAAAACACTATTCAATGTGTATTTGACATCGGAAGTATTGCTTTTGAGTTACTAATAATCCCACAAAGGGATCAGGGGGGCTTTGGAAACAGAAACAAACCTTTTTTCGTCATTCACAGCATCACACAAACTGTACTAAGAAGAATAAGCACTTTTAAGTAAAAGTATTTATTGCTACAAGAGCAATCTGTTCATCCATGACAACTCCACAGAATATTATAAAAACAGTAAGAAGGCATGTTATAAATAATGAAAATAAAATTAGCATATCTAGCATTGTTTAAAATGTCATTTAAAATGTAATCTAACGCCTACTTCTGTGCACTATATTGTGAGAGCATGGAAGGCAGAGCTACTTGCAGTCTAGAGTTTCTAGAGTTTCTTATTGAGAGAAGATGACATGACATGAAGAAGACATTTGTATAGCGCACGTACACCAGCGGTTTCTTGGCGCTTTGGGACTAACTGAGACTTAACAGCAGAGCATGAGGATATTAATCATAGGCCTGTGCAAACAGCCACGTCTTCAGGGCTCTCCTAAACACCGGATAGGAGCTGAGAAGATGCACTGTACAGCCGTTGACAGCAAGGGCTGTCTTTATCAGCGGAAAGACAGTGTTACGTCGGAAGGGCAAGCACACACGGTTTTAGTCAGCCAGTGTTTCTCCATGACTCAGCATTATCAGCTTCATGCAAGATGTAGCATCCGCAAAGTGCGAAGTGTGTTGGCAGTAGGTGAGACCGTCTCTGGCAGAACCTCGGGCGATAATTTGGGCAAAGGTCCTCTCTTGATAAGTGGTCGTCCTTATGTACTAAACTTTATTAGAGATTGGAATTTCAGACATACGTTTAAGACTGTCTGATGTAGATTATGTGCATCAAGATATGCGCCCTAGATGTTTCATTATGAACATAGAAGGTAAAAGGACGTCAATTCTGACAACACTTTTTTGGTTATATGTCAGTATGTGTTCCTAATCAACCGTTACACATTAGAAAATACACATTTGATCCAGACAGTTGTCTCCTTGTTGCTTGTATCTGTGTCATGGATCAAAGGGCTTGATACTTTCACAGTTCTTAGAAAGATACTGTCAGGCGATATCTGTGTCTAATTGCTGGCATGCAAATGATTCTCCATAAATCGGGGAAGATGGCAACTTCTATTGTTTGAGAGAGGGGAGATGATGGCCTCCATTAGTCAAGAGGCAGTTGAGACCTACATAAGATGGAGACCAACCTTAGGGAGTTTACATCACTAACTCTCATCACTTGACTTGTCTTTCTTTGTATCTCCAACTTCCTGTCCTCATGTGCTGGACACCTCCATTAAGCCATGTATGTTTTCACAAATATCACTGCTGCAGCTCTTCCTGGAACCCAAGGGCTACCTACGTCACTCCCCTCATCTTTTATTAAGCTTACAGCATGTAGCCATATCCATCTGCTGGTTCACGTTTCCATCATTGTCCCTTTCCAGGCTGCATAGATTCATTCTCTCTACCCTGATTTTTCAAACCAAGGTCTCCAGTTGTCCAGAGTCCGCACCCTAGCCCAAGTAGGGACCCCTGATTCCGACAAGGTAGCTTGGTGCGAGGCAGGTAGGTACGCGCAAGGCTATGTGTGAAGTAGTTGTGCAGTACACCCCCACACTGACTTAGTAAAGCACACCCAATAAGGAGACACCACTCCAGTTTCATTTAGGAGAAGAAGTATCTTTATCTACTTCTTGTCAGGGTTGAAAACGCAAAGTTCTCACAGTATGCAGGGTAAACAGTTTTTGTATCCTAAGCTCAGTACAGGCAAAAATCTTTATGCAGATATACAATATAGGTAACCATTCTTATGCAGGGATTCAATACAGTTCCAAAGAAGACATTTCAGCAGGGAGGCATTTCCCAGACAGTTTTTTTTGCATCTGGCTAACTTCCCCAGGTATTCAGACCCCGGGAGCCCCTGGGGCTAACCCTGCTGTAAATAGGACGGGGCCTCCGAGTTGGCGTAGGCCCCAGATCTCCCAGACTCACCAGTTCAGTCCCTGCGGGGGAATTCAGGCCACAAGGCAGCACCGGCTCCGGCCTGCGCAGGACGCCCTCCTCCCCAGTCAGCCCGCTCCTCACTTCACTCAGGGCTTTGACTGGGGGAGGCGGATTGACTCAAGGCCAAGACACCCGAGGCTCTCTCCGCTTCCCAGAAACCGGTCTGAGGAATTCATGGGCTCCCTCACTCCTCGGAGCCCCTCTTGCGAGTGCCTGGGGCGGGCCCGGATTTCCTGGACAGTTCTTCGTCCGGAAGCCAATCAGGATACGGCTTCCCGGGGATGCGGCCGATGACGCGGCTGGACTCCTGGTTGCCAGGCGATGCTCCCCTTCTCGCGCCCAATCCCAGCGCAGCACTCTCCGGCCAGGACGGGGTGTCCATTTGCGTCGGTGATTTGGGCCACAATCACGCGCAGCTTACTCAGCGGCGGTGAGTCCCCCATGCCTAGCACTTCTTCTCCCACAGCACGGGGGCCATGGCGGTGAACTGGGACACAGCGCTACTTCTCCCACATCGCAGGGGCCGCGGCGGTGATCTTGGCTCGCAGTAGCGCTCTTAGCTGACAGCGCTTTCAGCTCCCAATGGTTCAGCCCACGGTGCATTCAGCTCAAGGCTCATTCAGCTCACAGCGCTCTACCGTACCTCAGGGGTCCCCAGGCAGCAGCAGTACTTTCAGGCTCACAGCGCTTCGCAGTCACAGCGCCGGTAATGGGTTTCAGGTGTCAGGCACACAGTGCATCTCAGTCACAGCGCTGGTAATGGATTTCAGGTGTTGGTTCTAGGGGAAGGGAATATGGCAGTCCTTGGGAAGGCACCCTGGAGATGGTATTCCTGGTTCCCCTCTCGCAGGGCAAGGTCAGCTGGCAGGCAGGGTAACTCATCTAACTTGGGGCAGCAGTTCCTAGAATCAGTCAGCCTCAGTAGTGTAGCAATCCCCCTAGCTCAGCAGCCTTCACTCCAGCTGAGGGTCCCCAGGTCCAGTAGTGTAACTAACTTATGAGGTTCCCTCCTTTTCTTTTATACCCATAGGTCAGGTGACCCTCCAAAAAGGCGGCAAGATGTGGCTGTTTGGAAGGTTCTAGAAGAATCTAGATACCTGTCCATGGTGACAAGAGGCGGGATGGCCAAGGTTACAGTAGCATTAAGTACCACCCTTACTGCAGTAGCAGGGGCCTGTGGCAACCATGTTTTAGGAGAGAGCATCTGCACCTCAGCACAGTTTAGCAGCGGTAAGGCGCCCAGAGTTCTAAGTCCAGCAAAAATGGCGGTCAATAACGAGGGAAAAAGGGACAAAATTGTAGGGGAAGACCACCCTAGGGCTGACAGGTTGAACACTGATATTATGTGATTACAACATCAGACCTCACTACTCTCCCACACCAACACACCTGTCCTGAAAACCTTGAGCTACAAAATCAGAGCAGCTGCCAAGTTGCTTTTTCCTTCTCCTTGGGACAGCACCCCACTATTTTCTTCACATTCTTTCCCATGAACTTTCTTGTCTCTTCTTGCTGATTGAGCAACATCTGTACTCTTCTCCTCCATTTCCCTTTGGAGCCTTCTTCTCCCCTTGCCAATGTACAGTTGCACCACAAGTCACTCCCTGCTCTCTGTTTCTCTCCCAATGCACATCATTCATCAATGCACCTACAACAATGGTGTTTGTGCCCAGCAGCCGTCGTTCTGATTGCCCCCCTCACCCAAACCAAGATATTGCTCCTTCCTCATGCTGAATCAAGGAACTCACTGACTTTACCCTCACCCTAGTCTTGTAGCCAGCTCCCTGATTATTTTTAGATGGATACTCCTTCCTGCATATTTCTTAGCTTATGATTATCCTCCAGGTGCCAGAGGGAACATAAACATGTTGGAGCTGCAGATGGTCCATTTGCCATGGGGGCCTTCCATCCCAGGTAGTACCATTCATGTTCTGTCGGACCTCACCATCCATTCCATCAACAGATAAGGTGGTGTGGGGCCATGCCTCCTGTGTTTGGAGGTGATCCGACTGTGGGGGTGGGCCCAGCAACACAGCATATTCCTGGTAGTTGCATACTTTGCAGGCATCTGCAGAATGAGAGCAGAAGCCCTGATTTGCCTCTGCTTGGAGGATTATAAGTAAGAACTTTATTCCAAAGTGAAATAAGTTATCTTTGTCCGATTAGGGTGTAGGTGTGATATATTTTCTCCAAAGTCCAGAACAGGACAGTTTTGGGACATATACTGACCTCTCCATGGTTACCGGGGGCCGCCTTAAGTTTTGACTGGCCACATGGCCCTCTTTCTGCATTCTCACTAATGGAATTTCCATTGAGATTATAGCAGGTGTTGGGGGAAGATCATGTAAAGCTGATCTTAGTTGCTCTTGGTTGAGAGGAGTTGGTGTGCTTATTGATTAGAATTCAAAGTATACAAAAAAGTGATGGATGGCCACTGGTACTTATTCATTATTTTGCACACTATGCCGCCTCAGTTTGGACCCAGCTATATGCAAATCAGTCTTGACCCTGCTCCCAAAGGAGCAGCCCAGCCTGAAATGCCAAATCAGGTCTTCCCAGGACTGGTTTCGCCCTAGTTATGGGGCGTGTTAGAATTCAGCATTCATACCCCTCTTCCTTTTATGCACAGGAGAGACCTGCTTTCACAGCAGTGGGGCTATATTCTTCATCCCAAATGCAGTTGTTGCACATGTGGAAATTAAAAGGTGTCAGCTGGTGTACTTTTTCTTTTGACATGAATTTATGAACATCCTCTTAATAATAAAAAACCTGCCACAATATCCCATTTATATGGGTCACCCGGACAAGTTTGGTCAGTGGTGTGAGTCGGAAGGTCTCTACCCATTTATTAGACCTGGCATCTTTGGTGTGGTTTACCCTGACTTTTTGCCTCTGCCTCCTGTATTTTTTGACTGTGCTGGATTTCGTTTTGCTGGTTTAGATGCTTTGGGCACTAAGCCACTGCTGGTCAGTGCCAAAGTGCAAGTGCTCCCTGGTTAAATTGTAATTGTGATTGGTTATCCATGATTGGCATATTTGTTTCATCAGTAGGTCCCTAGTAAAGTGCACTGAGTGTGCCAGGGCTGGTGATTCAAATGCTACTAGCGGGCCTGCAGCACTGATTGTACCACCCACAGGAGTAGCCCAAGATGGTGTCTATGGCCTGCCACTGCAGTGCCTGCGTGCAGTTTAACTGCCATGTTGACCTGGACAGTGTCCACACTTGCCAGGCCTGACCCTTCCCTTTTTCTTACACATAGGGCACCCATATGGTAGGCCCAAGGTACCCCCCCCGCCCCCCCCCTGGGAAGGGTGCAGTGTATGTGAAAGGTAGAACATGTACAAGTGTGGGTAACACGTCTTGATAGTGAAATACTGCCAATTTTGTTTTTCACTATTGGAAGGCTATCTTGCCCCATAGGACAGAATGGGGAATGCTGTGTAACATGTTTACATGCATATTTTCCCATAGAAGCAAGATAGAAATTTGGAATCTGGTATCACTGAACTCAGATTTTATTAACACATATTATAGGGAGGATGTTTGTTAAATTCAGTGTTGGGAAATAGCACTTTTAGAAAGTGTCTATTTTCTTGTTCAACCTTTCTGTGTGTCTCTGCCTGTTTGTGAATTGACTGTCTGGTTTGGAAGTGACAGGTGCTGGGGTGGCTCCATGAGGCTGGGTGAGTCAGCACTAGGCTGAATAGACCTATCTGCATTTGGAGTGGTGGGAGGAGTAGCACCTGGACCTGAATAGGCCTGTGCCTGCCTTTCACAATGCTGACTCCACCCCCTGAGGTGTGTCTGATGGCCCTGAACCACACTCACAAAGGAAGAAGATGTGCACTGGCAGCGATCACCCAGAACTGGTTTGGACTGGGTCCAGGACCCCTCACTCATGAAGAACAACGACTTTTCTAATATAAATATCAGAGCTGAACCCCCTGAACTTTAGACTAGGAAACTTTGTGATCAAGAAGGAATCCCTGCCAAAAAGAACAGCTGAAGAAGACTGAGAAGTGCTGCCCTTGCTATGTAACTGGGGTTGACCTGCAGTTTGCTGTTTCTGTCAAGGAAAATACTAAGGGACTTTTTCTGCTGTGTTCTGTGTCCCCCTGCTTGAAGAGAAACTGTGTTGTGTGCTTTGTACCTCTGAAGTGAAAACGTCTCGAAGGGCCTGAGGAGAGCTGGCCTCCTGTTATAGAAGCTCAGGGATACAAAAGTTTCTAAAGATCTTGAAGCGCACACTTTTTGAGCAGTGCTCCACTTTCTATGCTGCCTCTGAGTATAGCTGTGTGCCCCAGGACGCCACTGGTGCCCTCCGTGAAGCACGCCTTGCCTGCACGTCTTTCTGCTCCCAGGATCACCGAGAGCACTGTGTGTTTCACCGCCGCTGGCCCGTGGCCAGAGGGAAGCACAGAGGGCCTGTATTTCACTGCCGCTGGCCCCTGATCTCCAAGAGAGCTGTGTGCCTGTATTTCACCGCTGCTGCTCGAGTCGACTGCCCGAGGCCGGGTTTGCCGAAGAAGGAACTTCGTCAGAGACAGAGCGGTTACCGGAGGGCTGCCTAGCAACCAAGGCCCCCCTGCTCTGATCAGCTGTTGCCGACCAGGATCGCCCAAGCGAAGGAGACGACCTGCATACCCAGGTAAGACTCGGATCGAAGTCCGGAGTTTCAGTGTGTCACTGCCCTGAGGGCAGGTTGCAGAACAAAGGGGTACTTCCAACAGCAGCGTCTGAAAAGAGCGGGATCGGCTGTCCCAGGAACTTGAGCTACGCCTCCCTCTTCTGTTGGAAAGCATTTGGGGGGCATAGTTGTGATAAGATACTACTCACGGAGCACGCAGCCAGTCGGGGGAAGTTCAATGATAAAAAGAATTGCACAGAGTATAACAGGACTGTGCTGGTGCTGAGGCGAACAGTACTTGTGATATTGCGTTGTGATTACCAAGAGAGATACAGCCCCTGCACACGTTTTTCTTTTTAACGAAAAGTAAGAGTGCATGTAAATGTTTGGAAAGATTATGGAGAAAGAACTTTGATCCCATATAGAAAATTACTTATAAACTGGCTTTGAAGACCCATTACCCCAAAGTGCAAGAGGGGGAAAAAAAAGTTTGACCTCAAAAATTGAACAAGCTAGTAACAGAAGCCTGGAATTGTTCAAAATTATGAAGGCCGTCTCCTCTCCGAATGTAATTAAGCCCCCTTTCACTCCCAGAGATGAATGGACAAGCCATATGGCACAATATTTCTATAATACAATTAAAAATATTCAGGAGGCTTTCGGAACTGGGCCTCAAGTTGGTAATGGCATTTTAGCCCCACCCTTTCCAACCTACTCCAACTCCTTTAAGACTCTCTTGGAGTTCCCCCCTATTTCCATGACTACGTCTCTTAAAATAATGCAAGCACTGAAATCTGGCTCCCCCTTGGATTCTTGCCTGGCCAGAGTGCTGGCCTCTATTGTGGACGTGATCAATACAACAGTGAACCTGGTCCTGAATTTGTCTCTATCTGAGGGCTTGATGCCTGAATGCTGGAAACAAGGACTAATGTTGCCACTTCTCAAAAAACCTTCAACAGACCCCTCTATAGTCAGCAACTACAGGCCAATAACATTGCTGCCATACTTCTCCAAGGCTTTGGAGAAGTATGTGAACACTGTGTTCACTGATTTTATTGAGTCTACCCATGCACTGCACCCTAGCCAATCTGGGTTCAGATCTAATTATAGTACGGAGACAACGTTACTGGAAGTCTCAGACACCATTAAAACCACTCTGGACAGCGGTGGGAAAGCGGTATTAAAACTGCTGGACCTTTTGTCGGCTTTTGATACCATGCCCCACGATCGACTTTTGCACAGGCTTCAGGACTGTGGTATCGGGGGCACAGTCCTCAATTTGTTTGCGTCCTTTCTCGAAAGCCACCAGCAAACCATATGATCCCCCCCTTTCACAGCCCCTATCCCTCCTATGAGGGTTGGAGTGCCTGAGCCCAACTTTGTTCAGTCTGTAAATGGCTCCCTTGGCACTGCTGGCAGAGCAACATGGGGTTAAAGTCATATCTTATGCCGACGACACACAGCTGTTGTTTACCTATGAGAAAAATGCGGTGTTGAGAGGAGATGATATCAACAATTGCCTGTCCAAGGTGTTCTTCTGGTTCAGGCAAAACCAACTGTTGTGCAATTCCGATAAGTCCAAAATTGTTTGCTTCAGCCATAGTCCTGGCGTGGAATGGCATAATTGGTGGCCTCAGGACATGTCCCCCCCACCTGTCCAGTTACCACCGTAAAAAATCTTGGGGTAAAAATGGATGCGGACATGTACATGAAAGCGCAAGTTCAATCGGTGGCTGCCACCTATTTCGGACTACTGAAAATGATGAGGAACTTTCTCCCTCACCTCTCAGTTCCCCATAGTAAAACAGTGGTCCAAGCTTTGATAACATCTAGGCTTGACTACGCCAACGTTCTGTATCTCTGCCTCCCTGACTACCTACTTGATCGATTGCAGGTGGTACAGAATGCGGCAGCTAGGGCCTTCTTGTTGGCTGACCTTAGAACTCATATGACGCCTCTCTTGATATACCTGCATTGGCTCCCAGTGCGGAAAAGGGTGATCTTTAAGGCCCTGGTACTAGTCTTCAAAGCCTTTCATAATGTTGGAGCCCCCTACATTAGGAACAGTATCCAGCCATATGCCCCTATCATAACCTGGTGATCCTCAACTCAGAAGCTGTCGGTCGTGCAAAAATGTGCACGTTATCGGTTGGGCAGACGCTCTTTCCAGGTGACCGCTACTAAGCTGTGGAGTAGCCTGCCACCACTCCTGGGACAGGAACGTGTTCTCTTCAGCTTTAGAAGAAAGTTAAAAACCTGGTTGTTTCAATGAGAATGGAGTCACCCGTAGCCGCTCCAAACTGTTCTGTCAACAAGGTTAAGTTAGCGCTAGGATACTCTCAGGAGTAGCTGTGCACTTTACAAAAACCCCTATAACATCACATAACTTAACCCTGAAACTAGACTGTTGATCCCACAACATTGGCCTAGGAGAGGTACAGAATCTACAAGAAGAAATTTTTAAAGAAGAGATCGTTGTGTATGTGGATGTTTGTCATTATTGGTCTTGCCTAACATTAGATAAAGATATCTATATTTTGGTAATAACCTGTGTGGTGTCCATTTGTGGTCTCTCACTGTGTTACTGCAGATACTTTACACATTGCCTTGGGGATAAGCCGGTCTGCTCATACCAAGCTGCCAAGGGGGTGAGCAGGGGTTATCTACAGTGTGTTTCCCTCTTACCCTGACTAGATCAAGCGTCCCTATTTGGTTAAAGGTACCAACCTATGCCAACTAGAGACCCCCATTTCTAACATTGGTGGTCAGCGGTGAGGATTTGAACTTGTATTTGTACTTGTCCCACAGTGATTACTGTACTTCACTAGATTAGTGCAGACCTGTACGCAGCCACATCCTTTGTTTTTAGGTCTCGCCTGAGCCAATGCGCTCGCGCATTGCTCCTGCGAGATTATAGTAAGCGGGAATGAAAAGTTTACCAAAACGGCTGCGGATCGCATAGGGTTCATGGGATCTATGCGCGTGCACACCATCGCCAGCCACATAACACACAACCATTTGTCTGTGCCTCGGCATCATACTTCAAAGGCTGCCGCTCCCCTGCCCCCCCTGCACATCACGCACCACCATTTGTCTGTGCCTCGGTATCAGACTTCAAAGGCTGCCGCTGCCCCGTCCCCCAAACGCCACAGCAATGCTGAGAACTTGTTTCTGGACAAAAGTGAAAGCCTGCCGTGCTTGTTTACAGTAGCCTTGCTCCTCAAATGCTGTTACTGTGTTGTCATCTCTCTAGGGACACTCAGCTTGAAAACACTCGACTTGCTAACTGCAATGCTACATCCGCTATGCCTTGCCTCTAGACACGTTGCTCCCTCGCAGACTGTGCTGACTCTGCCCCTCCTGATTCTGAAACTGACCAACGCAGTCACCAGTCTCTTCTCTCTGTCTTATAATGTCTGCCCTGCCACCATTTACTTCGGACCCTCACACCTCCTCACCCTGACACCCCCTCACCCTCACAACCCCTCACCCTCACACACCCTCACCCTGACACCCCCTGACACCCCCTCACACCCTCACACCCCTCATCCCCGTCACCCTCACCCTCCCTCACCCTCACACCCCCTCACCCTCACTCACCCTCACACCCTCACCCACCCTCAAACACCCTCACTCACCCTCACACAACCTCACACCTCTCACAACCCTCACCCTCACAACCCTCTCACCCTCACTCACCCTCTCACACCCCACACACCCTCACCCTCACACACCACATCACTCAGGAACACCACCACATCACTCAGGAACACTACCACATCACTCAGGGGCACCACCACATCACTCAGGGACACCACCACATCACTCAGGAACACCGCCACATCACTCGGGGACACCACCACATCACTCAGGAACACCAAAACATCGCTCAGGAACACCTCCACATCACTCAGGGGCACCACCACATCCCTCTGGAACACCACCACATTACTCGGGGACACCACCATATCACTCGGGGACACCACCACATCACTCAGGAACACCACCACATCACTCTGGGACACCACCACATCACTCTGGGGCACCACCACACCACTCAGGGACACCACCACATCACTCAGGGGCACCACCACATCACTCAGGGACACCACCACATCACTCAGGGGCACCACCACATCACTCAGGGGCACCACTCAGGGGCACCACCACATCCCTCAGGGACATCACCACATCACTAAGGAACACCACCACATCACTCAGGGACACCACCACATCACTCAGGGACACCACCACATCACTCAGGGGCACCACCACATCACTCCGGGGCACCACTCAGGGGCACCACCATATCACTCAGGGACACCACCATATCACTCAGGAACACCACCACATTACTCGAGGACACCACCACATCACTCGGGGACACCACCACATCACCCAGGAACACCACCACATCACTCTGAGACACCACCACATCACTCAGGGACACCACCACATCACTCAGGGACACCACCACATCACTCAGGGGCACAACCACATTACTCAGGGACACCACCACATCACTCAGGGACACCACCACATCATTCAGGAGCACCACCACATCACTCAGGGGCACCGCCACATCACTCAGGGACACCACCACATCACAAAGGAACATCACCACATCACTCAGGGACAACACCACATCACTCAGGGACACCACCACATCACTCAGGGACACCATCACTCAGGGGCACCACCACATCACTCCGGGGCACCACTCAGGGGCACCAGCACATCACTCAGGGACACCACCACATCACTCAGGAACACCACCACATCACTCAGGGGCACCACCACATCACTCAGGGACACCACCACATCACAAAGGAACATCACCACATCACTCAGGGACAACACCACATCACTCAGGGACACCACCACATCACTCAGGGACACCATCACATCACTCAGGGGCACCACCACATCACTCCGGGGCACCACTCAGGGGCACCACCACATCACTCAGGGACACCACCACATCACTCAGGAACACCACCACATCACTCGGGGACACCACCACATCACTCGGGGACACCACCACATCACTCGGGGACACCACCACATCACTCAGGGACACCACCACATCACTCAGGGGCACCACCACATCACTCGGACACCACCACATCACTCAGGAACACCACCATATCACTCAGGAACACCACCATATCACTCAGGAACACCACCATATCACTCAGGAACACCACCACATCACTCGGGGATACCACCACATCACTCGGGGACACCACCACATCACTCGGGGACACCACCACATCACTCAGGGACACCACCACATCACTCAGGGGTTCCACCACATCACTCTGGGACACCACCAGATCACTCTAATACACCACCACATCACCCTCACTCACCCTCACCCACCCTCAAACACCCTCACACAACCTCACACCTCTCACAACCCTCACCCTCATAACCCTCTCACCCTCACTCACCCTCCCACACCCCCACACACCCTCACCCTCACACACCACATCACTCAGGAACACCACCACATCACTCAGGAACACCACCACATCACTCAGGGGCACCACCACATCACTCAGGGACACCACCACATCACTCAGGAACACCACCACTTAACTCGGGGACACCACCACATCACTCGGGGACACCACCACATCACTCTGGGACACCACCACATCACTTAGGGGCACCACAATATCATTCAGGGGCATCACCACATCACTAGGACACCACCACATCACTCAGGAACATCACCATATCACTCAGGAACACCACCATATCACTCAGGAACACCACCATATCACTCAGGAACACCACCACATCACTCGGGGATACCACCACATCACTCGGGGACACCACCACATCACTCAGGGGCTCCACCACATCACTCAGGGGCACCACCACATCACTCAGGGGCACCACCACATCACTCAGGAACACCACCACATCATTCAGGAACACCACCACATCACTCTGGGACACCACCAGATCCCTCTAATACACCACCACATCACTCTACTACACCACCATATCACTCAGCCCAACCACATCATCACTCAACACCTCAACAGCACTGTCCTCGCTTGCTACCAACAAGCATTGCCATAGCCAATAGGACTTGCATTAGGAAAGTGTAAGCTATTGGCTTTGTTAATAACAATGCTATTAATTTATGTATTTTCAAAGCCAACACATATTAAAAAAATTTGTCATTTACAATACCAATAGCTCACACTTTCCTAATGTGAGACCTATTGCATTGCAAATGCTTGTTCTTTTTAGTTCTATTTTTGATCTGATCCTCCAGTCATTCACGCATCATGTCTCAGAATGGTAAAGCAGCAAGTGAGAAGGCAGAATTGGAGTTTCACATTGAGGATTTGTATTCCTACAAGGTAGATCAATGCAAACAATTTTGCAAGGATTTGCGATGTCCCACAAGGAGTAGCACTAAGAAGGATGAGCAACAGAATGCCTTAAAACCTGGTGGGAGGCCAAAGGAGCTGTGGAGTGAGATGAAACAAATATGGATGAGGATGACCAAAGGATTGGGTTTGGGCCACAGGATTTGCCTGTGCCAAGAGCAACCTCCGGGGATACCAGCATCCATTCCGCAGGGAGTCTCTCCCAGGAAGAGCGGGAAGAGAACCAGAGGATCACACAACATGAGCTGGAAGTTTTGAAGCTCAAGAATGAGATGGAAGAAAGGAAATTGCTTTTGGCTCATGAGTTGAGCATGAGGGAGCTGGACCATAAAGCCACACAACTGGAGTCTAGCTCAAATGGTGGCCGCGCACAGTGAGTGGAAGGGGGTATGGTGTACATATCCAAAGATGCAGTGCGGATTTTCCGGAAGGGAGAGGATATTGGTGCATGGTTTGAATCATATGAGCTTGCTTTGAGGATGCATGAGGTGCCTGAAAAGAACTGAGGGGCGGGCTTGTGGAAACATTTTGAGGTGTCAGGGACAGCGGTTTTAACCCCGTTAGAGAAGGAGGGTGCCCTGACTTATGCCAAGATGAGTGAGGCTTTATGCCTCAAGTATGGGCTCACCCCAGAACAGTACAGAGTAAGGTTCAGGAACTCAAGGAAGAATGATTCAGACACTTGGGTTGAATGTGTGAGAGTGTACACTCACGCACTGGATGGTTGGATGAAGGGCAGCAAAGTTACAGATTATGAGGGGTTGTGCCATCTAATTAGTTGGGAGCACTTGAGCAGTCAATGTGTTCCAGAGCTGCGCCAGCATCTTTTGGATAGTAAGTTAACGAATCCCAGCGCGCTTGCTAAGGAGGCGGACCACTGGACCAGCATCAGGGTTCACAAGGGGATTGTAGGTACAACAGCCAAGGGTGGGCAAGGTCCTCAGCAGAAGAGTGGGGGGCACAAATGTAATCAAAAGGAGTTCTCTAAAGGGCCCCAAATCAGTTCTGAGGGAAAGGAGTCCCAGCCCCCCCAGCCTAAGACATCGCAGCCCCCTAAGGGTGGGCGTACTTTTAAGGGTCCCCCCAAGTATTACCACTGTGGTGAGGAGGGCCAAATTGCCCCTAAGTACCGCAAGCAGTCCCAAGCACCCACTCGTGCTCAGTAACCGGGCTTAGTGAGTGTAGCTTTGGGAGAGGAATTAGTTTCCAGTGAAGAGGAGGAGCAAGCAGTCATGGCCCTTGTCTCTTTAGGAGACAGAGAAATGATCCAGGAAACCTACCTGCCTGAGAACATAAAAAATACAGGCAGTGGGTGACCTTCAATGGGAGGAGGGTAGAGGCTCTGAGAGTCACAGGAGCCAGCGTGACATCTGTGAGGTGTCAGTGGGTGTCTGAGGAGCAGGTCATTCCTAATGCACTTCACCCTGTAGTTGCAGCGGACAACTCCACGCGCCTCTGCAAAGTGGCGCAAGTTCCCTTTGAGTGGGTGGTGGGTCTCAGGTTCCTTGAAGGTCGCTGTTAGTCCATCCATGCCTGTAGACTGTCTGCTAGGAAATGACCCAGAAAGTTCCCCATGGAGGGGGGTGGAACGCCAGGCTCATCTGGAGATGTTGGGTCTGCCTGAGTGGGTTTGTGTGACCACTCGGTCAATGGCAGCTAGTAAGGGTAATCAAGTGGACCTGGAGCCTGAAACAGTGTTCCAGGGACCTGCCAGGAAGAGGAAGGGCAGGGGGCGTGGGAAACCAGCCTTCACAATTCCCATGGTCCAGAAGGAGGCAGAGCCTGAGAGATATGCCCTGGAACCTACAGGGGAACAGGTGGCCGAACTAGGAGACTTAGTTGTGCTTTATCTTTCCTAGGCAATCTGCAAATAAAGAACTGCAGCAATCTATATCACAGTCAACCTGACTAAGAAAACAATGTGTCATAAAAAGGCCATTATAACGAGAAAATTCACAGTTATAATAATAACAACAAACTATGGAGAGGAGGGACAGGTTACACTTTTTAATTTTTATAAGTAGTAAAAAATCCTTAAATAAGGATATACACAATATATTCATCAGTTAAAAACATTTGTATGCGCAATGACAAAATGAATTAGCAATATATAATATATGTATCATAACAATCAAAATTTTAAAATGTGGCACTCATTTATTCTTTCAACGCGCGTTTCGGCGTTAGGAAAACGCCTTCTTCAGGAAAAAGCCACAATAAAATCTTTATATCGATAGAGTCACTCTCTCAACAATGTGCATGGATATGCAATGGGTATATTCGTTTTTTGATTGATAAGAAGGGCAGAAACTTGTATTTCTATAGGATGACCCCTGATAATTTAGAAGGCATGGCAAAAGATATGAAGTGACAGTGTAAAGTTTCGTCTCTCTAGTTCCAAAAAACGGGAGTAGAAAGGCGGTGTCTGATAAAGCCGCTCACTATCTTCCTCAACCGTCTGTATCACTATGGGCACCGCAAACAATATATAATGGCAGTGTTACTTTTCCTCTCTCTAGCTTCAGTAAAAACGGGAGTAGAAAGGCGGTGTCTGATGAAGCCGCTCACTATCCTCCTCAATCGTCTATGTCAATATCGGCATCACAAACGATACGTAATGGTAGAGTCACCCTTCATGTCTCTATAGCTTCAATGAGCACGGTAGTAGAAAGGCGGTGTCTGATATAGCCGCTCAGTATCTTCCTCAACCGTCTTTGTCAAAATTGGGACCCTAGGAGACTTGCCTGAGCTGATTCATTGGCAACAGGAAGGAGGTCCCTCCAGGGAGGAGTTCTGCAAGGCGCAGAGAGAATGCCCTTCTCTCATTATTATGCGGAAACAGACCACAGACCAGGCAGCAGGTGGTGAGGCCAAGAATCATCTCATTTACTGGGAGCATGGGTTACTCTGTAGTAAGCATAAGGTCACTGAGCCCGGTGCAGCCCGTGTGCTGGTGGTACCCGAGCGCTTAAGGACCTTCTACTGGGTCTGGCTCATGACGTACCTCTCGCAGGACATTTGGGACATGACAAGACCTACCAGAGGCTTGTCACCCACTTTTACTGGCCCCAAATGAGGACGCACGTCGGTATGCATTGTAGTACTTGCTAGGCAAGTGGCAAGAGTGGAGGGAAGTGTAAGGCTCCCCTCCAACCCTTTCCTGTGGTGAGCACTGATTTCGAGTGGGTGGGCATTGACATTGTGGGGCCTCTGGAACCCAAGAGAGCCTTAGGCAGCAGGTTTATCTTGGTCTTGGTGGACCAAGCATTGTGTGTGCTTTTAAACATTGCTATTGGTATTTTAATTCATGCTTTACTAGCTTCTGCTACCTGGAATTCCTTTTTGTTGCCGCGGTGTTCGTCTGTCAGAGCGGGCCCGTGGACAGGTTAGCACTCTAGTTGTTACTCCCCCCCCCCAGCCCTCACTTCCTATTTAATACCGGATGTTGCGGTCGCGCATCGGTAATAGCGTTACCTTTGGGCTACAGTGGTGTGTGGGAATCTTATTTTTGGCTGCAAACTTTTAAAACATTGTGTGTTCTTTTAAACATTGCTATTGGTATTTTAATTCATGCTTTACTAGCTGCTGCTACCTGGAATTTCTTTTTGTTGCCGCGATGTCCGTCTGTCAGAGCAGGCCCGTGGACAGGTTAGCGCTCTAGTTGTTACTCCCCCTCCAGCCCTCTTATTTAATACCGGATGCTGCAGTCGCACAGCGGGCCCGCCAAAGGCAAGCCTGTCTGCGCCCGTCCGCGCCCCGGTGGCGACCAGCACCAGCGATGCTGCTGGTTTTCTGTCAGAGGAGATAGGAGGCAGAAGGTCTTTTAGCAGATCAGATATGCTGGCTCTAGACAAGACTAGATGTGGTGGTGGGGGGAAATGGTGGGTATTGCAATGTTTACATCGGACCTGTCCCATACGCTTTCATCCCAGGGTGCCTGCTATGATACTAGGCAGCGAGAAGGAGAACAGAGTTAGGGCGGTGCTTATTAATGCTCGCTGTATGGTCAAACATGCTTCTGACATTTGTGAAATCCTTTTAGAGGGACACTTAGATATGTTATTCATTACTGAAACTTGGCTCCAGGAATCCTGTGCCCCGGTGATTGAGCTGGCTGTTCCTGCTGGATTTAAAATTGCAAGATTAGATCGTTTATCGGGGAGAGGAGGGGGATTGCTGTGGTGTATCGGGAGGTGTGGTCCTTCTCGTGTCAGACCACTGTGGGCTTAGTGGAGGGGGAGGCAATGGATTTTTCCATCAGCATGTCATCCCATTTCACATTGGGGGGGATACTGCTCTATCGTCCCACTGGCCCTCCAGGTGCGTTTTTGAGAGCCTTGGGCGATGTAAATATTCCCTGCACCCTTCGCTTCTCGAGATTCCTGTTTTGGGGGGATTTTAATATCCATGTTGATTGCCCAGAATCTGTAGGCATTAGGGAGCTAATGGATCTGTTTGATTTGGCCCACCTTACCCAGTGGGTTAAGTTACCTTCCCATCAAGGTGGACATACTATTGACCTGGTGTGCTCCAACTTTGCCTGTCGGTGGATGATCCCCTGCAGGTGACTTGGTCAGATCACCATTTGGTACAATTTTCTTGGTCAATAGTGAAGCAGTCCTACTCTATTTCCCCGGTAAATAACACTCTGGGTCGGAAGATTGACATTTCGGCCCTTTCTAGGGTTCTTGCCAAGACCTGTCCGGCGCATGCCTCGGATCTAGCTGAGGCGGTGAATAGTTTCTCCTCTTGGATTATTCAAGGAGTCTGTAAGGTGCAAAAACCTCCTTCAACTAGACGACCGAGAATAATACCCTCTAAGCCATGGTATTCAGGCTCCCTTAGAGATCTTAAATTGGCTTGCAAACCCCTTGAACGTTGCTGGCGGCAGCACTATTGCCCGCAGGCAAAAAAGGCTCTCCACTTAGCGCAGAGAGAATACTGTGCAGTATTTAGAGAGGCTAAAAGGGGCTTTTATGCTGATCGGATCGCAAAGGCTAATAACAATGGCAAGGAGATTTTTCCTATTGTGAGCAGCTTTTGTCACCAGCTGCACAACAAATGGCCTTGCCCGTTTCCGATCAATGGTGTGAGGAGCTGTCGACTTTTTTTGTCGAGAAGGTATAGAGCATTCAAAACAGTTTGGGACTGAGGGATGCTGTACCGGGGGATTATCTCCCCCCTCCCTTCCTACACCTTTACCATCGCCCCTTTCTTTTTGAACTTTGAGCCTACAGCGGGATCTGATATCCTGACCATCCTTAAATCCCTTAAATCAGGGTCTCTGACTGACTTCTGCCCGGCCAGAGTGTTGGCCGGGATCGCGGAAGTGGTACATCCAGAGGTTAATAGGATTATAAATCTATCTTTACAGACCGCTGTGGTTCCAGGGAGCTGGAAGCAAGCTAAGCTTCAATCTCTTTTGAAGAAACCTTCGCTTGGTCCGTCCAATCTGGTCAGTTATCGCCCCATATCTCTTTTGCCGGCTTTGGCAAAGGTGTGTGAGAAGGTGGTTTTTCGTCAGCTGGATGCCTATGTGGAGTCTTCTGGCCACCTCCATCCGTCGCAGTCTGGTTTCCCGGCAACCTATAGTACTGAGCCAGCGCTAGTGGAGATGGCGGAGGCGATAAGGGAGTGCCTGGATGCGGGCGGCAGGGCGGCCTTGATTTTACTTGACCTCTCTGCTGCCTTTGATACGGTGCCTCACCATCTACTCCTTGCTCACCTTTCCACTATAGGCATTGTGGGCGCCGCCTGGGACTGGGTTAAATCCTTTTTGTAAGATCTCTTCCAACAGGTATGGATGCCCCTATGCGCCTCTTCGCCCAAAAAGATGCTCACAGGGGTCCCTCAAGGCTCTACTTTGAGCCCCCTGCTTTTCAATATCTATCTGACCCCTCTGATTGCTTTGGCTGAGGAACTGGGTGCAAAAATAATTGCATATGCAGACGATACCCAGCTTCTTTTTACGTGGGATTACTCTGACCTGTCCACTGACCTTGCTTGTAACAGTCTTTCTGCTGTATTTAGCTGGATGGCGCAGACACAACTCAAGTGCAATGAGGACAAGTCCGAGATCCTTCTATTCGGCCAGTTTCCACCTGCCTTTAGGGAGTCATGGCCCTCGGACTATCCCTGTCCTAACTCGGTGGGCGCCCCAGCTAAAAACCTGGGGGAATGGTTCGAGGAAGATCTGCGTTTTGGGGTGCAAATTGAGAAACTCACTGGAGTCTGTTTTAGCACCCTAAAAGCTTTGAGAAGGTTCTTACCGTTGCTTCCGAGGATGGCTAGGGAGACGGGCACTGATTCTTTCCCGCCTTGATTACGCCAATGCTCTGTATGTGGGTATTCCGGGCTACCTACTTAATAAGCTTCAGACTATACAAAACCCCGCAGCTAGACTCCTGTTTAACATTTCCGGGAGGTGGTCCAGTGTCAAACAGCATCTTCGTGAGTTGCATTGGCTGCCCGTGGCTCAGAGAGTGCAATTTAAGGCTCTTGTTTTGGCCCATAGAGCCTTACAGGATCTTGGACCACTGTATCTTAGGAGGCGCTTCTCTCTCTATACACCTAACAGACCACTCTGCTATGCCTCTATGAGACAGATGGTGATCCCATGCTACCGCGGAATGAGGTTGGGGGGCCAGTCTTTGTCTGTTAAGGCAGCCTCTGTTTGGAATTCGCTCCCCCTGTCGCTGCGGAATATCCAAAGCCTCATTCTTTTTAAAAAGCAGCTTTTCAAGCAGGCATATTAAATGGCCCTATTCCATCAGGTATCCGTGTTACGTTGCGCCAGGACACTCTTGAGTATTAGTGCGCATTATAAAATCATTATAACATAACATGCCAACGGGTACCCGGAAGCTGTCCCTCTCCGGACAATCACTGCCCCCCTGGTGGGCCGGCAATTGATGGGGATTTTTTCCCGTGTGGGGTTCCTCTGACTTCATCTCGAAGTACATGAAGTATTTGTGGGAGGAGTGTGGGGTAACTTACAAGTTTACCACTCTGTACCATCCTCAAGGGAATGGTTTGGTTGAGAGATTCAACCGAACCCTGAAAGGCATGATAATAAGCATTGCAGAGCCCATGAGACGGAAGGGGGTCGTCTTTTTACCATGCCTGTTGTTTGCCTACAGGGAGGTACCTCAAAAGTCCTTAGGGTTCAGTCCGTTTGAGCTCCTGTATGATAGCCCTGTTAGAGGACCTCTCAGTCTGGTGAAGGAGGGTTGGGAGGAATCCCCTGGTAAGACCCCTCAGGATGTGTTTAGCTATGTGCTGGCCTTCTGCAACCAGACTCAATGCTTCAGTAAACTCGCTCAGGCAAACCTGGAAACTAGCAAGGAAGAGATGAAATGATGGTACGACCAGAATGCCACTCTGGACGAATTTCAACCTGGGCAGAAGGTGTGGGTGATGGCGCCAGTGGTGCCTTACGCACTCCAAGACAAGTGACTGGGCCATATGAGATGGTGGAGCGCAAGAGTGAGGTAACCTATCTGGTTGACTTGCAGTCTCTCAGGAACTCTTTGAGGGTCCTACATGTGAACCGCCGCAAAACACACTTTGAGAGGTATGATGTGACAATGCTCCTTGCTACAGATGATGGGATGGAGGATGAAAGTGACCCTCTTCCTGACCTCCTGTCAGCAGAGGAGCAGGATGGGTCAGTGGATTAGGTAAACCTCTCTCCCACACTGACCACAGAACAGCAGAGGGACCGTCACCATGTGTTGGTTTAGTTCGCCTCCCTGTTCTCCCTGACACCAGGAGTCCCCAATTGGTGCGTCCATGATGTGGACACTGGGGACAGTCTACCTGTGAGATGCAAAAATGTTACGGGGTAGCTGACAAGGTCAGAGCCTGCATCATGGAAGAAGTTTCCAAGATGTTGGCGCTAGGGGTAATTGAGCCCTCAAGCCACCCTTGGGCTAGCCCCGCGGTCTTAGAACCAAAAGCTGATGCTCCTGGTGCCACTCCAGAACTCCATTTTTGTGTGAACTACCATGGGCTCAATGCGGTCACCTAAACTGACGCACACCCCATCCCCCGAGCTAATGAGCTCTTGGATGGGTTGGGCACTGCCCAGTACCGCAGTACGTTTGATTTAACATCTGGGTACTGGCAGATTGCCTTAACTGAGGGGGGCAAGGAGAGATCAGCATTTTTTAATGCCAGAGGGGCACTGCCAGTTCCTTGTCATGCCCTTTGGGTTGGAGAACGCCTCTTCCACCTTCCAGAGACTGGTCAACCAGGTACTGTCCGGGCTGGAATAATTCAGTGCCGCATACCTGAATAACAAGACCCAGACAGAGGTGAGAGCCTTTTTAGAACTCACCTGGTATTATCGCCGATTTGTCAAGGGATATGGCACTATAGTTGCCCCCTTGACAGAGTTGGCTTCAAGGAAGCAGCCCAGGAAGGTGATCTAGACAGATGCCTGCCAGACCGCGTATGATGCCCTGAAAGGTGCCATGTGCATGGCACCCGTTCTCAAGGCGCCTGATTTTTCCAAAGAGTTTGTGGTGTAGACAGATGCTTCAGAGCATGGAGTGGGAGCAGTACTCTCACAAGTAAATGATGAATGCTTGGACCAACTCGTAGCTTTCATTAGTAGGAGGCTACTTCCCAGGGAGCAGAGGTGGAGTGCAGTTGATAGGGAAGATGTTGCTGTGGTCTGGGCACTCAAGAAGCTAAGGCCCTACTTGTTTGGGACTCACTTTCGGGGTCAGACAGACCACCGGCCCCTCAGATGGTTAATGCAGAGGAGGGGTGAGAACCTAAAACTGTTGAGGTGGTCCATCTCCCTATAGGGAATGGACTTTACGATGAAACACCGCCCTAGTACTGAACACGCAAATGCTAATGACCTGTCCAGGTTCTTCTGCCTTAGTGATGAGAACTCCCAAGAGGGTGGGTAGTTCTCCCCACTTTTCAGCTGGAGGGGACATGTGTTGGACCTCGCATCTTTGGCATGGTTTCCCCTGACTTTCTGCCTCTACCTCCTGTATTTTTAGGTCTCGCCTACGCAGCACGCATGCGCTGAATAGGAAAAGACCTTTAGAAATTGATTCAGTTTTGCAGGCAAAAACGTGCATGCATTGCATTGCTTTCAATGGCCACGGGTGCAAGTTTGGCTATTACCTTGCGGGAGCGAGCTCTCAAACCATCTGTTTGTAATTAACAGATTGTTGCTGCTCGCTCCCACAAGAGAAACATGTGCAAGCCTCCTTCCCCTGCTTAACAAATGCCATGCCCAGCTTTCACTTTCACAATGTCCGCCGTGCATTTCTTTTGTACTGCACAACTTCGCCGTACTCCACTTGCTTTTATTCTTCGCTCATGGTGTAACAGAATAATATCTCAGATTAACTTAAATAATTGTGCTACCACGTCTTCGCAGAAACAAGCACAATGTTATGGTTTCAGTAAGGGGTGAGCCAAATGGACAACATTTAGAGGTTCCAACCCCACAGTGAATGCGTGTGAAATGTAAACAAATGTGCTTGTTGTAGAATCAGCCAAAATGGAAGACGGGGCACTCACAGCACCATGCCTCAGCACTCGCCAATGAGTGGAATAACACAACTACACTCACAACTGGGTATGGGGGGCATTCTACTTCAAAGTTCACACATATTTGAGTACGTGGTTTTGAAAAGTGTACACCTACATAGAACGCGTTGTAAGCTTTTCATTATACACATCACCACACGCTTAATTTATTTTTTTAATCTGATCTAATGCAGGTCCGTCTGGCATCATTAAGTTATCCCCAAATATTCATTTTTAGGAGACATGTGACTTCCTCCAACCCTATTCTAGCGGCAATGACTTACGTCTGGCACACAGTGCATACAGTATTGATAGAGAACTGTAACAAACACACGCATGCCCCCTGTGGAACGAACAAGGTAATTTTAACAGGAAGCTTTTGACTCTGGAGGTTGTAAAGACTTTGAATCATTCAATAACACACGCCGATTGCTAATCTTTGCAAAAATAAAAGTGACCTGTTAACCTCGGAAACATCAAAATGCAACATTCAGCGAGTGGTGTGAATCATCATTAGAGCTAAGCCATAGACATCTCAACAAGCATTTGCGAGGCATTATGACAAAGTTGTAAACAGTATCACCACACCTATGGTAATAGGCTAATTGCTGAACATTAAGGCGGTTCTGCATTCCATGAGTGTATAATAATAATGCAAACAACCTTGTCATTTTTATAATTGTTGGGAAGTACTTCACAAAACAACTCCTCATTTCTGTGCAGCAGAATCAACCCGAACCACTGCAGGGCTTAATACTCCTCAGTTAAAGCCATGTCATCATAAAATCCCAGGAACAGACTAATGAGTGAATGAGTGATAGTACAATGAACATTAACTGCTTGTGAGGAATTTAAAAAATGCAAGAAAGGCTCCACATATGTCTAATGTAAATTCCAATTGTGTGATAAATAGATTTGTGTTTTTGCAATGCACATAACAAAACAAGCATTTTTTGTTGCTAATGTGTAAAATCGAGCAAAAGAAATAGACACGCTGACGCAACCCACTGCTGTTGGCTGTGTCATTTTGTAGGTGGGTACACTGCACACATGATGACTTGCTTATGCAGGTGTCACTACGCATGCACGGCTAAGAAATGAGGCAGACACCTTTTTAAAAAAAAATAATTTATGTATGCCTAAGAAATGATGCAGGTATCATTTTTATAAAAGAATTTATTTATGGCCTCCGGAGATGGGAAATCCCCCCTCCAAATCCCGCACGGTTAAGAGCCTTGGAGTCACCTTCAGTGATGACCTCTCCTTGAAAAGTCAGGTAGGGTCAGTTGTTTCCGCATGCTTCTTTCAGCTGCGCAAGATTAGAAAGATTGCCCATTTCCTAACCCATTCTGCCCTGATACAGGTGACCATCGCCCTTGTGCTGTCTAGGCTGGACTACTCAAATAGTTTATATTTGGGCCTTCCAGCCGGGCAGCTCAAGAGGCTGCAGCTGGTTCAAAATCAGGCGGCCAGGCTGATCTGTGGGCTTCCTAAATGGCAGTCCATCAGGCCAGGCCTGGCAGACCTGCATTGGCTGCCGGTAGCCCAGAGGGTGGCTTTTAAAACCGGCTGCATTATCTTTAGGGCATTACAAAGCAAAGGCCCCAAATTCATTATCAACCTGCTTGCCAGATACACCCCCTCCCGCAACCTCCGTTCTGGCCACAAAAACTTGCTCACAGTGCCGGTTGTTAGGAAACAACGTCAGGGCGGCAGCTCCTTTCATTTTCTTGCTGCATCCCTCTGGAACTCCTTGCCAGCTTCTTTAAGGTCACACGAGGACATTCTAGCCTTTAGACTAGCCTTTAAAACCTGGCTTTTTAGAGAAGCCTATCCTCAGACGTTCTAAGTGGTCCTTCTGTTGTTGTGTTATGCTCTGGAAACTTCCTACAGCGCCATGAAGCCTACGGGCGTACGCGCGCTTTATAAGCTAAATTTAACATAACATAACATAACATTTATGATCCAAAATGGATCAGTAAACAAAGAAAACCCGCATTGGCATAGCCAATAGGTCTCGCCTTTGGGACCTGCTGCATAACTAAATACTTATAAGGTCCCAAAGGCGAGACCTATTGGCTATGCCAATACTTGTTGACACTGTGCTGGATTCCTTTTTTAGATGCTTTGGGCACTTTGCCACTGCTGATTAGTGCCAAAATGCAAGTGCTCCCTGGTTAAATTGTAATTGTGATTGGTTATCCATGATTGGCATATTTGTTTCATCAGTAGGTCCCTAGTAAAGTGCACCGAGTGTGCCAGGGCTGGTGATTCTAATACTACTAGTGGGCCTGCAGCACTGATTGTGCCACCCACAGGAGTAGTCCTAAGATGGTGTCTCAGGCCTTCCACCGCAGTGCCTATGTGCAGTTTGTTAACTGCCATGTTGACCGGGCCAGTGTCCGCACTTGCCAGGCCTTATCATTCCCTTTTTCTTACACATAGGACACCCCTATGGTAGGCCCAAGGTACCCCCTGGGCAGGGGGCAGTTTATGAGAAAGGTAGGACATGTACTAGTGTGGGTAACATGTCCTGATAGTGAAATACTGCCAATTTCGTTTTTCTCTATTGAAAGGCTATCTTGTCCCATAGGACAGAATGGGGAATGTCTGTAACATGTTTACCTGCATATCTTCCCATAGAAGCAAGATAGGAATATGGAATGCGGTATCCCTGAACTCAGAATTTAATAACACATCTTTTAGGAAGGATGGTTTTTAGAATTCAGTGTTTGTAAATAGCCCTTTTAGAAAGTGTCTATTTTCTTGTTCAACCTTTCTGTGTGCCTCTGCCTGTTTGTGAATTGACTGTCTGGTTTGTCAGTGACAGGGGCTGGGGTGGCTCCAGGAGGCTTGGAAAGTCACACATGAAGAACAAAGACTTTTAGGGCATAAATATCAGAGCTGAAACCCCTGAACTTTAGACATAGAAAACTTTGCGATCAAGAAGGAATCCCTGCCATAAGGAAAAGCTGAAGAAGACTGAAGAGAAGTGCTGCCCTTGCTGTGTGTCTGGGGTTGACCTGCAGTTTGCTGTTTCTGCTAAGGAGAGGACTAAGGGTCTTTTTCTGCTGTGTGCTGTGCCCCCCTGCTTGAAGAGGAACTGTGCTGTGTGCTTTGTAACTCTGAAGTGAAAACGTCTCCAAGACCCTGAGGAGAGCTGGCCTCCTGTTATAGAAACTCAGAGATACAAACATTTCTAAAGATCTTGAAGCACACACTTTCTGAACAGTGCTCCGCTTTCTATACAGCCTCTGAGTATATTTGTGTGCCCCGGGACGCCACTGGTACCCTCTGTGAAGCACGCCTTGCCTGCACATCTTTCTGCTCCCAGGATCACCAAGAGCGCTGTGTGTTTCACCGCCGCTGGCCAGTGACCAGAGGGAAGCACTGGGGGCCTGTATTTCACTGCCGCCGGCCTCCAATCTCCAAGATTGCTGCATGCCTGGCTTTCACCTCTGCTGCTTGAGTCGACTGCCCGATGCCGGGTCTACCTAAGGAGGAGCCGCGTCAGAGCCGGAGCGGTTACGGAGGGTTGCCTAGCAACCAGGGCCCCCTTGGGCTGATCAGCTGTTGTCAACCGGGATCGCCCAAGCGAAGGAGATGAACCATGACCTCCAGGTAAGACTCGGATCGAAGTCTGGAGTCTCAGTGTGTATCATTGCCCTGGGGGCAGGTTGCGGAATGAAGGGGGGCTTCCGACGGCTGCATCTGAACAGACCGGGATCGGCTGTCTCAGGGGCTTGAGCTATGCCACCCTCCTCTGTTGGAAAGCATTTGGGATAAGACACTACTCACGGAGCTCGCAGCCAGTTGGGAGGAGTTCATTGATAAAAAGAATTGGATAACGGGACTGTGCCGGTGCTGAGGCGAACAGTACTGGTGATATTGCATTTTGATTAACAAGAGAGATACAGCTCCTGCACACGTTTTTCTTTTTAACCCTGAAACTAAACTGTTGATCCCACAACATTGACCTAAGAGAGGTACAGAATCTACAGGAAGACATTTTTAAAGAAGAGATCATTGTGTATGTGGATGGTTGTCATTATTGGTCTTGCCTAACCTTAGATAAATTTGTCTATATTTTTATAATAACCTGTGTGGTGTCCATTTGTGGTATCTCACTCTTACTTTGGGTGTTGGTGCAAATACTTTACACATTGCCTTGGGTATAAGCCTGTCTGCTTGTGCCAAGCTACCAAGGGTGTGAGCAGGGGTTATCTACAGTGTGCTTACCCCTTACTCTCACTAGAAGAAAGGGTCCCTATTTGGTGAAAGGTACCAATCTCTGCCAACTAGAGACCCTCATGGAACACCATTTCGCTAATGTCTGAGGTCCTATACTTCACACTGCCTCTTGCCCAGCAGGGGCTACCAATGACTACTGTATAAGCTATTTTGGTTGCTCTATCCACTTTTTGGTGTCCCCAGGCCCATCGTCTCTATAGGTTGCCACTGGTGCTTTTTCTGAAAAGCTTGCCTTATTTCCACCTGCTCAGTTTATTGTTCCTCAATATTATCTGAATCTTGATTAATGGATTACCCCTCCAATTTGAAATGATGCAAGGTTTCCATGTTCAAAACATTGTCTTCTTAGTGGCAGTAACTTCAACCATAGGGTCAATGAACTTCAGACCCTCTCACTCCCACCAACATTCATGGTCTTCCGTGCAGATAGCCGGTTCTTCGTACTTGTCCATCTTTTCTTCCAAATGTGATGTCTGCTTTTCACGTAAGCTAGTCCAAAGAGGAGGAGCAGCTGCACAGATGGGATGCCAGACACCAAGGTTCTTACTATATTGATTATACAATACAGGACCGAATGGATGATGAGCTCTTTGTGAGGTCACCAGAGCCAAGAAGGGCAATTCGGTTACCAATTGTAACATTTCGCATTACCTTTTGTATTAAAATGTGCTATGCTTTGGCCAAGAAAAGCCGTTTGGGCGGCATTTTTGCCTTCTCCCTCAGAACCATGGCTGCTTTTTTTACTCTCCCAGTCCCCAGAGCTTTTCTGTAGCTGTGTGGTTATCCTTAAATATGTTTGCTAAACATTACTGCCGCACAGCCCATGCATACAGTCACAAATACTTTGCTTGGCTTTGTCCTATGATTTCCTTGATTAATCAAGCATACGATTCCACTTTGCTTTGGGACTCATTCATACATTGAAAAATCCGCGGGAATCAGAAGAAAAAGTTACTTATTTTCAGTAGTGATTTATTTGATAGATACAGTGTCTTCCTTCAGATTCTTCACTACCTTCTCTTCATTCTTTTGAGTCACTGTACCACTAATTATCACCTTTTGAACTTCAATGTGGTCACAACCTGGGAAAGCAAAGTAAATGTAAATGTAAATGTGGGTGTACTTGTAAAGCGCACTGTGACTCCAAGGAGTATCCTGGCGCTGAAGACCGCTGGGGAAACCGTCCTGGTTTTCCCTGTGGGATGGTCCCTTGCTGGGTATCTCCAAGGTGAAACCAGGCATCCCCAGCGTCTGGGTCGCGGTGGAGGCTGCATACTGCCACCTGGTGAGCTACTGCAGGGGAAAAAATGTCGGATCTAGTCTGTACCTAGAGGACATTTGTATAGTATTCACCAGAAATATTGCTAAAGATGGCTAGCAACTTATTTGTTAGTTCTTATTTTTCCCTCGTCTCTCGCATTCCTGCCTTGTAGCCCCGTTGTGTGGAGAAACGCATAATAGCGTTAATGTCCGTGGTAAGGTCCCACTGCCTCACTTGTTGTACCGGGCCCACAGCTGCTCTCTGGTACTGCATGCCTCTAATGCCGACCCCTTGCCTAAATAGAAAACGCACTTCAATTTGTTAACTGTCTCATCAAATGTCCCATTAAACCTAGCTCCTATCTTTTTAGAGTTGCTGCGGTTGGTGACTGTAAACACGACTAGTCATTTGCAAGCACTGGTTTGTAAAAGCTGTTTTGTAGAAGCAGTTGGAAGCACCCAGCGTTAAATTGCATGATGACCTGATCAACCCTGTGTTTCACAGCCATCCTCCAAACCCCCTAGGTGGGGACTGTTGGTGCATTTGCTGATCTTGGACCGCTTTTGGTTTGAGTTTCATGTAAATCCATAAAATTAGGGCCTGAGTGCACTGTGTTGTGAGATTACTTTGCCAGCAGGAGCTCATTATTCCCTTGGACCAGAGCTCCTTTCCGAAGCCAGAACTATCAGAGAATAAAACTTTGTTAAAGTAGATTTATGAAAAGTGTTACAACAATGTTTCCACGCTGCCCTAAAGCATTCTATATTCATGAATCCTTTAACTATAACTTTGATAATAAAAGTTTGATACAGGGAAGTAAACTGTGCATTCTAGATAAATAGCCTTTATGGGATGTATGCACTCTTGACAGTCTGATAGCCAACCAGCTTCATTGCCATAAACTTACTATTTCCATGTAACTGCTCTACAGTTTAGTGTTACAAGCTCTAATAAGTGAGCCAGCACATGTGACTCGGTGTCAGTTATTTAATCATTACCTATTATTGTAACTTTTTTATTTATTGCTACAATAAAAGAAACCATGGTTTTCTGTGTTTTAACAGATTACTGGCGATGAATTATTTGCAGATGTGGCCATGGACATCCTAAACTACGTCTCCAGGGACATGACTAATGAGGTAAGCCATGATTGTAGTTTCACCTTTTTGTGATGTAAGACCACATGAGGCATTTCTAAAAAAGACTTAAGATGTTTGTTGATGTCTTGATAGCCCATATAGAGCCCACTTCTCCTTTGAAATATTGCCAGAATCTGTCAAAGAACCTTAGACATGGACAGAGGTAAAATGAAATGCCTCAATCTTTTCTGTCCCAGATTGACATCCAGCGGAACTTTGGGGGTCTTGCGACTAGTGGCCGAAAGTGCTCTGAAATGGGCTTTTGAAAACATTGACTATGAAAATGAGGTGTTTTTTCAGAAGTATATTTCTAACCACAGATTCCTCACCTCGTGAATTTCACCAGGCTTGGTTCATAAAACTCAAAAACAGTGCTCCTGTTCACTGGTAGGTGTCACTTTACGACTCTCCATCGACTCCGTTATACGCAACTCTGCTAGTCAGTTCCAGAGTCCAAGTGCCACCCATAAGCCCTAATGTCCATTGCCTTCTCTCCGTGCCTTCAGATGCAGATCCGGAGCTCCGCTTATTCCATCAATTTGTGAAAACATTTTCTCCAAATTTTGTAGTGGGCCCCTTGCCCTTACCATGTCATTTTAGGAAGAGACATGTCCCTTACATGTCACTTCCTAAAATGACAATGTTTTAACCTTGTATGGACAATGAAAACACCCATGGAGGTGTGCATCTGGCCCCTGGACACATGACTCCAAGGCCTCCTCCTGTTGTGCCCGGATGAATCCAGAGGCCATCCAAGAACATGAAATGAAGCTCTACATGGTAAAGCACCAAAAAGTTGTGCACCATTCCCACTCCAAGTCGAGATCACAGACTTGCTCCCACTCCCGAAATTGTTCTGAAGCAAATTTTCCTCCTGGTCAAAGTCTTTAGGTACGTCAAAGAAGAAACATAAGAATTCCACAGGGGACTTGACTGCTTCATCGCTCTCGTTCTCTAGAGAAAGCACATGGGTATCACTGTGCCTTTAGGTTTTGCTTTCATTCCATCAAGGAGTCAATTCCATCTTTAATCCTATGCACCCACGTTCCTGGGTCAGTTGACAATGTTGCAGCAGGTTAAAGCCTTTTGGGAGGCCATGCTGTACATGCTTGACATGCTTCCATCTCCCTCAAGTCACCCTTCAGACCCCAATGATACGCAGGGACCCCCAGTCAGCTTATCACTGGTGGGTTCACCCTCTGTGCTGTGTGGGCAAAACGAACTTTCTTCAAGTCCTGTACCAGTGTCTGGACCAGAGCTGAAATCTGCTCTGGCCCATTGAATATCGATGGCGGCAGTGAAGGCACCGGGTTTGGAGTAGGAACCCCAACCCATTGTGGTTTCTGACTTTGAGCAGGTTTCATCACAGTCTTGACTGACGCCACTTCCAGATCTTGATGACCTGCAGCCTAAATTTGATCCATCAGACTCAGACACAATTCCACTACCACGCAACTACGAACAGACATTACACCAACTTTTTGGTCTGGACTCTGATCAGAGCCAACCATATGGAGAGGACAGTGGTGGTGATGGAGAGGAACAATAACAGCTGGTACATGGACAAATAGAATTTCAGTGGGCTGCATACCTCCCCCAACCCTGGTTTGGTTTCCCCCCAGGGCCAGCAACAGAAGGGGGTACTTCTTTCACCACTGTGGTTAGGAGGACTAGTGATGTCCTTATCTCCACCTTCCCACTATGGAGGTAAAATCTAATATGTTAACAAAGATCCTGCAGCCTGGCCAGGCACCGGCTGACCTTTTTTGGCCTTCAGTGACGCCCTCACTGACACACTGTTGGGAACTTGTGCTAAACCATGTTATGGTCCACCATTCAACTGACAAGTTGCTTGCCACCGTAGACCTGTTCCAGGTGACCTGGATTTCTTAACTCATTATCCAACCCCTCTGACCCTTTGTCGAAAGGCATACTCTCTCCCCAGCAGCTCTGCTCTTACAGCTCCTACGCTTGAGCCTCCAGCCCACTCCTGGGAGAAATTCGAGACCCCTGCCTGCAAGGTTCCGCCCTGTGCCTCTGCCTGATTGCCTCTGCCTGACTCCGCCCTTGGTGCTCGTAATCCCTGGTATCTGTATTGTACTGAATCGTGTATTTTTATTCCCAGCTATTTGTCTTGTTTATTTCATTGCCATAAACTTTTATTGGTAGTATCTGTCTGTTTTGTGCCATTCTCCCCGCTTCCATTTCCCACCCTGCTGCCCCTGCGGCCCCACCCCTTATCCACAACCGCCTCCTTCCTGCCCCTCCCACCTCCCCTACTTAATGGCGGCCTCTGCGCGGTCGCGCCTAAGGCAAGCCCGTCTGCGCCCGAACGCGACCAGCACCAGGAACCCTGGATCTCCAACCATCCATTGCTACGACACCACCACCCTCCTCGCACTCAACCCGAAAACTCAAACTGTTCTCCTGCCTCCACTGCTGCCACACCTTAGCCACCGCCCCTGCCGCCAACACCACCGACGCCAGCACCGGCGACACCCTAAGATGAATCCTCCTCAACGTGCACTCCATACACAAACACGCCATGGAAATCTGGAACCTATTCGACTCTCTCTCGCCCTACATCGCCTTCTTCACAGAGACCTGGACCAACGCCTCGGCCACCCCCGACATCAACACTGGCATCCCGGACGGATTCAAGATCCAGAGGAAGGATCGCTACAACCACCAGGGAGGGGGCCTCACCATCGCCCACAAAAGCACCCTCCAGCGAAACCTTCTCCTCCGCCGAACACCTGCACTTCCAGATCTGGATGAACCTCAACGCCACACTCCGAGGAACCCTCGTCTACAGAGCCCCCCGACACCCTTCGCCACCACTATCACTGACTTCATCGCACCTCACGCCATCGCATCAACGAACTACATACTCATTGGAGACGTGAACTTCCACCTCGACCACCCCAGCGAGCCCATCTCCCCCACCCTCGGTGACAACCTCGCCAATATCGGACTTAAAAAACTCATCACCACACCGACCTACAGAGCAGGACACACACTGGACCCCATCTTTGCTGTAGGAAACAGAGTTCAATTCAGCCACACAACGCAACCACCATGGACCGACCACCACTGCATACACTTCACAGTCGACAAACCCAAGGCACCCAAACCATCCCCACGCCCACCTCGAAGGAATTGGAGCAAGGTTACCGGCGAACAACTTAACTACACCCTCACCCGAGACAACCACACCTGGGCATCCGACAAAAGCATCACAGCCAGAGAACTCCACACCTTAATCTCCAGCTGCACAGATGAGCTTGCATCCGCTACACAACCCTGACAAACAGTGCCCCAGGAATGCCGCCTGGTTCACCACCGATCTCCAAGAAGCCAGGCGAACATGCAGACGCATGGAGGAACACCAAGACAACCGAAAACTACTCCACCTACAAGGACGCCATGACAGGCAACCACAACCAAATCGGAACCACCAAGAGAAACTTCATCCACAACAAAATACTCACCAACTCCAAGAAACTCTTCAGTGTCTTTCAGGAATTCACCAACCCAGGCAGCGAAGCCACAGACATCACCCTGGCCCAAGACCTCTGCGACAAGCTTGGAACCTACTTCCACCTCAAGATCAAAACCCTCTACGACAACTTAGTCGACCATCCAACAGACGACACAGCCTACCCACCCGCCCCACAAATACACTAGCCTGCCCACCATCTCCAACTGGACACCGATCACGACCGAAGACACCGCCTCAACCATGAAAGGCATCCACTCGGGGGCCCCCACCGACCCCTGCCCTCCTCACATCTACCACAGAGCTGCGGCCGCCATCGCACCCAAACTGCAACGCACCATTAACACCACCTTCAAAACAGGAACCTTCCCAGAAGACTGGAAGTGCACAAAAGTCAGGCCCCCGCTCACGAAGCCCACAGCTGACCCCACCAACCTCTAGAACTCCCGACCCATCTCGCGCCTCCCCTGTGCGGCCAAAGTTGCAGAGAAAACAGTCAACAGGACTTGACACGATTCATCAAAGAAAACACCGTCCTCAACCCGTCCCAATCCGGATTCTGAAGCAACCACAGCACAGAGACCGCCCTACTCGCTGCCACAGAAGACATCTGCACCCTCCTGGACCAAGGCCACTCCTCTGCCCTCATCCTACTCGGCCTGTCAGCAGCCTTCGACACCATCTCTCATGGCACACTAGTCACCCGACTGCACAACGCCGGCATACAAGGAACAGCCTGGACTGGATCCGATCGTTCCTCACCCGAAGGAGCCAAAGAATCAGACTACCATCCTTCCTCTCCGATCCCACGAAAACCACCTGCTGAGTCCCACAGGGATCATCGCCCGACCACATGGCCTCAACATTGTATCCTACGACGACCACACCCAGCTCATCCTCTCCCTCACCAGAGACCCCACCACTGACAAACTCAACTTCCAGAAAGGAATGCAAGATGTCACAGTCTGGATGACCAACAGCTTCCTGGAGCTCAACGCCGAAAAGACAGTAGTCCTAATCCTTGGAATCACCCCTTCATTATGGGACAACACTTGGTGGCCGACCCCCCTCAGAAGCCCAACAACTCCAGCAGACCACACCAAAAACCTTGGCATCGTACTCGACTCATCACTCACCATGAACCGACAGGTCAACACCGTCACCTCCAGCTGCTTCAACAGCCTCTGCATCCTTCCCAAGATCTTCCCCCACCCCAGTGCCTTGAGACCCTCAGGGGTGAGTAGCGCACTCACAATGCCCCTGATTGATTGAACACCTGAAAGTATGGTGGTACAGGCGTCCACCAGTAAAGTGCCTTCCTAACTGCTCCCCCTGCCAGTGAGTCACAGCAGATAGATACATTTGGTAAGCATATGTTCTCCTGGCAGGGCATGGCATATTGACAATGACAGGCTCCACAGCCCTCATATAAGACTTCCCAGCCCTTTTGATGTTAAGGCTGTGAACCCAAAAGACAACAACCTGCTATCAGGAGCACCGTTCATCCCAATCCTTCATTCTTCTGACCATTTAAAAACCTCTTTAGTGCGTCTTTAACAGCACACAGCCTTCCTGAAGGAAGCAGGATCAGACATTTTCTGCAGGGATGTCAACACATTACATTTGACCGACGGCTCCTGTAGATTATTCAATGGAGCTATGGCGTGTCATTCAGTTTCAACCCACTGCTCCTCGCCCCTACATTGGACCACTTCTCAGAGGACTTTGTCTGTTTTGTGCCAGGAAGTGCTTCCTCTTTTGGCCGAAAGAACCATAGAGAGGGTGCCAGCTTAGGAAGTAGGAGCTGGGTGCTATTCCCGCTACTTCAGGGTGAGGTCCTCTCTGCCATGGATCCTGGAGACTAGATGGTGGTGCTGTACCTGCAGGATGCCTATTTTCACAACCCTTCCCTGCAGGGCCACTGATGACACATGCAGTTCAAGGTCAGCCTTGAGCACTTTTAGTTTGTTGTACTCCCTTTTGGAAAGTGCAGTTTGCAACGGTGATGGCGGTATTCGCTACCTATTTTCATATGTCATTGAAGGCAGGCTTGCAACAGTTAGTCACGTTCCACTTCCCGTTAATGACGAGCCTCTTGACATCATAGAGATTGTTAGACTTGAAATCTTTGGTGTGGTTTCCCCAAACTTTTGCCATCAGACCTTCTGTTTTTGCTGACTTAGAATTCTGCACACTTTACCACTACTGACAAGTGCTAAAGTGCTTGTGCTGTCTCCCTAAAATGTGGTAACATTGACTTATCCAAAATTTGCATATTGAATTTACTTATAAGTCCCTAGTAAACTGCACTACATGTGCCCAGGACCTGTAACTTAAATGTTACTAGTGGGCCTGTAACACTGATTGTGCCACCCACTAAAGTAACCCTTTTAACATGTCTCAGGCCTGCCACCGCAGAGCCTATGTGTGTAGTTTAAACTGCCTTGTCGACCTGAGAAGCGAAACCTCTTGCCAGGCTCAAACCTTCCTTTATAATACATATAAGTCACCTCTAGTGTAGACCCTGGACAATCCAAGGGCAGGGTGCAATGTGTTTAAAAAAAAGGACATATACTTTTAAGTTTTACATGTCCTGGTAGTGAAAACTACTACTGCAAGGCATATCTCTCCCATAGGATAAGATTGGGATTACCGTATTATATTGTATAAGTGTAATTCCCAATTGTGAAGAGATAGACTTTTCAAGTTTGGTGTCTCTAGACTCACAATTTAAAATCCAAACTTATGGGGAAGTTGTATTTTAAATCGTGATTCTGAAAATGTCACTTTTAGAAAGTTGGCATTTTCTTACTTTAGCCATTTGGTGCCTGTTGCCTGTCCCTGATCACATGTCTAGGGAGAGTGACATCTGGAATTTGTGTATTTCCCCTAGACAGCCAAACACAACAGGAGCTTAGGTGTAACCTGATGGGCCATCCTGGGAGGGAGGTGATTGACCAAGCCTCACTAACAACTGAATAGGCTGTGTTCTGTCCCCACGCAAAAGGCTGCTTACCCCCCTGTAGTGGGTTTGGAGCCAGGGTAGGAAGCGAAGTCATCTGTGCATTTCAAATACATCTCTTCAAAGTCTCCCCACTTCAGAGGTACCACTGGGTATAATAACTGGACCTCAGACACCACCACTTAAGTAGACTTCAGGACATGTGGATACTCTGCCAGGAAAAAGGACTGCTGTGCTGCTGAAAGAACTGCCACTATGCTGGACTGCTACTCTCCTGGACTCCTGCTATGCTGTGCCTTCTTTACTGTATCACTAGAACTCCGAAACTAAAGTGACTCCAAGGGCTAGTTGGTTGGCCTCCTGATTTGCAATCTCAGGGACAAAGCAGACTTCCAGCCACCTTGCGTCTGTACCTGGACTCTGCCATGTGCGAGTCTGACCGCCAAGTGGTGCCATCTAAGTTCTGAACCCTTGGAAGTGGGCCTAAGGTGCTTGCTTCAGCAGAACCGAAGCATCTTCTGTCAAACTGACACATTGCTGCTGTTGCATGGCTAAGAACCGGCGCATTGCCCCTGCTGCATGGATCAATGCCGACGCATCACTGCTGCTATGTGGACCGGACCCTACGCATTGCCTTTGGAAACACCACTGTGCAGGGTCCCGGCACAGAGTCCTCATATCTCCATAGGTGGTAGCCTCAATGATGACACCTGCCTCCGCAATGCAGCACCCCGTTATTGGAGCAGAGGTATTGCCTTTGTTGCTTGGAGCAGGAACAGTGCATAAACGCCACTGCATAGATCAGCACCGGCGCATTGCCTCTTTGCCACACGCATCCTCAACATTGACGTAGCTAGAATTAAGCTACTTTTGTTCAGGGGACCTCACTGGGTGCCTGTATCCGACCCCTACTCCATCACTGTCTGCCTGAACTTTTGATTTAGTCCCTATCCGGTGTAACCAGATATACCCAGAAAGCGCATATTGCTTTTAAGTGCTATTTTCTGTTTATTCTTTAAAAATCCATAACTCAAATTCTACCCATTGGATTTTTATTGCTTGGCTCTTGTTTTATTTCTTAAAATATTCTTTATTTTCCTAAACTGTTGTAGGATCTTCTTGTGTGGTGTTTTCAAATGTTTTACCTTTGAATGTGTTGCACAAATACTTAACACATATCCTTCAAGTTAAGCCCTTCTACTCTGTGCCAAGCTACCATTTAGTGAGTACAGGTTAATTTGGGGATTGTTGGGGCCTTACCCTGACTATGAATGAGGTTACGGCTTGACCAGGGCTCCCACCCCAGTCAACCAGAACCCAGTTTCGAACATTTATATTTAACGGTACGGATAAGATTTGTGTTTGTGCGATGCCGTACAGTAATTTGGTATACACAAAAGACCAATTTTAGTCAGTTCTCCCAGATTGGCCTTATTACTTTTTCCAAATGTATTCTTACTCTAGCCGGCTGATGTGTCCTGTAATGATGGAGTTTGAGCTGGCTACACCGTGGACCAGCTCAAGGAGTTTTGTCAGGAGAGGGAGGTTGGAAAGGAGCACTAAAAAGGCGAGATCCAAAATGCCTTGCTGGCATGGGCAGAGGCCCACCAGACCCCAACAGATGATGAGTAGGAAGAGTTGGAGGATGAGGTGGAATTGGAGCAAGCCCCACAGGAGGGTTTTGGACTGCAACTTCCAGGATTGGAGATTCCTCCCCGGGCAGGGAATAGTGCGTCTTCCCGGGGCCTGATCCCAGAGGAGTTGAAGGACAGAAGGAAATGAGGAAAGCTCAAGTTGGAGCTGGCCAGACTGAAATTGGAAAGAGAAAGAGCTTTGGAGGAAAATAAACTGTTCATGGAAACAGAGAAAAATAAATTAGATATGGAGGAGGGAATTGTCTTGGAGCGTTTGGGTCATGAGAGGAGCCTTAAGGAGATGACCTCGGGCCAGGCAGGTAGTGTCCAGCAGTGTTAGTGGCAGCATTTCTTCAGTGCCCTCTGTAGACAAGAGGGCCCACATTCCTAAAAGTCTGGGGCCTGACTTTGTTGTGGGAAATTATATTGATAAGTGATTTGAGGCTTATGAGATTGCCTTATTAATGTGCAGAATCTCTGAGGAGGATGGGGGGCTAGTCTGAGGAGGCATATCCCTAGCGAGGGGAGGGACACTCTATTGCCCCTAGAGAAGGAGGACATGATGAGGTATCCCCACGAAAGAGTATCTTATCAGAAAATATGGTTTGACCCTAGAAATATATAGGCAATATTTCAGGGACAGTTAAACTGCCCCAACAGACCTTGGTGGATTGTATTAATTATTTTTTGCAAGGCACTGGATGGTTGGGTGAAGGGCGGTGAAGTAAAAGGTTATCAGGGGCTGTACAATTTGATTGCAAAGGAGCCCATGTTCAGCGTTGGGTTTTCAGATCTGTGCGAACACATGATTGACAGTAAGCTCTCTGACCCCAGGGAGCTTGCTAAGGAGGCAGACCGCTGGGTCAGCACCAGGGTTCATAAGAAGGTATCTGGGGAAGGAGGAAATCACCACAAAGGTAGGCATGAGAAGGAGGTGGGAGATCCCCCAACTGAAAAAAAGAGATGGTTCCCTGGCAGTAGGTCTGTAGGGAAGGTACTCCCCAGTGCTATGATTGCCAGCAGGAAGGGCACTTCCAAGGGGGATGACAAGTGTTCAAAGTAGGCACAGTCCCCACCGGTGGGCTGTCCCTGGTCTTGGCTGGTGTAGTGCCTGGGGAGGAGATTGTCCCAGATAGTTTGGGGACAGCGAAGAATTTACCCTAGTGTCCATGGGTGATGGAGAGATGGAGCAGATAACTCACATGCCTAGTAACACTAGAAAATACAGGCAGTGAGTCACCATCAATGGGCAGAGGGTGGGGGCCCTCAGAAACACTCAAGCCAGCCTGACATCTGTCAGATATCATCTGGTGACCTCAGAGCAGGTAGTCCCTAATGTATTCTACCAATTTGTTGCAGCTGACTACCGTGAGAGTCAATATCTAGTGGCTCTGGTGCCGTTTGAACTGGGGGAAGGTCTCTGGTTCAGTAAAAGAAGCTGTGAGTTCGTCCATGTATGTGGATTGTCTGCTTTGTAATGACCTCGAGCATACTGCTTGGATGGATGTGGAGTTCAGGTCCCACTTGGTGATGTTGGGTTGCCTGAGTGGGTGTGCCTGACCACTCTCCATGGTAGCCTGAGAGGGTGTAGTCAAAAGGACCTGGAACCTGGAAGAATGGCTCAGGTGCCTGCCAAAAGGGCAAGGGGTGTGGGAAACCTGTTCCTGAGACTCACACAGTCCGGAAGAGGCTGACCCTGAGGGGAATGCCCCATTTGCCTATAGTAGAGAATGTGGCCGAAACTGAAGAACCTGCCGGAGCTGGCCAGCAGGAAGGGGGTCCCACCAGGGAGGGGTTCAACAAGTCGCAGAGGGAATTTCCTATTCTTGTGGGTCTACAGCCAGAGGCCGTTCCTCAGGCAGCTGGTGACCCTTCTAGTGAACACCTTATGTACTGGGAGAATGGTCTCATGTATAGCAAGCCTAAGGTTCCTAATCATTGTGCAACCTGTATGTTGGTGGTCCATCAGAGCTACAGGGACTTCCTACTGAAGCTGGCTCATGATGTACCCTTGCCAGGTCATTTGAGGCATGACAAGACCGTTGACAGGCTTATTGCTCACTTTTTACTGGCCCTAGATGAGAAATGCTCGGAAGGCTTCTGCAGGTCCTGTCCCACCTGCCAGGCCAATGGCAAGTCATGGGGGAATTGCAAGGCCCACCTGCAAACTTTTCCTGTTGTTGGCACCCCCTTTGAAAGGGGGGACATCAACATTGTTGGGCCTCTGGACCCCAAAATGGCCATGGGCAACATATTCCTCTTGGTCTTGGTGGACCATGCCACCAGGTACCCAGAAACTATCCCTCTAATGACTGTGACTGCACCCACAGTGACAAAAGCCCTGATGGGGATCTTTACTGGTGTGGGATTCCTCAAGTAGGTAGTATTTGATAGGGTACCAACTTCATGTCAGGGAACATGAAGGCCATGCGGAAAGTTCTCCACTTCTTATTACCAACATACAAGTGGACTTGTTGAAAGGTTCAACAGGACCCTAAAAGGCATGATTATGGGCCTGGCAGCATCCATGAGGCAGAAGTAGGATGTCCTCCGGCCATGCCTTGTGTTTGCCTACAGGGAGGTACTGCAGAAGGAGGTTGACTTTAGCCCCTTGAAACTCTGTATGGGCACCCTTTGAGATGACCTCTCAGTTTAGTGAAGAAGGGCTGGGGCAAGCTCCCTGTAGAGCCCCCAAGGATGTGGTCAGCTACATGCTGGCCCTCTGTAAACAGACAGCACACTTCCGGAAACTCGCACAGGAGTATCTGGAAGCCAACCTGAGGACATGAAACAGTTTAGTGACCAGATTGCCACTCTGGTCGAGTTTAAGCCTGGTCAAAATGTGTGGGTAATGTAGCTCGTTGAGCCCAGTACCCTACAAGACCGCTAGTCTGGGTCTTATGAAGTACAGGAGCTCAAGATTCATGTCACCTACTTGATGGACCTCAAGACTCCCAGGAATCCTTTAGGGGTCCTTCATGTCAATCTCATCACGCCACTCTATGAGAGGTCTGAGCTTACTGTGCTCCTAGTTACTGATGATAGGATGGAAAAGGAAAGTGAACCTCTCCTCAACCTCCTTCCTTCCAAGGAGTAGGATGGGTCAGTGGACAATGTCAATCTCTCCCATGCATTGATCCTAGATTAATAGAGATTCTGCCACCAGTTGCTGGGGCAGTTTGCCTCTCTATTCTCCATTATCCCAGTACTCACTACTTGTTGTACCCACCATATTGATACTGGGAACAGCATGCGTGTGACGAATACATTTTACTGGTTGTGTGACAAGCTGAGAGACATCATTAAGGAGGAGGTTTCCAAGATGCTGGCATTAGGGGTTATTTAGCCCTCAAGCCATCCTTGGTCCAGCCCAGTGGTGTTAGTAGGCAAGGCTCCCCCTCTAGGTGTCACACCTCAAATTAGGTTCTGTGTGTACTACAGCGGCTCAATGCTGTCACCAAGACTGACACATGCCCCCCTACAGCTGATGAGCTGATAGATCGGCTAGGAGCTGCCAAGTTCCTCAGCACATTTGACTTAACATCTGGGGACAGACCTTGCCCGAGGCGGCCAAAGAGAGATCTTGGTTCTCTACCCCAAAAGGGTACTTCCAGTTTCTAGTAATGCCCTTTGGGTTGAAGAACACCCCTGCTACTTTTCAGAGGTTGTTCAATAAGGTCCAAGCTGTCTGGGTTTGATAACTGCAGTGCCGCCTATCTTGATGACATTGTGGTCTTCAATTCTAGCTGGGAGGACCACCTGTGCCACCTCAGAGAAGCTCTGCAGAGGGCAGGCCTGACTTTCAACACCGGTAAGAGGCAGATAGGCCTCACTGCTACTACAAGACATTTGCCACGGGGTATGGCACCATTGTTGCACCCTTGACAGAGCTGACTTCCAAGAAGGAACCACGGCAGGTCATATGGACAGAGGCGGACCAGAATGCCTTTGACACCCTGAAGGAGGGCATATGCACAGCACCCATACTCAAAGCCCCTGACTTTTCCCAAGAATTAATTGTGCAGACAGATGCCTCAGAGAATGTGCTCTAACAACTAAACATAGAGGGCCTGGATCAACCTGTAGCCTTTATCTTTATTAGGTCACTTCCCTAGGTACAAAGGTAGAGTGCAATAGAGGGGAGCCTTTGCTGTGGTTTGGACGCTGAAGAAGCTAAGATTATACATGTTTAGTACTTGATACCCGGTTCAGACAGATCACAGCTTTCTCAGATGGTTAAAGCAGATGAGGGGTGAGAATCCCAAACTGTTGAGGTGGTCCATCTCCCTACAGGTAATTGGCTTTATAGTGGAGCACCGTCCTGAAGCAGACCACACCAGTGCTTATGGTCTCTCCAGGTTCTTTCGCCTTAGTGAAGAGAACTCCAAAGGGGTTGTGTGCTCTTCCTGCTTTCAGATGGGAAGACACATGTTAGACCTGGCTTCCGTGTTGTGGTTTCCTCTAACTTTTGCCTTCAGACCTCCTGTTTTTGCTACTTTAGCTTTTGCTGGCATTAGTAATCTACTCACTTTACCACTGCTGACCAGTACTAAAGTGCTTGTGCTCTCTCCCTAAAACATGGTAACATTGGGTTATCCACAATTGGCATATTTAATTTTACTCATAAGTCCCTTTTAAAGTGCACTACATTAGCCCAGGGCCTGTAAATTAGTTGATACTAGTGGGCCTGCAGCACTGATTGTGCCAGCTAAGTAAGTAGCCACTTTAACATGTCTTCGGTCTACTTTTGCAGCGCTTGTTGGTGCAGTTTAAATTGTCATGTTGACTTGCAAAGGCATTCCTCTTGCCAGACTCAACCCTTCCTTTTTGATGCACGTAAGTCACCCTTAGGGTAGGCCATGGACAGCCCTAGGGCAGGGTGCAGTGCAGTTAACAAGTAGGAAATGTACCTTAAAGTTTTACATGTCCTTGTAGTGAAAAATTGACATTAATTTTTCACTACTACAAGGCTTATCTCTTCTACTGGATAACATTGGGACTACCTTATTACACTTTATAAGAGTAATTCCCAATTGTGAGGAGGTAGACATTTCAAGTTTGGTATCTCTGGGACTTCTTAAGTATAGTGTCTCTGAAATCACAATGTAAACTCCAAACTTGTTTATGTTACGCGACCCCCAGCAGTAACATAAACTAGTCCAGTGGCAAAAAAGACAAAGACTCTTGGAGTAAACGAGCTGGAGCGGCTGCTCAACTCTAGAAAACAGGTACACACTAAGTTAGTTACATGTACAAGAGTCAGTTCGGGTTGACCCTATTTTTGCATCATTCTTTTTTTTTTTATTGTAGAATATCTGGTCTATTTATATGTCACCCTGATGATAGTCCCAGTACTATTCGCCTGGGTCTTGAAACACGTTGGCATTTTGGGAGGCATTTTGATAATTCGAAATGTGGCGAGTTTTGAACAAAACTATTGGATAAAAGATTGATACACTATTCAGATACTCTTTTGACGCTGGAGCTAGAATAACATATGTGGGTCATAATATTGGATATGTTCATGTTTATTACTAAATTTTGTATTTGACGTACATTTTTCTGAAAATGTGTTTTGCATCAGATTATTGTATGAATTAATTTGCTGATTTTGTCATGTTGCAAGCTGTTGCTAATAATTTTTTCTCTAATAAAAGAGAGGGACCCACTAGCCAAAGTGATGGGGTACCAGCAGGACAAAGTCAATAAAGATAATTCCCTTTGGACAGGTTAACGCTAAGGCATTCACTCACACATACGACATGGCAATAATAAATTTGAAAACAGAAATATACTAAGTGAACAGGCAAACACAAAAGGCAATGTAAAAAGCATATATGTATAAAAAATTGAAAAAAAATTGTACTTCACAGTTTATTTAAAACAGATACAATAAAAATAATCATAACCTGTATGGTTTATGCTCACTAAATCAATCCACAATAAGAGGCATTAAAATATTTACATGACACATAACGGGATAGATACACATGGAAGGAAAAGTTAATTCCTATTTGTAAACAAGGAGATATACTAGTGAGATCAATTAGGCTTCACATCAGAATTGTTGTCTCTCAGTGCTTAAAGTGTTTCTCCTTATACATGAGCATCGACGCGTTTCGGTGTGCGCTTCTGGAAAAGCCAACACCTTCTTCAGGAATACAATACAACTATCCCAAATTCTTTTAGAAATGTTGTAATGATATCATAAAATTGCAAGACTAAAAAGCTTCATAACTTTGTCATGTTTCATGGGCTACTGAAGCGAACCTGGTGTTTCTGCTTATAAACGAGGGTAAACACGTATACGATGGGGCACCTCCAACTGAAAGTATTCATCCAAATGACATCCAGAAATTAATCAGGTCATATATAATCTTCATACCGGATCCAAGTATACATTGAAATAATATCAAGATAAGTTGTGCAAGTGCAAGAAACACAGCGGGGCAAACACCTCTGAGTAAGTTTCAAAGATAAAATGGCGCCAAAAAGGTCACCACTCACCAGTTCATCGCCTGTGAAGCGAGTAACGTATAAAGCGCCCCAGCACAGCGTTTTCAGTAGAGACGAGAATTGTTTCACAGTGTCTAAGTCCATTTTTGTCTTTAAGTGCATGTTATTGTGAATGGTATATACGTGTAAGTTCATGCGTGAATTTGAAAGGTCTATTTCTTTTTCAGTCCCCAAAAAATTGTTTTGATTAACTTTTAAAGAAACAGGAATGGTCTAATAAAAATTCCATTCGGACAGATAAGAGTTGACTGTTCGTTACTCCATGAGTAGTAGAAGTGTATGGTAGTACGGAGCCGGGTTCATTGTTTTATGTTCTAGACTTTTAGAAAGTTGGCATTTTCTTGCGTTAGTCATTTGGTGCCTGCTGCCTGTCTATGGTGACATTTGGGCGGAATTTGCCTAGTCGCGCTACGCAAATCTCAGCAAAACCGCAAAAAATCTCTACAGCACGCGGAAATTCCGCACACATGTGGAATTGCTTGCCCCGCCCGTTCGCAATATATTTTTGCCTGCATGTGGGGAAATATGTGGGGAAATATGTTGCTAACTCAATCAATCAATCAATCACTTGTAAAGCGCACTACATACCCGCGAGGGTTGAACAGCCAGGTCTTGAGTATCCTCCTGAAGGTCAGCAGGTCTTGGATCTGTTGTAGGCTCAGTGGGAGCGTGTTCCATGTCTTGGCGGCGAGGTGGGAGAAGTTGTTCTTCGGATGCGCGGGACGGTGGCGAGTGAGAGGTTAGCGGAGCGGAGCTGGCGGTTGGGGATGTAGAAGGAGAGCCATCTGTTGAGGTAGGCTAGGCCAGTCTTGTGAAGTGCCTTGTGTGCGTGGGTGAGGAGCTTGACGGATATCCTCTTGTTGACGCGGAGCCAGTGCAGGTTTCTTAGGTGGGGGTGATGTGGCTGTGGCGTGGTACGTCGAGGGTCAGTCGTGCCAAGGCGTTTTGGATGCCTTGCAGCTGTTTGATGAGCTTGGTTGGGGCTCCCACGTAGAGGGCGTTTCCGTAGTCGATTCTGCTGCTGACGAGGGCCTGGGTGACTGTTTTTCTTGTATCTGTCTGGATCCATCTGTAGATCTTGCGGAGCATGCGGAGGGTTTTGAAGCAGGAGGAGGAGACGTCGTTTACTTGCTTGGTCATTGAGAGCGAGGATGATTCCCAGGTTGCGTGCGTGGTCGGTGGTTGGTCATTGAGAGCGAGGATGATTCCCAGGTTGCGTGCGTGGTCGGTGGGTGTCGGGGCTGCCCCCAGTGCCATCGGCCACCTGGAGTCGTCCCAGGCTGAAGGAACCCTGACTGGGAAGGGCCCAGGATTCTGTTTACTTCAAGGTATCGGGTTAGCTGTCTGTTGACGGTTTTCTCTATGACCTTGGCCGGGAAGGGGAGCAGAGAGATGAGCCTTGAGGTCTCTTGGGTCTGCCTTAGGTTTTTTGAGTAGGGCGTTGATCTCGGCGTGTTTCCAGATCTCTGGGAAGGTCGCGGCCTCGAGGGAGAGATTGATGATGTTGCGCAGGTGTGGTGCGATGGTGCTGCTTGCTCTGTTGAAGACGTGGTGTTGGAATGGGTCCAACGGCGAGCCGGAGTGGATTGAGCGCATGGTCTTGATGGTGTCATCGATGCTCACCCTGTCCCAGGCTAGCAGGGGGGTCGTGGTCGATGGTGTACGGAGGGTCTGTTGTGTTGCTGTCTGTTGGGGATGTCTGGGTGTTGAAGCTGTCGTGGGTGTCTGCTATCTTGCGGTGGAAGAAGGTGGCAAGGGAGTCGCACAGGGCTTGCGACGGCGGGATGTCATTGGAGCTGGGGTTGGAGAGTTCCTTCACAATGTTGAAGAGCTCCTTGCTCTTGTGTACGTTGTTGTTGAGCCGGTCTTTGAAGGAGGTCCTCTTGGCCGCCCTAATGAGGTGGTGGTGGTTGCGGATGGCGTCCTTGTGTGCTGCGTGGCTGTCTGGAGTTTGTTCACTGTGCCATTTCCATTTCTTCTCTAGTTTCCGGCAGGCTTGCTTGGAGGCTAGGAGTTCTAGGGTGAACCATCTGGCCCTCTTGCTGGTGTATCTGTGGGGGGGTTTCTTCAGCGGGGCGAGGGTGTTGGCGCAGTCCTCGATCCAGCGTCTGAGGCTGTTGGCAGCGTTGTCAGTGTTGGAGGGTTCGGTGGGTGGTCTGAAAGCGAGGTTTGCGTGTAGTTGGTCTTCGGTGTTTTTGCTCCAGCAGCGGCGGGGGTTCTGTTGGGTGCGGTGGTGTGTGGTGGGTTTCTGGAAGGCGAAGTGGATGAAGCGGTGGTCGGTCCAGAGGAGTTCAGTGGTGTGGCTGATGGAGACGTATAGGCTTGAGGAGAATACTGGGTCGAGCGTGTGGCTGGCGGAGTGGGTGGGCATTGTGACGAGTTGCTTCAGTCCGAGGTTGGCATGGTTATCGATCAGGCTTGTGGAGTTGTTGTCGTTGTTGTTCTCAAGGTGAAAGTTCAGGTCTCCAAGGAGGATGTAGTCGGTGGAGGTCAGGGCGTGCATGCTGATCAAGTCGGCGATAGAGTCGCTGAACTGGGGGCGGGGTCCCGGGGGGTGGGTAGACGAGGGTGCCTCTGAGGGTGGAATTCGGGGTGTGGATCTGGAAATGCATGTGTTTGGCGGTGCTGAGTGCGTTGTCGGTGCTAGTCGAGACCCTGATGCTGTTCTTGTGGACCATGGCGATTGCTCCTCCGACTCCGTTTGTGCGGTCTCTGCGGGTGATCTTGTAGCCGTCTGGGATGGCTATGGCGATGGTGGGTGCGGGGGAGTCATTAAACCAGGTCTCTGTCAGAAAGGCGACGTCTGGGGATGTTGTGTTGAGCAGGTCCTAGTGCTCGATGGCATGCTTGCGGGCGGAGCGGGTGTTCAGTAGTATGCATCGGAGGTGGTTGGGGTCTTTCTTGGCGGGTGGTTAGTCGGCTCTGAGGCTAGTGTAGCTGCAGTTCCAGGGGCCTTGTGTGCGTTTCGGGGCGCCCTTCAAGCAGGTGCGGCTCCGTCCGGAGTTGACAACGTGCATAGTACTGGCGTCGTAGTGGCGGCGGTGCGGGGGCCAGGGGTTCTGCCGCTGGGTGCGGTTCAGGCGCAGACGGGCTCGCCTTAGGCGCGCCTTCTGCGCAGCTGCGCAGTGGCTGGCATATATGGGGAGGCGGGAGGGAGGAGCAGCTGGGAGGCGGGAGCAGCGAATGGGCAGTCAGGGGGGCGGGCCCCAGGGGACACAGCGGTGAGGGACAATGAAGGTAAAAGAAGGAAAAGGGGCACAAAAATTGAGGTTAAAATGAGTGGCACAGAAGGCAAAAGGGCACAAAAAACTAGTGGAGCATTAGGCAAAAGGGGCACAGAAACGAGGTAAAAATGAGTGGCACAGAGGGCAGAAGGGCACAAAAAACAAGTGGATCGGAGGGCAGAAGGGCACAAAAACGAGGGAAAAACGAGTGGAACAGAGGGCAGAAAGGCACAAATAACGATGGAAAAACGAGTGGAACAGAGGGCAGAAAGGCACAAAAAACGGGGTAAAAACGAGTGGAACAGAGGGCAGAAAGGCACAAAAAATGAGGGGAAAATGAGTGGAACAGAGGGCAGAACGGGCAGAGAGGCACGAGGGCAGCGAGGGGAACAGAAGGGAAAACCGGGTAGAGACACGGGGGCAGCGAGGGGTACAGAAGGAAAGACTGGGCAGAGAGAGCACGGGAACAGCGAGGGGAACAGAGGGAAGAAAAAGGGGCACGGACCACGTACAGGCAGCGGGGAGGACAGACAACAGCAGTCACAGACACAACAATGAAATACAGGCAATACAATAAAAGCAATAAAGCGGAGGACGAATAAACCTACCTAAGGCCTACCACTGGCCACCAGGGATGAGGCGCAGGTGGTAGCCTGCAGGTGGTGGAGGGCCTCGAACTTCCTCAGAAGCGGCAGCTGGGGCAGGGAGACACATGTGGAGCTGTGGTGGGGGAGCGACCTACTTGGTAGGGTCAAGGGTCGCTCTCCTCACAACGCAGCGGCCAGCCAATATGGGGAGGTGGGAGGGAGGAGCAGCTGATGGGCAGTGGGCAGTCAGGGGGGCGGGGCTGCAGAGAGCACAGCGGCGGGGAAAACGAGTGGAACAGAGGGCAGAAAGGCACAAAAAACAAAGGAAAAACGAGTGGAACAGAGGGCAGAAAGGCACAAAAACTAGGGAAAAATAAGTGGCATAGAGGGCAGAAAGGCACATGCTGTCGCTAATGGGCGCAGCTATTTTGTTCTTCACTTGTCGCGCCCGTTCGCAATGCCTATTTCCTGTTCCGTGTCGCGTATTGCATGCTACTGCCCGTTTGCGATGAGTATTTCCTGTTCGGGATCGCGTAATACGTGCGATGATTTTTGTGTGTTCGGGGGGAAATATCGCACAAACTTGTCCACGCAGTCTCAGCGGGTGCGGCCATCTTGTTTTTCACTCTATTGCTATGGTTCTGGCCTGGTTTTCTATCCTCCATCTATCTTTGCAATTCTTTTTATCTGTACACTTTTTTCTGATATTTTGTATTTATTATCTATCTATTCACCGCTCCCAACCCGTCCCACTCCCCCCTCCCCCCTTCCCTCTCCCCAGAGTCCCGGAGCCATAGACAAGGGAAAGGGCAAGGCTACCCGTAGCCGCAGCCGCGACCACTTTCCGCTGCGCCCAGACGGGGTGCAGGCACAGCCTTATTTAGTGAGGCGGAGGTGGCTGCACTTGTTTTTTTTGTCCAGCGCATCCACCCCTTAACCCTGGCAGCAGGCGGCAGACCTGGGTCCGGGTACAGGCCCCGTGAGCGTCGGCAGCGGTGGGGAAAGGTGTGCCAGGCAGCGTTTCACTACTCTGGTGTCCGGCGCACCAATAACCAGCTGACGCACCAGTGGCCTGATATCCTGGACCGGAAGCAGGACCTGCTGGACCTGCTAGGATTGGATGGTGAGTAGCTATTTAATATTACTACTTTGTGTTCTTCTGCTCTGTGTTATATATTGTGAATATATCTTTTTTCTGAAAAGCAAGAATGCTGCTACTTACATTGCAGGTAAATTACGTTTAAAAATCTTCTGTGATTGTTATGACACAGGTGTTCCGCGCTACTAATCTTACTTGTTTGAAACTTTGCGCTCGCTTGCCCTGATTATGTAAGAGTTAGGTAACGCTAGAGAGACTCAAGTCCTTCCTTTGTCCTCCTGCCACTAAGAAGAGATAGTGGTGGATTGATAGGTTTAGTATTAGTTGGTAATATTGTAGTGGTCTGCGTGATGCATCCTCTTTCACGTCACATGTTGCTTACCCCAGTCCTTAGTAGAACCTTTTGTAGTTTGTTTATTGAGTGGTAATATAGGCTTATTATCACTAGCAGAACATCAGCAGGAACCAACCAAATCTACAATTTGGTGTTTGCAAAAATGTATGCATGTGTCTTCCATTCCAGTTTTTACGCTTAAATAAATGGAAATGCAGACTTAGTAAACAATTGGCCCATCTGGAAAAGTGGGGTCTAGATTAGGTGGTATTAGGCTTAGTTAGTATTTTGGAATCATAATGGAACACTGGAATAGTGTTCATAAATATATTAAATAATAACCAGACGAACCGCGAATCCCGTAATACTAGTCGACCAGATTTAGATAAGTCAATTTTTTTGAGCGTTTTAAAAAATATTTTATTTGTTTCACACCAATCATCCATGTTTTTTTCTTTCTTTCTTACATCTTTCATGATCAGCACCCAGGGGCAGGAAGACAGGGTCCGAGTCGGCGGGAGCTGGGGAAGATGCCTCCCAGGGCTAGGAACGCTCCTCTACAGAGGACTCTGCTGCTGCCAGTAAGTCCTCCTGTTGTTAATATTGATAATTATACTTTCCTAACTTTTACTGCACCAGCACCGTATTTTTTCCGAAATATTATTTCGATTTCCTAATTCTATTTTTTACAAAATCTTCGTCAATGTTCAATCTAGACAATCAGTTTCTAAATTCTTGTTATGCCTGCCTCTAACTGCCTCTGCTATGACTCTACTACTACTACTATTAGTCTGTCTGTAGCTAAGCTTGCCCAGGTGGCCACTCTTTTTTTAAAATGGTTTTAAATAAAACTCTGATTCACCAATCGCTCTAGCCAATGAGTCCAGTCCTTTGGGTTGTCCTCTTCTAGTCTTCTTCTTATTCTTGGGGCTTTTTGAAAATTCCCACCAGCAAAATGCCAACCAGATATTTAACTATTTTTGATAGGATAGTAGTACATACTACTACTGTTGTAGGGATTCTGCACATACCGAACTATGGATATAATGGACCCTTACAACTATCGTCCCATATCTAGGCTGGCGCTACCAGTCAAACTAGTTGAAAAAATGATGAACCTTCAACTTAGTGCCTTTTTAGGGGCCACCCAAGCCCTAGATCCCTCCCAGCACTTTTTCAGAGCTGGTCACAGTACCGAGTCTGCTCTGATTAAAGCAACGGAGGAAATGAGAGAAGTGTTGGATTTCGGAGGCAGAGCGGTATTGGTCCCTTTGGACCTATCCGCGGCCTTCGATACGATACATCATGGGATTCTGATGGACCGGTTGAGGGCCTGTGGGATTCGAGGGAAAGCGTGGGACATCTTGAAAGCCTTCCTTACCAACAGAGACCAGTGTGTGGCATTGGGTGAATACGCATCAAAACCTTTTGCGTTGCCCTGTGGGGTTCCCCAGGGCTCGTCCCTAAGCCCCACACTGTTTAATATTTATGTCACCTCGCTGGCCCTGATTGTCAGGTCCTTTGGTTTTGTTTTAACATCTTATGCAGATGACACACAAATCGTGGTGTCACTGTTACCCGGGAAGGAAGAAGGTCTTGCTATGCAATTCCAGGAATGTATGCTGGCAGTGAGTAGGTGGATGGCCAATATTCGCCTCAAATTAAATACAGCCAAAACTGAGGTTATTGTATTTGGGGCAAAGGAGGACTTTTGGAGTCCTCATTGGTGGCTGGAGGAGATGGGCTCCCCCCCTATTCCAGTCGCTAGGGTGAAGAACTTGGGTGTCCTTATTGATGAGCAGCTCACCTTTAGGCCCCAGGTCAATGCCATAGTATCATCAGTATATTTTATACGTAAAATGATACAGAAGATTCTCCCTTTCCTACCCGAGAGCAGTAAAAAAACAGTTATTACAGCATTAGTGTTGTCGTGTCTAGACTACTGCAACAGCCTGCTTTTGAATGCTCAACAGGGGCTTCTTAATAAAAGGCAGGTGTTGCAAAATCTGGCAGCCAGACTGCTGACGGGCATACCAAAGTTTGCCTCCATATCAGCCGAAATAGTCAAATTACATTGGCTACCAGTACGGAAGCGGATCGCCTTTAAAGCCCTATGTTTGGTCTTCAAGGCCTTGCAAGGCCTTGGCCGGCCTGCCTGAAGCAGTACTTTCAATGGTATCTTCCTCCCAGACCCTGAGGTCAGCTGAGTAGCGCCTGGTCAAGGTTCCTCGTACAAAGAATGCACGGTGGGGAGGCAGGAGTTTTGTTCTGGGGGCAACGAAGGCCTGGAAGGCCTTGCCCCTTGCCTTAAGGAACATGACAGATCTGATGGCCTTTACGAGAGGCATTAAAACTTGGCTGTTTACACATTAACCTGATTCTGGCCTGACCCTCTAGGAGTACTCATCTAACACTAGGACACCTTCGGGTAACAGCGCGCTGTATAAATGCAAAAATAAATAAATAAATAAATGCACAGGGCATTGTTGGTAAGAGGTTGGACCTTCCTCAAACCTCACCCACAATCTCCTGAACTTAATACTACACTTCTGACCTCGTAGAGTCGTGGAAGCAATGCACACCCTTTCGCTCACTCACTCGTTTAAATCCACACCAAATACCACAGAGTCTATGTAAGTTCAAAATTTTTATTTTCAAATAACAAGCTCTGTACGTTGTTCTATAATGCAGTATACTATACGAGCCAGCACCAACAGTAAAATGCATAAGATTAAAACAATCAACATTGTACATCTACAAGTCCAGAGAAGACAAAAGGAGAAATCATGCTAACTGAACAGTGGTTGTCAAACCACCCTCCCCTTGGCAGGAATATAGTTTATGTAAAATTATAAATGAAGATCTCTGAGCGAATTCTGGGGACCCCTCACCTTGGAAGAACCTAGAAGTACTGGTTACATCATAAGCTCTGCAAAGCTCTGTTTCGTAGAAGGGATTCTTCCGTCTATAATGATAAAAATGGTGTGCATTAGTATATTGCAAGCAAGCGAGTCGTGCCAAAAGTGTAGCATGTTATGGCTAAGCAATACAGACTGACCACCTGAACTCTATAACAAAGTTGCTTGTTTAGTTGTTTTTCAAACTTGTACGCAGCGCTCAGACAGTAGCAGTATGAGCTCATGTGAGCTCAAAGGCTTTTCAGTTCTTACACAACAAGCTGCAAGGTAAAGTGTACAAAAATAAAAGACACAAAGCTAAAATGGTTGCGCGGCTTAGGCTAACTTAGCAAAGTGACTTGCATGACCCTAGAGACCATAACACTACTAGTGTCTACTCGACTCTAGTACTACCAGATTTGTACTAGTGATGTCTGTTGTATATGTATGTATTAACATTTGTTTGAATCTTGCTAGTGAAAAAGAATAAATAGAGGGAGGTGTATATGGCATCTAAAAAAATTGTAATATTTTTTCTAGACGTACTACCAACCAACAGTGCCGGGGCCAGCGGCGATGGTGATGGGGCTATTCCGGAGGGGTCAGGAGATGTGGCACCTGCAGGGGCTACAGAGGTTGGGACAGCAGCAGTGGCGGGCAGTGGTAAGTAATCCTTACTTATTGACATTACACTCGCTGCAAGGGTGTACAGTACACTGTACTGTTGAGACTTAGTAAGTAAGAAGTTGTGAACAACAGTTGAAGAAGACACCCTTTACGTAGCATTAGCAATAGCGGTGGGAGTTGAGTAACCACTGGCCTCTTCTATCTGACTTCAACTCAGCTGTGAAAGTTTTATGGAGAAGACTAAAGGTCAGATAAGATGACCTTAATGGGTGTGTTGAACGTAAAGGGAGAGAAGGGTGGAAGGAGGAAGGATGGGCGAGATGTAATATTTATAACTGGCAGAGAAGTATACGTGAGATGCATGCATAGGTGACTGATAGGAATCATATACATGGGTGGTTGAAGGATGAGTGTAAGGTGAAAGAAAAGATGCCTGCCTGGGTGGGTGAAACTGTATGGGTGGAGGATAGCAAGAATCCTCAGTGGTGTTTCGGTCAAACTCTAAGCCAAGGCAAGCAAGGAAAGAAAGGATGCATGGGTGGTGGTTAAAAAAAAAGGAATACATGTTTGTTGGTGAAACAAACTAAGGTTTGTTGTGAGATTAAGAAGAATGATAGACGTTTACTTAGAATGGATGGATGCCTGGATGGTATCATCATAGATAGCATGGGTGGAGGCTGTCACTGGATGAAGAGTCTTAGTTTGAAGAGAATGTGAAAGAAACCGCGCCAGAGTAGCAAAGCTGAGGAGAATGGAAGTTGTTTTTTCAGAATACTCCCTTGACCCGCAGTAGTTTGCAAGCACAGCATATATATTGTTTATGTATGTAGTAGTTCTCATCAAGCGCCTTCTTCTGACTCAGAGGACAACTCTTTAGCTATGCTAATTTTTTTTCGACTGTGTCAGCCAGCCTGCCATGGGTGGCCTATCGGCTGGCTACACAATCAATCAAAACAAAGTACCCCATATATAAGCAGTGATCATTGGATCAGATATCATCTGCCTTTTTCTAGTAGTCAGGGTAGGGTGAAAGTGAAATTAAGCAGTTGCCCTTGATGTAACAGAGTATGGCCAGTGTCACCCTTCATAGAAAAATACGACAGACAGTAGTGAATAAAACTAACGTAAGTCTGCGTCATGACTCTAGTATGTTTGTCTTGGGCGCAGGCTGACTGAGCTGGCATGCCGGCTACAACAATGTTACGTTAATTTGTCAAAACAAGAGATAAGAAGAAGACTGATATACTGTGTACTCGAGTTCATACATAGTGCTAGTATGATGCCAGAAACTCCCACAAACGTTAGAGGCCGAGGAAGTGAGAGGATAGATACATACCACAAAAGTTATGTACTACGCTCGCTAGTGCTACTGTGCCACCATGTGTTGAATTCAATTGTGTTACTGTTTTGCTAAGAGTATTGGTTAATAGTTTTTTTTCTTTCTTGATATAGCTACTCCTTCCTAAGCAAAACCATCCAGGAAGGAGTTGGCAGCCATGGCCCGGCGCCGGAAGCTTGAGGCCTTCTTCCAAGAATACCGGTGGCTGGTGGCTCTGGCGGAGGAGGAGGTGGCGGCAGCTGCAGACTCCTCCAATGCGTCAGGCCCCAGTCAGGCCCCTCCAGTTGTACGGCGCCACAGTCAGGCAGGCGCCCGCTGCCGCTCTTCAATATCCGACTAAACACCACTGGGTATGGGCTCCCAAGCAGCAAGGCCAAACTCTACCTTATGTATACAACAAACAAAGTGCCAATGCTGCTAGTATTAGTAAATCTTTCTATTTATCTTCTTCACACACGAATAAAACGCTCTGTGAGCAGTATCTGATTTTTATGAATCAATCTTTTTGATTTTTATTTTATTTCAAATTGTCATTTTTTTCATTCTTTTTTTACGAATTTCACATATTTCAAAGAAACATTTCAAAAAACATAATATAGACGAACATATTCTTAATCACTATTATACCACATCCCCTTCATATCATTTATGCATACTATCATTAAAAATCTTTTCAGACATACTCCATACACACTCACACTCCTAACACTCTAATATCAAAAAATATTTTTGTACAAATGATATACAGTTTTTTAGCAACCATAGAATGTAATTTCAAGAGAGAATCAATATAATACAGGTATCATTTGATATTCTTATGGTTTATACATAACAAAGTCTGTACATAACAAGGTCTACGCGTTTTGAACTCTCTTTAATACGGAGTTCTCATCACGACCATAAACTGTGAATGAAAAAAGAGTGGAGACCCTTATTAGTTGTTTGTTTACTACCCAAAGTGAAGACTGTTATATGGCTCAACAGCCACCTCTCTGCATCTTTCCTCTCTAATAGTCAGTCAAGTTATAATTCCTTTAGTCACCGACAACCGCGAAGCGGGACCACCTGAATGGTAAACAGACATTTTAGCATTTCTTCTCAAATTGCCACATCCAAACACACCTCAATGGAATCCAAAAGCAACTCACTTGTTTCATGAAGCTATTCGCCTCTCTCTACTTTGTGGAAGAGAACAGACGTTTTGTTTAATAGTTGGATAATCGTGGTCACTGTGTTCACTAATCTCAAGTGTTTCAGTGGCAGTCTTACCTATTAGATATTCTTAATGTCCAAATGTGAAGGGGTAGATTTTGGAAGCACCCGCAATGTGCCTGCAAGGCAAAGGGGTACATTCTTATTCCTAGCGTGGGACTACTCAAAAGGAGACAATGCGCTAACCGTCACGGTGTCAACGTGTAGTGACCGTGCTTTCAGATGCTTACCTTTCGTTCGTACTGCTTTCTGAGTCAATCACGGTCCGGTCCATCAATCCCGGGCAGTCTGTGTTCTTCCGCTTGTGGTTCCGTGTTATATCCACGTCCCATGATTTCTGACCGCTAACACAGGCGCCATCTTAGAATGAGCAAAATTAATAGGTAACGTGCCATTCTTGACCAGTTGTATACTACATGGCTGATGTTAGGGTCCCAATCTGGTGGTGTGGGTTGTGTTTGATGTCAATAAAGCCTTAAGTGGTACAGATTTCTTTTCACAGAATTGTTTCATTACGGGAGCGCCATCTTGTGTAGGGAAACTTGTTCACGAGGTTGTGAGCTATAGGTCGACTAGCTGCCATTTTGAAGTGGTGTCGGGAGAACATTTTTAAGGTGCCCTCCATGTCAGCGATCTCGATATTATTTATAATTTATATATTTCGGACAGTTCATTAAGTCCTTCGATAGCTGAGTTAAATTTCACAATCATCATGGCTTCTTTACGTGACAGTTTCGCCTCCAAATCACAACCTCTTAAGTCCTGGTCCACTTTAGCAACAACTGTCCATCGCAGTTCATTATCTCCATGGTTTTTTATTTGCTAGTGGTTCACCAAAGGGGCATTGGGAACCTTTTGTTTAATTCTTGATCTATGTTGCTGAATTCTTGTACGAATCTCTTGATTCGTTTTGCCGATGTATAGCAAATTGCATGGACACTTAATCCCATATATCACAAATCGTGATTTGCAATTAGTGAAGGTTTCATGGTTCCACGTTATTTCATTGTGTTTAAAGGTAGACCCTTCTTTAGTTAAATCACAACAATTGCATCCACCACATTTGTGGTGGCCCATCACAGGAGGTAGTCCAATCATGGTCCTTAGAGTTGGTTGCACTTTCATTGGCAACGCTGCTCTCACCAGTTTGTTGGCTATACTTGATTCTTTTCTGAAGGCGAATAAAGGAGGTTTTTTCAGTTCGTCGCAAAGATTTTTCACCAAATGCCAGTTGTTATTAACCACCTTTTTTTAACATATTAGAATTAGGGCAGTATGTTGAAACTAGCACCATTCGATCCAATTTTTCTTTAACTTTTTTCTCCAATAAACATTCTCGTGGTGTCCACCATGCTCGTTTTTTGGAACGTCTAAGCAATTTTTTGGGGTATCCGCGTTCGATCAGATTGGCAGTCAGTTTGTTGCATGTTTCAAGTATTCATCTTTATGCTGGCAGTTTCTACGAATCCTTAAGTGTTGCCCATAGGGCAAATTTTCTTTCAGGCTTCGGGCGTGATTGCTGGTGAAATGGAGTGATCTATTTCGATCAGTTATACGTCAGGCTAAATTTGATTTCCTGTGTTCTGTTGTTCAGCCATTCATTAAAGTTTTTTAACTCATCTTCGGGACCAGACCACACAAAGAAAATATCGTCGATGTAACGATTCCAATTTCTAATCCATGTTCCAAAAGGATTGTCATGGTAGATACATTTTGCTTCATAGCTTGACATGTAAAGGACAGCCAGTTCTGGAGCAAAAGGTCAGCCCATTGCCACGCCGCCTACTTGGAAATAAAAATCCCCATCAAAATTAAAGTAGTTCCGTTTTAGTGCAAACCCTGCCAATTGTACAACGAATTCTGTTGGTACCCTTTGTGGTCGTACTCTTGTCTCCAGTATAGTTTTTAAGACCTGTAAACCCTCGTCTTGTGGTATCTGGGTGTACAGGGACGTAATGTCCATTGTCACCATCCAATCATTCATCCTATCAAATTCCACTTGATTTAGTTTATTCATGAAGTCTGTTGTATCTCTAATGTAGGATTTTACACTAGGTATGAATGGCTTTAAAAAGAAGTCTACAAATTTCGATATCGGTTCCATCAAATTTTGATATCGGCTGTCAGAGCTCCCACCAAGCGGCAGCAAAAACTATGTTCTGAGGGTCGGCACCTTGAAAAATAGGGAACCGTCCCTCGGTGGTGGCAGTCCCCAGGGTAATTAATGGCTCCAGGAGGGGGGGGCCTGCGCCTCCTCTCCTTTGTTTTTGCAGGGCCTGCCCCGGGGAGGATGCTTGTTTCTTGTCCAGTGGGGACCTGGCTTGGCAGTTCGTTCTGGACTGTTCCCATGAGGCACGGAGTCAAAACTGATTTGCATATGGCTGGGTCTAAACTGGGGTGGCATAGTGAGTGGGGGTGAATGTATGATTTATTCAGCATTCCGTCCATCATTTGTTTGCGTAGCACTGTTCACTCTAAGCAGGATGGGTATGCCCAGACGTGGGTCCATTGTTCATTGTGCCACTGGATTCAAACTAGCCTGGCTGATGAAGGGTAATACCCAGAAACCGGTCCCAGGATCCTTATTTCTGGTCCAGGGAGGACCTGGCTTGGCAGCTCGGTCTATACACTTCCATGAGGCACAGGGTCCTGACTGATTAGCATATGGCTGGGTCTAAACTGGGGTGGCAAGGTGAGCAAAAGAACAATGGATTTAACCCAGAACTCTTGACTGAGGGTGAATGTATGATGTATTCAGCATTCCGTCCATCATTTGTTTGTGTTGCACTTTTCACTCTAAGTGGGATGGGTATACCCAGACGTGGTCCCCTCTCTCACTGTGCTACTGGATGCAAGCTAGCCTGGCTGATTAAGGGTAATACCCAGAAACCAGTCCCAGGATGCTTGTTTTCGGTCCAGGGAGGACCTGGCTTGGCAGTTTGGTCTGGACTGTTCCCATGAGGCACAGGGTCAAGACTGATTAGCATATGACTGGGTCTAAATTGGGGTGGCATGGTTAGCAAAATAACAATGGATTTAACCCAGAACTCTTGACTGGGGGTGAATGTATGATATATTCAGCATTCCGTCCATCATCTGTTTGCGTGCTCGGGGAGTGGCAGTCCCCAGGGCCATAAATGGCCTGGAAAGGGGGGGCTGCATGGCCCCTTCTCTTCACTTCATCTTGACCTGGATCCGGGGAGGTGGCGGTCCCCAGGGTTTATATCGTCCACGAAGAGAGGAGGACCCGTGTACTCCCCCTTCTCAAAATAATAAATATATCTCCCCCCAGGATCTTGCCCACCTAGAGGCTCAACTATTTATTTATTTATTTATTTGGAGTTTTAAATAGCGCAAGCTTAACACGTTAGGGGATCAGATCGCTGTACAAACAACAGGTAAGTTATACATGTAAGAGAGAAAGGCAAAAGGAATAATCAACCATCACACATATAAAATATAACACTCAATCTGCACAATTAAGCCCTGGATGTGCCCCAGAAAGTAGTAAAGCTGAGTGACTTCAAATCTATTCTTGAAGGAATTTAGTCAATAGATGCATTTTTACTTCTTTTTTAAAGGAGAAAGTTGAGGGGTTAGACCTGATTGCAGGAGACGGTGCAGTCTAGATTCTTGTGGCTTGACCGGAGAATAAGCAGTTGTACTTTTTCTTTTTTTTGAACTTCTGAGGTTTCAGCAGTAGGGAGTTGGCACTTCTTAGGAAGCGACTACCAACAGGCAGTTTAAATTCCTTCACCATATAGACCGGAGAGTTATGGTGCAGGGCCTTGTGTGTCATGCAAGCTATCTTAGAAAAGGGGGTGGTGATGAACAGAGTGTCTGAATTAACCTATTGGCTTTCCGCAAAGCTATTAAAACTCATCTTTTTCCCCCCCTGTAGATTTCCTCCTGCTTCTTCTCCCAGTTTGTTATGTCGGTTCTAGCGCCGGGACGCCCCGTTGCCAGGGCAGCTGTCGCGCTTTACAAAATGCTTAACATAACATAACATAACATAGCATAACATTAAGCAGACCACTCTTACCCAGTCCAAAGATCAGGGCTTGATCCATCACCGTTATTTAGCTCACTGCACCATCCCAGCTCAGAACCTGGTTATATGCAAATCAGTCTGTCCCTGGCCCAGTGCATCATGGGAGCAGGGCAGACTGAACTACCAAGCCAATTCTTCACCGGTTTCTGGCATTTCAGCCGTCGTCCGCCCGGCTTGCTTGAATCCTGATGGTGCAGTGACCAAGGGACTCATGTATTAGTATACCCTGCCACACCTATAGTGGCCAAAAACGATTCAGAAAAGGGGGTGGTGATGAACAGAGTGTCTGAACTAAGCAGACCACTCTTACCCAGTCCAAAGATCAGGGCTTGATCCATCACCGTTATTTAGCTCACTGCACCATCCCAGCTCAGAACCTGGCTATATGGAAATCAGTCTGTCCCTGGCCCAGTGCATCATGGGAACAGGGCAGACTGGACTGGTCTTCGGACTGGTTTTCAAAGCTGTATGTATTTCGGCATGCCAAATCACCAGCGTCACTCCAAGCACCAAAGAGAGAGCTCTATTGGAGCTGAAGTGTTGTGAGCGCATCGTTCGAATTCTAGGTTTACCTCATCTACGAGAATGGAATACCACATGGTTTGTGTCATTCAGACCAATCTGGCAAGATTGTATCTTACCTGTTCTACGCTGCCTGCTTTGCGGTGAAGAATGCGTACTAATTATCTGTCTAACACTCCCATCAGTCATGCATATGTATGTCAATACTCTGCTGGACCCAGTAACAGCCCATGCTCTGTGTTTTCCACAGCGGCTAGCAATTCTGATGACTGCATTCATGCTGGACCCAGTACCAGCCCATGCTCTGTGTTGTCCCCAGCGGCTACCAATTCTGATGACGGCATTCATTGAGATCTCACAGACGCAAATTGCTACTGCTGAGGTATGAGAGGAAACGACAGGTACGCAGGTAACGTCCGATACGAACATTGCTGATGCGACCAATGCTGAAGGCAATGCTTCTCACCTATGTGCGGTTAATCTTCTAAACGAGGTAATCCAACTGTCACCTGCAATGGTAGACAACTTTCTGTCTACAGACATAGAAGATTTCATGTTTTCTCCAAGCCCTAACACTGACTTTTGATTTTGACTCACAGTGTTCTGAGAGACTTTGAATTTGACCTTCATTTTTCTTTTTTAAAAAGGGACTAACTTTGGAACGGTTTTCCTATGATTAATTTTTTTTCTCCAAATTTGTTATTTTTCATTTTTTGGCACAAGTATTCTGCTTATAGTTGAACTATTCATTGAGAACAAGAATTCTTTGAATACTTCTAGAGACAATATATGACCTTGTCCACAACAAAATAAAAATGTAATCTGAAAGGAAATGGTTTCGGCCTTTTTTCTTCTGTATTTACGAGCCATTTCATCATGTATATGTGTTTATGATTCATTCAAGTATCATTCATACGTCTACATATGCTTAAAATGAAGCATTGCTTTAATGCGTACAGCAACACATTAAAAATGCATTTTTATTAAATATGTTTTTGGACATGTTTTAGCGAATCATGCAAAGCTATGTTTTAGATATGTTTTAGATACCGTATATAAATTTGCCCTTATTTAGGCATAGAAATTCTTCACCAGAAAGGAGACAAGCTTCCGGGGACCGGTTTCTGGCATTTCAGCCGTCGTCGGCCCGGCTTGCTTGAATCCTGATGGTGCAGTGACCAAGGGACTCATGTCTGAGTATACCCTGCCACACCTATAGTGGCCAAAAACGATTCAGAAAAAAGGGTGGTGATGAACAGTGTGTCTGAATTAAGCAGACCACTCTTACCCAGTCCAAAGATCAGGGCTTGATCCATCACCGTTATTTAGCTCACTGCACCATCCCAGCTCAGAACCTGGCTATATGCAAATCAGTCTGTCCCTGGCCCAGTGCATCATGGGAACAGGGCAGACTGAACTACCAAGCCAATTCTTCACCAGAAAGGAGACAAGCTTCCGGGGACCGGTTTCTTATCGAATATCCAAGTTTTTAGTTGCTTTCTGAAGGAGAGGTGGTTCTGTGTAAGGCGGAGGTGGGTGGGTAGAGAATTCCAGGTTTTGGCCGCTAAGTAGGAGAAGGATCTTCCCCCCATGGTGGATCTGTGGATGCGCGGAATTGCGGAGAGGGCTTGATTGGATGATCGTAGTTGTCGGGAAGGGGTGTAGAAGGATAGACGCGTGTTGAGGCTTTCGGGTCCTAGGTCGTAGAGGGCTTTGTGTGCGTGGGTGAGGAGACAGAATGTTATTCTCTTGTTGACAGGGAGCCAATGGAGGTCTTTCAGGTGGCCGGAAATGTGTGCTTGCCGAGGGATGTCCAAAATGTGTCTGGCTGAGGCGTTTTGGATGCGTTGGAGTTTTTTCTGTAGTTTGGCTGTGGTTCCGGCGTAGAGGGTGTTTCCGTAATCCAGTCGGCTTGTGACCAGTGCATGGGTGACCGTCTTTCTTGTTTCGGTGGGGATCCAACGGAAGATTTTTTTGAGCATTCGTAGGATGTTGAAGCAAGATGATGAGACGGCATTGACTTGTCTGGTCATCGAGAGGGAGGAATCCTGGATGAAGCCCAGGTTATGTGCATGGTCCGTAGGTATGGGTGCGGTTCCGAGGGCCGGAGGCCACCATGAGTCGTCCCAGGCAGAGGGGGATGGCCCTAGGATGAGGACTTCTGTTTTGTCCGAGTTGAGTTTTAAACGGCTGTTCTTCATCCACTCGGCTACTTCTTTCATTCCTTCGTGTAAGTTGGTTTTGGCGGTGTTTGGGTCTTTGGTGAGGGAGAGGATCAGCTGGGTGTCGTCTGCGTAGGAGATGTTGTTGAGGTTGTGTTGGCGTGCGATGGATGCGAGGGGACTCATGTATACGTTGAAGAGGGTAGGACTGAGTGATGATCCTTGTGGTACGCCGCAGATGACTTGGGTGGCCTCTGATTTGAAAGGGGGGAGGCGGACTCTCTGTGTTCTTCCGGTGAGGAACGAGATGATCCCGTCCAATGCTTTTTCTTGTATTCCGACGTTGCTGAGGCGTTGTATGAGGGTGCTATGACAGACTGTGTCGAAGGCTGCGGAGAAGTCAAGTAAGATGAGAGCGGCTGTTTCTCCGTTGTCCAGTAGTGTTCGGATGTCGTCTGTTGCAGCGATGAGGGCGGTTTCGGTGCTGTGTTTGGCTCGGAAGCCGGATTGTGAAGGGTCAAGGGATTTGTTGGATTCGAGGAAGGCGGCGAGCTGACTGTTGACGGCTTTCTGGATGACTTTGGCAGGGAATGGGAGGAGTGAGATGGGGCGGTAGTTCTTAAGTTCGGTTGGGTCTGCCGTGGGTTTCTTCAGAAGGGCGCTGAGTTCGGCATGTTTCCAGTTTTCTGGGAAGGTAGCGGAGTTGAGGGAGCAGTTAATGACATCGGAGAGATGGGGTGCGATGATGGAGTCTGCTTTGTTGAAAATGTGGTGGGGACATGGGTCGGTTGGTGATCCTGAGTGGATGGAGTTCATCAGGCGGATGGTGTCTTCGGTGGTGATTGGGTTTTAGGCGCAAAGGTTGTTAGAGTGCGGTTTTGGTTCGGAGGTGGGTGGAGTGGACTGGTCTTCGGACTGGTTTTCAAAGCTGTATGTATTTCGGCATGCCAAATCACCAGCGTCACTCCAAGCACCAAAGAGAGAGCTCTATTGGAGCTGAAGTGTTGTGAGCGCATCATTCGAATTCTAGGTTTACCTCATCTACGAGAATGGAATACCACATGGTTTGTGTCATTCAGACCAATCTGGCAAGATTGTATCTTACCTGTTCTACGCTGCCTGCTTTGCGGTGAAGAATGCGTACTAATTATCTGTCTAACACTCCCATCAGTCATGCCTATGTATGTCAATACTCTGCTGGACCCAGTAACGGCCCATGCTCTGTGTTTTCCACAGCGGCTAGCAATTCTGATGACTGCATTCATGCTGGACCCAGTACCAGCCCATGCTCTGTGTTGTCCCCAGCGGCTACCAATTCTGATGACGGTATTCATTGAGATCTCACAGACGTAAATTGCTACTGCTGAGGTATGAGAGGAAACGACAGGTACGCAGGTAACGTCCGATACGAACATTGCTGATGCGACCAATGCTGAAGGCAATGCTTCTCACCTATGTGCGGTTAATCTTCTAAACGAGGTAATCCAACTGTCACCTGCAATGGTAGACAACTTTCTGTCTACAGACATAGAAGATTTCATGTTTTCTCCAAGCCCTAACACTGACTTTTGATTTTGACTCACAGTGTTCTGAGAGACTTTGAATTTGACCTTCATTTTTCTTTTTTAAAAAGGGACTAACTTTGGAACGGTTTTCCTATGATTAATTTTTTTTCTCCAAATTTGTTATTTTTCATTTTTTGGCACAAGTATTCTGCTTATAGTTGAACTATTCATTGAGAACAGGAATTCTTTGAATACTTCTAGAGACAATATATGACCTTGTCCACAACAAAATAAAAATGTAATCTGAAAGGAAATGGTTTCGGCCTTTTTTCTTCCGTATATACGAGCCATTTCATCATGTATATGTGTTTATGATTCATTCAAGTATCATTCATACGTCTACATATGCTTAAAATGAAGCATTGCTTTAATGCGTACAGCAACACATTAAAAATGCATTTTTATTAAATATGTTTTTGGACATGTTTTAGCGAATCATGCAAAGCTATGTTTTAGATATGTTTTAGATACCGTATATAAATTTGCCCTTATTTAGGCATAGAAATTCTTCACCAGAAAGGAGACAAGCTTCCGGGGACCGGTTTCTGGCATTTCAGCCGTCGTCGGCCCGGCTTGCTTGAATCCTGATGGTGCAGTGACCAAGGGACTCATGTCTGAGTATAGCCTGCCACACCTATAGTGGCCAAAAACGATTCAGAAAAAAGGGTGGTGATGAACAGTGTGTCTGAATTAAGCAGACCACTCTTACCCAGTCCAAAGATCAGGGCTTGATCCATCACCGTTATTTAGCTCACTGCACCATCCCAGCTCAGAACCTGGCTATATGCAAATCAGTCTGTCCCTGGCCCATTGCATCATGGGAACAGGGCAGACTGAACTACCAAGCCAATTCTTCACCAGAAAGGAGACAAGCTTCCGGGGACCGGTTTCTTATCGAATATCCAAGTTTTTAGTTGCTTTCTGAAGGAGAGGTGGTTCTGTGTAAGGCGGAGGTGGGTGGGGAGAGAATTCCAGGTTTTGGCCGCTAAGTAGGAGAAGGATCTTCCCCCCATGGTGGATCTGTGGATGCGCGGAATTGCGGAGAGGGCTTGATTGGATGATCGTAGTTGTCGGGAAGGGGTGTAGAAGGATAGACGCGTGTTGAGGCTTTCGGGTCCTAGGTCGTAGAGGGCTTTGTGTGCGTGGGTGAGGAGACAGAATGTTATTCTCTTGTTGACAGGGAGCCAATGGAGGTCTTTCAGGTGGCCGGAAATGTGAGCTTGCCGAGGGATGTCCAAAATGTGTCTGGCTGAGGCGTTTTGGATGCGTTGGAGTTTTTTCTGTAGTTTGGCTGTGGTTCCGGCGTAGAGGGCGTTTCCGTAATCCAGTCGGCTTGTGACCAGTGCATGGGTGACCGTCTTTCTTGTTTCGGTGGGGATCCAACGGAAGATTTTTTTGAGCATTCGTAGGATGTTGAAGCAAGATGATGAGACGGCGTTGACTTGTCTGGTCATCGAGAGGGAGGAATCCTGGATGAAGCCCAGGTTATGTGCATGGTCCGTAGGTATGGGTGCGGTTCCGAGGGCCGGAGGCCACCATGAGTCGTCCCAGGCAGAGGGGGATGGCCCTAGGATGAGGACTTCTGTTTTGTCCGAGTTGAGTTTTAAACGGCTGTTCTTCATCCACTCGGCTACTTCTTTCATTCCTTCGTGTAAGTTGGTTTTGGCGGTGTTTGGGTCTTTGGTGAGGGAGAGGATCAGCTGGGTGTCGTCTGCGTAGGAGATGATGTTGAGGTTGTGTTGGCGTGCGATGGATGCGAGGGGACTCATGTATACGTTGAAGAGGGTAGGACTGAGTGATGATCCTTGTGGTACGCCGCAGATGACTTGGGTGGCCTCTGATTTGAAAGGGGGGAGGCGGACTCTCTGTGTTCTTCCGGTGAGGAATGAGATGATCCCGTCCAATGCTTTTTCTTGTATTCCGACGTTGCTGAGGCGTTGTATGAGGGTGCTATGACAGACTGTGTCGAAGGCTGCGGAGAAGTCAAGTAAGATGAGAGCGGCTGTTTCTCCGTTGTCCAGTAGTGTTCGGATGTCGTCTGTTGCAGCGATGAGGGCGGTTTCGGTGCTGTGTTTGGCTCGGAAGCCGTATTGTGAAGGGTCAAGGGATTTGTTGGATTCGAGGAAGGCGACGAGCTGACTGTTGACGGCTTTCTCAATGACTTTGGCAGGGAATGGGAGGAGCGAGATGGGGCGGTAGTTCTTAAGTTCGGTTGGGTCTGCCGTGGGTTTCTTCAGAAGGGCGCTGAGTTCGGCATGTTTCCAGTTTTCTGGGAAGGTAGCGGAGTTGAGGGAGCAGTTAATGACATCGCAGAGATGGGGTGCGATGATGGAGTCTGCTTTGTTGAAAATGTGGTGGGGACATGGGTCGGTTGGTGATCCTGAGTGGATGGAGTTCATCAGGCGGATGGTGTCTTCGGTGGTGATTGGGTTTTAGGCGCAAAGGTTGTTAGAGTGCGGTTTTGGTTCGGAGGTGGGTGGAGTGGACTGGTCTTCGGACTGGTTTTCAAAGCTGTATGTATTTCGGCATGCCAAATCACCAGCATCACTCCAAGCACCAAAGAGAGAGCTCTATTGGAGCTGAAGTGTTGTGAGCGCATCGTTCGAATTCTAGGTTTACCTCATTTACGAGAATGGAATACCACATGGTTTGTGTCATTCAGACCAATCTGGCAAGGTTGTATCTTACCTGTTCTACGCTGCCTGCTTTGCGGTGAAGAATGCGTACTAATTATCTGTCTAACACTCCCATCAGTCATGCCTATGTATGTCAATACTCTGCTGGACCCAGTAACGGCCCATGCTCTGTGTTTTCCACAGCGGCTAGCAATTCTGATGACTGCATTCATGCTGGACCCAGTACCAGCCCATGCTCTGTGTTGTCCCCAGCGGCTACCAATTCTGATGACGGCATTCATTGAGATCTCACAGACGCAAATTGCTACTGCTGAGGTATGAGAGGAAACGACAGGTACGCAGGTAACGTCCGATACGAACATTGCTGATGCGACCAATGCTGAAGGCAATGCTTCTCACCTATGTGCGGTTAATCTTCTAAACGAGGTAATCCAACTGTCACCTGCAATGGTAGACAACTTTCTGTCTACAGACATAGAAGATTTCATGTTTTCTCCAAGCCCTAACACTGACTTTTGATTTTGACTCACAGTGTTCTGAGAGACTTTGAATTTGACCTTCATTTTTCTTTTTTAAAAAAGGGACTAACTTTGGAACGGTTTTCCTATGATTAATTTTTTTTCTCCAAATTTGTTATTTTTCATTTTTTGGCACAAGTATTCTGCTTATAGGTGAACTATTCATTGAGAACAAGAATTCTTTGAATACTTCTAGAGACAATATATGACCTTGTCCACAACAAAATAAAAATGTAATCTGAAAGGAAATGCTTTCGGCCTTTTTTCTTCTGTATTTACAAGCCATTTCATCATGTATATGTGTTTATGATTCATTCAAGTATCATTCATATGTCTACATATGCTTAGAATGAAGCATTGCTTTAATGCGTACAGCAACACCTTAAAAATGCATTTTTATTAAATATGTTTTTGGACATGTTTTAGCGAATCATGCAAAGCTATGTTTTAGATACCGTATATAAATTTGCCCTTATTTAGGCATAGAAATTCAGCCCTTATTTAGGCATTGTTCATGCTAACCAAATACAGGCATGGTCAACTACATTCGTTCATCTTTGTCACCTCGAGTTCTTGGAAAACCAGACTCTTAAGCCTTTAGGAATTCCCCTTGCTTGGATATTGATTTCTCCAAGAACTAATTTATTATGCATGAACATCTATTCCTTGGGGGTTCATTCATGCCATTCTTATGCCCGACTTGTACGTCAATACTGGCATTCCTAAACACCTTCAAGGTATAAATATAACTTCACTTGCTATGGCAAGGCTAGGTGCGGTTCGGCTACCTACTTGCACGACGCGGCTTGCCACAGCAAGTCCCGAAGGAAGTCAAGGGCCAGATGTAGGTAAATCCCAAATACCGTTTCTTAAACACCGTATTTTAACGTATTTTACTGATTCGTTAATAAGAAATCGGTATTTGGGATGTAGGTAAAAATCCAGTAATATTTACCGAATTGGTATAATTCGGTATATAAATACTGAATCCTCAACACCGATCGGTAAATACCGAACCGGTTACATCCGAATCTGTATATTCAGAATCGGATGTTACCAAATTGGTAAATACCGAATCGGTATTTACCGAATCAGCAATTCAAAAATAGAAAAAAATAGGGAATCATCCAATCAGCTGCAACCAACCCTCCTCCCAACCAGGAAGTGGCCACACCCATGGCCACGCCCAGGCAGGTGCAATCAATCTGAAGCTGCTGGAGAGGCTGGGAGAGCAGAGCAGAGCCCTTGAGCCACTGGGAAACTTTCTCATTGAAAATTGAAAAATGGCAAGCAAAGACACTGAAAGGGAAGGAGCAGAGAGAAAGAGGAAGCTGAAATTCAGCACCATGGAGCTGCAGGTCCTTGTGGAGGAGGTAGTGAGGGAACATCACAAGTTATTTGGAAAGCAGTCCATGCAGGTGGCAGAATCTGCCAAAAGGAAGATTTGACTGGCAATACAAACAAAGGTCAATACCATTGGAGTGACCTGACGGGACATTGACGACCTGAAGAAGAGGTGGTATTACCTCCGAAGTGTGACAATGCGGAAAATGGCAGAGCTCCACAAACAAGCAAACCTGACAGGAGAAAGGAGGAACAGGGCACCTGCCTGACTGAGCTTGAGGAGCTGGTGGAGTCCATCATTGAACCAGACAACGTCTGTGGGATTGGGGATGCCGACAGCTCAGCCCGAGCTGCCACCAAAAAGGTAAGAAGCATGCACAGCAATCACCCCCTCCCCACCCCTTCTCTTTCCCCTTGCCCAATGTGGTAGTGTGAAGCCCACTCCAGTACAGGTTTTAGTATACACCAGCAATGCATTATGTGAGATGTAGTCAGTGAAACACCTACCATGTCTGACAACACACCAAACAACAAGGCATGCGACACACATCAGTGATGAGCAAGCTGAGGCAATAACTTTCAGAGTTGAGAATTTATTTGGATAAGCAGGGTTGTAGGACCACATAGTAAATGTACGATTTTCTGTCCACAGGCCAGACATCTCGCAGGCGTCCCAAGGACAAGGAAGCTAGTGCACCACGGAGGGAAGACACACAGGAGGCGAGTACCAGCACAGGGCAAACAACACAAGCTACAGTGGCATCTCCAACACTGCCGGCCTCCCAAGACCTGACAGCGTCACCACAGCTGCTGGCCTCCCCAGAGTGGTTGCCCTCACTACTACTCATGTCCTCACCTGAACTGGTAACATCACCAGCTGCAACAACACCTGTAGTGCAAAAAAGCAAGAGGCATGTTGTGGCCACACTCATGGAAATGGAGTCTTCCGCAGGAGACGCATTTGGGGGGGTGACACACCGACAGTGAAAGTTGAGCACAGCAGTGCTATTCAGCAGTCCACCGCTGAGGGGGCACACACAGGTGCCAGACGCCGCAGGGTCAGGGATAACAGTCAAGACCAAAATGGCGAGGGTGCAGGTGTCTTCTGCGGACCGGATACTACTAGGGTGAAGGTGCAGCACATGCAGGGGAAGGCCATCCAGTCGAACCAAAGGCAGGTGAAGCACCTAAATGAACATATGATAAACATTGACACGGGCATCAGCTCAATGGCGGAGGGAAGTAGAGAAATGGCTGCGGGCATGAGAGAGATGGCTGCGGGCATGCGGGACATGTCCCAATCAGTGCTGCAGCTGTGCAGCAAGCTGGACGAGGACAGGGCAACAAGGTGCAAGGAGAGGCAGAGGTCAGAACACACAAGGGCAGGGAACCGGCTAGCCACTGCCACTGCTTTGCAGTCACTGCGTTAACATGCAGGAGGGACTGGCACACAGCAGCAATGAAGACTCCAGGGGCCTTGTGCGGGTGATAAATGCAGTTGAGGTGCTGCTGACTAATCAGTCAGCAACTACTGTTGCTCTGGATGTGGGGGAGAGCGAGGAGACCACCAGTAGAAGCAGCAATGTGACCCCCCCTGTCACTGGCACCTGGAGGAGCAGCAGGCGCCATGGGGCTGGCACAGCCCACACAGACAGTGAGGACAGCCAGTCAATGGCCTCCAGCACCGGTGGGCGTGCCGGCAAACACTGAATCTGCCCACACTCCCTGACCTGGAATGGGTGAAGTAACCCAGGACTTTCATAATCGATGGCAACAATAGGACTGGCACATTTGGTCCTTTGTGTACTGGTGTAGTGCCTAAATATTAAAACTATGTTGTGTACATACTACAACTGGCTGTGTCTCCTTACTTACTTAGAAATAGTTGCGTGTGATCTCTGCCCATCTCTTTCTCCCATCTGTTGCTGGCGCCACTCCTACTGTGTTGGGCTCAGGGTGTTCAAATTCATCACCATCATCCTCAATGTCTGTTAATTCCACTGCTGTTCCTTTCTTAGTGGCAAGGTTGGGCAGCATTGCACAAGTTGCTATGATTTTACAGCAGATGAGGGGTGAGTACTGACGTGCGCCTTCGCTTTTGTGGAGGCAGCGGAACCTGCTTTTTAACAGCCCAAAGGTGTGCTCCACAACATTACGTGTAGATTTGTGTGCCACGTTGTATCGTCTCTCACTCGGGGTTGATGGGTTCAGGTAGGGTGTCGGGATGAACGAGCGGATGGCATATGCGCTATCGCCTATGTGGAAAAGAGAGAGCCATTAATCACATGCACAACAACATCTACATCTGCAGTATCTATCAGGGTGTGTCACACTGTGTTACCTAGCAGGTATCCTTCTCCAAATTCCCCCGCTGCCAGGCGTGTGTAGATCCCACTGTTCTGGAAGATGTAGCAGTCGTGGGTGCTGCCTGGGAATTTGGCCACGATGTCTGTGATTACGTTGGCAGCATCACAGATGACCTGCACATTATTGGAATGGGTGGACTTTCTGTTCCTGTAGATGTACTCTGTTGCTGCAAGTGGGCAGATTGGGATGTGTGTGCCATCAATGCAGCCGATGACATGTGGGAACTGTATCAGTTGATAAGTCAGTCTTGGTCTTCAGCAGTTCCGCATGTGTGTCAGGGAAGCTGCTATAATGATGCATTCTCTGCTTCATGGCCTCCAGGAACTTCCTTAAGAAACGGGACAGGATCTCTGGGACACCCCACCTATCGCAGCTATCACCCCCTGGTAACTCCCAGATGCAAGCAGGTGTAGGCTACAGAGCACCTGCACATGTGGTGGTATTGCGTGCGCCCTTGGTGTTGGGTGCTCAAGGAGTAGGTGCAGGTCCCTAATCAAGTGCAGGATGGTGTGGGGGTGTAGCCTGTACCTTTGCAAGATCTCTGGCTCAGTAAGTTGGAAGAGTCTGTCTGTAGACTTGCTCCTCCCGTCTCCAGATCCTCTCTCCTGCTGCCTCTAGCCGTAGCCGCCTTGCTATCACATAGAATCACACTGTTGCATTTTGGGGGCTTTTTATGGCCTGCACCTGGTAACCACCTGCTTTCAATCCATGGAAATTACAGACTCTTAAATACCGAATTTCATGTAATTCGGTATTTTAGAAGTTACCTACATCTCTATTCTAATTTTTACTGTTTCCTATTTACCGATTCGGTAAACAAGAATTCGGTAACTACCGAATCTGTAATTTCAGATTCGGTAATGATGACTCAGTATTTACAAATTCATATTTACCAAATCCTTACTTTTGGCCTCCTACATCTCAGTTGCCTAAATACCGGTCGGTAACGGCATATTTATCGAACTTTGGCCGTTACCGACCGGTATTTAGCTACCTACATCTGTCCCCAAGTCCCCAACTGACGCACTGACCAGATGCTGCCATCCTCCTCGCCGAGAATCCGCTCCAGTGTTGACCAGATGTTGCCACCCTCCTCGCCGAGAATCCAGCTCCAGTGTTTCTGACTCCCCTTGTGGGGTGTTAAAGATTGAGTCTCGGGAAAGAGATTCCAACCTCTCTCATTCTCAGGTATGGAGCAGACAAGAACCTAGAGGGACTCTTGGCAACTAAAGTTAAACTAAACTATAGCTAAACTAAACTATAGCTAGGCTTTCCTGTTTTCAGTTTCTATTTTTGGTAAATTCAGGTAGGGCTTTTTCAGTGTTTTCAAGTGATTTCAATACCTTAAAAAAACAGTGGTTGTCAGTGGGTACACATTTTTACGTCATAAAACAACAACAGAAACAGTGTTTATTGAACGTTTTGCTTTTATTATTGCTTGCTTTCTATACTGATAATGCATGGTAGTGTACATACAGTGTATATGAGGTCCAACTACATTTTTGCAAATCAAGCCTATTGTAGTCAAGCATACGATACTTCTTCTATGAGTATTTGGTCATGTGCGCTCGCTTTTTCCTTCCCATGTAAACTTTTTTCTGGGAAAAGGCCCTCTCAACATTGACACTTGAGACTGGCAACAACAAAACAGCCAGTACACATTTGCTAACTCTGACCACTGACATAGCTTTCCATGCCAATACTGTTGCACTTGAAGATTGAGATTCTCTATGCAGGTTCTGCAACATTTGCTTTGAACGGGGCGCTTATACCCTCAGAGTTATTAAAGCGGTCAAAAATTAAGCAGCACTTTTGAAACTACAGAGAAAATAGTTATTAGCATTCTTCATTAACTCTGTAGATTGTAAAGATCCTTTCAGCATTCCATCTAACAAGTGGCAAAGATCTCTTACAGGGAAGCACTTCAGCTCAGGTATCGATTTTGACAGGTTGTCACACAGCTTTTTTATATACGTAGCTGAATCCCTGCTAATACTAACAATATCACTCCAATCTTTGTAGCACATGGAAAGAACCTTTTTGCAGCAGCATTCCAAGTGACACTGTTTTCCATGTTCCATCTTGTCCTGTTTTTACCACTATCCCAGATGCTTGGTGAAAGTGCTCTTTTCACATATACTTGTCACTTTACCTTGCATTGAATGTTTAAAGCCGGAGATGTTGGCAATTCACCCACCTTCAATACTGACTCACTAGAAACTAGGGGCTGATATATCAAGGGGTTGTACCTATTATCTGTGGGTAAATTTGATGGCACATATTTGGAAAGATTCTTCTGAAACCAGCCTTTTTACCGATCAATGAAAGAATCAAACTCAGCCAAAATATCAAACATGATTTTGATATTTCCTGATTCTCTACAGTTTATAAAAAAAATTAAACAATACCTAAAACAAGCTTCTAAACACTGCATCTTTAGACCAAAGACCACAAAACTGAAAAAAACTAAATGAAGAAGAAACAGTACTTTAGTGACATCCCTAAACAACAAAACTCAAGCAGAATAATGTTAGCCCAGTCTTTCTTGCTGCTAGCTGGTATATCAAAGTTACATTGTATTGGCCCTTTAAGGAAGGAGCAAAATGACTTTTTCACTCTCCTTTTCCTCTCTTTGAATGACATTTAGTTTGTGGTTATGCAGGTGTTTTTTCAGTGTTTATATGTTTTCACAGGCGAGGGCTATTTCCCTTTCAGTGGGGTTTTATCAGTTATTATATGTTTAAACCTAAAACCGGAAAGCCTAACTATAGCTAAACTAAACTATAGCTAAAACAGCACCTACGTCTTCCCTCGTACTACACTTAGGTTAGGTACACTGGGGTAGGATTATTTTAGAAGCACCAGTTGAGTATTTTAGCCTATGTGTTTTTTATGTATGTATTTTTATATATGTCATAGCTATGGACAATGCTATTGCAGTATTATTTTATCTTACTGCTAACGCTGTACGCATTATACTTCGCATTCTGTCTTACGATTGTAGCAGTTCATATCTCTTGCATGAGAAAGAAGACTGTTCAATAAACCCTTTTTATTGAAACTCCTGTCTATCTCTTTCTGTGTAACTCTATAGAAACGAAGCATGCACTATTGACTGAATGAAACTGTAATCTATTTTTTCCATGACTCTGAAGATATTGTTCCGCTCTAAGGGAAACAAAGTTGTCATGTTTATGCGGTTGTCAGAAACGAATCTCTTCTTGTTCATTTGAGATGTTTCTAGTGACCTCTGAGTTAGCTGGCACACACACAAGTAATTAGGTTTAATGTACTTGATAGAGACATACTGACCTCAGTCCTATGTCAAAACTATAGTGTATATTATTCCAATGCACAGAGCCTATCAGGGATATAGGAACTACACTACAGGTGGGGCACGAATTGTAGTTACTTTACAGTTATAGTTACTTTAGATAACTATAAATAATGAGTCCCTTTAACCTTTGTTTTTTTCAGTGATATAAATATATGTGTGTGTGTGTGTATATATATATATATTCCAATCCTGGATTCCTTCGTGTGAAATCAGGCGCTGACACAGTGGGATCAGTGTATCAAAGAAAAAGGTTTATTCCATTGGATAAGCTTGACGCGTTTTGGCAGCCAAACCGTCTTGTTCATAACATCTCACCACAAACAATGAAGTGCATTATATACAAGTGCCAAACCGTCTTGTTCATAACATCTCACCACAAACAATGAAGTGCATTATATACAAGTGATTGGCTTGGTAGTAGCCTACGTGGGTTGCCATTGAAACTTTCCTCATACGACAGGCATAAAAGAGGTGCGCTCCGTGATATGTGTTGAGTCATGTTCTTCCTCGCAGTATTTCTTTTAGCATCATTAAATTTCAAAATGCTGTGACATTAGTTATGTTCTTATTTGTAATTCCAAAAAGCAAACCATTCAGGTAAAACAAATAAAATTAATTGTTGCTCAAAAATGTTATATGTACATTATTACATTTCGCATTTGTATAGAGGAATACATTGAAGTGCTGGCATTACCCGACCTTTGTGAAAAATAGGTGCAATATATACAATGTGCTTTTTTAAATGAAAAATTGAAATTACAGCTTGTGCATTTGCCATGGTATGACATAACTCAGGTCGTAGTACTCGAGCTAATGCTGCGTTAATTAAGAAACCCTGGAATGTCAGGCTGATCAGAGTACATACCAGTTCTCATTGTTTCTGGCAATTGTTCCATAATGTACAAGTCTCTACCCGTTGTTTGGTTTGCGTCCGTCATTGTATATGTTTACAGGGCAAGATAATCCCTAGAAGTATATGTATGCTGGTGCATTGGCTGTTGGATACAATGCCTGTTGGCTTGTGTGTCCTGTGCTGCCCAAGTGGGCCTATATATATATATATATATATATATATATATACATATACATATATATATATATATATATATATATATATATATATATATATATATATATATATATATATATATATATATATATATATATATATATATATATATATATATATATATATATATATATATATCCTCAAAACTTTCTCCCTGCTGGGAAAAAACGGGTCGCACAGCCAACTTCGGATTTTAAACAGCAATCCTTTTTATTTTGCTCATTTCAAAGGGCAACAGGCACAGAGATCTACGCGTTTCGGTGTCACTTCACCTTGCTCACGATCGTGAGCAAGGAGAAGTGACACCGAAACGCGTAGATCTCTGTGCCTGTTGCCCTATGAAATGAGCAAAATAAAAAGGATTGCTGTTTAAAATCCGAAGTTGGCTGTGCGACCCGTTTTTTCCCAGCAGGGAGAAAGTTTTGAGGATAATAGCGGCTTGGTTCTGCCGCAGGATACCGCACATGCGTGAGCGCTGCATAATCTTCCGCAAAGGAACTGCTTTGGAGGTATATATATATATATATATATTCCACACAAAGTTCCAATAAAGTACGCTCTCAGGAACGACACAACAATCCAGGAGTAAACTTAGATCCTTAGTTTATTCACACAACGCGTTTCGGCGACTTGCCTTGATCACGTGTGTGTGTGTATATATATATAAAATCAGTTTTATATATCGTAAATACTGCCTGAGGGCATTGGAGCTCTTTACATGAACATCATATTACATTATACAAGGTCAGATTTATTTCATTTTAAATACAAGAGATTCAGTGATTTTCCCGGAATCAAAACATGTTGACCCAAGGCCTGAACTCAAACTTAGTTCCCCAAATCCAAAGTCAGCAGATCTGGCTTTTAGGCCTCATCCATATATCTAAATTTATTTATGAAAACCATACACACTTGGTATTATTGTGTATAATCACTTATAGTGAGCACATTCTCTTTTAAAATGGCTTTGTGAAGTTAAAAAACAGCAGCAACAAATACTGTAAGGTACACCGGGAGTCATTGTTCAGCACATATGCACTGGCTAATACTTCGAAATATTACTTACATATAGGCCTAGACTTTCACAGTCCATCAAATGTTGGCTTTCAATCCACCAGTGGGTCCCGACCCACAGTTGGGGAAACGCTGCTCTAGCCTCTTTTAGAGAAAAGACAGAAAAACTGCTTTTTTTTCAGCTAATATCCGTGTCTTAGTTTATCTTTGAGATATGATTTCTAGAGCATAGATACGGTTCAGTTCTAGTGAGCTTTTTATAATTGTTTTTGTTATTTTAAACTTGTATTTATTGCAACTCTACACAAATGTAACATTACATGTTCATCCGAAGCAGTCTGATTTTTGGGCGATTTACATGCAATACATGTTGCTTACCCTCCCCCTCAAGGAAATTGTGTGCAGCAATTCATTTCTTTAATAAAATGAAAAACAAACAAGATGAATCAAAAATAACCATGGTGGCAATGATGACCGAAACTCATCCCCCCGAGAGCAGCGGTAACTCATCTGGTGTGGAACTATCGTTTATCTAGAAGTTTTTTTAATACACTTTATTGATGACCGCATTAACATGTACATCTTGAAAAACATTCAGCTAGATAGTCTTTTTCGTTTTTTTTTTACCCCTTTCCATGTTAATAGACACATCACAAGTATACATAACCAATTGTTTCGTCTTGTTCTCTATGGTATAAGAGTCACATAGGTCAACCTCGAGCTGGACATATAGCTAAACGAACAGAGGGTATGATGTATCTTCAGCGGCATTGTAAAGTTGTGTATACTTATATCCAACTAGTTAAAACTTATTCATGCCCATTACCCTCCCCCCATCCCACCCTAACTCTCTCCTGGTCAATCCTACTTTGGCTGCCACGGTGATTGCAGGGAGTTAGCATATAATCACCCTCCTAAAGGATACAATGGACAAGGCAGTGGTACAATGCCTCTGGTTAATGGGGCCGGATTACAGACAATAGCTAGGCGCCCTTCCGATTACTGAGACGCTGTGGCTTGTGTAGGAGATAAGTCTAGTGCCTCCAGTTCAAGTATCATAGCCTCCCACTTTAAGGAGATATGTTGCTTTCTCAGCCCTCTCTCCTCCTCCTTACGAAGAGCTGCGCCCTCTGCCCTCCCCCATTGGAGCATGTTGTTCTGCCAAGCAGCCACTGTCGGGCATCTAGGCGACTTCCACCTTATAGTGAGCACCCTGATCGCCAAAATGAATGCTAGATCAAGAAACTTCAGCTGCAACTTCTGCACCGTTGAGCGCCGACGGAGGCCCATTAGGCAGGTCAGGGCCTCGTCCGGGACTGGTAGCTGTGTTATTGTGGCCAAGGAGTGGCGTACTCCCCCTCAGTAGTCCCGCAGGCGAGGGCAGGACCACAGCATGTGAATAAAATCCGCCTTGTCTCTCTTACAACGGGGGCAGCAGTGGGGTGCTTCTGGAAACATGCGGTGTATCTTTTGCAGTGTAAGGTACGATCTATGGAGTATCATTGCCTGTATGATTTTGAGCCTCGCATTACGTGACACTTTTTTGGTTGTTCTCCAGCATACGTTTCCATGCTTGATCCGTGATCTCCACCCCTGAGTCTTCCACCCAGTGTGCTCTAAGGGAGATGAGTGTAATTTCCGCATGTGTCCGTACCCTAGAGTATAGCCAGCGCACCAAATGCCCTCCCGGTCCCATGATATATAAAAGATGTACCAGGGTGTGCTGTGGGGGTTCAGTCCTCTTTGGGGCCCACATCGTCCTGATATAATGCGCCACTGTAGCGTGTAAAAGGTACAGGCGCGGTGGCACCCCATTAGCTTGCATGAAAGAGTCATGATCCAGCATAGTGCCATCCCCAAAGAAAGCTCCTACCTCTTCAATCCCGTTGTCCATCCAGGCCTGAGTCCTAGTCCGTGTGAGACTCCCCTGTCGTGTAGTGATGCCTAGCAGAGGGATGTTTGCAGCGTATGGGGTCGCCGCAGACGTGTACGACAAGGCCCACCTCCAACAGAGTAAAGCAGTCCACAACAGGGGAGGGCAATCTGAGGGAACCCTGGCCCTTGGGAATATTAGGGTGTGCAGTTCCCCTCAATCCAGTCTTCGTGGCGTTAACCCAATCTCATGTAAATTTCTTCCCGCAGTCCAGTAGGATAACCACTGGAGCTGAGTAGCATAATAGTACCCCCAGAAGTCAGGGACTCCTAGGCCACCACCCTGCGTCTCCAGCTGTAGTTTCCGGAGACTTATCCGCCTCCTGCCCGCACCCCAAATGAGATTAGTCAGTATGGTATTAAGTGTGTTAAAAATGGATTGTGGGAGGATAACGGGCAGGTTCACGAAATAGTATAATAGGCGAGGCAGCATCACCATTTTGGAGATGGCGATCCGTCCCATTACTGATAGGGGTAAGGAGGACCAGAACCCCACACTTGCACAGAGCCCCGTTATGGCCCACATGATATTGCCCTCATTCTGGTCAGTTAACAACAAAAGAGGGACAGGAAGGGGACATTATTTATAGGGGTCCAGTGTGCACGTCCCAATAAACTATATTCCAACCAATTGCACAAAGTTCCCCTGGGGGTGGTATACATGTAATGAAGAGTAGACTATCTTCCTCTCTCTGAAAAGGTGGTTGTATCTGGAAGTCAGGGGCGGGTGTCCCTTGTCGGAATTAGGGAAACCTCACACAACAGGTTGGTTCTATGGCTACTGTCACATTCCCAACCGATTGCTTCGTGTCATCATCGGCTTCCTGCTCCTGCGTCAAGCCGGCGCTGCAATGCCTGACGGGTAGCACTCAGTGCTACACTTTGTTGGAGATCTTTTATTCCATGGCCGATGTTTGAGTGAGTGTGAGGGGCCCTAGTGGTGAAGTAGTGAGCGTGGCGTGTGGTGATTTTAAGAAAAGTTAGTGTAGTCTACTCTGGGTATTTTATTCCTGTAGCTACCTACTTTGTTAAAACTAAGAGGGACATGGGATTTCAACCAACCTATGTGTGGGAAGCCCGTTCAACCCTCATAAGTGATCTGGTCGACATGTTTCATGCCATCACGGCAATTCATCAGGACCAAAAGGTGCTCATAAACTTAAAATGGAGCCCATAGTGGGCTGCAGGGTTAAGTGAATACAACCTGAGGGGTCAGGATCTGGAACAGGAGGAGTTCCTGTATCGTTGTCCGCCCTAAGGGGAGATGGAAGAAAAACAAATGGTGATAACTGCATTCTGCGGAGTTATCAAGCAATCCTATTTAGAACATCTCTGTCTATGCTTTCACCTGGATGGTGGGTATCTTATTTGCAGACTGAAGTTTAGGAAAAAATCGTAAATAGCATACCATGCGGGATTGCTATCACCCAACCTCCCAATCAATGTGACTAAGGGAAATTCTCAATTTAGAAACTTGGGGAATTGTGTGCCAAGGAGGGATCTCTTGTGGGCTGTTTAAGAGATTAAAAAGACTGAAAGGCAATACAAAAAGTCTCTGGACTTACCCTCAGTCGCTGTTGACGGTTTTCTCAGGCTGCTTGGGTGGGACCTGCGTAATCGATTAGTGATCTGCAGGGATGAGGAATGGTTGGGGGGTAATAGGTACTTTAAAGGCGGGCTGTGGTCTTAGCTCAAGGCCAAATAAGCCCATTGTCGTTATAGAACAATGTAAACAAACAGACAGTCCCGCCGGGATCTCACAAACCAGGCGGGGAAGTCCGCGGCAGCGCACCACTCAGAATGAACTGCAGCCCGGCACGGAGAACAGCAGGATTGTGCCGGGTTTATCATCGCACCCACATTGCCCCCCCGCTGGAGATCCGCGGTGTCTGAAAGAGGACACGCCCAAGCAGACCAACTCCCCACATCACCAGTATCCCAAGATTGGGTGGGTGTAGGTGGCGGGCCGCCAGTACATAGCGGCTCACGGGGGTGGCTGCCGCGGCGGCTGGATTCCCGGTCCCCACAGTTTCCCCGTGACCGTGCTCACAGCCCAGTAGAGGGCCACTCACCCACGAACCCCCTGGTGGCAGTGTATCCGTGGTTGGCGGGCATAGTCAGAGGGTTTACAGCGTCCCTGCATCGGTACGGAGGCAGCCTCAAGCCCAGTCAGCCCCTTACCTTGATCACGCGTAGAAGTTACCTCTAAACCTAGGTCCATATGGCCGGCGAAGCTCGGTCATGAAGCAGCTGGTGAAGCAACTGGATTCCCAAACGCCCTTAAGTCTCATGTTTTGCGGGTGGGGCGTAATCAGGATGTTGCTAGGCGACCCGTTTCCGGACCTGCGCAGAGGCCCCGTCTATGTGGATGACGGTGTGTATCTATCAGTGTGCCAAACTGGGCGCCATCTTGGAGTGGGATGGGGATAACGTTTGCGCTGCAAGGTGTGTGGTTAAGGATACGGACAGTGAAGCCAGACATGCATGCTGATTTGGGGTCTGGTCGTGGAGGTATGGTAAATAGATGCCAATTGGTGAAGATGCCATTTATTTACAGAATAATATGTGATATCGATGCAGGGCGTTGTTATTTGCTGGTATGTCAGAACGCCACGTTCGCCAGGGGGTATCTTGACCTGGTATGTAGGAATGATAACACAATGATGTCATCATGTCAGTCCCGGTAGCATCAGGGACTGTACTCGTGGGGTGTCACTCTTGGAAATATGTGAGGTGGGAGATATCTGATACTGATACTGGCAGTGTGGTATAGTCCCTCACCTTGTTGGTGTTGAACACGGCGAGAGAGAGACACACAGCCCAATAGAGGCTTATCGGGTCAGAGTGTTCCATGGGACAGAGTCATTTAGACCCTCAGTGTCCAAATGCAGGCGGTGAACCCATCTTTGTTCGATTTTGAACAGGGCCTGTTGGTTTGATGAGGGATGCCATTCCAAAACTACCCAGTGTATGTCCTCTGCAGCATGATTCTGTTGGTGGCAATGTTCATATAGACGAGTGTGGGTCTTGTGGCAACGGACATTGCTTTTATGTTCCATGATGCGTGTCTTAACTGTGCGTGTTGTCATTCCGATATACTTCAGATCGCACGGGCACGTCAACATGTAGATGCACTTGCTGCTGTTACAGTTCGTGTGTCTGTTAAGGTGCCAAATGAAGTTATGTGAAAGTTGGACAGTTTTGGTTTGAATAGTTTGTGGGCAGACGACACAGTTGCCGCAGCGGTAGTGTCCCGTTACTGGAGGCAGATCCCAAAGTGTGTTTTGAGGACGGGTACTAGTCTTCTTTGGACGGGTATGGACCAATTAATCTTTCAAATTGCAAGTTCTTTTGAAAGCGAAACGCGGACGTGGGATGTCTAGATTGACAGAGTTCAGTATGCCCCAGTGGGAGTTTACCGTTTTCTTGATAAAAGAGGAGTTCTTAGTGTAAGATGTTACGCACGTGATTATATCCTCCTTCTCTTTTGTGTGTGTTTCTAGCAGGGATTCCCTGTTGTTATTCAGGGCTCTCTTCGCTGAACGTTGTAGTAGTCTTGTTGGGTATCCCCTCTCCTGTAGTTTATGTTGAAGGAGGTTAGCTTCCCGATGGTAGTCGGAAGTAGTCGTGCAGTTCCTGCGGAGTCTTAAAAACTGACCAAAAGGGAGGTTGTCCCTCAATGCTCTCGTATGATGGCTGCCATAGAGCAACAGGCTGTTTTTGTCAGTTTCCTTTTTATACAGAGTGGTTGAAATCTCCGATGGGCCCAGTACAATTGTCAAGTCTAGGGTATCGAGGTTTCGGAGATGGTTCCTGTGAATTTCAGGTATGGATCTTGGTGGTTGAACCATGTACAGAATGCCTCGCAGCTGGTCCGGTTGCCCTTCCAAAAAATTAGAATGTCGTCTATGTAGCGACGCCATAGGGTGAGATTTTCACGAAATGGGTTCTTTTCTGGAGGGTAGATGTAGGTCTTCTCGAACGCAGCCATGTAGATGCACGCTACACTCGGCACGAAGGTAGAACCCATAGAGGTTCCACGGATTTGATGGAACAGTTCAGATTCATACTTGAAAAAGTTCTCTGTTAAGGCTATATTAGCTAGCTCCATGATAAATGAGACCGGGGTAGGGGATGTCCATTCTTCAAGTCTCAAAGTGGACTCCACTGCCTCCAAGGTTGCCTGTTGGGGAATATTCGTGTAAAGGGATTCCACATCCAACGTCAGTAGGAGATCCACATCTCTTCTTCCGTCCACATCGTTTATTAGTCGCAGGACATCTCTCGTATCCTGGGGGTAAGAGGGTATCTTTTTCACTACGGGTTGTAAAAAAACATCGCAGAACTGAGACAGGGGCTCCAGAAGCGATCCAATGCCAGAGACTATTGGTCTACCGGGTACAGGTGTGGTGCCTTTGTGAATTTTCGGTAGGGTGTAGAAGTATGGTGTAATGGGTTCTGGTCCTCTTGTGCCCTAAACACATATAGGTATTTAAAAGTGGCGGGGCCACTGGTAGGGTGTGAGTGCCGAATTGTCGGTGGGATATGTGTGGCGTTTCCTGGAAGAAGTAACCGGTCAATTTCTCCAGATTTATGGCCAGTCCCGACAGGCGTTCGAAGATAGCAAATACACCCGGGAGAGGGACATTGTCAACAGTTAGATCTCGTAACTATAGGAGTATATCATCCGCGTAGATGGATATGAGATGGTGTGCCCCGTCAATGCAGATGCCTAGCTGGCCTTCCGTTCTCCGGAGAGCCAGAGCTATGGGGCTCCAATACTAGCACAAATAACAGAGGGCACCCTTGTCTCGTGCCTCTATAAACGTGGTATTGATCAGAGATATAGCAACCAGTACGGGCCCTGGCTGTAGGGGACGTGTACAATAAACAGACCCATTTAAGGTATGTATCCGGAAACCCGAACCATTTCAGTGTCGCGAATATAAAGTCCCAGGATAAGGAGTCAAACTCCTGTCTGAGGTCCAGCGCAATGCACCTTGCGTGACGGTAAGCTCTTGGGGTTGCCGTTCGTTACAGAATGTAGCCATCTAGTGTTCAGAGAGGTGCTGCGACTTAGGAGGAAGCCGCACTGGTCACTGTGGATAAGCGCTGTAAGGTGCGGTTGTATTTGGTTAGCGAGGACCTTGCTCAGGATCTTATATTCGGTGGCTAACATAGAAAGGGGTCTGTAATTTGACAACTCTAAACCGTCCCGATTTGGGTATAGACGTGACCAGCGCCTGCATGGTAGAATCCGGCAAGCGGCCAGCCTCCAAAGCCGTCTTATAGACGGTCTCCAGTATAGGTACTAAAGACTCTGCAAACGTAAGATAAAATTCAACAGGGAGCCCGTCCATACCGGGCGTCTTATTACGGGTCAGGCCTTTAATTGCTGCACGGATCTCCTGTTGAGTTATTGGGCATCAATATCCTTCCGCACCTCCTCCGGCAGTACCGGGAAGGGAAGGTCTTGGAAGAAGTCGGTAATCAGTGATGGATTGTAACATTCCTCGTTTGATAGGGTCTGATACCGCCTCCCTCTCCAGTACATGTAATCTATTCTCGATGTTGTGTAATCGTTGGTGCGTCTCTTGTCTGGCCCCTACTAACTATCCGATCGTTGCTCCTCTTATCACCACCTTCAGAGCATCCCATTCGATCAAATGAGAAGACGCTGTGCTCCAATTTTCGGCCAGATAATTAGTCAGGGTGTTGGATAGAGTCGAGCGGAAAGGGGCATCTTCGAGCAGGTGTGGGTGTAACTTCCAGGTGGGCAACGGGGTGGGTATCACACCCCAGCGGAGTGTAAGCTCTAGGGGGCAATGGTCGGAAAAGGTCTTGGCCAGATATGTAGAGCTGTGAACCTTCCCAATGATAGAGCTCGAGCAGAGGAACCTATTGATTCTAGTATGGAGGCTGTGTACCGGGGAGTAAAATGAATATTCCCTATGAGTTGCATAGAGGCAGAGCCAAGCATCAGGTAGTGTCCACCCACTTGCCCATGTAGTGAATTTGTCTGCTATCTTACCCGCAGTGGCACCCTGTAGGGGGGTGATCTGTCCAATCCGGTGTCCAGCACCGCATTCCAATACCCTCCCAGCACTCAGGGGATCCCATCCCAATCCGCCAACGCCGCACTCAGCTTGCTCAGGAATTGGCCCTGGTGGAAATTAGGGGCGTAAACACACCCAAGGACCACCAGGGAGCCGTCGAGAGTGCCCTTCACCAATATATATCGTCCCTGTTCGTCTACCCGGCGCTCAATTTCAACAAAAGGCACCCCATGACGCACCCAAATAGTTGCCCCCATGGTGAAGGCAGAATAGTTAGTAGAATAAATATGTCCTCTCCATTTTTTCCGCATCTTTTGTGTTTCTGAGTCCCTCAGGTGGGACTCCTATAGGAATGCCACATGTGTCTTGCATCGGAGGAGAAATGCATGTATGCGGTGTTTTTTCTGGATTGCCCCTAAGCCCCGCACGTTCCAGGTGAGCAAATTGTATGATCCTATTGTGTTAGCGGTCGCTGCCATGTTCCCATGTGAGAGTGGATCTTATCCGTACGTGGAGCCCATAGGGCAGAACTGACCAGGAGTCCCCTTCCCCAAACCATCTCAACAAAACTCGGCACAACGCATAAATGGTGTACTGTGGAGAAGTGTGGCTCAATGCTTAGAGCGGCAGACCTTGATGCAGAACGCTGGCCAGGGACCAGGGTTCGATTCCCACCTCGGCGGGTTTCGGGCTTAAATTCCTCTGACCGGATATTCTCGCCTCAGTGCCGATTCTAAGCATGGGTCCCACGCTGCAACTCTGGGCAATAGCTTGCTTAGTCTCCACAAAGGCCCCCTGATACACAAGGGATGCCTGGTTTCACCATGGGATGCCCAGGAGTGGACACTCCACAAGGAAAAGCCAGGAGGGGTTCCCTTGTGGTAGGAGTACAAGCGCCGGGATGCCTCCGGGTCACTGTTCGCGCTATACAAATACGTCACATTTACACACACATTTACATTTACAAATCATGCATAACTAATAATGGTGCATACTCTAATGGGGAGGTAGCTAACCTTACGATCAAGCATAATCCCAGAATGGTCCGTAACTCAATGGCTGAATGGTACCCTGTCTCCCAGGGGGGGGGATGTGTGCATCGGGGCGTTTGGGGCGATAACACCAGCATGATCAATGACAACAGTAAACACTACAGAACCCCCCTGTAGGTAGCATATATCCTATGCAACGCATATCATTGTAGGTATAGTTATACAACATACAACAAGCGCCTCAATCATCATCATTTGTACATTAGAGTATACCAGGGCACATGGTAAGCTATGCCAATGAAAGGATACAATAGTCTTTTTGGCGCCGGGTTTGCGCTCACTGCAGAGGCAGGAGCGACGGCAGCAGTCTCAAGTGTCCATGATACGGCCATCGTATTCAACTGTCAATCAGGTCATCGGCTGCTCGCGGTGTGATGGTGGGGAAGAGGATCACACTATGGTTGAAGTCCGAGTGTAGAGTACTGTCCTCGAGTCTGTAGCGATTTTGTTCGAATCTTTGTGGAAGGAACCGGCCATCGCAAGCGCTCCCTCCTGGTCCCGTCGTTGCTGTTCTCGTGAGGGCTCCGCACCTCTCTTGCTGCGATTGGTGTTGTTAGTCCCTCGAGAGGATTGCTGTGGGAGCGTGTCCGGATCCTGTGAGGAGTCCTCCAGATGGCTCACCTGACTGGAGCCTATGCACATCACCTCCATCCACTCCTCAACGTCCGCTGGGCTTTCAAAGAAGTGAGTCTTTTTATCGTGCATTACCTTCATCCGGGCAGGATAAAGGAGGGCGTATTTGAGTTGTGCAGTCTGTAGCTTCTTCTTTACCGCCTGGTAGGAGGATTACTGTTTCTGCACTATTACAGTGTAGTCTGGGTATAAAGTTATGCGATGATTTTCGAATTGGATGAGCACCTTTTCTCTAGCCTTCTGTAGTAGGATATCATGGTCCCTGTAGTTGAGGATTTTCACGATCAGAGGGTGGGGCGGCGCCCTCGGCTTAGGCTGTCCGGTCGGAATTCTATGTGCCCGCTCCACGCAGAAGTATGGGGAGAGTGCCTCCGGTGCTACACTCTCCCTGAACCATGTTTCATAAAGTCAGCCGCTCTGTCTCCCTCGCAGCATTCCGGCAGCTCAATAACGCGGACATTATTGCGTCTATTTCTGCCTTCTGAGTACTCCACCCGTTCCATGAGTGTAGTAACTTGTTGCTGGAGTTGTTGCAAGGAGGAAGAGTGTTCCGTCACTTTGGGGACGATATCCGCAATAGAATGGCCATGTTCCTTTACCGTGTCTGCGAGTTTGACATGGTCCGCCTTCAGCAGAGTAAGTCCCGTGGTAAGCGTGCCCAACTGCTGTTCCATCACTGTCCTAGAGTCGTGGATCTCCTGCAGGATGACGTCTAGTCTAGTGCAGGGGGAGCATGGCCTGACTGGCCATGCTCCCCCTGCATGGCCAGTCAGGTCTGTCCCAGGTGAGGGGGGCCAGCTAGCCTGGCTCGGCATAGTGGATGGGGGGCCAGGCCCAGGACGTCCGTCCATTGTCTTTGCCCGGTTCTTACCCATTATCCAACGTTGTCACCAGACCGTGCGTCGGACCGTCCTCGCAGACCACCCCAGATGGATTCCAGCTACCTCACAAGTGTTTGCAGAGAAGCAGTGGTATACCCTGGGCAGGCCTCAATGGGGAGGGGAGAAGAAGAACAATAATCATCGGGTGACCCTGTGCCCCTCAGAACCTGGGTATTAGATTCAAACGAAACAAACGGTTTTGTTGGGCAATACAATCTCTTTACAAAGTTTAAGCAAGAATTTACTTGTAACTATATCAAAGTATTCTTGAAGAAAAATGTTACACACTGGGGTTAGATTTAAATTGTATATTTAAGGTTAAATTGAAAAAAAAGGCTGTAGCAGTACACATGTTATTTATACAAAAAACGGAAAATCAGGTGACTGTGGTGACATGTGGTGACGAGTAGTGTGATGCAATACTATGTACAGGACAAGCAATGAAAGTGCAATACACAGGAAAAGGGAAGTTATGGTTTGTCTTTATAAATTCTGCACATGTATCCCAAGGTCCATTTAATGGTTATACTGAGAGCCTGGGCACTGTGTTGACATATAATCAGCGTCGACGTTTCGACCCAAAGAACTGCACAAAATGTAATTGGCGTCTGGGTGGGTCTTCTTCAGGACAGGGGAGGGGTTCTAGGTATACGGCCAGAGCGCAGAATACATTAATTATTTCTGCGAAGGGCATCTTAATCCAAGCAAGGTGGGTGTGCATCAGTCACACTTGACCTTGATTAATTGCTTTGAAAAGACTGGAAACTTCCACCAGTAGGTTGGAGTCAGGTGCCGATCAAAATGAATTGCATGATTTTAGCAGCAGCACCCGTCCTTCCGACTCTCGTTCTACATGAGAGTCGGAAGGGCGCAATTAATTACATTTTGCGCAGTTCTTTGGGTCGAAACGTCGACGCTGATTATATGTCAACACAGTGCCCAGGCTCTCAGTATAACCATTAAATGGACCTTGGAACACATGTGCAGAACTTATAAAGACAAACCATAACTTCCTTTATCCTGTAAAGAGATTGTTTTGCCCAACAGAACCGTTTGTTTTGTTTGAATCTAATACCCAGGTTCTGAGGGATACAGGGTCACCCCATTATTATTTTTCTTCTTCTCCCCTCCCCATTGAGGCCTGCCCAGGGTACACCACTGCTTCCCTGCAAACATTTGTGACGAAGCTGGCATCCATCTGGGGTGGTCTGCGAGGACGGTCCGACTCACGGTCTGGTGACAATGTTGGATAATGTATTGCCCAACAGAAGCGTTTGTTTCGTTTGAATCAATGGGGAGGGGGGCTCGAGCTCATGCAGATCCAAAGTGTGTGGTGAAAGCAGGCAGCAGCACTCTCGGTGGTGTGGCAAGCACAGGACCCCAAGTGCGGCCACGGGTCATCACCTCTCTCCTCCCTCTCTCCCTCGGGGGTCCTCTCACTTCTTTGGTGCTACGTTGGGCCTAGTGTTGTCTGAATCCTCAGGGCCTGGTGGGCCTCCCCGCAGTGTCCTCCCACCGGAGGTGCAGTGCCCTGTGCAGCCGCCCCGCAGGGACACGTGGGGTATAATGGAGGCACCAACCAAATGGTCTGTAGTAGGGTCCCTGGGGGGGCAATCAGTCTAGGGCGGGGCTCGCAGCTCGAGGCGGTCAGAAAACCGCACTTCAAGCCTTACCTCGCTGCCCCGTAGGTCCAGGGAGGGTCGGGAGAAACCAGGCAGGCCACTCGGAGTTCCGGCCCGCCGCGGCAGCCCTTGTTGTGCTCTAGTTGTTTCACGCCTGTGCTGCAACAGGCGCACAGCGTGGACCCAGGTGATCCTGCAAATAAAAGGGGTCTGCAAGCGTGCGTACGCCAGTTGGCGACGACGTGACCAGCAAGCAAACATAGCCCACAGTGTCCGACTCGTTATTTCTAGGCCTGTGCCACGTGCTTAGCTTATAGCATCCCAGAGTGCCCCTGAGTGTAGGTTGCCACCTAACCCTGTCCGTGGACCCCCACACGACACAACAGCTGGCGACGAGGGTGGGCGTACCCTCGCTGTGTGTGTGCAAGCGTCCTTCTGCGGGGCGGCCGCAAGCTCTGTCATCGGCTCGCGGCGCTCGTGCCCCCTGGGGTCCTGGAGGCTCGTCAGCATCTCGCCCGGACCATCGACCGGGGAACGCTGGTGCCCGCAAGGTAAGCCGCCGCGCCTGCAGGGAGGGGGCGCATGCCCAGACCGTCGACCGGGGTGCACAAAAGCATACGGGACGCGCCGAAGTGCCTACCCGCAGTGCGTACATCTACACGTAAGGGCCACCGCCTCCACAGAAAACGGCGCGCCAACACCATCGGATTGCCCCCGGGACAGCACGTGGAGCCTCGCCTTCCTCGCGCAGCGCCGCATATCGGCGGAAGAGCCGACGCGCTGCAGCGCACTGCCGCCACGAGGACACGGCCATGCCCCCCTCTCCTCCGCACTGCCCGGGAAGAGGGCCCCAGCGACGACCTGCTGCACGGAAGAGGTGGAACAGGCTCCCACAGAGTCACCGCGCACTGCACTGCACCAGGCCCCAGACTCACCAAAGGACACTTGACTCAATCAAGCAAAGGGACACACAATATCCTCATAACACAGTGAGTCACCCAACAAGCATTGGTCACTGTTGATCCTCAACTAAAGCACCACCGCAAAGAGGGTGCCCGGGAGTGACCTGCAGGGCCATCAGCGCGACGCCACTACGAACATGGCCACAATACCGCCGATCGAACCCTTCCTAGTAGAAGGTTCGCCATCGTCACTAGCTCCAAAATGGAAAGACTGGGTCGACAGGTTGCTAGTCTTCTTTGAGGCCACCAAGGTTCACAAGGATCAGAAAAGAGCCATGGTCATGCATCTCGGGGTAAAGACGTCCACAACATTGCAAAGACTCTTGTAGAAGCGTCCCCGAAGACTCACCGCACATTGATAGAAGCACTGAACAGGTACTTCGAGCCCATGGCTAATCAGGACTAAGAGCGGTTCATCTTCAGACAAGCGCGGCAGCTGCCAGAAGAGTCATTGGACGCATACCACGCCCGGTTAAAGAACTTAGCCTCAACTTGCGGATTCACAGACGTCACTGAGGAGATAAGAGGACAGATAATCCAGGGATGCCCATCAGCTAAACTTCGAGAATGCATCCTGGAAGAATCAGAAAAGCCCCTGGCGGATATTTTGACTCTAGGGCGCACCAAAGAGTTGTCGAAGGCCCGAGCGGCCCACATGGAGGCGGCCCTCCAGGCCCCGGTGAAAGCTGAACCAGTCAACAGGGTGACCGTAAAGCCTCCAACGAAATGGACCAAGAAAGGCGCCGGAGCCACAGGGGCCACAGCAAGTGCACCTGGAAAGACGTGCGGGTACTGCGGAGGATCACCTCACTCAGCAGCAGAATGCCCGGCAAAGGGAAAGCGATGCTCCGGGTGTGGTCGCTTTAACCATTTTGAAAAAGTCTGTCGTTCCAAGAAATATCGGAGACCAAGACAAGTGGTAAACACCATACCAGAGGGAGACCCCGGCCAGAGTGATATGGACGACGACGAGGAAGAAGAAAGGGTCGTCCACCGAGTACATATGATCGGCACGGCCGTCAGCAGGACCAGGCAATTGCCACAATGTGGCATCCAGGTGGGAGAACAGGAACTCATGGCTGTGGTGGACACCGGAGCGACCATCAACCTTCTGGCAGCATCCCTGTACCAGGCCATGGATCCACCCCCTATGCTCCGCCCGTCACCCATCACCGTCTTTGCATACGGCCAAGACACTCCTCTAAAAATTCGAGGTAAATCCAAAACATCCATCTCGCACGGAGATAGTTCCATCACGGCCAACATCTTTGTGGCAGAGGACGGACAAGGAATGCTGCTCGGATGCCGGGTGGCAGAAGACCTGGGGATTGTCACCTTTGCATTTGGGGTACACCAGGAATCCATCCAACAGCTTACCACAGAGTTTGCCGACATATTTAAAGGCATTGGAAAATTCACCGGGAACAAAGTACATCTCCACATTGACCCCACTGTCCAGCCGGTGGCCTTGAGACATCGTCGGATTGCGTTTCATCTCAGACCGCTCGTGGAAGAAGAACTAAAAAAGCTGGAAGAAGCGGGCATCATAGAAAAGGTAACTGGTCCCACTCCCTGGGTTTCTCCCATAGTGGTCACCCGGAAACCGAAGCAACCAGGAGCTGTCCGAATCTGTGTGGATATGCGCCTCCCTAACGCCGCCATCAAAAGGGAGCGCCACATAACGCCCACCATTGACGATCTGATAGGTGAAATGGTGGGAGCCAGTTGGTTCTCAAAGCTGGACCTCCGATCTGGTTACCACCAGCTAGTACTTGACGAAGAGTCGCGCAACATCACGACCTTCTCCACACACGTGGGACTCAGGAGATATACGCGCCTCAGCTTTGGCGTGTCCAGCGCTGCGGAGGTATTCCAAAACGTAATACAGGAGCTGATCACCGACATCCCGGGAGTAATCAACGTCAGTGACGATATCATGATCCACGCCCGCACAGTACAGGAACACAACGCCCGACTAACGCAAGTATTTAAGAGACTCAGAGAAGCGGGCCTCACTTTACATCGGGAGAAGTGCGAGTTTCTGAAGCGCAAGCTGCAATTTTTTGGATACACATTTTCAGCCGAGGGAGTCAATCCAGATCCCGACAAGGTGAAGGATATTAAAGCGGCCGCACCCCCCACGACGGTCACTGAAGTCCGCAGTTTCCTGGGGATGGTCAACTACTGCGGCAGGTTCTTCCGAGACCTGGCCAACCTCACACTGCCGCTGAGAGACCTCACCAAAGACAATACGCCATGGAAATGGGGACCGGAACAAATCAAGGCATTTCATGACATCAAGGAAGCTCTCTCAGACGCCACAACTTTGGCCTTCTTTGACCCCCGAAAACTGACACTAGTCGCCGTGGATGCAGGACCGGATGAAGATTGGACCCCAGTAGCGTTTGCGAGTCGCTCTCTCACTGAGACTGAACAAAGATACTCGCAAATCAAAAAGGAAGCAATAGCGATTCACTGGGGGTGCCGGCACTTCCATCTGTATGTATATGGAAAACCATTCACTGTAGCCACGGACCACAAGCCGCTGGTAGCCCTCTTCTCCGGAACATCTACAAAACCTCCCCCGCGCATAGAAAAATGGATGCTCCAACTCCAAGACTGCAACTGCTGGGTGGAGTATCAGCCAGGATCAAGGAATCCAGCAGACTATCTATCCCGACACCCGAGAGCTGCGACCAGGGAAGAGATGGAGGATGCGGCGGATACAGAAGCCTACGTGAGGTGCGCCACAGCCAGATCTTTCCCCGTGCCGGTGTCTCTGGAGAGCATTGCTGCAACCACCCAGGCGGATGAATGCCTGCAAAAGGTCCAAGCAGCCCTGCAAAGTGGGAACTGGCGCCGGGCCAGGGAAAGTTGGAAGATTCTGACACCAGCAGCACAGCGCATTCTGGAAAGTCTGTACCACGTGCGTGAAGAACTCAATGAGGACGACACTGGATGTCTGCTGCGAGGCCACCGTCTGGTAATACCATCTGCTCTGACAGCCCGAATGGTACAGCTGGCGCATGGGGGCCACAAGGGAATGGTGAAAACAAAATCCCGACTACGGAGTAAGGTCTGGTTTCCCCTCATGGACGACCTAGTGGAGGCCGCAGTGAGGTCATGCACCGCCTGCCAAGTCACAGGGGACACACCACGAGAAGCTCCCATAGTCGTTGAGCCATGGTCACAACACCCGTGGGAATGCGTCAGCCTGGATTTCGGTAGCCTTCCGGACGGAAGGCACACCATGGTAGCTATCGATGACCACTCCAAGTATCCTGAAGTAGAAATCTTATCGACCACTAGTGCTGCGGAAGTCCTCCCTAAACTAGAGAAACTGATAGCAGCACACGGTCTGATCAAAGAAATACTAACTGACAATGGTCCTCCCTTTCAAGGGCAGGAGTTTGCCAACTATTTGAGTAGAATGGGCATACGACACCGCCGGATAACGCCCCGCTGGCCCCAAGCAAATGGAGAAGCCGAGCGCTTCATGAGGACCCTTAATAAAGTAATCCGAATCGCTCATGATAAAGGACAATCAGTAGAGTTGGCCATGTTTACATTCTTAAGGAGCTATCGGCAGACACCTCACACGACCACGGGGGTTGCCCCCGGACACGTCCTCATGGGAAGGGTGGTGGTGGACTCAATACCTCATCACCCTCACTGGAAGCCGACATTGTCTGATGAACAACAGATTGAGGCCTAACGGCGGAAAGCCTATGCCCAGACCAGCCTACGCCGGAAAGCCAAAGTCCCACAGATTGTCCGAGGAAATCTAGTACTACTTAAGAATCGTGTCACCAACGGGAAGTTCAGACTCACCTACGAGGCACGACCCTGGAAGGTGATCAAAGTGAAAGGAACTCGAGTGATAGCAGCCCGAGGCAGAGAAGTAGTCACTCCAACATATCTCATTTCAAGATCTTTCATCCTGAGACTGAGGCTATCTCGCTCCCTGAGCCCCCAGCGAGCCCAACGTCAGCTAGCACAGAGACTCTTCCCCCGCTGTCAGCATCAGGAGGACCTCCCGAAGAAGAGCCCACTGACATCACCGGAGAGGAAGACCTTCATCAGAACCCATCCGAGAGCAGTGTCATGGACCAAGGTGGGAACAGTCCTGTGGCCAGTGACCTACGACAACCTTCCCCGGCTGGGGCTGGTGCCGCGCCGAGCAGGGGTCCCGGTCGATACCAGCTGAGGAGGAATCCAGAGCCATCCCGCCGACTGCGGGACTACTTCACGTAAGACTGTTCCACTATTTTACATTATGATGTTGAACTGAACATTCTGAGACTGTATGCTGAAGTCCATGGGCCAGAGGTGCATCGCCCGTTGGTGTTCTGAACATTGCCATACAGAACTGGTCTACTGTTTTTCATTTTGTTTTGTTCTCATTTTGTTTTTATGGTTGGAGAGGAATGTTGTGTTCTAGTTGTTTGACGCCTGTGCTGCAACAGGCGCACAGCGTGGACCTACGTAACCCTGCAAATAAAAGGGGTCTGCGAGCGTGCGTACGCCAGTTGACGACGACGTGACCAGCAAGCAAACATAGCCCACAGTGTCCGACTCGTTATTTCTAGGCCTGTGCCACGTGCTTAGCTTATAGCATCCCAGAGTGCCCCCGAGTGTAGGTTGCCACCTAACCTTGTCCGTGGACCCCCACACGACACAACAGCCCTCAGCGTGCGCAGCGCCTCACCGCTGGCTGCGCACCCCTCTCCGGCAGACCACCGCTTCTCTTGGCCGCGCAGCTCTATCAGGCAGGCTCCCGGGGCGTTGACTCGTGCGGGGGGGGGGGAGGGAGGCGCCCCCACAGGCGGGGAGCCAACGAGGCAGCCCTCACATCCCCCGGCCTGCGGAGAGGGCCCGGGCCACAGCGCCAGTCGTCGGGCACCCTACTATGGCAGCTCCCGGCCTACATCAGAGTGGAAGGGCAGGTAGGCCCCGGGGACGCGCCGGCCGCCAGAAGCACTCCTCAGCGTCGATCGAGGCACCGCTATGCAGCTAGGGTCACCGGCTGTTCATACCAACGACCCCCCAGTCAGTTACAGCTGTGCGGACGGCGTGTAGAGAGCATCCCCCCCCCCCCAGGGACCGGAGCTCTATTGAACCACAGCGGCCATCTTAGACGGCTAGCCACGCCCTCTATCGTTTATCTATAATAATTGTACATCGAAGCAAAGTGGGTCCAGTATACCGTTCCCCTATGTGCACTTAGTCTGTATGTCTAGGGTCAGAAGTTTCCTTCGGTGTCCTCATTTAATGTGGTGCTAGCAAGGCCTGGTGACTGGGGTGGGTTCCGCCCACTCTCGCCTTGGCTCTGGCGTCTGCAGTCTTTCCAGCACATCTCCCCACTCTTCCAGATCTTGCTCTGCATTTTCATCAGTGCCTACCGCTCGGAGGTGGGACTACTCAGCCTCTCCTCATTCCCTCATATCTGCCTTCCATCTACTGAGCAGGGGAGGGAGCACGTGTGTCCAGTATATTGCGATGCGGTGCTTAGTCCGGACTAGGCCCAGGGGGGCGAACTTGTTCTGCAGGCGCGGTCCCTTCAGCATCGTAAGTGCTGCTAGAATTCACTGTTTGACTAGCTCTTCAATTCGCACGGTTGTGACCACCCGGAGTCCCTGTATCACTCACTGCCAGTATGATTGCAGCCGGGCACATGTCCAGGTCATGTGTGTAAACGTAGCTGGGGCTTCCCCACAAGCATGCTATTCTCTGTGGCGTTAAATAGGTACGGTGCAGATAATCAAATAGGGTGAGGTTAAACCTCGCGTTGCTGGCCTGCTCGCGCACTTGGGCAAACGCTCGCTTCCATTCACCATTAGTGAGGGGAGAGGGCAGGTCCAACTCCCATCTATCTTTTATTGTGAAGACCTCAACTGTGCGATATTCTTTCAGTGTGTTACGTAGAGATCAGTCCTCTGGTGGACCCCAGGTCAAATAGCAACGCTTATGTATGCAACTCTTCAGGCTCATCTGGGTAGGAGGGCCACATCTCGCGAACTGTGCACACTATTTTAGCGTATTGTAAAAAATGTCCGCCCGGTACCTGATACCACTCCCCACTTCTTCGAAGGTCAGGAACGTACCTTTCATAAATCGGTCACCCAACATCGTACACCCCCTCATCCATTTGGTAATATCCATAACAAACTAGGGGGCATATTATCAAGGAGAGGCGATACATTATCGCCGCTTTTATCGGCAGGAAACTGCTGATAAAGCGGCGATAATGGCCTTGATAATTTGCTCTATGAATTCCAATCGAAGCCCATGTTAGATGTGAACACATCTAACATGGGCTTCGATTGGAATTCATAGAGCATATTATCAAGGCCAGTATCGCCGCTTTATCAGCAGTTTCCTGCCGATAAAAGCGGCGATAATGTATCGCCTGTCCTTGATAATATGCCCCCGGATTTGATGAATCCCTGCAACCACCGAAGAGGGAGCGCACCAGTGTATGGGGCCTTGTGATTAATCCGAGTAACAGCCTGCTACTTGTCGGATTATGCATGGACATTCCCTCGGGGGCCGCAAGCCCATCATGAGCCATCTCTGTAGTTCAGTCCCATTACTCCGATTGACCAGCAGTGCCTTTTCTATGTTGTAACCCTTTGCATACCACTGTGCTGCAAATTGTAGCAGCCCTGCATAGTAATAGAGTCTAAAGTCTGGGAGTACCAGTCCTCCCAAATCCATGTCTAACTTCAGCAACTCAAGTTTCACCCTGCTGCGTCCCCCAGCCCAACTAGCGAAACTAAGAGACTATTCAGGGTGTCAAAAGTGGATGCCAGGATCCTGCAAAAAGAGTTCTGCAGGGCGTATAGTCATCGAGGGAGCATAACCGTCCGTGCTCTGGCCACCTGCCTGATGACTGAAAGGGGGAGTATGCCCCAGAACTGGACCGATTCCCTCAAGCTCGTAATCACCATCCCCATATTTAGAGCATACTGCGCTTCTAGGGAGTGTACTATCTGTATACCCGGATAACAAAAATTATCCCTCTCCCAGCTGAGTTACACTTCAGGGAGGTCTGAAGGGTCTCCCTTTGCTAATCCGTCCATATCGATGTTTGATGATTTATGTGCATGCCTGAAATGGTCCCAAAGGAGGCTAATGTGTCCAGGAGTACTGATACCACCTCTTCCGGCTGACGGACGTATAGGAGTGCATCGTCTTCATATAAGAAGATGACATGCATGCGTCCATCCACAGCGATACCCCAGCTATCCATGTCTCACCTGAGCCAGATCGGTAGTGGAGCCACTGCCTGGGCAAAGAAAAGCGGGGATAGTGGGGATCCCTGTCTTGTACCCCTTTCAATGGGTATAGTTCCTGATGCTAGGCCACCGGTGCGTACCCGGGTACTTGGCTGGTAGTAAAGAAGTCTGGCCCAGGCTATGTATTCTCTCCCAAATACCATTTTTCTGCGGACCTTCCACAAATATTCCCATCCCAGGGTGTCAAACGCTTTCTTGATACCTAGTGTGGCTACTATCACCCGAATATCGCTGTCTGCCACCAAGTGCATCACATGTGAGAGGTGGCGTTTATTCGGATGTATGACGATTGACGATACAACGTGGGCCATTTCAACGCGGTTTGTTAGATCGGTTTTCACAATGCAAGTCGTTACATCGACTTGCGCTGAAGGGGCGCTGGACCTAGGAATAGTGTAATTACTATTCCAACTCCAGTCTACATACAATAGGGAAGGTGTTGGAAACAGTAATATACTCTATTCCTTAGTCTACAGCGCCCTCCAGTGCAAGTCGATGTAACAACTTGCGTAGTGAAAACCATGATGTAGCAGTACCACGTTGAAATGGATGCGTGGTAAACAATGTCTCCCATATATTCATATGTGTTCCTCCTCCCGGCATAAATCCGCATTGGCCTTCATGCACTAACTGCACTACCACCCTACTGAGATGCGTTACCAAGACCTTTGCGAGTATTTTTACGTCTACCCCCAGCATTGACAGGGGTCTGTAAGCCCCGGGGTTGCCTGTATCTCTGCCCTATTTCGGAAGCATGACAATCTGTGCGTCTCTCATGGACTGTGGTAAGACGCTCGAGCGCTTGCCTTCCTGTAAAATTTACAATAGCCAGGGGAGCAGCAGGTCCGCGTACGTCTGATAGAACTCCACCCATAGGCCATCTGGGCCTATGGATTTACATCGAGGCATACCCTTTACCACCTTCCGCAGTTCGTCAAGTTGGATCGCAGCCTCCAATTCGTCTACCTGTTCCCCTGTGCGAGAAGGAAGAGGCACATCATTCAGGAACCCCATTGTTTCAGTCAGGGCTGTCTCTGGGCTTTTCTCAGTACACCATTACTAAGTGTTCATGCAGCAGGGAGTTGACCCTCGTTTGTGTAATGACAGTGGTGCCAGGCATCAGGGGACCAGCGCGTCAATATAAGTGCTGGGGGTCATTCCCCTTGTAAGAGCCAGGCCAGTAACTTTACCGATTTATCGCCCTCCCTCTGTAGCAGCTGGCAATATTCTCGTCTCATGAAGGAGTCGAGCCTGTCCCATACCTCGCCCACTCGGTGCTGTGCGTGTAGGAGAGTATTGTTGTGTGGCTCCTGTTCTTGTTCCCCGTGTTGCAGTCTAGTTAACTCATCTTCAGCGTCAGTGAGGTCCTAGACATTCTCTGTGAGTGACCACTTTTAGCGTATCCCATTCCACTCCCCTATTGGCTGTGAATAACCAATTAGTGACGAAGAAGCCTCTTATGGCCTCCCTAATTTTCTTCTCAGAACGCCGTGTCCCGGAGAGCCTCCGGTCGTAAGCACCAAAGTGGTACTCTCGGTCTGCTATGCTCCAACCCCCATTGCAGCAACACTGGGGCATGCTCCTACAGAAAGCGGCCCAGCAAACGAGTCTATGCTGCAGCTGAAGAGCCCTCTTCAGAGAATAGGAATCTTATCGAGTCTGCTGGATACAGTTCGGGATAGTGTATAACGAGTGTACCCTTGTAAACCAGAGTGCTGTCCACGCCAGATGTCCACACAGTGTAGGCGTACCACTACGTCACGTAAAGTTGCTGACATGTTAGGTTTGGGGTTTAGTTCCATGCAGAGGCGCAACTAGAGCCAAATTTCGGCGGGGGGGGGGAGGGAGGGAAGGGCTAAGAAAAAATTGGGGGGGGGGGGGAGCTGAACCTTTAATCAGTAGGTAGAGTGGAGCTGCAGGGGCTCTTAGAAGGGGTGAAACAACTGCAAGGCCTAATTAACATTCAAATGGTCTTTTAAAGACCTGTGAAACGTTCGGGTGCCCGCTCTGTGTGTGCCCGAGACCTGTCTCATCCCGGGCTGCCACACACGACGGGGAGGGCCCGGCGAGTCCAATGGGTGTTGCGCGCCTGGTTCCATGGCTCTCTATCTAGGGTGCCATCTAATAAGCAATTGAAGTCCCTTGCCCATATTAATGGTCTTCCCATGTAGTGGATTAACAGCGTCTCTAGATCTCAATAAAATTCACCATCATCCACATTCGTGGCATAGACGTTCATCAAGCAAACCTCCCTTCCTTCCAACACACCATGCACCACTCCATATCTTCCCTCTATGTCTACTTTGTAGCCATAGACCTGGAATGGGACTTGTGGGGCTATCCAAATCTCTACCCCTCTCGCACACATAGAGTAGGTGGAGGAGAATTGCTGTCCCCTCCATTTCCTAAGCAATCTCTGAGTAGGTGTCTGACAGGTGCGTCTCCTGTAGCAGTACCACCTAGACTCCCAGCCGTCGTAAATAGGTCTGTACCCTGTAGCGCATTACGAATGAATTGAGCCCCCTCGCATTCCATGTTATAAATTTAAATCGTCCCATCCTTTTTAGGTCTCGCCTGTCGATGCGCATGCGCATCGAGCTTGCGAGACTATGGGGGCTTAAACACTCTTTAACTAACTTGCAAGGAATCGTGGCGATTCCTTGCAGTGCCCGTGAAATTTAAGCTCAATGCGCATGCGCATTGAGCTTAAAAGCGTGTGCACATGCCCCCAGCCGCCTGCCTTGCCCACTCTCTCACTCACAGCCTCCCCCAGCTCCGCCCCCTCACTTCTTGGTTGCACGGCCGCTAGGCCGTGCCTCCCCTACTCTCCTCCCCCCTCCTCCTCCTACTCTCCTCCCCTGCCTGCCGTGTCGCACCTCTCCCCGCTCCGCCCCCTCCCCTGCCCGCCTCCCCTGCCTGCCGTGTCGCACCTCTCCCCGCTCCGCCCCCTCCCCTGCCCGCCGTGTCAGCTTTCGGGAAAACAGCATCTCAGGGGATAATGTATATCTGTGCACTGCGCACAAAGCTAAGAACAAGTTAAAATACTTTTATTTTTTTTAACTTGTTTACTTTCACTTTGACGGCCGCCGGGCCGTCTCTCGCGTTTCTCCAGGCTGCATTGGACCTCTCATTAGCCGGCTCCTTTGTGGTGCAGAAGCACAGCCTGCTGCAAGCCGAACCACTGGGCATTACACGCTTGGCTCGTTTTATGGCCTTCTCCTTCTGTTGTCCTTTTGTAAACCTGGATCTCCGGGGCAGTAAATACAATAAAACAAATCTCTGCTTCACAGATTCCATGTTACAATCACTTTAGGAGAGGACCTGGCTGCAGCGCCTGCAGGCTGGTTTGTGCACAGAGACATTACCTCAAAACAAGGATTTAGAACGTCCTGTTTAGCAATCATCCCCACACACTCCCAATGATCCCAGACTTTCAGCTTATCAAGGGGTGGCCTCGCGTTTGGTCCTGGGGTTCATCTTTTTGGGCACAGATATGCCCCTCCCCCTTGTTTTTCGCTTGCCACAGACCATGCCTGAATCGCTTGTGTAAACGGGCACAAGAGACTAAGCTCGTGACATTTATTAATGTAATGCTCTAAATATGGAAATCACTCTCCCCATCGCAGGGCTCGAGTGACACAGATTTATTCCTTTGAGTTTTCTTTTTATAGTGCACTTAATCAACATTAGAAGGTCTGCAGCTGTACTAATATGAAGAGCTTTCACATTACATTGTTCTCAGTTCGGCGGTAAATGTTTCCATATTACACTATGGTTTGTTTTTTTTGGATTTACTTTAAGCTAGTGGCTTTATAAATTACAATAACTTTTATTTAAGTATTAATTATTCGAAAAAAAATTAAAAGCCATTGTTATTTGTAAAATCAATATTTCACCTCTGTTCTTGCATTTTCGTCACAATAAAATACACTGAACATATTCTTCACAAAAGTTATTTACAATAGTTTAAGCTATTGCTATTATAAATTACAAGAACTTTTATTTAAGTATTAATTATTTAAAAAAATTAAAAGCCATTTGTATTTGTAATATGAATACATGTAAGTCACGTACATACAAAACATGTTGCATTACAAATGCTATAGGTGTCCCATTTGAAAAAGTTAAAAGTATTGGCATTGTAAATGACAAAGCTATTAATTTTGCTATTTTCAAGACCAACACATAAAAAAAAGTTGTCATTTACAAAACCAATAGCTCCAACTTTTCTAATGCGAGACCTATTGCATTTCCAATGCTTGTTTCACCGGTAACCTTCTCACTTCAGGCACCCGCTCATTTGCCACCATTACCATCAGCGACACATGTAAAATTAGCATTTGAATCATACCCCCCCCCCAGCCCCCCGGGTAGACAGTGCGAAAACAATACGTGCATCCCTATAAATAACCAACTCCTACTGTGCCCTCTGTCCCTCCATCCCCAGAAGTATGTCGAAATTAGTTCTGTGAATTTAACATTAAGAGCGTAGAAACAATAATCTATAACTGCAAGTGAGTGAAGGTCCCGCTTGGCGATCACCCAGACATTCAAAGCCGGCGGTCTGTGTCTGCCGTCTAGTCTCCTGTCACACCACACACTCAGCGGAGTTTTTTTTTAAAGTTATTTGAAAAACTGACGGAGGTAGGAAAACCCAAAGTCACCGGTTGCTGTGTTATGTGCAGCACTCTAGTTGTTTCCATATTGAGTGTGTCCTTCCAGAGAGCACGCTCGGGTCGTTTGTTTCTCTGAGCATTGTGTGCTTCTTATCCTGAAAGCATAAGACAGAGTTTGACGCTCGACTGCGACCAGAGTACGCCTCTCGTAGCACTGGTTATCGATATGATCTGTGCATTCACTCTATGATGAGGCAGTCCAGGTGATTTTGTACTCGTAGAAGCTTGGCCATCATCTTCATTGAGTCACCTTCTTAGTGGAGAAGCTTATGCTTAAGTACATATTTTAGGTAGGTGTCACCTTCACCTGCCTCCAAATGCCTCATTGCTATGTTTTCCAGCTAAGTGCAAGCTTTTGAATTTGTGAACTGTGCCATGTTGCGGAAGACTACCCGTCCCAATGACTGCGCCTATGTCTTTATCGATTCGCGTGCAAGCTGCCCTTCCACTCCAATAGGAAATGGGAATAGTTGATGAAGAGCTAAGCTGGAAATATCTTCAAAACATATAGCTATAAGAAGTAATCTTTTTTTTTAAGTTATCTTTATTGAGTTTTTTCCAGTGTATATTACCCCCCCCCTCCCCCCAGGTCATACAGGTTCGGCAAAGAATATTTCACATATAAACACAGAAAAATTAGAGAATTCGTACATTGTACAATAATGGCTAAGTAAATTAATCAAACAACCAAGAAAACATTTCCCTTCTTTTTGAGGAGATACACATAACATCTAGATAATTTTAGATTTCAAATAATATGCATCTTTAACCATTTAAGTTTTTGTGGTATTTAGATCCCGCAGAATATGGCTTTATGTTACAGAGAATTACTTTGAGATTGGGACCACTCAATCAAAGGATTCCAAATTTTCAATCCCCTGACCCTCCTTCTTCTGCCTGTTCTTTTATATATAGCCATTTCCAAATTAAATATAGCTAGCAATCTAGAAAACCATTGTTGAAAGGATGGTGGGTTAGGGTCTAGCCAGGCAGAAGCAATACATATTCTTAGAACCGCCATGGCAATAAATATTAGTTCATGTCCAAGTGATGATTCATTGAGATTGGTTACTCCAAGCAAAATCATTTCATTAGAGAGGATTATTCTGGTTTTTAGAATCTCAGTTAAAAACTGTTCAATACTCAGTTTTAATGGGGATAAATTTACACAGGAAGAAAATACGTGTATGCTATCCGCCTCAGACAATGTACATCTAAAGCAGCATGTACCCCTCCCACTTCCCCATTTAGCGATTCTATCTGGGGTATAATACAAGAAAAAGCATGTTTTATAAAATTGTGTTTGCAATTTGGTTGACATAAGGATGGTTTGGGATAAATCATAGGCATGATTGAATTCTTCCATAGTCATTGTTAATTTTCCCTGCCACTTCTGAAATGCCTTCTCGAGATTGTCCGGAAGAAGGGATACCAAGTGAGAATACATCTCACCAATCGTAAATTTTTTTGGTTTTATTAATGTTTCTGCTGTCGGTATTTTATTAAACGAGGTATTTTCTCTAATTCTTTGGGTTAAAAAATCTCTAATTTGTAGATATTTAAAAAAGTCCCTCCATTCCAAATGATATGTTTCCCTCAAGGTTTCAAACGAGTGTAACCCCTCATTTACGAAAAGATATCCAAAGTGTGTAATTCCAGTCATGGTCCATCTCTTAATGCAGGCTCCACTAAAGATTTCAGGTAGAGCTGGATTATTGCTTAGTGGAGAATAAAGCGAGAGTCGTCCGATGCCCAATAATTTCCTCACAGCTTTCCACGCTTTAAACCCTCCGAGTAAGGTCTTTAGGCGGACCTTTTTGTGATAGCTATCATAAAGAAATCGCCACAGATAACCCTTGCTCCCATTACCTAATACCAGCTGATGGATTGATGGTAGGTCTTCCCCTAAGATTATCTCATTATTATCTAATAAAAAAAAGAGTTCATGATTATATGAGAGCATACAAGCCCAATAATATAATTTGAGGTTAGGGAGGGCTAAGCCTCCTTTTTCTCTAGGAAGAGTCAAGAGCTTATAGGCTCTACGTGGTTGTGAATAGGACCAAATAAAACTTGAGAAAGTACGCTCCATCAATTTGAACCAATATTCAGAGATTTCCAGATTGATTGCTCTGAACATATAAAGCAGTTTAGGGAAGTATACCATTTTTAAGGCGTTCACACGGCCAATCAAAGATAAGTGTAGGTTATTTAAACGATGAAGATCTTTCTGCATTTTATCTAGCAGAGGGCTCAAATTTAATGCGACCAATTTATCGAGGTTGGAGGAGATACATACCCCTAAGTAGGTCGCCTTTATTGTCACCCGAGGATCTATCATGATGCATTTATCATTTAAGACTACTTGGGTTTTACTTTGATTGAGAATGTAGCCGGCCATATTACCAAAGTTTTTGGCCTCGGTTTCGATTATAGGTAGGGCTAATACTGGATCTGATGTTACTATGGCTATGTCATCAGCATATGCAAGAGTTTTTGTTATATAGCCTTGGGTCCGAATAGGGATAATACTGGCATTAGATTCCAAACTGCGAATAAAGGGATCAATGTAGATGGCAAACAGTAATGGAGAGCATGGGCATCCCTGTCGAGATCCCCTTGATATTGTTAATTCTTTAGATAGATTCCCATTTATCATCACTACTGCTTTAGGGCTGGTATATAGTTTTTGTACTGCCTGAATGAATCCTTGTTTAAATCCCAGGTGACCCATTGCCAGCCACAGAAATGACCAGGAGACCCGATCAAAGGCTTTTTCAGCGTCTAAAAGAATAAGCGCCATTGGGTCTCCTGTCACCTCTGTGCTGTCAAAGAGGGTGATCACTCTATGGATATGATCTGTGGTTCCTCTTCCAGGTGTAAACCCATGCTGGGAGTGTGAGACAAGTTTGTGGATTAGTGGTGCCATACGATTCGCTATTAACTTGGAATATATTTTTGAATCCACATTAATTAAAGTGATAGGGCGATAAGAGCCCATCTGATTAGGAGGTTTATCCTTCTTCAGGAATACTACTATTTTCGCTTTTGACCATGATCTTGGTGGTAATCCCCCGTTAAATATGTGCACACATACTTCCAAGAGAATCCCTTTGATTTGATCTAAGAAGGTGATATAGAACTCTAGGGGGATCGAGTCTAGGCCAGTTGCTTTTCCTCTCGGTAAAGTTTTCACTGTCTCTAGGATTTCTTCCAGAACTGGTATCTTCTCTAGATCATCTCGATCTTCTTCGGCGAGTCTGCTGGGTGTTCCTTGATTTAAGTATTCTCTTATACTGTCTATATCGGCACCTCCTTCCTCTTTGTATAAAGTGCTATAGAAGTGCCAAAATGCCTCTCTAATTTTGTTACTTTCTGAGATTAAGCCGTCCACTGGATCTGATATTTCACGTATGAAGTTCTGAGATGTTTCTTGCCTCATACGTATGGCGAGTTGATGACCAACTGATTCGCTTACTTCGTAGATTTTCTCGCTATGTGCAGTGGCTTTTTTAACTGCCTTGGTAATAAATGTATTCATAATAGCAGCCTTATCAATTGCTACTTGATATTGAATTTTAGTGAGCTCTTCTACAGTTAAAGAATTATGAGTTGCCCTGATGAGTTCTTCTTCAGAGCCCTGTAGTTTTTCCAATAACAATTTATATTGGTCTCTGGCCAATTTATTAACCCTTATTGAGTATTGTGTAGTTTCCCCTCGGATTCCAGCTTTTAAAGCATCCCACACTATCTCTATAGAGGTACTCCCTATATTATTTTCTAAAAAGGCGGGTATCCATGCTCGCATATGATTACAATAATCTTCTTCAAGAAGCAGGGATTTCTCGAAGGTCCAAAATCTTGGCTTCTGGCCCATTTGTGTTAGCTCTAGGGTGCATACTAGAGGATTGTGATCGGATAGTACTCGAGGCAGTTTTTCTATTTGTGTGGAAGAGCTTAATAACTGTGAAGTAAGAAAATAGTCAAGCCTAGCATGCACCCGGTGTGGATTTGAGAAAAAGGTGTAGCCAGGATCCTGAGGGTTAGAGTTCTGCCACCCATCCAGAAGTCCGTGCATTTGACATAGATTTTTTAGGGCCTTGAACACTTTAGGTTTCCTCCCTTGATACGCCCAGTTATTATTTGTTGACCAGTCTGGGGGTAAATTAATATTGAAGTCCCCACAGATAAGAACTGGTAATGGCCAATGTGCTAATTCGCTAGAGACCTCATTTATCAGGGTAGGATCATCACAGTTGCTTCCATAAATTGAGCAGATGGTAACTAACTGCGTTTGATCAAACTGGCATTCTGTGATTGCCCACCTCCCGAATTTGTCTGCTTTGCATCGTTTAAAACTAAATCCGCCACCTCTAGCTAAGATTGCCACCCCTCTGACACGAGCTCCCTGGGTAGTAGCACAGACTAATTTATACCCTAAAGTTTTTAAAAGATGTAATTGAGAGCCTTCAATATGTGTCTCCTGCAAACATACTATGTTGGGGCCTGTAGTTTGTAGACCCACCGCAACTGCTTGTCTCTTCTTAATGTCATTTAGGCCGCAGATGTTAAGTGACATAATCTTCAGTACCCCCATTTGTTTATGCTACTTATTTTGGAAAGATACTCTCCCATTAAAAGACTGTTAACTAGCTATAAGAAGTAATCTACTGAACTTGCAGCTACAGTTGGGAAACTGGTTTTGTTGTCAAGTTGTGATACCAGGTGGGGTAGTGCGAGGGTTCAGTAAATCATTTTCAGAATGGATGTAAAAATGTGATTGCACAGTGGATTGATGTTTTCCCTATACAATATAACGCACGGGGCACTCAAAGGTGATGGATCTACTGCATTTCTGATGCTGTAGACCTTTGTACTCTAACATTCAGGCGGGCAACTAGAGCCAAATTTCGGGGGGGGAGGGTGGGGGTGCATGCTGAAAAATATTTCGGGGGGGGGGGGGGGGCTAATTCTTCCAACCGTACAGTGGCTGTAAAATGGGGTGGAAACACAGCAAAAGCCTAATTTACAAGTAAATGGTCTTTTAAAGACCTGTTAGGTACTCTGTACGGATGCAATTAGATTGTCGTCAGCCTGCAAAGCTGTGTCAGCTCAGGCTGACACACACGAGGGGGGGGGGCTGAAGCCCCGTGAGCCCAATGGGTGTTGCACGCCTGCTACCAATCCTATGTGACTCTTAGAGTATATCCATCCGTATCCCTTCCTTATGTATATAGAGATCTCTAATCACTAGTATATGCAATAGACCTTTGTACTCTCTACCATTCCTATGTGACTCTTAGAGTATATCCATTTGTATCTCTTCCTTGAGTGACGTTACTATCTGTACATTTGCAATTTTTCTTTCTGTTTGTATCTCTTCCTTGTGTGACTTTACATCTTGTACATTTGCAATTTTTTCTGTTTGTATCTTTTATGTAACGCATGTAATGCTAAATCCTAATGTTTTGCAATTGGTTCTTATGTAAAGCGCTCTGACACCTTCGGGTAACGTTCGCGCTATATAAAATCGCAATAAATAAAAATAAATAAAATAAATACTGTATTTTAATACACTCATCCTTAGGAAAAAATATGGGTAAAAACTGGGCTATCTGTTCCAGGAACTTGTCAGCAGGTGGCAGTAAAAGCACGTTTGTGAGTCTCTGAAAGATACCGATATAACTGCACCGTCATTAGTAGTAGACAATGTATTTCTCCCCAGCATATGCTATCCTGCATTAGTCAGTGCATGTGGTGAAACATAATGGGGCACTTAAAATATTATAATAACATATACATAACAACAAACCCATCTTATTATTTTAAATAATATTTTATACCACACAGACTGGAAATGCAACCCTGCAACTGACCAATCCGCTCATTTGTGTATTTTGATTCCTGTCATGAGAGGGTCGTTTCTCGTTTTAGCCCTTTTCCTGTTCGGATATAATCGCTCTTTTCTCTTAATTCAGGATATCCTATATATTTTGCCCCTTTTAGAGACCTATGTTCTGACCTTTTTACACGCCCGCGCTCTAGGCAATATTCTATTTGAATTCCGTACAGAAAAAACGTCTGACAAAATTGTCAGCTATGTTTTTGTTGGGGATCATTAATGTATTTCTTACGTTCATTCGGAGTTCTTCAGCGACTTCAAAGCATCTTATACCATTGGCCACCCTAAAGAAGCAAAAGCTTGATCAATACGACCTTGTGAACCATACACACGCGTGCCGGTAAAATGCCAAGTGGCAGCACCAGCTTTTTTCGTGCAATAATGGTTAAACTCACGTGTACATTCCATTATTTGCCGCATATTAACAGATGCTAATACAAAATGTTACTAGCTAAAACGGATTAACAACTAATAGAAATGCGAATCATAGTTTGGCAAAGGCTAGCTGGTCAACTTTCTTTATTGCTATATTCAGATATTGAACTCGTGCCAGTCAGGTGCAATAGCGTGTAAAAGCAATTTAACACTGTTGACAGTCAACTGCTACTCTGAAGATTAAACAACACAACAATCTAGATTAGGGCTCTTCATTGGATTAAGTCTTACCTTGCAGACAGAGCCCATCTGCTCATCTCCTGTGGTTGCTTTCCTGTATGGCTCGATGATCACATCTCTTCTCATCAACGTCTAACAATTCCAACTCTTGCGACTCATCACTTCTAATTATATGCTAGAACTATGCTTACAATACCGATATATTCCTAAAACTGGACCCCCGACCTCCCCCACCGAACCCCAACCCAACATGGCCTGGACTACCCAGAACTAGATCAGTGCTTCCAGGCAGTAGAATAGAGGATACTACACATCCTTTTTGAGCTGACCTACTAAAAAATCCTGATCCACATCTAGGGATCATGACGAAAATATGATTATTCTGCGTCATTGCCGAAGGAGGTTGGACCGCTTTAAACTCCTTGACTAAAGTAAAGGACCTGAGTTTGGCCATTGACACTAACGTCTTTCTGGGGGAAACTGCGTGGGTTTAAACTTTTTAGTCCTGATGTCCCAGAGCTGGACCTTTTACGTTTTCATTTTTTTTGCCCCCATATGACCTCCGTAGCTTAAGCAACCTCTCGGTCTGATCCACCTCTGCTGCTCATAACTTGGGGGTCCAGTCTCAGATGATGTTCTCATGAGAACCAACCAGTACAACACATTGGACACTATATAGCAGTCTAATCAGGTTCTAAAAGATTTCAAAATATCCTAAGCTCAATTCTTTCTCTGTAGACATGAACCTTCTGATCTAAATCCCTAAAGAATCCCACTGAGTTCCACCAGGCTCTCCAAGTGGGGTGGTACCACCTGACGCCATAACTTACAAATCTCCCTCCTTGCCAAAAGGATAAAATAAAACACCAATTTATTCTGCATCCCCGGAAGGTCTATCGCCCCTTCGGGTATCAATATAGTGCCAAACAAGATAACAGAAGGGCTTACAACCACCTCTATGCCCAGGACCTTTTACGATGCCTGAGAAACTGGGTCAAATCAGCACTTGACTCTCTTGATAGCACTGGTCAAGCAGTCTAAAGCTTCTCAGGGGGAGGTAGGGTTGTGGAACATTGTAGGACCCTATTGTAATTTTCCCGATTCATGCCCTTATATAGGTATAAATCACTATATCCTTATATAGGCATAAGCATCATAGCCATATTTAGACATAGCTTATGCAGTCTAAATACGGCAGGGCTACTTCCACTAGTTCCGAAAATCTACAACGATTTCATGGGAAACTCGGCTTCAGCAGCTAGGGACTTCCCCTTGACCGAATACTGACTTATCCAAGAACTCCTGGAGTTTTCAAAGAACTGAGAGTCTTTAATGACGTACGTTATTATGTCTACCTTTACGTCAATCTCGGCAACTTCAAGGTTTAAATATGCCCACACTTGCCATAGCAAACACACTGTGGTTTGGAGCAGTTCAACTATCTACTTGCCCGACGCGCCTTGCTACTGCAAGTACCGAAGGAAGCCGACCCTCCAGCAGACGCACTGAGAGAGATACTGTCTTTTCTCTTGCCGAGAAATCCAGCTCCAGTGTTTCCAAGCTACCCTGGCTGGTTGTTGGGAAATCGAGTCCTGAGCCTGACGTTCTACATTCCTAATCAAGGTGCAGAGCTGATTAGACCCTAAGAGAAATCTTGGACAGATTCTTGGCAAAGAATAGTACATTTATGCTACACCTTACTTATTTCTTCCCTCGTACTAAGCTTAGGCTAGGTACATTGGGGTAGGCGTATTCTAGAAGCACCAGTTGAGTACTTTTAGCCTCTGTTATTTATATATTTATCTATGAAAACATGATAGCTGATAGTCAGAAACCGGTCCTAGGATACTTGATTCCGGTCCAGGGAAGACATGGCTTGGCAGTTCGGGCTGGACTGTTCCCATGAGGCACAGGGTCAAGGCTGATTGCATATGGCCCTGTCTGAACTGGGGTGGTGTGGAGTGCAAAAAAACAATGGATTTAGGCCCAGATCTCTGTACTGGGTGAATGTATGAAATTGTTCTGCATTCTGTCCATCAACTGTTGTTTTTTGATTTGTCACCCCGAGTGGGACGGGTATGCTCAGACGTGAGTCCCGTGCTCTCCACACCACTGGAGTCAAGCTATCCTGACTGATGACGGCTGATAGCCAGAAACCGGTCCTAGGATGCTTGATTCTGCTCCAGGGAAGACATGTCTTGGCAGTTCGGGCTGGACCGTTCCCATGAGGCACAGGGTCAAGGCTGATTTGTATATGGCCATGTCTGAACTGGGGTGGTGTGGAGTGCAAAAAAATGGTGGATTTAGGCTCAGATTTCATGTTGACAATATTGATCATTTGATGATTCACATGAAGGAAACATGAAAACATTTAAATGAAAACCTTCAAATAAACCCTACAACCTTGATAATTGGAATCGTTTATTGAACTTTTTCGGAATCTATTGTGTTACCCAGCACATGGAACCAAATAAGTGTGCCCACCACAGGGATGCGCCTACACCCCAGTAGCGCACTCAACTTCTCAATTATTCAGGACGCACCAGACCCTCCCCGCTCCCGCCTCCCAGCTGCTCCGCCCACCCGCGCACTTCGCCTTAAATGGCGACCGTGCAAACGCGCAGCGGTCACGCGCAGCGGGCGCGCCGATTGTGCGCCGAAGGCGCGCCAAAGGTAAGCCCGTCTGCGCCCGTCCGCGACCGGATCGCGACCAGCGCCAGGACCCCTGGCCCCCGAAGACCCCGACCGACCCGCCTGACGTACTCCGCCGCCACCCTCATCGCACTCAACACCGGCCGACTCCCAGAATGCCATCAAGCCACACCACGACGCACCCACGGACCCTTCAGCTGCCACGCCTGCAAGTTCACCTGCATCCGGACCTGCCTCGCTCCAGCACCCGCCAAGTCGAACACCAGCAGCACCCACCTCAAGTGCATCCTGCTCAACACCCGCTCCGTCCACAGACACGCCATCGAACTCTGGAACCTTCTAGACGCCACAGCCCCTGACGTGGCCTTCCTCACGGAGACATGGATGAACGCCTCTTCAGCTCCCGACATCGCCATCGCTATCCCAGAGGGCTACAAGATCATCCGGAGGGATCGCAACGCCAACCAGATGGGAGAAGGCATCGCCATCATCCACAGGAACACCATCCGTCTTACGACCAACACTGACAACACCCTGACCAGCGCCGAACACCTGCATTTCCAGATCCACATCAACCCGAACACCACCCTCAGAGGCACCCTGATCTACCGACCCTCTGGACCACGCACACAATTCAGCGAGGACATCGCCGACTTCGTCAGCCCGCATGCCCTCCCCTCCGCTGACTACATCCTCCTGGGGGACCTCAATTTCCACCTGGAGAACAACAACGACCGCAACACCAGCACCCTGCTCGACAACCTCGCCAATCTTGGACTCAAGCAACTGGTGTCCACCCCCACCCACCTCGCCGGACACACACTCGACGCAGTCTTCTCTTCCAGCACAGACATCGCCTTCAGCCACGCCACAGAGCTTCAATGGACGGACCACAGCTGCGTCCACTTCACCTTCAAGAGAACGACGACCCACCACCACCAGCAACAGGCCGCCCGCATAAGCTGGAACAAGATCACAGCAGACCAGCTCGCCACCTCCCTGAGCCAGCACCCTCCTGCCAGCTCAGCGAACCCCAGTCAGGCCGCCGACAACCTCACGAAGTGGATCAGCAACTGCGCGGACGAACTCGCCCCTCTGAGGACCCCGCCCAGCAGACCCGGCAGCAAGAAAGCCCCGTGGTTCACCGACGAACTCAAGAGCTCCAAGAAGAACTGCCGAGCCCTCGAGAAAGTCTGTAGAAGGGAACCTACACCGGACAACAGGACCTCCTTCAAGCTTGCCACCCGGAAGCACCACCAGCTGATCCGCGCCGCCAAGAAAACAGCATTCAAGGACCGGTTGGACAACAACGCACACAACTGCAAGGAACTCTTCAACATCGTGAAAGAGCTTTCCAACCCCAGCACAGGAAACAACGACATCACCCCATCGCAAGACCTCTGTAACTCCCTCGCTTCATACTTCCACAACAAGATCGCGGACATACACAACAGCTTCAACAACCAACCAACGCACACCATGACCGAACAACCACCCCCCACCACCACCCTCCACGCCTGGACCCCGATCAGCACCGAAGACACCATCCGCACGATGAACTCCATCCACTCCGGATCACCGACCGACCCCTGCCCTCACCACGTCTTCAACAAGGCCGACGCTCTCATCGCACCCCACCTGCGAGACATCATCAACACATCCTTCGACACCGCCACCTTCCCTGAGAGCTGGAAACACGCCGAACTCAGCGCTCTGCTCAAGAAACCAACAGCGGACCCCACCGAACTCAAGAACTACCGCCCCATCTCGCTCCTCCCGTTTCCTGCGAAAGTCATCGAGAAGACCGTCAACAAGCAGATGGCCGCCTTCCTCGAGACGAACGGATCCCTCGACCCCTCACAGTCCGGCTTCCGAGCCAATCACAGCACCGAGACCGCCCTCATCGCCGCCACCGATGACATCCGAGCCCTGATGGACAATGGAGAAACAGCGGCCCTCATCCTCCTAGACCTCTCCGCGGCATTCGACACGGTCTGCCACCGCACCCTAGTACAGCGCCTCAGCAACATCGGAATCCAGGACAAGGCGCTGGAATGGATCATCTCCTTCCTCGACGGAGGAACACAGAGAGTCCGCCTACCACCGTACAAGTCAGAGGCCTCCGAAGTCATCTGCGGCGTCCCTCAAGGATCATCTCTGAGCCCCACCCTCTTCAACGTCTACATGAGCCCCCTCGTGGCCATCGTACGCAAACACAACCTCAGCATAATCTCCTACGCCGACGACACCCAGCTGATCCTCTCCCTGACCAACGACCCCGCCTCCGCCAGAGCCAACCTGCACGAAGGGATGAAAGAGGTAGCCGAGTGGATGGCGACCAGCCGCCTGAAACTGAACTCTGACAAGACGGAGGTCCTCATCCTGGGCTCTTCACCCTCCGCCTGGGACGACTCCTGGTGGCCTCCCGCCCTGGGCGCCGCACCCAAACCGACAGACCATGCACGCAACCTGGGCTTCATCCTGGACTCCTCCCTCTCCATGACCAGGCAAGTCAACAACGTCTCCTCGGCGTGCTTCAACATCCTACGCATGCTACGGAAGATCTTCTGGTGGATCCCCACCGAGACCAGGAAGACCGTCACCCAGGCCCTCGTCACCAGCCGACTGGACTACGGCAACGCCCTCTACGCCGGTACCACCGCCAAGATCCAGAAGAGACTCCAGCGGATCCAGAATGCCTCAGCCAGACTCATCCTCGACATCCCACGAACCAGCCACATCACCGGACACCTGAGAGACCTTCACTGGCTCCCCGTCAACAAAAGAATCACCTTCCGCCTCCTCACCCACGCACACAAAGCCCTACACGACCAAGGCCCGAGCTACCTCAACAGCCGGATCAACTTCTACGCTCCCAAACGCCACCTCCGATCAGCCAACCACGCCCTCGCCGCCGTCCCCCGCATCCGAAGAGCGACTACAGGAGGAAGGTCCTTCTCCTACCTGGCCGCCAAGACCTGGAACTCCCTCCCGACCGACCTGCGCCTGACCCAAGACCACCTCTCCTTCAGGAAGAAGCTGAAGACCTGGCTGTTGGAGCAGTAGCGCCCCTCTCCCCCCCCCCCCCCCCCCCCCCCCCAGGCGCCTTGAGACCCTACAGGTATGTAGCGCGCTCTATAAGTGTCATTGATTGATTGATTGTTTGATTGATTGATTGAACAGTTGCGTCACCTATAGGAGCACCTTTAAATTCAATTACCTTCACCCCACTTTCCTCTAACTAGATCTTCAAAGCCCACGCTGTGCGCCGTGCCTACCTTTCCTGATGACGGCTGATAGCCAGAAACCGGTCCTAGGATTCTTGATTCCCGTCCAGGGAAGACATGGCTTGGCAGTTCGGGCTGGACTGTTCCAATGAGGCACAGGGTCAAGGCTGATTTGTATATGGCCATGTCTGAACTGGGGTGGTGTTGAGTGCAAAAAAACTATTGATTTAGGCCCAGATCTCTGTACTGGGATGAATGTATAACATTTTTCTGCATTCTGTCCATCAACTGTTGTTTTTGCATTTGTCACTCCGAGTGGGACGGGTATGCTCAGACGTGAGTCCCGTGCTCTCCACACCACTGGAGTCAAGCTATCCTGGCTGATGATGGCTGATAGCCAGAAACCGGTCCTAGGATGCTTGATTCTGCTCCAAGGAAGACATGGCTTGGCAGTTCGGGCTGGACTGTTCCCATGAGGCACAGGGTCAAGGCTGATTTGCATATGGCCATGTCTGAACTGGGGTGGTGTGGAGTGCAAAAAAACGATGGATTTAGGCCCAGATCTCTGTACTGGGGTGAATGTATGACATTGTTCTGCATTCTGTCCATGAACTGTTGTTTTTACATTTGTCACCCCGAGTGGGACGGGTATGCTCAGACGTGAGTCCCGTGCTCTCCACACCACTGGAGTCAAGCTATCCTGGCTGATGACGGCTGATAGCCAGAATCCGGTCCTAGGATGCTTGATTCCGGTCCAGGGAAGACATGGCTTGGCAGTTCGGGTGGACTGTTCCCATGAGGCACAGGGTCAAGGCTGATTTGTATATGGCCATGTCTAAACTGGGGTGGTGTGGAGTGCAAAAAAAACGGTGGATGTAGGCTCAGATCTCTGTACTGGGGTGAATGTTTGACCTTTTTCTGCATTCTGTGCATCAACTGTTGTTTTTGCATTTGTCACTCCGAGTGGGACGGGTATGCTCAGACGTGAGTCCTGTGCTCTCCACACCACTGGAGTCAAGCTATCCTGGCTGATGACGGCTGATGATAGCCAGACACCGGTCCTAGGATGCTTGATTCTGCTCCAGGGAAGACATGGCTTGGCAGTTCGGGCTGGACTGTTCCCATGAGGCACAGGGTCAAGGTTGATTTGCATATGGCCATGTCTGTAGAGGGGTGGTGTGGAGTGCAAAAAAACGATGGATTTAGGCCCAGATCTCTGTACTGGGGTGAATGTATGACATTGGCCATGTCTGAACAGGGGTGGTCAGACGTGAGTCCCGTGCTCTCCACACCACTGGAGTCAAGCTATCCTGGCTGATGACGGCTGATAGCCAGAAACCGGTCCTAGGATGCTTGATTCTGGTCCAGGGAAGACATGGCTTGGCAGTTCCGGCTGGACTGTTCCCATGAGGCACAGGGTCAAGGCTGATTTGTATATGGCAATGTCTGAACTGGGGTGGTGTGGAGTGCAAAAAAACTGATGGATTTAGGCCCAGATCTCTGTACTGGGGTGAATGTATGACATTGTTCTGCATTCTGTCAATCAACTGTTGTTTTTGCATTTGTCACCCCGAGTGGGACGGGTATTCTCAGACGTGAGTCCTGTGCTCTCCACACCACTGGAGTCAAGCTATCCTGGCTGATGACGGCTGATGATAGCCAGAAACCGGTCCTAGGATGCTAGATTCTGCTCCAGGGAGGACATGGCTTGGCAGTTCGGGCTGGACTGTTCCCATGAGGCACAGGGTCAAGGCTGATTTGCATATGGCCATGTCTGAACAGGGGTGGTGTGGAGTGCAAAACAACAATGGATTTAGGCCCAGATCTCTGTACTGGTGAATGTATTTAATTGTTCTGCAATTTGTCCATCAACTGTTGTTTTTGCATTTGTCACCCCGAGTGGGACCGGTATGCTCAGACGTGAGTCCCGTGCTCTCCACACCACTGGAGTCAAGCTATCCTGGCTGATGACGGCTGATAGCCAGAAACCGGTCCTAGGATGCTTGATTCCGGTCCAGGGAAGACATGGCTTGGCAGTTCGGGCTGGACTGTTCCCATGAGGCTCAGGGTCAAGGCTGATTTGTATATGGCAATGTCTGAACTGGGGTGGTGTGGAGTGCAAAAAAAACGATGGATTTAGGCCCAGATCTCTGTACTGGGGTGAATGTATGTTATTGTTCTGCATTCTGTCCATCAACTGTTGTTTTTGCATTTGTCACCCCGAGTGGGACGGGTATGCTCAGACGTGAGTCCCGTGCTCTCCACACCACTGGAGTCAAGCTATCCTGGCTGATGACGGCTGATAGCCAGAAACCGGTCCTAGGATGCTGAATTCCGGTCCAGGGAAGACATGACTTGGCAGTTCGGGCTGGACTGTTCCCATGAGGCACAGGGTCAAGGCTGACTTGCATATGGCCATGTCTGAACTGGGGTGGTGTGGAGTGCAAAAACACTATTGATTTAGGCCCAGATCTCTGTACTGGGTTGAATGTATGAAATTTTTCTGCATTCTGTCCATCAACTGTTGTTTTTGCATTTGTCTCTCCGAGTGGGACGGTTATGCTCAGACGTGAGTCCTGTGCTCTCCACACTACTGGAGTCAAGCTATCCTGGCTGATGACGGCTGATAGCCAGAAACTGGTTCTAGGATGCTTGATTCCGGTCCAGGGAAGACATGGCTTGGCAGTTCGGGCTGGACAGTTCCCATGAGGCACAGAGTCAAGGCTGATTTGCATATGGCCATGTCTGAACTGGGGTGGTGTGGAATGCAAAAAAACGGTGGATGTAGGCTCAGATCTCTGTACTGGGGTGAATGTATGACCTTTTTCTGCATTCTGTCCATCAACTGTTGTTTTTGCATATGTCACTCCGAGTGGGACGGGTATGCTCAGACGTGAGTCCTGTGCTCTCCACACCACTGGAGTCAAGCTATCCTGGCTGATGACGGCTGATGATAGCCAGAAACCGGTCCTAGGATGCTTGATTCTGCTCCAGGGAAGACATGGCTTGGCAGTTCGAGCTGGACTGTTCCCATGAGGCACAGGGTCAAGGCTGATTTGCATATGGCCATGTCTGTAGAGGGGTGGTGTGGAGTGCAAAAAAACGATGGATTTAGGCCAAGATCTCTGTACTGGGCGAATGTATGAAATTGTTCTGCATTCTGTCCATCAACTGTTGTTTTTGCATTTGTCACCCCGAGTGGGATGGGTATGCTCAGACGTGAGTCCCGTGCTCTCCACACCACTGGAGTCAAGCTATCCTGGCTGATGACGGCTGATAGCCAGAAACCGGTCCTAGGATGCTTGAGTCGGTCCAGGGAAGACATGGCTTGGCAGTTCGGGCTGGACTGTTCCCATGAGGCACAGGGTCAAGGCTGATTTGTATATGGCAATGTCTGAACTGGGGTGGTGTGGAGTGCAAAAAAACTGATGGATTTAGGCCCAGATCTCTGTACTGGGGTGAATGTATGACATTGTTCTGAATTCTGTCCATCAACTGTTTTTTTTGCATTTGTCACCCCGAGTGGGACGGGTATGCTGAGACGTGAGTCCTGTGCTCTCCACACCACTGGAGTCAAGCTATCATGGCTGATGACGGCTGATGATAGCCAGAAACCAGTCCTAGGATGCTTGATTCTGCTCCAGGGAAGACATGGCTTGGCAGTTCGGGCGGACTGTTCCCATGAGGCACAGGGTCAAGGCTGATTTGCATATGGCCATGTCTGAACAGGGGTGGTGTGGAGTGTAAAAAAACAATGGATTTAGGCCCAGATCTCTGTACTGGTGAATGTATTTAATTGTTCTGCAATTTGTCCATCAACTGTTGTTTTTGCATTTGTCACCCGAGTGGGACCGGTATGCTCAGACGTGAGTCCCGTGCTCTCCACACCACTGGAGTCAAGCTATCCTGGCTGATGACGGCTGATAGCCAGAAACCGGTCCTAGGATGCTTGATTCCGGTCCAGGGAAGACATGGCTTGGCAGTTCGGGCTGGACTGTTCCCATGAGGCTCAGGGTCAAGGCTGATTTGTATATGGCAATGTCTGAACTGGGGTGGTGTGGAGTGCAAAAAAAACGATGGATTTAGGCCCAGATCTCTGTACTGGGGTGAATGTATGTTATTGTTCTGCATTCTGTCCATCAACTGTTGTTTTTGCATTTGTCACCCCGAGTGGGACGGGTATGCTCAGACGTGAGTCCCGTGCTCTCCACACCACTGGAGTCAAGCTATCCTGGCTGATGACGGCTGATAGCCAGAAACCGGTCCTAGGATGCTGAATTCCGGTCCAGGGAAGACATGACTTGGCAGTTCGGGCTGGACTGTTCCCATGAGGCACAGGGTCAAGGCTGACTTGCATATGGCCATGTCTGAACTGGGGTGGTGTGGAGTGCAAAAACACTATTGATTTAGGCCCAGATCTCTGTACTGGGTTGAATGTATGAAATTTCTCTGCATTCTGTCCATCAACTGTTGTTTTTGCATTCGTCTCTCCGAGTGGGACGGTTATGCTCAGACGTGAGTCCTGTGCTCTCCACACTACTGGAGTCAAGCTATCCTGGCTGATGACGGCTGATAGCCAGAAACTGGTCCTAGGATGCTTGATTCCGGTCCAGGGAAGACATGGCTTGGCAGTTCGGGCTGGACAGTTCCCATGAGGCACAGAGTCAAGGCTGATTTGCATATGGCCATGTCTGAACTGGGGTGGTGTGGAATGCAAAAAAACGGTGGATGTAGGCTCAGATCTCTGTACTGGGGTGAATGTATGACCTTTTTCTGCATTCTGTCCATCAACTGTTGTTTTTGCATTTGTCACTCCGAGTGGGACGGGTATGCTCAGACGTGAGTCCTGTGCTCTCCACACCACTGGAGTCAAGCTATCCTGGCTGATGACGGCTGATGATAGCCAGAAACCGGTCCTAGGATGCTTGATTCTGCTCCAGGGAAGACATGGCTTGGCAGTTCGAGCTGGACTGTTCCCATGAGGCACAGGGTCAAGGCTGATTTGCATATGGCCATGTCTGTAGAGGGGTGGTGTGGAGTGCAAAAAAACGATGGATTTAGGCCAAGATCTCTGTACTGGGCGAATGTATGAAATTGTTCTGCATTCTGTCCATCAACTGTTGTTTTTGCATTTGTCACCCCGAGTGGGATGGGTATGCTCAGACGTGAGTCCCGTGCTCTCCACACCACTGGAGTCAAGCTATCCTGGCTGATGACGGCTGATAGCCAGAAACCGGTCCTAGGATGCTTGAGTCGGTCCAGGGAAGACATGGCTTGGCAGTTCGGGCTGGACTGTTCCCATGAGGCACAGGGTCAAGGCTGATTTGTATATGGCAATGTCTGAACTGGGGTGGTGTGGAGTGCAAAAAAACTGATGGATTTAGTCCCAGATCTCTGTACTGGGGTGAATGTATGACATTGTTCTGAATTCTGTCCATCAACTGTTTTTTTTGCATTTGTCACCCCGAGTGGGACGGGTATGCTCAGACGTGAGTCCTGTGCTCTCCACACCACTGGAGTCAAGCTATCATGGCTGATGACGGCTGATGATAGCCAGAAACCAGTCCTAGGATGCTTGATTCTGCTCCAGGGAAGACATGGCTTGGCAGTTCGGGCGGACTGTTCCCATGAGGCACAGGGTCAAGGCTGATTTGCATATGGCCATGTCTGAACAGGGGTGGTGTGGAGTGCAAAAAAACAATGGATTTAGGCCCAGATCTCTGTACTGGTAAATGTATTTAATTGTTCTGCAATTTGTCCATCAACTGTTGTTTTTGCATTTGTCACCGCGAGTGGGACCGGTATGCTCAGACGTGAGTCCCGTGCTCTCCACACCACTGGAGTCAAGCTATCCTGGCTGGTGACGGCTAATAGCCAGAAACTGGTCCTAGGATGCTTGATTCTGCTCCAGGGAAGACATGGCTTGGCAGTTCGGGCTGGACTGTTCCCATGAGGCACAGGGTTAAGGCTGATTTGCATATGGCCATGTCTGTAGAGGGGTGGTGTGGAGTGCAAAAAAACTGATGGATTTAGGCCCAGATCTCTGTACTGGGGTGAATGTATGACATTGTTCTGCTTTCTGTCCATCAACTGTTGTTTTTGCATTTGTCACCCCGAGTGGGACGGGTATGCTCAGACGTGGGTCCCGTGCTCTCCACACCACTGGAGTCAAGCTATCCTGGCTGATCACGGCTGATAGCCAGAAACCGGTCCTAGGATGCTTGATTCCGGTCCAGGGAAGACATGGCTTGGCAGTTCGGGCTGGACTGTTTCCATGAGGCACAGGGTCAAGGCTGATTTGTATATGGCAATGTCTGAACTGGGGTGGTGTGGAGTGCAAAAAAACTGATGGATTTAGGCCCAGATCTCTGTACTGGGGTGAATGTATGACATTGTTCTGCTTTCTGTCCATCAACTGTTGTTTTTGCATTTGTCACCCCGAGTGGGACGGGTATTCTCAGACGTGAGTCCTGTGCTCTCCACACCACTGGAGTCAAGCTATCCTGGCTGATGACGGCTGATGATAGCCAGAAACCGGTCCTAGGATGCTTGATTCTGCTCCAGGGAAGACATGGCTTGGCAGTTCGGGCTGGACTGTTCCCATGAGGCACAGGGTCAAGGCTGATTTGCATATGGCCATGTCTGTAGAGGGGTGGTGTGGAGTGCAAAAAAACTGATGGATTTAGGCCCAGATCTCTGTACTGGGGTGAATGTATGACATTGTTCTGCTTTCTGTCCATCAACTGTTGTTTTTGCATTTGTCACCCCGAGTGGGACGGGTATGCTCAGACGTGGGTCCCGTGTTCTCCACACCACTGGAGTCAAGCTATCCTGGCTGATCACGGCTGATAGCCAGAAACCGGTCCTAGGATGCTTGATTCCGGTCCAGGGAAGACATGGCTTGGCAGTTCGGGCTGGACTGTTTCCATGAGGCACAGGGTCAAGGCTGATTTGTATATGGCAATGTCTGAACTGGGGTGGTGTGGAGTGCAAAAAAACTGATGGATTTAGGCCCAGATCTCTGTACTGGGGTGAATGTATGACATTGTTCTGCTTTCTATCCATCAACTGTTGTTTTTGCATTTGTCACCCCGAGTGGGACGGGTATTCTCAGACTTGAGTCCTGTGCTCTCCACACCACTGGAGTCAAGCTATCCTGGCTGATGACGGCTGATGATAGCCAGAAACCGGTCCTAGGATGCTTGATTCTGCTCCAGGGAAGACATGGCTTGGCAGTTCGGGCTGGACTGTTCCCATGAGGCACAGGGTCAAGGCTGATTTGCATATGGCCATGTCTGAACAGGGGTGGTGCGGAGTGCAAAAAAACAATGGATTTAGGCCCAGATCTCTGTACTGGTAAATGTATTTAATTGTTCTGCAATTTGTCCATCAACTGTTGTTTTTGCATTTGTCACCGCGAGTGGGACCGGTATGCTCAGACGTGAGTCCCGTGCTCTCCACACCACTGGAGTCAAGCTATCCTGGCTGATGACGGCTAATAGCCAGAAACTGGTCCTAGGATGCTTGATTCTGCTCCAGGGAAGACATGGCTTGGCAGTTCGGGCTGGACTGTTCCCATGAGGCACAGGGTCAAGGCTGATTTGCATATGGCCATGTCTGTAGTGGGGTGGTGTGGAGTGCAAAAAAACTGATGGATTTAGGCCCAGATCTCTGTACTGGGGTGAATGTATGACATTGTTCTGCTTTCTGTCCATCAACTGTTGTTTTTGCATTTGTCACCCCGAGTGGGACGGGTATGCTCAGACGTGGGTCCCGTGCTCTCCACACCACTGGAGTCAAGCTATCCTGGCTGATCACGGCTGATAGCCAGAAACCGGTCCTAGGATGCTTGATTCCGGTCCAGGGAAGACATGGCTTGGCAGTTCGGGCTGGACTGTTTCCATGAGGCACAGGGTCAAGGCTGATTTGTATATGGCAATGTCTGAACTGGGGTGGTGTGGAGTGCAAAATAACTGATGGATTTAGGCCCAGATCTCTGTACTGGGGTGAATGTATGACATTGTTCTGCTTTCTGTCCATCAACTGTTGTTTTTGCATTTGTCACCCCGAGTGGGATGGGTATTCTCAGACTTGAGTCCTGTGCTCTCCACACCACTGGAGTCAAGCTATCCTGGCTGATGACGGCTGATGATAGCCAGAAACCGGTCCTAGGATGCTTGATTCTGCTCCAGGGAAGACATGACTTGGCAGTTCGGGCTGGACTGTTCCCATGAGGCACAGGGTCAAGGCTGATTTGCATATGGCCATGTCTGAACAGGGGTGGTGCGGAGTGCAAAAAAACAATGGATTTAGGCCCAGATCTCTGTACTGGTAAATGTATTTAATTGTTCTGCAATTTGTCCATCAACTGTTGTTTTTGCATTTGTCACCGCGAGTGGGACCGGTATGCTCAGACGTGAGTCCCGTGCTCTCCACACCACTGGAGTCAAGCTATCCTGGCTGATGACGGCTAATAGCCAGAAACTGGTCCTAGGATGCTTGATTCTGCTCCAGGGAAGACATGGCTTGGCAGTTCGGGCTGGACTGTTCCCATGAGGCACAGGGTCAAGGCTGATTTGCATATGGCCATGTCTGTAGAGGGGTGGTGTGGAGTGCAAAAAAACTGATGGATTTAGGCCCAGATCTCTGTACTGGGGTGAATGTATGACATTGTTCTGCTTTCTGTCCATCAACTGTTGTTTTTGCATTTGTCACCCCGAGTGGGACGGGTATTCTCAGACGTGAGTCCTGTGCTCTCCACACCACTGGAGTCAAGCTATCCTGGCTGATGACGGCTGATGATAGCCAGAAACTGGTCCTAGGATGCTTGATTCTGCTCCAGGGAAGACATGGCTTGGCAGTTCGGGCTGGACTGTTCCCATGAGGCACAGGGTCAAGGCTGATTTGCATATGGCCATGTCTGTAGAGGGGTGGTGTGGAGTGCAAAAAAACTGATGGATTTAGGCCCAGATCTCTGTACTGGGGTGAATGTATGACATTGTTCTGCTTTCTGTCCATCAACTGTTGTTTTTGCATTTGTCACCCCGAGTGGGACGGGTATGCTCAGACGTGGGTCCCGTGCTCTCCACACCACTGGAGTCAAGCTATCCTGGCTGATCACGGCTGATAGCCAGAAACCGGTCCTAGGATGCTTGATTCCGGTCCAGGGAAGACATGGCTTGGCAGTTCGGGCTGGACTGTTTCCATGAGGCACAGGGTCAAGGCTGATTTGTATATGGCAATGTCTGAACTGGGGTGGTGTGGAGTGCAAAAAAACTGATGGATTTAGGCCCAGATCTCTGTACTGGGGTGAATGTATGACATTTTTCTGCTTTCTGTCCATCAAATGTTGTGTTTGCATTTGTCACCCCGAGTGGGACGGGTATTCTCAGACGTGAGTCCTGTGCTCTCCACACCACTGGAGTCAAGCTATCCTGGCTGATGACGGCTGATGATAGCCAGAAACCGGTCCTAGGATGCTTGATTCTGCTCCAGGGAAGACATGGCTTGGCAGTTCGGGCTGGACTGTTCCCATGAGGCACAGGGTCAAGGCTGATTTGCATATGGCCATGTCTGAACAGGGGTGGTGTGGAGTGCAAAAAAACAATGGATTTAGGCCCAGATCTTTGTACTGGTGAGTGTATTTAATTGTTCTGCAATTTGTCCATCAACTGTTGCTTTTGCATTTGTCACCCCGAGTGGGACCGGTATGCTCAGACGTGAGTCCCGTGCTCTCCACACCACTGGAGTCAAGCTATCCTGGCTGATGACGGCTGATAGCCAGAAACCGGTCCTAGCATGCTGAATTCCGGTCCAGGGAAGACATGACTTGGCAGTTCGGGCTGGACTGTTCACATGAGGCACAGGGTCAAGGCTGATTTGCATATGGCCATGTTTGAACTGGGATGGTGTGGAGTGCAAAAACACTATTGTTTTAGGCCCAGATCTCTGTACTGGGATGAATGTAAGACATTTATCTGCATTCTGTCCATCAACTGTTGTTTTTGCATTTGTCACTCCGAGTGGGACGGGTATGCTCAGACGTGAGTCCCGTGCTATTCACACCACTGAAGTCAAGCAACCCTGGCTGATGATGGCTGATTGCCAGAAACCGGTCCTAGGATGCTTGATTCTGCTCCAGGGAAGACATGGCGTGGCAGTTCGGGCTTGACTGTTCCCATGAGGCACAGGGTCAAGGCTGATTTGCATATGGCCATGTTTGAACTGGGATGGTGTGGAGTGCAAAAAACAATGGATTTAGGCCCAGATCTCTGTACTGGGGTGAATGTATGACATTGTTCTGCATTCTGTCCATCAACTGTTGTTTTTGCATTTGTCACTCCGAGTGAGACGGGTATGCTCAGACGTGAGTCCCATGCTCTCCACACCACTGGAGTCAAGCTATCCTGGCTGATGACGGCTGATAGCCAGAAACCGGTCCTAGGATGCTAGTTTCCGGTCCAGGGAAGACATGGCTTGGCAGTTTGGCCTGGACTGTTCTCATGAGGCACAGGGTCAAGGCTGATTTGTATATGGCCATGTCTGTGGGGTGGTGTGGAGAGCAAAACAACGATGGATTTAGGCCCAGATCTCAGTACTGGGGTGAATGTATGACGTTGTTCTGCATTTTGTCCATCAACTGTTGTTTTGGCATTTGTCACCCCGAGTGGGACGGGTATGCTCAGACGTGAGTCCTGTGCTCTCCATACCACTGGAGTCAAGCTATCCTGGCTGATGACGGCTGATAGCCAGAAACCGGTCCTAGGATGCTTGATTCCGCTCCAGGGAAGACATGGCTTGGCAGTTCGGGCTGGACTGTTCCCATGACGTACAGTGTGAAGGCTGATTTGCAAATGGCCATGTCTGAACTGGTGTGGTGTGGAGTGCAAAAAAACGGTGGATTTAGGCTCAGATCTCTGTACAAGGCTGAATGTATGACATTTTTCTGCATTCTGTCCATCAAATGTTGTTTTTGCATTTGTCACTACGAGTGGGACGGGTATGCTCAGACGTGAATCCCGTGCTCTCCACACCACTGGAGTCAAGCTATCCTGGCTGATGACGGCTGATAGCCAGAAACCGGTCCTAGGATGCTTGATTCTGCTCCAGGGAAGACATGGCTTGGCAGTTCATGCTGGACTGTTCCCATGAGGTACAGGGTCAAGGCTGATTTGTATATGGCCATGTCTGAACTGGGGTGGTGTGGAGTGCAAAAAAACGGTGGATTTAGGCTCAGATCTCTGTACGAGGCTGAATGTATGACATTTTTCTGCATTCTGTCCATCAAATGTTGTTTTTGCATTTGTCACTACGAGTGGGACGGGTATGCTCAGACGTGAATCCCGTGCTCTCCACATCACTGGAGTCAAGCTATCCTGGCTGATGATGGCTGATAGCCGGAAACCGGTCCTAGGATGCTTGATTCCGGTCCAGGGAAGACATGGCTTGGCAGTTCGGGCTGGACTGTTCCCATGAGGCACAGGGTCAAGGCAGATTTGCATATGGCCATGTCTGAACTGTGGTGTTATGGAGTGCAAAAAAACGATGGATTTAGGCCCAGATCTCTGTACTGGGGTGAATGTATGACATTGCTCTGCATTCTGTCCATCAACTGTTGTTTTTGCATTTTGTCACCCCGAGTGGGACTGGTATGCTCAGACGTGAGTCCCGTGCTCTCCATACCACTGGAGTCAAGCTATCCTGGCTGATGACGGCTGATAGCCAGAAACCGGTCCTAGGATGCTTGAGTCGGTCCAGGGAAGACATGGCTTGGCAGTTCGGGCTGGACTGTTCCCATGAGGCACAGGGTCAAGGCTGATTTGTATATGGCAATGTCTGAACTGGGGTGGTGTGGAGTGCAAAAAAACTGATGGATTTAGGCCCAGATCTCTGTACTGGGGTGAATGTATGACATTGTTCTGAATTCTGTCCATCAACTGTTTTTTTTGCATTTGTCACCCCGAGTGGGACGGGTATGCTCAGACGTGAGTCCTGTGCTCTCCACACCACTGGAGTCAAGCTATCATGGCTGATGACGGCTGATGATAGCCAGAAACCAGTCCTAGGATGCTTGATTCTGCTCCAGGGAAGACATGGCTTGGCAGTTCGGGCGGACTGTTCCCATGAGGCACAGGGTCAAGGCTGATTTGCATATGGCCATGTCTGAACAGGGGTGGTGTGGAGTGCAAAAAAACAATGGATTTAGGCCCAGATCTCTGTACTGGAAAATGTATTTAATTGTTCTGCAATTTGTCCATCAACTGTTGTTTTTGCATTTGTCACCGCGAGTGGGACCGGTATGCTCAGACGTGAGTCCCGTGCTCTCCACACCACTGGAGTCAAGCTATCCTGGCTGATGACGGCTAATAGCCAGAAACTGGTCCTAGGATGCTTGATTCTGCTCCAGGGAAGACATGGCTTGGCAGTTCGGGCTGGACTGTTCCCATGAGGCACAGGGTCAAGGCTGATTTGCATATGGCCATGTCTGTAGAGGGGTGGTGTGGAGTGCAAAAAAACTGATGGATTTAGGCCCAGATCTCTGTACTGGGGTGAATGTATGACATTGTTCTGCTTTCTGTCCATCAACTGTTGTTTTTGCATTTGTCACCCCGAGTGGGACGGGTATGCTCAGACGTGGGTCCCGTGCTCTCCACACCACTGGAGTCAAGCTATCCTGGCTGATCACGGCTGATAGCCAGAAACCGGTCCTAGGATGCTTGATTCCGGTCCAGGGAAGACATGGCTTGGCAGTTCGGGCTGGACTGTTTCCATGAGGCACAGGGTCAAGGCTGATTTGTATATGGCAATGTCTGAACTGGGGTGGTGTGGAGTGCAAAAAAACTGATGGATTTAGGCCCAGATCTCTGTACTGGGGTGAATGTATGACAATGTTCTGCTTTCTGTCCATCAACTGTTGTTTTTGCATTTGTCACCCCGAGTGGGACGGGTATTCTCAGACGTGAGTCCTGTGCTCTCCACACCACTGGAGTCAAGCTATCCTGGCTGATGACGGCTGATGATAGCCAGAAACCGGTCCTAGGATGCTTGATTCTGCTCCAGGGAAGACATGGCTTGGCAGTTCATGCTGGACTGTTCCCATGAGGTACAGGGTCAAGGCTGATTTGTATATGGCCATGTCTGAACTGGGGTGGTGTGGAGTGCAAAAAAATGGTGGATTTAGGCTCAGATCTCTGTACGAGGCTGAATGTATGACATTTTTCTGCATTCTGTCCATCAAATGTTGTTTTTGCATTTGTCACTACGAGTGGGACGGGTATGCTCAGACGTGAATCCCGTGCTCTCCACACCACTGGAGTCAAGCTATCCTGGCTGATGATGGCTGATAGCCGGAAACCGGTCCTAGGATGCTTGATTCCGGTCCAGGGAAGACATGGCTTCGCAGTTCGGGCTGAACTGTTCCCATGAGGCATAGGGCCAAGGCTGATTTGCATATGGCCATGTCTGAACTGGGGTGGTGTGGAGTGCAACAAACCAATGGATTTAGGCCCAGATCTCTGTACTGGGGTGAATGTATGACATTGTTCTGCATTCTGTCCATCAACTGTTGTTTTTGCATTTGCCACCCCGAGTTGGACGGGTATGCTCGACGTGAGTCCTGTGCTCTCCACACCACTGGAGTCAAGCTATCCTGGCTGATGACGGCTGATAGCCAGAAACCGGTCCTAGGATGCTTGATTCCGGTCCAGGGAAGACATGGCTTGGCAGTTCGGGCTGGACTGTTCCCATGAGGCACAGGGTCAAGGCTGATTTGTAAATGGCCATGTCTGAACTGGGGTGGTGTGGAGTGCAAAAAAACGGTGGATGTAGGCTCAGATCTCTGTACTGGGGTGAATGTATGACATTATTCTGCATTCTGTCCATCAACTGTTGTTTTTGCATTTGTCACTCCGAGTGGGACGGGTATGCTCAGACGTGAGTCCTATGCTCTCCACACCACTGGAGTCAAGCTATCCTGGCTGATGACGGCTGATGATAGCCAGAAACCGGTCCTAGGATGCTTGATTCTGCCTCAGGGAAGACATGACTTGGCAGTCCGGGCTGGACTGTTCCCATGAGGCACAGGGTCAAGGCTGATTTGTATATCGCCATGTCTGAACTGGGGTGGTGTGGAGTGCAAAAAAACGGTGGATTTAGGCTCAGATCTCTGTACTGGGCTGAATGTATGACATTTTTCTGCATTCTGTCCATCAAATGTTGTTTTTGCATTTGTCACTACGAGTGGGACGGGTATGCTCAGACGTGAATCCCGTGCTCTCCACACCACTGGAGTCAAGCTATCCTGGCTGATGATGGCTGATAGCTGGAAACCGGTCCTAGGATGCTTGATTCCGGTCCAGGGAAGACATGGCTTGGCAGTTCGGGCTGGACTGTTCCCATGAGGCACAGGGTCAAGGCTGATTTGCATATGGCCATGCCTGAACTGGGGTGTTGTGGTGTGCAAGAAAACGATGGATTTAGGCCCAGATCTCTGTACTGGGGTGAATGTATGACATTGCTCTGCATTCTGTTCACCAACTGTTGTTTTTTAATTTGTCACCCTGAGTGGGACGGGTATGCTCAGACGTGAGTCCCGTGCTCTCCACACCACTGGAGTCAAGCTATCCTGGCTGATGACGGCTGATAGCCAGAAACCGGTCCTAGGATGCTTGATTCCGGTCCAGGGAAGACATGGCTTGGCAGTTCGGGCTGGACTGTTGCCATGAGGCACAGGGTGAAGGCTGATTTGCATATGGCCATACCTGAACTGGGGTGTTGTGGTGTGCAAAAAAACGATGGATTTAGGCCCAGATCTCTGTACTGGGGTGAATGTATGACATTGCTCTGCATTCTGTCCATCAACGATTGTTTTTGCATTGGTCACCCCGAGTGGGACTGGTATGCTCAGACGTGAGTCCCGTGCTCTCCATACCACTGGAGTCAAGCTATCCTGGCTGATGACGGCTGATAGCCAGAAACCTGTCCTAGGATGCTTGATTCCGGTCCAGGGAAGACATGGCTTCGCAGTTCGGGCTGGACTGTTCCCATGAGGCACAGGGTCAAGGCTGATTTGCATATGGCCATGTCTGAACTGGGGTGGTGTGAGTGCAACAAACCAATAGATTTAGGCCCAGATCTCTGTACTGGGGTGAATGTATGACATTGTTCTGCATTCTGTCCATCAACTGTTGTTTTTGCATTTGTCACTCCGAGAGGGAAGGGTATGCTCAGACGTGAGTCCTGTGCTCTCCACACCACTGGAGTCAAGCTATCCTGGCTGATGATGACGGCTGATAGCCAGAAACCGGTCCTAGGATGCTTGATTCCGGTCCAGGGAAGACATGGCTTGGCAGTTCGGGCTGGAATGTTCCCATGAGGCACAGGGTCAAGGCTGATTTGCATATGGCCATGTCTGTAGAGGGGTGGTGTGGAGTGCAAAAAAACTAATGGATTTAGGCCCAGATCTCTGTACTGGGGTGAATGTATGACATTGTTCTGCTTTCTGTCCATCAACTGTTGTTTTTCCATTTGTCACCCCGAGTGGGACGGGTATGCTCAGACGTGGGTCCCGTGCTCTCCACACCACTGGAGTCAAGCTATCCTGGCTGATCACGGCTGATAGCCAGAAACCGGTCCTAGGATGCTTGATTCCGGTCCAGGGAAGACATGGCTTGGCAGTTCGGGCTGGACTGTTCCCATGAGGCACAGGGTCAAGGCTGATTTGCATATGGCCATGTCTGTAGAGGGGTGGTGTGGAGTGCAAAAAAACTGATGGATTTAGGCCCAGATCTCTGTACTGGGGTGAATGTATGACATTGTTCTGCTTTCTGTCCATCAACTGTTGTTTTTGCATTTGTCACCCCGAGTGGGACGGGTATGCTCAGACGTGAGTCCTGTGCTCTCCATACCACTGGAGTCAAGCTATCCTGGCTGATGACGGCTGATAGCCAGAAACCGGTCCTAGGATGCTTGATTCCGCTCCAGGGAAGACATGGCTTGGCAGTTCGGGCTGGACTGTTCCCATGAGGCACAGGGTGAAGGCTGATTTGCATATGGCCATGTCTGAACTGGTGTGGTGTGGAGTGCAAAAAACCGATGGATTTAGGCCCAGATCTCTGTACTGGGGTGAATGTATGACATTTTTCTACATTCTGTCCATCAACTGTTGTTTTTGCATTTGTCACTCCGAGTGAGACGGGTATGCTCAGACGTGAGTCCCTTGCTCTCCACACCACTGGAGTCAAGCTATCCTGGCTGATGATGGCTGATAGCCAGAAACCGGTCCTAGGATGCTTGATTCTGCTCTAGGGAAGACATGGCTTGGCAGTTCATGCTGGACTGTTCCCATGAGGTACAGGGTCAAGGCAGATTTGTATATGGCCATGTCTGAACTGGGGTGGTGTGGAGTGCAAAAAAACGGTGGATTTAGGCTCAGATCTCTGTACGAGGCTGAATGTATGACATTTTTCTGCATTCTGTCCATCAAATGTTGTTTTTGCATTTGTCACTACGAGTGGGACGGGTATGCTCAGACGTGAATCCCGTGCTCTCCACACCACTGGAGTCAAGCTATCCTGGCTGATGATGGCTGATAGCCGGAAACCGGTCCTAGGATGCTTGATTCCGGTCAAGGGAAGACATGGCTTGGCAGTTCGGGCTGGACTGTTCCCATGAGGCACAGGGTCAAGGCAGATTTGCATATGGCCATGTCTGAACTGTGGTGTTATGGAGTGCAAAAAAACGATGGATTTAGGCCCAGATCTCTGTACTGGGGTGAATGTATGACATTGCTCTGCATTCTGTCCATCAACTGTTGTTTTTGCATTTTGTCACCCCGAGTGGGACTGGTATGCTCAGACGTGAGTCCCGTGCTCTCCATACCACTGGAGTCAAGCTATCCTGGCTGATGACGGCTGATAGCCAGAAACCTGTCCTAGGATGCTTGATTCCGGTCCAGGGAAGACATGGCTTCGCAGTTCGGGCTGGACTGTTCCCATGAGGCATAGGGTCAAGGCTGATTTGCATATGGCCATGTCTGAACTGGGGTGGTGTGGAGTGCAACAAACCAATGGATTTAGGCCCAGATCTCTGTACTGGGGTGAATGTATGACATTGTTCTGCATTCTGTCCATCAACTGTTGTTTTTGCATTTGCCACCCCGAGTTGGACGGGTATGCTCGACGTGAGTCCTGTGCTCTCCACACCACTGGAGTCAAGCTATCCTGGCTGATGACGGCTGATAGCCAGAAACCGGTCCTAGGATGCTTGATTCCGGTCCAGGGAAGACATGGCTTGGCAGTTCGGGCTGGACTGTTCCCATGAGGCACAGGGTCAAGGCTGATTTGTAAATGGCCATGTCTGAACTGGGGTGGTGTGGAGTGCAAAAAAACGGTGGATTTAGGCTCAGATCTCTGTACTGGGCTGAATGTATGACATTTTTCTGCATTCTGTCCATCAAATGTTGTTTTTGCATTTGTCACTACGAGTGGGACGGGTATGCTCAGACGTGAATCCCGTGCTCTCCACACCACTGGAGTCAAGCTATCCTGGCTGATGATGGCTGATAGCTGGAAACCGGTCCTAGGATGCTTGATTCCGGTCCAGGGAAGACATGGCTTGGCAGTTCGGGCTGGACTGTTCCCATGAGGCACAGGGTCAAGGCTGATTTGCATATGGCCATGCCTGAACTGGGGTGTTGTGGTGTGCAAGAAAACAATGGATTTAGGCCCAGATCTCTGTACTGGGGTGAATGTATGACATTGCTCTGCATTCTGTTCACCAACTGTTGTTTTTTAATTTGTCACCCTGAGTGGGACGGGTATGCTCAGACGTGAGTCCCGTGCTCTCCACACCACTGGAGTCAAGCTATCCTGGCTGATGACGGCTGATAGCCAGAAACCGGTCCTAGGATGCTTGATTCCGGTCCAGGGAAGACATGGCTTGGCAGTTCGGGCTGGACTGTTGCCATGAGGCACAGGGTGAAGGCTGATTTGCATATGGCCATGCCTGAACTGGGGTGTTGTGGTGTGCAAAAAAACGATGGATTTAGGCCCAGATCTCTGTACTGGGGTGAATGTATGACATTGCTCTGCATTCTGTCCATCAACTATTGTTTTTGCATTTGTCACCCCGAGTGGGACTGGTATGCTCAGACGTGAGTCCCGTGCTCTCCATACCACTGGAGTCAAGCTATCCTGGCTGATGATGACGGCTGATAGCCAGAAACCGGTCCTAGGATGCTTGATTCCGGTCCAGGGAAGACATGGCTTGGCAGTTCGGGCTGGACTGTTCCCATGAGGCACAGGGTCAAGGCTGATTTGCATATGGCCATGTCTGTAGAGGGGTGGTGTGGAGTGCAAAAAAACTGATGGATTTAGGCCCAGATCTCTGTACTGGGGTGAATGTATGACATTGTTCTGCTTTCTGTCCATCAACTGTTGTTTTTGCATTTGTCACCCCGAGTGGGACGGGTATGCTCAGACGTGGGTCCCGTGCTCTCCACACCACTGGAGTCAAGCTATCCTGGCTGATCACGGCTGATAGCCAGAAACCGGTCCTAGGATGCTTGATTCCGGTCCAGGGAAGACATGGCTTGGCAGTTCGGGCTGGACTGTTTCCATGAGGCACAGGGTCAAGGCTGATTTGTATATGGCAATGTCTGAACTGGGGTGGTGTGGAGTGCAAAAAAACTGATGGATTTAGGCCCAGATCTCTGTACTGGGGTGAATGTATGACATTGTTCTGCTTTCTGTCCATCAACTGTTGTTTTTGCATTTGTCACCCCGAGTGGGACGGGTATTCTCAGACGTGAGTTCCTGTGCTCTCCACACCACTGGAGTCAAGCTATCCTGGCTGATGACGGCTGATGATAGCCAGAAACCGGTCCTAGGATGCTTGATTCTGCTCCAGGGAAGACATGGCTTGGCAGTTCGGGCTGGACTGTTCCCATGAGGCACAGGGTCAAGGCTGATTCGCATATGGCCATGTCTGAACAGGGGTGGTGTGGAGTGCAAAAAAACAATGGATTTAGGCCCAGATCTTTGTACTGGTGAGTGTATTTAATTGTTCTGCAATTTGTCCATCAACTGTTGCTTTTGCATTTGTCACCCCGAGTGGGACCGGTATGCTCAGACGTGAGTCCCGTGCTCTCCACACCACTGGAGTCAAGCTATCCTGGCTGATGACGGCTGATAGCCAGAAACCGGTCCTAGGATGCTTGATTCCGCTCCAGGGAAGACATGGCTTGGCAGTTCGGGCTGGACTGTTCCCATGAGGCACAGGGTTAAGGCTGATTTGCATATGGCCATGTCTGAACTGGTGTGGTGTGGAGTGCAAAAAACCGATGGATTTAGGCCCAGATCTCTGTACTGGGGTGAATGTATGACGTTGTTCTGCATTTTGTCCATCAACTGTTGTTTTGGCATTTGTCACCCCGAGTGGGACGGGTATGCTCAGACGTGAGTCCTGTGCTCTCCATACCACTGGAGTCAAGCTATCCTGGCTGATGACGGCTGATAGCCAGAAACCGGTCCTAGGATGCTTGATTCCGCTCCAGGGAAGACATGGCTTGGCAGTTCGGGCTGGACTGTTCCCATGAGGCACAGGGTGAAGGCTGATTTGCATATGGCCATGTCTGAACTGGTGTGGTGTGGAGTGCAAAAAACCGATGGATTTAGGCCCAGATCTCTGTACTGGGGTGAATGTATGACATTTTTCTACATTCTGTCCATCAACTGTTGTTTTTGCATTTGTCACTCCGAGTGCGACGGGTATGCTCAGACGTGAGTCCCTTGCTCTCCACACCACTGGAGTCAAGCTATCCTGGCTGATGATGGCTGATAGCCAGAAACCGGTCCTAGGATGCTTGATTCTGCTCCAGGGAAGACATGGCTTGGCAGTTCATGCTGGACTGTTCCCATGAGGTACAGGGTCAAGGCAGATTTGTATATGGCCATGTCTGAACTGGGGTGGTGTGGAGTGCAAAAAAACGGTGGATTTAGGCTCAGATCTCTGTACGAGGCTGAATGTATGACATTTTTCTGCATTCTGTCCATCAAATGTTGTTTTTGCATTTGTCACTACGAGTGGGACGGGTATGCTCAGACGTGAATCCCGTGCTCTCCACACCACTGGAGTCAAGCTATCCTGGCTGATGATGGCTGATAGCCGGAAACCGGTCCTAGGATGCTTGATTCCGGTCCAGGGAAGACATGGCTTGGCAGTTCGGGCTGGACTGTTCCCATGAGGCACAGGGTCAAGGCAGATTTGCATATGGCCATGTCTGAAATGTGGTGTTATGGAGTGCAAAAAAACGATGGATTTAGGCCCAGATCTCTGTACTGGGGTGAATGTATGACATTGCTCTGCATTCTGTCCATCAACTGTTGTTTTTGCATTTTGTCACCCCGAGTGGGACTGGTATGCTCAGACGTGAGTCCCGTGCTCTCCATACCACTGGAGTCAAGCTATCCTGGCTGATGACGGCTGATAGCCAGAAACCTGTCCTAGGATGCTTGATTCCGGTCCAGGGAAGACATGGCTTCGCAGTTCGGGCTGGACTGTTCCCATGAGGCATAGGGTCAAGGCTGATTTGCATATGGCCATGTCTGAACTGGGGTGGTGTGGAGTGCAACAAACCAATGGATTTAGGCCCATATCTCTGTACTGGGGTGAATGTATGACATTGTTCTGCATTCTGTCCATCAACTGTTGTTTTTGCATTTGCCACCCCGAGTTGGACTGGTATGCTCGACGTGAGTCCTGTGCTCTCCACACCACTGGAGTCAAGCTATCCTGGCTGATGACGGCTGATAGCCAGAAACCGGTCCTAGGATGCTTGATTCCGGTCCAGGGAAGACATGGCTTGGCAGTTCGGGCTGGACTGTTCCCATGAGGCACAGGGTCAAGGCTGATTTGTAAATGGCCATGTCTGAACTGGGGTGGTGTGGAGTGCAAAAAAACGGTGGATGTAGGCTCAGATCTCTGTACTGGGGTGAATGTATGACATTATTCTGCATTCTGTCCATCAACTGTTGTTTTTGCATTTGTCACTCCGAGTGGGACGGGTATGCTCAGACGTGAGTCCTATGCTCTCCACACCACTGGAGTCAAGCTATCCTGGCTGATGACGGCTGATGATAGCCAGAAACCGGTCCTAGGATGCTTGATTCTGCCTCAGGGAAGACATGGCTTGGCAGTTCGGGCTGGACTGTTCCCATGAGGCACAGGGTCAAGGCTGATTTGTATATCGCCATGTCTGAACTGGGGTGGTGTGGAGTGCAAAAAAACGGTGGATTTAGGCTCAGATCTCTGTACTGGGCTGAATGTATGACATTTTTCTGCATTCTGTCCATCAAATGTTGTTTTTGCATTTGTCACTACAAGTTGGACGGGTATGCTCAGACGTGAATCCCGTGCTCTCCACACCACTGGAGTCAAGCTATCCTGGCTGATGATGGCTGATAGCTGGAAACCGGTCCTAGGATGCTTGATTCCGGTCCAGGGAAGACATGGCTTGGCAGTTCGGGCTGGACTGTTCCCATGAGGCACAGGGTCAAGGCTGATTTGCATATGGCCATGCCTGAACTGGGGTGTTGTGGTGTGCAAGAAAACGATGGATTTAGGCCCAGATCTCTGTACTGGGGTGAATGTATGACATTGCTCTGCATTCTGTTCACCAACTGTTGTTTTTTAATTTGTCACCCTGAGTGGGACGGGTATGCTCAGACGTGAGTCCCGTGCTCTCCACACCACTGGAGTCAAGCTATCCTGGCTGATGATGGCTGATAGCCAGAAACCGGTCCTAGGATGCTTGATTCCGGTCCTGGGAAGACATGGCTTGGCAGTTCGGGCTGGACTGTTGCCATGAGGCACAGGGTGAAGGCTGATTTGCATATGGCCATGCCTGAACTGGGGTGTTGTGGTGTGCAAGAAAACAATGGATTTAGGCCCAGATCTCTGTACTGGGGTGAATGTATGACATTGCTCTGCATTCTGTCCATCAACTATTGTTTTTGCATTTGTCACCCCGAGTGGGACTGGTATGCTCAGACGTGAGTCCCGTGCTCTCCATACCACTGGAGTCAAGCTATCCTGGCTGATGACGGCTGATAGCCAGAAACCTGTCCTAGGATGCTTGATTCCGGTCCAGGGAAGACATGGCTTCGCAGTTCGGGCTGGACTGTTCCCATGAGGCACAGGGTCAAGGCTGATTTGCATATGGCCATATCTGAACTGGGCAGGTGTGAGTGCAACAAACCAATAGATTTAGGCCCAGATCTCTGTACTGGGGTGAATGTATGACATTGTTCTGCATTCTGTCCATCAACTGTTGTTTTTGCATTTGTCACTCCGAGAGGGACGGGTATGCTCAGACGTGAGTCCTGTGCTCTCCACACCACTGGAGTCAAGCTATCCTGGCTGATGATGACGGCTGATAGCCAGAAACCGGTCCTAGGATGCTTGATTCCGGTCCAGGGAAGACATGGCTTGGCAGTTCGGGCTGGACTGTTCCCATGAGGCACAGGGTCAAGGCTGATTTGTATATGGCCATGTCTGAACTGGGGTGGTGTGGAGTGCAAAAAAACGGTGGATTTAGGCTCAGATCTCTGTACTGGGCTGAATGTATGACATTTTTCTGCATTCTGTCCATCAAATGTTGTTTTTGCATTTGTCACTACAAGTTGGACGGGTATGCTCAGACGTGAATCCCGTGCTCTCCACACCACTGGAGTCAAGCTATCCTGGCTGATGATGGCTGATAGCTGGAAACCGGTCCTAGGATGCTTGATTCCGGTCCAGGGAAGACATGGCTTGGCAGTTCGGGCTGGACTGTTCCCATGAGGCACAGGGTCAAGGCTGATTTGCATATGGCCATGCCTGAACTGGGGTGTTGTGGTGTGCAAGAAAACGATGGATTTAGGCCCAGATCTCTGTACTGGGGTGAATGTATGACATTGCTCTGCATTCTGTCCATCAACTATTGTTTTTGCATTTGTCACCCCGAGTGGGACTGGTATGCTCAGACGTGAGTCCCGTGCTCTCCATACCACTGGAGTCAAGCTATCCTGGCTGATGACGGCTGATAGCCAGAAACCTGTCCTAGGATGCTTGATTCCGGTCCAGGGAAGACATGGCTTCGCAGTTCGGGCTGGACTGTTCCCATGAGGCACAGGGTCAAGGCTGATTTGCATATGGCCATATCTGAACTGGGCAGGTGTGAGTGCAACAAACCAATAGATTTAGGCCCAGATCTCTGTACTGGGGTGAATGTATGACATTGTTCTGCATTCTGTCCATCAACTGTTGTTTTTGCATTTGTCACTCCGAGAGGGACGGGTATGCTCAGACGTGAGTCCTGTGCTCTCCACACCACTGGAGTCAAGCTATCCTGGCTGATGATGACGGCTGATAGCCAGAAACCGGTCCTAGGATGCTTGATTCCGGTCCAGGGAAGACATGGCTTGGCAGTTCGGGCTGGACTGTTCCCATGAGGCACAGGGTCAAGGCTGATTTGTATATGGCCATGTCTGAACTGGGGTGGTGTGGAGTGCAAAAAAACGGTGGATTTAGGCTCAGATCTCTGTACTGGGGTGAATGTATGACATTGTTCTGCATTCTGTCCATCAACTGTTGTTTTTGCATTTGCCACCCCGAGTTGGACGGGTATGCTCAGACGTGAGTCCTGTGCTCTCCACACCACTGGAGTAAAGCTATCCGGGCTGATGACGGCTGATAGCCAGAAACCGGTCCTAGGATGCTTGATTCCGCTCCTGGGAAGACATGGCTTGGTAGTTCGGGCTGGACTGTTCCCATGAGGCACAGGGTCAAGGCTGATTTGCATGTGGCCATGTCTGACCTGGGTTGGTGTGAAGTACAAAAAAACAATGGATTTAAGCCCGGATCTCTGTACTGGGGTGAATGTATGACATTGTTCTGCATCCTGTCCATCAACTGTTGTTTTTGCATTTGTCACCCCGAGTGGGACGGGTATGCTCAGACGTGAGTCCCGTGCTCTCCACACCACTGGAGTCAAGCTTTCCTGGCTGATGACGGCTGATGGCCAGAAACCGGTCCTAGGATGCTTGATTCCGGTCCAGGGAAGACATGGCTTGGCAGTTCGGGCTGGACTGTTCCCATGAGGCACAGGGTCAAGGCTGATATGCATATGGCCATGTCTGAACTGGTGTTGGTGTGGAGTGCAAAAAAACGATGAATTTAGGCCCAGATCTCTGTACTGGGGTGAATGTATGACATTGTTCTGCATTCTGTCCATCAACTGTTGTTTCTGCATTTGTCACCCCGAGTGGGACGGGTATGCTCAGACGTGAGTCCCGTGCTCTCCACACCACTGGAGTCAAGCTATCCTGGCTGATGACGGCTGATAGCCAGAAACCAGTCCTAGGATGCTTGATTCCGGTCCAGGGAAGACATGGCTTGGCAGTTCGGGCTGGACTGTTCCCATGAGGCACAGGGTCAAGGCTGATTTGCATATCGCCATGTCTGTGGTGTGGAGTGCAAAAAACCGATGGATTTAGGCCTAGATCTCTGCACTGGGGTGAATGTATGACATTGTTCTGCATTCTGTCCATCAACTGTTGTTTTTGCATTTGTCACCCGAGTGGGACGGTGTTATGACCAGATTCTCAGACCAGATAGAACCAGCTCATCAGAGCACCACCAACCTGGCCAAAACGTAACCACCTCCCTCCTCAGGACCCATCTATCCAGGCACCTGGGTACCTACCTGAGGATGAGGAACTCGCAATATACAAGCTCATATCATTAGAAACACCACTAAATCTATAGGGATTACTAGGAATACTCACTAATTACTAAGGACGTCCATGCCCTACACCACACTCATACCTCATAGTCTCGCGACCACATGGGTCCAGACTAATCTACCCTGGGGCAGTTCTGATTATTTACCATTACACACTGATCACCATCAGTGCTCACTCGACACGCAATCCGGCGTGTCTACACACTAGGCTGCAGCCCTAGTGCTCTCTTCCTTCTAATCCGGTCCACAATCCGGCGGACCTAAGCACTGGTGTCCTCCCCAGTGTTCTCTAACTCACAGCCCGGTCCACAATCCGGCGGGACTACACATCATGCTTCCACCTGATGCTCTCTTTAACGCCGCTTACCAACGACGATCACTTTCCTATGAATACCTTCAGCTCTCTCTCTCTCTCTCTCTATGTTGGGAAGTTTCTCTCACTATTCACTAAAGGTTCGCTACTACAATAATATTATGGGATGGCCGAATCACTTAGTGTATCAATATTTCCCTAGCTCAAGGGCTCCTCTCTCTCCCTAATTATTCAGTGGCTACTTACAGGATCAGGGGCAGAATCTGTTCGGGCTGTAACACCTGACTAGAAGGAAAGGTTACCTGTGCTTTAAGAACAAGAGACACACACTGTATGCAAGAGTTATTCCCTGATTTAAACGCTCTCTATCATAAGAACAACACATGCACACTGGTTCACTAAGAACTGGGGTATCTTTATTACAATAACAATAGAATGGGAATAGACACATACACAGATCTGCGGGTCTCTGTAACTAACAGGAACTGTAACACACCGCTGAAAGAAAGATTAGACATACAGTATAAGGACATGGTTATCTGCGGGGTCTCTGTAACTAAAAGGAACTGAAACACACCGCTGAAAGAAAATAGCCTAGGGAATAAAGACAAGATTAAGGTGTAAGTGTAAAGCAAACTAGTTTAGACTACCTCACCTATTAGAAGGAATGTTTCTCTCTCTCTCTGGTGGGATCAGGGCTCTCTCTCTCTCCCTCCGTCACCACAGCTTCACTCCTCTGGCTCAACTGCTTTCAGCTGGCAGCCTCAACTCCTCCATCTGCTTTAATGCATTCTGATAAACTGGCAGCCCCAGCTGATAGTTCCAACTTTGTTCATATGACTGCTCTCTCCAGCTTCAGCAATCATCTGCCTTCTTTCTCCATTCCAGAAAACCAATTGAACTGAACTATACTTTTCAGCTCCAGCAAACTTTCTACTCTTCACTCTTCAAGAACCAAACTGACCACTCCTCCTCTCCAGCAATTCGCTAATATGGAATCCTCTCCCCTCATGGAAATTTCCAACAGAGGGCTGCCTCCCACCGAATTCCTGTGCTTGCTCCAGAGCTCTCCGCGCAACCGCAGTGCGCATCTGCATGTTACGTCTGGGCCCAAGAGACAAACACATTCTTCCGATAAGAACCAGTCTTGGCTGGTTTTTCCCTAGCAGACAACAGGCTTAACTATAAACATTACCTTTACCCTTCAAGCATCTCAGCTCTGCAGGGACAGAAAGCAAAATGGAGTCTCTCTAGTTCTGGGCCTTGTAGGCCTAAGAAGGATGAAATAACCCTTAGCTCTGTCAGAGTACCTACACAAACCATACCAATGTGTAATATAAAGTCAGGACCACAGGATCCACCCTCTACTATAGGCAGGATAATGAAAGGACACATAATTATGTCAGAGCCAATAGGCAATAGATGGATTAGAGTCAAGAATAAGGGATCTATCATCATATAAAGCAGCTATCCTCTTCTAGGTCTGGAAAAAAGGGCTTAAAAGGGCCAACACAAGGTAAGAATACAGATGATAGATGTAAGCAAGCTTAAAGTCTTCATCACTCCGAAATAGAGCCAAAAATATGTCAGAACATTCCACCCTAGACTTTATCTTGCGAACATCTATAAACAACAACAAACTAATAAACAAACATCAACATAATCTATCAACAAAACCAAAAACCAAAAGACTCTCTAAAATAAATGACAACTGAAGGAAATTCCACCTAAAACTTGATATAGGTAATACAAATCTACCAACCAACTGAAAACAAATCAAAGCACCCTTAACCTGAATGCTGAAATGTAACTAAGATTGATCTGATAACAACAGAAACTAACCAAAGCACCCTCAAACTAAATGTGCCTCAACTTCTAGTGATAACTGATGAAATCCATTGATGTAGGGACATGCTTGTAGAATAAAAACAACAAGGGGCCTAAATGGGGCCTACCTACTTCGGTCAACTTAAGAACTAAATGTACCTCAACTTCTAGTGATAACTGATGAAATCTATTGATGTAGGGCCATGTTTGTAGAATGAAAACAACAAGGGGCCTAAATGAGGCCTACCAACTTTGGTCAACTTAAGAACTAAATGTGCCTCAACTTCTAATGATAACTCATGACATCTATTGATGTAGGGCCATGATTGTGAAATAAAAATAACAATGGGCCTAAATGAGGCCTACCTACTCCTGTCAACTTAAGAAAGAATTTGGTGAAATCTAACAAATAAACATAACAAAGGGTCTTCAAGGTCTGGGCAAACATTACTAATAGATGTAGGACATAACCTGACTAAAAGACACACCTCCCAGGACAACTTAAAGTCTAGGATGACCACCCTTGGAACTAATCCCACTGTTCTAAATAAGAGTTGATGAATCAAAGTGAAAGTGTAATAACAGGAAAATAAGGATAACCCCATTCCTACAAAATAGCTGGTATAGCACTATGCATATCAAGCAATAAGTCAAAGAAAACTATCTAAGTGTGGTGTATATATTATCTACAAGATCATAGAATTAAATTTGAACCATGCCAAAGCCAATAGGTAAAGATCACAAATCATCGAAATCAGGAAACAGTTTGCACCTAGTTCCTCACTGTATCATGCTGTGGAACACATGTGTGCACCATCATTTAAAACACTGCTTTCTCTTCCATTGGCAAGACTGTTTTGCAGGAAACAGGAAAACTATGAAATAGGTGAAAGATAAACAAGTGTATCAATGATGAAATAGCATAGCATACTAAAAGCAAAATATATATGAATCTCGAATGAATGTGGCACTGCATAAACATCAAAACCATGAACAGGACTGTGATTTTTTTTCAAGTGGGGCCTGTATATGGTAACTGCAAAAGTGGCATAATGTCCATCTGAAACAGAAACATGGGAAAAATGCAAGGCTCAAGAATGCAGGCCAAGGAATTATTTTCCAGGACAATGAAAAATGTTTTCAAAAATTGAGTATCTGGTTTGAACCTGACTGCTGAGGCAGTCAATTGTCAATTTATAGTTGAAAAGTTTATTTGCAAAGGCCATGATTCTCCATCTTCATAAGTATCCGGTGCCAAGGACGCACATCCTCCAGTCTGGTCAGCCTGGTACGTCTGCTTCTAATCCTGGATTCAGCCTGGTACGTCTGCTTCTAATCCTGGATTCAGCCTCTGGGGTTTTGGGTTTTGGGAAACAATCATTCCGAAAACAAAAAAAACACAGCACTCCAAAATAAGAAAATGACACTCATCCAGGGCCCCCATACGATAAAGCCATCTGAAACAAGAAACACGCATCATCAATCTTACAAAAATACATTTTCCATTTAAAAAGCACTCCAAGTGCTTTTTATTTTCGAAAGAAACCTCCTAATTTATAAAAAGAATTCTTCTAAATCCAAGGAATGATTTAAACATTCTATATAAATCATATTCTTTAAATTTGTTTGGGCAAAATCCAATCTTGTCATACACAGCCAGAAGCGCTGGGGCCTAGCTACTCCTTACTCATCTGAGAAACAGCCTCTCCCTCCAGAAAGATGTTCGCGCTCAGAGTTTTGAATCCGCTCCAACCATAATAAGCAGGAGCCGGGCTACACTGTGATGTAATTTTGAATCACTGCCAAATGCTGATCTCATTGCAGGAGCAAAGCTACTGCCAACCATTCTGTTTAAGCATCTCTTATCTCTAGTCAGGGAAGCTCACTGGGCCTACTGTATTTATCTAACTCCAAGGGCCAAGCGTCTGCCAATTATTCTTCATGTGCAAGGATCCCTTATCTGAAGTCAATGAAGCTGTCTGCACCGACAGCAAGGAAGAGCGACTTGACCCCCCCTTACATAAACATTTCTCCGCGGAAAGAAATTGTAAGATAGCCAAGAATAACAAGCTGGCTCTCTCTGCTCTCAGAAGTTACCCACGGCCTCCACCCTTTCAAAACTTGAGCGGCGAACAGATGCCGGGCTCATATCAGTCAGGGTCAAAACAAATTCCTTCAAGCTGAAAACATACAGCTGTTCCCAGGCCAGAAGCGCTGACCATTAATTCTAACTAACTGAAGCAGATTTAAACGTGGTAAAAAGCAAATTAATAAAGACATATTTTTTGTAACTAAGTCACATGCTAGCATTTTAAAATAATTCTGTCATGAAGTATTGCTACTAGCTGAAAGGAAAAAAAAACATTAGAACAACATTGCATGCAGACACATTTCATTTTACTTTTTGAAAATAACATATGAAACACCATCAAATTAAACAAGGGGCAACATGTAATTTTACATTGCATAACCAAGAATTCATAATATAGTGTGCAAGTTTTTCTACTCTACCTACTAAAAGGGCCAGTTCATTTTCTGTTTAAATAGCCATTTTTTCTAACTGAGTGGGTTAACTGTCACACGCTATTCTAAAGGGTAGCTTGCATCAGGTAAAATAAACATTTATAATTTCTAGAACATTTTTTTTTAAAAGCACATGGTTGCATTTCACTAATTAAAGGCACATTCGATGAAGGGTCTGTTTTATATTTTGTTCTTCACAACCGTTAACACACTAATTCTAAAACACTGGTTCGTGTGCCATCCACAGCTGAAAACCCTTATCACAATCCGACTGGTTGATTTATAACTGTCCGACCTCCGAGTCAGACACATTAAATCATGTGTTCAAAGGCAAACCCACACAAATTTGTGGACGCATTTCAAATAGAAAGTTAAATGAACACTGCTTTTCTCTCCATGCAAGATGTTACCATTCTGTCAGCAAGCTGACAAAGCAAATAGGCAGACCCAGCGACCAATGAAAAAGTCAAATCAAACCATCATACATCTAAACAATCACTGACTTTTAGTGTCAGCTCACATAACCATGCATGTTAAACAGCATGTTAAAATAAATACTGCCATCTCACACCAAGATATTAACCCTTTGGCAGCTCAAACACAATCATTCCCCAATGTCTGCAGTACATGGGAAATTCAAGAACTTATCTCTCCACGTTTTCAAATAACACGCACGCACATCTACAAAACATCTTCTCCAAGCATTTGAAAGAGATCCAGCTCTCTCCTGCCTAACGGAACAATAGTATGCTCTATACAAGCCATATCCACATGGCGCTATTAACAAGCATATTTACAAGAAAGTCAATAAGTCACAATAATGACATGCTCTACAGAAGGCAAATATACAAGGCGCAATTCACAAGGAACACAGCAAGTCAAAATGAGAACATGCTCCTCACAAGCCATATTCATATGGCGCTATTCACAAGCCATATTTACAAGAAAGTCAACAAGACATCATAATGACATGCTCTTCACAAGGCATATATACAAGGCGCAATTCACAAGGAACACAGCAAGTCAAAATGAGAACATGCACCTCACAAGCCATATTTACATGGCACTATTTACAAGGAACTCCACAAGTCATATTACATTGAATACATTTCACATTGCGCAGCATAAGCAAATGCAGCAAGCAATTTAATGGGCAATTTAAAAGCATTTTTCACACACATATGTACAATTGCATCATCACCAAGATGGAATTGGCTCCCTCATGTAATGTCACCCTTCAAGCCTGACAGTTCAAACACCAAGATGAAAAGCATTTCTTCCACCCTGCATAAGTCAAATGCCATGATGTACTGCAATCTCCTTACACTCCAACTGTTCAAGCCCATAGGCCAATTTTCGTGCCGAGTGCCAGCCAACAAGATAAAAACAATACAGCGCACACAGGCAACGTGAACAATTTTGTGACGCCAGATGTTATGACCAGATTCTCAGACCAGATAGAACCAGCTCATCAGAGCACCACCAACCTGGCCAAAACGTAACCACCTCCCTCCTCAGGACGCATCTATTTAGGCACCTAGGTACCTACCTGAGGATGGGGAACTCGCAATATACAAGCTCAAATCATTAGAAACACCACTAAATCTATAGGGATTACTAGGAATACTCACTAATTACTAAGGACGTCCATGCCCTACACCACACTCATACCTCATAGTCTCGCGACCACATGGGTCCAGACTAATCTACCCTGGGGCAGTTCTGATTATTTACCATTACACACTGATCACCATCAGTGCTCACTCGACACACAATCCGGCGTGTCTACACACTAGGCTGCAGCCCTAGTGCTCTCTTCTTCCAATCCGGTCCACAATCCGGCGGACCTAAGCACTGGTGTCCTCCCCAGTGTTCTCTAACTCACAGCCCGGTCCACAATCCGGCGGACCTACACATCAGGCTTCCACCTGATGCTCTCTTTAACGCCGCTTACCAACGACGATCACTTTCCTATGAATACCTTCAGCTCTCTCTCTCTCTCTATGTTGGGAAGTTTCTCTCACTATTGACTAAAGGTTCGCTACTACAATAATATTATGGGATGGCCGAATCACTTAGTGTATCAATATTTCCCTAGCTCAAGGGCTCCTCTCTCTCCCTAATTATTCAGTGGCTACTTACCGGATCAAGGGCAGCATCTGTTCTGGCTGTAACACCTGACTAGAAGGAAAGGTCACCTGTGCTTTAAGAACAAGAGACACACACTGTATGCAAGAGTTATTCCCTGATTTAAATGCTCTCTATCATAAGAACAACACATGCACACTGGTTCACTAAGAACTGGGGTATCTTTATTACAATAACAATAGAATGGGAATAGACACATACACAGATCTGCGGGGTCTCTGTAACTAACAGGAACTGTAACACACCGCTGAAAGAAAAGGGATTACACATACAGTATAAGGACAAGGTTATCTGCGGGGTCTCTGTAACTAACAGGAACTGTAACACACCGCTGAAAGAAAAGGATTAGACATACAATAGCCTAGGGAATAAAGACAAGATTAAGGTGTAAGTGTAAAGCAAACTAGTTTAGACTACCTCACCTATTAGAAGGAATGTTTCTCTCTCTCTCTGGTGGGATCAGGGCTCTCTCTCTCTCTCTCTCCGTCACCACAGCTTCACTCCTCTGGCTCAACTGCTTTCAGCTGGCAGCCTCAACTCCTCCATCTGCTTTAATGCATTCTGATAAACTGGCAGCCCCAGCTGATAGTTCCAACTTTGTTCATATGACTGCTCTCTCCAGCTTCGGCAATCATCTGCCTTCTTTCTCCATTCCAGAAAACCAATTGAACTGAACTATACTTTTCAGCTCCAGCAAACATTCTACTCTTCACTCTTCAAGAACCAAACTGACCACTCCTCCTCTCCTGCAATTCGCTAATATGGAATCCTCTCCCCTCATGGAAATTTCCAACAGAGGGCTGCCTCCCACCGAATTCCTGTGCTTGCTCCAGAGCTCTCCGCGCAACCGCAGTGCGCATCTGCATTTATTTATTTATTTATTTATTTAATGGTTTTATAAAGCGCGTAGTAACTCGATGAGCATCCCAGCGCTGAGCTGTTTCTCCTGAGGCTTCCGGCCATCTGACTGAAGTTATGTTTGGGGGAAAAGGAGGGTCTTTAAGGATTTCCTGAACCGAAGATGGTTTGATTCTGTCCTCAGACTTCGTGGTAAACAGTTCCAGTGTTTAGCCGTATGGACCGAAAAACGGCGGCCACCGGTTTTGGCTTTTTTAACTCTGGGAACTGAAATAAGATTTTCTCCATTGGACCGGAGGTCTCTTTTCACTTTGTAGGGGATTAAGATTTCTTTGAGAAGGGGGGGGCCGTTATTGTTGAGGGTCTTATGGGCCAGGCAGAGGGCCTTAAAGATGACTCTTTCTCTGATTGGCAGCCAGTGCAGAGACCTGAGAGCTGGCTTGGCGGAGGATCTTGAAGGTGTGCCCGTGAGAAGGCGGGCGGCAGCGTTTTGGACTTTCTGCAGCGCATTAAGGGTGGCTTCAGGAGCTCCCAGGTAGATGGCGTTACAGTAGTCTAATCTCGCTAGGATTAGGCCCTGTATAAGGAGCTTCCTTGCGGTGGCTGGGAGCAGAGGGAAGATCTTCCTGCAGGCCCGGAGGAGACCAAAGCATGTCCCTGCTGTTTTATTTGCCTGGGTTTTGAAGGTCGTGTCCTTATCAATCCACACACCTAGGCTTTTAACCTCGTCCTTAGGTGCGGGAGGGTCGCCCAGGCAGCTGGGCCAGAGATGAGGTGGAAGGGCGGGGCCCGTGTGACCTAACAGTAGTATCTCGGTCTTTGATCCGTTCAGTTTTAACGATGAAAGATTCATCCATCGATGGACTTCCGAGAGACAGCTGTGAAGGTCAGAAGGGGCATGATGGGGATGGGTGAGGGTGACAACCAACTGGGTGTCGTCGGCGTAGTTAATTAAGGACACGCGGAACGGGGTGATCCTCTTCTCCAATGGAGCCATGTATACGTTGAATAACGTAGGGCTCAAGGATGAGCCCTGCGGTACTCCACATCGGAGGGGGATGATAGGTGAGTGGCTGTCGTTCTCCCAAACCTGGAAGGATCGTCCTGCTAAGAAGGATTTTAGCCATTTCAGGGCCATACCCTTTATTCCAATTTCTCCCAGTCGTTGGACTAGGGTGGGATGGTCTACAGTGTCGAAGGCCGCACTGAGGTCCAGGAGGATCACTGCCACTGATCCTCCCGTGTCCAGAATGCTTCTGGCCTTCTCTACTGCCGCCAGGAGGGCGATGTTACGTCTGCATGTTACGTCTGGGCCCAAGAGACAAACACATTCTTCCGATAAGAACCAGTCCTGGCTGGTTTTCCCCTAGCAGACAACAGGCTTAACTATAAACATTACCTTTACCCTTCAAGCACCTCAGCTCTGCAGGGACAGAAAGCAAAATGGAGTCTCTCTAGTTCTGGGCCTTGTAGGCCTGAGAAGGATGAAATAACCCTTAGCTCTGTCAGAGTACCTACACAAACCATACCAATGTGTAATATAAGGTCAGGACCACAGGATCCACCCTCTACTATAGGCAGGATAATGAAAGGACACATAGTTATGTCAAAGCCAATAGGCAATAGATGGATTAGAGTCAAGAATAAGGGATCTATCATCATATAAAGCAGCTATCCTCTTCTAGGTCTGGAAAAAAGGGCTTAAAAGGGCCAACACATGGTAAGAATACAGATGATAGATGTGAGCAAGCTTAAAGTCTTCATCACTCCGAAATAGAGCCAAAAACCATTTCAGAACAGACGGGTATGCTCAGACGTGAGTCCCGGTCTCTCCACACCACTGGAGTCAAGCTATCCTGGCTGATGACGGCTGATAGCCAGAAACTGGTCCTAGGATGCTTGATTCCGGTCCAGGGAAGACATGTGGCTTGGCAGTTCGGGCTGGACTGTTCCCATGAGGCACAGGGTCAAGGCTGATTTGCATATGGCCATGTCTGAACTGGGGTTGTGTGGAGTGCAAAAAAAGATGAATTTAGGCCCAGATCTCTGTACTGGGGTGAATGTATGACATTGTTCTGCATTCTGTCCATCAACTGTTGTTTTTGTATTTCTCACCCCGAGTGGGACGGGTATGCTCAGACGTGAGACCCGTGCTCTCCACACCATTGGAGTCAAGCTTTCCTGGCTGATGACAGCTGATAGACAGAAACCGGTCCTAGGATGCTTGATTCCGGTCCAGGGAAGACATAGCTTGGCAGTTCGGACTGGACTGTTCCCATGAGGCACAGGGTCAAAGCTGATTTGTATATGGCCATGTCTGAACTGGGGTGGTGTGGAGTGCAAAAACACGATGGATTTAGGCCCAGATCTCTGTAATTGGGTGAATATATGACATTGTTCTGCATTCTTTCCATTAACTTTTGGTTTTTGCATTTGTCACCTCGAGGTGGACGGGTATGCTCAGACGCGAGTCCTGTGCTCTCCACACCACTGGAGTCAAGCTATCCTGGCTGATGACGGCTGATAGCCAGAAACCGGTCCTAGGATGCTTGATTCCGGTCCAGGGAAGACATGGCTTGGCAGTTCGGGCTGGACTGTTCCCATGAGGCACAGGGTCAAGGCTGATTTGTAAATGGCCATGTCTGAACTGGGGTGGTGTGGAGTGCAAAAAAACGGTGGATGTAGGCTCAGATCTCTGTACTGGGGTGAATGTATGACATTGTTCTGCATTCTGTCCATCAACTGTTGTTTTTGCATTTGTCACTACGAGTGGGACGGGTATGCTCAGACGTGAATCCCGTGCTCTCCACACCACTGGAGTCAAGCTATCCTGGCTGATGATGGCTGATAGCCGAAACCGGTCATAGGATGCTTGATTCCGGTCCAGGGAAGACATGGCTTGGCAGTTCGGGCTGGATTGTTCCCATGAGGCACAGGGTCAAGGCTGATTTGCATATGGCCATGCCTGAACTGGGGTGTTGTGGTGTGCAAAAAAATGATGGATTTAGGCCCAGATCTCTGTACTGGGGTGAATGTCTGACATTGCTCTGCATTCTGTCCATCACTGTTGTTTTTTAATTTGTCACCCCGAGTGGGACTGGTATGCTCAGACGTGAGTCCCGTGCTCTCCACACCACTGGAGTCAAGCTATCCTGGCTGATGACGGCTGATAGCCAGAAACCGGTCCTAGGATGCTTGATTCCGGTCCAGGGAAGACATGGCTTGGCAGTTTGGGCTGGACTGTTCCCATGAGGTACAGGGTCAAGGCTGATTTGTATATGGCCATGTCTGAACTGGGGTGGTGTGGAGTGCAAAAAAACGGTGGATTTAGGCTCAGATCTCTGTACTGGGGTGAATGTATGACATTGTTTTGCATTCTGTCCATCAACTGTTGTTTTTGCATTTGCCACCCCGAGTTGGACGGGTATGCTCAGATGTGAGTCCTGTGCTCTCCACACCACTGGAGTCAAGCTATCCTGGCTGATGATGGCTGATAGCCAGAAACCGGTCCTAGGATGCATTCTTTCCATTAACTATTGGTTTTTGCATTTGTCACCCCGAGTTGGACGGGTATGCTCAGACGTGAGTCCTGTGCTCTCCACACCACTGGAGTCAAGCTATCCTGGCTGATGACGGCTGATAGCCAGAAACCGGTCCTAGGATGCTTGATTCCGGTCCAGGGAAGACATGGCTTGGCAGTTCGGGCTGGACTGTTCCCATGAGGCACAGGGTCAAGGCTGATTTGTAAATGGCCATGTCTGAACTGGGGTGGTGTGGAGTGCAAAAAAACGGTGGATGTAGGCTCAGATCTCTGTACTAGGGTGAATGTATGACATTGTTCTGCATTCTGTCCATCAACTGTTGTTTTTGCATTTGTCACCCCGAGTGGGACGGGTATGCTCAGACGTGAGACCCGTGCTCTCCACACCACTGGAGTCAAGCTATCCTGGCTGATGACGGCTGATGATAGCCAGAAACCGGTCCTAGGATGCTTGATTCTGCTCCAGGGAAGACATGGCTTGGCAGTTCAGGCTGGACTGTTCCCATGAGGCACAGGGTCAAGGCTGATTTGTATATGGCCATGTCTGAACTGGGGTGGTGTGGAGTTCAAAAAAACAGTGGATTTAGGCTCAGATCTCTGTACTGGGCTGAATGTATGACATTTTTCTGCATTCTGTCCATCAAATGTTGTTTTTGCATTTGTCACTACGAGTGGGACGGGTATGCTCAGACGTGAATCCCTTGCTCTCCACACCACTGGAGTCAAGCTATCCTGGCTGATGATGGCTGATAGCCCGAAACCGGTCATAGGATGCTTGATTCCGGTCCAGGGAAGACATGGCTTGGCAGTTCGGGCTGGATTGTTCCCATGAGGCACAGGGTCAAGGCTGATTTGCATATGGCCATGCCTGAACTGGGGTGTTGTGGTGTGCAAAAAAATGATGGATTTAGGCCCAGATCTCTGTACTGGGGTGAATGTCTGACATTGCTCTGCATTCTGTCCATCACTGTTGTTTTTTAATTTGTCACCCCGAGTGGGACTGGTATGCTCAGACGTGAGTCCCGTGCTCTCCACACCACTGGAGTCAAGCTATCCTGGCTGATGACGGCTGATAGCCAGAAACCGGTCATAGGATGCTTGATTCCGGTCCAGGGAAGACATGGCTTGGCAGTTCGGGCTGGATTGTTCCCATGAGGCACAGGGTCAAGGCTGATTTGCATATGGCCATGCCTGAACTGGGGTGTTGTGGTGTGCAAAAAAACAATGGATTTAGGCCCAGATCTCTGTCCTGGGGTGAATGTATGACATTGCTCTGCATTCTGTCCATCAACTGTTGTTTTTTAATTTGTCACCCCGAGTGGGACGGGTATGCTCAGACGTGAGTCCTGTGCTCTCCACACCACTGGAGTCAAGCTATCCTGGCTGATGACGGCTGATAGCCAGAAACCGGTCCTAGGATGCTTGATTCCGGTCCAGGGAAGACATGGCTTGGCAGTTCGGGCTGGACTGTTCCCATGAGGCACAGGGTCAAGGCTGATTTGCATATGGCCATGCCTGAACTGGGGTGTTGTGGTGTGCAAAAAAACGATGGATTTAGGCCCAGATCTCTGTACTGGGGTGAATGTATGACATTGCTCTGCATTCTGTCCATCAACTGTTGTTTTGCATTTGTCACCCCGAGTGGGACTGGTATGCTCAGACGTGAGTCCCGTGCTCTCTATACCACTGGAGTCAAGCTATCCTGGCTGATGATGGCTGATAGCCAGAAACCTGTCCTAGGATGCTTGATTCCGGTCAAGGGAAGACATGGCTTCGCAGTTCGGGCTGGACTGTTCCCATGAGGCACAGGGTCGAGGCTGATTTGCATATGGCCATGTCTGAACTGGGGTGATGTGGAGTGCAACAAACCAATGGATTTAGGCCCAGATCTCTGTACTGGGGTGAATGTATGACATTGTTCTGCATTTTGTCCATCAACTGTTGTGTTTGCATTTGTCTCTCCGAGTGGGACGGTTATGCTCAGACGTGAGTCCTGTGCTCTCCACACCACTGGAGTCAAGCTATCCTGGCTGATGACGGCTGATAGCCAGAAACTGGTCGAAGGATGCTTGATTCCGGTCCAGGGAAGACATGGCTTGGCAGTTCAGGCTGGACAGTTCCCATGAGGCACAGAGTCAAGGCTGATTTGCATATGGCCATGTCTGAACTGGGGTGGTGTGGAGTGCAAAAACACTATTGATTTAGGCCCAGATCTCTGTACTGGGATGAATGTAAGACATTTATTTGCATTCTGTCCATCAACTGTTGTTTTTGCATTTGTCACTCCGAGTGGGACGGGTATGCTCAGACGTGAGTCCTGTGCTATCCACACCACTGCAGTCAAGCAACCCTGGCTGATGATGGCTGAAACCGGTCCTAGGATGCTTGATTCTGCTCCAGGGAAGACATGGCTTGGCAGTTCGGGCTGGACTGTTCCCATGAGGCACAGGGTCAAGGCTGATTTGCATATGGCCATGTTTGAACTGGGATGGTGTGGAGTGCAAAAAAACGATGGATTTAGGCCCAGATCTCTGTACTGGGGTGAATGTATGACATTGTTCTGCATTCAGTCCATCAACTGTTGTTTTTGCATTTGTCACCCGACTGGGACAGGTATGCTCAGACGTGAGTCCCGGTCTCTCCACACCACTGGAGTCAAGCTATCCTGGCTGATGACGGCTGATAGCCAGAAACCAGTCCTAGGATGCTTTATTCCGGTCCAGGGAAGACATGGCTTGGCAGTTCGGGCTGGACTGTTCCCATGAGGCACAGGGTCAAGGCTGATTTGCATATCGCCATGTCTGAACTGTGGTGGTGTGGAGTGCAAAAAACCGATGGATTTAGGCCCAGATCTCTGCACTGGGGTGAATGTATGACATTGTTCTGCATTCTGTCCATCAACTGTTGTTTTTGCATTTGTCACCCGAGTGGGACAGATATGCTCAGACGTGAGTCCCGGTCTCTCCACACCACTGGAGTCAAGCTATCCTGGCCGATGACGGCTGATAGCCAGAAACAGGTCCTAGGATGCTTGATTCCGGTCCAGGGAAGACATGTGGCTTGGCAGTTCGGGCTGGACTATTCCCATGCGGCACAGGGTCAAGGCTGATTTGCATATGGCCATGTCTGAACTGGGGTGGTGTGGAGTTCAAAAAAACAGTGGATTTAGGCTCAGATCTCTGTACTGGGCTGAATGTATGACATTTTTCTGCATTCTGTCCATCAAATGTTGTTTTTGCATTTGTCACTACGAGTGGGACGGGTATGCTCAGACGTGAATCCCTTGCTCTCCACACCACTGGAGTCAAGCTATCCTGGCTGATGATGGCTGATAGCCCGAAACCGGTCATAGGATGCTTGATTCCGGTCCAGGGAAGACATGGCTTGGCAGTTCGGGCTGGATTGTTCCCATGAGGCACAGGGTCAAGGCTGATTTGCATATGGCCATGCCTGAACTGGGGTGTTGTGGTGTGCAAAAAAATGATGGATTTAGGCCCAGATCTCTGTACTGGGGTGAATGTCTGACATTGCTCTGCATTCTGTCCATCACTGTTGTTTTTTAATTTGTCACCCCGAGTGGGACTGGTATGCTCAGACGTGAGTCCCATGCTCTCCACACCACTGGAGTCAAGCTATCCTGGCTGATGACGGCTGATAGCCAGAAACCGGTCCTAGGATGCTTGATTCCGGTCCAGGGAAGACATGGCTTGGCAGTTTGGGCTGGACTGTTCCCATGAGGTACAGGGTCAAGGCTGATTTGTATATGGCCATGTCTGAACTGGAGTGGTGTGGAGTGCAAAAAAACGGTGGATTTAGGCTCAGATCTCTGTACTGGGGTGAATGTATGACATTGTTTTGCATTCTGTCCATCAACTGTTGTTTTTGCATTTGCCACCCCGAGTTGGACGGGTATGCTCAGATGTGAGTCCTGTGCTCTCCACACCACTGGAGTCAAGCTATCCTGGCTGATGACGGCTGATAGCCAGAAACTGGTCCTAGGATGCATTCTTTCCATTAACTATTGGTTTTTGCATTTGTCACCCCGAGTTGGACGGGTATGCTCAGGCGTGAGTCCTGTGCTCTCCACACCACTGGAGTCAAGCTATCCTGGCTGATGACGGCTGATAGCCAGAAACCGGTCCTAGGATACTTGATTCCGGTCCAGGGAAGACATGGCTTGGCAGTTCGGGCTGGACTGTTCCCATGAGGCACAGGGTCAAGGCTGATTTGTAAATGGCCATGTCTGAACTGGGGTGGTGTGGAGTGCAAAAAAACGGTGGATGTAGGCTCAGATCTCTGTACTGGGGTGAATGTATGACATTGTTCTGCATTCTGTCCATCAACTGTTGTTTTTGCATTTGTCACTACGAGTGGGACGGGTATGCTCAGACATGAATCCCGTGCTCTCCACACCACTGGAGTCAAGCTATCCTGGCTGATGATGGCTGATAGCCCGAAAACGGTCCTAGGATGCTTGATTCCGGTCCAGGGAAGACATGGCTTGGCAGTTCGGGCTGGATTGTTCCCATGAGGCACAGGGTCAAGGCTGATTTGCATATGGCCATGCCTGAACTGGGGTGTTGTGGTGTGCAAAAAAATGATGGATTTAGGCCCAGATCTCTGTACTGGGGTGAATGTCTGACATTGCTCTGCATTCTGTCCATCACTGTTGTTTTTTAATTTGTCACCCCGAGTGGGACTGGTATGCTCAGACGTGAGTCCCGTGCTCTCCACACCACTGGAGTCAAGCTATCCTGGCTGATGACGGCTGATAGCCAGAAACCGGTCCTAGGATGCTTGATTCCGGTCCAGGGAAGACATGGCTTGGCAGTTCGGGCTGGACTGTTCCCATGAGGCACAGGGTCAAGGCTCATTTGTAAATGGCCATGTCTGAACTGGGGTGGTGTGGAGTGCAAAAAAACGGTGGATGTAGGCTCAGATCTCTGTACTGGGGTGAATGTATGACATTGTTCCGCATTCTGTCCATCAACTGTTGTTTTTGCATTTGTCACTCCGAGTGGGACGGGTATGCTCAGACGTGAGTCCTGTGCTCTCCACACTACTGGAGTCAAGCTATCCTGGCTGATGACGGCTGATGATAGCCAGAAACCGGTCCTAGGATGCTTGATTCTGCTCCAGGGAAGACATGGCTTGGCAGTTCAGGCTGGACTGTTCCCATGAGGCACAGGGTCAAGGCTGATTTGTATATGGCCATGTCTGAACTGGGGTGGTGTGGAGTTCAAAAAAACGGTGGATTTAGGCTCAGATCTCTGTACTGGGCTGAATGTATGACATTTTTCTGCATTCTGTCCATCAAATGTTGTTTTTGCATTTGTCACTACGAGTGGGACGGGTATGCTCAGACGTGAATCCCGTGCTCTCCACACCACTGGAGTCAAGCTATCCTGGCTGATGATGGCTGATAGCCGGAAACCGGTTCTAGGATGCTTGATTCCGGTCCAGGGAAGACATGGCTTGGCAGTTCGGGCTGGACTGTTCCCATGAGGCACAGGGTCAAGGCTGATTTGCATATGGCCATGCCTGAACTGGGGTGTTGTGGTGTGCAAAAAAACAATGGATTTAGGCCCAGATCTCTGTCCTTGGGTGAATGTATGACATTGCTCTGCATTCTGTCCATCAACTGTTGTTTTTTAATTTGTCACCCCGAGTGGGACGGGTATGCTCAGACGTGAGTCCTGTGCTCTCCACACCACTGGAGTCAAGCTATCCTGGCTGATGACGGCTGATAGCCAGAAACCGGTCCTAGGATGCTTGATTCCGGTCCAGGGAAGATATGGCTTGGCAGTTCGGGCTGGGCTGTTCCCATGAGGCACAGGGTCAAGGCTGATTTGCATATGGCCATGCCTGAACTGGGGTGTTGTGGTGTGCAAAAAAACGATGGATTTAGGCCCAGATCTCTGTACTGGGGTGAATGTATGACATTGCTCTGCATTCTGTCCATCAACTGTTGTTTTGCATTTGTCACCCCGAGTGGGACTGGTATGCTCAGACGTGAGTCCCGTGCTCTCCATACCACTGGAGTCAAGCTATCCTGGCTGATGATGGCTGATAGCCAGAAACCTGTCCTAGGATGCTTGATTCCGGTCCAGGGAAGACATGGCTTCGCAGTTCGGGCTGGACTGTTCCCATGAGGCACAGAGTCAAGGCTGATTTGCATATGGCCATGTCTGAACTGGGGTGGTGTGGAGTGCAAAAACACTATTGATTTAGGCCCAGATCTCTGTACTGGGATGAATGTAAGACATTTATTTGCATTCTGTCCATCAACTGTTGTTTTTGCATTTGTCTCTCCGAGTGGGACGGTTATGCTCAGACGTGAGTCCTGTGCTCTCCACACCACTGGAGTCAAGCTATCCTGGCTGATGACGGCTGATAGCCAGAAACTGGTCGAAGGATGCTTGATTCCGGTCCAGGGAAGACATGGCTTGGCAGTTCGGGCTGGACAGTTCCCATGAGGCACAGAGTCAAGGCTGATTTGCATATGGCCATGTCTGAACTGGGGTGGTGTGGAGTGCAAAAACACTATTGATTTAGGCCCAGATCTCTGTACTGGGATGAATGTAAGACATTTATTTGCATTCTGTCCATCAACTGTTGTTTTTGCATTTGTCACTCCGAGTGGGACGGGTATGCTCAGACGTGAGTCCTGTGCTATCCACACCACTGCAGTCAAGCAACCCTGGCTGATGATGGCTGAAACCGGTCCTAGGATGCTTGATTCTGCTCCAGGGAAGACATGGCTTGCAGTTCGGGCTGGACTGTTCCCATGAGGCACAGGGTCAAGGCTGATTTGCATATAGCCATGTCTGAACAGGGGCGGTGTGGAGTGCAAAAAAGCAATGGATTTAGGCCCAGATCTCTGTACTGGTGAATGCATTTAATTGTTCTGCAATTTGTCCATCAACTGTTGTTTTTGCATTTGTCACTCCGATTGGGACGGGTATGCTCAGACGTGAGTCCCGTGCTATCCACACCACTGGAGTCAAGCAACCCTGGCTGATGATGGCTGAAACCGGTCCTAGGATGCTTGATTCCGGTCCAGGGAAGACATGGCTTGGCAGTTTGGGCTGGACTGTTCCCATGAGGTACAGGGTCAAGGCTGATTTGTATATGGCCATGTCTGTAGAGGGGTGGTGTGGAGTGCAAAAAAACGGTGGATTTAGGCTCAGATCTCTGTACTGGGGTGAATGTATGACATTGTTCTGCATTCTGTCCATCAACTGTTGTTTTTGCATTTGTCACCCGAGTGGGACAGGTATGCTCAGACGTGAGTCCCGTGCTCTCCATACCACTGGAGTCAAGCTATCCTGGCTGATGATGGCTGATAGCCAGAAACCTGTCCTAGGATGCTTGATTCCGGTCCAGGGAAGACATGGCTTCGCAGTTCGGGCTGGACTGTTCCCATGAGGCACAGGGTCGAGGCTGATTTGCATATGGCCATTTCTGAACTGGGGTGGTGTGGAGTGCAACAAACCAATGGATTTAGGCCCAGATCTCTGTACTGGGGTGAATGTATGACATTGTTCTGCATTCTGTCCATCAACTGTTGTTTCTGCATTTGTCACTCCGAGTGGGACGGGTATGCTTAGATGTGAGTCCTGTGCTCTCCACACCACTGGAGTCAAGCTATCCTGGCTGATGATGACGGCTGATAGCCAGAACCGGTCTTAGGATGCTTGATTCCGGTCCAGGGAAGACATGGCTTGGCAGTTCGGCTGGACTGTTCCCATGAGGCATAGGGTCAAGGCTGATTTGTAAATGGCCATGTCTGAACTGGGGTGGCGTGGAGTGCAAAAAAAACGGTGGACGTAGGCTCAGATCTCTGTACTGGGGTGAATGTATGACATTGTTCTGCATTCTGTCCATCAACTGTTGTTTTTGCATTTGTCACTCCGAGTGGGACGGGTATGCTCAGACGTGAGTCCTGTGCTCTCTACCCCAATAGAGTCAAGCTATCCTGGCTGATGACAACTGATGATAGCCAGAAACCGGTCCTAGGATGCTTGATTCTGCTCCAGGGAAGACATGGCTTGGCAGTTCGGGCTGGACTGTTCCCATGAGGCACAGGGTCAAGGCTGATTTGCATATGGCCATGTCTGAACAGGGGTGGTGTGGAGTGCAAAAAAACAATGGATTTAGGCCCAGATCTCTGTACTGGTGAATGTATTTAATTGTTCTGCAATTTGTCCATCAACTGTTGTTTTTGCATTTGTCACCCCGAGTGGGACGGGTATGCTCAGACGTGAGTCCCGTGCTCTCCACACCACTGGAGTCAAGCTATCCTGGCTGATGACGGCTGATAGCCAGAAACTGGTCCTAGGATGCTTGATTCCGGTCCAGGGAAGACATGGCTTGGCAGTTCGGGCTGGACAGTTCCCATGAGGCAAAGAGTCAAGGCTGATTTGCATATGGCCATGTCTGAACTGGGGTGGTGTGGAGTGCAAAAACACTATTGATTTAGGCCCAGATCTCTGTACTGGGATGAATGTAAGACATTTATTTGCATTCTGTCCATCAACTGTTGTTTTTGCATTTGTCACTCCGAGTGGGACGGGTATGCTCAGACGTGAGTCCCGTGCTATCCACACCACTGCAGTCAAGCAACCCTGGCTGATGATGGCTGAAACCGGTCCTAGGATGCTTGATTCTGCTCCAGGGAAGACATGGCTTGGCAGTTCGGGCTGGACTGTTCCCATGAGGCACAGGGTCAAGGCTGATTTGCATATGGCCATGTTTGAACTGGGATGGTGTGGAGTGCAAAAAACGATGGATTTAGGCCCAGATCTCTGTACTGGGGTGAATGTATGACATTGTTCTGCATTCTGTCCATCAACTGTTGTTTTTGCATTTGTCGCCCCGAGTGGGTCGGGTATGCTCAGACGTGAATCCCGTGCTCTCCACACCACTGGAGTCAAGCTATCCTGGCTGATAGCCAGAAACCAGTCCTAGGATGCTTGATTCCGGTCCAGGGAAGACATGGCTTGGCAGTTCGGGCTGGACTGTTCCCATGAGGCACAGGGTCAAGGCTGATTTGCATATGGCCATGTTTGAACTGGGATGGTGTGGAGTGCAAAAAAACGATGGATTTAGGCCCAGATCTCTGTACTGGGGTGAATGTATGACATTGTTCTGCATTCTGTCCATCAACTGTTGTTTTTGCATTTGTCGCCCCGAGTGGGTCGGGTATGCTCAGACGTGAGTCCCATGCTCTCCACACCACTGGAGTAAAGCTATCTGGGCTGATGACGGCTGATAGCCAGAAACCGGTCCTAGGATGCTTGATTCCGGTCCAGGGAAGACCTGGCTTGGCAGTTCGGGCTGGACTGTTCCCATGAGGCACAGGGTCAAGGCTGATATGCATATGGCCATGTCTGAACTGGTGTTGGTGTGGAGTGCAAAAAAAACGATGAATTTAGGCCCAGATCTCTGTACTGGGGTGAATGTATGACATTGTTCTGCATTCTGTCCATCAACTGTTGTTTCTACATTTGTCACCCCGAGTGGGACGGGTATGCTCAGACGTTAGTCCCGTGCTCTCCACACCACTGGAGTCAAGCTATCCTGGCTGATGACGGCTGATAGCCAGAAACCAGTCCTAGGATGCTTGATTCCGGTCCAGGGAAGACATGGCTTGGCAGTTCGGGCTGGACTGTTCCCATGAGGCACAGGGTCAAGGCTGATTTGCATATCGCCAAGTCTGAACGGTGGTGGTGTGGAGTGCAAAAAACCGATGGATTTAGGCCCAGATCTCTGCACTGGGGTGAATTTATGACATTGTTCTGCATTCTGTCCATCAACTGTTGTTTTTGCATTTGTCACCCGAGTGGGACAGGTATGCTCAGACGTGAGTCCCGGTCTCTCCACACCACTTGAGTCAAGCTATCCTGGCCGATGACGGCTGATAGCCAGAAACAGGTCCTAGGATGCTTGATTCCGGTCCAGGGAAGACATGTGGCTTGGCAGTTCGGGCTGGACTATTCCCATGCGGCACAGGGTCAAGGCTGATTTGCATATGGCCATGTCTGAACTGGGGTTGTGTGGAGTGCAAAAAATGATGAACTTAGGCCCAGATCTCTGTACTGGGGTGAATGTATGACATTGTTCTGCATTCTGTCCATCAACTGTTGTTTTTGCATTTGTCACCCCGAGTGGGACGGGTATGCTCAGACGTGAGACCCGTGCTCTCCACACCACTGGAGTCAAGCTATCCTGGCTGATGACGGCTGATGATAGCCAGAAACCGGTCCTAGGATGCTTGATTCTGCTCCAGGGAAGACATGGCTTGGCAGTTCAGGCTGGACTGTTCCCATGAGGCACAGGGTCAAGGCTGATTTGTATATGGCCATGTCTGAACTGGGGTGGTGTGGAGTTCAAAAAAACGGTGGATTTAGGCTCAGATCTCTGTACTGGGCTGAATGTATGACATTGTTCTGCATTCTGTCCATCAAATGTTGTTTTTGCATTTATCACTACGAGTGGGACGGGTATGCTCAGACGTGAGTCCCGTGCTCTCCATACCACTGGAGTCAAGCTATCCTGGCTGATGATGGCTGATAGCCAGAAACCTGTCCTAGGATGCTTGATTCCGGTCCAGGGAAGACATGGCTTCGCAGTTCGGGCTGGACTGTTCCCATGAGGCACAGGGTCGAGGCTGATTTTCATATGGCCATGTCTGAACTGGGGTGGTGTGGAGTGCAACAAACCAATGGATTTAGGCCCAGATCTCTGTCCTGGGGTGAATGTATGACATTGTTCTGCATTCTGTCCATCAACTGTTGTTTTTGCATTTGTCACTCCGAGTGGGACGGGTATGCTCAGATGTGAGTCCTGTGCTCTCCACACCACTGGAGTCAAGCTATCCTGGCTGATGATGACGGCTGATAGCCAGAAACCGGTCCTAGGATTCTTGATTCTGGTCCAGGGAAGACATGGCTTGGCAGTTCGGGCTGGACTGTTCCCATGAGGCATAGGGTCAAGGCTGATTTGTAAATGGCCATGTCTGAACTGGGGTGGTGTGGAGTGCAAAAAAAACGGTGGATGTAGGCTCAGATCTCTGTACTGGGGTGAATGTATGACATTGTTCTGCATTCTGTCCATCAACTGTTGTTTTTGCATTTGTCACTCCGAGTGGGACGGGTATGCTCAGACGTGAGTCCTGTGCTCTCTACACCACTAGAGTCAAGCTATCCTGGCTGATGACAACTGATGATAGCCAGAAACCGGTCCTAGGATGCTTGATTCTGCTCCAGGGAAGACATGGCTTGGCAGTTCGGGCTGGACTGTTCCCATGAGGCACAGGGTCAAGGCTGATTTGCATATGGCCATGTCTGAACAGGGGTGGTGTGGAGTGCAAAAAAACAATGGATTTAGGCCCAGATCTCTGTACTGGTGAATGTATTTAATTGTTCTGCAATTTGTCCATCAACTGTTGTTTTTGCATTTGTCACCCCGAGTGGGACGGGTATGCTCAGACGTGAGTCCCGTGCTCTCCACACCACTGGAGTCAAGCTATCCTGGCTGATGACGGCTGATAGCCAGAAACCGGTCCTAGGATGCTGAATTCCGGTCCAGGGAAGACATGGCTTGGCAGTTCGGGCTGGACTGTTCCCATGAGGCACAGGGTCAATGCAGATTTGCATATGGCCATGTCTGAACTGGGGTGGTGTGGAGTGCAAAAAAACGATGGATTTAGGCCCAGATCTCTGTACTGGGATGAATGTATGACATTTTTCTGCATTCTGTCCATCAACTGTTGTGTTTGCATTTGTCTCTCCGAGTGGGACGGTTATGCTCAGACGTGAGTCCTGTGCTCTCCACACCACTGGAGTCAAGCTATCCTGGCTGATGACGGCTGATAGTCAGAAACTGGTCCTAGGATGCTTGATTCCGGTCCAGGGAAGACATGGCTTGGCAGTTCGGGCTGGACAGTTCCCATGAGGCAAAGAGTCAAGGCTGATTTGCATATGGCCATGTCTGAACTGGGGTGGTGTGGAGTGCAAAAACACTATTGATTTAGGCCCAGATCTCTGTACTGGGATGAATGTAAGACATTTATTTGCATTCTGTCCATCGACTGTTGTTTTTGCATTTGTCACTCCGAGTGGGACGGGTATGCTCAGACGTGAGTCCCGTGCTATCCACACCACTGCAGTCAAGCAACCCTGGCTGATGATGGCTGAAACCGGTCCTAGGATGCTTGATTCTGCTCCAGGGAAGACATGGCTTGGCAGTTCGGGCTGGACTGTTCCCATGAGGCTTAGGGTCAAGGCTGATTTGCATATGGCCATGTTTGAACTGGGATTGTGTGGAGTGCAAAAAAACGATGGATTTAGGCCCAGATCTCTGTACTGGGGTGAATGTATGACATTGTTCTGCATTCTGCCCATCAACTGTTGTTTTTGCATTTGTCGCCCCGAGTGGGTCGGGTATGCTCAGACGTGAGTCCCATGCTCTCCACACCACTGGAGTAAAGCTATCTGGGCTGATGACGGCTGATAGCCAGAAACCGGTCCTAGGATGCTTGATTCCGGTCCAGGGAAGACCTGGCTTGGCAGTTCGGGCTGGACTGTTCCCATGAGGCACAGGGTCAAGGCTGATATGCATATGGCCATGTCTGAACTGGTGTTGGTGTGGAGTGCAAAAAAAACGATGAATTTAGGCCCAGATCTCTGTACTGGGGTGAATGTATGACATTGTTCTGCATTCTGTCCATCAACTGTTGTTTCTACATTTGTCACCCCGAGTGGGACGGGTATGCTCAGACGTGAGTCCCGTGCTCTCCACACCACTGGAGTCAAGCTATCCTGGCTGATGACGGCTGATAGCCAGAAACCAGTCCTAGGATGCTTGATTCCGGTCCAGGGAAGACATGGCTTGGCAGTTCGGGCTGGACTGTTCCCATGAGGCACAGGGTCAAGGCTGATTTGCATATCGCCATGTCTGAACTGTGGTGGTGTGGAGTGCAAAAAACCGATGGATTCAGGCCCAGATCTTTGCACTGGGGTGAATGTATGACATTGTTCTGCATTCTGTCCATCAACTGTTGTTTTTGCATTTGTCACCCGAGTGGGACAGGTATGCTCAGACGTGAGTCCCGGTCTCTCCACACCACTGGAGTCAAGCTATCCTGGCCGATGACGGCTGATAGCCAGAAACAGGTCCTAGGATGCTTGATTCCGGTCCAGGGAAGACATGTGGCTTGGCAGTTCGGGCTGGACTATTCCCATGCGGCACAGGGTCAAGGCTGATTTGCATATGGCCATGTCTGAACTGGGGTTGTGTGGAGTGCAAAAAAAGATGAACTTAGGCCCAGATCTCTGTACTGGGGTGAATGTATGACATTGTTCCCCATTCTGTCCATCAACTGTTGTTTTTGCATTTGTCACCCCGAGTGGGACGGGTATGCTCAGACGTGAGACCCGTGCTCTCCACACCACTGGAGTCAAGCTATCCTGGCTGATGATAGCCAGAAACCGGTCCTAGGATGCTTGATTCTGCTCCAGGGAAGACATGGCTTGGCAGTTCAGGCTGGACTGTTCCCATGAGGCACATGGTCAAGGCTGATTTGTATATGGCCATGCCTGAACTGGGGTGTTGTGGTGTGCAAAAAAACAATGGATTTAGGCCCAGATCTCTGTCCTGGGGTGAATGTATGACATTGCTCTGCATTCTGTCCATCAACTGTTGTTTTTTAATTTGTCACCCGAGTGGGACGGGTATGCTCAGACGTGAGTCCTGTGCTCTCCACACCACTGGAGTCAAGCTATCCTGGCTGATGACGGCTGATAGCCAGTAACCGGTCCTAGGATGCTTGATTCCGGTCCAGGGAAGACATGGCTTGGCAGTTCGGGCTGGACTGTTCCCATGAGGCACAGGGTCAAGGCTGATTTGCATATGGCCATGCCTGAACTGGGGTGTTGTGGTGTGCAAAAAAACGATGGATTTAGGCCCAGATCTCTGTACTGGGGTGAATGTATGACATTGCTCTGCATTCTGTCCATCAACTGTTGTTTTGCATTGGTCACCCCGAGTGGGACTGGTATGCTCAGACGTGAGTCCCGTGCTCTCCATACCACTGGAGTCAAGCTATCCTGGCTGATGATGGCTGATAGCCAGAAACCTGTCCTAGGATGCTTGATTCCGGTCCAGGGAAGACATGGCTTGGCAGTTCGGGCTGGACTGTTCCCATGAGGCACAGGGTCGAGACTGATTTGCATATGGCCATGTCTGAACTGGGGTGGTGTGGAGTGCAACAAACCAATGGATTTAGGCCCAGATCTCTGTACTGGGGTGAATGTATGACATTGTTCTGCATTCTGTCTATCAACTGTTGTTTTTGCATTTGTCACTCCGAGTGGAACGGGTATGCTCAGATGTGAGTCCTGTGCTCTCCACACCACTGGAGTCAAGCTATCCTGGCTGATGATGACGGCTGATAGCCAGAAACCGGTCCTAGGATGCTTGATTCCGGTCCAGGGAAGACATGGCTTGGCAGTTCGGGCTGGACTGTTCCCATGAGGCACAGGGTCAAGGCTGATTTGCATATGGCCATGTCTGAACAGGGGTGGTGTGGAGTGCAAAAAAACAATGGATTTAGGCCCAGATCTCTGTACTGGTGAATGTATTTAATTGTTCTGCAATTTGTCCATCAACTGTTGTTTTTGCATTTGTCACCCCGAGTGGGACGGGTATGCTCAGACGTGAGTACCGTGCTCTCCACACCACTGGAGCCAAGATATCCTGGCTGATGACGGCTGATAGCCAGAAACCGGTCCTAGGATGCTGAATTCCGGTCCAGGGAAGACATGGCTTGGCAGTTCGGGCTGGACTGTTCCCATGAGGCACAGGGTCAATGCAGATTTGCATATGGCCATGTCTGAACTGGGGTGGTGTGGATTGCAAAAAAACGATGGATTTAGGCCCAGGTCTCTGTACTGGGATGAATGTATGACATTTTTCTGCATTCTGTCTATCAACTGTTGTGTTTGCATTTGTCTCTCCGAGTGGGACGGTTATGCTCAGACGTGAGTCCTGTGCTCTCCACACCACTGGAGTCAAGCTATCCTGGCTGATGACGGCTGATAGCCAGAAACTGGTCCTAGGATGCTTGATTCCGGTCCAGGGAAGACATGGCTTGGCAGTTCGGGCTGGACAGTTCCCATGAGGCACAGAGTCAAGGCTGATTTGCATATGGCCATGTCTGAACTGGGGTGGTGTGGAGTGCAAAAACACTATTGATTTAGGCCCAGATCTCTGTACTGGGATGAATGTAAGACATTTATTTGCATTCTGTCCATCAACTGTTGTTTTTGCATTTGTCACTCCGAGTGGGACGGGTATGCTCAGACGTGAGTCCCGTGCTATCCACACCACTGCAGTCAAGCAACCCTGGCTGATGATGGCTGAAACCGGTCCTAGGATGCTTGATTCTGCTCCAGGGAAGACATGGCTTGGCAGTTCGGGCTGGACTGTTCCCATGAGGCACAGGGTCAATGCTGATTTGCATATGGCCATGTTTGAACTGGGATGGTGTGGAGTGCAAAAAAACGATGGATTTAGGCCCAGATCTCTGTACTGGGGTGAATGTATGACATTGTTCTGCATTCTGTCCATCAACTGTTGTTTTTGCATTTGTCGCCCCGAGTGGGTCGGGTATGCTCAGACGTGAGTCCCATGCTCTCCACACCACTGGAGTAAAGCTATCCGGGCTGATGACGGCTGATAGCCAGAAACCGGTCCTAGGATGCTTGATTCCGGTCCAGGGAAGGCCTGGCTTGGCAGTTCGGGCTGGACTGTTCCCATGAGGCACAGGGTCAAGGCTGATATGCATATGGCCATGTCTGAACGGGTGTTGGTGTGGAGTGCAAAAAAACAATGAATTTAGGCCCAGATCTCTGTACTGGGGTGAATGTATGACATTGTTCTGCATTCTGTCCATCAACTGTTGTTTCTACATTTGTCACCCCGATTGGGACGGGTATGCTCAGACGTGAGTCCCGTGCTCTCCACACCACTGGAGTCAAGCTATCCTGGCTGATGACGGCTGATAGCCAGAAACCAGTCCTAGGATGCTTGATTCCGGTCCAGGGAAGACATGGCTTGGCAGTTCGGGCTGGACTGTTCCCATGAGGCACAGGGTCAAGGCTGATTTGCATATCGCCATGTCTGAACTGTGGTGGTGTGGAGTGCAAAAAACCGATGGATTTAGGCCCAGATCTCTGCACTGGGGTGAATGTATGACATTGTTCTGCATTCTGTCCATCAACTGTTGTTTTTGCATTTGTCACCCGAGTGGGACAGGTATGCTCAGACGTGAGTCCCGGTCTCTCCACACCACTGGAGTCAAGCTATCCTGGCCGATGACGGCTGATAGCCAGAAACAGGTCCTAGGATGCTTGATTCCGGTCCAGGGAAGACATGTGGCTTGGCAGTTCGGGCTGGACTATTCCCATGCGGCACAGGGTCAAGGCTGATTTGCATATGGCCATGTCTGAACTGGGGTTGTGTGGAGTGCAAAAAAAGATGAACTTAGGCCCAGATCTCTGTACTGGGGTGAATGTATGACATTGTTCTGCATTCTGTCCATCAACTGTTGTTTTTGCATTTGTCACCCCGAGTGGGACGGGTATGCTCAGACGTGAGACCCGTGCTCTCCACACCACTGGAGTCAAGCTATCCTGGCTGATGACGGCTGATGATAGCCAGAAACCGGTCCTAGGATGCTTGATTCTGCTCCAGGGAAGACATGGCTTGGCAGTTCAGGCTGGACTGTTCCCATGAGGCACAGGGTCAAGGCTGATTTGTATATGGCCATGCCTGAACTGGGGTGTTGGGGTGTGCAAAAAAACAATGGATTTAGGCCCAGATCTCTGTCCTGGGGTGAATGTATGACATTGCTCTGCATTCTGTCCATCAACTGTTGTTTTTTAATTTGTCACCCCGAGTGGGACGGGTATGCTCAGACGTGAGTCCTGTGCTCTCCACACCACTGGAGTCAAGCTATCCTGGCCGATGACGGCTGATAGCCAGAAACAGGTCCTAGGATGCTTGATTCCGGTCCAGGGAAGACATGTGGCTTGGCAGTTCGGGCTGGACTATTCCCATGCGGCACAGGTTCAAGGCTGATTTGCATATGGCCATGTCTGAACTGGGGTTGTGTGGAGTGCAAAAAAAGATGAACTTAGGCCCAGATCTCTGTACTGGGGTGAATGTATGACATTGTTCTGCATTCTGTCCATCAACTGTTGTTTTTGCATTTGTCACCCCGAGTGGGACGGGTATGCTCAGACGTGAGACCCATGCTCTCCACACCACTGGAGTCAAGCTATCCTGGCTGATGACGGCTGATAGCCAGAAACCGGTCCTAGGATGCTTGATTCCGGTCCAGGGAAGACATGGCTTGTCAGTTCGGGCTGGACTGTTCACATGAGGCACAGGGTGAAGGCAGATTTGCATATGGCCATGTCTGAACTGGGGTGGTGTGGAGTGCAAAAAAACAATGGATTTAGGCCCAGATCTCTGTACTTGGGTGAATGTATGACATTGTTCTGCATTCTGTCCATCAACTGTTGTTTTTGCATTTGTCACTCCGAGTGGGACTGGTATGCTCAGACGTGAGTCCCTTGTTCTCCACACCATTGGAGTCAAGCTTTCCTGGCTGATGACAGCTGATAGACAGAGGCGGTCCAAGATGGCGGATTGACACCGCCGTGCGGAGGAACGCTGCTCGAGAGCGGAGCAGAGCTGACTGAGAGGCACCGTGTCTAACTCCTGAAAACGGGAAAAAGAAAATGGGAAAGCGGAACGATTTAGCCCTTTGAGAGAAACCAGACTCAAAGGCTTTTTCTGTGGCTAATTTCTGCACGATACGGCAGCGTGTGGCTGGAGCCGAGGACGGCAAAGGAGAGGCTCACTGCGCTGAACGAGTGGAGATCAGCTGGAGATCAGCTGGAACCTGAGGCCGGTGCACGGCGTGTTGCGGGTTGCGGGAGCGGTCTGTTTAAGAACAGAGATTGTACAAACGGATGCTGAGATTACAGCTGCTTGAGACCAGGCTGAAGGGGCTGAAGGGGCTCCTTCGTCTCACTCAGCTGCAGCGGCGCTTCCTCCCAGTGGCAGCGAGGGGTCGGCGTGCAATCGACTGGCTCAGCTCTAAAGCGATTTGGCATTCTATCTTGCTATTTTCCTCGGAGGCAGCAGCGGAGTGCAAGGAAATGGCACCAAAACCACCGGGGCGGAGTACTCGTCTAACTACAGCTACAGCTACAGCTACTAAGGTGAGTGCGACTATCAGCGGTACTATTCCTGTTTATGCTGGGGCTTTACCAGGAATCACATCAGGAAAATCTGGTAGGCAGGAGAGAATGGAGAAATATGATGCGACTGATAAACTGATCTCTCAAATGCCTGACACTGCTAATATTAACGCTAATGCTAAAAATGACCCTGCTTCTGCATTAGCTTCAGACTTAAATTCATCGCTTTCAGGGATAGAAAGAATACTTTTGATTCCACAATTAAATAGCTGCCCTGAAATTGGATGTAATATTATAAATAATCAAGAAATGCAGCGTGGTGACGGCAATGACATAAATATTTCCAATCCTGCTTTTGTAGAAATTACTACCCCTGATGAACCCTCTTTACAAATTGTGACTGAGAATAACTTGAGCACATGTATTACACAAGTTACATTAATTACACAGCCTAGCACTACTCGGATATCAAGAGAGGAAGTGGTATTAAGCTCTGATCTAGGGGGCTGTAGGGGGAGTATAGGAGTAGAGCATACTGAATGCCTGGAACAGTTGGAGCAGTTGGAGCACACGGAGGGAGTAGAAACTGATGAGGAGTATTATGATATCTCTGATATGGGAAATAGCAAAACATCACCTTCTATCAAAGATAAAATTACCAGCGTTAAGAAAGGGAGAGGTAAAATTAAGAACAAAGTTAAAAAGGTAACAAAAAAACCTAAAGCCGCTACCATGAAATCAATCGCAGAAAATAGCCCGATAAGACAATGGGTACAGTCTAAAGGTGGAGTGAAATCAATGGCATTACAACTATCTGGAAACAGTCCAGCTGAGTTAATCAACATTGTAGCTGATACTGATGATTCTAATACTATGATGGATTTGACTATCAATAAGGTCTCAGCAGTAGAGATAACGGATGGTGATACTCAAAATCAGATGGTGCAGATTATATCAACTACTCCTTCTTGTGCCTATGCTGATATTTCAAAGAGGAATATTGAGTTAAATCCACTGGGGGAAACTTCACTCCCTCTTTCTTCTATTTCTAATGAAAAGATTTCGGAGAATCCTAATGTGCCTGCTTCAACCACAGCAGTATTATGTGAGACAGCGGCCAACACAGCATCCAGTATAGGACTCCCAAATGATGCAATGAGTGCTGGAGCCAATGATGCACAGAGTAACAATGACGGACATTTAACTAAGGAGCCCCAAAACAACGCATCCTCAACAGACTGGATGCCCCAAGGGGAGGTGTCCTCTTCATTTCAGATGATACTGAAACTGTTAAATAAGCAAAAACAAGAGGCTCAATCTCACTATCAACAGATGAGGGAAGATAATAATAAGACTCAATCCTCCCTACTGGAAATGTCACGCAAAATTGGAACGATTTCTCAAGAGATGGAAGAGCTACAACAAAGAGTTGTGCTGACGGAAGAAAAATCAACCCGCTCCGAAATAGCGGTAAATAGACATGAATCTCAGCTATGTCAAATGCAGGCCAAAGTTGAAGATTTGGAAAATCGTCAACGTCGACAAAATTTACGCATATTTGGAATTGCGGAAGGGGCCGAGGGAGCTGACGCTAGGGCATATACTGTCCATTTGCTTCAGAAAGCTTTTCCTGAATTATCTGATTGGGATTGGGATTCACAAATTCAGCGCGCCCATCGACTCCCTATCTTTCAAGCAAATAAAAATAGTAAATACCCTCGCCCAATCTTGATATACATTGGTAACTTCCTGCTGCGCCAGGCTATCTCACTAAAAGCAAGACCAAATAGTCCAGTCACTATCGACTCAACTACTTTTTTTGTAAGATCGGATTTAAGTAAACTTTCTATGGAGCGAAGATGGAAATTGAAGCAATATATAGACCCCATAAAAGAGCTAGGTGGTCAGGCCTATTTACAAGAACCTGCTAAATTGAAAGTGCTTAAAAACGGTCGAACATTTTATTTCATGGAAGAAAATGAAATAGAAAGGGCATTGGCGGAATGGAAAAGGGAAAAGAAAGCAGTTACTGAATAACTCTTCTATTTTTCTTAATCTCTCTTTCTTTCTCCCAAAATATATATATATTTTTTTTTTTCCTTAGGGAAATCCTAGGCAAAGTAGACATGGTGTTTCAAAAATTCTATTGATTATTTGCATGCTCAGGCCTCGAGGCGGCTAGCTTCGCACTAAAGCTGCCAATAGAACGGCAGCAGATCAACTGGGGGGGAGCCGTAAGTAGGGGGGGGCTGGGTTGGGACAGGCTATGGCCTGGTAAGGTCTGGGTGGGGGGGGTTTAATGGGGGGGAAAATTGCATCATGGGGTTAAAAGACTACATTATTTGGAGATACAACAAGATGGATATGATTTTTTTTGCATGTTTTGAGAATGGATATATATATCTTTCTCAATGCATATGTTAAAATGTTTAGTATGGAATGTGGGGGCCTAAATAGTAGAAATAAAAGAAATCTAGTATATGAAGAGCTTAGGATGTATAATCCACAGATTGTGGTTATTACGGAAACTCACATAGCCTATAAAGATAGAAAACTACTAAAACAACTTGGCTATGACACTTTGGTCAGTACGGAATTTAATGCTGCTATTCGGGGGGTGGCAATATTAAAGCATAGACACTTTAAAGCTGAGATAAATAAAACACTAACGGATAAGGCTGGTAGGTGGGCAATAGCACAAATACCATGGGAAGGTCACAAATTTACTATATGTGGGGTGTATGCATCAAATCAAGACGAACCATATGTTGTAGATCAGGTGAACTTAGAATTAGTATCATGGGATGGGGAATATATTGTACTTGGTGATTTTAATTGTATTATGAACTATGATTTAGATACAACGAGAAAAAACTCATTTCAGAGAATGAAAAAAACTAGGGCAGCAATTCGAGATCTAGCTGCTATTCATTTACTTAAGGATGCGTGGAGATGCTTACATCCTAGAGTGCCGGGCTATACTTACTATTCGGCAGCACATAAACTATGCTCAAGAATAGATATGATATGGGTTACAGACTCTATTCTGGAAACCAGTACTATCACTATATGTCCAAGAGTCACCTCGGACCATAATCCAAATATTTTGACTTTTAAAATAGCTACAGAGCGACCACCACCTCGGTCTTTTTCGTTTCCTAGATACTTATGCGCAAATGCTGATTTTATTAAGCAAGTAAAGGGTCAAATAAAGGAATTTATTGATATAAATATCTGCTCAGCTTCTCCCTCAATAGTCTGGAATGCTTGTAAGGCCAGCATACGTGGATTTACACAGCAATATATCTGGCGACAAAATAATGAACTTCAATCTGGAAATGAGCAATTGATCGCCGAAATACTTAATCTTGAACAACAACTCTCTGAAACTTTATTAACAGGGGCAGAAAATTTAGAGACTTTAAATTTCAAATTAATTGAACTGAAGGCAGTGATGAAAAATAAATTTAGGGAAAAAAGCATTATTAAATTAAAAAAATACCAACTTAGCCAATATGAAAAGGGGGAAAAAATTGGCAAAATATTAGCTTATTGAGTGGCTGAAGATCGTGCTCAAAATGTTATTAAAGAGATTAAAGGGGATAATAATCAGATTTTTCAAGATCCTAAGCTCATACTACAGCAATTCGCATCTTACTATCAAGAGCTCTATACACCGGAAGCTGTAGTTAAGGAAGATAATATTAAAAACTACATACTAATAAATAAAGTTAAATCACTGGAGGCGGAACAATATGATCAGCTAGATATGGATATTACAGCAACAGAAATTAGAAATGCAATTAATTCACTTGTAAATGGGAAAGCTGTAGGGGAGGATTGTATCCCACTAGAGCTATACAAAAACTGTATGGAAGAGCTAATTCCATTACTAACTAAGGTTATCCAAGCAATCGGTAACGGAGAGCAAGCCCCAAAGTCTTGGAATCTTACCCAAATTATCTTTTTTCTGAAGAAGGGTAAACCATTTCAGGAAAGAGGTTCCTATCGTCCAATCTCGCTTATTAACAGCGATGCCAAAATATATGCAAAAATATTGGCGACTCGACTTGCACCTCTAATGTCCTATATGGTTTCACCTCAACAGCACGGGTTTATACCCAAAAGAGATACTACGGCACACATCAATATGGCTATCTCTGCATTTGACCTGGCAAAGATGGAATCCACCCCACTCGGTATGATTTTACTAGATGCTGAAAAAGCATTTGATCGAGTGGGGTGGGATTTTATCTGGGCAGTGTTACAAGCATTTGGCATAAGGGGTAAATATTTGAAATGGATCCAAGCATTATATGATTTGCCGCTGGGTAAAGTTTCTTATATGGGCAAATACTCTGCTACTTTTATGATTGGAAGAGGGACACGACAGGGGTGCCCCCTTTCACCCTTATTATTTGCTTTAGGTATGGAACCTTTTTTAATTGCTCTTCAAAAACAAGCTTTGATTAAGCCCTTTGTAAATGGTTTGAACTCTTTGTATATAACAGTATATGCGGATGACATTGCTGTCTTTTCTACGAATATACCTGAAACTATGGCAGGCATCTTGGTGGAAGCAGGGAAGTATGGTTTAGTATCTGGGTATCGCTTGAACACTAGTAAGACTCAAGTTATTCTGAACCATCAATTACCATCACCGATGACAGGTATATGTGCGGTAGCAACTTACTTAGGGGTAAAAATCTCGTCAAATATAGATGAAATTGTGGCAATAAATTATGAACCACTATTGAAGGAAACTGCTGTAATATTTAAGAAATGGCATAAACTCCCACTTAGTATTATTGGCCGGATTAACTTAGTTAAAATGAAAATATTACCTAAATATCTTTATCTTTTTCCTTCTATTCCTTTAAGGGTAAATAATTCTTACTTTAGTAGATTAGAGGGTATTATTAGTAGTTTTATCTGGGGCTATAAAAAAGCACGACAAGCTGTTTCTCTTCCTAAAGCTCCTTATGATCAAGGTGGATTGGGTCTTCCAGATATTAAATATTATTATTGTTCCTCCTTTATGACTCGTTTTCGCAGCCTGTTGATCCCTGACCAATGTTTGTATTTTCATAAATTTCTGTTGGGAACAAATGCAACTATGTTTTTTTGTAGACTGAACGACCCCAATTACTTCAAACGTGTTAAATTCAAGACGGTGCGGGATACCACTTATATCTGGCGCTCCATTCTTACTAAGAGTAAGATATCTATGTTTCATGATAAAACTCCACTATGGTCTAATCCTGGTCTCCCAGAAATATTTCGAGATATGATAGGTGGTGTATTTTCTAATTCTGACATTAATTTACTTGGAGATTTGTATGATCATAGGGGATTACTTTCGTTTGAAAGATTGAAAGTCTGCTATAAATACAAGAAGGGGCAAGATTTAAATACTATCAAATCAGGGATTATCTTCTGAAGAAGATAGAATTTACTAATCTGACTGAATCTGAAATATGGAACTGTATATATAAGGAAGAGGATAAAGCAATGATTAGTAGAGGGTATAAATTATTCTCAGGATATAATATCAATGATATACATAAACTGGCTGAAAAATGGACTAATAAGCTTACAACGGAAATAACACCAGACTTTATTACTTCTTCTTTTAACAGTCTTAATCTTGCGGTTCAATCCTCAAATCTTAAGTTACAGTTATTTAAAACCATATGTCATTTATATCATACACCAGACCGGATTCTTAAAAGGCATCGAATAATAATAATTTCAGCGATCGTACAAACTGTCCTAAATGTGACTTGCAAGGAGCTGATATTATTCATATGTTTTTTGGGTGCCCAAATCTTGGCAAATTTTGGAATGGAGTAACTAAAATTATTTCTACTAAACTTGGTATTCCTATCACGTTTTCACTAAGAGATGTATTCATAGGTATCTCAGGGGTAAACACTGTATTTTGTGATTTATTAAATATTTTAGTTGCTTGCGCACGATTGACTATTGCCAGAGCATGGATTCAACAAAATCCACCAAAGGTTTTTGAGTGGTGGAGCCTTGTTAAAGAAATATATAATATGGAATATGCTCTGGCAAATACTAGGGGTGTACAGGCTAAGCAAAAATTGGACAAAATATGGGGCCTAATTATGTCATAAAATTGTTTTTCCTTTTTATCTTTTTTTTTTTTTTTCTTCTCTCCTGTAACTGCTTTTGCTTTTTGTTTACTGTCTATATCTTGTTGTATAATGTGTTTAATTTACCCCGTTGATGCAAAACAATAAAAAAAGTTTAAAAAAAAGACAGCTGATAGACAGAAACCGGTCCTAGGATGCTTGATTCCGGTCCAGGGAAGACATAGCTTGGCAGTTCGGACTGGACTGTTCCCATGAGGCACAGGGTCAAGGCTGATTTGCATATGGCCATGTCTGAACTGGGGTGGTGTGGAGTGCAAAAACACGATGGATTTAGGCCCAGATCTCTGTACTTGGGTGAATGTATGACATTGTTCTGCATTCTTTCCATTAACTATTGGTTTTTGCATTTGTCACCCCGAGTGGGACGGGTATGCTCAGACGTGAGTCCCGTGCTCTCCACACCACTGGAATCAAGTTATCCTGGCTGATGACGGCTGACGGGAACGTAAGGGGCGTACCTCATTTGCATAGATAAACATGGTCTGAAAGGCCCACACAGACCCAATAAAAGAAAAAGGCAGAACCAAATATGGCATACCTTTATCTGCCGTATGAGGCATAAGACCACAAACCCAACAATTAGTGGTATTTACTAATAACTGATGCGGATGCAACAGCTGTATAAACGAGTTGTTGACAAATTCTGATCTCCTTGTCTGTTGATGTTCAGGCAACGTATAAAACTGGTTCAAAGAAACAGTAGTGAGAGAAAGCATAGGTTGGGAGGTGGGTGCAGATGTCTGTTGTGTAGCATACACAGTCCAATCCACACAAGCTAATGTGATACTTAAAAACATCAAAAAGCACAATATTATAAAACATTTGCTATGTATCAATGTGCAAAATCTTGTCTTAAGATCTATTCTCTCAACATCTCTCAGTTACAACAGACTCCATCCTCTAACCTGCTGCTCGCGGCAATTTTCCTGCTTCCCTCAAGTGTGTGTCCAGGCATCCTAGACGTCCCTAGAACGGCAGACCTTTCGTCAATACGCGGGCCACCCCTTAAGTCTTATACCGCGACCCTGCAGCTGAACCCGGATGGTGGTTCGAAAAAGAAAAATTGTCTCTTGTCTGAAACAGTGTAATTCACAAAAAAATTCAGATTTTATTTGTTCTTTTTAGACACCAGACACAGTTTGATCCTGAAAGAGTGTCTCTGGGTGCGTAGTGTCAAGTCTCAAACACGGCGGCACAGCTTCTTGCAAAACTTCATTATCCGCACGTTCTGTCTGAGTCCATTCCAGATGTGCATCGCTAAAAGGTATAAATCACGGAACCTTTTCACTCTCAGAATCGGCAACACCTTCCCGGACCCATTTATCGTACAGTAAGGGCAAAGGTATCTTCTTGCAATGGGTACCATGTACCCAGTTTTTCTTGCCGAACACCTTAATAGCAGTCCGAGTTGATAACAGGACTTGGTATGGACCGGTCCATCTTGGTTCCAAGTTCTTTGACCTCTGGAAATTCCTGGTTAGAACCCAGTCGCCAGGTTGAATCGTGTGGCCTGCGTCTACAGAAACTGAAGGCAAAGTGTCATGGACCTGTTGGTGAAGAACACGCAATTTAGCAGTCAAATCATGTAAGTAGTCAACCAACATAGGGTACTCGATATCACTGTACTTCTTAGGCCTCGGCACACCCCAGACATTCAACGGGCGTCTAAAAAACTAAGCTAAGTCCCACGCGAGAATGTACTGTTGTTCTCGTGGACTAAAGTGCCAATGGTAAGACATCGGGCCATGTTAGACCAGAGCTCGCTTGCACCTTGGCCAACTTCAGCTTCAGAGTGCCATTATAGCACTCGACCAGGCCTGCTGACTCTGGGTGATTCGCAGCGTGAAATTTCTGTTTGATACCCAGACCCGCACATACTTTCTTCATAATCTGACCCACAAATTCACTTCCATTATCACTCCATACCATCCTCGGCAAGCCATATCTGGGAAAGAATTCTTTGAGCAAAACCTTGGCTGTAGACAAGGCAGTATTATCCTTTAGGGGGTAGGCCTCTATCCATCTGGAAAAGGCACAAACAACCACAAGGACATACTTCAAGTTATTGCATCTTTCCATATGAATATAGTCTATCTGCAGCACCTCGAACGGATACATTGGAGGAGGAAAATGACCCGCTGGAGTTGGGGTTCCCTTTCCAGGATTATGCATCAAGCAAATCATGCAGTGTTTAAACAAATTCTCAGCACACTTAGGAATTCCACCATTCTGCCATACAACCTACATATCCCTTTTGAACTAATGTGAGCCAACCCATGAGCCATAGTAACCACCGGAAGCACATATGCATCCAGCAACAACCATCGCTGGTGCTCTGACAACTCAATCCAACAGCCTGTTGAATCCAACATTCCCGTACTCTCTCTCCACATACTCAATTCTTTCTCAGTAGCTTCTGCCTGAATCATCTTCACACTTTCTGTTGTATCTTCACATATTCCTCCTTCCACAACCCATCTGGTAGGACCTGCAACATACATCCGACTCATCACATCTTTCGCCGTTTCTCTCGCTACTTCATCTGCAAACACATTCCCTCGACCCATATCATCCGTAACCTTCTTATGAGCACTACACTTCACTATCGCAATTTGGGTCGGCAAAGTAAGGGATTCAAGAAGTTCACTCACTAATTGTCCATGCTGAATTTTCGTACCATGGGAAGTAAGAAATCCTCTCTCTTTCCACAAGCGACCAAAACTGTGAGCCACGCCAAATGCGTATTGGCTATCAGCATAAATATTCACTCTCTTTCCTTTTGACAACACACACGCTCTAGTCAATGCTATCAACTCCGCTGCTTGCGCTGAATTATGTGCAATACGTGCTGTTTCAAAAATCGTGTGCAAAGTTGTGACAGCATATGCTGCAGTCGTCTCTCCATTCGGAAGCTTAAAGCACGAACCATCTACCAATAGGGTATCATCAGGATTCGAAAGAGGAGTATCTTTCAGATCAACTCTCTCTTCGTTTCCTCCTCTGTCTGGAGAAAACAGTCATGCTGTTCCTGAGCATTTGTCTCTACAAAAATTGGCAACAATGTAGCTGGATTCAATGTGTTGCACCCCTTGATGTGCACATGGCTAGCCAAAAGCGTCAACTCATAACCTGACAAACGCGCACTGGTAAGATGTTGACTCTTCGTTCTATTCAATAGGGTATCCACTGCATATGGGACCATCACAATCAATGTATTATCCAATACCAAACCAGCAGACTGTCGGATAGAAACAGCCGCTGCCGCTGTAGCTCTTAGACAACTAGGCAACGCCCTAGCTACTGGATCTAAAGTAGCTGAAAAATACGCACATGGGCGCTGCTTGTCTCCAAATTGTTGGGTTAACACTGACAATGCACAACCTTCTCTCTCGTGTACATAAAGTGTAAAAGGTTTACTGTAGTCGGGGGTACCCAACACCGGAGCAGAACACAATGCATCACGCAATTCAGAAAAACTCTTCTGACATGCGTCAGACCAAGGAAGAGGGTGTGGTGTGTCCTTAAGAGTAAGTGCTAACAAAGTTTTCGCTAGCAAAGAAAAATTCGGAATCCACTTTCTACAATACGGGGTGATACCTAAGAAGGCACGCACCTCTCTCTGTGTGCATGGCACAGTCATTTGGGCAATCGCTTGAATACGCTCTGGGGTCAATCGCCTTCCCTCCTTCGACAAGAGATGACCTAAGTAGGTCACTTCTTGTCGGCAATACTGCAACTTCGAAGGTGACACTTTATGATGAAGGTCAGACAGGTGTCGCAATAAAGAAAGAGTAACTTCTTTACAAATCTCTTCATCATCAGCAGCAACCAACAGATCATCAACATACTGGGAATATATGATGACATTCCGCATTATTTCATCCTGCATACCATAACTCCGCATTTTTTAGTACACAAGTACCATTACTCCGCAAGCCATAATTCCTCAAACTTTTACAACGCATATGACTTTACTACGCATGCAATTACAACGCAAATGCATGTGTGCTGAAGTCATATACTTTGTAAAAGTACTTTATTTAAAAATATATATAACATATATATATTTTTTATTAAAATGAAACATTGTTTCTTTTAAATTACATTATATTTATATCTATATTAATATTACACACACATATATATATATATATATATATATATATATATATATATATATATATATATATATATATATATATATATATTTATTTTTTTGAAATTAATAATTACCCTATACACCCTAAAAACTAATCCCACCCTAGTCCCTGGAGTGCCCACGTCTGATCACTACTTTTAGTAGAGAAGATAGAAAAATCAGGTCAATTCTCAACAAACATTGGCCGATTATTATGAGCGACCATATTTGAAACACTAGGTTGCCCCCTTCCCCTACCTTGACGTTCAGACGAGCTAAAACAATGGGCAATCATCTGGACAAAGCAGCGCCTGAATTAAAAACTAAGGTCCCATGGCTTCACCCTTCCAGAGGTTTCTTTAAATGCTCCAGTTGTAGAGCTTGTAAGTTCGGAGTCACTACTACCCATTATAACACCCCGTTCAGCAAAGTTGCCAAAACCATCAATGGCAACTACAACTGTAAAACTGACCATGCTGTGTATGTTCTGACGTGCACCTGTGGGCTTAGATATGTTGGAAGCACTAAGCTCCAGGTGCACGCCCGGATTCTACAGCATCTAAGGGCTATTTTACATAGTGACCCCACTTACCCAGTTGCCCGTCACTTTAAACGAGTACACAACAAAGACCTCGGTTGTCTGAGCTATTTTGTGATTGGGGCAGTCCCCCAACTTAGACGAGGAGGTGACCGTGAGTCCCAGCTCAGAAAAATGGAGTCTAAATTTATATTGGAGCTCGATAGCCGTTGGCCTAACGGGCTCAACAATATTGAGGAAATGCATCATTTTCTGTAAATACATCTGGTTTTGCTAGCTTTCAGTATTACTTTTATCTGTGCCCTGGTTTCTGGTTCTTCTAGTTAGGTTCCCTATTAGAAGTTCCTTGCACCTGTCCCATATTCTGCAGTAACAACTGGTGAAGCTTACATCGATTCTCCCCTATGGTGACACAATTTACGCACTTTATTTGGCAATTATCAGGCATAAGGCATCATAATATATATATTTTCATACAGTCCTATTCACATATCATGTACAACATCTCGATGATAGACAATTTTTTGATACGTTTTAATTGTACAGTGATTTTATTATGTGGATATTATGTATAGAATTTTGATATTGTTTTGACCTCAGGCTTGGATCTGCACAAAGGAGTGTATACATGGAATCGCACAGATATCTACACTTGTAAATATTCATGTGAGGGTTTATATGGTTGTGTGTATAGTTACTGTCATTTGGGTTGTTTGTATTGTTTTTGGCTAGCATATTATGAATTGTAATCCATTCGGATTAACTACATTGCTATAATGGGCTAGTCGTGTGGGGTGGTGGGTAAGAGAGTGTGTGTGTGTATGTGTGTATATACAGGAAATATTTTCTTATTTATACATACTGTCATTTTTAGCTTCTTGAAATAATGGTTCTTCTTTTTCTATTTTGAACTTTTAAATAGAACTTATTATGGAATAGGATGATTTGGATGAATTCACTTATATAAACATCGAGATATGATGCTTAATTGCTGCTTACTATTCCAGTGGTAGTTCCATATGTTTCCGCTAACTCTTGCACTTTATCACATCTTCATCACTTATGCACTTTTCTGTATACGCACTTTATATTTCTGCTGCTATATATACTAGATTGCTCATTTGCACAGAATGGATATATTTTCTCATTCGTATTTTAATATTGAAGAAATGTGTTGGAATATTATTATAATTGAATATATGTTTATGTATTCGGATGGATTCCTGGATTTAACCAGTTATGATTTGCTGTATACCATTCAGCAATGGCAACTATGTATCAGCGAGAGTGCGTCTTTACTGTTTATTACTTATCACATGATTATGGTGGGCGTCACCAGGGGGTGGCGTCTATATCACTGCATACACGTATAAAAGAGCATAATGATTGTAAACATGTTGCAGCGTGATCAAGGGCTCTCCGCCCGAAACGCGTCGCTGGTTCTGTTTTATATCTTTAAATAAATTACCATCTTGCTGAATTTGCTGGTCCGGTCCTCTTCCTTGTTGGCGTGGAGGCGGTGTCTGCGAACGCAGAGCAGGCTGGGGAGGAACTTCTTGTTCATATATATATATATATATATATATATATATATATATATATATATATATATATATATATATATATATATATATATATATATATATATTTATTTTTTTGAAATTAATAATTACCCTATACACCCTAAAAACTAATCCCACCCTAGTCCCTTTAAATACCCCAGCACCCTTAAACACTAACCCATCCTGACCCTAAAAATACCCCTGTACCCCAAAACCCAAACCTAGCCCTGTTCCCTATTAATACCCCTGTACCCCAATACCCAAACCTGAATGGGTATTTTACCCCTGTACCCCAAAAACCCAAACATACCCCTGAACCCTAAAAATACCCCTGTACCCCAAAACCCAAACCTACCCCTGAACCCTAAAAATACCCTGGTACCCCAAAACCCAAACATACCCCTTAACCCTAAAAATACCCCTGTACCCCAAAACCCAAACCTACCCCTGAACCCGAAAAATACCCCTGTACCCCAAACCCCAAACCTACCCCTGAACCCTAAAAACACCCCTGTACCCCAAAACCCAAACCTACCCCTGAACCCTAAAAATACCCCTGTACCCCAAAACCCAAACCTACACCTGAACCCTAAAAATACCCCTGTACCCTAAAATCCAAACCTACCCCTGAACCCTAAAAATACCCCTGTACCCCAAAACCCAAACATACCCCTGAACCCTAAATATACCCCTGTACTCCAAAACCCAAACATACCCCTGAACCCAAAAAATACCCCTATACTCCAATACCCATACCTATCCCTTAACCCTTAAATACCGCGCTTAAACCGGAAACTGCAGCCTCCTAAAGAGAAGTCAAAAATATCCCTACTTTCCTCAGCATTCGGAATACTGAAAAAAGCGTTCTTCAGATCAATAACATAGCAGCTGAGGCAGGGATCATAGTCAATAAAACAGAAATGTCCGGGACAACAGGAAACTGGCACAACGATCTTATTGACTTTTCGGAGGTCGATCACAAACCGATACACAGGTGGCTGAGAAGAGTCAGTACGCTTAAGGACAGGCAGAACAGGACTGTTACACACATTACCTCTTGTTTCTTCAACCACACCTTTCTCAACCAAATCATAGATAATCGCTAAAAGAGCTCTTTCGCCATCACTGGAAAATTTGTACTGAGGAATGCGAGGTAATTTAGCATTCGACTTAAGGGTAACAACGTAGGGTGGAATTTGCAAGAGACCAACATCATTGGGACCTGTAGCCCAAAGTGTATCAGGGAGAGAACGCAGTTCCAGTGGAAGGCGATCCTTAGACAGATACATCGGGGAAATCACTTTCTTACCCACCGTAAGATGTACTCCCGAAGGAGAACAATGTAATGTTGCATGCAATCTTTTCAACAAGTCCAAGCCCAACAGATTCTCGCCACAGCCAGTCGTTAGAATAAGGGGAACCTCCAATTTACAGGGACCAATAGAAAGGGGCAAAGGACAAGAAACCGGGTTACGAACTGGGGCGCCAGAAAATCCTACTGAAACATTGGTCAAGCCAGACAAAGGTGCGCCGGGGAGATTAGAGTGCATGATAGAACTCTTTGCTGCACCAGTATCCAAAAGAAAAGGTTCTGCCACACCTGATGTAATCACTTCAACATAAGGTCCACTCTGGTCTACTGGAACTTACACTACTCCCTCCCTTTGTCCATGGCTGTCCTTACTATAATTAAAACCAGCACTCTCACTTCCAACATAATAATCATCAGTGTAGTACTGAGCGGACTGGACGGTCGGAACATTCTGTTGGTCAAAATAATTCATAGAATTCTGAGGGGAAAAGGAGCGTTCATTTTTGGGAAACGCACCACGTCCCCTACCCCAAGGTACTTGTTGGAAACCACCACGACCTCTCAGACCAGACATACCATTCGCACGCTGTAGCAAGATCGGGCAACTATTCTTGAAGTGACCTTCTTCTTTACAATAAGCACACTGATTAGGGCCTAGCGGGAGTCGAGAAGCAAAAGACTCAGGCTTCTGCAACAGTTTCTGAAACTGTGGGGGTTGCTGAAACTGGGAAGGTTGCTGAAACTGGCGCTGATTAGGGCGAGGCGGATAAGCCTGCTGCAGATGAACTTTCGTTTTTAATTCTCTAGTCTCCTTCTCTACTTTATCCTTCTCATCTTTATCTCTATTCTCATAGTATTGTGCAGTAGCCAATATCTGGGCCGAAGAAGAAACAGCCCATGAATTCTCAGAGTCCTTTAACTTATTAGAAAGTTCAGGAAGTAAATTAAAAACAAACTTATCTACAAACAACCTCTGACCATCTTCTGTACTCATGTCCTGACCACTATGATCAATGAATGTTTCCTCAAACCTAGTGACGAAATCGGACACACTCATCTTTCTTTTGTTTGCATTCTGCTAATTTGTCCCAATTCCCCCGCAGAGGAGGCATCATAGTTTTCATTAAATTAATAATCCTACCATGTAGTTCTGCAACTAAGGGTTCAGGTTTTGCACCTCCTACCTGCCGACCATCTATAGCAGTAACATTAACCCACGTATCTCCTAACTCTGGCGCGTGATCCTCATGATGGATCTTCGCCCACAAGGGTTGAGGAATGAAAATTTGCCTAGCCTTCGTGCTGGTAAGTTCCAATTCTATTAAAGATTCTGAGGCAAGGATTATGCCATTCTTTCTATCGCTTTATTTTCCACGGCAGCAAGAAAAACATAAACAAACTACTTTTCCCATGAACATTTGGGAAAAGACAAAGTCAAACATGAGTCCTTTCATAGTGTCCATGCACCGGCAGCTCTCATCATGCCCTGCTGCCGCTTCCTCTTCCCCTTTCTTCGCTCGAAGCCCATGTACAGGTCCATTCACGCATCCTGTTTGGAACCTTCAGTCCCTGCAAAAGAACATACCATCAGATCTTGACCGTCCCAACAGAACGTCATCAACCAAATGAAAACAACACAATGCAAAGCAACAGCAGATTCAGCAATCGAAGCATCATGAAAGATTTACTTACGTTGCATACGGGGAGGGTCCACTTCAAGGAAGTCCCTGGGGGGGATAGTCCTCGCCTCCGAGTCCTTAATAGAATTGGAACTTACCAGCACGAAGGCTAGGCAAATTCTCATTCTATGGCAGGACCGGAGGCTTCGGATTATGCCAGTTCAAAGCTTATCGGCAACCAGCCGAGCTACTTCTATAACTGGCTTGAAATAGAACCTCTTGAATGTTGAGTCCGAGGACCAATCGGCCGCTCTCATCAAATCCTCTAGGCAAGCCCCGAGGGCAAAAGCTTTTGAGGCCATAGCTCCTCTTGCTGAGTGAGCGCCAAATTGTTTGGTATCAATCCCCGCCTCCTGCATTACCCAACGCACCCATCGGGCGATCGTGGGCGAAGTAATAGCCTTGTACGGTTTCTGTAGGGCAATGAGAAGTTGTCTTTCACCCGGAGGGCGAGTATCATCAGTCATGTCCTCATAAGCACAGAGGCACTGCACAACACACAGTTTAGGTGAGTTGTGAAATGCGGGGTATGAAATAACCCTAGTAAGGGTCTTAGTCCGTCTCCTGACAGTGAAAGAAACTCCTTCCGGAGAAAAAACTCTGGCCGTGATATCGAGAGCCCGCACATCCGAGACCTGTCTGCAAGATACCCGGCACAACAACATCGCTAGCTTAGCAGTCAACTCCTTACGAGACAGGAACCTGTTCGGTTGCCAAGAAAGGAACAAATTCAATACCCTGTTCACGTCCCACAGGACGGAGTACCGAGGCTCGGGCGGCAATGAGAGGCGAATTCCTCTCAGTAGTCTACAAATCAAAGGGTGTTCCCCAATCGGAGAACCCTGCACCAAGTCGTGTCCTGCTGAAATCGCAGATCGGAAGGTATTGATCGACCGGTAGGCCAGTCCCTCCTGAGCCAGTTCGGCCAAGAAATTAAGGACGTGGACTACAGCTGCCCCCACGGGATCAAAATTCCGTCGCACACACCAACAACTCCATCTATGCCATGCAGATCTGTATCGCTTGGTCGTGCTATCAGCCCAGGCTTTGGAAAGCAAGTCCTCTGCCTTTCCTGAAAGACCCAAGAGCGTCCAACGACGCCAGAGAGCCTCCAGGCCATCAGCCGTGGAGAGCCCTCTTGGACTAACCTGTGGGGAGCTCAGTCTGGATTGAGGAGAATGTGAGGAGAGTGGGGGAGTAGGATTGGAGAATCCCAGGAAAGTTCCAGAAGAACTGGAAACCAAACTTGTGACCTCCACCATGGAGTGATCATCACCACCTGTGCCGACTGGGGACGTAACAACGCCGACACGCGCGTTATCATCGATAATGGGGGAAACGCATACCCCTGCTCGTTTGACCAGTCCTAGAAGAACGCATCTGTCGCCTCTGCCGCTGGATCGGGGCGCCAACTGAAATATATCGGGAGTTGATGGTCCAGACGGGACGCAAAAAGGTCCACTGAGAAGGGACCCCACTGGCCCGACAGCCTGGCGAACAGAAGAGGGTCCAGCTTCCACACGCTGGCGTCTAGGATGTTCCGGGAGTGCCAATCGGCTACCTCGTTCTGACACCCCGGCAAATACCCTGCCGTGACCTACACTTGATGGTCCAGGCATAAGTGCCAAAAGTCCTGTGCGAGGTCCGCCAGCATTTTGGATCTGGTGCCCCCCAGATGGTTGATATAACGGACCGCAGACACGTTGTCCATCCTGAGGACGCAGGACTGCACCCTGTCCTTGGTCCAACACTGAACAGCAAAGGAGCCTGCCAGTAACTCCAAACAGTTGATATGTAAAGATTGCTCGAAAACGGACCAGGTGCCACCTGTGGAGAAATCTCTGCACCTGGCTCCCTAGCCTGAACGACTGGCGTCCGACTCTATCACGATGTCTGGAGCGGAGCCAAATATATTGCACGGCCATTCCAAGCCTCCATGTGCGTGAGCCATCATCTCATCTCGTCCCTCACGTCGTCCGACAACGGGATTAACTGAGAGTACGTTAGCCCTTTCCTGAGATGATACGCCTTCAAGCGTTGCATGGCCCGATAGTGGAGGGGCCCGGGAAAGATGGCCTGAATCGAAGACGACAACAGGCCCACCAACCGCGCCAGGTGACGTAAAGATATCAATGGCTTCGCCAGAGTCTGGCGCAATTCGTGCTTGATCTTCGCCATCTTCCTGGCGGGTAGACTCAAGGTTGAGGACACCAAATCTATGTTGAAACCGAGAAAGGTTGCACACTGGACGGGAACCAGAAGGGACTTCTTCTCGTTGATAACAAAACCCAAACCTTGAAGAAGGTCAACCGCGGACTGCAATTGAGACCGCAGGCATCTCGGGCACTGGTCCATGAACAACATGTCGTCAAAATACACTATCATCCTGACACCTCGAGCTCGTAAGGCCTCCACCGCCGGACGCAACACCTTTGTGAAGCACCACGGTGCTGAGGATAGCCCGAAAGGTAGCGTGTTGAACTCGTAAACCTGACCGTCCCAACTGAACTGGAGGAAACGACGGTGTGTGGAGGGAAAATCGGGCCCGCTAAATAAGTGTCTTTTAAGTCGAGCCTGACCATCCAATCGGACGGGCGCAACACATCCCGCAAGAGGTGAATCCCCTCCATCTTGAAATGGCAGTACACCAGCCATTCGTTGAAATCCTTTAAATTGATCACCGGGTGACGACCCCCGAACTTGTCGACCAAGAAGAGGTTGCTTAGAAAACCGGTGGGGTGTTCGCAAGCGCAACAAATCGCCCCTTTTTGGAGGAGGGCAGCAACCTCTTCGCTCACCAAAGCTGCATCGCTCTGCGAAAAAGTAATGGGGCGAGGACGCCGAAGCTGACACGGACGGCCATGGAACTCCAACTGGAAGCCCTGAACCGTCTGCAGCACCCAGGCATTGCTGGTAAGGAAAGCCCACGCTGGGAAGAACTGCGCTAGGCGCCCCCTACCCGCAAGCTCGCAGAGGGTAGCACACTCACCTCGTCCACCGCCCTGTTGTTGGCCTCTCTGACCACCACGTCCTCTGAACTTCTGCCCTCTGGTGGGGTAGAAGTTGTTGAAACTGGCATTGTCTTGAAACTGCCCGAGTCCGGAGCCTTGTCCTCTGTCTGAGCTGGTGCCCGACCTAACGAGCGGCCCCTGCCTCGTCCGGCCTTGTCAAAAACACGCGGCCTCTCCTCACGACAGCAGCTTGAACCAAGCAACACACCTTGTCCTTTCCGGTGGCCACACCTGGAATACAGTCGCTGAGAGGGCTGCCTTTAGAACGGTACGACCAGTGCGGCTGCACTTGATGCTGACTTAGAGGGGGAGCAGTTACCTAAGGGGGGGCTGTGTTTAGCAATAACGTGCGTTTTAAAAGCACCTGCTGCAGAGTTTCTGCCGAGTTGTCCAGCTTTCAGGCAGCAATAAAAATATAATGATAACTCTTGTGATTAATGTTCATGCTAGAGAGAGATCAGAGTTTTGTCTAGCAGCAGTTTTGACTTGCATAAAGTAGTGCAGAGGGTTTAATATGCCTGCTGCAAAGAACAGATCTGTATTTTATGTGAATAGCTGAGTGGATTAGTAAACACAGCATTTACCAGCACTTTAAAACAAATAAAATATATTTGAGAGCGCATCAAAGGAGATATGAGGGACACTTATGCCGGGTGGTAGTGAGGTTATCCGAGTATGAGGTCATATGTGGTAGGGTGGAGCGACAAAAAAGATTGTCGCAGCGGGTGCCACCAGTGCTATGCTGGGCTTGGTCACCGACCTCACTCCGCATATGGGTAATGACCCAATTGGCACGGCGGCCCCCCCTGGCATTCGGGGGCACCAGCTTTCATCCGAACACAAGCTACATCTCGATCAGCATGTTAGTAATCTTAACAGGTGGCCTGTCTAGCATACCAGGCCGCCAATTTTCATCTGCACATGTTACAGCCTGATTGGCGCTGCAGTAATCTTCACAGTCCATGGTTGTTTTCCGTAGCGTTAAAAACACCTTAACACTGTTGACAGTCAACTGCTACTCTGAAGATTAAACAACACAATAACAATCTAGGTTATAGCTCTTCACTGGATCAAGTTTTACCTTGCAGACTGAGCCCAAAGTGTCCTGCTCGCTTCTTACTGCTCATCTCCTGTGGTAGCTTTCCCGTATGGCTCGATGATCACATCTCTTCTCTTCAAAGTCTAGCAATTCCAGCTCCTGCGACTCATCGGTTTTTAATATATGCTAGAAATATGCTTAAAATACCCATATAATCCTAAAACTGGAAAAGCCCCCTAGGATTTGGATTTAGTCCTGGGCCTGGACTGCCCAGGACTAAATTAATGCTTTCAGGCAGTAGAATAGAGGATACTACAAATCCTTTTTGAGCTGAACTGCCATACACGGGCATCAACTTCACTCTGCACACGTCCGACATCCCAATCAGTGCAACCACAGCTAACTTCATGGGGGCCCCTTCTGGCATACGGGGTCACTGATTTGAATCTGCACAGAGACAACAACCTAATCGGTGCAGTATCCATATACTCAAAGCTCACTATGAGGATCATCTTTCCAGGATCCCCCCACTGGACCTAGCTTCCTCCAAGCACTCTCTTCTTCCGCATAGAGAACAACACTGGTCTTGGCAAACAGACAGGCAGTGCTGCTCTAGGCTCCAGGGGCAGGTGGTCTTGGAATTCCCTGGGTGATGTCCCCATACCCAGCTGGGAGACTGGAAGGCCTTAGTCGCCAATTCTAATCACAGGTAGAAGCCTTGCAGAGCTTCTTCTCCTTGACATGCAGCCCCACTGGTTGCTTAATAGTTTACAATGTTGGGTGCCTTGAGCTCCCCTTCTTATAATCCATTTCCTGAAATCAAATGTCATCTAAAGTCTGAGTCTTTGAAGTCTGTGATGGGGGTCTGATTCCTTTTAAAGTGCTCTCTTCGCTGTTCTGCCCTTCCTTTGGAAGCAGTCTGTCACAGCAGAAGTGACTTCAAATATGACCATGGGAGGGACCTCCACTCAGCCCTTGGTCTCCCAAAGTGGAACCCAGAGACTTCTATGTATTGCACCATTTGCAAGCACACATACACACAGCACACACATTGAACCACACATGAGTGTCACAGGACTTCATTCTGACTTGATGTAGGCCAATGGTGAGTCAGGCACACAGTAGGGAAACTTCACATGAGGGAGCCTGTAGGCCTCACTCCAGTTAGACAGTTAAAAGGGCTTGTTCACTTCTACTAATCACTACATGGCATGTTGCCACCACTATGCTCATGCTACTTAACTCCTGGCAAAGGTAGAAGCCTTTCACTACTATGAGGGTGGCCCTTTGGGCACCACTCCTGGTCCAACAAGACTACAATCAGTGAGACAGGCATATGTCATAGTGCACTTGCATGATCCTTGTTCGCCTATGAAAAGAAAAACCAGCACCAGAGATCCAGACATTGTTGCAGCTATGGCACTTCTGAGTACAATTCTGCTGCTATGTGAGGAACATTTCCGTACCAACACTATGCCTTTGAGCTTTACATTGAATTCCATAGGTATTTAATAATCAGACTTCAATGATTCTACAATGCTGCAGTCAGACATTTTTTAAACTTGTGCTTATACAGCTGCGTTACTTCTACTCTCCTGGCCTAGCACTGGTTACCATTTGCAAAACAAATTATTTCAAAGTGGATTGCATTTATCTATCTGCATCCAGTGGACAATGTGAATCTTTCTAGACACAGATGCTACAGTTAAAGGAGGATACTCAGATACAAAATGTCCCTGCGTTATCTCATTCCACATTCAAAAAAGCCTGCTTTTGTGGAAATTCATTCAGTATACTGGCATGAAAGCTCTGGAACTCCAGCACAAAGTAAATAAGGATAGTCCGTGATTACTGGGGAATCAGAAAAGCAATGAAGACCTTGCTACTACCTAAAACATGGTTAAGCTACTTTCAGGGTACAAAAAGTAACACTTTGTATATGTAATTGCTATTCTACCTCTTACACACTTTTGTATCAAAGCTTTATGTATAAATGCATTTACAGGTTTGCTGAAACATGAGTGCAACACATCTAAACTTCACCCTCATCACCAGAATATACTACACCTCAACCAGCGCTCTTCCAACCAGGCACAATATTCAGGGTAACTATTTACATGACCACATGAAAGTACCTTGGGTCCTCGTCGGTGAGAGGAAAGCACTGTGCAAATTCTACCTTGCATTACTTCAGCAGCTCTTTTTGAATAAATGCCTTTCCAGTCACCACAGTTAAAGAATGCTGTCATTGCAGAACAATGTCAAGGCAGATAAATGGTTGGCTTATTCATTTTAAAATGGACATACTTGGTAACAGACTGAAACCATACTCCTTCTCACACATGATGTTTTTAAGACACCTCTGATGAAATTGTGAGGTACAAATCAGCCTGACAAAAGGGTGGTCTAAGCCTCCAGCTAAACATTCTTGGTAGGCCTCCCTATACCTCTCAGATCTGCTGGTTCTCTTTGTGAAAATAATCTAATGTGTAGAAATGCTTAAGTGTATCTGGACTTCCAAGTCAAACAATTCCTTAGGGAGTGCTATTTTATGGGTGAGCTCAATTGTCCAGCCCACCACGCCTGATCGACTACATGCTGCTAAAAGGAGTGATTTCTTTGCCTTTTCCACACTGTACGTAATAAATGACCCTCTGAGTCTCCACATCTCAGTCACATTGTGGTATCTTGCTGAATATTCCAGAGCGTTGTACACATTAAACTGGATGTAGATGTGTTAACTGGATTATTCTGCGCCAAGAATAAATTATGACCTTCCGTGTGGCCACAAGAGTGTGTTCTACCATTCTTCATCTGATAGGGAACCAGGGTCTGCCTCTTATGACTCTCAAAGGATGGAGAAGATGTCTGGAGTTTGGAGTGGTAAAGCTACGATATTTTGTACTTTCTTATCTCACCATCATCGGTTTGGGTCATAGTGGGTTAAATTTGGGGAAGTTCTCCTGGCCGTGTACTTAAGGGAACTAGGCATGGTGAAACTGGAGATAACAGAGCGAGGGCAAAGTCCAACTGAACGTCTGTAAATGGCGCTATTGAGTTTCACATCAGTCTGGGTCTCATGCCACCACTTGAGCACCATTTTTGTGGCTGGGGGCAGATTAGTAAGGATGTGACCCATTTAATAAGTATAGTCTATGTAGGTGTCCCTTTGGTCACTGTTCTGCTGTGAAAGTGGAGTCCGTGTTAGAGCCTTACACCCATTCCGTTACCACTACTATTTGTTAAGAACTTTAGCATGTTGGCCCTGCCAAAGCCACTGTCAAATGGGGATGTATAGAATTTAATCTCAAAATTCTGGGGATACCCCTCTCCCTTAGAACTCCCTGCATTAATTCCAGAGACAATTCTTACCAGTTTTAGGACTGGGCTAGCTGCAACCTCTGCATGCCCCCCGCAGAGAAACTGGTTCAGGTCCTGCAAGCTATAGTGGATAGCAGGACAGCCTTGGATTGCAAGATAGACACGGTGACTGTTGAGGTCTCTGAGCATCCCTCCAATATTTAGTTCCCCAGGAATCGAATAGTCATAAACAACTTGCTGATGTCATGTACAGAGTTTGAATTCTAGAGCAAAGAGCGGAGGACATGGAGGGCTGCTCCCACTGCAACATCGTCCACATTGTTGGATTACCTGAGGGGACAAAGAGGTCTATCCCCTCAAATTAATTGAGAACTGGCTGACAAAACATATGGCCCGAATCTGGTCCAAGCAGTTCCAACAGGATACTCAATTCTGAGGGCTGACAGGCAAGCTAGACGAGGGGGTGAGGGGGATTGGCTATTGTGTTTAGGGACTATCTGTATGTATCTGGCTCTTCAGTAGGAAGTGGTCTGGAGTGTGAAACCCGGTCTTTTCAAATTGGACTCAGCAAAACCTACACCTTCAGAGGCCTATTAGTTTACCGACCTCCGAGTACAAAAACCTCTTTCTTTAATAACTTAAGTCCATTCCTAGAATCCAGTACTGATTTCTCAGATTTCTCAGTGCTGAGAGACTTTAACTTTCATTTGGATAAATCAGGCGATTGTGATACTTCCTCTTTGGTCGATGTGTTCACCAATTTTGATTTACATCAGCTGGTAGCACATCCCACACATGCATCAGGACACATGTAAACATGTAAGATGAGATCTTCACAAGCAATTCCTCACTGAAGGTCAAAAATGTGATGCTTTGAGTATGGTCAGACCACAAAGCAGTGATGTTCAGAATCAGTACACCATGTCCTCAATCCAGACTTAACAATTCTTTCTCTGTTACTAGAGGTCGTGTCTGGCAAAATATCGATCCCATCAAATTTCAAACATTGCTATCCAACACCTAGACAAATGCTAAATCAGATTCAAACTCAGCAGCGCTTATCTACTCCTCCTGGATCAGTACAGCAGTGGAGTCTCTAGCTCCAGAAAGGGACCTTCTCAATCGGAGAAAAACCCCTTCAGAGCCAGGGTTCACCGAAAAGCTCAGAGTGCAAAAAAAAAAAACTATATAGGAAGAAAGAAAGATAGTGGAGATCCAATATAGTTATTAGGTTTTTTTACCAATCCATAAATAGTTACCTTTCAAAGGATTACTCCAGTAACATGGTCAGACCACCATTTGGTAGCATCCCCCCCCAAAACAACAACAAATCAACACACTCAACTGCACCTTACATGTATCCACCTATTAACCGTGGAGCAAACGTAATTTGGAATACTTAGAACCACAGCTGACAGACAACACGGATCTAGACACAATAAATTCTGTTCAAAAACTTTGCATGGCTTTTGATAGCCTAATACCACTTAGAACAACAAAACAGGACAGGAAGAGGCATAGAATCTGCCCTCATTGCCATCATGACCTTAAAAGCACAGTAGACTGTATCAGGGTTGCTTCACGCCTTCTCTTGGATATCTCAGCTGCCTTTCGACAGAGTTGGCCATAACAAATTTCCAACCTAAGGAAAAGGAGAATGTAATTGTAGACAATAGAAGCAGTCAAAATAATCCAGCTGTATAAATCCACATAAATCGACTTCTCAGGGGTTCCACTAATACAAAGAAGTTGACACAGACTCTGGAAATATAAAAGAACATTTTTATTAAACTCAAATGAGTGAGACTACGTCACACAGAAGCCTTAGCAACTGAATGAGGCAGTCTGCTAGAATGGTCTTACTTCACAACTTATATACTCTTTATCCTACCCCAGGCATGTAAGGGAGTTGTATCAGTTAACTTTTTATTACATTCCTAAACAAATGGAAAATCTGGAGTGTCAGCAGGTGAGTAGCCTTTGGGGTTTTAGCAGGATATGGGCAAACATTATAATTACATAGTTCACAAAGGTTAATCTGATTTAGATGGCACTGCAGGGCATGGAATGATTACATGTACAGTATCCCAACCCAAAAGTCAATCATTAAGAATGTCCCAAATTCAACCTCCAAAAGCCGGACAAACCTATAATTGAAAGCATAACCCATGTAATGAAGAAACATAAAAAGAAACAGTAACAGATGATGAACAAGATGAGGCATGTGCAAGGAAACTAAAAGTTAACGATGTCCTGAACATTGATTGGCAATCTCAGACAAAGATCGATCAGGGAAATTGGTTTTGCGGGGTCAGTTTCAGGTGAAGAGATCAGTTTCTTACAGTTCATTTCAGAGTCAAAAAGAAACCTTAGTTAATGTATACATGGACTAAAAAGGCCAGGCCACTTTGTTCGCCAGGCTACCGTCACAGGCCTACACAAAATGGTGGCACAATATAAAATAGAGTCATTCTCGAGAATTACAGAACCTCACAGCCAGGAGTCAAATCAATCTAGCCAACGTATTTCGTCCAATATGGACATCATCAGAGCTGTAAATTTAAAACAACCCTATCAATATTCATGGTCAATTCAAAACTGTTCTGTACCAACATGATATATCATTTGAATAATCAGTGTTAATTCATGATGCCCCAAAACAACCTTCGAGACTCCTGCCTATATACAATCGATCCATAAATATTTGGTAAACAACGGGTACATTCTTGACCTTTTCTATTGATGTATCGTTGTTACAAATGGGATTTCTGGTTGGCTAAGGCTTGCACCAAAGCCAGGCAGAAACCACCACTCTAGTCAGGGCAAGGGAGTTACACACCAAAGATAACTCCTGCAACCCTCTTGGTAGCTTGGCACAAGCACTCAGGCTTATCCCGGAGGCAATGTGTAAAGGATTTGCGCAAGCACACAGCAAAAACATCCCAGTTACACCACAAAAGGAGCTCCACGAAAGGTTATATAAAAATAGCCTTTATATTGTCATAAATACATTAGAAACATAACAACATAATATACACTGTGCCAACTGGCACTAGACAATACTCACAGGGGACTATATACACCTGACAGGGCCAATTGGGCCACCGTCAGGACCCTCACAAAGTGGGAAGAGTAAATCTAGAACTTATAATAAAAGTAGATCACAACCAGTAATTACTGGCAGACACTGTACTCAGCATTAGCATCTTTATACATATACACATCATGTCTGCATCACATTAGGCCAGAAAATTACACCTCAATCACATTACTCCTAAATATCCTAAGCATAAACACAGTATACAATCAATCATGGTGTATAAATCACAGTTGTCATAGGCATCACAGTAGACACAACATTTTCTAAGCATGAACAGTGCGCCACAGTAACACTGACAAGGGCCTAGCGCCCTTCTGGTACACACTGGCACCACACCTGACCCCAGGCCAACTGGCCTTACACTAGGGCTCCAATGCCCAATGTCCAGACAGTCAGGGCTCCAGGGTGGACCTCTCAAATGACCCACCCCCCCGGCTGCCTCAGCAGCAAACACTAACCGGTAGATGCATCAAAGTTGTCATTTGCGATTCCTTATTTGCGAAAAATAAGGAATCGCAAATAAGGAATCGCAAATGGCAATGCATCAATAATTTCGCAATTTTTTTGAGATTCGGTAAAAATCGCAATTTTTACCGAATCCCAATAAAATTGCGAGTTTCAAATAGCGAATTCGCAATTCCCATTCATTCCTATGGGCTGAAATGCCCATAGGAATGAATGGGAATTGCGAATTCGCAATTTGAAATCGGAATGCAACAAAGCCTTTCAAGGGTGGAGAGGTGGGTCCAAAGGACCCCCCCCCTGCACCCATGAAATGCACTTTTACATGTGAGTTACATACACACATGTCCTAAGGACATGTGTGTCTGTAACATAGACGTTTAAAAAATGCATTTTTATGCGTTTTTACACATTTTTGCAAATTACCACGAAGTTCAACTTCGTGGTAATTTGCATTTGCAATTTGTAAAATCGCAAATGTTGTGAGGATGATGCATTGCATTTAAGGAATCACAAATTTGCGATTCCTTAAAAGCAATTGCATTTTTGGAACTCGCAAAAAATAGCGAATTTCCAAAAATGCTTGATGCATCCCAGAAACCAATTTAGGAAGTGCAAACGGCCGATTTTTGCGATTCGCACCGTTTGCACTTCCTAAAAAGGTTGATGCATCTAGGCATAAGTGCGCAATTGTGCAGGCCTAAACATTGCAGCTGCCCACTACTTGCTGGGCAGCTGGGAAATCAAAAGATGGGCACGAGCATTCACTGTGCCCTCTGTCCCACTCTGGGACTCTGTAACGCTTTAGCCCCAATGTTAGCACAGTGGCACAGGCCCTCCAAACCAAAGATGGGCATGGGCACTCATGGTGCCCTGAGAGCCTAATTGGGACTATCACCAAAAATGCCCTAAAGATTGCGGTTGCCCAATCGTGGCAGCTGCCTGCGCTCACGCAGGGCAGCTGTAATTGCCAACCGACCCTGGCACCCCGTGCCTGGGGAGACCCACTCTGGGACTCCCAAGCAGAAACTTGCCTCCACAGAAAACGACGCTAGCACCACTGTGCCGCGAGTCCCCCACTGGGGCTTTTCCAAACAAAATGCCCCCGTTGAAGGGGCCCGCTCTCCTGCGGGTCCGCTCAGAAACCCCTGGCACCAACAATGTGCCTCGAGAGGGGCTCTTCAATCAATGCAGCCTCCCAATTGGTCCCACTCACCGGGTCGTCTAGCGCGGGGCGAAGTCTTCTCTGCACTCCCGCTGGCTGGTCCCGCACTCAGGTCTTCTCCTCTGGCACTGTGGGGCTCTCTTACACTTATGGGAGCCCTGCTTCGGAAGACACCACACGCAGGGCTCACACCGCGGCTGTGGGAGTCCTGCCTCCATGACTCTCTCAGCTTCCTGTTTCTGGCCCCGCCCCCAAGCATGCGGACTCTACCTGGCTTCCAGGTCAGGGCTTCTTCTGCCGGGCCGCGGCAGTGATTTTGCTGCCGAGGCATGGAGTGGGCTCCCGCTCTCTGGTTCAAGAAGGCAGACAACGTGGGGTGGGCTCCCGCTGATCAATAAAACATCAAGGCACGGTGGCACCCGATCCTTTGGCACCACAATGCTGGGTAGGGCCCTGCTAAAGACATAAGGCAGCGGGTGGGCTCCCGCCGTCAGAGCAAGCAGAAGCGCGGGGTGGACACCCGTCTTCAAGGTACCGATGCGGGGTGGGCTCCCGCTCGGTTTACAGTACAAATCAGCTGCAATAATGCCGGGTGGGCTCCCGCCCTTCCCACGCCAAGTAGGGGAATTCCACACGATGCAGCTTCGTGCTGCCTGACACCAGCAGTCCTCCTGGGGCATAAACACAGTGCTCATAAGGACAAAAGTCAAGCCCTCTTCAGGCGCTAGAATCAGTCTAGAGGGGCAAATCTGGGCCCAGGCAGGCCAGCACACAGGGCCCTCCAACAGGGAGGCAGTCCCTCATGGCAGTTCCTCCTGGAGCCCAGCGACAGGCCCCCCCAAGTCAGGAACAGCACAAGGACAGGAATAACACAACACTTTCATGGGGTCACAGCCCCTTCATTTATACAAAATTTTCATTTGTGTCACAGCACAGGGCTTGGGAAACCAGATGCAACTGGTTTTGGAGCACTCTGTTTACCAGGCTCCTCTTCCCTATTGTTATGTGGGGGCTCGTCATCAGACACACCACAGGGGGGCAGCCACATTTCGAGCAGAGGAAATACAGTTCGTTCTGATCAGAATTGTAAGAGTCAGGCTGGTGACTTCCATATGACATTTACAGAATAAGAAAATAAACACTTCGGGCTTGTGAACAACAGCCCATAACTACACAATCAGGTGTGCCATGTACAATACTCCCTCATGGATTTGAAGAGGGAATCACTAACTGCCCAAATGATTTAGTCTCTGAGTTGCGTTGATTTCAAAGCACAGTTGGCCAAAACGCATACTTAAGGTGATGAATCCGAGAGGTTGCTGGCTTGACTGATCAAACAACATGCAGGTAGCATCCACTCTCTGCTATCCACTATTTCTCAGACAACATAGTATACTCACAATCAGCCGTTCATTCTGGCTTTTGTTCCCATAACCGCTCATTATATAACCCTGACCTTTCCTTGGCGGGAGCTCACATTGCTGGGTTCATGGAGAACCTAGCTCATGTGCAGATCCCAGCTGGCGCGGAAGAGACCATGGACAGTCCGATAACGGACCACGAGATCAGAAGTGCCATCCAAGATTTCAACACCCCTAATTCTCCATAACTTGTTGGCCTTTCGATTGAGTTTTATAGCACATACATGTCTCTTCTGCTCCTGAAATTAAAGATCTACTAGAGGGCTCTCTGTCCCCCACAATGTGTGAGGCTCTTTTGGTCTCCCTCCTCAAACTGGGTCGAGATTGCCTAGATGTTTCTTCCTATACTCCTTAGCCAATCGTAACAATAATGATAAGATTTTCAGCAAAATACTAGAGAGCAGAATACAATCAGTGATCTCTGCTCAAAATGGCTTCATCTCTGGCAGATCAACCTTCCTTAATTGCCTGCATAGATTACTAGAGCAAGAACCACACAAATGACCCTATTCAGCATGCTTGATTTGGAAAAGGCAATCAACATGCTCGATTGGGATTATAGGTTTGTGATACTACAGGGATTTGGAATGGAGGATTAGGCTGATTAGCTACTCTATACCAGGCCCTTAATTAAGGTTAAAACAGGACAGCTTATATCCAAATCCATTCCTGTAAAATAAAGCTCTATACAGGGGTGCCCTCTCTCACCTTTGCTATTTGTGTTGGTGGTAGAGCCACTGGCTCTTTTGCTAAACCAATTAGAGAATGACTGGGGGATCAATCAATCAATCAATCAATCATAGACATTTGTAGAGCGCTCTACTTACCCGGAGGGTCTCAAGGCGCTAGGGGGGGGTGCTGCTACTACCCGAACAGCCAGGTCTTGAGCTTCTTCCTGAAGGCGAGGTGGTCTTGGGTCAGGCGCAGGTCGGTCGGGAGGGAGTTCCAGGTCTTGGCGGCCAGGTAGGAGAAGGACCTTCCTCCTGTTGTCGCTCCTCGGATGCGGGGGACGGTGGCGAGGGCGTGACTGGCTGATCGGAGGTGTCGTTTGGGAGCGTAGAAGTTGATGCGGTTGTTGAGGTAGCTCGGGCCTTGATCGTGAAGGGCTTTGTGTGCGTGGGTGAGGAGACGGAAGGTGATTCTCTTGATGACCGGGAGCCAGTGCAGGTCTCTTAGGTGTCCGGAGATGTGGCTGTGTCGTGGGACGTCGAGGATGAGCCTGGCTGAGGCGTTCTGGATCCGTTGGAGTCTCTTCTGGAGCTTGGCGGTGGTTCCGGCGTAGAGGGCGTTGCTGTAGTCCAGTCGGCTGGTGACGAGTGCCTGGGTGACAGTCTTCCTGGTCTCGGTGCGGATCCACCGGAAGATCTTCCATAGCATGCGCAGGATGTTGAAGCACGACGAGGAGACGGCGTTGACTTGCCTGGTCATGGAGAGGGAGGAGTCCAGGATGAAGCCCAGGTTGCGTGCGTGGTCTGTCGGTTTGGGTGCGGTTCCCAGGGCGGGGGGCCACCAGGAGTCGACCCAGGCGGAGGGCGAGGATCCCAGGATGAGGACTTCCGTCTTGTCCGAGTTCAGCTTCAGGCGGCTGGTCGACATCCACTCGGCTACCTCTTTCATTCCTTCGTGAAGGTTGGCTCTGGCGGCGGCGGGGTCGTTGGTCAGGGAGAGGATCAGCTGGGTATCGTCGGCGTAGGAGATGATGTTCAGGTTGTGTTGGCGTGCGATGGCCGCGAGGGGGCTCATGTAGACGTTGAAGAGGGTTGGGCTCAGCGAGGATCCTTGGGGTACGCCGCAGATGACTTCGGTGGCCTTTGATTTGTACGGTGGTAGGCGGACTCTCTGGGTCCTTCCGTCGAGGTAGGAGATGATCCATTCCAGTGCCTTCTCCTGGATTCCGACGTTGTAGAGACGCTGCACTAGGGTGCGGTGGCAGACGGTGTCGAAGGCCGCGGAGAGGTCTAGGAGGATGAGGGCCGCTGTTTCTCCGTTGTCCATCAGGGTTCGGATGTCATCGGTGGCAGCGATGAGGGCGGTCTCGGTGCTGTGGTTGGCTCGGAAGCCAGACTGTGAGGGGTCGAGGGATCCGTTCGTCTCGAGGAAGACGGCCAGTTGCTTGTTGACGGTCTTCTCGATGACTTTGGCCGGAAACGGGAGCAGCGAGATGGGGCGGTAATTCTTGAGTTCTGTGGGGTCCGCTGTTGGTTTCTTGAGTAGATCGCTGAGTTCGGCGTGCTTCCAGCTCTCAGGGAAGGTGGCGGTGGTGAAGGAGGTGTTGATGATGTCCCCCAGGTGGGGTGCGATGACAGCGTCGGCCTTGTTGAAGACGTGGTGAGGGCAGGGGTCGGTCGGAGATCCGGAGTGGATGGAGTTCATCATGCGGACGGTGTCTTCGGTGCTGATCGGGGTACAGGCGCGGAGGGTGGTGGTGGGGGGCGTTGGTTCGGTCGTGTCGGACGTGGCGTTCGTCGGTTGGGTGTTGAAGCTGTTGTGTATGTCCGCGATTTTGTTGTGGAAGTAGGAGGCGAGGGAGTTGCAGAGTTCTTGCGATGGGGTGATGTCGTTGTTTCCGGCGTTGGGGTTGGAGAGCTCTTTCACGATGTTGAAGAGTTCCTTGCTGTTGTGTGCGTTGTTGTCCAGCCGGTCCTTGAATGCAGTTTTCTTGGTGGTGCAGATCAGTTGGTGGTGCTTCCGGGTGGCAAGCTTGAGGGGGGTTATGTTGTCCGGTGTTGGCTCCCTTCTCCAGGCTTTCTCGAGGGCTCGGCAGTTCTTCTTGGAGCTCTTGAGTTCGTCGGTGAACCATGGGGCCTTCTTGCTGCCGGGTCTGCTGGGCGGGGTCCTCAGTGGGGCGAGTTCGTCCGCGCAGTTGATGATCCACTTCGTGAGGTTGTCGGCGGCCTGGCTGGGGTTCGCTGAGCTGGCGGGAGGGTGCTGGCTCAGGGAAGCGGCGAGCTGGTCGGCTGTGATCTTGCTCCAGCTTCTGCGGGCAACCTGTTGCTGGTGGTGGTGGATCGTCGTTCTTCTAAAGGTGAAGTGGACGCAGCTGTGGTCCGTCCAGTGGAGTCCAGTGGCGTGGCTGAAGGCGATGTCTTTGCTGGATGAGAAGACGGCGTCGAGTGTGTGTCCGGCGAGGTGGGTGGGGGTGGACACCAGCTGCTTGAGTCCGAGGTTGGCGAGGTTGTCGAGCAGGGTGGTGGTGTTGCGGTCGTTGTTGTTCTCCACGTGGAAGTTGATGTTCCCCAGGAGGATGTAGTCAGCGGAGGGGAGGGCATGCGGGCTGACGAAGTCGGCGATGTCCTCGCTGAATTGTGTGCGTGGTCCCGGGGGTCGGTAGATCAGGGTGCCTCTGAGGGTGGTCTTCGGGTCGGTGTGGATCTGGAAGTGTAGGTGTTCGGCGGTGGTCAGGATGTCGTCGGTGTTGGTCGTGATGCGGATGGTGTCCCTGTGGATGATGGCGATGCCTCCTCCTATCTGGTTGGCTGTGCGGTCCCTCCGGGTGATCTTGTAGCCCTCTTGGATGGCGATGGCGATGTCGGGCGCTGAAGAGGCGTTCATCCAAGTTTCCGTGAGGAAGACAACGTCAGGAGCTGTGGTGTCGAGGAGGTTCCAGAGTTCGATGGCGTGTCTGTGGACGGAGCGGGTGTTGAGCAGGATGCACTTGAGGTGGTTGCTGCTGTTGGTCGGCTTGGCGGGTGCTGGTGCGAGGCAGGTCCGGATGCAGGTGAACTTGCAGGCGGTGCAGCAGAAGGGTCCGTGGGAGCGTCTCGGGGTGGCACGGTAGCATCCCGGCACTCGTCCGTCGTTGAGTGCGTTGAGGGTGGCGGCGTCGTACGTCCGGCGGGTGGGCTGGGATCTGCGGGGGCCAGGGGTCCTGGCACTGGGCGCGGTCCAGGCATGGACGGGCGCAGACGGGCTTACCTTTGGCGCACCTTCGGCGCTCAGTCGGCGCTCCCGCTGCGCGCGTCCGCTGCGCGGTCGCTGAGGGGGCGTCATAAGAAGGGATCCGGGAGGGCGGGTCAGCAGGGAGGCGGGGAGCGCGTGGTCCAATCGGCAGGCGGGGGCGGGGTCACGGCAAAACCGGCGCGAAAAACTAGACGGGCGGCCCTGCGGCGGCTGGGGCTCCGGACTGGGTCGGCGTCAGCAGGCAGCAGGCAGACAGCAGGTACGAGGCAGGCAGCAGGCTGGGAGCGTGGGGGCAACCAGGCCGAGGGCACAGTGGTCGCTACTGATCCGGGGTCGGGGTCCCCTTAAGAAGGGATCCGGGAGGGCGGGTCAGCAGGGAGGCGGGGAGCGCGTGGTCCAATCGGCAGTCGGGGGGCGGGGTCGCGGCAAAACCGGCGCGAAAAACCAGGCGGGCGGCCCTGCGGCGGCTGGGGCTCCGGACTGGGTCGGCGTCAGCAGGCAGCAGGCAGGCAGCAGGTACGAGGCAGGCAGCAGGCGGGGAGCGTGGGGGCAACCAGGCCGAGGGCATTAGGAGGTAAGGGCATTAGGAGGTAAGACTCATATGGTGTTTTCCTCTCCATCCACTCCCTGTTTAACCGGGTACATGCCACCCTGCCTCTTAACAATGAAAATGGAGACATACCTGTACTGACATGAGGAGTTGTTCTTATAACCCATAACATGTCACGAATAACTTCCTTCCAATCCAACCCATTTATCAATGCTAGCTGCAGTTGATCTTTGATTACATGGTTCACCCTTTCCACAAGACCATTGCTACGAGGGTGATAAAAAGATGTTAATTATGTGTTTGATACCATTAGATTTGAGAAATTGATCCATCTCTGTGGAGACCAATTGAACACCATTATCCATCACCAACTCCTCAGGGAAACCCTCCCTTACAATACCTCCTGAAAGAAATGAATGATTACCCTTGAATTCATGCTATTGACAAATTTCAACTCGGTCCACTTGGGCGAACTTCCATGAACACCGAAAGGACCGGATATATCGAAAGTCAACTTATGCCTGTGCACACCATCGCTGTCTGAAGTCTATCCTGGTAATGGCACAACAACCTGTTATCACTAAAAATGCATTCTCTCACATAACGTTCCACCTCCTTGTCAATTCCCGGCCACCCAAAATCTTCACAAACTCTTCTTTTCATTGCTTACATCCCCTTGTGCCTCTCATTTGCAAATTCGAAAATGTTTGACCTCAATGCACCAGGTACTACTAATCTGTCACACCTAAAAAGGACATCACCAGCAAAAGTCAACTCATTAGCAGATCTCCAAAATGGGATTAGTGCTTTTTCCATGTCACAAACATATGGCCACTGCCCTACCACGTACTAAATCACTTTCTGTAATACTCCATCTTTATCAATAGCAGCACACCATTCCTCTTCAGACAACACACCACCAGTAATAGCATTCACAGAACACACCAATTCCAAATCATTCTTACCATCCTCACTCTTCTCAACCTCTTCTTTGATTGGCAGACGTGACAAACAATCCGCAGTGGAATTCCAGGCACCTGGAACAAATTGCAAGGTATATTGTTACTCCTGCACTGCCATTTTGCAATGCGGGGAGTTCACCTTCCACCACTTCCAGTTTTGAAAAGCTCAGCCAGTGGCTTGTGATCGGTACGTTGGATGAATTGATCGCCCCACAAATAATTTTGAAAGTTATGAACACCCCACAAACCCAAAGCTTCTTTTTCTATTGTGGAATATATTGGTACAGCACCATTAAGCATCCTAGACATGAAAGCAATGGTCTCCTCTTTTCCATCATTTCTTTTCTGCAGAAAACGGCACCCAAACCATAGTTGCTGGCGCCAATAGTGTTAAAGCATGTGTCATGGGTGTTGAATCGTTTGAGGGGTTGCGCAGTCACAGTTACATTCTTTATCAAGTCAAAAACATTCAGACACTCAGCACTCCATTCGTATGACACATCTTTCTTCAAAGTTCCCGCAAACATGCAGTTTTGCTGGAGAAATTGCTCACAAACTTGGCATTGTATTCGATCAAACCTAGAAACAACCTAAGTTGATCCTTACCACTAGGCGCTGGTGCATCCTCAATAGCCCTTAACAGTTTTAACTTGGGCTAGATTCCTTTACTTGAAACATGATGACCAAGATAGTCCACCCCGTCACAGCAAAAAGTACATTTCTCTTTCTTCAAAGTCATACCAGAAGCATTCAAAACGTCCAGCACTTTCTCTAACCTGTTCACTGTTATCACTTCTATAAATCAAAATTTAATCTTGGAAGCATAGCTTTCCACTTATATCCTTGAACAAATTGTTCATGAGCCTTTGTAAGACAGACACGGCATTCGTCTAAAATGAAAAGCTCCTTCAGGAGTGACAAAAGAAGTTAAATGTCTAGACTCCTCACATAACTCCACCTGATGGTAGGCTGCCAATATATCCAAAGTTGTAAATACTGCAGCACCATTTAATGTGGACAACAATTCATTGATGTTAGGCAGAGGTTGCTGATCAACCCAAATATTAGCATTTACGTCGTGCAAGTACACACACAATCTCAAAGATTTGCGCGCTAAAGCGACTGTAACTAGCCATTCAGATCCTTTGATAGGGTCAATGATGCCTAGTTTGCATAACTAATCCAACTCTGATTTAAGCTCATTCCTCATGTTGAGGGGAACGCGCCTCACTTAGTTGACCAAGGGTACTGCACTATCCTTTAAAATGATCTTGCCAAGGGAATCAGTGAAAATCCCAGGATACTTCACTAACCACTTACATTCATCTACATTCTACATCATTTTGTTACATACCTCCAATAACCGTTGTCTGGTTAAGACCAAATCAGGATGGTTGGGGTCCAAAATGATGTCAATATTTTCCTGCTCATTCCATCTCCATTGGACCCACCATTGGCTACAAGCACCGTGCCAGTAAATGTTTTGCTATCAAATCCTAATGTAGCTTTAAATTGACCTAAAACTTCCACCTTCTTTTCCCCATATGCAAAACTTTTCACATGAGATTTGCTCAAACTGGGTATATTCTAGCTGGCTGTCGGTAGGACGGGGAAATACCGGACTTGGAACCCCCTTTTAATGGTCATGTTATGAATATACAGGTGCGGGACGAGATCAGTCCCTTTTAACCTGATCAGAGGCAAGCCGGAGGCAGAGTTGGAATCCATGACATCGCCCTTATTGAGCCTATTAGGTCGGGGAAGGACGGAAGAGCCGAAGACGACAAGGAAGGAAGACGCAGAAAAGCTGTTCCTGGCAAGCAGGACGGGAGAAGTCTTGTTGTCGGGCTGCGACAGAGACCGCAGAATAGGAGCAGGACCCGAGAAGGCTGTTGGGACCCAGCTGTCCGGAGGGAGGGTCGGCGGAGTCCGACACCGCGCCATCGCCTGCCACCCCCTTAGGATTTGTGAAGGCACCGGGAGGGAACAAGTAGGCAGTCGGGAGGACACTGCTGCTTTTCTCTTGGGCTTTACTCTCGGGCAGACGCGGTACTCCCCTCACAGTCTATCATCCTCCCTTGCAATCTTTTTAAGAAAAAGCCGGTCGACTCTGACACCAAGAGCTCGCCTCCGGAGGTGGTTTGGGACTGGTGAAAATAAGAGGATCCCTCTTCAACCGATGATTAAATATTGCACACGTACCTGATGAATCCATTTAAAAAGAAAGCAATTCCTTTGGGAAAACATAGAGTGTTTGCTCATCATTGAAAACCCTAAGCCTCCCCTAATTCCTCTTTTGCGACACTGGCCAAATCAGATTCTCCAATCAACGTCAATGGGAACGTGAATCAGCCATTACTGATACTCCAACATTATTTACACAAACTCACATATGGGAGGTTTCCTTCTGACAACGTGATGCACTGCTGACACTGCGATGATGAAGATAACATTAGAATCACACTCCCATCTTCATCATATTGACCACCATCTGCAATGGATTGAATCACTGTGTAGCCTCATCCCCTCTGACTCCTGGATGACTTACACTCTTTTGCGAAATGTCCCCGCTAACCACACTTGAAGCACACAACATTTTAAGCTGGGGACAGTGTCTAGCAGTGCTTACATCTGTTCGGCTACCACAACAGAAACACACTATGTCCACACTCTCACTAGATGTCTTAACATTCGACCGGGTATTGGATACACAAGATTTGTTCAAAGTTTTCCCCTTCCCCTTATCTATATTTTCTGCCATTGCTTTCACTTCATGTGTAGATGTGCCTCATCCCATCTCCCCCATACAGTGTTGAGAGTGCTCAATTCTCCTAGCAATGGTCCATGCTCCTTCCAGACTAGGATCCTCGGTGGACATTAATCTCTCTTGAATCTTTTTGTTGTTAATTTTTTCAAATAGTTGGTCTCGTATGAGCTAAACCTTGAGGTCATGATAGTTGCATGTTATAGCTAAGGTGCATAACATGGCTACAAAATCATCAATAGGTTCACCTGGAGCTTGGCAACATTGTAAAAAAAAGTATGTTTGTTCACTGACAGAATAACGATAGCTAAAATATCCCCACACCAGAATATTGAGTTATAAATATAGATTTCAAAGATATAGACATCCTATAAGTACAAAAATATCGTCAAAAAATATCAGTCATAGTTGTACAAAATATCATATATATATATATATATATATATATATATATATATATATATATATATATATATATATATATATATATATATATATATATATATATATATATATATATATATATATATATATATATATATACACACACACATAATTTGTGCTCTGATTTTGATTGACAATTCAGTCGAAGGGGATTCTGGACCTTGTAGTTCTATAAGCTAGTAGAGACTGTACGGAGGGTGAACTTGTTTTCAAGACCGTTCTCTCCCGAATGTGTTCCAGATGGCTTATCTCAACAGTAATTATAACAGTATCCTGCCATATTCACCGTTTCTGTTTTCTAGGGAAATGTGTTCCTTTTATTAATGTGGCAAGATGTGGGTTTCCGACTTTTATGAAAGCCATAATGAGCACGTCTTTTAAAGTTTGTTTAATTTTGAAGATACATTGGGTGGGCTGCATATTTTTGAGAGCTTTGGTGCCGTATTTGCATTATTACTAATTCACTTAGGAATGTTATTTTTATATGCTCTTTTCCCAGTCTGAAAATGTGCTGACCACATTTATTTACAAAATAGGGGGGCTTTGCATTATGCTGCTTTCATATTTATTGACTTGTTGCACTATGCGCTCTACCTATTCAACATGCTAAGAATGTTTGTTTTTTCCTGTCAGGAATTTACCCATGTAGTCTGTTCTTCATGTTTATCAGTGCCTGCACTAGAGGGGAGGGCTATATATAGTTTTGAAATCAAGGCGCCTAATGAGATTGATAAAGCCTGCTGCGCAGGCGAAACACGTCTCTCTGTCTTTGCGGGGTCGTGGGAGACTTGTACAAATAAATGAGACCTATTCATACCGATCATGAGTGCGTTCCACTTACTCTCTGGAGTTGGATGGATGTTTGGGATTTAAATGCAGCGCCGGCGGTTGGCGTTGTTGGCGTACCACCAGTCAGTTTGCGTCTCTGCTTTAGACCGCAGTTTTCGTTGGATTAGCATGGTAGTGCTAATGCAGCAGAGCCCCAGGGATTGCACCGGGAAGTGAATTCAGGATGGCTGGCGTGGAGGTTCAGAGGGCGAAGCGGGGTGGTTTTTACAACTGCCAGCTCGCATATCTGTATTCTGCGTCAAGAAAGGCCTTACCCAAGATACTGTGGCACTCTGGTGATGGGCACCGTGGATGCTGACTGCTAAACGGTGAGGTTGGTGTGGCGTACTGAAGTTTATTCTTATAGGTCTTCTCTGACCCCTCATGTGTGCCCTTGACTTTAACACATCAGCGTGTTTCTTGCACAGGAGGTTTGGAAAACTTTTGTCCACATTATTTTGAGACATCAAGGTTACGGCCCTTCAATGGAACATCATTTTGGGTTTAAGCAGGTTACGGATTTATTGTATTCACATTTGAAACTGATGTAATAATTTGTGCTTGGATTTTGATTGAAAATTCAGTCGCAGGGGATTGTGGACCTTGTAGGTCTACTAGCTAGTAGAGACTGTACGGAGGCTGACATTCAGGTCGCAAGTGCTCTCAGTTGGTGCAATCTGAACCCCGTGAACTTGTTTCAAGACCGTTCTCTCCCGAATGTGTTCCAGATGGCTTTTCTCAACAGTAATTATAACAGTATCCTGCCATATTCGCCGTTTCTGTTTTCTAGGGAAATGTGTTCCTTTTATTAATGTGGCAATATGTGGGTTTCCGACTTTTATGAAAGCCATAATGAGCACGTCTTTTAAAGTTTGTTTAATTTTAAAGATACATTGGGTGGGCTGCATATTTCTGAGAGCTTTGGTGCCGTATTTGCATTATTACTAATTCACTTAGAAATGTTATTTTTATATGCTCTTTTCCCAGTCTGAAAATGCACTGACAACATTTATTTACAAAATAGGGTGGCTTTGCATTATGCTGCTTTCATATTTATTGACTTGTTGCACTATGCACTCTACCTATTCAACATGCTAAGAATGTTTTTTCCAGTCAGGAATTTACCCATGTAGTCTGTTCTTCATGTTTATCAGTGCCTGCACTAGAGGGGAGGGCTATATATAGTTTTGAAATCAAGGATATCATGAGATTGATAAAGCCTGCTGTGCAGGCGAAACGCGTCTCTCTTTGCGGGGTCGTGGAAGACCTGAACAAATAAATTAGCCCTATTCATACTGATCATGAGTGCGTGCCACTTACTCTCTAGAGTTGGATGTATGTTTGATATATATATATATATATATATATTCACTGAAAAAACCATAGGTTATAGACCATATATAGTTAGCAATTTGCATTTACAAAACCTTGAAAATTCACTGAAAAAACCATAGGTTAGAGACCATATATAGTTAGCTGAACATTTTATTGATATAAAACCAATGAAATTCCATATATAGTTAGTTGCACTAACTATATATCGCGCACCCGCAATCCACTGCTGATGATGTCACATATTGCATCATTCATGACATGGTCAGTGATATCACTGATGACATCACTGATGACATCTCAAATGACATCACTGATACAGATATATATATATTAAATTTTTATGTATTTCATTTTAAATAAAAAGTTAACAAATAAAAAAAATATATATATATATATTATGTATAAACATTATATTATAAAATAAAACATTAAACTATTTAAAAATCTTTAAACCTAAATTTCACACCCCATTGAGTGCAACAGTTGAGAAAGTGATAGATAGCGGAGGGGTAAAAGTTATTATCCCACTCCAGGGAGTTCAACAGTAGGGAAAGTATTGGATAGTGGAGGGGTGAAAATTACTATTCCCGACTCCAGTGAGTGCCTCAATAGGGAAAGTCTGGGATTTTGGAGGAGTACAATTTACTATTCTCACTCCCCTCAGTTCAAAAAATTGTCTAAAAAAGAAAAATATTTTTATAAAAATGTTAAAATTAAAAAATATATATATTTAATATAAAAACATAGTGTTAAATACATATCACAAATACCTACAAATATTATATGAAATAGAATAAAAACATAGGGGCTGATTATGATGGCGGACAGACTTTAGTCCATCCATCATCGTCTCGGGGCTTGGGACCGCCCGCCTATATGGCCTATATGGTGGCGGTCCCGCAGATGAAATTACAATGCGACCGCCACTGTAGCAGTCGCATTGTGCATTTTTACCGTTGCTGAGGGTGCTGCTTGCTGCAGCACCCGCCGCAATGGTAAAAATACAGGTTTGCATTTTCCTGCACTATGTGGCAGGCACCACGCAGTACAAAACTGGAGCCCCCTTGTCAAAGGGGGACCAGCTACCGGCCCCCAAAGTACATCCCTGCCAGCCTGTGAATGGCGGTTGAACCGCCAAACACAGGCTAGCGGGGATGCAACGTTCTAATCTTTATAATTTTAGGTGATTTAAACCTCCATCTTGAGGACAGGGAGAGTAAGGAGGCACAGGAGGGTGCCACGGCATTGGCGTCTTTAGGACTGAATCTACAATCTACCGCCCCATCACACCAACACGGCCATCTCCTGGATCCCATCTTTGCCAACTGGGAGGGCATCACTGCCTTCCCTCCGGTTAAAATAATCTGGTCAGACCATTTTGTCATCCCGTTCCTGGTTGATAATACTCCCACAGAAAACAGAATCCTTAAACCCCCTTCCCTGAAACGAAGAAATTGGAAAAAGTTTAACCAAGAAGTCTTCAGACATGCTCTCCAAAAAAATCCACCTTCGCAAAGTAACTCTCTTCAAGAAGCCTGGGAAAACTATGAAAATTGGCTGTCCAATGCCCTGGATGAGATAGCCCCTTGGAAATCCAAGCCCCCGGCCAGGCAATCCAAAGCCGCTCCATGGTTTTCTGAAAAATTAAAACTAGCCAAAGCCAGATTTAAAACCCTAGAGCGCAACTGGAGAAAACATTACAATCTCGAGGATAAAATACTATATAAGACTGAACTAAATAAATATCATAAATTAGTGAGATCGGAAAAAAGCTGCCACCTTAAAAATAGAATCGATTCAGCGGATAATCCTACTAAAGAACTGTTTTCTATCTATAAAGAACTTACGATTCCAACTAGATTGGAAGCTCAAGATACTCACTCGAAAGAACTGTGTGACTCTATTGCTGATTTTTTTGTTAACAAGATTGACAAAATCCATGCCACCTTCACAAAAGATGAGTCCAGTTCTAGCAAATTTGCAGAAGTCAACAATAGCAACACGAGGACCTCTGGTCTCACGAGTTTTATCACTCCTGAGAAACGAGAGCTACTCAGCATCGTAAACAATATACAATCTGGCTCTCCGAGCGATGTATGCCCGCCGACTCGCTGCAAAGGAGTCATGGAGTCCAAAATAATTGACCATATCAGTCTTATTGTATCGCTTTCCTTCAAGGAATGCAAGGTATTAGATGCCTGGAAAACTGCCCAAGTAATCCCCCTTAAAAAGAAGGCCAACATCCACATCTCACAATTCCAGAATCTCCGCCCTATATCCCTCCTCCCTTTTTGTGCTAAGATTGTGGAGAAAGTAGTGAATAGGCAGCTCATGAGTTATCTGAAAGAACACTCGCTCTTGCATCCTACTCAATCAGGGTTCAGAGCCGGATACTCTACGGAGTCAGCCCTACTCTTCTCCACCGAGAGTCTTAGGAGCATAGTGGATGAGGGAGAGACAGCAGCGTTGGTACTTTTAGACCTAAGTGCAGCCTTTGACACCGTGCTGCACTCAACGCTGCTGTCTCGGCTATCTGGTATGGGAGTTAAGGGGTCAGCCCTTGCGTGTCTGGAGTCCTTCCTGGCCAACAGGAACTTTCAGATGCATTGCCCCCCCTTTAAGTCCTCTCTCAGAAAGGCAAGCCAAGGGGATCCTCAGGGCTCGAGTCTGAGCCCCACCTTGTTTAATATCTATATGGAACCCCTGGCTCGCATAGTTGAGACTTATGGGGTGGGCATTGTTAGCTACGCTGATGACACCCAATTGATGTTCAAGCTAACGCCCGACCACATGAAGATGCCACCAATTTCTCCAACTGTCTCTCTTCCGTGGCAGCTTGGATGAACAACAATTCCCTTCGCCTTAATGGCGACAAAACCGAGCTGCTGGTGGTAGGAAAATCTTCTTCCGCATGGTCTCACATGTGGTGGCCTGCGGAATTGGGCAGTCCACCTTGTCCTGTGGCTTCGGTGCGTAACCTGGGCATAATATTGGACTCTAACCTTTCATACAAACCTCATGTTAACAAAGTCACAGCTAGATGCTTCAGCGTACTGAGGGTCCTTCGGAAGGTACTAGACCTCCTTCCCATGGACTCCAGAAAGACCATTGTCCATGCCCTAGTAACCCCCCATCTGGACTATGGGAACGCCTTGCTACTGGGTTTGAGCAAGAAGGGTATCCACCAACTCCAGTGCGCTCAGAATGCCGCTGCGCGCCTTGTGCTCAAGCTTCCTCGAAGAGCCTCAGGGGGATCGGCCTTGTCCAAACTCCGCTGGCTCCCCATCAAGGAGCGAATTAAATTTAAGTCTTTATGCTTTGCCCACCGTATAGCCCATGGCACCGGTCCAGGATATCTACATGGCTTACTCACTATACATCGGCCCACCAATAACCTAAGATCTTCTGGAACGATGTTGTTCAAAATCCCTAAAATCACTGGAGCCAAGATGGGTGGTTCCTCGTTCAGATACCTGGCTGCCAAGGGCTGGAACTAACTCCCACTCGAGATGCGTATGGAACCCTTTGAAATTAGATTTCGAGGAAAACTGAAAACTTTCCTTTTCCCTCGCACCTAATTTCTTCCCCTTCCCTTGCCCATGTTTGACCTACCTGTGTTTATTCCTCTTAGCTTCTTTGCAGTTTCAGCGTGGGGACACTCTGTTTTTGAGTAACCAGGCGCTTTACAAATGGTTTCTATTCTATTCTATTCTATAATCTGGCGGACGGTGCCTGCTAGGCACCGCCACTATTTTAGAGATGCGGGAGGCTCTGCCAGGCAATCGATTGCCTTTGGCGGACCCGTGGCGGACCCATGGCAGACAGACTTAGCGTCCGCCAGCACAGTGCCTTCCATCGTAATATGGCGGGCGGAGAAATGCTTCACCATGGAGGGGAAACCGGTTTCTCCACCATCGTAATCAGCCCCATAATGTTCAAACAAATAAATATTTTTATGCAAACAAAACAAGGAGGCAGTGGTGGCTTGTACAGCAGCACTTCAGTTCTATAGAAAAAACCAAATCTGTATTGTAACAAATAATAAAATCTCAGTATTGGTGCCTCTCAAGGTCACAAGACCATCCCACTGCCAAAGGATGTCACTCCACGGTAGTTCAAGAGAGCTTCTGTGTTCTTAATATAATAAAACACTGTGCCAATGGAGTCTATGGGTTTAACACAGTTAGTTAAGAAGCCTACCCATGAGGCAGGTCATACCCTGGATGGTATCTTCTCTAATTTTAAAAATATTGAGGTAACCAGCATTCTGCCTATGGTATGGACAGATCATCACGCCGTAATTTTTAACATCTCACCAGATAACAATCAGCTTGCTAACACATCAGCCTCTGCCCCAGAGGTGTTCAAAGCTTGGAAAAATATAAATAATCAGTTCAAAACTCTCCTTCACTCAACGCTTCCTGAGATTTCATCTGACCCTAATACAGCTGCCACCCAGTATGCAAACTGGCTACATAATGCAATTAATTCATTGGTATCTAATAAAAAGATCTAAAAAAATAGGAACTCCCCCGTCAGCACCCTGGTTCAACGACTCAGATCCTTGGCCCTATTATGGACCTAATAGCTCCAGTATTGGCAAATATCTGTAACACCATGTTCACAACAGGGATCTACCCCATTACTTGGAAACAGACCATTCTGAAAACTCTGTTAAAAAAATCTCACTTAGTCCCCGACGAGACAAAGAATTACAGGCCTATATCTAGTTTACCGTTCCCGTCCAAAGTGGTCGAGAAGGTGATGAACCAACAACTTTCCAAACATTTAGACCATTACCAACTGCTAGATGACACCCAATTTGGGTTCCGGAAAGCACACGGTACGGAAACAGTTTTAATCAAAGCCTCAGAAGATATAAGAACCATAATGGATCAAGGAGGTACGGTGGTACTTATATTGCTGGACCTGTCAGCGGCATTTGACACGGTCGATCACACCATCTTGATCGACCGTGTCGCTGCAATTGGGGTTCAAGACATGGCAAAAGAACTGCTGGCATCTTTTCTCTGTAACCGCACCTAGGCAGTGACCCTGGGCATATTCCATTCTGCCCAATTGACACTGCCGTGTGGGGTACCGCAAGGCTCATCCCTAAGTCCGACACTGTTTAATATCTATGTGTCGGACCTAGCAAGGGTCATTAAGACATATGGGATGGGCCTTACTTCATATGCTGAGGACACCCAGCTGGTACTGGTGGTTCATAACAACGGAGAAAGGGTGCATCCAATTGTCAACAGGGCATGCTGGCCATCAGTGACTGGATGGCCAGTTATTGCCTTAAATTGAACTCCGATAAAACGGAGGTCCTCATATTAGGCAAACTATTCCCTGCCTGGTCCAGTTGTTGGTGGCCATCTTCACTAGGATCTCCACCCAACCCAGTTCCAAAGGTGAGAACATAGGCGTTCTGTTTGATGACCGATTGACATTTGCACCTCATGCAAATCAGACAGCATCAACAGTGTTTTATAAACTTCGTCTAATTAAGAAGATTCTTCCATTTCTCCCTGAAAACGCTGGGAAAACTCTGGTCAGCACACTAGTAATGTCATCTCTAGACTACTGCAATGTGCTGTTTGCTAATGCACAAATCAGGGTAATCCAAAAATTGCAGACCGTTCAAAATGCGGCTGCCAGATTGCTGTCCAGAATACCTAGGTTTAATCTCCCATATAATTAAAAGGTATCACTGGCTCTCAGTCAAGAATTGCATAAAATTCAAGACATTATGCATCGCCTATAAAGCCTCACGCAAAATAGGCCCTCAGTTTCTTTTAAATCAGCTGACCTCCTACCGTCCAAATAGATTGCTTCGTTCTTCCGCGGCACATCAGCTCATTGTACCGCGCACAAAAACCGTATCCTGGGGTGACAGACGCTATGTTGTTACAGCAGCCAAACTCTGGAACTCTCTCCCTTTGGAGATGAGAGAGTGCCAGTCCTTGCTTCTTTTTAGAAAGTAGCTAAAGACTTGGCTGTTCAATCAGTAACCCTTCCATAGATCTTGCTGCGGTCCGTAGCGCCGAAACGCCCCAGGGCCTTTGTGCGCTTTATAAATGTCAAAAATAAATAAAATAAATCTAGCAAAGTGGGTTTGAAAGAATTATTAAACCCATTACATGAAGAACTTCAATTAAATAAAGATATCTACCTTCAGATCTTAAAATGTCCCGCTTCCCTCTTCTTTCCAATATACCCCGAGATTAGGTAATAGGGTTATTGGTGCTTATGTGGGCAGTGGGGAGAAAGCAGATCTGAACCTGGCAATGAATTACTTCTATGGGACCTCTGACGTACATAAACCAGATGCTAAATGAGATGGCTGTGCGTGGGACCAAGTTGTTCTCCTGCAGAACTAATTAAACAATTGCCCCAACTTGCTTAATATATTCAGTGAGTCTAAGTCTTTTGGGGAATTACCCATGGGCCTCAGACATACCATTATTACACTTACACATAAAAAGGTAAGCCCAGGACTATCTGCTTAACTTATCACCCGAGCTCTCTCCTCAACAGATTGGCGGCAGTGCTAGCCAAAATATTTGCAAATAGATTACTGAAAGTAATTATGACCCTGATACACTAAGGCCAATTCGGCTGTATGATGCAAGATCCACCAGTTTGATACCCCATCAACTATATCACTGGCTGATGGAAGAAGGAGGAGCTGCAAGTGGTTCCCTCTCTAGACACTGAAAAGGGTTTGATTTCATTGATTGGCACTGTATATTCTTAGTCTTGGAAAGCTCTGAGTTTGGTCTGACCTTTCAGTCTTGGGTTAGCCTCTTCTACATTAACTGCACTGTTGCCCTAAGGATGAGTGGGGAAGTCTCCTTTGTCTTTGAGTTGAGCAGAGGAATAAGGCAAAGTGCCCCCCTCTACCCATTTTCTTTGTGATCTCCTTGGTCAACAATCAGGAACAGCAACTTTTGGTCAGAAGATCAATTTTGCTGTACAAGCATTACGCCTGACATCATATGATATGTAGTGGACCTGTAGTGTAGTTCCTATATTCCCAATAGGCTCTGCGCATTGGAATAATATATCCTATAGATTAGACGTAGGACTAAGGTCGACTAGGTCTCTATCGAATATACTAGACTTAATTGTATGTGCCAGCTAGCTCAGAGGTCACTAGAAACTTTCTCGAATTCACAAGAAGAGATTAGTCTCTGACAACCGCATAAACATGACAACTTTGTTTCCCCAAAATAAAATGTATCTTCAGAGTCGTGGAAACAATAGAAAGATATTTCACCCCAGTCAATTGTGCATGCTTCGTTTCACCAGAGGTGCAGAGAAATAGATAGACGGGTGTTTTCAATAAAAGGCTTTATTGAACAGTCTTCTTTCTCAAGCATAAGAAATGAACTGCTACAATCGTAACACTGGTTGTAAAATATAATGCATACAGTATAAATAGTAGAATAAAATAATACTGTAAGAGCATTGTATGGTTCCTAAACCATATATAAATACATACATAAATAACAGAGGCTAAAAGTACTCAACTGGTGCTTCTAAAATATGCCTACCCCGGAGTACCTAACCTAAGCTTAGTACGAGGGAGGAAGTAAGTGAGGTGTAGCATAAATGTAGTATTCTTTTGCCAAGAATCTATTCAAGATTTCGTCTAATCAGCTCTGTACCTTAGTTTAGAATGGAGAAGGCTGGTCTCGGGACTCGATTTCCCAACAACCCGTAAGGGTAGCTTGGAAACACTGGAGCTGTATTTCTCAGCAGGAGAAAAGATAGCGTCTCTCTCAGTGCGTCTGCTGGAGGGTCGGCTTCCTTTGGCTCTTGCTGTAGCAGTGCGCGTAGGGCAAGTAGATTGTCGAACTGCTCCAAACCACTGTGTGTTTGCTTGGGCGAGTGTGGGCATATTTATACCTTGAAGGTGCCGAGTTTGACGTACAGTTGGACATAACGTCATCAAAGAGTCTCAGTTCTTTGAAAACTCCATGAGTTCTTGGATAAATCAATACTCAAGCAAGGGGAAGTCCCTGACTGCTGAAGACGAATTCTTACAAGAAATCGTTGTGGATTTTCGTAACTAGTGGAAGTAGCCCTGCAGTATTTGGACTGCATGAGCTTTTCCTAATATGGTAATGATTTTTATGCCTATATAAGGATATGGTGATTTATACCTATATAAGGGCATGAATCGGGAAACTTACAATAGGGTCCTAAAATGATACATAACACCCACTCCACGCTATTATGTTCATCTAAGAGTAAATACTAAAACATATAATCTAGAGCATGTGTTTACAACCCCCAATAAATCAAATAAAATGCATTTGAAATGGTTGCACACGTAAAAATGAGCATTTTTGTACAGTACACATTTAAAGGAAATAACTTCATTGTAAGCATATATGATATTAGCAATGCTAACTGAATGAATCACGAAAATTACATTTATGAAATGGCTCTTAGTTAATTTCTAATTTCTAGGTTTGGTAAAGCGCAACAGCTACCCCAGCAATGGGGCGTCCCGGCGCTAGCAGACAAGCAAACTCCTACTGAACGGGGAGGGAAGGCTGAGAACCCTAGGGAGCGGGGAAGAGGTGGGTCTTGATAGCTTTGCGAAAGGCTGGGAGACAGTCTATGGAGCGGATGCTGAGGGGGACAGAAGAAAAAGGTCGAGACCATCCCATAGCCGAATATACAAACTGTTTTTGTTTGTGGATTAGGCTAATATTGTTTCTAGGAAGTGTTCAATGAATTTCTTGTTCTCTAAGAATAGTTCTACTTTAAGCAGATTACTTTTTGTGCCAAAGTTCATTTTGTTTTTTTGGAAAAAGTCAAATAATTCTGTCGTTAAAATAAAGTTCCAAACTTGGTAGCTTTTTTTAAAAAATAAAGTGAAGGTCGAATTTCAGAGTTCGAAAGAACGCTGTGTGCTAATTTCAAAAGTTATTCTCGGTGTCAGGAGAAAACATTAAGTCATCAAGGCTGGCAAAGAAATCGTCTACCACAGTAGATGAAAGTTTGACTTCTTCATTAAGAAGGTCAATCGTGCACATATGTGAAGCATCGCCGTCTGCGTCGGTTGCCGCGTTAGCAATGTTCATAGCAGATGGTACCGTTGTGTCTGTTGATCCGGGTATCTCACCTCCAGCTGGATTTGCCGATGAGATCTCAATGAATGCCGTCATCAGGATTGGTAGCCGTTGGGGGCAACACAACACATGAGCCGTTACCGGACCCAGTAATGCGTCAGCATCCGTTGGCATAACCGATGGTAGTGTTAGACATCTAACACACATTCCTCTCCACAAATCAGGCATCGTAGAACAGGTAAGATGCAATCTTGCCAGATTGGTCTGAATGACAGGAACCATGTGGTATTCAGATCTCGCAAACTAGCCAAGCCAAGGATCTGTGTTATTCTGTCACGGTACCTCATACCCTGCAACGCATTTTCCATGCTGACTTGGGTTTCGCTGGTGGCCGGATTTGCCATAACGGAGCAGGAGGAATAAAAATAAGATCCCTGCTACAAGTCCCAAAATGAGAGACAGGCCGCTGAACACAGAGTGGACGAAGTTATAGAAAATGCCCAGGACTGCTTCAAAGGGTGCTAACAGTCCGGAAAAAATCGTCTTAAATACATGTGCAATGCCGCTGGTATCAGACATGTTTAAGATACGACCTAACATTTCTGCGAAATGTACTGGGCAGTTTATTGATAATAATGCATGTATCTCTGCAGAGGACCTTGCAACTTGCAGATCATACGTCTCTCTGGAAGAGGTCAGTGGCACAGTTTTTTTGCAAAAGAATGGCTTTCATTCTGCTTAAAGTATCAATTCGTATAGAAGAGATGTTCAGTGAAGGCCATAGTGGCGACTCCCCGTCTGTCTTAGTTTTACGAAACAATACTTGCATACAGCAAGTGACCCTGGCTGACACAGTAACGAGATATTGGCTCTATCACCGCTGTGGCGAAACCTGCAGGTGGCAAGAAAGGTTATTGGAACAACCTTTGTAGGCTCCGTGTACATTAATACCTTGACACAATAGTGTACCGCTTAGTGAGCTTGCACAAATTTTACCACTAAGAAATACTTCCTTTCCCCCAGTTCAACATTTGTGTGTGTGTATGGTAAATCCTAGGTCGACTTAATGTATTCTTTACCCAACCTTTCATACAGGCCTGCTGGTATATGTTTTAAGCAATACTGAAACTGGAATGTCGTCACAGGTATTGTGATGTATTTTCCATTCAAATGATGGTTTCTCAGAAACGGTTGGTAATCTCTCCAGTTTTTTAATGCTCAGCACCCGTATAGTCTGCTCCCCTCTGTGCCAACGAGATTTGATTATTTGTAAGGTTAAATACAGTAAACAGTGACGTAGTGTTGATTAAACTCCAGGGCACATAGCCAGAACGAAGGTTTTGCAACGTCCAGCCTAGTAGCATTATAGAACGTAACTGAGACTGGCCATGTTGTAACATTAGCAAGTCCTGTTCCATTATGTCTATGGCCGATGATACAATGCTGTCCAAAGAATAAATTCTGGACGACAGAGTTGTTAACCCGTTGTCAACTACAGAGATTGATTTCTCTAAATTAATAAGATCAATTTCTCGTATTCTTTCAGCTGTTTCCATTTGCGTGACTTTCCAAGCTTCATTGTAAGCAGCGTATATACCGGCGTATATGAAAAGTTTATGACGTGGATTACGAGGTCCAAGTAAGAATTCTCGTAAATCAACGCCATCTTTAAGCAAAGATAAGTGTTGTTTTATTTCCGGGAGTGTGGATTTCTGTAGCCATTCAAGACATAGTTTTCCTGCACTATAAGTTGGTATTATCCCTGGATGTTGTCTCTGGATATATTTTGGATCTGGCCGAGTTACTGTGAACCTTTGGGTCTTGCTCAGGAATCTATCTTGACAGTTATTCGTGTCTGTGGGCCAGATTAACCATTTTTTCCATTCAGGATTTGTTCTGTTCTGTTGTAAAATTTAATTTACATCTACGTCCTCATCTGAAGTAAAATTACTATCAGGTGTGGGCCTAGGTATGGACTGTTTGATTAAATCTTTTATCTTAGCAATGCCAAGACAAGATGTCTGTTGAATAGTGTCATTTAGGAACATCATTTGTTCTGGGATGATGCATGCTCTGAACAATGCTTCTAAACCTTGCACCTGCCAGCCTTTTGTGCCCCAAACAGTTTTTGTCTCAATGTTGTTTTCCCAAAAGTCAAAGCCTAAGGTGGACAATTGAGCATAAAAGGCAGTAGAATAATTTTCTTTAGTGTTTGTCAACGTACTCTTCATGCCTGTCTTATTCACATTTATAAAGTAAAAACTTTATGTGTTTGTATCATTTAAAACCTTTAAAATATGGACATTTTCTAAGAAACGTTTTAGAACTACCTTTTGGAGGAGTTGGACAATGTTCCCATTAATTATAAGTTAAAACATTTCTAGGGTTTGCAGATTTATGCAAGTAATGAGGGCTAAAATGATTAAAACAATACATTTGTTCATAATTTGGTGAACCTTCTAAGTATTCATGTTTTATAAATGTTGCTGGCATTTCTAAGTCTGCCATCATGTTATTAACAGTCTCAAAGTCTCAATCATCAGAAAATGTGCAGGGCGAAACAAAAGCACTCAAGGAAACCTTAAATTGATGAGGAATCTTTTACAGCTCAACAGGGCCATAAATGTCATAATCATTTGTATCCCATGCTATTCCACCAGGCAGTGGCACCGCTGTGATGTTCACTGATGACAGGTCTCGTTGTTCACGATGAGATGATTTGTGTGGCCTCAGGAGCAAGTTGATGTTCTTACTTGCTGTGTCCATTTTAATGTGTTTTCCATCTATCAGCTTTCCCAAACTTAACACAAGAATGAGCCATAGCAGGAGATAAAGTACACCTAACACAATCCAAAGTTCAACCCATGGTGAAACCAGATATGTATTTGTAAGCTCTTGACCAAGTTCCTTTACTTTTTCCTTGAAAGTTTTGTTTTCTGGCGTAGTTTCAGGTTCACTGGGATCCTCAGACAAGTTATCAAAGTTGATAAAATAGCCAGAGGCAGTTCTGTCAATAGTTGGTATTGCATCCGGATTATTTGGAATCGCTGGAGCTGTTTTTTCCCTTGACATGTTTGTATAGTCAGATGCTACATCATTGTAGACGGGAGTTTCTTGAGAAACTGTTATTTGGGGTTCAAGAGGCACAAGTTCCATGGCTTTATTGCATAGTCCTTCTTTTCTTACTTTAGAATCTTCAAAGGTGATGAGTCTTTCAGTTTGAACCTCTTGGATATTAGAAAGATTTGGTCGTCTGCTACATCTTGGGAGTCCACTAGGCCTACTACTTATTAAAGGTCACATGGTGTGGTTTTACCAGGTTAATTGACACAGACCGGTTCTCCTTTCTTCCAGCAAGGGGCGGCAGCAGTACTGTTCTTGATCCGTGGATTGCTAGCACAGGTACTGGTTTTCTATAAGAAGGCTCAAATTACTTCTTGTCTGCTTTTTTCTCCCTGACCAGATCCCCAATCTTTGGAATCCAGACAGGTCTTGCTGGGACAGGTGTTTTTTCTTTAGTGGTCGTTTGTTTTATGCTGGTATTGCTTAGACTTCTTGTTTCATTTAAGTCCTGTAAAACAGCCAAACGATCTTTGATATCAAAGGGTTTTTGTTCCACCACTAAAGTGTTACGATTGAGCTCATCAACCAACATTCTAGTACCAAAAAGGATTTCATATGGAGTGATTCCACCCAGAGAATTTCTTGGAAGGTTATTAAGACTACGTTGGACATTTATTAGATGTTTGACCCACCCATCACCCGAACCGAATAACCTAGCTGTTACAGATTGCTTTATGTCACGGTTTGTTGTCTCCACAACCGAATTTCCCTCAGGATGGAATGGACTCGAAAATCGCAATGCAACGCCCAAGCTGGCCATGGCCTCCTTGTAAGTCCTAGAGCTAAACGTAGGACCCTGGTCAGAATGTAGTGCCGATAAAGACTCGCAAATCTTTTATAACAGTTCGGGCGTCAGCTGAGCACTGATGCCACATCCAAATGAATCTTGTCTTAATCCATTCGGACGTCCGCATGTAGATAGCCTTATGCTGTCTAACAGTGGTGTCTGTACTGGGCTGGCTACGTTGTAGTCAGGAATCTGGTGGTGTTCAAAAGCTGTGGTATTTGTGTTTGAACAGTCATCGCAATTAATTCCGAATTCGTATACATGCGCTTTCATCCCTGGCCACGGTACATTTCATCTAATTCTAGTAGAGATTTAGAGATCCCTTGATGTATCAGACCCTCTCCCATATGTGCTTCGAAAACAAGAGCACCTCTCCGGTTCCTGTTTGGAATTACCCTATCCCCCACTCCAGGGATCCGAGCAAAAGGAACAGAGTTTGCATCAATTATGTATGTATACTCGAGTGGGTAATTTAGCGGTAATGGGGCTCCACTGCCTTTGCTCATGGCATTGACTGCGAGCATTGTTTCACCGTCTTATCGTTGTTTTCGAATGATTGATTGTAGCTACAGAAGCCGTTTGCACAGCTGCCTTTGCGGCTTCATCAGCCAATGAATTCTCTGCAACATGAACGCCATCACGCTGATGGCTCAGTATATGAATCATGTGAGTCTTTTGTAGTTCTTTCTTTTAAAGAACTACTTTTTCCCAAAGCTTTTTATGCTTGATTGTGCCACCTTTTGTATTTTTAAAACCATTTTGAACCCAGGTCTGCAGATATTCATTGTAATTCCGGACGCAGTTATACGAATCTCACACTATCAGTGTGGGAAATTTGCGATCAGTATTTTCAAGCTCCATCTTGAATGCCTGTAGTTCAGCTCGCTGAGCTGTACAGTCTCCGAGAGATTGAGTTTTTGTGACCATAGGTCTGAATTTACCATCATGCCAGCGACCTTTAACAATCGCGCACGCAGCACTATAGGCTTGTTTACCCCCAATTGCGGGCTGTGCTGATCCGTCTGTATATATTCTACAGCCATAATGTTCTAAAAGGTAGAATATCAGTAGGCAGAGGACATTCTTGTTCGTATTGGAGAAATTCTTGTGTCTTCAAGTAAGGGCCAAAAAAATCTTCAACGTCTGTTGCAGCTAGAGAATTAACCCATTGTATCCATCTTGGATGTAGAGCTTTTGCATTTGGAATGCTTGCCTTTGTCACTGCCTCTAAGGCAGGTACAGGTGTAACTACTTTAATGCGTTTACCCTGTGCGAGGGCTCTCTCCTTTGCTACAGCAGTCTGAACCGCTGTCAGAATTTTTTCTGTTGAAGTAAATTTCATTTCAGCTTGTGTGTACAAGTGTGATTTGTAAGCTATTGATACCTTTTCACCTTCATTAAAGGTTAAGTATGTGAATCCGCATCTCCCTGGGATGATTCGGATAACAAGTTTGCGTACATTGTCACGTGTTTGTCAGTGTGTTGTTGCCAACATGTCTGTTTGTACTGAACGCAAAATTTCTGTGTGTTTGTTAGTTCAGTTGGTTTTAAATCAGGTTTGATTAGTTTGTAGAGAGGTTTAACCCTTTCTGCGTAATTCAGAATGTAAGTTCTTCCGAAGTTTAGGAATCCTATAAATGACTGAGTTTTTCAGGATTTTTGGTGTTTGGAGCAGCGCACATTTTTCTAAAAAGTTTGCTGCCAGGCTTTTGCCTGCACTTGAAAGTTCGTTTCCCAAGAATAGGACGTTGAGGTGGGCAATTCTGGACCTTTTAAAGTTGAATTAATACCCTTCTGAGGTGAACCCAAGTATTATGGTGTTCACCCTGTTCAAGTGCCTGTCCAAATCATCATCTGTAAGGTAGATGTCATCGACTTAGGATAATGCCTCATCATCTTACGTTTGTAGTAATTCTGTTACTCTGTCTGAAAATAATCCCGGACTGTTCTTGAATCCCAGGGGGAGACGACAGAAGAGTCGTTTTGTCCCCATTATTGAGAAATCGGTCAAGTACCTGCTTTCTGGTGCAATGTTTTGACAGAAGAAACCGTTTGAAATATCTAAAGTAGTTTTATATTTCTTCTGAACTACATTATTCATCAGTGCTGCACTGTATGAATTTTGTACTGCAAAAGTTTTGCAACAAGAGTTTAAATGTCTGTAATCCAAAACTAGACGATATGTTTCATCTGGTTTGGAGACAGGAAACAAAGGATTGTTCATTGATGAGGTGCATGTTTCAATCACCCCTTGGTATTCAAGTTGATCTAAGATCTCCCTGACTTGTTTTTTAGCTTCCTGCTTTACTGGATACTGCTTCTGAGCAGTAGGTTGATTTTTTAACTGAATTTTATGGTGAGGAGAATCCTCATCCGATCCCACATGATTTTTATATAATGCTGGAGCCTGGGCTACAGCCCATTTTCTGGCATAGGTGTATTTTTTATGAATAGGAATATGATTAGAGAAGGCTGGCATAATAATCTCTTCGCCATATGGGCACTCCCTGACAAATTCAGGTGGCCAGTCTTTTTCAGTTAGAAGGATGTCAGAACCTTTAGATAATTTTCCCCAAAAGAGTGCTTTTATCTTCCTAGTATATCTCCTCTATTCAGATTATTTCATATAACTTATGAGGTACACTAACCCTGGTGTCGGCAGTTTCAACCTGAATGCATTCATTCAGATCCACACCTCCAGATGATCTTTCAGGATCCTGCGAACTATGGTGCCTTCTGCTGCGCTGTCCAGCATTGTCTGGGCCCACTCCCCGTTCTTGAGTTGTGTCCTCAAGATCAGCGGCATGTCTGATTTTAATACTTGCTACCTTCTTTTGGGAGAATTGAGTTTTCTTATTTTTTGGAACGTGTTGATCGTATTTGGACTTCACGCGTTCTTCTTTTTGTTCTGATCGTCCTCTTCTTTTGGATTTCTGCGAGGAAGTCTGAAAGGTACGAGAGGATCGTGTATTAGTATCTTGATATCTATCAGGTTTTCTTAAATTATCCCTATTTCTAAGGTTATATCTTTTTTCAGAGTGCTCCTTTTGAGGAGATCTACCTCTGGACTGAGAACGCTTCTTTTTAGGAAGTGACTGTCTACTATTTTCCCATTTCTTTTTAAAAGTAGCTAGATTGTTTTTGATAAAAACCTTTTCAGGATTTTCTGTTAGTTCAGGCTTTACAGGTTTCCCTCCCAAACTATCTCTTTCTGGCAAGTTCATACGGTTGCTCAGTAATATAAAGTTCTTTTAATTTTTGGCGGATTGCCACTGATGCTGCTTCACCTTTAATGTTAGCTAATAAAATAGCTGAGACCTGTTTGAAATCTTTAAGTAATTTCATACCAAGATTCAAGACTGGTTGCGGACCAAATTCATTTTAAATTTGTCTCAGAACGTCTGGTATTACTGCCATAGACGGGACACCATGTGTTTTTGTGCAGGTTGAAGCAAAGACTGTACCCCAAGTGTCACAGTCCTCTACGCGTGGTGCAATCCCTATTGGTTAACAGATTGTTAGAATCCTGTGTTTCTCATGAGGTGCACTATCGGGAAATACTGCCTCTATTTGAGTAATTTTCTGGGCTAACCAGAATGGAATTTGGTCCCTTTTTGCTGGCAACTTACCGATTACTGACTGTATAGTCTGTGGTGTGATCTTGTTTGTGTTCCCCTGATGAGGGGTGTGCTGTGGAATTCTTATAGCAGGTTGGACTGTTAAAGTCCGCATGACATATTTTACTAATTGTCTATGTATTTTTATTAGTTGTTTTAGCTGAGCTAACAGTTCTACATCTGACATTCTTTCAATGTTAGGATGTGGTGTATAGCTGGCTAGTACCGGCCATGTAGCTCCTGGTCTACCTAGTGGACTGAGCCTGGTAATGTGATTTTGATGTTGTAGGGCGCCATTAAACCAGAGCTGATGCTCTTGGTAAGTTAGTGGAATTTCAATGTCCTCGAAAGGAACTTATTCCGCTGGATGTTCCACCATCTTGTAGAAGTGGAACTCATGTGTTACTGGATTTGCTTGTGGAAAGACAATCCATGAATAGAATACCTCTGTCTGCTGATATTCATGTGCCTCGATCACAAATATTACTTTACCACCTCTCAATGATACTCCATTATTTATGAGTTTGTAAGTTATAATTTTTCCTACATTTGCCGGGATGTGTATAACATCCGGGTCATTCTTATTAAAACCTGCAGAATCTAAGTTTTGTGCAACTGTTGCTGCCGCAGCTCTAGCTAACTCTTAGTCACTCTCCGTCATTTTTTATGAAGGTTTCAGGGAAATAAAGCAAGTTTCAAGGAAATAAAGATAAGGTACACAATATTTTGGAACACTGTATCCTTCAACTTTGAACAAACCAAAAACTAATACATAAGATTTTCGTCCTACTCAGTTATGGCGGATATTTTATCCTTTAACCCACTCCAGACGTCTATTGAAGTTTTTACGGAATAAAAGGGGTCTCTGTGAAAAGCACGACTGAGTTACTCTAGTATCTAGCATTAAATTAGTGCCTTACCAGACGTTGGGCGCCATATAGTGTAGTTCCTACATTACCAATAGGCTCTGCGCATTGGAATAATATATCCTATAGATTAGACGTAGGACTGAGGTCGACTAGGTCTCTATCAAATATACTAGACTTAATTGTGTGTGCCAGCTAGCTCAGAGGTCACTAGAAACTTTCTCGAATTCACAAGAAGGGATTAGTCTCCGACAACCGCATAAACATGACAACTTTGTTTCCCCAAGATAAAACGTATCTTCAGAGTCGTGGAAACAATAGATAGATATTTCACTCAGTCAATTGTGCATGCTTCGTTTCACCAGAGGTGCAGAGAAATAGATAGAGGGGAGTTTTCAATAAAATGATTTATTGAACAGTCTTCTTTCTCAAGCATAAGAAATGAACGGATACATTCGTAACGCTGGTTGTAAAATATAATGCATACAGTATAAATAGTAGAATAAAATAATACTGTAAGAGCATTGTATGGTTCCTAAACCATATATAAATACATACATAAATACCCCGGTGTACCTAACCTAAGCTTAGTACGAGGGAGGAAGTAAGAGAGGTGTAGCATACATTTAGTATTCTTTTGCCAAGAATCTGCCCAAGATTTCTCTAAGGGTCTAATCCGCTCCGTACCTTAGTTTAGAATGGAAATGGCTGGTCTCGGGACTCGATTTCCCAACAACCCGAAAGGGTAGCTTGGAAACACTGGAGCTGGATTTCTCGGCAGGAGAAAAGACAGCGCCCCTCTCAGTGCGTCTGCTGGAGGGTCGGCTTCCTTTGGCACCTGCTGTAGCAGGGCGCGTCGGGCAAGTAGATAGTCAAACTGCTCCAAACCACTGTGTGTTTGCTTGGGCGAGTGTGGGCATATTTATACCTTGAAGGTGCAGAGTTTGACGTACAGTTGGACATAATAACAAAAGAGTCTAAGTTCTTTGAAAACTCGATGAGTTCTTGGATAAATCAATACTCCAGAAAGGGGAAGTCCCTGACTGCTAAAGGCGGGTTTTTCCAAGAAATCGTGGATTTTCGGAACTAGTGGAAGTAGCCCTGCCGTATTTGGACTGCATGAGCTATGCCTGATATGGTTATGATTTCTATGCCTATATAAGGATATGGTGATTTATACCTATATAGGAGCATGAATCGGGAAACTTACAATAGGGTCCTAAAATGATACATAACAGACCGTGCGCAGACAGTACTAAAGTGTTGTCCATGTTTGGAAATTCAGGGAATACTTTAGATATGAGATTGTTAGAAATTGGGTTGCTGGTTGACTGGGGTGTAAGCTCAGGTGTAGCAGAATCTGCAATCCTGGTCAGGGTAAGACACAAGTAAACCCCAAATTAACCTGTGCTCAAACCCCTGGTAGCTTGGCACAGCGCAGAAAGGCTTAACTTAGAGACAGTGTGTAAAGTATTTGTGCCCACGCTTTAAACAGTAAAACAGTGAAAACAACGCACAAAAAGATCCCACGAAAGGTTAGAAAAATAGAGTTTAATTTAATAAATAAAACCAGACCAAAATGGCAAAATGCCAATCAGTAGAACCGTTGTTATGAATTTTTAATTAATAAACTGCAATATAGTGCCTAAAAGTATAAAGGACAAACTGCCGCTATCTGGCTGCATTGGACTGGGTCAAAGTCAAAGGTTTAGGCCAACCGCAATGGAGCACAGGTTTTATACAGTCCTAGACTGTATACAACAGTCCACAGACTAGTCCAGCTAAAGTTTTACCTTCTCAAGTTTTATGCCAAGAGTTCCGTTCACATTGGCGAGGGTCGCGAAAAGCAAGGAGAGCATCGTGGACAAGCTGGAGCTTCGGGTTGACAGGCCCAGCAGACTGTATATGCTACTGTGAGAAGAGATAGTCTGGCAGTGACTTGCACTGAATTTCAGTATCAAGGGTGCTGTATCAGAACACCGCAGGCAGGCTGGTCCTCGGATTCCCACAACATGAGCACATGACCCAGCACCTATGAGACCTCCACTGGCTCCCCATTGAGAAGATTGACTTTCAAGCTACTCACCCGGTCATACAAATCCCACCACAACATCGGACCGAAATACCTCAACGAAACAGTCTCATTCCACGTACCCAAAAGAAACCTCAGCTCCACAGGCCTCCTCCTAGCAGAGACCCATCACATCCGCAGAACCAGAGAAGGCCAAAAAGCCGTCTACCACGTCGCGGCCAAGGCCTGGAACGAGCTCCCAGGGAACACCAGACGCTCCCCTACCCTGCACACCTTCAGGAAGAGCCTCAAGACCTGGCTTTTCGGCATATCCGGAGCTGCGCCCCTTCCCCCATCACCTTGAGACCCTCACGGGTGAGTAGTGCACTTTAAAAGCCCTGATCAGTGCGAACAGGCCAATTCATGATAGCAAAGAGCCCAAACGCTTGATTTAAAGAGCCTGTGTGCAACAGCAAGGGAGCACCAAAGGAGTATGCAGTTCCTGTAGGAACTGCATACTCCTTTGGTGCTACGTTGTATTGATTGGGGCATGTATGCTGGACCTATATGTGCCCCTTTCCCCTCATTTTATGGAGTACAACAGCAAGGGTCCATGACCTGAGAAGCACCACTTAGGGGTTAGGAATGTGATACAACTGGGGCCAGGAGCTGGTTGGGGAGCCTTTCTATCTCCATGAGGCTCTGATCAGCAGGCCAGCAGACCAGCCCTTCAAATCACTCTGGGGTTCTGGGTTCAAGATGAAATGGTCGGACCAGTTCTCCTTCCCCTGGCAAGAGGCCAGCAGGCAGCATGTCAGCAAAGCAGGGCAGGAGTTCCTTCAGAGCAGCAGTCCAGCAGAGTGGCAGTCCTTCTAGCAGCACAGCAGTCCTTCCTTCCTTCCGGGCAGAGTATCCACAGGTCCAGAAGTGTACTGAAGAGTTGGTGTCTTTTATACACAGTTGTGCCTATGAAGGAGAAGACTCTAGAGGCATTCCTTTGAAGAGCACGGATGCCCTGCCTTCCTGGCCCAGGCTCCAAACTAAGTACAGGGGTATGCACCCCATTCTCTGGAGAAGGAACTGTAAGTTGGACTGTGCCAGCTCCTCCTTCCGATGCTTCCAGTAATGGCCCATCCAGTCAAACCTCCGCTCCCAATGTGTCTGGCTGTCTAGGAGGAATACACAAAGCCCACCTGTCATCTACACCCAATCAAGCAAATCAGATACAGGCTACAGGCACCAAATGGATAAGGGAAGAAAATGCAAACTTTCTAAAAGTGGCCTTTTCTGAATTGCAATTTAAAATCCCACTTCACCATAAGTTAGGATTTTAAATCATGATTCCAGATACACCAAATAATAAACTGATTATCTATTCCCGTTTGAAAATTACACTTATAAAATGTAATAAGGTAACTCCAACAGTATCCTATGGGAGGGATAAGCCTTGCACTAGTGAAAAATAAATTTGAGTTTTTCACTACCAGGATATGTGAAACTTAAAAGTATGTTGCACGGATTCTGCACATATACAGAACTATGCACAGGAAAACATGACCTTAGTAAATAGGGGTGTACCAACCTACCACATTAGTACCCAAAATCCCAAACCAACTAGCTATAGTGTCTCATTTGTACTCCGTCTTCAGCAAAGCTACCAATGATTAGACAACCCAGAACATGTCACTCTATCTTGGGAATCTCGGGAGCCAAACACTCTTTCACTCATTCACTCGTACTTCACAATGAGAGTAATCTGAGGCGCGGTATAGTTTAAAATGTTTATTTCAACTAGCACGCTTTATGGTGCAGTAATCGTGCCAATACTAGTAGCAAAATGCATAATCACAATATAGTCAGCATTGTTACAATACTATAGAATACAAGCGCTGATATAATTTTAGAACGACCTAAGCACCCTCCCTGTGACAAGAGATAGTTTATTATAAAAAAGAAGACTTCTGGGCTTTGTCAGCAGACCCCTTACCTCAAGGCCTAGATGCAGTGTTATGGTCTAACAGGGTAAGAATACTGGATGCAGTGAGCACTGTGCCTAAAGAACAGACATTCTACATTCAAAACACTTTTAGAATCCGTACTATCAAATATAAACAAATAAACACATTAACCCCTTAAGTGCTGCTGACGGCCAATGGTCGTCAGCAGCGCTACCTCCCCAGTGCTGCTGACGGCCATTGAACGTCCATTCAGCACTAGTTCCAATGGACAGCGCAGCACTGGGGAGGAATGTGTAATAGCAGCTATGAGGTTAATTTCATGTGCGAATTATTATTATTATTATTATTGTTCAATTGTTCATGTAACTCACATCAATACATGTTGTTTTATAATGCTTGTTTTCACAACATAATATAAGCAAAGTAACCAGCAAATTGTTGTCCTTTACATCACAAGTATCTAATAAAACATTTTTTTTATACACATGGCATTAACAAATTGTCGTTTTGTTGACACAAAGCCCAATGCATTTCAGGACTCCCGAGTCCCTTCCTGAGGGGTGAATCCTGTAAAAGAAATGAAGTTTATGATCATTTACATTTTTCTTTGATAAGTAGATGAGAGTCCCATTGTCCAACAATCGAGGGTGCCAAATCTCAATGGTATGAGTGAAAGTAATGAAACCCAAGATGTTAATAGAAGCAAGTATGGTAATCGGTTAATACTAATGTCAAGAGTCTGAAACAAAGTCCACCAGAATACAAGCAGTTTTGGGAGTATGATACCATGTGAGGTAAAAAATAAGAAATGAAAGGAAGCGGAGCATGATAACGTACCTATACTAAAGAGAATTGTGCCATGTCCTATGTAATAAAATAGAGACACAATAGTAAGCAATGTGCTGTTCTAGAGTTGAAAATGTGCTTATAAAAATATCCAAACTAGTGTAAGGTCCTTCCTGCTAAATGCAAATGTGAATCGAGATGCAACATGTACCTAAAGAAACCATGATTTGCATTCGAATATGTACTTCGTGTTGAATATACTGCCAAATATTATAATGGGATTATTATTCTGCAATTTGCTTTTAATTAACCGCCAAAAAATCGTCAAGGCATGTAAAACACTCACTAGAGGTTAACTAGTTAGGGGCATATCAATGGTGTTAACGCCTCGTACTACAAGAAACAAATGAAGACCAAACAGAATTGTTGGATCTTACTCTTCCTTCTTCTTGCTCTTCCTTCTTCCTTGTCCTTTCTTTGTGTCTTGTACTCTGCTGCCCATCCAGTCTCTGTGAGGTCATCCACTGTTCTATTTGTGTATGTTTAAGTGTACTGTTCTTAATTCCTGAGGAGCAGGGCAGCTGCTCCCGGTGGGGCCTTTACTGAAGCCTTTGCTAGAACTTACCATCTATATCACATGCTGTACTTGGCCACCTTGTAATTTCATTTAATCAATAAATCTACCCCTTGGACACAGCAACAAAGGAGTCGGCTTTATTTTATTGGATGTTACAAGAATGTAAGTGCTCCATATATGCAGAGCAAATTTGAATTATGGAACAAGAAGTAAGATGGTCTTACTGAAACTTTCACGAATAACACGTGACACCTTGTTGCGCGTATCTTTGTTTATTTATCATCTTGCTGAAAGCAAATAAAAACCGTAAATAAGGGAAGTCATACGGACGTACTTAATCCACGACTATTACAAGGAAACAAAGTGTTTCAGGCAAAAACATTAAACTCAGACACACCTCAGATTGCAACACTACAAACAATTATTGTTTGAAATGCCCCTGTAAGAAAGCATATATAGGGAAAACTGAACGTAAATTCAAATTAAGTTGAACAGAACAAAAAAGCACGATCCACACCGGCAACAAGGTTTCTAGTGTAGCAGCTCATTGGCAAAATGCCAAACACACTATCATGCAGTTAAAGGCACACATTGTTGAAACAGTCACCAAGATTGAAGGTGTTGATAATAACAAAAGATTGCTACAACGAAAGGTGTTTTGGATACATTTTTTAGAAACCATATCTTCCAAAGGTTTGAATGACAAAATAGAAACAAGTTGTTTTTTATAGCTTGTATCTAGTATGAAATATTAGATCATGTCAAGATTCGGTAATAGTTTTGTACATCAAAGAGTACAAATAACGCTAGACCACCAATAGTGTTCAGGTTCCCTTCACTGCACACTTGCGATTCAAGGTTTTAACTATCAATCTTAACATCACTAGTAAGGTCTTCAACAATTTTCTTTGCCTTGTTACTTTTGTTTTCCATTATTTTAGGCTTCACAAATATCACAGTGGTTGATTATAGCAGTATTTTCGGTCATCACGCCATCATTTTCATTTATGGCAGCACTTGTTTCCACCTATCTGGTTTACTTAGAGTATATGAATAATACATCAGCTAGTTGCCACATGCTGTCATATCATTTCTCGATTCTTTTTTGATAATAATTTTCTTTAGGTCCGCTATTTATGTAGACTTGGATCAAGTGTAGTCAATCAATCCATCAATCGCGGCATTTATAAAGCGCGCTACTCACCCGGGAGGGTCTCAAGGTGCTGGGGGAGGGGTATGTTACTGCTCGAACAGCCAGGTCTTGAGCTGCTTTCTGAAGGAGAGATGGTCCTGGGTTCGCCGAAGGTGGGTGGGGAGGGAGTTCCAGGTCTTGGCTGCCAGGTAGGAGAAGGATCTTCCTCCGGCGGTGGCTCTGCGGATGCGTGGTATGGTGGCGAGGGCGTGGCTGGTCAATCGTAGCTGGCGGGTGGGCGTTTAGAAGGTCATGCGGTCGTTGAGGTACTTGGGGCCCAGGTCGTGGAGAGCCTTGTGTGCGTGGGTGAGGAGTCTGAACGTGATTCTCTTGCTGACGGGGAGCCAGTGCAGGTCTCTCAGTTGTCCGTTGATGTGGCTTTGTCGGGGGATGTCCAGGATTAGTCGTGCGGAGGCATTCTGGATGCGTTGGAGTCTTTTTTTGAAGTTTGGCTGTGGTTCCGGCGTAGAGGGTGTTCCCGTAGTCCAGTCAGCTGGTGACAAGTGCCTGGGTAACGGTCTTCCTGGTTTCAGTGGGGATCCATCTGAAGATCTTGCGGAGCATGCGCAGGGTGTTGAAGCACGAAGATGAGACGGCGTTGACTTGTCTGGTCATCGACAGGGAGGAGTACAGGATGAAGCCAAGGTTGCGTGCGTGGTCCGTTGGCTTGGGAGCGGTGCCCAGGGCCGGGGGCCACCGGGAGTTGTCCCAGGCGGAGGGTGATGATCCCAGGATGAGGACTTCCGTCTTGTCTGAGTTCAGTTTAAGGCGGCTGTTCCTCATCCAGTCGGCGACGTATTTCATCCCTTCGTTTAGGTTGGCTCTGGCGGTGGTGGGGTCCTTGGAGAGGATCAGCTGGGTGTCATCGGCGTAGGAGATGATGTTGAGGTCGTGTTGGCGTGCGATGGCTGCGAGGGGGCTCATGTAGACGTTGAAGAGGGTTGGGCTGAGTGAAGATCCTTGTGGTACGCCGCAGATGGCTTCGGTGGCCTCGGATCTGAACGGGGGGAGGCGGACTCTCTGGGTTCTTCCGGCGAGGAACGAGATGATCCACTCCAGTGCTTTCTCTCGGATTCTGATGTTGCTGAGGCGCTTCACTAGGGTGTGGTGGTAGATGGTGTTGAACGCCGCAGAGACGTCCAAGAGGATGAGGGCCGCTGTTTCCCCGTTGTCGATCAGGGTTCTGATGTCGTCGGTGGCTGCGATTAGGGCGGTCTCGGTGCTGTGGTTGGCCCGAAACCCGGACTGCGAGGGATCCGTTCGTCTCGAGGAAGGTAGCAAGCTGTCTGTTGACGGTCTTCTCGATGACTTTGGCCGGAAAAGGAAGGAGCGAGATGGGACAGTAGTTCTTGAGGTCGGTGGGGTCCGCCGTTGGTTTCTTCAGGAGGGCTGTAAGCTCGGCGTGCTTCCAGCTCTCCGGGAAGGTGGCGGTGTGAAGGAGGAGTTGATGATGTCTCGGAGATGGGGTGCGATGATGGCATCGGCATTGTTGAAGACGTGGTGTGGGCAGGGGTCAGTTGGTGATCCGGAGTGGATGGAGTTCATCGTGCGGGGTGGTGTCTTCGGTGCTGATCGGGGTCCAGTTGCAGAGGGTGGTGGTAGCGGGCTTTGGTTCGGTGATAGGGTGCGTGGTCTGTGCGTCGAAGCTGTTGTGTATGTCGGCGATCTTGCGGTGGAAGAACACGGCGAGTGAGTTGCAGAGGTCTTGCGAGGGAGTGATGTCGTTGTTTCCGGCGCTGGGGTTGGAGAACTCTTTGACGATGCTGAAGAGTTCCTTGCTGTAGTGGGCGTTGTTGTCCCTTCGTTCTTTGAGTGCTGACTTCTTGGTGGCGCGGATCAGCTGATGGTGTTTGCGGGTGGCGTGCTTGAGGGCGGTCCTGTTGTCTGTGGTCTGGTCGAGCCACCAGGCTTTCTCGAAGGTGCGGCAGTTCTTCTTAGATTCCTTGAGTTCCTCGGTGAACCAGGGGGTTTTCTTGCTGCCGGGTCTGCAGGGAGGGTTCTCTAGTGGTGCGAGGTCGTCGGCGCACGCGGTCAGCCACTTGGTGAGGTTGCTGGCTGCTTCGTTGGGGTCCGTTGTGTTGGTGGGAGTGTTCTGGCTGAGGGAGGCGGTGAGCTGCTCAGCTCCGGTGGGGAACCTGTTGCGGGTGGTGGTGGGTCGTAGTTTTTCTGAAGCTGAAGTGGACGCAGCTGTGGTCGGTCCAGTGGAGTCCGGTGACGTGGCTGAAGGAGATGTGCTTGCTGGATGAGAAGACGGGGTCGAGCGTGTGGCCGGCGTAGTGGGTGGGAGAGTTCACTAGTTGCTTGAGTCCTAGGTTGGCTAGCAGGGCGGTGGTGTTTCTGTCGTTGTTGTTCTCCAGATGGAAGTTGAGGTCCCCTAGGAGGATGTAGTCGGCGGAGGGCAGGGCGCGCGGGCTGATGAAGTCTGCGATGTCTTCGCTGAATTGTGTGCGTGGTCCCGGGGGTCTGTAGATGAGGGTGCCTCGGAGGGTGGTTTTGGGGTCAGTGTGTATCTGGAAGTGCAGGTGTTCGGCGGCGGTGAAGGTTTCGTCGGAGTTTGTCGAGATGCGGATGGTGTTCTTGTGTACGATGGCAATGCCTCCTCCCGTCTGGTTGACGCGGTCCTTCCGGGTGATCTTGTATCCGTCCGGGATGGCTATGGCGTTGTTGGGTGTTGAGGAGGCGTTCATCCAGGTTTCGGTGAGGAAGGCGACGTCCGGTGCTGTCGTGTCGAGCAGGTCCCAGAGTTCCACGGCGTGCCTGTGGATGAAGCGGGTGTTCAGCAGGATGCACTTCAGGTGGTTGCTGCTGGTGCTCGACTTGGCGGGGGTGGTGCAGGTCTGGAGGCAGGTGAATCAGCAGGCTTGGCAGGTAAAGGGTCCGTGGGTGCGTCTCGGGGTGGCTCTGTAGCAGGCAGGGTTCCGGCCGCCATGGAGTGCTTTGAGGGTGGCGGCGTCGTAGGTTCGTCGGGTGGTCTTGCATCGGCGGGGGCCAGGGGTCCTGGCGCGGTCCAGGCACGGACGGGCGCAGACGGGCTTGCCTTTGGCGCGCCTTTGGCGCTCAATCGGCGCGTCCGCTGCGCGTGAACGCTGCGCGTCCGTGCGGTCGCCATTTAAGGCTAAGTGGGAGGGGTGAGCAGCTGGGAGGCGGGAGCGGGGAGGACACGGAGCAAAAGGGGGCGTGGCCACATGAACGGCGGCGGGAAGCGGGGAGCGGGGCGGGCAGGCACAAGGGCAAAAACAGCACTCAATACAACAACTGTTAACAAATTAGGCACAAAATACTACAGACACTACATCTAGATACGGCGAGACAGCTGGGGAAGGAACAGTGAGGCAGGCAGCTAGGGAGGTGGGCAGGCGGCACAACGAGGCTGCGAGCAGCAGCGAGGGGCACACACACAGCTGGTGGCCCTGCGGCGCGGGGGTGTCCTAAGAACAGGTCAAACTTAGCCGCGCGGTCACCATTTAAGGACAAGTGGGAGGGAGGAGCAGCTAGGAGGTGGGAGCGGGGAGGACACGGAGCAAAAGGGGGCGTGGCCGCGTGAACGGCGGCGGGAAGCGGGGAGCTGGGCAGGCAGGCACAAGGGGAAAAACAAGGGGAAAAACAGCACTCAATACAACAACTGTTAACAAATTAGGCACAAAGTACTACAGAAACTACATCTAGATATAGCGAGACAGCTGGGGAAGGAACAGAGAGGCAGGCAGCTAGGGAGGCGGTCAGACGGCACAAGAAGGCTGAGAGCAGCAGCGAGGGGCACAAACAGCTGGTGGCCGTGAGGCGCGGGGTTGTCCTTAGAACAGGTCACACAGTGTACAACAGTGTAGTGCACTGTTGAATGGGCAGGAGCAACGCTTTAATTTATTTTATCACCTTGGTTTCTTCAATACCACCCGAGTATTTAGTACTAGTAATTATATGATCGTCACCTGGTATAGAATACCATGATCAGTAGAAAAACAGCTATTCAAGTGGAGATTTCAATTAGTAGCCGGCATATTTTACGAATTTAATAATTTCTATCTACTCTGATTTAGCTTTACAAACTAACTTGACCTATACATTAACATCTGAGGTTACATGTCTTTTATTCGCCAGTCTTTTTTCCAGGTCTTTTTCCAACCTGCGGAGTCCGTTTTCTATCTTTACCTTGTTTTGGACGTCGCTTTCGTCCGTTAATGTATTTATGTTAATGAAGGTTAGATACTTACGCTTTCTAAGTCTAACGGGAACACGTACCACACGCTGCATATTAGGATTTAGGTAAGAATGTCTCAGTTGTTTGTTTCCTTTAATAGTCATGGATTAAGTACGTCTTTCAGCAATACGATAAATATACATAAAGATACGCGCAACAAGGTGTCATGTGTTATTCGTGAAAGTTTTGGTAAGACCATCTTGCTTCTTGTTCCATAATTCAAATTTGTAACGCATATATGGAGTACTTACATTCTGTTTGGGCTTCATTTGTATCTTGTAGTACGAGGCATTAACACCATTAATATGCTCCTAACTAGTTAACCTCTGGTGAGTGTTTTACATGCCTTGACGATTGTTTGGCGGTCACTTAAAAGCAGATTACAGAGTAATAATCTCATTATAATATTTGGCAATATATTCAACACGAAGTACGTATTCTTATGCACATCGTGGTTTCTTTAGGTACATGTTGCATCGCGATTCACATAGGCATTTAGCAGGTAGGACCTTACACGAGTTTGGATATTTTTATATGCACATTTTCAACTCTAGAACAGCACATTGCTGACTATTGTGTCTCATTTTATTACATAGGACATGGCACAATTCCCTTTCGCAAAGGTACGTTATCATGCTCCGCTACCTTTCATTTCTTATTTTTTTACATGGTGTCTTACTCACACAACTGCTTGTATTCTGGTGGGCTATGTTTCAGACTCTTGACATTAGTATTAACCGATTACCATACTTGCTTCTATTAACATCTTGGGCTTCATTAGCTTCACTCAGACCATTGAGATTTGGCACCCTCGATTGTTGGACAATGGGACTCTCATCTACTTATCAAAGACAAATTTATATGATCATAAACTTCAGCATTTCTTTTACAGAATTCGCCCCTGAGGAAGGGACCCTGGAGTCCCGAAATGCATTGGGCTTTGTGTCCACAAAACAACAATTTGTTAATGCTATGTGTATAAAACATTCTTTTATTAGATTCTTGTGATGTAAAGGACAACAATTCGTTTGTTACTTTGCTTATATTATTTTGTGAAAACAAGCATTATAAAACAACATATATTGATGTGAGTTACGTGAACAAGAAGAAGAATTTGCACATGAAATGAATGTGTTTATTTGTTTATATTTGATAGTACTGATTTTAAAACTGTTTTGAATGTAGAACATCTGTTCTTTAGGCACAGTGCTCACTGCATCCAGGATTCTTATCCTGTTAGACCATAACTTTATGACTGCAAGTGAGGTCAACACATTGCAGCACTGAAGCACCCTTAGTTTAAATTCCAATGAAGAGTGTATAAACCAGAAAAATAATATTGCTAGCTAGGAGTGCTCCTGTAACCTCCAGAATTCTAGATGCTGTGGTCCCATCTCAGGACAAGCACATCTCTTCTCTTCGGAAAGGTGTCTCTCCAAGTGTGTCAAAACGTGTTGCGCTTCCAATATTAAAGCGCACGATTTACAGCAGTGCAGCTGTGTGTAGCATGTTATGTCTAGGTGCGAGGGACTGACTAGAACAGAATAACAAGGGGCATTGTTGTTTAACCTTGACTCCAGTGGTGTGGAGTGCCTGGGACCCACGTCTGGGCATCCCCAGCGCACTTAGGGCGGAATATGCAAAAACAACAGGTGATGGACAGAATGTGGATATCGCCATTGTCTAACCCAGGGTGGCGTGGAGTGCAAAAAAACAATGGATTTGGGCCCAGATCTTTGGACTGGGGTGAGTTGTGATATTGATCCACATTCGGTCCATCACCTGTTGTGTTTGTATATTCCGCCCTAAGTGCGCTGATGATGCCCAGACGTGGGTCCCAGGCACTCCACACCACTGGAGTCAAGCTAGCCGGGCTGATGAGAGGTGTTACCTCGAAACCGGTCCGGTCCTCGGATGCTTGATTCCGTTCTGGGAAGGACATGGCTTTTGTAGTTCGGACTGGACTGTTCCCATGGGGCACAGGGTCAGAGCTGATTTGCATATCGCCATTGTCTAACCCAGGGTGATGTGGAGTGCAAAAAAACGATGGATTTGGGCCCAGATCTTTGGACTGGGGTGAGTGTGTGACATTGATCCACATTCGGTCCATCACCTGTTGTGTTTGTATATGCCGCCCTAAGTGCGCTGGGGATGCCCAGACGTGGGTCCCAGGCACTCCACACCACTGGAGTCAAGCTAGCCGGGCTGATGAGAGGTGTTACCTCGAAACCGGTCCGGTCCTCGGATGCTTGATTCCGTTCTGGGAAGGACATGGCTTTTGTAGTTCGGACTGGACTGTTCCCATGGGGCACAGGGTCAGAGCTGATTTGCATATCGCCATTGTCTAACCCAGGGTGGTGTGGAGTGCAAAAAAACGATGGATTTGGTCCCAGATCTTTGGACTGGGGTGAGTGTGTGACATTGATCCTTATTCGGTCCATCACCTGTTGTGTTTGTATATTCCGCCCTAAGTGCGCTGGGGATGCCCAGACGTGGGTCCCAGGCACTCCACACCACTGGAGTCAAGCTAGCCGGGCTGATGAGGTGTTACCTCGAATCCGGTCCTCGGATGCTTGATTCCGTTCTGGGAAGGACATGGCTTTTGTAGTTCGGACTGGACTGTTCCCATGGGGCACAGGGTCAGAGCTGATTTGCATATCGCCATTGTCTAACCCAGGGTGGTGTGGAGTGCAAAAAAACGATGGATTTGGGCCCAGATCTTTGGACTGGGGTGAGTGTGTGACATTGATCCACATTCGGTCCATCACCTGTTGTGTTTGTATATTCCGCCCTAAGTGCGCTGGGGATGCCCAGACGTGGGTCCCAGGCACTCCACACCACTGGAGTCAAGCTAGCCGGGCTGATGAGAGGTGTTACCTCGAAACCGGTCCTCGGATGCTTGATTCCGTTCTGGGAAGGACATGGCTTTTGTAGTTCGGACTGGACTGTTCCCATGGGGCACAGGGTCAAAGCTGATTTGCATATCGACATTGTCTAACCCAGGGTGGTGTGGAGTGCAAAAAAACGATGGATTTGGGCCCAGATCTTTGGACTGGGGTGAGTGTGTGACATTGATCCACATTCGGTCCATCACCTGTTGTGTTTGTATATTCCGCCCTAAGTGCGCTGGGGATGCCCAGACGTGGGTTCCAGGCACTCCACACCACTGGAGTCAAGCTAGCCGGGCTGATGAGAGGTGTTACCTCGAAACCGGTCCGGTCCTCGGATGCTTGATTCCGTTCTGGGAAGGACATGGCTTTTGTAGTTCGGACTGGACTGTTCCCATGGGGCACAGGGTCAGAGCTGATTTGCATATCGCCATTGTCTAACCCAGGGTGGTGTGGAGTGCAAAAAAACGATGGATTTGGGCCCAGATCTTTGGACTGGGGTGAGTGTGTGACATTGATCCACATTCGGCCCATCACCTGTTGTGTTTGCATAGCAGGCACAGCAGAAGCAGGATTCCAGAGGCTAATGCCAATATCAAGGGAAAACCGCCAAAGACACTGGAAAAGATAGCATGAATAAATGCAGGTATTACACCAAATATAGTCTGAAAAGAAGACACAAGGCCAGCACACACAGCCTTAAAAGAATGGGCCAAGCCTTGAGTGGTTGACGCATTGAAAAAGCGATGTATTAACTCCCCAAAATATAGTGGGAGGTTTGTATTCAAAAGAGTTTTAATTTCAGCAGCCGCACTAGCCACCTGGAGGGTGAAGGTTTCTCATGCGCAAGTCAGTGCAACTTCTTCTTGCGTTAAAAGCACCTTTGATCTGCTCAGCTTTTTGAAATCTGCTTTCAAAGATGGTATTGAAGTTCAAACTGAACTGTCCAGCGGGGCACGCGGGGTGGAAAAAGCACATTATTGCAACAAATTACGCTCTCGGAAACCGTTACAATGTATGGTATGCCAGCCAGCAAGCCGCAGCATTCCTGGTATTTAAAATAAGGTAGCTACCATTAGCAAGCAGAGTGAATGTTGGAATGATTGCCGGCACTGGTTTACCTTTCAAAACACACGCGAGATTCGGAGCTGACGGATTACATGCTCCATGCAATTGAATGTTTTTGCATACTAGGGAATGCCCTACTGTGGAATCACAATCCTCCCCGGTAGGATAAACCTCAGTATCGTCCCTTAAACATCGATCAGTGAAAGGCAAGGACCACAGTTCATGTTGAAAGGCATTTCCAAGGGTTTCAAAGCAGCCTACAGGGTAATGTTTCATACAGGAACTACATTAAAACAGAGAGAAAGGTAAAGATATCGCCCCATGGATTAACCAAACAGCAGAGTCCGATTCTGCTACAGAAAAAGGTAAATGGTCTATTTTTGCACTGTGCAGAAGAGTGTAGGTAGCATCTTTCATGGACATGAATTGCTATTTGTTTGTTAAATTAAACGCAGGAAACAAAGCATTTGCATTCAAATAATCCCACTGAACTTTTCTCATTTTCAGAGTTTGCAAATTGCATTACAGAACTCAATTGATTCTGACCATGATATGAGAGACACATCTCCTTGTACAATGTCAATAACAGAGGAAACAATATTATCTAGTGTATATATGCGTGAAGACAGTGTAATATTACTTTTGTCGACAACTGCCAAAACTTTTTCTACTTTTGCCTGGCGTATTTCCCGCAAACAAGATGCTGCTTCAATTTGAGTACGTTTCCAAATGTCATTGTATGCAGCGTATAGCTATCGTTTTGTTCTAGGAGCTCAAGGCCCCAAGACAAAATCGGCCAAACTAATATTGTTGGACAACAACGTCAAGTGTTGTTTAATGGACGAGAGTGTAGAGTGCTGCAACCACGGTTGCCTTTATTTACCCACTGAATAGGTGGTGACAGTATGCGAATCAGAAAATCTAGGGTCAGGTCTGTCGTGCGTACAACCTAAACTAGAGGTATGAAAATGGAGTTGGCAGGCATTTGAACTAGTTTGCCGAACTACCAACCTAGGGGATCCATTGCAGATTCATTAAATACATTATTTTTAAATAACATTTGTAGAATTAGTGAACAAGAGCCAATCATTATATTCAGCTAAGGATGGGATGGCAGGGGCATTCATTTTCTTACCAGTAGCCAAACCAAAGCACGTGGTTTTGTTTACTGTATTATTTAAAAATAAATTTGTGTTGGGATGAGGCAGGCATGATGTAAGGCTTCAGTGCCTTGCACTTGCCAGTCCTTAGAACCCCAAACTGATTTTATTTCAATGGTGTCCTTCAAATGGTCAAAACCATTTACAGACAGATTATGCCAAAAAGTATTGGAATGTATTAATTTGCTATGTGTTAACATGACTTTCTGAGTGAAAGGGCTACTTAACTTGAAATATTATGACTCCGATTTTGATTTATCGAAATCTGTAAAGTAAGTAAACTTTTTCTTTAGTGTTTTTGAGCTGCCTTTCAACAGTATTGGGCAATGTTCCCACTGAGTGTAATTTACGACAGGACGTCATGCATTGGTCTTGTGTAAGAAATGATGCCCATAATGTTGGTAACAGAACAGGTCGGCATAATTTGCAGAATTCATATACAAGTCTTCAGCATCGAAGGCAGCATAATATTTTAAATCAGGAAACAAGGCTTGTATTGCATGCACATTCCAATCATCAGAATGTATGCCCTGTAACACCACATCACCCAGTGAAACACGAAAGATATATTGTACATTAATGAGCTCTTTCGGACCATGATCTTGAAAATCCACCCTATCCCAAATTATAGCATCCGAAATCAGGAACACAGAAATGTTAACAAGAATCTGTTCACGCTTCATGATGTGGGACGATGAATGGGGTGCCAAAATGCCATCAACAGTGTTCACAGCAGACCATTCAGGCAAGTAGTGACCATTCAGGCAAGTAGTAACCATTGATGAGTAGGAATAAACTGTCACAAATCCAATTGACATGAAAAGAAAATTCATAATTAGTATCAACCAGATGTATGTCCAAGAAGGAACCAGATACGTTTGTTTAAACCAGGATGAAAAAATTGAAAATTTTGACGGGTCCCTTGTGAAGATGGATGATGAGTCAAAAGAAGAACTGTCATGGTGCAAAGGACTATCCGGCAAATCATGTGGGATATGTGTATACAGCCTCCGCGTTGCAGGGGGAAGCTGTGGGAACAGAAGAATGGTCAACAACAGGGTCCATCTCGATGACAGTGTCATGTGGCATATTGGATGAAGGACCACTTTCACGAGTCCTCGAAATTGTGGGATACGAAACAGCAGGTGTCACACTATTCAGAATCTGCCAGATGTTGTAGCTTGACATTGTCCACTGAGATGTATCTGTTGTCTTTGCGACCTGGAAGAGGAGGTAAAATGACTGTTTGAGTACCCTTCAGCGCAAGCACTGGAACCGGTGCACGATAAGAGGAACCAAATTCCATTTTGTTCTCCACCTTTTCTCGAACCAGATCTCCAACTTCAGGAAGCCAGCCGACCACCGGATTCAGGAGCGCTGCTTCACTGCTGAGGACAAATGTTCAGTAGCAAGGCCGGCACGGGTATCTTGTAGGTTCTGTAAGATAGTAGAATGATTATCTACGTCAAAAGTCACGGCAGCCGCCGCAACGTCTAGGCCATCAAGGTCTGGCACAAACATTTTGATGCCAAAGAGCATCTCGTATGGGGTCTGGCCACCTAGACGGCTTCTAGGGAGATTTTTAAGTTCATGTTGGACACCATACAACTGGGCTAACCAGTTCCTGCCAGTACCTAAGACTCTAGCTGTCAAGGATTGCTTTAAGTCACGGTTCATTCGCTCCAAAAGTGAATTGCCCTCAGGCCTGTATGGAGACAAAACTGGACCAGCACCCCTAAAGAGTTCATTTCAGCCATGTACGCCTTAGAGGCGAATGCTGGACCTTGGTCTGGTTGAAAGGTGCCACAGGCAAAAATCCCTACAAAGATAGGCAAATCCCTGATGATATTTTGAGCGTTAGCACTGCGTTGTGGCCATTCCCAAAGGAATCTAGTGCAGGCATCCACTGTAACTAAAATATAATTATATGTAGTATCTGAAGAAAAGGGACCCCAGTGATCAAGATACACACAAGCAAAAGGGCGATTAGCAATGCAAAGTGGTGTACAGCAGAAGGCTTGATCTGTTGACAGATGTCACAAGAAAGTACATAATTATGGGTTTTTATTTATATAAACCACTCCACCAATAACGTTGCTGCAAGATTGAAACAGTCGGAGACACTCCCGCATGGGCTGAAGCCATGCCTTTGTTGGCGGTTTTTAATCAAAGTCTGTCTGCGGTCCGTGTTGGGAATCAGCCGATCTCCAAAGTCTAGTATTCTAGCAAGAGGAACATGTTCGGGAGTTAACTGATAAGAATACTTAGAAGGGAAACCTTGTGGGTAATTGAGGCCTTCCTTAGTAACAGCTATTGCTGCCAAAATGTCACTATCAATCTTAGTTTTGGATCTAGTAACGGCTGCTATGGAACGCGTGACTACTGCAGATTTGGCTGCTTTTCAGCCAAACAATTCCCAAGAGCGTGTGCTCCCATATGCTGATGGCCAAGAGTAAGTATAACATGCCAGAGCGGCAGGCGCTCTTTAAGATCTGCCACTCAAGCCCAAAGCGTTTTATGCTTAATTGTGCTGCCTTTTTAGAATCTTAATAATCATTCTGAGACCAAAAAGAATAAGTTGTCGTTGAAAGACTGAACACAGTAATAAGAGTCACAGACAATGAGAGTCGAAACATTTGGATCAGCAAACTCGGAGTAAGAACCAGAGCGCGCAGCTCAGCCAATTGTGCAGTACAGTCTCCCAGTGCCTGAGTATGCACAATGGAAGATTTGAACTCTCCATTCACTATTGTACCTGCTACTATGACACAAGCTGCTGAGTAAGCATGATTAGAATCCGTGGCCGGTTGCGCCAAACCATCGGTGTAAATGATACATGCGTACTCCTCCAAAGGAAGCAAATACAGGGGAAGTGGATGAACATGTTCATACTGCAAGTCCTGTGTCTGAAGAGAGGGGTCAGAGATAAAGGTGACATCCGGGGACGTCAAATAAGTAGCCCATTGTATCCAATGGAGATGCAAAGCCTTTGAGTTTGGCACACTTGCCTTAGTCACTGCTTCTAAAGCAGGGTGAGGAGTACCCACCAAAATGTGTTTTCCCTGTGCTAGCGTGCGTCCCTTTAGAACCGCCATCTGCACAGCTGTCAATATTTTTTCAACAGTCGAAAACCTCATCCCGGCCGAAGTGTACAGATGTGATTTGTAAGCGATAGGTACTGTGTCTCCTTCATTGTGCGTCAAGTAAGTGAAACCCACTGTGCCTGGCACGATTCGTATCACCAGGTTAGTGTGGTTATCCTGCATCAACAAGTACTTAGATTCAAGCAAATCAGATTGCAAAGACAGTAAAATAATAGAATGTTCCGGTAACCAGCTGGCTTTTGAAAATTTAGGTTGTATCAAGGCATAATGCAGCTTCATACGCTAGGCATATTCGGGAATATAAGAACGACTGAAATGTAAAAATCACAGCAAAGATCTTCATTGTTGATCTCATAGCCCAAAAATAGCAGCACATAACATGCGGTGTGGGATTTGGCAAAATTGAATTTGCAGCAGTAGTCCGCAAATTCCAGGATTATGCAGTCAACACAGGACAGATGCGGCCATAATTCGTCGTCTGTGAGAGAGATTTCGTCCACATACTAGTATGCATCTGGGTCTATGCTGTCCAACAGAGATTCAACAAATGCGGCAAAAACCCCGGAGCTATTTTATACCCCCATAGGCAAACAGCAGCATTTCTTCTGTTTTCCACAGGCCGTGAATGCGGTCCATTGACTGCTTTTATGGGACAGGTAGTGGCTATAAAAACCATTAGAAATATCAAGTGTTGTTTTATATTTTTTCTGAACTATGCTGTCTATTAAAGCAGAACTATGGGTATTCTGTACTGCAAATGTCTGACAATGAGAATTCAAATGCCTGTAATTCAAAATTATGCGGTAAGACATTAAACATCGGATTATTCGTTGGTGACACATGTTTCAATCACTCCTTGATACTCCAACTGGGCGAGAATATCCGCAACGGGACCCTTGGCTTCCCACCGTATGCAATATTGGTTATTGGGGTTGTGGTTGAGGCATAGACCGCAATGAAATATCATTTGGCCGTGAATCTTTATCCCAGCCAACTTGATTACGGTACAGTGCCGGTGCCAGGGATAAAACACACTGCATGCTCTTTGGGGATGTAACGCAAAAAACTCAGAAGTATCACATCCTCCCCGTGAGCCACAGCTAGAACAAAAGGTGGGGGGCGATCTGCCTCCACTAGCAAAATGTCATAGGAAGCTGTTAGATTCTCCCAAAAAATCCCTGTGATTACACGCTCAATGTCACCTTCTATACGAAAAACCATATTGTACAGTCGATCCGGGGGGGGCAACCCAGGTGTCAGCTGTCTCCACAGTAATGAAAGTTTCAGTTGCTGTCGCCTCAAGACAAGGACGCTGTGCCTCCCGCAATATGGTAACCTCCGCTGCTCTGTCTAGCAGGGTCACCGCCCAAGTCGAGTCGGTTCTCACCGTCTGAGGCATATCTCGCTGTCAAAGCGGCAACTTTTTTCTTTTGAAAAGGGGCACAAAAGCGTGGTTGTTCCTCCTGTTTCCCCTTGCCGTCAAACTGACGAGGCTGATCACATCCCCTTAGAACAGGTTGACTCGTGCCACGATCCTGGCGTTCCCCACCACCGACTTGTGAGCCAGGTAAGTCCTGTGAAGAACGAGGAGAAAGCTGATCAGGGACGCAATCGTTCAAATCATAAGTACGCTCAGAAGTATCCTGTGTCGTGAACCAGCACACAACCCTTGCTACTGTTGTTGTTGTTGCCCCTTTTTTTTGGTTTTCCAGTTCTTTTTAGAAAAACTGGGCATCCATCTGTGTCAGATGGGACTCTCGGTTGTGTTTGAGACTGAGTTTACGTTTGATTAAAAGGCTTAACACCCAAACTATTGTGGCCAATGGTTTTATAAGCCTTTGCAATAATTTTTGATAATTTGCGTGGTTTGTCTGGATCAGGGACCGCTGCCAAGCCATTAGTGACTTGAAAGCTTACTGCATCGCCCTTGACATTAGCAAGGATCATATCAGCCACCACTTCAAACACTCCCACCAGACGCATCCCCAGTTCCACAGCCGCTTCAGCCCCATGCTCATCTTGAACACGCTTAATCATGGAGGGGAGGACAGTCATAGAGGGAGTGCCAAAACACTTTAAATACACAGCTGCAAACACCTTGCCTCAGGTGTTACAGTTAGCTAACTTGGGTAGCAAGTCCTTAGGCAAACTGATAGTCAAAATTCTGTATTTTTCTATAGGAGAGGTATTAGGAAAAATAGCTTTAAGCAGTCCAAATTTCTCGGCAAGCCAATATGGCAATTCATCCTTATTTGTTGGACGCTTGCCCATTACTGAATTAACCATAACGGGACTGATAGTCACCCCACCAGGCCCGCAGGCTGCGCAACAACTCCAGGTAAAGGCACCTGGAAAGTACGCAACACAAACTGAATAACAGCTCTATGTACTCTAATCAGAGAAGTATGCAACATGCGTAGCTCGGCCAGCGTTGCTGCTCTGAACACATTCGGGTGAGGTGCATACCCAGCTAACACCGGCCATGTGGCCACCTCTATTGAGGCAGAACACACGCGGACCAGTGTGAATGTGTGAGGAAGGGCGCCATTAAACCAAATTGGGTGTTGCCAAGCTGTTAACGGAACCTTAAGGGTCCGATAGGGTTGATAAGCAATCGGAACATCCACTGCGGTGTATTCATGAAACAGATTGTAGTCTCCGTCCACCACTGGAAAAGTGACCCATGAGCGAAAAACCTCAAAAGGATATGCAGGATCTGCTTCCACTACAAAAATCAGATCCACACCAGCATCAGGGACACCATATGTTCTCAAGTAGTCCCTGAGCGCGATTGTGAACATCAATATTATGCCCCATCAAAAAAGAAAATAGGACAACCTAAAAGTCGGCAGCAAAACAAGGCAAATAAGAGAGTGAAACCTTTTTTAAAACTTCAAGCTTGAAAGAACCTATAAAATAGTCAATAGGAGGTTGCACCGTCACAGCCGCCTCCGGAGGCAGAAGTGAGGGTATTGTGAACAAGCACTACTCGAGCCTCTCGCAGATAAGAACCAGACAAAACGTTGGCGGCGCCATGTTGCGGAGATTCTGCACATATACAGAAGCAGGAGCAGGCAGGAGGCCGAACATGGAGCTGTACCTTGAGGACTGGTTTGTTAACACGATTCTACGGGGTAAACAATCCACGTTCTTTTCCATTGAAAGAGCTCATAAAGTAGCTGGGAGACCTCCTCGCCCGGGCGCCACGCCGCGTCTGGCAGTTTCACACTTGCTTAAATTCAGGGACAGAGGCCATATCTTGCAAGCGAAAAGAGCAGGGGGACCTTGGAATGTCGAACGCCCAAGTGCACTTTTATCCGGACTATACCATGGAAGTCTAGCGACTTAGATCTTCCTTCCTGGAGGTGAAGAATTGACTCCGAGATCACAGCATCAAATATGCCTTGTAGCTCCGTGCAAACCTTTGGGTCCTGCACAAGGGCACCACCTCCTTCTGTGCGGCTCCAGAGGACGCTTGATCCTGCTCAAACACACGAGTCTTGCACCCTCACCTGGGGGCAAAACTGACCCCTCCACTACATGGCAAGTACAGCGGCAATGTAAGTCACGTAACAAACGTAGACCATGGAACTCCACTAAGGATCAAGCAGCTAAGGAGAGGGCTTGCTTGGTGGAGGACGTTGAGAAACATGCAACAGCCCCCTCTTCCTCGGAAGTGGAGAGCGGGCACATTGACTCACTGACTATGTCAAACTCACAGGTTTCCATATTGCTGGTCGGCGGCCTGTCTGTCACAACACAATCAGCTGAGGCCTTACTATGATCTACTCCTTTTAGGTTTGGTGGGGACCTGAGTGGGCGGGCATACTGTCTGTGCTATTGGGCATTGTCTTAAGAACTGTGGCTGAAAGAAGGCTGTAGGGGGAGAATACCGTCATGCAGGCCCAGAGCAGTTGCTGGGTGCTACCCACTTGTATACAAATAACCGCTTGTAAAGACTATTGTTTAGAATTGTTTGTATTGCATTACAATGCCAATGGTTGGCCGCCCATTGTTGGATGTTAATATTGTTAATTTTGTTATTCACAAAGTGGACTTTCTTTCCTCTTAGTGGAGGATGTAATATGCTGTGTGTGTTGAGGGGTGGGGGTGAGGTGGGATGGTAATTCTGGGGGTTTGCTTCGTACTACAATGCAATGATTCTTACTAATAAGGAACAGGGATCCTCAGTTTTGTTACTGACCTGGAATGTCCGTGGTCTTGCAGGTAGTACTAAGCAATATTGTGTTTACCAGTTTCTGCACAGACATGAGATTCAAATTGTGCTCCTACAGGAGACACAGGAGACACATCTCACATTACGAACACTAGAATCTATGCGTAGGCACTGGAGAGGGATATTAATAGGGACCCCATACTCCAGCTATGCCATGAGGGGGTTGATTTGGGTGGCTCCAGGCACGACTCTAGAGGTTTTGCACACTCAAATCGACCCTGATGGCCATTATGCAGTGCTGGAGAGAATGCTAGATGGTTTCCCGCTTTCAGTAATATCGCTTTATGCCCCCAATGCAGACCAAGCTCCGTTCCTGCAGGCCATGACCCCGACGCTGCTGCAGAATGCACTGACTCCAAATTACTGGGGGGTGGTGGGAGGCGGACTTTAACTGCACCCCAGATCTCGATAAAGTTTGCTCCCGCCCCCCACTACCAGGAGCCTAATCGATATCTCTCACTCAACATTTGCAGAAATGGGCCATTGATACTCAGATACAGGATGCTTGTCGGGTCTGCACCCGGACACTGGGGAATACTCATACTATTCAGGGCTACATGATCTAAACACCAGAATTAATCTTGTTTACTGCTCACGGATGCTCTTTGTAGGGTGCCATCGGCAGAATATTTCCGATGTACTCTCTTATATCACTGTCCTTTACAACTACCATTGGCCTGGAGAAGAAGTATACCTAAAATCCTGACATGTCGTTTGCCCTTGGAGGCACTCCGTGACATCCAGCTCCGCTCCACCCTTTCTAATAATATTACTTCTTACTTGCAGGACAATGAAGGCTCAGGTTGAGTGGGATGCATTTAAAGTCCTGCTTCAAGGCTACATGATTAAATCGATTTACTGCACTAAGTTCACTATTCGCAGGGAGCTCAGCAGAGAACCCTGGAGACTGAGATAGGCCAGTACCAGCATTTATCCCCTACTGACCAGTTGGTTGTGGCTCCACTGGCTCAGGCCAGACTAACGAATAAAACAACCCTAGAAAAACTAGGAGCCCTCGTTCACTGGGAAAACTTGCGGCACGCCGAGGGCGACAAGCCTGGTAGACTGTTGCTGTGGCTGCTACGTTCAGACTCGCCTAGGAACCCGATCGCGGCTATAAGACGATATGAAACATATAAATACACAGATGGCATTCACACTGCTTTTCACTCATATTATACTTCCTGTACAAACCCTTAGAGAGCCACCCGCAGTGCAACCCTTTTTAGAGGGCATCGTTCCCCCATATTCTGCTCTCACAGCAGGAGTTGGAGTCGCCCATTACCAAAACCAAGATAACCAACGCCATTAAGCTGGCCCTGGGAATTTTATTCTACTTGCAGTGCGTAATTGGTCCTGCGCTTGCATCATATGTATACCGAGGAAAATGCTAAGGGAGTATTGCCCTTTCGGGAAGCGATGCTGGTGTTCTTGCCTAAGCCAGACAGGGACCCATTACTTCTGGGGTCCTACCGACCCCTATCTCTTCTGAATATAAAATACTTGGTATGATGCTGGCCCACAGACTGATCTTTGTAGTACAAACTATAGTGCATCATGACCAGAATGGCTTTGTACCCGGTAGAAACACCTTCGTAAATCTGCGCAGACTGTTTATGTTGACGTACTGGGCGCATGCGATGGGTGCACACCCATGGGTCACCTCACTCAACATCAAGGAAGGGTTTTGACATCCTGGAATGGCGTTATCTGATGGAGGTGCTTATTAAGTTTCGAATGGGCCCCAGCTTCCTCAAGTTGATCTCATCACTGTATAAGTTGCCAGTGGCCCAGGTAAAAATGGGAACTACCATTTCTGAACCCTTCGCCATAGAGCGGGGCACCCAGCAGGGTTGCCCCCTATCCCTTATTAGCCTTGCACTGGTGATGGAGCCACTTGCTTGCACACTTAGACAACATGCTACTAGTTGGGGGATAAGAGCAAATAACCAGTGGCATATAATATCATTGTATGCAGATGATGCCTTGATATATCTGCATGAAGACACAGTAGTACTCCCGAACCTTATGGCATTGCTAGAACGGTTATACATCAGGTCTGAAGGTGAACTGGGATAAATCCCAACTATTCCTGATTACATTATTGTCTCCCGATCAAAGGAGGGCACTCCCGACCACACCACTCCCAGGTCTGTTGATTCCTTTCAATATCTGGGAGTTCGAGTATACCACTAGACAAAGGAGGTGTTGAATGGTAATCTTGGTAGGGCAGTGATCAGAGCCAAGTCCTCTTTGTCATTCCGGACTGAGCTACCTCTTTCCCCTATGGGCCTTATTGCCATCTCTAACGTGCCGATGCTAACCAGATGGTTAAACATGTTTGTCGCTCTCCCCATTCCAATCCCCCACAATTTTTGTCAGAATCTTAGGGCATTTTTAATTGCCTTAATATGGGGTAAAGGTAGAATGCAGGTGTCTCTTACAAAACAATATGCCCCTCTGGCTAAGGGAGGCTTGGGTGCCTGCCCCGAATTACAAATATCGTTATGCGGCTGCGCAATTGGTCAATGCACTGGTCAGCAGCCTAAAATGTAACAGAACTGGGATATTGGGAGACTTGGATACACTCGAATAAGTTGTTGAATTGGTTATTAGACTCAGAGGGTACAATCCCGAAGAAATTAGGTAATATTCTTATGTCCACAGCCTGTTCTTGTTGGACTATTTATGTGCACAAGAACAAACCCTTTCCCTCTTACACCCCCGAGTTACCTCTTTAGGCGATGCCTGGTTGTACATACCTAGGTTCTGGGCCAGAAGTGAACGCCTGAACCATCGCGGGCCTCAGGTCCTGAGGAGACCTGTTCTCTGAAAAGATTCTTTGCACATTTGGGAACTTGATGGATGGTTACGGGATTCGCCGGGCTCATTTCTCTTGAATGCTTCACTTATTTGATCATTACATAAAGTCTGAGGTAAAACACACAATGAACCCGAAACATCTAGACTCCTCCATACTCACACATTGGGCCAGGGCCGGTCCTAGGACGTGTGGGGCCCTGGGCGAAAGGGAAGATGTGAGGCCCCTCTAATTTGCATGCGACATCACAAGAAGTGACGTCATAGAAAACCAACATCACAAGACTATTGATCTTTGTCATTGCTAAAAGAGAATTCCATTGAAACATAAATAGAGTAACTTCAAAGCTCTAGGTTATTCACATTGGGTGGCTCCCAGGTATTGATTATATATGTGAAGTTTAGTATCTGTGTGTTTTAAAGTAAAGGTATGCTGCAGATTTTAGGGGTTTTCCATACCGAGGTTTTTCATTTGGTGTTAGGCCAGTTGAAAGTGGTAGTGGCAGAATGGCATTATTCTGATGAAAATCCATCAATCGCCCAAAAAAAAAGATGTTCCTATTCATCTATATATTCACAACTTTATGTGGTTGTCAAACTTGAGAAAAATATGGAGTAGGGCATAAATGTGAAAACAAAAATAGAAATTGTTATTCATATTATGTCCTGTACACATCTGGAAGTTATTGGTAGAATGTGCCCTGTTTCGCCTACATCCTAATACAAAAATATAAATATGACAGGTTATCAGAAAGCTCATTCATAACTAAGAGGGAAATAATACAAGGCAACAAAATGAGTGTCATACTTACCTTCTCCTTCAATGATTACGTGCTGATGATATTCTGCGCCGATTGGAATATTACTCAGGACATTGGTGATCAGAAGTGAAGTTAACTTGTGGAGAAACACAAAAAATGTTTTTCACAAGGCTCTCAGGGTAGAGAAGAGCTGTTATATCAAATGGGGGGACCAGGAGTTGTTAGGTCCAGCATATAAGCTCCTTACTATATATAATGGTCCAACAGTTCTAGGAAAGGATCTCCGGTAAAGTGCCCCCTTTTGGGTGCCCGTTGGGCATTGCAGTGCTGGCCCGAGAAGGAGCTTGCCCGATGATGAAGCATGACCCACATACAGGTGTGTGAGGGCACTTGCTCCTTTTGCAGCATATTTCCCTCTGATAAACGGTATTGCTAAAACCTGTATTCCACTGTCTTTAAAAGGAACTGCATACTCTTGTTGGATCAGAGAAGAGCAGTGCCAAAATTGAAAAAATTTAGAAATACAAATCTGTGCCCTGATGTTCTCCCAGACAAATTAAAGGAAGCAGGGTAAGCTTATTTCTTCCATTGTGTCTTTTTTACCCTGATATGTCAATCACTACTAATAATGAAGGTGAACGTTTCTGGGGTGAAATTCCAAAAGGTCATGAGAATGTTTCCTCATGTTAGCTAGAATGAACAAGGGTCCCTGGGACTCTGCAAGTAAAATATTGGGCTTGCATGGAGGGGTGATGCCAGCAAGGCAACACTAGGCAGCACAATTTGCTCTTGTGCTCTCAGGGCAAAAACCATTCAACCGCTTTGTCACTCACCTTTCCATGTGCAAGGTATCAGTGAGGCTAAGTTCTAAACCAAAATACGAATAAGACCCGTCCGGTTGGTGATTGTCTGCTTTTGACAGCCTTCTGCAGCTTGAGAGAGGCTTGTGTGAAGTCCTGCTAAAAATGTTGGCTTCCATCGGGTCCGTAGAAGTAGGTGGAATTTGGAAGTTTTTTTATTTCTGTTGAGGTTGTCAGCCTTGATTTCTCTTCGGCTTCCTTCCTCCTTCATCAGGTGTACTTTTTGTAGCATTAGTCCATATCTCTGCCTCTAAATAAATAAATAAATAAAATAGTGCATGGCTACAGCTTATGTCACCAATTACCATTCTAGCGATTTTGGCATCTTTTTACTCATTGAAAGCCTTTGCTGCCATGGATTACTGGGCCTTCTGTGATTATCACCCTTTTTGGGGTACAGGTACACATCATTCCACTACTACTGTGGCTAAGCTGGGATTTCGTTATTATAATTATAGTTTGTGTGTCTCCCTCTTCACATACCCTCACCCATCGCAAAGCCTGGGGCTGCTTTCCATAACGTATGCTGTACCTTGTTGCCCATCACACATGACATAAAAAACATTACACATATGCTCAAAACAACACAATATACTTCCAACCACATACTTCCAACTACATGTTATAGCTTGCTATCTATGTTGGGAAGTGCTTCGGTGCCTCACATATGAGTAGTAAGCGCTAAACAAATGCTACAATACCATACAAAATCTTAATTGGACACACCCAAGTTAAACACACTTAAAAGCTAAAATCCTATTAAAATTGATTAGAAATGCTTCCAAATTGCTGCTGTGGGTTACACAGCATTGAATATGAATCTATAAGGCTGCTTGGTGGGGTAACGTCATTTATGTTGTTATTAACGTGCAACCTCGAGCAGTCTAGGTTGGCATGCATATTCAGACTTCTCATCTTTCATGTAGAATTTCATAAGTGTACCTATTTAATTGCTCCTTTAACAGGCTGTCCAGCCTTCGAATAACCTATCCTTAAACTGGGTAACGTAATGTATGCTTTTCGCAACACTACAAATTACGTTTCTCAAGGATAAACCTTTGAAAAGGAAAGCTCCAAATGGCTGCCATCTTGCCAATGTACCAAAACCAAAGGCTGAAGATGGGGATTAAGGAATGAGTTAGTGAGCTTCATTGCCATACTATGGCTGCACCTTTACATGCGAGGCCACTAGGAGCCCCTTGCACAATGTCCATCTTCTTTCTGATCCCTCCTTAAAGTGGATTTGTGCTCAGTATATGCAACAAACAAGGATAAATACATGCCGGGCCTTTATCATTGTATGTTGACGCTAATAATTGGGGCCTAGGATTGGATAGTAAATCTTTTGACAAATAAAGACTGGAGAGGAGGCAAGCAAAGGCCTCAGTTTGTTCACAATTGATAGCATAATAGTATTGTGAATTGCACCCTGGCTATATAACTGTAGACTAGCAATTTGATTATATTAATGGCACAATCGTCCTTCCAAGATCCATTATTTGAGCGTCATTAAATAGTCCAATAGTAACTCCTTAGAAAAAGTGGAATGAAACACCTTTATATGTACGTGATAATTCAAATGACAGCTAAAAATAGCTTTGTCACACCACCCCATGGGTATTGCACGTTTCACCACTGCGTTAATATCCAATGTGTTGTGTGCCTCTTTTCATGCTAAATATCTATGCAAAAGCTCAGAATAACATCACCATTAATAAGCATTGGCAAAGCCAATAGGTCTCTCCTATAAAAAATATTGGCTTTGACAATGTTGAGTTGCCGTGTTGTACACCAGCATGGCTGCTGTTCAGCATGGTTAAAACTTAGTGGGATGGAGTGTCCTTGAGTAGAGTGATAGGAGTAGGGTGCCATAGCCTGGATTTTTGGAGTAGTGGTTGTAGAGTGGAATAGGGGGTGTAGAGTGTCATACAGTTGAGTAGAGGGGAGTAGAGTTCAGTGGTAGAGAGTGTCGTAGAGTGCAGTGTTATCAAGAGCAGAGTCAAATAAACCAGACAGTGGTATTTGTTTTAGGTAAAGAGCGCCACATAGAAAATGAACACAAATTATTATAAAGAACCCTGTATTTGACGGTGCTATAAGGTAAGGAGGACCACCCCACTCCTCAGGATAGGCCACAGTCTTCTACAACAAATAACACTCCTTAGCACATGTGATAGTTTAAAATAACACAAGTATGTAACGTGTTTCCACAAAATAAATGCAGTAATGAACAGAAGGTTAGTATTCTTTCTTCTTTGTTGGTCACTTTATTTAGTGCAAGTTTTCCCGGAAGTTTTCAACAGCCAACACATGTTTTGTCGCATTAAGGGAAGTCGTCCTGCGACTTTTTCAAGGCTGTGTATTATAAAAAAGACACAAAGAAAACTGTATATATATTGGGGCTTTTAAAGTAGTCCCATTAACATCAAAACTACCCATACTATAATAGCAATGGGAAAATCACCAAAACCCGTAAGTCTCAAGCTCGTGGTGGGATGAGAATCAGTGCAAAAAAAACATTAGGAAAATTAGCTCTGCTGGTAATTACACAGAAAAGTACCTCTGTGAAACAGTAGGTCTATGAACCTAATAACGATGGAGAGACCAAGTACGTGCCTCACCAAATTTGTGGTTTATGCAATGGAGTGCAAATGCAAAAAAAGATTCATCGGGAGTACGATCAGAACACTACGAGAAAGGATCAGTGAACACATAAGAGCAGTCAAGCAGGGAGACATGAAATACCCCTTTGCTGCATACATGTCAATTTGTTCTGCTCAATCAACCAACTGGTGTTTTGAGTTTTATGGAATAGAACATGTCCACAGACACCCGAGAGGGGGAAAAAGGGAACTGGCACTAACACGGAGGGAGGCACAAAGGATTTTAAAACTACAGAGTGTAGAACAGGGCTTAAATATTGACCAGGAACTGCATTACTTTCTGGGCAACTGATTGTGTGTAAATGAAAAGAACAAAACACAGGAATAGTACACACACAGACCAAGGGGATAACTAACACAAACAGGATACACTCAAGAGACAGCATATGTGCATGAATGTGGAGACCAACTCACATACCCCCGCACTCCGAGACCAGCACAGAGTTACAGATGATTGCTCAATAGGCGTATGCACTAATTCTAATGAAAATAAAGCCCAACTAACATACCCCTGTACTCTGAGAGTAAAACATGTTACATTGTTGTGTTATTTTAAACTATCACGTGTGCTAAGGAGTGTTATCAAGTGCAGAGTCGTAGAGTGGAGTGGGGTGGACTGAGGTAGTGGGTGGACTGGGTTGAATTGGGGTAGAGGGAGTTGGAGAGAGTGGAGTGAGGTGGACTGGGTGGGGTGGGGTGGATTGGATTGAAATGGGGTGAGGTGGATTGGAGTATGGTGTATTAGATTGGTTTGGGGTGGGGTGGATTGGAGTTTGGTGGACTGGAGGGAATGGGCTAATTGGGGTGGTCGGAACTGTGGAGGATTGGATTAAGGTAGAGTTGGATGGATTGGAGTGGATTGAACTGCAGTGGGGTGGGGTGGATTGGGCTGTAGTGGGGTGGACTGAATGTGGTGGATTAGAATGGAGTGGGTGGATTAAAATGGGGAGGAAGTGAACAGGAGTGGGGTGGACTAGAGTGGGGTGGAATGTAGTGAGATGGGGGAATGGATTGGGATGAATTGAATTTGAGTGAATTGGATTGGGGTGGATTGGATTGGGGTGGATTGGAGTAGATAGAATTGCTGTGGGGTGGCTTGGATTGGGATGGAGTGAACTGGATTGGGTGAGGTGGGTTGGATTAGGATGAGTGGGTTGGATTGAATTGGGGTGGGTTGGATTGGAGTACGAAGATTTGGATTAGAGTGGGGTTGATTCAATTTGGGTGGATTGGATTGAAGTGGGATGGATTAGATTGGAGTGGGGTGAATTGGATGGAGGTGAGGTGGAGTGCATTGGAGTGGGGCAGATTGTTTTGGGTGGTAGTGGGGCAGACTGTTTTGGACTGGAGTGGGGCAGACTGTTTTGGACTGGAGTGGGGCAGACTGTTTTGGAATGGAATAGGGCAAATTGTTTTGGATTGGGGTGGGGCAAATTGTTTTGGATTGAGTGGGTGAAATTGTTTTGTGTTTTGGATTGGAGTGGGACAAATTGTTTTGGATTGAGTGGGGCAAATTATTTTGGGTTGGAGCGGGCAGATTGAAGTGGGGCAGATTGTTTTGGATTGGGGTGGAGCAAATTGTTTTATATTGAGTGGGTGAGATTGTTTCGGAGTGGAGGGGGCAGATTGTTGTGCGCACATTTTTGGGGAAATGGAGTGGGATGGAATGGGTTGGGTTGAGGAGGTGAGGAGGATTGAATTGGAGTGGGTCATTTGGATTGGGTTGGTTTGGGGTGGATTAAATTGGTGTGAGGTGGATTGGAGTGGATTGGAGCAAGGTGAATTGGGATGGAGTGGCGGATTGGGGTATGTATGTATGTGTGTTCTTATATAGCGCTCGACTTACCCTAGGGCATCTCGGCGCTTGCATTGGGAACCCGTCCTGGCTTATCCCTGTGAGATAGCCTATACTGGGCATCCCCAAGGTGAAAGCCAGGCATCCCACCGCGGGGGGGGAGCAGTGTGGAGATTAAGCAAGCTTAATGCCCAGAGTTGCAGAGTGTGAACCCGTGATTAGAGTGGGCACCGAAGCGAGAATTATCGAGTCCGTGGAGAATTGGGCTCAAGACCCTGCCGCGTCGGGAATTGAACCCTGGTCCCGGGTCTGACCTCTGCTTCAGGGTATGCCTCCTTTAACCAGCGAGCCACACTTCACACTTCTCCACTCCGGGGTGTGGCGTGTAATGGGGTGTGGTGTGGATTGGGGTGTGGCCGGGATTGGGGTGTGGCCGGGATTGTTTTGGAGTGGGGCAGATGTTTTTGGAGTGGGGCAGATTGTTTTTGGAGTGGGGCAGATTGTTTTTGGAGTGGGGCAGATTGTTTTTGGAGATTGTTTTGGGAGTGGGGCAGATTGTTTTTGGAGATTGTTTTGGGAGTGGGGCAGATTGTTTTTGGAGATTGTTTTGGGAGTGGGGCAGATTGTTTTTGGAGATTGTTTTGGGAGTGGGGCAGATTGTTTTTGGAGATTGTTTGGGAGTGGGGCAGATTGTTTTTGGAGATTGTTTGGGAGTGGGGCAGATTGTTTTTGGAGATTGTTTGGGAGTGGGGCAGATTGTTTTTGGAGATTGTTTGGGAGTGGGGCAGATTGTTTTTGGAGATTGTTTGGGAGTGGGGCAGATTGTTTTTGGAGATTGTTTGGGAGTGGGGCAGATTGTTTTTGGAGATTGTTTGGGAGTGGGGCAGATTGTTTTTGGAGATTGTTTGGGAGTGGGGCAGATTGTTTTTGGAGATTGTTTGGGAGTGGGGCAGATTGTTTTTGGAGATTGTTTGGGAGTGGGGCAGATTGTTTTTGGAGATTGTTTGGGAGTGGGGCAGATTGTTTTTGGAGATTGTTTGGGAGTGGGGCAGATTGTTTTTGGAGATTGTTTGGGAGTGGGGCAGATTGTTTTTGGAGATTGTTTGGGAGTGGGGCAGATTGTTTTTGGAGATTGTTTGGGAGTGGGGCAGATTGTTTTTGGAGATTGTTTGGGAGTGGGGCAGATTGTTTTTGGAGATTGTTTGGGAGTGGGGCAGATTGTTTTTGGAGATTGTTTGGGAGTGGGGCAGATTGTTTGGGAGATTGTTTGGGAGTGGGGCAGATTGTTTGGGAGATTGTTTGGGAGTGGGGCAGATTGTTTGGGAGATTGTTTGGGAGTGGGGCAGATTGTTTGGGAGATTGTTTGGGAGTGGGGCAGATTGTTCGGGAGTAGATTGTTTTGGATTGGTGTGGGGCATATTAGAGTAAGGCAAATGTGGATATGGTGTGGGAGGATTGGAGTGTGGTGCAGTTGGGTGGTTTGGATTGGTCTAGGTTGTATTGGATTAGGTGGGGGTCGAGTGGTGTGGGGTGGGGTGAGGTGGTGTGGATTAGGGTGGGACCGATTGGAGGTGTACTTAATGATTACGTGTTAAAGCCTTGTCTAGCTACAGTACTTCCCTTCTGCCTTCCACCACACACCACCATCCCTGCCCTGTTAAACAAGACCCAGGGGCAGCACAATCATGGGCTCAAAACAGTATCTAATAAATCCCCTAAAAGTAATTAAATGGACAAGAAATTCACTGTCCCTCGGACATAAGTGAGGGACTCAAAGTGTGTCAGAAAGCAGTCAATCTGCTTCATTTGCGATAAGAAAACCACAGAGCTCCCTGTTGGGGAAATTGGGTGGTAATCAATTTTTCGCACTTACCTGCATTTACAGCCCTCTAAGTTTATCACTGGTGACCTAGGCTGGGAAGCAAGCATGCTAGTCTCTCTGGGAAATAAAATGTGCTGATCTAGCAGTATAGCGCTGTGAGGCAGAGAACAGGCCCCCCCGTCCTGGGGGTACCCACCTCTGGCCCTTTCAGCCTGATGGAGAGCTGTGAGGCCCACCTGCCCTAGACTTCGCAGCACTAGATAATGGCGCAAGTCCCAGTGAAAAGGGCACCAAACCTAACTTTGCAGCCTGATTCAGTGCTTCGAGGCCCAGGGGAAAAGGACCTCAAAGTGGTAGGGAGACACTTTACTAAACACTGCCTAGGCAGTCTGAGCTGGATGCTCCCTCCTCCCCTCATCAATCCCTCCTTACTTGTTAATGTCCGGCTCCTCCTCGAAACAAAAGAGCCTTCTGTCGCCTGGAAACAGAATACACAAAGGGCAGGCCAGTTCTTTGCCACAGGTTTTAAACAGAAGTGCTGCCCCGCTCTCCTCTATGAGAGCCGACATAATTGCTGACATTGCTGCTCTCAAGTCCTCTACCCCTTGTTTACCCTCCCCCCACCTTTCACACACAAGAAGGCTACTTTTAAAGACAGGACATCCTTAAAGCTTGAAAAGGAGGTTTATTGATATATGCAGGAGCAACCCCCAACAGCTGTCTTCACCGCAACATCAGCTACCGTCTACTGGGCTTCACATACCGGATTCCAACAGTAGATGCTTGAAGTTGCTAGACAACAGTTGCTAAGCAAGGTAAACACAAAAGAATACAACACATCCTTTTCCTTTAAAACAAAAAAATAAGAAAGAATAATAACAATTATAATAGTTGGGCTAACCCCAAATAAAGCAATTATGATGTTTCTACACATATGCAACATACCGGAAACTTTAATCACAAAAATAATCTTTAAGCCACAAAGGCAACTTCTTAACTCATGTGCTAGGTACTCTATCTACAGATCTATCATAAGTGGGATTGCACGTAGCCTCACAAGAAACTCCATTTCTCACGACAGAACTGGAATTGTTTTCATTACTCTTTAACCAATCTCGAGTCTCAGTTTCATTACATTTAGACACTCGATTTGCATTCCACCATTTTCCATCTGAAAGTTTTAAAGAATCCTCCTTGACGGACTCCATCTTCTTGGGATTGGAAAATTTTGAACATCCTTTGTGAGGAATGGTACCCAACTTTACTCCCAAAATAAATTTCTGAGGTTCTTTGAGTAACCTGTCATTGTGTTTATGTTCATAAGAACTTTGATAATTTTCAACCTTAGATTTTATAACATTATCATCAATAAATGTCCTACCACATCTGCCCATCCAGGCAGGCACAGCTATAGAAAAAGGAACCCTGCCTTAGAGTAGACAAAAAGGAGTTTCACCAGTGACCGTATGTGGGGTGGTTCTATAATTCCATAACATTTTCTTTACTAAGCATTTCCAGTCCACCTGATTGTGAATAGCCATCTGAATACAAGCGCCCAGAATACGGTTAAACCATTCAATAAGACCATTTCCGTGGGGATGATAAACCGGAATCTTTAAGTGCTTAATACCCCATACTTTGAGAAAATTACTGAACTCATTGGAAGGGAATTGAGGTCCATTATCTGACAATATCTCTGCAGGGCAACCTTCTCTGCGGAATATCTCCTCACAAAAATCAATGACAGTGTCAGCTTTAACTTTACGTACAAAAGTTACTTCTGGCCATTTGGAAAAATAATCCATTAACACAATGGCAAATCTACTTCCAACACCAAATATTTCAAATGGACCACCTATATCAATTGTTAACCTCTCCCAGGCATGTCTGGGCCAGGTCATATGATGAATGGCAGTTTCTTGGAGTATATATTAGTTTTGTCACTTCGTGAACACTCCACGCAATCCCTAACAAATCTTTCAATCTCCTTGTCCATTCAAGGCCACCAGAAATCCTCCCTGGCCTTTCTCTTCATAGCTGACATACCTCCATGGCCATCATGTAACAATTGCAGCAATCTAGATCATGGTGAAGGGAACAATCAGTTTATCATTTTTTCTTAAAATACCATCCACCACAGACAAATCACTCCATACTTCTTCATAAGATAGTAAGTCTTTATGGGACTTCCAACCTTCCTTCTAAGGAAGACACTCAACAATTATTTTTGTAATGATGTCATTTGGCCATGACCCATTCTTCTACTTCCGAATCTAAATCACAACTATCGCCCTTCTCAACTGGAAGACGTGATAAACAGTCCGCATTCACATTCCTTACACCAGGTACATACTTGATATTAAAATTGTACTCCTGTAAACGATAAATCCATTTGGCAATACGTGGAGTAGCTTTTGCAGCTCCAGCGGTAGAAAAATGTCAATTAGTGGTTTATGATCGGTGTGTAAATCAAAATTCCTACCCCACACAAAATTACGGACATGCTGCACTCCCCACCAACACGCCAATGCCTCCTTCTCAATGGTTGAATATGTACCCGCTGCACCCTTAAGTATTCTGGAGACAAATGCAATTACCCTTTCTTTACCTTCATGAATTTGCATAAGTATAGCGCCCAAACCATACCCACTGGCATCGGTTACAATAATGCATTTATCATTGGCATTAAAAGGTTTTAAGGAAGTAGCGCTAGCAACTGCCTTTTTTATTTCTTCAAAGGCATGTTGGCATGTGTCAGACCATGTAAATGTGGCATTTTTCTTCATCAATTCCCGTAGTGAAAACACACAACTAGAAAAATTCAAGATAAACCTTGAATAATATTCTGCCAATCCTAAGAATGACCTTAACTGGTCTTTATTTAGTGGAACTGGAGCCATTTCTAAATCCTCAGCTAACTTAAATTTAGGTTTAATTCCCTCTTTGTTTAGAGTGTGACCGAGATAGTTTACCTCTGGTTGACAGAATTTGCATTTATTCAGACTAATCTTTAAACCTGATTGCTCTAACTTACTTAACATGATCATTAACATATCATTGTGTTCTTCTTTGTCCTTGCCCCACACTAAAATGTCGTTCTTGGAATACCAGAATGTTGGACACAAGTATACCTTGCATAATTCGTTGGAAAACTGCCAAAGCGGATGCCAACCCAAATGGCATACGTATGAATTGATAGGCACCTTCGGGAGTAATAAAAGAGGTTAAGTGCTTTGATTCTGGTTGTAGTAGTACTTGATGATATGCACTTGATAATTCCAAAGTCGAAAAAAATTAGCATTATCAACGGTGGCCAGCATATCATTTATGAGGGGTAAAGAGTAGCGGTCAACCCAAATACTCTCATTTAGATCTCTTAAGTCCACACAAATGCGGATACTGCTGTTCGGTTTGTGCGCCATAACAATTGGACAAAGCCATTCAGAAGCCTCTATTGGCTCTATAATACCATCTTTGCATAATCTTTCTAATTCTTTCTTTAACGGACCCCTCAATGCCAATGGCACGTTCCGTACTTTGTGTACTTTGGGTGTTACACCTGCCTTAAGTATGATGCGATGTCTAAACTTTCTTGAGCATCCCAATTGTTCATTAAAAAGATTAGGATACTATGACACCCATTGACAATTACTATGATGATCAGTCAAAGTTACCTGCATGGGATGATTGGGATTCAATATGATGTTTAAGGCCTTTTGTTCTCTCCACCCAAAAATGGATTTTCCTTTCGCCACAATATTCAGTTTGGCTACGGTCTCTCTGTCTAGAAATTTAATTTTGGATACAAAATAACCTATGACCGGTAATTTTTGACCACAATAACCAACAGGATTGACATCGGGGTTTATAAGGTCTTTAGAACCTAGCTCTGACTAACCCTGTTTGCTGCTAATGGTGAAGAGAGAACACAAATCGGCCCCTCGCTAATTTTTTGTCATCAACATCAATGTCACATTTGGGAGGATTATAGTTATCACTATTGTCAATGTTATCAATTTCGTCAAACATGTAAACTTCAATATCACTTTCATCTGCATCCTCACAAACATCTTCGTTGATTACGTTAATGGCAGTTTTAGAATGAACTACATTAGAAGATTTGCAAACTCTTGAATAATGTCCTCTTCTTTTACATTTGTAACACCTGCTTTTTGCTGCAGGACAATGAATGGCATCCGAAGAATGCCTGTTACTACCACATCTGTAACACAATTTGTTCACATTAGTAGGATAATTTATTTTTTTCTCACCTTTGACCACATCAGAAACATTACTTTTCATGGATTTGTCAGTTATTTTACACACTTTTGTTGACCCATTATAATTTTTAGAATCTGTAACAGTTAATTCCTTAACATAAAGCTATGTGTTTTCAATCCGCTTAGCGATATTTATGGCTTTTTCTAAAGCGGGGTCCCTTAAATCTAATAATTTTTCTTGGATTTTGTTGTTGTTTGTAGCATTAATCATTTGATCTCTTATAATTTAATCTTTGAGGTCTTTAAATTTACAAGTAGTTGCTAATCTTCTTAAAGCAGACACATATTGCTCAATTTTTTCACCCTGTGCCTGTTTACGCGAAATAAAATTGTGTCTCTCCACCACAATGCTTAACTTTTTCCCATAGTTTTCTTCTAACATTACTAACGCAGTTTCAAAAGAATCTTCTTCAACATCACCAGATCCTTCATTATCACTCCTAGGAACAGAAACTGGTTTTGGCAGTGTCTTTAATACATTCCTTACTTCAACCCCCAAGTGATGTTTCAAAATTGCCAATTTCCTACTGCAAACCTAATCTCCACCCCGAATTGCTTCCAGGTAAGTCGTGAAGGATTCTTTTCAGTCCTCCCAAGACATACAAGGAGAACCTGGAACCTGAAGAAACGTAGGAGGCGTAGAAATAACTTGTGATGACATTTTATGAAGATGAATAACATTCCTATTATGATTATATTGGTTGGTGAAAATTGTTGTGCTGAAAACACACAAAAAAAAATTGCAACACAATTACACAATGTTCGTGAAATCTATGGGGTTATTAAAGTTGTATGGACAATGGGTAGTTGTTGTGCCAAACTCCGTAATTGCAATAAGGTATGCCAATCACTGTAGTAATATCAGTCTTAAGTGTGACCAAAAATCATTGTGGCAAAGATTGCCAGAACAATAAATAACCACTTACTTCTTCGAAGGCTTGTTTGTAATGTTCCAAGAATTTCGATTAAAAAAAAAAAATCGTTTGTCTTCACCAAACGTGGTTGGCGCAATGTGACTTTGTGTGCGCTTGATGAAGGTTTCTAAACGCCTACCAAAATGGCGGCACGTCAGCGTGACCTTATGGTTACAGGTCACGTTACGCGAAGCGTTCAAGGTACGGAACGCCAGAGACCAAAGTGTGCCCTCTACACACGTCTGTTCGTGTGCATCTTGGCGCGGCTGTAAAGTTGAAAGATGCATCCAGACATGCGCGTAATTAATAACGCGCTTACGGCTCGAGCACAATCCATTTTTAAATGATAATAATTTATTCATCCGCGCTGGCATGTCCGCTTCCGCACAGATTCAGCGTAGTTCCGACGCCCTCTCAGCCAGCGTCTCAATAACTCACACCCAACGGCAAACAGTCCACTTCCTAATCGAAGTTGACACGGAGATTACCATGTAAGTACTATAATATATTTACTTATAGTATTCCTCCTTCCGATGCATCGATGTTAAGATTTTTACGCTGCTGGGGGTCTTTGATTTCCAATTAATGAGTCTTATAGGAAAATCCCCCCCAAAATTGCTCCAATGTCGATAAATCTTCAATTATGACGAAAACCTTCTTATAGCTCCGGATGCTCTTTATCCCATCCTCGTCGCCATTTTTGAAGACAGGACATCCATAAAGCTTGAAAAGGAGGTTTATTGATATATGCAGGAGCAACCCCCAACAGCGGTCTTCACCGCAACATCAGCTGCCGTCTACTGGACTCCACATACCGGATTCCAATAGTGGAAGCTTGAAGTTGCTAGACAACAGTTGTTAAGCATGGTAAACACAAAAGAATACAACACATGCCATGCCCTGACGTACGAGTTCAAGACACCTTGCTCATAAAGACATTAGCAAAGTGATTGAGTTGGGGAGGGTGGCCCGGGGGAGTAAATGAGCTGACTGTGAAAGTGTGACAGCTGGGGGCCCCCTGTTATTGAGCTGAGCGCGAGGCCCTGGGCAGCTGCCCACACTGCCCATGCCTAGCGCCGGCCCTGCATGGGACCGGCCATCATCGTGCATTCACAATGTTATATAATTCTATAGGTATGGCTAGGGCAGTCCCCCTTAGCGTGCTCTGAGCCTATTTGGATGAGGAGCTCTTGACAACGTTCACTGATACCAGTGGGTGTAGTGTCTAAAGGTACCAAAATGCACCTCCTATGAATGCCAGGCTTCAATACACCAAATTCAATTACTTTCATCATACATATCTTGCACCCTCATGGTATGGTTGTGCTCACATTTGTTACCTTTTTGGACAACGATAGCTGCGGTTTTATCTGAGGCTGTGGGTTACACTGTATCAATAGACGGGCCACACTTTCTTTTGGGGATCACCTCGCAGGTTGCAGCGTACAAGTCCCTTAATAAGTTTCTAGTTCTGGCACTAGTGGTAGCCAAACGTAGGATAGCCATGAGATGAAAATCACCTGTAGCACCTCCCATCCAATTATGGCTTACCGGCCGATGCGCGGCATTATTGTTGAACAAGAGATGGTGCCCTGCCAGGACACTCTGTCACACCCAACCCCCAGGACTGGATGACATATCTTGCAGTGATCGAGGCCAGACAAATGGGTGCTCATTCCCAAACAGGACACACTGGGTCTCATACAATGCAGGGAAATGCATGGTTTGGCCAAACCACACATTGTTGGTGAAATGAAATGCCCCTCCCCCGTCTCCCGCGCCTCCCTTCTACCCACAGTGACCCTGGCCTTCCTTAGTGTTACTGCGTTTGTCAAGCTCCTCCTCTGCACCACACCTAATCCATGGCAGTATTCAACATACCGCTGAGGTCACACGGTTATTTCCTCCACGTAGCATGTGCTCGCTGAGGTCACACGGTTATTTCCTCCACATAGCATATGCTTGTAGCATTACTTGCAATCAGACTAAAATAAGGGCAATTTTTGTTTTATTGTATTCAAGTAGACACAGATGTTGAAGCAACATATATAACGTATAAACACTGTAAACTTTGAAAATCCTGCCTTCATTACAAAATAAGTGTTATGCCGGTATTGTACATTGCCAAATTCTTTGTTGAATGTTATTTACTTTACTGTTGTCAAATCATTAATAAAGAAATATTCGTCTGTTGGGTTGTAGGTACTGCAGTTGTGCAGAAACCTAATATTTTATTACACATTTATAATGTTCATTGTTCTACAGGTCTCAATTATTAATAATCCTGTTGTCCATTCTGTATGACTTTTCTATTATATTATTTTTCTCTACCCTGTCCACCATGTTATGGGATTTTTGAGAAATATTCTTCATTAAGATTTATGCTGCAATTGTTTGACACAAAGACATTTTAGCACTACTTTATATAATACATGGTGGTCCACTGTTCATCTGTTGTTTTATGGGACCTCTAAAAAATATTTTGATTTGAAAAAACAAAAACAGACATCAGGCTATTTAAGTTATCTCTTTCCTTATATCACTGTAGGCTTCATGCTAGGGTCAGACATTGATGACAGTTGACGTAGATGTTCTTTTGCTTTGTTTGCAAATGCACAAGTTGGGACATTGCAGATGTTGAGTTGGGGTCCGTTTCAAAGGTGGCAGACAGTGACATAGAAGTGTTGCCTCCTCAGCTCTTGCTTCTGATGATCACTATGATCACTTTGTCAGAGCAGAACTGGCCTGACAGATGATAATGGTAGATCTTTTGTTTAAGACGGGCAGGTGCTAATCCTTTTAGACATTTATAAGAGAGATGTAGAATCTTAAAGGAAATTCTGTTTTCCGCTGGGAGCTACAAAGACAAGTTTGGGAGGGGACATGTTGATGTTTCTTCAGCAGAAAAAACATACATAGCTGCCTTTTGAACCTTCTGGACTCTTCATTTGATATGTAGGGATGCTAGCGGTCAAGACGTTGTATTAATCCAGGTATAAGTTGGCTAATGCCCTGGCTACCAGGGTTCGTTTTTAGAAAGGATACATGAACTTTTTGTAGAGTTGTCCCAGTATGTGAATCCTGAATGCCTCCCATTGTCTGAATTTCCTGCGTGTGAGCAGGTCCCAGGAGTAGGATTATGCAAAGTTGCGGTAGCAGGTGTGTATGATACTGTTGAGTGGGTATACCAAATGTAATACCTCAAAACTGTTAATTCCATTCTCAGTAATGGGAGAGCTGGTATGGGGTTTGGCAGCCCGAAAAATAGTCTGTGCAGCTCCCCCTCTGAGATCCAGGCCCCATCCAGTTGGGTTTCCTTCAGGTGGTGTCCTGCTATTCAATAAGGTGCTCGAATTACATAGCTGACATTATTTAACAAAGTGTCGTAGAAGGGGATGAAAGAAGCATGTGTTGCAAGGATTCAAAGAGTTCAAGAACCATCATTAGATTAGGCCTTGCAAGAATGTCTCTTCAGTGATGGAAAACGGTGTACTCTATTTGTTCAGTTGAGAGAAGGCTATAGGATGCCTATTTTGTTAGAGATCATTCTCTCTCTTGCAGAAAGATTGTAAGTGACAAAGATAGCTGTTTGGTTGATGAGTGACCAGGCCAATTTATGTGATTTCAGTGTTTATAGTGCCAAACACAATTGTGCAACTGCTTGCATTTCAGCCTACACATGTTGTAGTGAACTCAGATATTCTTGTCAAAGGTCTAAAGAAGGCAAGGTGATAGGATAGATGAGTTTGGATAATGTTTAAAAACCATTGACTATATCTTTGAAAGTAGTTTGGATAATTTCCATATTAGCCTCCCTGAGTCTGTCTGCAGCTTCTCTCTCTGACTATTCCTGTTGTTCTTCAATTAGCTGCAAAGATTACGATAGCTATTAACCTTTTGTTCTTCATATAAAAGAATAAAAGGATATCACTCAAATCCTAAAAGGATATCACTCAAAACCAAGTCCTCACGTTTTTTTTTGTCAAAGTAATTTTTATTGTGGTTTCCAAAACATGACTCAAGGCACAATCCGCCCACATGCCCTCGCAGGGGCTCTCCAAAATGCAAAACACATCAGTCACATCACTGGCAAATAGTAAATCGAAGTGCCCCTTAGCCACAGTGTACCCAAGCTTAGTCCATATCATAATTGAAGGGGTCAGTTTCGGTGGGCGAATGGGGAGCAATTGTCATGACCATTACGAGGGATCATTAGCAAGAGCAATGTCATATCTCCGAGTGTCTCTCCGCTTATTCCTCCCTCTATGCTCCCCCCTTCGCCCAAGTGCCAGTATGTGCCACCAGCCCTCCATGACCCCAAAGAGCTCGAGGAAGCTTGCTAGTGGGTAAATACATCAAGAGTCAAACAGTAGAAAAGGTTGATATAAAAAAAGGAAGAAACCCCAAACTCACCCCCTCCCCCCCAAAATCCACCCCCCCTCCACTCCCCAGTGGTGGTGTTGCGGCACAATAGAGTTTCCTACCGTAGAGTGAATCTCAGATGTGGAATAGATGAAGGGCCCTGATCGTGGGAGGGCAAACTGCCGATGGCAGGCTCTTCGAAAGGAAGGAGACCAAGGGACCCATCGGTATTCAAAGTTTTAAAAATCCTCGCGGGCTATGTCAGACATGCGTTTTAGGCTCATCAATTGCCACAGGCGGGAGTGCCACAGGGACATCGCCGGTGCTTCCCTCTTCTTCCACGCTGCTGCTATAGCCAGCTTAGCAGCCCCCAGACATAGCCACATAATTCTCTTATCGGCCCTGCTTTGATGTTCTAGCATGGGGTCTCTGATGCCAAGTAGGGCCTCGGTCATTGAGGTTGGGATGGGGTACCCCGGATGGTTTTTATCTGCGCCAGGATCTCCTCCAAAAATGGCCGAATGGAGGGACAGTCCCACCAGATGTGTTGGAAATCCCCCAGGAGGCCACATCCCCTCCAACATCGATCTGACGTGCCGGGAAAGATTTTGGCTAGTTTGGAAGGGTATAAGTACCAGTCCATCATTACTTTCAAATGGGCTTCTCTCAGAGTTGTGGATTGATTAAACTTAAAAACTTAAAGACATCTGTCCATAGATGGCTCCAGTCTCCCTCCGAAATGTCGCGTTGGGCCATCCCCTCCCACCAGGCCATATATCGCTGGCGGGGGTTAGTCTCTGTGGAGAGTAGAAGCTTGTATAGAGCCGAAATAGCCCCCTTCATGGATTTAGTTTTAAGGAGGAGTAATTCAAATTTGGTGAGAGGTCTGGTGGCTCCCTCCCTGATCCGGGGATCGAGGGCCCAATGTAGCAGCTGTGCATGATGGGTACCGCTCACACTCCCCCACCCCATATTCTCTTGTGCAATTCTCAAATTGTGGGTCATAGTTGTGGAATAAGTGTGTCAGTGCGAGGCAACCTCCCTCCCTCCAAGCATTAAACGGCCCCTCTTAAGAGCGCAGGGGGAAGAGGGAGGAGAAGTGGAGAGGTGTAAGCGGTGAGGGGAAGGACCTCCAACCCTTTCTCGTTGCCACGGTGTCCCACACCTTAAGAGTAGTGCGTGTTGGGGTGCTGAGGTATGCGTTTGGGGGCCTATCCTTTTTCTCGCGCCAGATCAAGTCCCATATCGTTCTGCCTGCTACACTGCGGTCCATGTGGAGCCAATGCTTCTCTGACTCCATCTGCGCCCATTCGACCAGGATACGTAGTTGGACCGCTTTATAATATAGTTTGAGATCAGGAAGCCCTGCTCCCCCCTCCCTTTGCGGGCGTCAGAGTATGGAGAAGGAGAAACGGGCCCGCCCTCCCTGCCAAATAAAGCGCAGGATCATTGTTTTTGTGCGCCTAAATATATCCTCGCCAAGTTCTATGGGGAGCGCCTGGAATAGGTATAGTAGTTTGGGGAGAAGCGTCTTCTTTATAGCGTGGATACGTCCCAACCAGGAGAGAAAGAGCAGTTTCCATCTCGTCAGTTCTATTTGAATGTGGGAGAGGATTGGGGGAAATTGGCTGCATACAGTTTCTCTAATTTGGGTGTGAATTGCACCCCTAGGTATTGTATGGAGGAGGGCGTCCACGCCAAAGGCGTTAGAGATCGGAGTTGTAAGGACTCCGCGTGCGAGAGGGTAAGGTTAAGTATATAGGATTTACCCAGATTAACCTTGAAACCCGCCGCCGTCTCAAAGGAGCTAAGTACTTCCTGTAGGTGTGGTAGTGAGCCTATCGGGTTAGACAAGGAGAGGAGGATGTCGTCAGCGAAGAGGGAAATCTTATGGGATTCCCCGGTGAAGGGAAGACCCTCAATTCCCTGGTGCTCCCTGACTGCTATAGCTAGGTGTTCTATGCTAAGGGCAAACAACCTAGGGGACAGGGGGCAGCCCTGTCTGTTCCCCTGGAATGGCAGAATGAGGAAGATTGTACGCCGTTGACAGAGACTTTGGATTTAGGATGTCTGTAATTGGCCTGGAGCATTGTTATGAACGTGGGGGAGAAGCCAAATCTCGCAAGTGTGGCCCATAGAAAACTCCAGTCGACTCGGTCGAATGCTTTTTCAGCATCAAGGCCGACTAGAACCGCAGGAATTTTAAATTTGTTGGCTTTCTCGATTAGACGGACGATAGGACGAGTGTTGTCGTGTGTTTGGCGCCCTTTAATAAAGCCCGACTGATCGGGATGGATAATAAGTGGCATGAGGTCCGTTAATCGCCTGGCCAGAATAGAGGAGTACAGCTTTGCGTCAATGTTCAGGAGGGCAATGGGTCGGTAGGAAGAACAGCAAGTGGCCTCCTTACCAGGTTTGGGGATCACCGCCTCTGCCATGGAGGCAGGGGTGTCGCCGTCCAGGGCCATCCGATTGAAGAGCCGGACCAGGTGGTGGCTAATGTCCGCCGCAAAGGTCTTATAAAAGACTGCGGTGTACCCGTCCGTGCCGGGTGCTTTATGGGGTTTCAGTGCTTTAATAGCTATTTGTACGTCCTCAAGAGTGATGGGCTCAATGAGGGCCTCGTTCCACTCCGGGGAGACCTGCGGGATTGGCAGATCCTTAAGGAAGGCCTGCTGGTGTTCAGTGTCGAGGGTGTCAGCTGAGTACAGCAAACTGTAAAAGGACTCAAAGAGTTCTGCCTTCTCTTCGTCCCTATGGAGTAGCTTCCCTGACCCGTCTTGAATTCCCCCTATGTATTCCTTTACTCGCTTGTCCTTCAGTTGTCTAGCTAGGTGTTTCCCTACTTTGTTGCCCTGAGTGTAGGATAGATTGCGCAATTTGAAAAGGGTGAATTCTGCCCTGTTATTATATATGGCCCGTAGCTTGCCCCTGAGTGCCGTGAGTGTGTGTAGTGTCTGCCTAGTGGGCGTAAGCTTGTGGGTCCGCTCAGCCGTCTCCAGCTCCTCCTCTAAGCCCTCCCTTTTTTTCGCCCGTTGCTTATTCAGGGCTGAATTGAGCGATATGCATTTGCCTCGCAGAACCGCCTTGAGGGTGTCCCATGTGTTATATTCAGAGATCTCATCTGGGCTATTGAGGGTGAAGAATTCGGTGATAGCCTCCCTCAGTTGTGCCATTGATTCCTTGTCCCTTGTCAAGGCTTCTGGGAAGTACCAACGGGCAGGTTTCGGGGCATTACCCAGCCATGAAAGACACACTGTGTACAGACCGTGGTCAGATACCGAGATGGGTAGTATCTTGGCATCCTGGAGGTTACCCTGCAAGGATTGACTCAAAAAGATGTAATCCAGCTGAGAGTACGACTGGTGTACATGTGAAAAGAAGGAGTAATCTTGTGTGAGTGGGCATAAGGTTCGCCAAGTGTCCAGGAGGCCCATGTCCCCAATGTGTGTCTGTAAGGACTCGGGAAAGGTACCCATGTCAGAACGGCGTGTGTGTGTGCTGTCAAGTGCCGGTTGCCAAACCAGGTTGAAATCCCCCAGAAGAAATAGGGGGCCCTTTGGAAAGTCGGTCACCTTCCCCAACAGTAAGTGTAAGAAGTTCTTTTGTCCCGTGTTGGGGCGTAGAGTGTTACAAATGTGCACATCTTACCCTTTAAGCGGCCCTTGACCATTAGCCATCTTCCATCTTTGTCGCCCTGGATGGCCAGAGGTTGGAATTGTACCCCCGGGCTAAAGAGGAGAGCCACCCCTTTCTGTTTAGTGGAAGCTGAGGCTTTATAGATGAGGGGATATCTTTTATGTTTAGGACGATGATCTTCAGTTTTCAATAGGTGAGTTTTCTGCAGGGCCACTATATCTAAATGGTGGTCTAGAATATATTTCCAGACCTTCTGGCGCTTCTGCGGGGAGTTAAGCCCCTTGACATTCCAGGTTCCTATGGTAAGCGGCATATTGAGTCAGACCATGGTGTTTCCTCTACTGAAGCTGATCTCAGCCCCGTTCCCCCACACACTTCCAGTTCCTCCTGCGGTTGCCACCCAAGTTCCTCAGTGATGGCAATGAGGCTTCCCACATCCCCACCCGTGTCATCTCCTCGTCTCTGGTGCCCTTCACAAACGGTCCACAACATGTCCCTCAAGGGGCCTATGGTGAGAATTAGTACGGCATCCATCCCACCCCCCCTCCCCCCCAAACACCCCACAGTAACAAAATAAGCACATTCCCAAACCAAGAACCCCAACTGTAGTACATTGTTCCAGGCCTATGTAAAGTCTGTCCAGGCCTGCCGTACAGTAGGAAATAAACGGGTTATGTGGCAGTGGCGGCTCGACGGCTCGAGACCCCCCGCCCGACCCCAAATCGTGTCGCCATACTTAGCTGATCAGGACCGTCGCTTCAGTTTTTCAAGAGTCTGTGCCAGTGTCTCTGGAAACTTCCTGAATCGCCGCAGCTTTTTCTTGTGCCATTGTTTCCGGATTCGGCTTGAGGTGTTTCCTGGAGGGGCGTCCTCTTCTCACCTTCTGCCAGCCGTCGCCCTGTGTCCGAAGGGATCCGGACAAGGCCCCTGATGATTGTCCCCCCTCCTCCTCGTCTGTTCGTTCCTCCTCGTGCGGTATGCCCAATAGGTTACATGTGTCCCTTAGGGATAGCAGCCGGTGTTGTGGCCCGTTCCATTTAAAGATCAACCTAAAGGGGTGCCCCCAAGAGTACGGGACCCCCTCGTTGCGGAGGAAGGTGGTGGCCATTTTGAATGATCTCCGCTTTTGCAGAGTGATAGCTAAAAGGTCCTGGAAAAGTTCCACTTCGTGGCCCTGGAAGCGAAGAGGCTGTTTGAGCCGCGCTGCTTTCAATATACGTTCCTTGAGGGGGTAATCTGGCAAGAAAGCCAGAATGTCCGGTGGGGGACCTTGAGCTCGGCGAGCTGGGCCCACCCGGTGGGCTCTATCAATGCGGATCTCGAAGTCCGCGCTCTTGTCGAGTACTGATCGGAACAGGGCTTGTAAGTATCCTGCCATATCGTCCCCCTCTGCTTTGGATGGCACATTCCGGACTCGGATATTGTTGCGTCTCGAGCGGTTTTCGAGATCCTCAGTGTGGGATTGGAGGTCAGTTTGTTGGTCATTGAGCCTGATAATTTCTTGTCTCAAATGTTCCACTTCCTCGCTCCTTGCTTGTCCCGCGAGTTCAGTGGCGGCCACCCTTTCCCCCAGGTCGTCGATATCTCGACGCAGTTCCTTAAATTCCCCCGCCATGTCTTGTCTAAGGGTTTGGAAGTCCTCCTTTGAGGGAGGCGAAGAGAGCCTCCATGAATGCCTTGGTCGCCGGGCCTCTCCCTCGTCGTGATCCTTCCCTTTAGGTGGGGGCGCCTGAGTCGGTTTGTCAGGGCTTTTGTCGGCTTTAGGAGGGCCTTTGCCCAGAAGTTCGGTTATGGTGCGGTTCCCTTTACGATTGGAGAAAGCCATCCTCTCTCCTACGGGCGATCCTGCCTTCTCTCCTCCGGGACGTGTCGTTGGGTGGGAACCCAGTCGACTTATGGCGGACGAACTGGGGGGGGGATGCCTCGTAGTACGTTATGCGTCGTCGTGGGTTGTGCTTTCCCCGAGTCCGGGATCCGGGCCTAGCTGGTTCGTGGCGCTCTGAGGCTGTCCGCCCTCACGCGGTACCGTGGCTGCACTTGTTCCCCCTGGTTATGCCCTCCGAGCCGCTTCTTCCGGCAGCCGAGTCTGGTCCTGGTTTGCGCCACTTCAGGGGTTCGTCAGCCACCCCCAAGGCCGCTCCCCGACGTGGCAGTTCCCCTGAGGGGCCCCCCTGGGGTCGCCGCAATCGCCCTTAGCTCCCTCTCGTGTGTCCTGCGGCTCTAATGGCTCCTCTCCATTCCTTCACCCAGGGGTAAGGTCAGCCGCAGTGGAGTATCGGTCAAGTTCTCGGTGCTAGGGCCCCTCAGAGTCACACAGCTCCTGGCCCGTGGGTCCTCCCCGGGGGCCCGATCAGTGCCCCAGGATGCCACCCTCGGTCAACTTCAGAGACGGCGCCCCTGCCTCGGCCGGCGGCCCTGCAGAAGTAGGCATAATGGCGTTCCCCAAGCGCTTGGCCGTGTGACCCTGGGCCTCTGCTACTCTTGTCAGGGTCCATGGGTGACAGAGGTCCCGGCGGAGGCCTCCGGAGCCGCGCTCCCTGGTCGTGCTATGCCTTGCTTCTCACCTTTGGACGCAGCCTGTGGTCGCCATGTTGCTGTCAAGTAGGCCGAAGCCGGGGCCTCGAGTGTTCCTTAGCGCACCAAAGGGTGCCTCCTTTCGCGGGTCGTCACAGCGGGCCCTGCAGACGAATTCCAGCGGGCGCCTCCTCCGTATCACCGCACCAGTCGGGGTGGCCCCCGGTGCTGCCACACAGTCCTGAGGTCTCGAGTTGGGGGCCCGCTCGCCTCCCTCGCCGGATCACCGCTCCCCGCTCCTCTAACGGTCTCCGCCGGCGGCTCTGCCCCGGCGGTACTGCTCCGTCCCCGTGGTCCGCCGGAGCCCCCGATCACCCCGGGGGAGTCTTGTATGCCTGCAGGTGTCGGCACAGGTGCTGGAAGGTGAAGCGGTCTGCTTTTAGACCCGGAACGGGGACGGGGAGCCTCCGGAGAACACATCTTGCTAACCCGCCATCTTGGCCACGCCCCCTCACTTCTTTTTATATGTATTTTTACAGCATTCAAACTAAGTTGTGATACCAACCTCGGACATCATTTCCCTACACTTGATAGAAGTTACTGTCATAAGAGAGCATGTATTACACATAGGGTCTGATCTACTTGCTAGAGGACTTGGAGCTTTAGAACAGGCATCTCTTACCTTTATATACTGAGAACTGCTTCTGCCCAAGAAAATTCACCCCGATCTAATAGCAGACCTTCATCATTATAAAATAGTGACAACTGTTAACATTATACTAGTGACGACCCTAAGCCGAATAATCAATGGTGACTACCCATGCATTTCCAGAAATCAACAGCTTTAAATGTGTTTTGGAAATGCAGCATTTTGTCATCATTAAACTCAGTTTCTGAAAATACACCATTATCAAACTCTATACCGTTAGAAATGGAGGTCTCTAGTTGGCAGAGGTAAGTACCTTTGTCCAAATAGGGACCCTTGCTTCTAGTCAGGGTAAGGGGGATCCACACTGCAGACAACCCCTGCTCACCCCCTTGGTAGCTTGGCACGAGCAGACAGGCTTATCCCAAAGGCAATATGTAAAGTATTTGTACCAACAGTAACAGTGAAAACACCACAAAAGAACACCACACCAGTTTAGAAAAATAAAACATCTTTATCTAAATTAAACAAGACCAAAACAACAAAAATCCAACATACACAGTTAAAAATGACTTTCAAAAGGTTTCAAGAATTCGTACCATAGACAACTATGGATGCATGATTTTTTACCAAAGTATCTGTAGATGCATCAAAGTTCCAAAAGCCAAACGGCTGCAGAGTCGGAAAACAAAGAGATGCAAAACTCCTGAGACCTTGTGGAGGCGATGTGATGGTCCCGCTGCACGCAAAGGAAGGGTTGCCTCAAATCCAGTCTGTATGGGAAATGAGGCGTCGATTTTTCGTGACGATTCCGCTCTGCAGGTGGAACGTCGTAGGAACTTCCCGCACAGATACGATGCATCCTGGATTTACACGCGTCCGCGTCAAATGGCGCTGCATCTGTCATCTTCAGCCGTGATCCCTTGATGCGTCGATACATGCAGCAGCGACAGGTGCTGTGGCAGTTTCCACAGCGGCGCGGCACAGCGTAGAAATTCTTCTCCCGCCGTGGAAATGCGTCTGGAAAACAGATGCAAGAAGAGCAATTGGTCAATTTCAGTAGTTCTTTGAGTTTCTTCTTTGTTCCAGCTCCCATACAGCAGCAACAACATGCAGAGGCCCAAAACTGACACCGGCACCTCTTGGCAGGCTAGAACTCACAGCAGCAGAGTTCAGGGGAGCTGGGGGTGAAGTCTTTGTGTCCCAGAGACTTCCGAACAGGTGGCCAGCAAACCTCGGGCCCTTGGACATCTCCTTCAAGCAGGGGACACAGCACACAGCAAAGTCCTTCTCCTTTCCTTGGCAGAAACCTAAACTGCAGGCCAACCCCAGACACACAGCAAGGGCAGTACTTCTCCTCAGTCGCTCCAGCTCTTCTCCTTGGCAAAGGCTCCTCTGGAATTCGAGGAATTATCTAAAGTTTAGGGTTTTGGGTCTGGTACTTATACCCCAAAATGTCTTTGTTCTTTTTGTGCAGGGGGCTCTGATCCCAGTTCAAACTTGTTCTGCCTTCACTGGTGCAGAATTACCACAGAAGGGGGAGTCAGCATTGTGCAAGGGAAACAGGCTCCATTCAGGTGCAAGGTAAATCTCCTCCCACCACTCTAAATGCAGCCAGGGTCTATTCAGTTCAGGGCTGAGTCATCCAGGAAGGGTCAGGCACACCTCCACCACCCCAGAGGTTGTCTACAGGGAATGCACATCCTCTGTCTCTGTCACACTGAAACCAGACAGTTCATCCACAAACAGGCAGAGGCACACAGGATGGTTAAACAAGAAAATAGCCACTTTCTAAAAGTGCTATTTTCAAACAGACAATTTAAAAACCATCTTTACTAAAATATGTTATTAAATCCTGAGTTCAGGGATTCCAAACTCCAATTTTCAATCTTATTCCCATGGGAAGATATCCTTGTAAATGTTACAAAGCATTCCCCATTCTGTCCTTTAGGGCAAGATAGCCTTTCAATAGTGAAAAACGAAAATGACAGTATTTCTCTATCAGGACATGATACACACACCAGTGCATGTCCTACTTTTCACATACACTGCACCCTGCCCAGGGGGGTACCTTTGACCTACCATAGGGATGTCCTATCTATAAGAAAAGGCATGGGGAAGGCCTGAAAAGTGGGTGCACTTGCCAAGTCGACATGCAGTGGCAGGTCTGATACATATTTTTAGGGCTACTCATGTGGGTGGCACAATCAGTGCTGCAGGCCAAATAGTAGCATTTGATTTACCTGCCCTGGCACACCTAGTGATTTGATTTGATTTAAACATTTATATAGTGCGCTACTGCCTGAAGGTGTCTAGGCGCTCATACCTGGTAGAGAGGAAAAAATTGCCATGCAAACTAGGGAATGAAGATTAATTTACGAAAATCCATGTTTTCTGAGCTTTTCTGAAGGCCAGAATTGTTGGACTGTTCTTTATATCCTTGAGAATGTTCCAGCTTTTAACAGTCCCTAACATGAAACTTCTTCCGCCCCAGCAATCTCTCTTGAATCTGGGAGTTTGTAGATGTTTGCAATGAGCAGACCTCAGATTTCTTGTTGGTATATACCATTTCAGTTGCTTTTTCAGATAGTCAGAGCCCAAGCCATGGAGTGCCTTAAAAGCTAGACACTGGGCTTTGAATATAATTCTCTTGTACACAGGGAGCCAATGCAGGGTCCCCAATTCATGCGAGATCGGCTGGAATTTTGGGCAATCCAGCAGCTGTCTGGCAGCTGCATTTTGAAACCGTTGCAGCTTTTGAAGGTGCTGCTTTTAGATCCCCACATACAACGCATTTCCGTAGTCCAATTCGGACCATGCCAGTGCTGTCACCAAGGTTTTCACTATTTCCATAGGAATGGAAGGGCGGATTTTTCTAATCATCTTTAGGGTGAAAAAAATTGAGGAAGTGAGGGAACTGATCTGATTTTTGAAGGTCAATTTATCATCAAAGATAAATCTACATTTTTAGCCTTATTCACTGAGATTGGGGTATTTCCCAGGCTGGTCGGCCACCATCCGGGTGTCCAGAAAGAGGTATCTGAAACTGAATGGTGGAAAGACTGAGGTCCTCCTATTTGGTTCAGACAGTTCAGACTTATCCACTGATGTACCTGAGTCATACAGAGATTAAAATGATCTGTTGTCTCTTCAATGTTGCTGGATAATGACACCACAAGTTGGGTTATTTAGACAAAACAAGGGAACCCAGGGCGCAATATGCTAAGGACCTTGAGTAGGTACTTATTTTCAAAAAACAGTGGTCCTTAGACTAAAAAGAAAATTGTTAAGGCAATAAATATAGACTAAATAGGACTATATATTTTTAAAGACTTGTCCAGCCGGACAGTTTAATATCTTAATAAGGAAGATCACAGAGAAATATGACACACAGTGTGATGGAAGTGGGACACCAGCCGATATCCGACTAACCCACTTGGGGGGCACAAACAAAACGTAAAAGTAACAGGCAAGGTTGGGTCATCTAGATATCATAATTCATAAGTAGATAATCCACAAGTATACACATATGCATGAACCATTGTAGTCAGCTATGCATTTAGTGCATTCAGGTCAGGACCTTGCCTGTTACTTTTACGTTTTGTTTGTGCCCCCCAAGTCGGTTAGTCAGACATCGGCTGGTGTCCCACTTCCATCACACTGTGTGTCATATTTCTTTGTGATCCTCATTATTAAGATATTAAACTGTCCGGCTGGACAAGTCTTTAAAAAAAATATAGTCCTATTTAGTCTATATTTATTGCCTTGACAATTTTCTTTTTAGTCTAAGGACCACTGTTTTTTTAAAATAACCACAAGTTGGGTGTCATCAGCATACGAGACCACTGATAAACCACATTGCCTGATGATTTTGGCCAAAGGGGAGACATATAGGTTAACCAGCGTAGGGCTGAAGGCCGGGCCCTGTGGCACCCAGCAAGGGAGCGAGAACTGTTCTGAGGCGAAGGCCCCGGCTTCAACTGATTGGACTCTATCAGAAAGGAAGGAGGTAAACAGTTTAAGGGCCAATCCTCTGGTTCCTACTTCTGAGAGCATGTTGATTAAAATGGCGTGGTTCACCATATCGAAAGCCGCCAACAGATCTAATAATATCAGTGCAGCCCTCCCCCCAACATCCAAAATAGATCTCAGTTCTTCAGTGGCCATAATCAAGGCTGTTTCTGTACTATGCCCCTCCCCGAAAACTTATTGCTATGGATCCAAAAGGACCGCTGAGGAGCTAAAGGTTGAAAGTTGCTTATTTAGTATTTTCTCTAATACATTGCCGGGAAGGGTAGTCTTGACATGGGTCTATAGCTGCTAGGCTAAGCCGGGTCAAGATCAGGTTTCTTCAGAGCTGCAAGATTGATGCTGTTTTCCAAGCAGCAGGGAAAGTGGCTGAACAAATGATCTCTTTAAACATGACCCATAGTTGCTCACTGACAACTTCAGGTACCAGGTGCAATATTTTCGGCTGCAGGGATCTAGTGGTCCCCAGATTTAGGGGTCTTGACCACCTGGATGATCTGCTCCATGGGAGGTATGGAAAAACAAGTTAGCCGGAGAGATGGGGAGGGTAACGTGTTCGCTGAGGGCTTCCCAATCAAGGTATTACCATATTGACTCAGATCTTTGTACACTGCCTCCATTTTGTCCCTAAAAAATTGGGCCAATAGATTGCAGAACTCGGTGCTGCTATCCATCCTCGAAGTCTCTGGTTGTTTAGCTGAGCTTTTTACTGTTAAAAACAGTTAATTCGATGAGTTATTTGTCTGTTGTATTTTTGATGTAAAATATTTGCTTTTCTCTTCCAGAAGTATTTTCTTGTATTCGGTCAATGATTGCTTATATTGTATTTTGACAGTTGTATCATACTTCATTCTCCACCTTCTTTCCTTCCTTCTACAGACCTGTTTCTGATTTTTTAATTTATCGGAGAACCAGGGTTCCAATGGTTTTTCCGCCTATTAGATAAGATCTTAATGGGGGCCAAAGGACCCACCGCATTATTTATCCAGGTAGAAAACCTGTGAGCTGCCGTGTTAGCATCTGTAGACAGGTCTGGCTGTGTTCTAGCGAGAGATTCTTGTAAGGAGGGGGTGTCAGTGATGCTCCAATACGGCCCTTTGGCTATGACTCAGTGGCTGCAAGATTTTGCGGAGAGCTGGTTGATACACACAAAGAACATTATAGCCTTATGATCTGACCATGGGACAGGTAATACATAATAAACCTTTACATTGGGGTTCAACGTAAATATACCATATAATGTATGTCCTGCCTTGTGGGTAGCTTGTTCAACAATCTGTCTAAGAGAAAAGCCAGCCATAGCGTCCGCCAGGAGGGCTGTGTCTCATTCATCCTGTTTTTCTAAATAATAATTAAAATCTCCTAGCACAGAAAAGTCTGCTGCAGCGCAGCTAGAATCAATGAATGTACTAATAGAATCTAAAAAAAGTGGCTCTAACCCCCTGTGGTCTACATACCAAAAGGCCCTGGAATGTATAGGTTGGATTTAGTGTAATCCGAAAGGATAAGACTTCACAATCTGTTGTGCTTCCTACTGCTGAGCCCGAGACTGCTAAGTTATCTCTGTATATAATTGCTAGGCCCCTGCCCCTCTTGTCAGCCCGATCGGCGTTAAGGATAGAATAGCCCGCCGAAATGGTATGTCCCAGATCTATATTTGAGGTTTTATCAGCCCACGTTTCAGTCACAAATGCTAGCTCCAGCTTATGGGAGCATACCATCTCTACGAATTCCAGATTGTGTATAACCAGGGAGCGTGAGTTAATAAGCATGGCCAAGACCACCTTCGTGTCTCTTGTGTGGGGCTGTTTGTGATGTCTTATAGCCGAGCATTTTTTGATTTTGGCAAAGCTAAATGTTAGTTTGCACTGTTTAAATTGTCTAGGTTCACTCTGTAAATCAAGCGATGCACACATAGACTTATTATCTGCCAGATTAAATGACAGTAGGACATCTCTGGAATATTTGCGACCAAACTCGTCACCCATAGGAAAAGGGGCAGGGGTTATGACCCTTAGCCTGACCTGAGCGCGGACGGGCACAGACTGGTTTGCCTAAGTTGGGCATTCGGCGCGTCCGCTCAGGCATTTCCTTAATAGGTGTATGCGGTGGGAAACAACCCCCCCCCCCCCCCCCTCGGAAATGCGTACTATGGGGTCGATTAGGATCGCGGACGGACTTGCGTCCGTCCGCGACCCAGAGCAGGAGGGAACCTTCGCATGGCATGCAGAGTTCCCTCCTGTGCAATTAGGATGTGACCGCCACCCTGGCGGTCACATCCTCTATTTTTAACATTGCTGAAGCTGCACCCGCGTCAATGTTAAAAATGCACGCATTGCATTTGCATGCAGAAAGAGGTAGGCACCGCGCGGTGCCTGCTGCTTTCTGCATGCAAATGCAGGGGGGTACCATAGGTACCCCCTATGTGCACCCCCACCCCCCTTCACCTAGGGGGCCCGCAACGGGCCCCCGAGGTGAAGTTCCGTATGCTTTTCCACGGCGGAAAACCCGCAGCGGAAAAGCATAACTCACTGCCCATCCTAATATGGTGAACGGTGTCTGGAAGACACCGTCACCATATTAGAGCTTTTCCGCCGCGGTTGTAATCCAACCGCGGCGGAAAAGCTGCGGACGGAAACCAGGACCCACCAGCCATCCTAATGTGGCGGTGGGTCTTTGGTCAGTCCGCTGCGGTTTTTCCGCATCCTCGGTGCCGGCGGTGGCTTCCGCCGGCCCTGAGGATGCGGAAAAACCGCAATCGTAATGACCCTTTTAATGCGGTGGGTGACAGAAAAGGCAAGTTTGGTCTAACACGCCCTCTATTCACTCGCCACCACCCGTGGCGGAACGAGGCTCAGATCGGGAATACCGAGCACAGGCAAATGTGCAAATAAGCAATTTTAAAAACAGCAATTTAAACAACAAATCCTAGCGGCAGACTAAAAACAAATGGCACTCAGAATCTAGGAGCCTGACGCCTTGCAGCATTTCAAAACATTTTAAAAGTGAGGCAACTTCACCTCCAGTACACTCTACTAGAGACCTACTGGTAAATCAAATATGCCAATCAGGGAGAAACAATTACAATACCAATTTACACAGGGAGCACTTGCACTTTGACACTGATCAGTAGTGGCAAAGTGCCCAAAGCATCTAAGCCAGCAAAAACGAAATCCAGCACAGCATCAAGAACACATGTGGTAGAGGCAAAAAGTCAGGGAAAACCATGCCAAGGATGCCAGGACTAACATATACTGTGCAAACAAATTCAAATTTCCAGATGAAAAACCTTTTAAGAAAAATATAACAGTTTCTTTCAGAATGTCAGTTTTCCTTTTTAGGAAGTTCGCAGTCCCAAAATATCAGTTTGCCATCTTTATCAAGTACTCGTATGTACATTGTGTCAATGTTGTCCACATAATGACCAGGAAGTCCACAATATGTCAGTAATAGCCAATAATATGCGTGGTACGGCCACCATTATGTCGGTGCTGGTGAGCTACCAGTAGCTGTAGGGTTTCTCAATGGAGACCTCTGGTCTACACCATTGAGCTGTTTACTGTATGGTCATTTTTAATATCCAACAAAAATGGACACTAACACACACTGGATGTACTCCTCGAAAAAATATCATGTGCTGCATCATCCGCATTCTTGATGCAAAAACATGGAGTTAAGGAGATTAATTAATGTTCATCAAATAGTAAGCCTGTGTGCCCTACGACGGAGTATTAAAGCCAAGGAATCCTGGTTTCAGGGATCCATATGGTGCGAGGCCAGAGAGACCTATAAGTCAGAGGGTGGAAGGATTCACCACTTGTTCCCTTGCATCAGGCTCAGACTCCACCATCACTCTGTGTTCAGCACAGCACGTCCTCTGTATTCCACAAGGTCTATTAGGCATTGCAGTAGGCTTCTCCCTCTGCTGCTGCTGCGCAGATGTGCTCAATGGGTTGCCCAGATATTCAAGATTCCAAGGCTGACATAGTATTCTACACAGGCAGTAGGCCTGTCCCACCACTCCCTTTCTCTTCTCTGTGGGCAGACCCCACAAGCTAAGTTTGGAGGGAGGTAACACAGAGCCCAGCTCACTGCAGGGCAGGTCAGTAAAGATTGAAGATGTACTAAGAATTTGGTTGTTCTACATGAATGGACTATCTATTTGAGAAAGAGATCTTCTCCCATTTTATACTATTAATGTGTTGGACTACTCCAACACCTCCCTCTGGTACAGTTAAATGTCCAAGAATCAGCGTTTCTCTTTTGTGCTCAATTTTTATTGTTTACTATCTTTAACTTTTCCTATCAACCAGGACCTATGTCATATCCTCTTATCTTTGGGAATAAGACTGTTGCTGCTATTCATGAATTAAATGTCCTGACGCAATGTAAAAGAGGCCTGGATGGGCACAATTATTTTGTGTGAAGCTTAAGGATATTCGGACAGCTTTATTGTGATTAATTAAGACAAGCTGGATAACTTATGAACACTTCAAAATAAAATGAACTTAAAGTTGAAAAGTTTGTAACACATTTTTCTGAAGCAGTGCGAATGGGTTTGCGACATATTGAGTAATTTATGTTCATTCGTTTTATTTCAGGCACTATTTAATTTATGCTGGTGTCCTTTTTAATTATATTGAGTATATACTGTATTTTACTGTAACTGTGTCATATAAAGTGAATTTTCTGTTCTTTATATGATTTTTAACTTGTTGATTAAAACTATGATCTCTTTCTACTAAGGTTTATTGTATTGTTTGTCCCTTTCCCTAGCTCTTATTGGTCCAATCACCTGTTTTCTGGTTTTAGACTGCCTAGGAAGTTTCTGTACACATATCTGATTTACCCTGCCCTAGGAGTTCTTTGTGATCACTGCCCAGGGGGTCCTTGTTTCTCTGCATTGGGTTTGCGACATAGTCATGCTGCATTTTTTTGATTATATTACAATCTGTGCAACGAGGTGAGGCACGGTCCCAGACTGCACGCTAAATAAGGAACAACATGATAAACGGGAAGAAATAATGTCAAACAGGTGTGCAACGGCTACCTTCATATGCATATCCTCTTATCTGTCATTTTTCTGGTGGATACTTGTATCAACAGATTCCTCACCTCTTGAACCTTCCTTGATTCCAAACTGGATACTGAAACTTGAGATAGCTCTCTGTGGCCGTCTTGGCCAAATAAGACGCCACCCCAGCAAGCAAGCTGACATCCTTTCCCTCAATGCCGTCAGAGGCAACTCCGCAGAAGATTTGTATTTGCAGTGACAAGGATTGGTGTTTAGGTGCCCTGTCAGCAACTAGTTTTGTTAAGCATTCTGTTTGGCCTTCCCTCATCTTCATCTTTCTCTGGAAAGCATCTGGATGCCTTTGAGGAACCATGGTTAGCTCACAAAGGGATTCTGAGATGATGGCTCTGCGGTTGGGATTGCCTTTGTGTTTTAAAATTTTTTTTTTTTTAAAACCTTTATTTATGAAATGCACATTACACAGCGTCTGTCTACAACCCCTCAGGGCCGGCCGCTATGACACATATCGAAAGAATAAAGCAAGACAGTACACTGTTAGACGATCACTGAACGCACATTATAGTGTGGAGTATAAAACCGTACTGAAAGGATATTAAAGGTTTAATTTTATAATTTTGTCAAAGAAAAACAACACACAAACACATGGTATCATACTGGCAAGGGTCATAAGGGGGGGGGAAGGGGAGAAGGAGTAAATATATAGAAAGGAACGAATCTGGCAAGGGGGGGAGATCATGAAGGAAGAAAGGATACAGATGATATGGAAAACAGAAAACGGAACGCCAATCACGGGGAAGAGGGGACAGGAACCTCATAATCAAGTGGAGGGGAACAAATATCGCCACGGTATGAATTCCACTGTGCCCAAACCCTGGACCATTTCCTGGGACGACCCCGTGCCTCATACAGTCTTTTCTCGAAACATGTACCAGTCCATGTTATCCTTCCAGGCACTAAGTCGTGGTGGTCTGGCGGAGCCCCAGAGCTGAGCTATGTCCCTCTTAGCAACCATGTTGCCCAGAGTGACCCAGAACTTCTGAGCAGCAGTACAATCCGTGGGCTCCCACACATTGAGCAAGCAACGCCGTGCCTTAGGAAGAAGGGGGACTCCAGTGACACGTCCCATTTCATCGTGCACCCTGGACCAGAAGGACGAGACAATCGGACATTCCCACAGAACATGGAGAAAAGTACCATCCATACCACACCCACGCCTACACCGTCCATCCATCACAAGCCCCATTCGCACCAGTCGCATACCAGTCACATACACACGGTGGAGGATCTTTAGCTGGACAAAACGAAGCCGAGCCGGAATAGCCACCTCCTTGGGGGAGGAAACAGCCGACTGCCAGTCCTCATCGTCTAGTTCAAGCCCATCAGCTGTCCAGGAAGCACGAAGTTTCCCCAGCTGGTCAGCCCTGTTAATGAGGTTCTTATATATTAAGGAAATCGTATTATCGGGGACGTGACCATCTAGGATACGATCCTCCAGGGGAGAGGATTGTGGAATATCAGTCCCGGGGGGAAAGGCGGAGGACAAGGCGTGTCGAACCTGCATATACCGAAAGTGCTCCCTATCATCAAGCTGGTATTCCAGTTTCAGGGCTTCAAAGGACTTCACGGCGCCCCTGGCCCAAAGATCCTCCACCTTACTGATCCCGATCATGTCCCACCTGTCAAACCCTTTCGTCTGCCAAAGGTTGCCCAATCGATCAGAGTCATACAATGGGGTCATACGCGTCAGCTTGCCACTCCAGCCCGTAGCCACAGTTGCATCCCTCCAGGCCCGCACTGCACACTTCGTAGGACCCGTAAGGAGACGGAATGGCAACTTCGAGTACAAAGCCCTATTAAAGTTGCCACCGGGCAGTAAAAATTTGTCCAGGGCAAAGGCAGGAGCGGGTTCTGATGAGTACGTCACGTGATTAATGGCGCTCAGGTGCGAGGCCCAGTAATAACGTCTGATATCTGGCAAAGCAATACCGCCGTCGTACCAGGGAAGGGTGAGCTTAGACAGCACAATACGGGCACGACCATCCCAGATCAATTGCCGCTTCAAACTTTCGATCTCGCGAAAGTAGCGAGCAGGGACCGGGTCGAAGAAATTCTGCAACGCATAAAGAAATCGGGGGAGCGACATCATTATAAAAAGGGCCGCTCGGCCCAACGGAGACAAGGGCAAGTCACGCCATCGCCTCACGTCTTGTTTGAGACGTCGGAGCGGAGCATACAAATTCCGTTCATAACGCACCGCGGAAACCGTAGAGACATATATCCCCAAATACTTAAAACCGTCACCCGCCACCAAAATTGGAAACCTACGAGGCAATGGCGGCAGAACCCCGGCTATGACATAAATACAGGATTTGGTCCAATTGATGACCAATCCAGAGTTCTTACCGAAGGATGTAAGAACGTCGAAGAGCACGTTCAAGGACTTTTGAGGGGAAGTAAGGTAAAGAAGGATGTCGTCGGCATACAGTGAGACGCGATCCTCTAGATCTGGCGCCCACCGGATCCCTTTAATCGAGGGTTCCCACAGGAGCCACGCCGCAAGGGGTTCAAGTGCTAATGCAAAGAGAAGCGGGGAAAGCGGACATCCCTGGCGGGTGCCGCGGCCCAACGGGAAGTGGTCAGAACTTCTGCCATTTACCACGACCTGAGCTAGCGGCTGTTCATAGAGAAGCCTGACCCACGCAATAAAGTTAGGGCCAAAGCCAAACTTGGAGAGGGCCGCCCAAAGATAAGGCCATTCAATGGTGTCAAAAGCCATCGTGGCGTCTAGGGAGGTCACCACCGCAGGCTCCGCGAGCGTTGCAGCTCTCGCGAGAACACCATGAAGCCTACGCAGGTTAAGGGCCGTGTTCCTATGCGGTATGAAGCCGGATTGATCCGGATGGATCAGGTCACAAATCACCGTCAACAGCCGATTGGTCAGGACCTTGGCTAGGATTTTAGGTTCTGCATTGAGCAGAGAAATGGGGCGGTAGGAGGTACAGCGATCACGAGGCTTGCCATCCTTATAAATGACCACTATAGTAGCCAGGCGCTGTTCAAGCGGAAGGACTCCTGCCTCGAACGCGTCTAGAAACATGGTGCGCAGATGGGCAGCCATCTTGTCTGGACGAAGTTTGTAAAGCTCGATGGGTAAACCGTTGGGTCCCATCGCCTTTCCCGATCGCAGAGATCGGATAGCAGGGGAAATCTCATCCACCGTAAAGGGAGCCTCCAGAGCCAGGCCCTCTTCCTCCGAGACACAAGGAAGAGCTATATCACGCAACAGCAAACGGGAATCAGCCTCATCACGGTCACTCACCGGGGTATAAACCTTCCGAAAATGATCAACAAAACAGTCAACAATCGCACCGGGGTCAGACACACTTTCACCAGACTCGCGAACAATAACGAGCACAACGCGATTCGCTCTTTTAGCCTTATCCAGCCACGCCAGGAGTTTGCTAGCCTGGTCACCCACGTCATATAGCCGGCCCAATTGATTCTCTCGCATCAACTTAGCAGCATCGGTAACACAAGCCCTGTAGTCCGCCTGTTTCAGCTCCAAAGTATGTAATAGCGCAGGCGTGTCATCCCCACCCAGTTCACTTTCAAGCGCTGTAATTTCAGTTTCAAGGGCCAGAACGGCCTCCCTCTTAGCCTTCCGTTCAGCAGCAATAAGAGACAGTGCGGATCCCCGAATGACCGTTTTAAAGGCCTCCCAGAGAACCGTAGGGGAAGTCACCGAACCCACATTTTCATCAAAGTAACAGTCAATAGCCTTCACCAATTCTGAGCGGAGCCGGGGGTTCCGAAAGTGCCAGGGGGAACAAGGGGAACTCTGTTACCAAAAAGACCACCCACAGATATCTTAAGCAGCAAGGGGGAATGGTCCGAGATGCCCCGGGGAAGATGACGAACCTCCCGTACCAAGGATAGGGTGGAAGCCAGCATAAAGAAATAGTCTATCCGAGAGAGGCTGCCGTGCGCACCAGAGTGGAAGGTGTACGGTGTCTGGGTAGGGTGTAGCGAACACCAAACATCCACAAGACCAAAAGTTTCAGCCATATCAATGAGCCACATCTGGGACTGAGGCAGAACTCTAGGGGGCAGTTGATCACATTCGCCAGACATCACGGAGTTAAAGTCTCCGCCCATGATCAGCAGACCATCAGGGAGACCAAGAAGAGTCTTGCCAAGATCGGCGTATGTGGTAGCCTGCAGCCACGGGGGAATATACACAACCACTAACACAATAGGCTTTCCCTCCCATCTCCCGGAGACAGCAGCATACTGTGAGAAGTTGGCCCGATATGCAGCGTTCGCTATTCTAGCGACCGCTATGTATCGTTCCAAACGACCCTTATGGTGTTTGGTTGTAAGTCAACCTATAGACCAGCTATCCTAGTAGCGTGGATACGAGCAGTCTAAGGCTAAAGACTCGAGAGGGCGTGTTAAGCCAGCTGTTATACCATCACATACCCCTTGAACACCAAGTGAAAGGACACCACACAAGTGTTATGAAAATAAACAGTGTATTTATTAAGAATCACAACAGCCCTGCACTCTTTATGAGGACAGGGTACTAAGCACAAACCAAATCTCTTAGGAAAATACTTCAAGTGCACAATTAAAACAAGTGTCCGGAGACACGGAAAGTTTAGTGGTCTCGGGCGGACCCGATAAGGCAAGTCGGAAGCGAGGGACTCAGGACCCTAGAGTAAGGAGGCTATGCAGGCACCGAAATGCCGAAGTTACCTAGCCACGAGGGCTGCGGCTGCACAAGTCTTACAGGCGTCGGGGGTCTTCGCTGACGAGCCAGGAGCCGGAAGAAAAGGAGTTGCTGGCCGGCGACCAGTGATGAATAGTTCGTAGAGATCCAAGCCTGGATCAGAGATCGTTGATACCTGAAAGCAGAGGGGACCAAGTTCGTACTACTAGCCAGTAGTCAGAGGGTACCAGGAGGGCACCGGTTGGCCGTCACCTCGACCAGGTGAGTGGGCGACGCTAGGCTCTGCAGTCTCACGGACCAGGAGGCGTTGTCGGCGACCAGGATGGAGGTACGAGCTGTCCCACGAAGGATGATGCTGTCGGCGTCGCTGGGCCCAGGATTGGGGCAACAAGCCTTGGCAGATCTCAGGGCCACGTGGTAGGCCTAAGATGGCGTCTTGAATGGACCAGGAGGGTCCGGGGTGCTCCTCTCGGAAAAGGGAGCAAGGGCCGATCTGGAGCAACCAGACCAGCAGAGTTGTTTGTCGGTCGTCGTCAAGGAAGGGCACAAGCCAGCGGCTAGTGACCAGACAACGTGCTGAGCAGCGAGCAGAAGGGCCCCACGCAGATCGTGGAGATGCTGGGAGACTGCACTTCGGTGCTGGAGCGGCTCAGGGTCGGGGCTTCTCGGACCCCAGAGCACTCACCAGAGAATTGCTTCGATGGTCGTGCTTGGTTAAGAGCGTGAAGGTTCTGATAATGGCCGGTCCCTCGGTCTCGTCGCACCCACAGATCACAGCTGAGCTGATGATGTGGGTAGAGGTCAGAGGTGCCAGGGAAGCCGGTTCTCGTCGAGCTGGGCCGTCGGATTCCTTGAGGAAGGACTTACAGCAAACCGCAGAGTTCTTAGATGGTGCCCGCTGATGCAGGGTGACTACTCCTTAGTCACAAGGGAGAAATCTTGAGAAGAGTCTCGAATGTCCTTTCGTAGAAAGTAGTTCTTGATTCAAAGATGATCTAATTTGGAAGGGTCCCCGCTCCGGCCTTTATTCTAAAGAAAGGGGTGGGTACATGACTAGGTCCTGCCCTAAGGGTGGGACCAGGAAGGGGGGTAGTTACACCCCTCTCCCCTGCCGGACTTTCCCCAGGCCAGGGCTGGCGCCCCTGGAACTGGTTCTGACCGGCAGATGCGTAGTGAGCACCGGGGTGCCACTCCGCAGTCACCTTCTCGCAAAAGCCCTACCTACCCAGAATACACAAACCCTGTCTGGGACGGTGCGAACACCGCCCTCGACAGGAAACCCTTTGTCCAAGCTCTCCTCGCTGGAAGGACTCCCAGCAGCAGGAGGTCAGACTCGTGTCTGTGGTGGCAGCATCCATTTTGTGGAGCTGAGGCTTTAGTTAACTTTAACCGGGGTTCACAGTTACGTACATGTCGTGTCCCTCTAGAAGGGCGGAATGCTAACCTCGTCGCCAGAATTGGTGAGAGGGCAGCATCCCGATTCGTATGACACCTTACTCGACATGCCTGGATAACGCGACACCGAAGTTACCGATGTGGTACGCGTTATCATGGAACAGCCATTGGGTCTTGATTCCGCAAGCTGCAACCGGGCTCGGCTCGGGCCAGAACCTAGTTCACACGAGCCCACGCACTCTGCCTTCAGGATTGTCAAGGCCTGCCATAGGAGTGACTGATAGGAGCTCGGGTGTCCATTGTATGGTTAGATATAGAGCTACTATACCTAAAGCAAAGGGTGATTACACGACTTTGCCCCAGCTGTCATGCAGCCAGTTGTGTCAAATTTAGGAGGCCAGCCAGGGGTGGCATAATACATGCTGCAGCCCCTGGCGGCCCTGGGTACACCTATGCCCTGCGTTACGGGGTCTGATAAGGTGGCCCAGTACCAATTGGTAAATGCACCTAGGGTACATATCGTAATTTAGAAAGAGAACAGCCAGGCTGTGGGTCTGATTGGCAGGCCCACAGCCAGAGAAAGTCGTAAACCAGTGAAACAAAAGCAAAAAATCTGGGTGATCATAGGATTGCAGACCCTACTCTCCTACACATACCGTCCCCGATCATCCAGGACAACATGATCAATCTCAAGGGCTAGGGAGGATTTAACCATAATGCCCACTCCCCGGGACCCGGAGGTGAAACCAGAGTGGGCGGCCAATCGGTAGCCCCGGCGGTCAAGAGCTTTACAGGCATTACCGATCAAGTGGGTTTCTTGAAGGAACACGACATCAGGGGCATGGCGCCTTATAAATTGCAACACAATGCCACGTTTAATCCTGTCACCCAAACCGTTGACGTTCCAAGAAAGAACCTGCATCTCACCCCCCCCCCCCATCCCAGGAAAAACGACCCAACCCAACCCCCTCCCATAACCACAGATCCAGAATACTTGCAATCAGTAATATACCATGAAAAAAGGAAAACAGAAAACATAGAACACAACCAAGTCCCCAGAAACCACCCCCCAACCAAGAATCCGTTACAACGCCCCCCAACCCTGCACCCCTGCTGACTAGAAAGCCACCCCAAACTGCAGTGTGCCTGTTGCCCCATCTGATCTACACAAAGAACGCCCCGAGGAGGAAGGGAGAAACCACCCGTACCCGCACCACCACGGGCACAACCATAAAGCATACAATATAGGTTACTCTGTAAAGTTCATAGTCTCAAACCGGACCACTGGGGGCCCACGTTAACCCTGGGCCGTCGCACCACCTTCTGCGCCGCCGGGTCCTCCACTCTCGGTGTCATCTGTCGGCAATGAGTCCAACCAGTCACTAGCACGATCAGGCTGTTCGAAGAAATAGGCTCGGTCTCTGAACTCAATCCGCAAGCGAGCAGGAAACAGCATTGCGTACTTCAGTCCCAGATCCCTTAGACGACGCTTCACTCCAAGGAAGCTAGAACGTTGTTGTTGCACTTGGGGAGTGAAATCAGGATAGATCGAGACAGAGTTATTATCGTACTTCAACGGGCCGTGTTTACGAGCGGCCTGCAGGATAGCGTCTCTGTCCCGAAAATGAAACAGTCCGAGGTGAAGCCTCGGAGGGCCCCCCCGGCTTCACCTGACCACCTGGGAAGCGATAGGCACGCTCAACCGCAAAAAACTTGCTGAGACCTGCGGGAGCGGGTTTAGCGACAATGAATTCCTCGACCAGTAAATCGATCGAGGCAGCACCGTTATCTTCCGGCACTCCGATCAAGCGTATGTTGTTCCGCCTGGCCCTATTATCGTAGTCTTCCATGCGTTTGAGCAAAAGGTCGTGCGAGGAACGCAAATTTCCTATCTCGGATTGTGCCTCCGCCATGTCCGTCACCAAACTCGATGCCTTTAAGTCCAATGCTTTGACCCTCTCGTTCGTCTTGGCCAAATCGGCTCGAATAAGAGTAACATCCACCGCCACCGTGTCTATCTTGGACACGATGGCCTCGTATTGTTGACTCATATCGGCCTTGAGGCCTGAAATGGCGGCCAACAGGTCCTGAAGGGACACTTCTGAGGAAGACGACATGTCAGTCTTCGGGTCTTCCAAGCCACGACTGGCAGCGCCGGGGGAACCTCTCGGTTGAGTATAGCGCTCGATCATGTTGGACTGGATCGACCCCCCGCGAGTAGTGGTCTTCCTGCGTTTCTCCGCCTCAGGTTTCGTCGCCATGTTGTATTCAGCGCCAGTCGGGGAAACCCAGGTGCAGTGGAATGGTGACGAGTCTCGAACCCCAAAAGTCCAGTTTCACGAGAGAATGCCACGGGCCACCTTGCCACCACCAAGAAAGAAAGCGTTTGCAGTGAGAGCAGCAGACCAGGATAGAGTAGCAGGTCCCAAGGAGTCAGAGACGAGAGGTCTGGAAACCGAAAGTGAAAGTGGCACACCACCGGTGGGGCAGATGCCAGGCAGCCGTTGTTGTTGTTGCATTACAGCTCGGCCATATTAGGCAGTAGAGACCCCGGTCGCGTCGGGGGTTAGGCCAGAAAGTTAGAGACGGTGTAGAAATGGTCCCCGAGGTCCCATTTCGACCAAAAAAGGACTGATGGCATCAGTGAGAGTAGCTCTTCAAAAGCCCGTCGAAGTGACCAGGATATCTGCAGGATAGATCAAGAAGGGCGGCGCGGGTCTCAGGAGCTCTCTGCTCACGCGACCATCTTGGATGCCCGTGTAGCTCCTCCTTCGGGGATTGCCTTTGTTGATAATTTTATTTCTGCCCATTTGAGGGACGATCCCTCCAGCCTGCACCACTCCCACCTGAGGGGCAGACCCCATTGACAACCTGCTCCGTTACTTTGGGGTCATCCTGTGACTCTGCTCCTGCCCAAGTACGTAAATGCCCGGCCCTAGAGACAGGAAGGCTATTTCTGCTTATTCTTCATTGTCTTTGAAAGGGTTCTACTTGTATTTTCATTCTATCAGTGGGAGTTTACTTAGTTCAAGTTCAACTTTGGTTTTTTGACCCTCCCTTCAGAGGACACCCTCTCCATCTGTTCTGCTGTAAGGTGGCTGCAGCTTTGGAATAGCCCCTCCCCGGCCTGGCTGGCGCCTATATAGGTACCCCAACTTCATGACCGACGCTACTGATGCGGAAGACATCACACAGAGCCGAATGCAGCCACCCAACGCCGCCTGCAATGGGTATTGCTCTGCAAAAGTTTCTGGATCCACCTGACGCCTGGTTAATTTAAAGGTAAGAATCTGCTGCTAGATAGTCTCTACCAGATAATACGTTACCGAAAGTAAGTGACTTGTCCTTTCTGCGTCTAAAGTTGTGTAAATAAAGACAGGCACAAACATCTGTACCATGTAATGTCTTAATGGCTTGACCAGTAAAGGACCTGGAGTTGGAATCAATGATCGCCTTCTGGCACGGGATAGCTATTTCAAGTTTCTAGATCCGTTCTGGAGCCTTGGAGGATTCATGAAGTTATGAATCTGCAGGTAATTCGAGTAACCACCAAAAATAATGTTTCCATAGATGAGTAACATTTTCTTCTTTCCCTTCTGAAGATGGAGGCTACTTGGTGTTGCAGGCAGCTACCTACTGGCCCAGAAAGATTCACTCATACTTCTTGTTCTTTTACGTGCCTGGTGGCAGGCTCAGCGACCATACTGATTCTGGAAACAAGGCCTGGTCTGGTCTGCCACTCATCTTTGAAAGGGGTAGAGAGTGTACATTTAACATTCTCAGTTGTCTCTCGGGTCATTAAAGGGGCTTTATGACTGAATGATAGATTAGTGACAGGTCAGTATTTTTGATACTTTTAGTATGATAGACGTGGTAGCTTTAGTAACTGTACATTTGTTTCTTGTTGATGTTGCAAGGAACACAACCTGGATTTGTAGCTGTATTTGTTCCCCGCAGAGTGGAGGGTTTTATAGTGCAGAGGATGCAGACTCTTATCCCACATCCGAATCCACTGAAAAGGAGGAGGGGGCATTCTGTGTATGGACTGCAGCAGAAATTCGGAATCTACTACCAGACGTTGTCCCAGAAGCCATAGGAAAAACAATGGCTGATATCCTGATGTATTACTATGGAGTGAAAGAGGAAGGGAACCTCAGCCAAGCCCAGGTAAGACTGGGCATTGTGACAGAACTAACTCGTGCACCTCACTTCTCAGACAAGACATATGCTCACTCACATCCGGGTTGTGAGCTGGGAGTTGATAGAGCTATTTATTTACCTGTGATTTCTTTTCTTGCTTTTTAGGACCCTCGTGGAGAACTAGTGGGAAAGAATGTGTTGATTCAAAGATACTCACTAGAGTTGACTGCGGCCAGATTTCATTTGGACTTGGGTCACCTAAAGACCATATTGAGCAGTTGCCGGGAAAAGCTTTTTGAGGCTCGCAGGAGTCGACCAAAACCTGATCTGGATACCAAGATGGTCGCTTCGTGGATTGGTAAGAAACTACCGTTCCTGTGGTCAGTACCATTGAGAATCTCTGCAGGCATGCGTCTGTCAGTACCTCTTAATAACAAGTATGCATGGCTTATAACTGTAGTGATTGCCCCGATATGTGAAGGAGTGTATATTGAAATCCAGAGGATTGGTTTCAAGTGTCTTTTTATAGTCAAGTAAGAATGGCGGCAAGGTTGTAGTTGAAACTGTTGGTTTAATATGTGTAGAGAATACCTGGTGTTTAATCTGCGGAGCTTTATGCGAAGCGCGCCCTTGTATGCCAACAGTGGTGTAATAAGGATGTTCAGTAAGTTTATCTAGTGATGGACTCCGTATGATTCACCACTGGATCTAGTTTGCTTTGGTCAGATGTTGCATGAAGTGATTTCCATATTTGTCATTCACGTGGCAATGTTTTGGATTCATTCTGTGCCAATAGCAGAGTTGTAGCTGTGACAAATACCGAGCCTGTCAGTGGTGGCGCTTCATTTCAAGTGTACCATTTAGTAGAACATATCACTCAACCATGTACTATTGGTGTATACTATGCAATTAAATGAATCCCCGGATGCCACAGGTAGAACGTTATGTAAGGTAAAACTGTTGTGCCATGAATGGGAACTGTACGTGAGGTGAATATCTGGTGAGCCATTGGCAGAGCGGTATGGGAGGTGATTTACTAAGATTTCCTTTGTACGTTAAAGATGAATCGCCGCTGTCCCGTTGATTGAACCGTGCGCGAGGTGACTACCTTCGGTGCTATTGGTGGAACAGTCTTGGAGGTGAATCCAAGCAGGAGAGTAGGTTAATTACCTCATGGATAAATCCAGTTTGTTATCTGTGAAAATGATTCTGTTTGTGACACGTGGCAGGTATTGACGGCTACCCGTCTGAACTCATCTGACAGTGACCTTGAATCAAATGTGATGCGATGTGGAACTGCCAGCATTGCAGTGATCCTTGTGTGGTCATTTTCCAGGTCACTGGAAGTTTATGCTGTCAAAGTAAATACGAAAGGTAATGGCACGACATTTCTATCTTATAACACCCTAGAAAGAAATCAAATAAAATAGTCTGCAGAGAAAAAGCACTCGAGACTGCTGTCCTCAAAGAGACCGGTGGTACAAAAATCATTTTGGAGCAGGCACGTCACAAGCTAGACTTGCCATTTGTCTACAGTCACAAGCTAGACTTGGCGTTTGCCTACAGGCCGATAGTTAATTGCATACTTCTCTCGCTCGTCCATCTAAACTCTCGCGGTCCATTTACCATTGTGTTTCTCTCTATCTTTCCGTATGCCGGGCCCCGGGGAAAGCAGAGTCGCAGACTAGTCTTTCCCCGGGGTCTTTCGCGCAGGGGATAGTCCAGGCAGGGGAAGGGGAGGAGTTAGGGGGTGGGTACTTAAGCGCGGGGGAGGAAGGGATCTTCCTCTTTTCTGCGCCTGGCACCATCGGGAGGGAGCTCGAAAGGCCGCCCACCCACCCGGCAACTGGAGGTGGTTCTTGGGCCGGTCTGTTGCGTTGCCAGTTTAGGCCAGAGCTGCGGTAGGCAGGTTTCGAAGGGACAGGGGGTCAAGAGCGGGCATACCCATCCCTTGGGGGGGGACTTGGCACAGGACGGACCGAAGTTTGATTGGAAGTTTGCAATGACTGGGGGCTGGAAGACGGTGATTGACGGACAAGAGAAGGGTGTTTGGAGCCGCTAGGGCTTAGTGATGACGTGGATGAATGAAACGAATGGGGGGGAAGTGTGAATGGGGGTTTGCTGTTACTGTTATTGTTGATTTATTGTTATGCGCAGTTCTGGTCTAATAAAATGGCCTTTTACGCTGACACTGCGTGGTCTGTTTATTGCGCGATTCATTATAGGGCTATCTTTCCCTCAACTCCCATTGTTTCATTCAACTTCCCTTTTTGTCTCTTATCAGGTCTCATGATTTCGGGGTTTGCAAGAAGTGGGGCGATTTTCGGCAAGAAGGACTATGTTAAGCAAGCAGAGAATGCTGCCACCTTCCTCCAAGAGCACATGTTCGATGCAGACTCCGGGAAACTGCTAAGGACCTGCTACCTGGGAAAGCAAAACAATGTGGAGCAGATGTGAGTTAAAACGGAAATTAATATATGCTCGGTGTATTATGTGCTAGTCCACAGGACTCATTTCTCATCCGTAGAATGTATTTCTTCCGACTGCCAGTGTTGCTAGATTTTCCCGAGCCCAAAGCTGTCCAAGTACAAGCCCAAAATCAGCCCAAACAGCAGGCCAGTATCAGCCCAAAAACCAGGCCAAAGTTTCAACTCTCAAATTATTATGCAAAAATAGTCTTCAGAACATTTTAAGGGATATTTTCAAAATTTGATTCAACATACCTATTGTAGGAGGAGATTTGGGCGCATGTGCGGTTTTTCAAGCATGCCTCAATTCAATTAATAACTACTCATTTTCATTAGCAGTCCCAACTGTGACCTATCTTGCACTTTCGTCACAACAGATCGAAATCTGAACCTGACATTAATGAATTAAATTCTACAAGAGCCAGGGGTCTGCCTTACTGAAGTCTGAGAAAATAAACCTCAATGTATTTCAGCAGTGTGGCTTCAATAACTTATAATAATCAGGGGGAGAATGGATCACTTGTCCTGTGAAATCAGGGTATTTGTCGGATTAGAACCATATAAAAAACCGTCATAAAACGTACACAGGCCAGTGGCGGTATATCTCCGCCTGGGTGTAACATTACAGCATCATCATAGTGTTCTTAGATAGTTTGTATGCTGGCCTCCGCCTGGAGGTAGACCAACTGATTTTCAGTAGTGTCCAGAAATATAAGAACAGTTAAAATGTGCAAGTGCTCAGGTGCTGTGAATTAAAATTCTCTACATCACTATGTTGCGCGGAAATGTTATTCTGAGGAAGGTGATGTGAGAAAATAAAAACAAAACAGGTGCGTTGGTAGACCCAGTTAGCAGTCTACCGCACTAAGGGTCGACATGTTTCAGCCTTCTTGTAAATTCTAAAGGCTTTCTTCAGGACCAAAGTGCTTAGGAAGCTTGTTGTAACTCCTAATCATAGTGGTTAATTTAACACCAGCATTGTGAATTCAGATCTGTAGTATCTGGAAGTATAAGAAAGAAAGATATAAGTAGTATCATAGTTCTTAGATATGTACCCTATATGTCTGAGGCAATATTTTTTAGTATCACCGATATATTAATAATGCTGTTGCGTTTTAAAATGCAGATTAATCGAGATAAAAATCTTAATGCACCTTGTTAGTCTCCTTTAGGAAGGCGTACGAGGTAGCACAGCAGTTTTAAAATTGGCGCATATGGCAGGTAGTATATTAGTAAGTGCAAACATGTTTTATTGTGCATTCATGGGTCTAACTAGTATTAAGGCTAGAAGTCACCTTATAGGATAATTATTATTCTGCGTGTGGCATTCGTTTGGATAATCGCCACGGTATACGCCCTTTCGGGGTCAACTCCATTGTTACAAACAACGCTAAAGCCCCGGGGACAATCGTTATAGTGCCAAAGTGAAATCATCACGTTTATCATTCAGAAGTAGAGTGCAAGCAGTTTCTATTTTTAATCATTGAGCCTTCACGCCGTTAACAGAAAGCAAGAAGAATTAACAGTGAGAGTTAGCGTTCATGAATGAACTCGAACAATTACCTTTGTAATGTGTCATTACTTCATTCTTCAGGATTCCGCTGAGCGGTAAAAGGCCTTTCTCTGAAATAGGCAAAGTTAAAGTACCATATCTCTTACCTTAGTCGGAAACTTTAAAAGGATGCAAGTCAAAAGCTTACCAGTACCGACAAATCACTGACTTGTTCTGGCTCTGTGAGGCGTCCCGGTAGATGAGGGGCCGCAGAGAATGAGTATTTACATAGCGGTGGCTGTGGAAATGGTAATAGGACTAATCCACCCATGTTGGTTGGCAGCTTTGGTTGGCATATTGCATTACATGCCTATTTAAAGCAATATGACTGCTTGTATGGTTAAAGATAAAGGCAATTAACTTACTAAAGTGTCACTAGATAATTGTCTGAATGATATTAGTTCATTCATTGATGTATTTTGTGGGGAGTAACTTTGCAAGTCAGTTGAAGCTAACCACATATTGATAAAAGGGGATGTGTTAGTCATCAAAAAAGTACGATGTCAATTTATCAGAAAGTTATATTTGTCTTAGATACAGTCTGTAGTAGTTATGTGTCTTGTACATGATTTTACAGCATGTTGGATACTGTCTGTAGTAGCTATGTGTCTTGGTACATGATTTTACAGTGTGTGCCATGATTTTACTGCGCGTGCCAGGGAATAGTATCGTTCAGTCCCTCGCTGTCTGCCTTCAAGCGATGCACCCAACGTTGTTCCTTCTCAAAAAGGACACGTTCCGCGTTATGGGTCTTGGTGTACAGAGTCTCCAAGACTACCCATTGTAGATCCTCGGCCGAGTGATCTTTTTCAATGTAATGTCTGCTCATCTTGGTAGTCTGTTATAGAGAAGGGGTCAACCCAAAAAGTCAAAGGGACCTGGGTAATTATGCAATATAGAGAATGTGGTCCCTGACCTATAGTGGAATTATTCAAAATAATTATTAAAAAGAGAAACAATCAATGTCAAAAACGATTTGCCGCAAACACAAGTATTTATTCACATAGTGTCTCTTAGCATTTCATTGCTTTTATCTTTTTTGTAAATTGTTATACATATAAATAACATTCAGTGCCCACTGTACAAAAGGAGGGGAAGGGGTGTGCAGTGATCGGATAAGTGCAATAGGAAAAAAGTGACCAGTCAATTGTATATTTCCATTAAACAATAGACAATGGCTTCTCGAAAGAGCACAAGCAGATTGCACTGTACCTCGCATCAACAAAACCACCATGGGAGGTAGATCCTTCTCCTACCTGGCAGCTAAAACCTGGAACTCACTTCCCACTCACCTTCGCCTTACTCAAAACCACCTAGCATTCAGAAAGCAACTTAAAACTTGGATATTCGACAAGTAACTCCCTACCCTCCCTCTAGCGCCTTGAGACCCTATGGGTATGTAGCGCGCTATATAAATCTCTTGACTTGACTTGACATCCAGAGTTCAGTTATCTTCTTCACAACAACATCACATTGAAACTGGTGTTTAAAATCACAATCTAGTCATGTGTTCCGGTATTCTGGTCTACGTTTCGACCCAAGTTGTAGGGAAATTGTCCCTCACACGGTGGGTCTTCTTCAGGACACGAGGGGAGGGGTGGGCATATCCTACAAGGAGAAGTTAATAAAATAATTAAAAATCCCATTAAATGAGGATATTGCACACAGAGGTACATCATAGGAAACTCATACTGTCAGCCAGGGATTTGAAATGACTTATTGGTCCATACATAGGGAGCTTGTATCGGCATATCAATATGCCTCAAAAGAATGGCCTAAAACACATACCGGAGTACAGAGTTCTCATAGAGTCATAGTCAACGTAGTGATGGTCACAGGTCGTCTTGCAAGGACCTAAAATTGCAAAGATTGACAATTCTAAGAGTGGTTTCATCAATAATGAGGGCTACATTGTCCGCCCGTGGGAAGGTGTTTTGTTATACCTTGTGTTGTAGAAGTGAGTAATTGCAGGTTATCCATCCTGTAGAAAAAAGGCGGGAGTATATTAAAGGGACACTAGTGTTGTTAACACTGTACACTCGTCACTACAGTACAGTTCAGATCCTTATTGTTTACCTTACTGATAATCCAGTAGGTCCTCATCCTTTGTGAAAACATGCATGGAAAGATAACAAAGGTGCAAACACCCCTAAGTATATATCTCCAGCTGACAAACACTCTTGACCTCAATAGTCTTGTCAGTATAAACTCAATGGGCTCGCAAGATCAATTACCTTAATACACACTTTTAGCGTGATGGCCAGGGTATGTTTAAATCGGTAACTCTGTCACTACAAAGAAGAAGACAAAAGGAGCCTCTATTACCATCCACAAAATGGGTTCCCACTGTTCACACTAAGGGATTGGAGTGAATAAGGAGCGTCGCTCCTACCTGTATACTTGAGACATGGTCCACATCCGTTATAACTGCCTGCATAAAAAGAATTGCATAGCAGCCATAAGTATGTACCACTCCTTTCCTCAAAATTATTACCATCCCCATATTCAACATGCATCAGCAATTACCTTAAATGCACCAAACGTGCCATAGCCGAGGTCCGCTTAAATCGACGACATCAGCCGCTGTAAAGGTAAATAAAACCTATATTAGCGTCGATGTAAGTGTCCGTATGCCCATCCCGAAAACAAGCTTAACCCAAGCCGGTTGCTTTGAGCAATGATTGACGCCTCACCCACCTCATTGTCGGCGTATAAGGACCACGTCCTTGGCAAACTTCCACCTTCACAACAGATGACCATCACGCATCGGAGATGGGTAAAGCCGGAGAATCTTTCCGCATCACATGATCGCGGTAGACATCAAGAACAGACTACCACCCTGAAACCAAAGTAACTTGCAAATGCTGTAGAAAACAGACTACCGATAGAACATACCGGGTCTGTAGCCTAGCAATTCTTGAATATGTGGGCTTGATATAAATTAATTTTAAATTACCGATCTTTTTGCAAAAAGAGGTATTTTCAAGGACCTCATCATTCTAGAGATGCTACAACGTCATTAGGGTATGTGTATAGACTTCACGAGTCTATAGTCATGCAATCATTAAATAATTGCGTTTGGAGCCTCATGGATTATGGGGGCCTTAAATGCGTGCACAAATATGCGCATACAGTCCCGATCTTAACCTAAACTCGTATTCACAAGTACCACGTCATTGTTAGAACCATTACAGCGTTACTAAAGGTGTTTGAATCGTGTGTGTCTAAATCACAACGTATGTCACCAGATCGTAGTTGTGCCACACAAGCCTTATTTACAAGTGTATTAATGCAGCATTTGGATCAAATACATTTTAGTATACAACAGTGGACTGCGTAACTGCCTCGCAGGGTATTAAATTGGTCCAAAAGGAACATAGTCAAAGTTACTTATGCGTGACCGCGTAACTACCTCACAGGGTGTTATAGCAGCCTCGAATAAATATGGTGGGCGCTTGCCCAATGACTAGCATCATAAAAAATACATGTACCACTTAAATATTCAATTACTGTATTGAATATTCAGACAAATAGGAGCATAGCGGCCTCACATGGATATCCTGGATGCCTGCCCTATACCTAGCACCATATTAAATACATGTAACCATTTCGTACTCAGTTGCTGTGTTGAGTGTTTCAAACAAATGAGAGTAGAAAGGAACATACTAATGACCTGGGGTATATATACATACATTGACTACCAGGACCCTGTCTTTTTGTGTATGGGGATCCTGTGTATTCAGGGAGACCTGTATCTACATAGCTGCCAATTGTATAAAGCTACTGTCCAATTCGTTGAGGCTCTCCTTAATTGAGTTGAACCGTGTGATCCACTTAATTTCTCTCAGGTTTAGAAGTGAGCTGATATTGCCACCTCTCGGGCCTAGATTCACCTTCTCCAAAACGATCCATTTGAGGCATTCTGGTCCATGTCCTATTGCTTTATAATGTTCCACCAACGGAGCACCGGCCGTTTCACATCTGATCCGGCTGCTATGTTGGAGGATCCTGGATTTCACTTTCTGCTGTGTCTGCCCCACATATATCATCTCGCACTGACGAAGGATACAGTAAATGAGGTACATGGTGTTGCAATGTGTATGATCTTTCAAAGAAATTTTGTGAGGTTTGTACAGAAACTCTTTGGATTGGATAGTATTCGCACAGGCTTTACAATTTCCACATCGATGATGTCCAACGATTGGTTGTAGGTTCCACATTGAAGTTAATGACGGTGGTATTGGTGTTTCTAGGTATGAACAGACTACATGTTCACGAATGTTCTTCGCTTTTCTAAACGAATGCATAGGTGGAATATTAATCCCAATGTCATCACTAATCAAGTTACAGTATTTGTTCACCACTTTTTTGATCTCATTACTCTTTGTGGAAAATGTTGTTACACATATCAGGCGGTCACCCTCCAATTCCTCTCTTCTGTTCCCTTGTAACAGGGATTCGCAAGGAATGAACCATGCCCTTTTTCTAGCACGTTTTACCATCCTCTTTGGATATCCGTGATCAACCAGACGTTGGATAAGGTCTTCCGACTCAGTCATATAGTTCTCTTTTTTGGAACAATTCCTCCTTATGCGGAGAAATTGCCAAAGGGCAAATTATCTCGTAATGCCCTCGGGTGATGGCTAGTATGTTGCAGTAAGGAGTTTCTTTCTGCTGGTTTTCTGTAAAGCGTGCACTCCCAGACCATGATGATATCATCTAGGTACCGCATTCATACTATTATCTTAGATCTAAATGGATTCAAGGTATTCAGTACAACGTGTCGTTCATAGGTTGCCATAAAGATAATTGTCCTTTGGTCCAGAGCTATGGTGATCACACTAATCGCTTCCTCTTGTGGAATGCTGGTATGAAGGAAAACAATATCGCTTGTCACCAGAAGTTGGCTTGTCGGGTCAAAGGAAATTGCCTCTAAAATATTAATTGTGTGGGTGGTATCTCGTAGGTAGGTCTCAGTGGCCTCTTTCTGAAACCAATTGCTGAGGCCACTGAGACCTATCTACGAGATACCTTCTGATAACTTCTGGTGACAAGCGATATTGTTTCCCTTTATACCAGCATTCCACAAGAGGAAGCGATTATTGTGATCACCATAGCTCTGGACCAAAGGACAGCTCCAGCCTACGTAACCACTAAATTCATCATACTGTTACTGAAAATCGCCATGATGCGGAACTTTTTTGTCTTCCAAAATGACTTCTATGTACAGACAAAGGGAGTAGCCATGGGGGCGGCCTTTGCCCCCGATCTGGCAATTATCTTTATGACAACCTATGAACGACACTTTGTACTGAATACCTTGAATCCATTTAGATCTAAGATAATAGTATCGATTTAGCACAGATGTGTTGGAATTGGTCATGCCGGACGGTACGCGCTGCCGGAACACGTCGGAGATTCAGGAGACATATGTGCAACACTATACGCAGTTATACACCACACAACAAGTGGGAGAGGTTCGATATGGGGGATTCCTTGATGATCTTGCTTTGTGCTGGCTGTCGGACGATCATAGGGCGTTTCTCGGTAGGCCCCTTGAGGTGGAGGAAATCAGAGGCGCCATCATGTCCTTGAATAATGGAAAAGCTACGGGGTTGGATGGACTCTCTGCCGAGTTTTACAAATGTTATGCGGATATTATGGCCCCTGTACTCAAGGAAGTCTTTGAAGAGTCCCTGGAGGTGGGGTACTACCGGGGTCCATGAGGGAGGTTGCAATCACCTCTTTACTTAAACCTGGCAAGGATCCCCTGGAGGTGGACTCCTACCGGCCCCTGTCGCTACTTAACTGCGATGTCAAAATACTGGCGAAAGTTCTGGCAGCGCGGCTCTCAGAGCTTATGCCCACCATCGTGCTGCCGGACCAGTCCGGTTTTGTGCTGGGACGTGCGACCTCGCATAACCTTTGCACTTTATTCTCTCTGATCCCTACGATAGCTCCAGATCTCCCTGTTGCCGCTGTTTTTTTGGACGCTACGAAAGCGTTTGATTCTGTGGAGTGGAATTACCTTATGGATGTCTTGTGTAGAATGGGTTTCCCCCGGATCTTTATTTCGTGGGTCAAACTGTTGTACACTCAGCCGGTGGCGAGGGTGATTGTGAATGGTGTGCTCTCCGCCCAATTCTCAATAACGAGGGGGACAAGACAGGGCTGTCCTCTTTCCCCCCCCTTCTATTTGCTATCGCCATAGAACCACTAGCCTGGAGAATTCGACAATTGCATAAACACAGCGCGTTTAATTGTTTCCTGCGCCAAATAGGGATTTCCCTATACGCGGATGATGTCACATTGTATGTGAAGGATCCGCAGGCAAATCTTAACGCGCTACTGCGAGAGCTCGTTGCGTTCGGAGGGATATCTGGCATACATATTAATTGGCGTAAATCTCAATTTTTTCCGCTCACTGCAGCGGTTCGCCGATTCGCTCTGGACTACCCCCTGGACTGGTGCGACTCGGATCTCCGCTATTTGAACGTTGTGGTGTCCCTTGACAGGGAGGAAACTCTCAGACTCAATTATGGCGGCGCTATCACCAAATTGGCAGACAATATTACTAGATGGGTGTCTTTACCCCTGTCTATGGCGGGTAGAGCGTCATTAGTGAAAATGGTGATACTACCCCGCTTCCTGTACTTGTTTCAGAATATCCCCTATTACCCGGGTGCGTATTTTTTTAAACGTCTCCGTTCTGAACTGCTTCGACTGCTCTGGGGGGGTAAACAGTCTAGGTTGGCATGGTCTACTTTAATACTGCCGTACGATAAGGGTGGTTTTGACATCCCGGATTTTGAAATATATTATGTGAGCGCTCAAGCGCAATATGCCTATCACTGGATGAGACCCACGCCATTTATGCCTCAGTTGGAGACTGAGCAGTGGATCGCGCATCCCCTCCCGTTGGAGGGTATGGTGTTGGGGAACGTCGGTGATGTGGATACACATCCTACCACGGTGATGTGCACGGTTGACGCCTGGACATGTGTTGCGAAGGCGCTGGACCTCCCATTCCTTTATTCGCCGGCACTGCCTTTGGCTTACCATCCTGCCCTGTCCTTGCTACAGGAAGCGGGATTTCAGCGCATGTGCAAACGACATGGGACACTTACGTGGGGGGATTTATTCCGGGAGGGCACCTTTCGTACCCGTGATCAATTTTTGGTGGGGAGGCGCCTTCTCCATTGGATGTGTTTTATTATGTCCGTCTGAGGCAGGGCCTGCGGACATTGCTACCTGGGTTCCCAAAGGAGCCGGGAGTGGCGTTACCACTTCACGCGATGTTAATATCTGACGGACGTCATTTGGTCTCTAAATTGTACGGCACCATCAGGAAACAACGGGTGGCGCCGGCTAGTCGTGTGCGAGAACATTGGAACCTTGAGCTGGGAGTGGAAATCTCTGATGAGCAATGGACTTACTGTTGTGGCGTAACTGCAAATATTTCATCTAGCTGCCGCCTAAAGATCATTCATTACAAAATAATACAGAGGTTCTACTATACTCTGGCTCGGAAACTCAGATTCCACTTGGCGGAGGACGAACGATGTTTACGATGCCGTGCAGCGGGGGCTGATTTCCTCCACTTGGCGTGGGAGTGTGGAGCTGTACACGAGTACTGGGTGCAGGTTCACGACGCCCTGCAGGTCATGACTGAAAATGCGGTGTTGTTTGACCCTGTAGTAATGCTATTGGGGTACACGAAGGAGGTGCCGGCAATGTACCGTAGGTTTGCGGATATGGCTTTACTATTAGTGAAAAGGCGAGTGGCCTGTCGTCGGGGCAGGGCGCCGAAATTCAAGGAATGGTTGGACGATGTCACTTATTGTCAGGATCAGTACAATGTATATGCTGAAATGATGCCTGTGCGTTGTAGGCCTAGGGATTTCTGGAGTCCGCTGCAGGTTTATTTATTGACCGAGGATGTGCAAGAAACTGATTCAGAGAGTGCAGAGCTGGTTGGGGTTGGTTAGAGACGTAATGCTTACCCAACAGACAGTTATATCTTTCGAGATATGTATGTTACTGCGGGTAGGGTTGACACTCTTCCCTGATGGAATGGTGACTGGATGTGAGTTGTCGGCTGCACGTCGCAGTTGTGGCGATTGGTTGCTGGGTGCTTTGTCAGGGGTGTTGCAGAATTCTCGGCCCTTGCATGCTACCAGTGGTGGGTGAACTCTACCCACATTGACTTTGATTTGATGCACCGTGATCTGCGGGGTTAATATCCACAGTACTGGGATTCATCATTAACCTCTGAAACTGTAATATACGCTACTTACAGGCTTCACATTGAACTCCTGATTATGTATGTAACGCAATGTGGCCGAGACTTGTGACACTGATTGTTTGTAACTGTTGCTTGACTGTACTTTCTTCACTCATATGCCAGCTCTGCATGTACACCGCTGATATCTCCTGTCTTCCTTCCCAATAAAGGTTTAAAAAAAAAAAAAGATCTAAGATAGTAGTATGGATGCGGTACCTAGATGATATCATCATGGTCTGGGAGGGCAGCCAGATTGAGATCTCGGAATTCCATGTGTGGCTAAATGAAAGATCTTTAGACATACAATTCACTGTCGAATCCAGTCCAACTACCATCAATTTCCGGGACTTAACTATCTATGTGGAGGAGGAGAAGCTGTGTACCACGCTTTACAGAAAACCAGCAGAAAGAAACTCCTTACTGCAATATTCTAGCCATCACCCGAGGGCATTACAAGATAATTTGCCCTTTGGGCAATTTCTCCGCATATGGAGGAATTGTTCCAAAAAAGAGAACTATATGACTGAGTCGGAAGACCTTATCCAACGTCTGGTTGATCGCGGATATCCAAAGAGGATGGTAAAACATGCTAGAAAAAGGGCATGGTTCAGTCCTCGCGAATCCCTGTTACAAGGGAACAGAAGAGAGGAATTGGAGGGTGATCGCCTGATATGTGTAACGACATTTTCCACAAAGAGTAATGAGATCAAAAAAGGGGTGAACAAATATTGGAACTTGATTAGTGATGACATTGGGATTAATTTTCCACCTATGCATTCGTTTAGAAAAGCGAAGAACATTTGTGAACATGTAGTCTGTTCATACCTAGAAACACCAGTACCACCGTCATTAACTTCAATGTGGAACCTACAACCAATCGTTGGACATCATCGATGTGGTAATTGTAAAGCCTGTGCGAATACTATCCAATCCAAAGAGTTTCTGTACAAACATCACAAAATTGCTTTGAAAGACCATACAAATTGCAAAACCATGGACGTCATTTACTGTATCCTTCGTCAGTGCGAGATAATATATGTGGGGCAGACACAGCAGAAAGTGAAATCCAGGATCCTCCAACATAGCAGCTGTATCAGATGTGAAACGGCCGGTGCTCCGTTGGTGGATCATTATAAAGCAATAGGACATGAACCAGAATGCCTCAAATGAATTGTTTTGGAGAAGGTGAATCTAGGCCCGAGAGGTGGCAATATCAGCTCACTTCTAAACCTGAGAGAAATGAAGTGGATCACACGGTTCAACTCGATTAAGGAGAGCCTCAACGAATTGGACGGTAGCTTTATAAAATTGGCAGCTATGTAGATACAGGTCTCCCTGAATACACAGGATCCCCATACACAAAAAGACAGGGTCCTGGTAGTCAATGTATGTATATATACCCCAGGTCATTAGTATGTTCCTTTCTACTCTCATTTGTTTGAAACACTCAACACCGCAACTGAGTACGAAATGGTTACATGTATTTAATATGGTGCTAGGTATAGGGCAGGCATCCAGGATATCCATGTGAGGCCGCTATGCTCCTATTTGTCTGAATATTCAATACAGTAATTGAATATTTAAGTGGTACATGTATTTTTTATGATGCTAGTCATTGGGCAAGCGCCCACCATATTTATTCGAGGCTGTTATAACACCCTGTGAGGTAGTTACGCGGTCACGCATAAGTAACTTTGGCTATGTTCCTTTTAGACCAATTTAATACCCTGTGAGGCAGCTACGCGGTCCTATGTTGTATACTAAAATGTATTTGATCCAAATGCTGCATTAATACACTTGTAAATAAGGCTTGTGTGGCACAACTACGATCTGGTGACATACGTTGTGATTTAGACACACACGATTCAAACACCTTTAGTAACGCTGTAATGGTTCTAACAATGACGTGGTACTTGTGAATACGAGTTTAGGTTAAGATCGGGACTGTATGCGCATATTTGTGCACGCATTTAAGGCCCCCATATCCCATGAAGCTGCAAACGCAATTATTTAATGATTGCATGACTATAGACTCGTGAAGTCTATACAAATACCCTTATTAAGTTGTAGCATCTCTAGAATGATGAGGTCCTTGAAAATACCTCTTTTTGCAAAAAGATCGGTAATTTAAAATTAATTTATATCAAGCCCACATATTCAAGAATTGCGAGGCTACGGACCCGGTATGTTCTATCGGTGGTCTGTTTTCTACAGCATATGCGAGTTACTTTGGTTTCAGGGTGGTAGTCTGTTCTTGATGTCTACCGCGATCATGTGATGCGGAAAGACTCTCCGGCTTTACCCATCTCCGATGCGTGATGGTCATCTGTTTGTTGTGAAGGTGGAAGTTTGCCAGGGACGCGGTCCTTATACGCCGACAATGAGGTGGGTGAGGCGTCAAACATTGCTCAAAGCAACCAGCTTGGGTTAAGCTTGTTTTCGTGATGGGCATACGGACACTTACATCAACGCTAATATAGGTTTTATTTACCTTTACAGCAGCTGATGTCGTCGATTTAAGCGGACCTCGGCTATGGCACGTTTGGTGCATTTAAGGTATTTGCTGATGCATGTTGAATATGGGGATGGTAATAATTTTGAGGAAAGGAGTGGTATATACTTATGGCTGCTATGCAATTCTTTTTATGCAGGCATTTATAACGGATGTGGACCATGTCTCAAGTATACAGGTAGGAGCGACGCTCCTTATTTACTCCAATCCCTTAGTGTGAACAGTGGGAACCCCTTTTGTGGATGGTAATAGAGGCTCCTTTTGTCTTCTTCTTTGTAGTGACCGAGTTACCGATTTAAACGTACCCTGGCCATCACGCTAAAAGTGTGTATTAAGGTAATTGATCTTGCGAGCCCATTGAGTTTATATTGACAAGACTATTGAGGTCAAGAGTGTTTGTCAGCAGGAGATATATACTTAGGGGTGTTTGCACCTTTATTATCTTTCCATGCAGGTTTTCACAAAGGATGAGGACCTACTGGATTATCAGTAAGGTAAACAATAAGGATCGTAACGGTACTGTAGTGATGAGTGTACAGTGTTAACAACACTAGTGTTCCTTTAATATACTACCGCCTTTTTTCTACAGGATTGGTAACCTGCAATTACTCACTTCTACAACACAAGGTATAACAAAACACCTTCCCACGCGCGGACAATGTAGCCCTCATTATTGATGAAACCACTCTTAGAATTGCCAATCTTTGCAATTTTAGGTCCTTGCAAGACGACCTGTGACCATCACTACGTTGAGTATGACTCCATGAGAACTCTATATTCCGGTATATGTTTTAGGCCATTCTTTTGAGGCATATTGATGAATGAATAAAATATTTAATAAAGCGCGCGATGGCCGAGCGGCTTCCTGGCGCTGGGGACCTGATCAAGAACTCGACAGAGGGGACCCAGGGAAGATTAAGAGGGGAATGCCTGAAGGAAGAGGAAGGTTTTAAGGGCTTTGCGAAAGTGGGAGTAGATGGGAATGGAGCGAATAGAGAGAGGAAGGCTATTCCAGAACTGGGGGGCAAGGACTGAGAATCGGGTTCCCCCGGTTCTGGATTTGCGGAAACGAGGGGTGTGAAGAAGAGAGAGAGAGGAAGAACGGAGGGTGCGGACAGGGGCATGAGAAGAGACAAGAGTGTTGATGAACAGGGGTGCGGAGCGAGAGTGAGCCAAGAAAGCTAGACAGGCCAGTTTGAAAAAGGATCTGAGACGGACAGGGAGCCAGTGAAGTGATTTAAGAGCCGGGGTGATATGAGAGGATTTGGGGAGGGAAAGGATGAGACGAGCAGCTTGGTTTTGAATGGCCTGTAGGCGGCGAGATTCGTAAGCAGGTATGCCCACGTACAGGCCATTCCCATAGTCAAGGCGAGAGATGACGAGGGCCATGACTATGGATTTGAGAGCATCAGAGGAGAAGAAGCGGGAGATTTTCCGGATTAAACGGAGGGAAAGGAAGCAGGAGGACACAACAGAGCTGATCTGACTGTGCATGGATAAGTCATGACTGACTTTGATGCCAAGAGTGCGGACAGAAGAAGAGGGAACAGGGGGGGGACCAAAAGAGAGGGGCCAATGTGCGGGAGTCCAGGGGTTGGAAGAGCCACCGGTGAGAACAAGTTCAGTTTTATCTGGATTGAGCTTCAGTTGGTTAGCGCACATCCAGTCAGAAATGAAAACTAAAGTGGAGCAAAACTTGGGAAGAGAGTCAGGGGAGGAAGAAAGATCGAAGACGAGCTGAAGGTCATCTGCGTAATTATACACAGAGACCCCCAGCTCAAGAAGAGAAGTGATGAGGGGGTGAATATAGAGATTGAAGAGGAGAGGGGAGAGAGAAGAGCCTTGGGGAACTCCACAAGTGACAGGACGGGGAGGAGCGGAAAAACCGGAAAGATGAACTGCCTGGGACCTATCCTGAAGGAAGGACGCCAGCCAAGAAAAGGCCACGCCCCGAATGCCCGCTGCGCTGACACGGTCGAGAAGGATGGCATGGTCGACCGTGTCAAACGCAGCGGACAAGTCGAGAAGGACCAGAGCTTGGGGGAGATTGGAATCAGCCTTCCCCTTAAGCTCATCCAAGACTGCGAGGACCACCATCTCCGTGGAGTGGCCCGGGCGAAATCCTGCCTGGTGGGATGCAAGGAGGCTGTTCTCCTCAATGTAAGAGGAGAGGCAAGAAGTGACATGAGCCTCGAGGATCTTGCCAAGGTAGGGAAGGAGAGAGATGGGACGGAAATTGGAGGGAAGAGAGGGATCTAAGCCAGTTTTCTTTAAAATCGGAAGGACTATGGCAGATTTGAAAGAGGAGGGGACAGATCCAAGAGCCAGAGAGGAGTTAAGGAGAGCAAGAGGAGGTCCAGAGCAAGTGGTGAAGAGGGTTTTAAGAATGCGTGCTGGCGCGCAATCCATGGGGGAACCGGACTTGATTTTGATCAGTAGATTTAGAAATAGTTCAGTGGAGAGAGGAGGTAAGGAGGAAAAAGAGGAGGGAGGATAGATGGAAAGACAGGTGGGGCGGGGTGGTGGCAGTGTGGGAATGTTGGCTTTGATCTTAACAATCTTATCAATAAAAAAATCGTTAAGTGAAGAGCAGAGGGACTGTGAGGGAACCGGACTGGGGGTGGAGCGATCAGAGGTGGCAAGATTGTAGACCAGAGAGAAGATTTCACGGGATTTGTTATTCGCGAGAGCTACTCTCTCAGAGAAATAGGCGGTTTTAGCCGCCAGGATCGCTTTTTTATATTCAGCAAGGAGTGATTTGTATTTGGCGCGCAACAAGGGACAATAGTTCCGTCTCCAGTGGCGTTCCGACCGCCTTAGGTCGAGTTTAAGGGTTTTAAGTTCTGGAGAGAACCATTTATGCGCGTCATGAGGACGCATCGCCTTGATCTTTTTAAGCGGAGCGACAAGGTCACAGGAGGAGGAAAGCCATGTGCCAATGGCATTGACCTGAGAATCAAGAGAAAGATTGGTAAGGGTAGGGACAGATGAAGCCAAAGTGAGCGAGAGAGAGTCAAGGTCTGTTCGATTCCAATTGCGGGCTGAGATGTTCTTAGGGAGGGGAGGCTTGTCAACCACTCCCAGGTGGATGGCAAAAGAGATGGAAAAATGATCCGACCAGACGCATGGGGAAACAAGAGGGGGTGAAACAATGGGGCGAGAGGACCAGATTTGGTCCAAGATGTGACCCTGGACATGAGTGGGAACTGAGATATGAGAAGTGAAGTTTAGGCATTGGAGAGTGCCTGAGAAATCTTTCGAGGGAAGGTCTTCCCTGGGGTCACCCGGCCAATAATTAAAGTCGCCGAGCAATAGGACGGAAGAATTATTGACCACAAGGGTGGCCATAAGGTCCTGAATGGAGGCTACAAAAGAGGGCATAGATTGAGGAGGACGGTACACAAGGACAACAGTGAGGGGGGCAGGTAGATTGAGAGAGCGGGCCACTAGGTAGTCCACATTAGAGATAGAGGGGTAATTAAGAAGTTGGAATTTGAGGGTTGACCGAATGATCATCGCCACCCCTCCCCCCACCTTGCCGTCCGGACGATCAGCCCGGAGGGCATAATAGGTGTCGGGAAGAATGGCTAAGAGGTCGGGAAGGGAGTCAGCGGTGAACCAGGTTTCGGTCAAAAAAAGGAAATCTGGGGAGTCGGAGGTAAGAAGATTAAAGAGAGCCGTCTGATGTTTGGCCGCTGAGCGGGTGTTAAGCAGTATGGCAGAAGCAGCGGCAGAGGCAGAGAGGGAGGAGGAATAGGAGGCAGAGGGGGGGTCAGCAGCTAGGGGGGTAGTGCTAGTGGGGCTAGAAGGAAGCGGAGTCAAGTGAGGGGGAGGAGAGACGAGAATACCAAGTGTGTCAAGGTGGCGCAAGAGTGGAGGTGAAAGTGGGGAAACAGCATTGAAAGCTAGGAGTTGTGAGGAGGTATAAGCTACAAAAAGGGCAGGGGGTGTGGCCCCTGGTCCCGGCCTGTCGCGGACGGGCGCAGACGGGCTTAACTTAGGCGCAACTTTGGCGCGCCTTCGTCGCGCCCGCTGCGCGCGTCCGCTGCGCGGCCGGGACTGGGTAACCATTAAGTAGCGACACATGGGGGAAAGAGTCCGAGGGTGTGGCAAGGGGGGAGGGGCCAAAGAACTGCAGCGCCGAGCCCAGACCCGCCCAAGATGGTGGAGCCGCCCGTCCCACTCCAAGAGTCAGCAGGGAGGGGGCGATCAGCGGTGGCGGTCTGGGTCAGCGAGCAGGACAGGAGCAGCCAGGAAGAGCAGAAGCGCTGGCTCCGTAGCGCCAAACAGCGAAGCAGGTAGGCGGGCTAAGAACAAGTAGACAAGTGTCCAAGTAATTTTAAAAGCAGCGTTGCTCCCGGAGTCGCCTCGGGAGTTCTGGTGAAATGCAGGATAGGCGCGCTAACAGCTGACCGCCTAAAGTACTTGACGAGGGGGGAGGGGCCAAAGAACTGCAGCGCCGAGCCCAGACCCGCCCAAGATGGTGGAGCCGCCCGTCCCACTCCAAGAGTCAGCAGGGAGGGGGCGATCAGCGGTGGCGGTCTGGGTCAGCGAGCAGGACAGGAGCAGCCAGGAAGAGCAGAAGCGCTGGCTCCGTAGCGCCAAACAGCGAAGCAGGTAGGCGGGCTAAGAACAAGTAGACAAGTGTCCAAGTAATTTTAAAAGCAGCGTTGCTCCCGGAGTCGCCTCGGGAGTTCTGGTGAAATGCAGGATAGGCGCGCTAACAGCTGACCGCCTAAAGTACTTGACGAGGGGGGAGGGGCCAAAGAACTGCAGCGCCGAGCCCAGACCCGCCCAAGATGGTGGAGCCGCCCGTCCCACTCCAAGAGTCAGCAGGGAGGGGGCGATCAGCGGTGGCGGTCTGGGTCAGCGAGCAGGACAGGAGCAGCCAGGAAGAGCAGAAGCGCTGGCTCCGTAGCGCCAAACAGCGAAGCAGGTAGGCGGGCTAAGAACAAGTAGACAAGTGTCCAAGTAATTTTAAAAGCAGCGTTGCTCCCGGAGTCGCCTATTGATATGCCGATACAAGCTCCCTAGGTAATTTCAAATCCCCGGCTGACAGTATGAGTTTCCTATGATGTACCTCTGTGTGCAATATCCTCATTTAATGGGATTTTCTATTATTTTATTAACTTCTCCTTGTAGGATATGCCCACCCGTCCCCTCGTGTCCTGAAGAAGACCCGCCGTGTAAGGGACATTTTCCCTACAACTTGGGTCGAAACGTAGACCAGAATACCGGAACACATGACTAGATTGTGATTTTGAACACCAGTTTCAATGTGATGTTGTTGTGAAGAAGATAACTGAACTCTGAATGCAATCTGCTTGTGCTCCTCTTGGTAGTCGGTGGTTTACAATTGATGTTACTCTTGTGTTCACCAATGCGTAATTTCACTTTGCGACAAGTTATACCTATGTATCTGCTTTGACAAGGACATGTGATCAGGTATATTACATGGGTTGTGCTGCAGGTGGTATGTTGCCGCAATGTGTAGATAAAATCAGGCAATAGTTTCAGCTCTTTGGTATCTGCGGCAAAAAGGGTTTGACTGGTTTGTTGGTACAAAAAAAAATAACAATTACTCTTAGACCAAGCACTAGAGCTAGAAGTAAATCAGATAATAATTCCCAAAGCAAAAGAATACTCTTAGCTGTTTCAGAAAGCTAAGTGGCACCTCATCTGAGTGGTGTTTTATTTTGTAGAACCTACTTTGCATCTTCCAGACCTTTAAACCCATTAGAATTTGCTGATATAAAGGTACTTATAGCTATATTTTTTGTCTTCGAACAGCAATTTCTCAAATGGGCACAGATAATGTCCTAAAAACCGTAAGCCAGACTGGCATGTTAGAAGGTGCTCTCATGTGCCATGAGGTGGGCTAGCCACTGAAATCTTAAGTCAGATGTCTTGCTCTGACTTGGTTCAAGGTGCTTGTGTAACCACAAACCTAAAATGAGCCAAACTTTTATGTGGCTTCTGTCTGCCACACATGCTCTACTCTGGTGGCCAAATTGTTAAAATCAAAGCATTAACATTTGAGGTAGAAAGGAGAGATACATAGATAACCATTTAGTGACTGATTTGTACAAAGTGAAACAAGAAAAGTAGGGCTTAAACCCGGCTTCCCACTTAACCTAATTTCATGATCCTAGGCACATATTTTATTCACTGATCTTGCTTTTACTCCATTAAACTGATCTTCTTTTTACTTCATTAACACATACGAAATCACCTTCAAATAAGTAAAGTTCAAAATACGAGCTGTACAAAAGCATACTGTGTCTGATGCAAATTGATTATAATGTTGCACTATCTTTAAGAATGTCTACCACATTCAGGGTGCACATGACTAATGACCTGCCTTTTAGCTCAATAATGGCACTGTCACCAGGGTCGGGGTGGGTGTGGAGAGGGATAAGGTTCTAAGTTCATGTTTAAAAACGTATTATGATAAAACTTTCACATGCATGGCAAACAAATTCAGAAATCAGCTCTGCATGGACCCTTGACTCTGCTCTCCCTGTTAATGTGTTGGCTAGCCCACCTCTAACAAAGCCCAACTTACAATTCAAATATTTGCTTAGGATACGACTATTTGGACAAACAGCATGCGGCTTAACATTTCACTACCACCCCCATCTCTTATTGTGCAGCTAGCTGTGCTTGTAAATTCCTCACTCATCACAAAGGAGGCAGAACATGAATGCAGTGGGAAGAGCTAGTGCCTCTTGGTACTCTATGAAGGGGAGGAGGCCATGCGAGTGGAAGCGAGGGTAAAACTAGTTAGTGATCGAGACAGATAGAGAAGGAAAAAGTGCCATAGGGAAACTGGACAGACAGAAAACAGAACAAAATATGAGAATGAAATTAAACCTGGCCTGAACGGATATTGTTCCATTTAAGAATATGCAATGTGGGTAACAATAACGGTCGACAAGTAACCAACTGGACTCAGTCACTTTAACATAACCTCTTTTTTTCATAACCTAATATTTTCCCAGGCATGGCCCGTTCTCGTCTAGGTCCTCCAGGGTCAGGGGCCAGCTAGAAGTCTGTTTGTAATACGTTGTTGCTGACAGTCTGGTAAAAGTGTGCGTTGGAGACTTGGAATAACAATACACAATACACTCGCCTGCATTAGAAAGGAAGTCTAAAAGTGGGGGAGGGGTCGGAAGGGGGGGTGCTGAAGAGTAGCATTTTGCATAGAGTTTCCTTTGCTCTGCTCTGGGAACAGTGTGAGACTGGACTCCAGTCCATCCTAATTAATGCACAAGAGAGTGCAATGCAGACATGAAATATAATTTTAATAACGGCGTCGCCCAAGCCTAAACAAATGCGCACAAAGGGCATATATGAATCCAAAAAACAGGCCCGCCATAATAGCTTTTTCCGGCACAAATGGGAATAATACCGCAAATTTGTGTGGGAAATAGTCCAATCTTGCAACACTGGTCCCAAGCCCAAAGCTTTTCGAGTTGTAGCCCAAATTCATCCCAGCTCAGACCAGTACCAGCCCAAAAACAGCCTAAACTTGCAACCATCAACTTATGTAAAAACATCCTTCAGGAAACATTTGAATTATAATGCTAATTTCTATTCGAAATGCTTAAATTGCTAAATGGGCATCTGTGCACTCTACAATCTTTGCCAAATGTTAATAATTGCTGATTTTATGATCAGTCCACAGTTTGACCTTTAGCTGCCAAGGTTTCAGATTGCTTATGCGTGATATTTTCATAATTTCAGTGCAATTATGAGTGACATTCAACGACTAAATCAGCATTTGTAAAGCCCTTACGGTCTCAAGGCGCTGGGGGCGGTCGTGGACATTAAATGAGCTATAGCCCAGAGTTACATGATGCTGACACCGGAGCCAGGGATCGAACCATGAACCCTGCGCTATGAAGTCAGCTGCCCTGGCCGCTGCACCACACCTCCATCTATGAATGACACTTTTGCCTGAGCAAAATCAAGAAATGCATAGCTACCAAGTTTTCTGATTCCTTAAATTTGACATTTCTGTGTTGTCATTGTGTTTGTGTGTGACATTGATTGAATTATGTATGACACTTTGAATGATATTTAATAGTGAGTCTAATCAAGCTGTTTTGTCCATGTAATGAGTGCATGTCCCTAGCACCACCCTGTACACATACTGACCATAAGTGCAACCTAGCTAAGTCGTGTTGATGTGCCTATAGTGGGCCAAAGTTTATTGTATGTATTGTGGGATATACCAGCTCCTGCACATTAATGCAATTCACAAGGCTGTTTTAAAACATGTTTATATTCATTGACACTAATAAGGCATGTAATTCATGCAGTGACGATGTTCTAAACCAGCATTAAATGTAGACAACTGACACAATTAATAGAAATCAATCAGATTGCAAAGTCAGAACTGGCAGAAAGTGTAAATCACATAAGCGAAGGTCACTTGGCAACCACTGCCTCGCTTGCAAAACAATAACCCTTCAAAAATATAAATAGCGTTTCTTATTCAATAGTATTTCCCACCTGCAAGGGGAGGAATTTCCCATAGGTTATTTTTTTCATATAATAAAATCAACATTGCAAACATTAATGTATTGCTTTTATTTAGCCACTCACTCACTACAGTCAGCACGTGTTAAGACTTCCTATCTACTTGGCCCCAATACACAGCAGCTGCAACTGCCACATAGTTCTGGAACATTCTCAGGCTTAGTCAGAGTAAGAGCAACTCTTCTCAGGTGCTTATGTAAGCTTGCCCATGGGACATCTGTTTTCACCAACAGAGCAGGCTGCCACTAGGTCTGACTGATAGCCAATTAGAAAGAGTAGAGCCATAAACAACAAGCCTGGGAATTAGATATATCCTGCTTAGCTGTCTCTTCATCTTGTGGGAACTTAACTTGAATTACGTTACCGTAATGCAACATGCGTGGCACTTGGCAGGACTGGTTTAATTAGCACTTTGGTCACCACAAATCCAAGCCTGAACCTGACATTGATGAACGTCGTTACAAGAGCAGCCTATAACCCATTTTTATGAATTCCAACTGCAGAAACGTTGAAACTCCTTATGTAATGTGGCTCCTAAAACAGTAAATTTGAAAGATCTTGCAAGATTGACACCACACAGTGATACACGTATAAGGAAACCACCCTGGGGATAAAGCAATTCCAGTTTAACTTGTTTTGCGTACTGCAGCGAAAGGCCCTCTGCCTCTAGTTAAAAATGTATGCAGTCAGAAAGGATCCAGTTACTTACTCAAGTCCCTGGCCCTTCAATCCAAAGTTCTTAAGCATCACCACTTACTGTGAAACTAACAGTTACTCAAGACCTACGTCTTTGTCTTCGTGTTTCTTCAAAGACTAGCCTAAAGCTCTCAGTTTTGGCAGGCAGCAGATGGGTTTGTCCTTGGACTATTTGAAATCAAGGCTATTGGAGCTGAAAGGAAAAAGAGCCCTTTCCTGAAACCTTAGGTGATACCCTTCTCCAACATCTCAACACCAATGCTTACTCAAGTTTGATGACACTGTCATCACTCTGCACGTCCCATCAAATTACATTCTCCTTCATCATTAGCATTGCCCCTCTAATATCAATGCTGCCCTGTGCAATTTCATTAGGCTGTGCAGCTCCTTAAACATATCACCCTGCCACTACTTTGAATGGAGCAAGTCCTAAAATGAGCTTTGAAATGTGTTCTTAAGTGTCCATATTTTCATGCACTCAAATTTAATGGCAAAAGCGTTGATCAATTTCCCAATCATTATGCTAATGTAATCCACTTCAGCAAAGCAGTCTTTGTTTACATTTCACCTTCATTTTCATTTCATCCTTCATTACCCAAGAGTATTTGCTTGTTCCGAATGTGTTTCTATAGTATTATTTTCTTGCAACTTATGACTCTTGTGTGCTGTATGAGTGACTCTTTTATGTTGTATGAGTGACCTCCAGATGTCTAGGTGAGTTCAGGGTGTGCGTGGTGGTTGTGTGGTTCTTTCAATGTCATCCTGTGCCCTGGGCACCCCCAATGTTTTGCTGACTGGTACTGGTGGTAACTGACTCTGACTGACCCTGGGCTCTGCCTAACCAGGGCCAGTTCTATGCTGAAATAGACACTTAGAATACAGTGAAAACACCTGCATATATACACTATCGATTAGGGTAACACTGTGATTGGCTTGACCTACCCTATTAGGGCCTAGTACATAATGGGGCAGGCGGATTGAAACTACCTCTAAGTCCCTAGTATGTAATAGGGCATGGCAGTTTAGAGGCCACCAGCCCTTTCTACACTTGCATGTGTTCATTGCTGATGCCTGAGGTCAGTTTAAAAACTGCCTTGTGTTGCAGGACTGCTTTTAAAAAGTAAATTGTGCTCAAACTCGACTTTGGTATTTGGGGCACTTAAAAATGGATAACCTACAATGTTTAGGCATATTAGGTACTGCCATGGTCTCCCATAGATGTCCCAGGCATAAGGAGTCAGTTTAATTATAAGGAGGGCCCTAATAAAATGAGTTTTATATGCCCTTAGTTAAGTGAAATTGCACATTCCACTCCACACATTGTGATAAAGTGCTGCCCAAAATCAACTTTGATGCTAGGAGCACTGTAGAGGGAGGATCTGCAATAATGTTACAGATTCAGAACCCCTTAAGTCTCCCCCAGGTGTTCCAGGGGTGGGGTGTCCCGTAGATATAGGCAGAGTACTTATAAAATATGTTTTTATAAGCCCTGGTGCTGGAAAAATGGCCCAAGTCATTTTTTGCATTGCAAATCTCCTGCCACATTGGTCAACATGGCAAGAAGTTATTAACTAATAAATCCCGCTAGGATATGATAAAAAAGCATTCAACGACTTCCCAGAATAGTATTGATAAATCCAACAATATGATATGTTGAAATTCTCCTAACATGTACAGACAAGAAGTTATAAGACTTTCTTGTCTGCAAACCCTTATTTAAGCCATCCAGTGGCCTGTCCTTATTAGTCAGAGTTAAGGGGATTAGCCAGGCTCCTATGAAGAGGTGATAAAGAACCCCTGAGGTTAACCAGCTGTGCTGGGAGGGCAGCGTTCTGTTACACAGGAATGCCAGAGCAGGAGGAGGAGTCGTAAACAGTGGACTTCAAGAGAAGAGAAAGACACACCAGTGTTATTTACAACTCAACTCTTTTGACCCCGGCCGGATGCTAGGCTTAAGGAAGGAATGAGCAGATGCCAGGGGGGAGTCTATGGAGATTAGCCATCCTAGGGGTGTGTTTAGCCAGCTCTTCTCTCCCTGCTAGAAAACCAGCCATGATGAATTTAGAAGAATTGGTGCACTCTGGGACAAAATAATGCCACACTTTGATGGATGTGGTCATACCTTGAGGTGGTTCCCTGCCCCCGATTTTACAGGAGTGTCCTCCTGGTTGACCCAGAGACCTTGGAATAAGTATCTGAGAGGGATAAGCTGCTCAGATCAGCTGCTTGAAACCTAAGAGGGCAAGAAGGGCTATGCTGAGGAGTTTGATGTGCAATCACTAAGTCCTGCACTCTGAAGATTGCACCTTCGGCACCATCTAGAACTACAGCCCTGTGTACTACCTTGCTGTACAAGGACTAAAGAGTGGACTCCCTGCAAGCTACAGGTTAAAATATCCCACCTGGAACATCACCACCAAGAATCCTCAACCTGGAGCACTACTAGTGGATTTGTAAGTGTTTTGTCAAAGTGGTTTGTGGGAACTGAAGTCCTCAACATTCTAGGACCATCTTGGAGGTTCCAGACACTTGCAGTAAGTTTGAGACACTTTGGGGCCTTTTGGGGAACTTCCAGAAAAAGTTCCAGAAGTTTGGAGAAGTTTGGAGCAACTTTGGGGAAAAAGCTTCATAAGTAGACCGACTCAACCTGGCCAGCCAAGCCGGCGACCCGCAACCGCGATCAGGCCTGCCGTCCAGGTTCGTCCAGCTGAAAAGTTCCGTAGGTCCTACTTCCAGAGTTGGACAGGGAATAGGCGGAATCCGAGCCCGGTGAACCCTCACTGAATCTGGCCTGGTGAAGAGCATCGAGGAACCCCGCAAGAAAAAGCTCCGTAAAAGATTCTAAGTTCGAACAAAGAAAAGGTGACCCGGAGCAACCGCGAGAGCCAAGCCGCCTGCCTTCAACAGTGAGTGGCCTGGATCCCTGGTTTGTCCCGCTGAAATGCTCTGGAGTTTTGACTTCCATAAGTTTGACCAGGAGCTCATAGCAAGGCAATCCGGTGAACTCTCACCAAAACCGGACTGGCTGAGAGCTTCGGGAGACCACGGGAAGAAAAGCTCCAGAAAAGTTTCCAAGTTACAAGGTAAAAACTTTGACCGAGACCTACCGCGAAGGTTAGCCGCCCAGGGCTCCATCGCATGTCGGCCTGATACTTTGACTTTGATCTGGTCTATCGTGACCAGAAGTTCCAGTATGCGCTTTAGGTTTCTATGTGCTATATAATGCTAAATCTTTAAAAATTCATATCTCCAGTTCCCTATATTGAATTTTTGTTGTTTTGGTGTCAATTCAATGATACAAAAAATTCCTATTTTTATAAATTGTTTTTCGATTTTTATTGTACATTGTGTCTTAATTATTTACTGAATTGGTGTTTTTAAATGCTTTACTTACCTGTCTTTGAGGTTAAGCCTGCCTGCTCACAGCCAAGCTACCAAGGACTGTGCATGGGAATTATTTTCTAAGACCTATTCTGAGCCCTACACTGTGTTAGTGGCCCTATTGCCAGCGGCAAATATACATTTACCGCTACTAATAATCCACTTTCCAACATTTGGTGGTCAGCGGTGTGGTTGAGGACTTGTGATTAAAAAGTACACCCTTTCAGTAAAATGAATTAAAATTGTTAAAATATTCTAAATTGCCTTAGAACAAAACTTTTGAGTTTAATATTTGGAATTTGGACTAAACTTTTTTTAATCCATTCGTTTGATTTTTCCAAATTGTTCTAAGTCTGTTGTGCCTGGTTGTTGTGACCCAAAACTAAGGAACCATGGAACTGGACCTGGCTAAACTGTCCCAGTCAGGGTGGCTAATCTTAGGGTACAGTGTAGGCTTATGGGGCTGCGTGCTTCCAACAAGATTAAGAAGGCAGGGTTGCTTAAGTCCCTAAAGGCCTCGGCTGGGGTAGCTGAGGGGAGTCAAGGGGGGGTGGAGGATGTTCCTCCCCCAACCTCACCCAAGAGTGAGGTGGGGATTATGCCTCTTCCATTTTCTCTAGTGTTAGTCATATGCTTCTAGATGGTGGGAGGGAGAAGAGCCCCCTACTCAAGAACCACCACTGTCCCTTGCAGAGAAACAGCTTGAGGCTCAATTAGCTTTGGAGCAGAAGAAACTGAAAGTGGCTGAGAAGTACAAGAGGGAGGAGGAGAAAAGAAATGGTGGCAGTGAAAATGATGAAGATTTTTAGATGTCCAGGGTTGGTGGATTTGATCACAGGCTTCCCAAGGGTATAGTACCCAAGTACACAGAGGGGGGATTACATTGATAAGTGGCTAGCAGCCTTTGAGAGGGCCCTTAGAATGAGTAGGGTCCACTCTAAGTATTGGTGTGCACTCATGTGCGAGTTAATTCCAGTAGCTGGAAGGGATGGTCTCCTGACCCTGGAGGGGGAGGGTGGGTTCAGAATCATACCAGCAGATGAAGGCATGCTTAGTCAAGAGATTTAGTCTAACTCCAGAGCAGTACAGGGTGATGTTTAGATGCACCCAGAAAGTGAGTTCAAAGTCTTGGGTAGACTTTGTGGACGTTTCAGTGAAGGCACTCAAAGGCTGGATTGTTGGTAACAAAGTTGACACATATGACGGACTGTATAGTTAGTTTTTGAAAGCACATATTTTGACTCATTGTGCAGAAGAGAAGTTACACCAGTATCTAGTCTAGTGGACTCTAAGCTGACAGACCCCAGAGAGCTGGTGGTAGCATCTGATGAGTGGGAGAGAACCCGGGTTTCCATTCAGCACCAGGGGGTCACCAGAAGAAAGGAGGACAGGTCCCTCCCCAAGGGATAGCCCAAGGAAAAGAAGGTCAAAAACCTAAGGAGTACTCAAAAGACCCACAGAAATCTGAACAAGGATGGGCCCGAACCAACCCAAATTCAAAGGGAGGGGGTATCGGGCAAAGAATGGTAGGTTCTTTGAGCCCTCAAAGGTGGGGGAAGTGCTTTGACTGTAACCAGCCAGGGCACAAACAGGGAGATGCTGTCTGTGCCAAGAAGCTCCTCCCTAAGGGGCCATGCCCTGGGATTGCCAGTGTAAGTGTGGGGGTGGAGAGTGGTGCCCCAGAAAGGGGTATGCAGGTGGTGGAAGCGGTGGAAGCAACCTTAGTGTCCCTGGGTGGGGTGAATATTGCGACTCTTGCTGCCTTACCTCCCAACATGGACAAGTACAAGCAGAGGCCCAAAGTGAACAGGAATGAGGTTGAGGCTATCAGACACAGGAGCTAGTGTTACTATGGGCGTGGATGAGCTGGTGCCACCCGAGAGGTTGCTACCTGGTGAGTTTCACCATGTGTCTTATGCAGACAGCACTACCAAACTCCATCCTATGGCTGTGGTGAATTTGGAAAGAGGAGGTGTGACAGGCCCTATGAAGGTACTGTGTCAAAGGTGCTCCCAGTCCAGTGTTTACTGGGCAATGATTTTGAAGCCTCTGAGTGTTCAGAGGTAGAGAGAAGATTCCATATGTAAATATTGGACCCCCTGAATGGGTTTGTGTCACAGACTAGCCAGAGGGGAAGGGCTGGACACTTGGACCCTGGTACAAAGGGCCAAGCATCCAAGGACAAGGGTACTGGGTCAGGTGGGCCAGCCCAGGAAACTCCAGAGGTCCAGGAAGAATCTAACCCTGAAGGGACTCAATGTAAATGTGAATGTCTTTGTACAGCGCACAGCTACCCGCAGTGGGTCTCCAGGCGCTTGTACGAATACCGCAAGAGAACCCTTCCTGGTTTTCCGTGTGAAGTGTCCACTCCTGGGCACCCCCATGGTGAAACCAGGCATCCCCGGCGCTGTGGGGGCCGTTGTGGAGACTAAGCAAGCTATTGCCCAGAGTTGCAGCGTGGGACCCATGATTAGAATAGGCACTGAGGCGAGAATATCCGGTCAGAGGAATTTATGAGCCCAAGACCCGCTGAGGCGGGAATCGAACCCTGGTCCCTGGCCGGAGCTCTGCATCAAGGTCTGCCTGCTCTAACCATTGAGCCACACTTCTCCACAAACCCTGCCAGAGCTGTCAGAGTTGGCAGAACTGAAAGGAGCAGGTGGACCCTCCAGAGAGGAGTTCAGTAAGGGACAGAGAGACTGTTCCACCCTTGGGAGCTTGAGGCAGATAGCTCTAAGCAAGAGGAAGGGGGTGACAGAGGGTTTCACAAAATCTACTGGGAAGATGGACTGCTTTTTACTGAGGCCAGAAACCTCAAGGAGGGGGGCACCAGGAGGTTGGTGATGCCCCAGTAGTACAGTGAGTTCATCCTGACTTTGGGTCATGATATCCCATTGGCAGGACATTTGGGACAGACAAAGACATGGAACCAGTTGGTGAACCATTTCTACTGGCCCCATATATCTGAAAAGGTAAATTAGTTTTACAGCTCCTGAGTCACCTGTCAGGCCAGGGGCAAGGCAGTGAACAAGACAAAAGCTTCCCTAGTACCACTGCCAGTGGTTGGGGTTACTTTTGAAAGGGTGGGGGTGGACATTGTTTGTCCCCTGGATCCACCTACTGCATTAGGGAATAGTTATATCTTAGTCGTAGTGGATCATGCCACTAGGTACCCTGTAGCAATCCCTCTTAGAACGATTGATGCTCCTGCAGTGGCTAGAGCACTACTTGGTGTGTTCACCAGGTTGGGTTTTCCAAAAGAGGTGGTATCAGATAGGGCACAAACTTTCTGTCCAGCTTTCTGACTGCTATGTGGGATGAGTGTGGTGTCAACTACAAGTTCACCACACCGTATCACCCACAAACAAATGGTCAAGTTGAGAGGTTCAAGAAAACCCTGAAGGGCTAGATAAATGGGTTGTCAGAGAAACTCTGGAGGAGACGGGATGTTCTCCTCCCATGCCTACTGTTTGCCTATAGGGAGGTGCCACGGAAAGGGGTTCGTTTCAGTCCCTTCTGACACCCTGTGAGGGGGGCATTGTGCCTGCTGAGAGAGTCTTTAGCAAAGCCTCTTAAAGAAGCAAAGGACAATGGGCTTGACTATGGCCTAGGCCATGTCTTCTCTTCTCAGCTGAGGGAATACAAGTCTGCTATAGCCCGGGATAAATCCAGCTATTTCTCCAATAAGATTTTGAACTCTACTAACAAATCTAAAGACATTTTTTCTATTGTTGAGGAATTATCTAACCCGGCGAGAGTCACCATTGCCCCGCTTCCCTCCCAGCCTCTGTGTGACTCCCTGAATCAGTTCTTCATGGACAAAATTGTTAAAATCAAAACCAGCATTTCTGCTCACGTTTCATCCACTTCTTTCCCCCCCAGCACTTCCTTTCACCCCATCACCCACACCCTATCCCAGCTCCCCCTCATTCCAGAAGAGATGTTTCTCTCCCTTTTGCTCAAAGTTTCTTCTGGCTCCCCTAGCGACTGTTGCCCCCCCTCTGCCCTGCGAGAAGCTTTTACTTCCTGCCCGGACCCCCCTTTAGCCCTCTTAAACAACTCTTTAACCTCTGGGGTGGTCCCGGGTTCCTTCAAACGGGCAGAGGTGGTCGCCATCCTGAAAAAACCCACGGCTGACCCGTCCACCATGAGCAACTATCGCCCTATCTCCCTCCTTCCCTTCCTAGGCAAAGTCCTGGAGTCCCATGTCACTCAAACCCTTACTTCTTTTATTGAGGACTCTTGTGTTTTGGACCCCCAGCAGGCTGGGTTCAGACCTGCGCATTCCACAGAAGCAGTCATCCTCTCTGTGATGGACGAACTACGCAGGGGCGCCGACTCTAACACCTGTCAGGCCCTGGTTCTTCTAGACCTGTCAGCCGCCTTTGACACGGTCGACCACGATATTTTGGTCGACCGTGTCCGAGAGGCTGGCATCCAGGGCACTGCCCTGGATTGGGTGCGCTCTTTTCTGACTCACCGCCATCAAGCTGTCAGACTGTCCCAGTTTTCTGCCTCTCAAGTCGAGCTGACCTGTGGTGTCCCGCAGGGATCCTCCTTATCCCCTCTCCTTTTTAATTTATACCTAGCCCCGCTTATCCGTTCCCTCCGCCAATTCAATGTCTCCGCGTTCAACTACGCGGATGACATTCAACTGGTCTTCACTATCGACTCCAGTGACCAATCCATCTCCACTTTCCAAAACACCCTCTGCTTCATCAGCGATTGGATGGGCACAAACCATCTGAAACTTAACCCCGACAAGACTGAGCTGGTGCTTGTCGGGGGGCCCTCTAATCCCTGGCACTCTTCCTTTTGGCCTGCCAGTCTGGGCAGCCCCCCTTGCCCTGTCAACTCAGCAAAAAGTCTGGGAGTTGTCATAAGCAACGACCTTTCTATGACACCCCAGATCAGCGCTGTAGTCTCCTCCAGCCATTTCCAGCTCAGGAAAATACGCAAAATCTCCCGCCTACTTACCACCGATGCCCTCACTTTGGCCCTGCTTGCGTTAGTCATGTCTAGGCTTGACTACGCAAATGCACTTTACGTAGGCATTCCTGCATACCAACTTAGGAGACTCCAGCTGATCCAAAATCAAGCTGCCCGCTTGATCTATCATCAACCTAGAGATCAGCACGTCCAACCTCTCCTAAAAAGTCTCCACTGGCTTCCGGTTTCTGCCCGCTGCAACTTTAAGCTTGGTTGCATCATTTTTAAATCCCTCACTGGTCATGGTCCCTCCTTCATTTCTTCTTTGCTTCATCCTTATGTTCCCTCCCGCACTCTTCGGTCATCTCAATTCGCCTTACTTTCTGTCCCCAGATTCAAGCGGAAGAAACACGGTGGCCTCAGGTTTTCTTTCTTAGCCCCGTCTTTTTGGAACACCTTACCTCTTTCTCTTAGGTTGCCCTCCCCCTACACCACATTCAGATCCTCCCTCAAAACTCACCTTTTCACTGTAGCTTATTACTAGCCGTCATTCTGTGTTATGTTATCTTCTGTCTCTCCTCCCTGCTCCCTCTGTATAGCGCCAAGAAACCTAATGGTGTTAGCGCGCTCAATAAGTTAATTTAACATAACATAACATAACAGGCCTGAGATCTAGAATGGCAGAGTACGTGTACAAGGCAAGCAGGAAACTGGAGGCCAGCCAGGAACTCATGAAGCACTGATATGACCAAAAGTCTACTATGCCTGAGTATACTCGAGGACAATTGGCTTGGGTGTTGGAGCCTGTGGCTCCCAGGGCCGTCCATGACAAGTGTAGTAGGCCCTATCCAGTCTTATAAAAGAAGGGTGAGGTTACCTATTCAGTTGACCTTGGCACCCCCAGGAACCCTCATAGGGTCCTGCATGTGAATAGATTGAAACTGCACCATGACAAGGCAGATATGACCATGCTACTGGTCACTGATGAGGGAATGGAAGAGGAAACTGAGCCAGTGGCCGACCACTTCTCCACTAATGTGCAAGAGGGGTCAGTGCAGCGAGTTGTACTCTCTCCCAAGTTGACAAACCAGCAGCACAGAGACTGTAAGCAAGTTCTGGAGCAGTGTGCTGGCCTTTTGTCGTTGACCCCAGGCATCACTGAGTGGTGTGTGCACCACATTGACGCTGGGGACAAGCCTACCTGTCAAAAATAAACTGTACTATGTCAGCTGAGGTATCTAAGGGGCGTGGCCAAAATACCACATATGGCGGATGTGTGATTGCGGAGTTCCGTCTCGCCCCAACAGTAATCCAGCTTTCTATGGCGGCATGTCCGACCCAAAAGTACCTTTAACAACCCCCCCTGCCCCCCGCCACACCGCAGCGTGGGGAGAGCAGCAACGATATCTGTGATTGATCGAGTTAGCCCGTAAGGGGAGAGAAAAGGCAGAGGCGTGGGATGCAGCGTGAGAGCCTGAATCAGCCTGGACACGACCAGTGGCTGGAGGAGCACACCGCCTGCCCAGGAACACATCCGGCTTGGACTCTGGGACCAGCTGACTCGCCGGCGGAGGAAGTACCCCAGTGAGGCGCTGGAGGCAGAAATAGCAATCACACATCGATTGACAAAAGTGCGGCAGAGGCAGAGACTGGATCCGGAGAGGCAAGCCTCGAGGATACGCACGGATCAAGGTAGATGGTTTGCACACAAAGGCTGTGCTTCTGGACCCATGAGTGTGCTGAGCTGTGCAGAAGATCCCGGTCCCCAACCAGAACTGAAGCACAAACTCCCATCAGCTGAGGCCTGGGATCGCTGGTATGCCCTGTGCGCTGACACCGGGGTGCCAGACTGTAACTCAGGCTGCCATTGGCCCAGTGGAGAAGGGGCACAGAGGTCCTCTGCCACTGGCAACAACCCCGCAACGAGGAGTGTGACTCCCGCGGATGGGGAAGATTGCTCCTGTGACAGAAACAATGGCCTTGGGGGAGTCGCGAAGGTGCATGGCGGCGACGGATATTTGTGGTGCCCATGACTAGGAGAGCGGGTGCCCCCCCTTGCACCCAGAATCTGAATAGTGAAGGACAAGGCCAAGTCCCGGACGTGGCGAAGGCGGGATGAGCCCCCCAGGGTGCAGTACCATCTGCGGTGCGATACTGAGAGCTAGGCCCCAACCCCTGCGTAGATCGCTGGGGTACAGCATGATACCAGGGACTTGGTGGGACAGGAACTGAGAATAGAGAGCCTACCATACACAATAAATGGCCCTGTAGAAGAGCGGAATAGTGATCGGGGAGCTCTGATCCTATAGGCCGACATCTATAAATGTCATGCAACTGAGGCACAAGGCCTAGCTCCAGACCCCCAAGGCGGCTCCTTCGCTAGTCTGGTCTCCCCGAAGCTTGTGTGGCCGTGGGCAGGCCTGGACTGCTGACCACCAACCTGAAAAGAGACAATAGCACTCGGCGGTGACTAGCAGCCTGGAAACAGGAAAGAAAGGTCCTTGGGACATCTGGAACAGGAGAGGCAGGGGGGGGTCTGTGCAGACTGTGGCTGAGGTACTGGCTCAGTTCCCCCCCACACCAAAACCTGGGGGAGATCATAAGCGCCACTAGAAGAGATAAGGGACAAATTGCCACTCAGGGGTTAGAGCTATCTGGAGGCCCTGCCGTAGCTGCTAGTACTCCCATAGCCCTCCTAAACCAGTTCTGGAAAGCCCCCGCAAACAGAGAAATTACAAAGGCAGAATTTATTTATTTATTTTATTTATTTGGAATCTTATATAGCGCGTAGTTACCCTCGGGCATCCCAGCGCTTAACCAGACAGCAACGATAACCACAGAGCCAGATCAGTCACATCACATAGGGAATAAGTGTGTTTTTAAAAGCTTCCGAAAACGAAGAGTACAAGTCTCTAATCGCATCCTCAATGGAAGCGCATTCCAGAGGGTGGCTGTGTGAACCGAAAATCTTCTACCACCAGTACGGGCCCTATTGACCCTGGGAACCTGAAGCAGATGTTTCTGGTCGGAGCGCAGAACTCTGTTTGCCTTATATGGCACCACTAAATTCTTTAAGATGGTAGGTCCCCTCCCCTGGAGGATTCTATGTGCTGTGCAAAGGGCTTTGAATTTCACCCTCTGCCGCACCGGAAGCCAATGCAATGACTTCAGAGCAGGTTTGGCTGACTGTCTCCTTGGCACGTTCGTCAGCATCCTGGCTGCGGCATTTTGTACCCGCTGAAGCTTACTGAATGTAGCTTCAGGGGCCCCAAGGAAAATAGCATTGCAATAGTCAAGCCTTGAGATGATTAGACCCTGGATAAGTTATGTTATGTTATGTTATGTTATAGTGCTTTTATATAGCGCACAGCTACTCAACAAGAGTGTCCCGGCACTTTCCACTAGCAGCTCAGAATAAAAATAACACAACAAGGCTAAAACAGAATGAGAAACAAGAAACACATAAAAAGCCTACTGATTAAAAAGCCAAGTCTTCAGGCTCTTCCTGAACTGGAGCAGATTGGCGGAGCTATGGAGCGTAAGTGGAAGCGAGTTCCACAGCTGGGGAGCTTTACAGCTAAATGCGCGACCCCCGCGCGGGCCATCCTCACCCGCGGGACAACCGCTGTAAAAAGGGATTCCGACCGCAGGGAGCGGGTAGGACGATAGAAAGCTAGTCTCCGCCTCAAATATCCAGCACCTGAGCCAAACAAAGCTTTGTACGTCAGCGTCAGGGATTTGAAGTAACTTCCTTGATGTCAAAGGGAGGAGGGGCAAGACTTTACTGACTGAGCGGAGGAGCACGAAACAGACCCCTGCCGTTTTCTTAGCCTGGGTCTTGAAAGAGAGGTCTTGCTCTAACCACACCCCCAGGCTCTTAATCTCCTGCTTAGGGCTGGGAAGCTCGCCCAGGCAACTAGGCCAGATGGTCGAAGGGAGTAAGGGAATCTTATGCCCTAGCAGCATTATGTCGGTCTTAGAACCATTTAATTTAAGCGCTGATTCACACATCCAGGCATGCACTTTGGCCATACATAGGCACAGCGAATCCGGGTTCTTCACCAGTTGGGACAAAGCAACCACCAGCTGAGTATCATCAGCATAGCTGACGATTTTTATCCCAAATGGGGCCACCACATCCTCCAGGGGGGCCATATACACATTGAACAATGTGGGGCTCAAAGAGGAGCCCTGTGGCACCCCACACTGGAAGGGGATAGATGTTGACCGTTCGCTGCCTTCCCAGACCTGATAGGTCCGACCGCACAGGAATAACCGGAGCCACTGCAGTGCCACTCCCACAACCCCCACATTGGACAGCCGTTGGATCAACACTTGATGGTTCACAGTGTCGAAAGCCGCACTGAGGTCCAGGAGGATCACTACCACTGACCCTACTGAGTCCAAAATGCTCCTGGCCTCCTCAATGACTGCCAATAGGGCGGTGTCTGTGCCCTGTCCTGGCCGAAAACCCGTTGGTGACTCCCGTAGCAGACCGTTGGACTCCAGAAAGGCTGACAGACGATGATTAACCAACCTTTAAGCTATCTTACCAAGTCCCGGCAGCAGAGAGATGGGCCTGAAGTTTGCCAAATCCGAGGGATCCAGATTAGGTTTCTTCAAGAGAGCCTTTACCACTGCTCTTTTCCAGCTCGGCGGCACCACACCCTGGGCAAGGGAAGTATTGATTAAGTTTGTAACAGGAGCCGCGATGACAGAAGCCACCTGTTTCAGAAATCTCATAGGGGCAGGATCCCCAGGGGAACCACTCTTCATAGACTCCAACTCCTTCATGCCTTCTGCCACAGATATTGGGCCAAAAGTGTCCAATAGAGCACGGTCTCCTCCTATCTGATTACCCAAGTCTGCGCTCTGCACAAACTGAGGCAACGCGCTTATGATATTCTCTATTTTCGAATGAAAGTACTCCGACAACTCCTTACACTTCTCAGCGGGGCTATCATAAGTCACCGGGGGCTCCGGAATTTTAAGGAGTTCCTTTACTACTTTAAAAGTCTCTCTTGACGAGTTGGAGGAGCTTTTTATTCTTTCTTCAAAGAAAAGGGCCTTAGCACCACGAAGGGCTTTTTTATATTCTCTAATAGCTGCACGGTATCCCTCCCGACTGGTGGCCCCAGTCTTTCCTCTAAGCCCTCTCAAACTTTTTGCATACCTTCCAAAGAATACCCCTCTCATAGCACCACAAGTAGACACTTAGCCCTAAAGGCACGACGCCTCTAAAAGACAGTCGCTGTTGCGCTGCGTGTGCTGATTGCGCGTGGATCTCCAGACCCCTTCCTCTAGCTGCTGCCCCAGTTATGATACCTGGTGTGAGGGGCTTATCTAGTAGAGTCATGCCTAAACTGAAGCACAACACTGGGCGCTCAGCCTGCCATCAGGTAACCCTCGCTCGCAGCACAAGACGGGAGGGGGGGAGTGAGACTCCTGGTGAAGATGATTCCCTGCACTCACATCTGGATAGGGTGCTTGCAGCCATAGCTGACACCAAAAGCACACTACATCAAGACATCAGGCGGTCTCTGTGGGCCTGGGACTATTGCAAGCAGAGCATCAAAAACTTGTGGATGGGTTCGGGAAACTGAGTCTGCGCTAACCGAGCTACAACTGGAAGAAAGGTCGCACGTCGCCAGGCTTGATTAATTTTTTACTAGAACAGCGAAAGGAAGACTCAGAAGGCCACAACCGCAGAAAGGATGTCCTACCTATTGGAATACTGGAAAGGGCAGAAGGACCCATTATAGTAGAATTTCTGGAAAACTGGCTGCTCTCTGTCATAACCCCGAAGCTTCTTTTTCAATTCTTTGCTCTGGATAAGGCGCATAGGGTTCCTGCCTGCCCACCGGCCCCGGGGGGACCTCCTTCACCTGTAATTGCCAGACTCCTCCATTTCAGAGATCGAGACACAATCCTACGGCACTCTCGAACACATGGTCCGTACGTGATTGAAAAGAGCAAAATATCGATCTTTCCAGATTTAACTGTTAAACTGCAGACCCAGGGGGCATCCTTCTTTGAAGCTAAAAAAGATCTTAAAGAAGTAGGGGTACAATACTCCTTAATATTACCAGCCTGGCTGAAAATTATGTTAGAAGGAGCCTCACACTTTTACGACTCCCCGAAGGAGGTCAGGACTTGGCTAGAGGCATACAAAATGGGTGCGCTATTGCCTCAGAGGCCGCTGCGACCGAATCTGGGGCCACATCCACGCAGGAAAAGACCAAAGTGCAACCGGAAGTCAACTTCAGTACTAAAACCTACAGCTTCGCAAACCTACCAGGACAGGCAGGCTGCACTACAAGAAGTATATGTAAGAAACAATATCCCAACTGGTATCACTGTTGGTGCTGCCAGCTACACGCCGCCTCGCTTTCCCGGGAATCAGCCCCCTACCAGCTGCGGAGATCCATTCAGGCGCTGCTACCCTCGCCCTGGACCCGCCTTTCACCCCGATTGAATCGAACGAGTTACAGATCGTTTAACTGGACCGCGCCCCTAGACCCACCTGGATTCACGTCCTTCCTTCATCCAAATCAAGTCCTTCAGACGCAGGCGCGCCCATCGGCTCTCCAGGCACCTGACATCCAGGGTGGTGCCATTTAGCAATCTACTAAGTTGACAACCCCGTCTTGAAGACGATTCCTAATAAAGAGGATCGAAACGCCGTCGACTCCACAGCGCAACCTTTTGGCGTATTTCTGCTGTATTGCTCATTACAAAAATGGAAAATAATGAATGCGATTGATGTAGTTTGTTATTCTTTTGAGCCACCACTGTATATATATTCACGTTGCACCGCTCACGCTGTTCACCTTGATCACTTGCGTCGTCACCTATGTTCACTTGTAAATAACACTAGACACCAAGTGCCTTCGGGTTGTCACATGATTTTCTCTATACAGTGCTGCTATAACTGTATATTCCTATGTTACTGTATGTGATACAATGTGGTGATTAACAACTGTAATATAAACCAATTGAGTCTCCTTGTTTCCTGCTTCTATAATGCTTTCTGCATACATGAATAACTGTCTTTGAATTGATACCAGTTGGGATATTGTTTCTTACATATATTCTATACCCAATCCCGACGTGGTTTATGGGCCCCACTCCTGTTTTGTTTTACTGCACTACAAGAAGTAGCACAAATCATCTCGCCTCTTAACCAGGCTAAACGGGTTGACCCATCAGCTGAATCTGGAGATTCCCTCGAAACAGACTCCCCGCTGCGAGGCTCACTCCATGATCTGCGGACGATATTGCCTAGCTGAAGAGGATCTCCAAGGCACCCCCTGAACTAGCATGTATCTCACGACCCCCAAGAGCTTTCTGCACAAAAGAAAGGTGAGCATGGCATTGTCCCACTGTGTCCCACTGTGGGGGCGCCACAGTCTATGGACATGAGCTTGAGTCCAAGAAATGCAGCTTGGAGTAAAGCCACATGATGGAGCCCGGACGAGGCATACTCGCTCCTTCCAAACTCAGCAGTCACCCCCTACCAGAATGCTACGCCTAGCAGGTCGAAGGCAGCGTTCTAACTCTATGTACTGTGTTGTTTGTGGGGCTAGTGTTTGCGCTATTACCTTTGGGTTGGGGAGTTGGGTTTTCTAAAGTTTACATGAGCGTCCAGGGGGCAAGACATAGTCCGAGCCAGACTTGGCAGGCAGGCCGAGATACTAGGAACACATGGCAGGCACAAACGTAGGCCGTAGAGAGATACAGTTCCAATCCTGGAATGTTAGAGGCATGGGGCCACCAGTGAAACACCTTAACATCCCTAGCTATATTAGGCGTAGAGGAGCAGAGATAGTAATGCTCCAAGAAAACCACCTAACCCTAGAGGAGGGACAGCGTCTCAGAAGATGGTGAAAAGTCCACCTGTATGCTACAACGTACTCCGCTTTCTCCTGGGGGCTGCTGATATGGGTACGCCTTAAAACCCCCTTCGGTTGGGTGCAAACCCTGATCGACCCCGAGGGCCGTTACGTGTTACTCAAGGGGAGATTACTAGGCAAGGAGATAATAGTGGGTAGCGCCTATGCCCCAAACCAAGAACAACAGCAGTTTCTTCACAAACTCTTTAACCCGCTTGCAAGAATAGCGGCTCAAGACATAATATTACGAGGGGATTACAACTGTGTGGCGGATATCAACATGGATAGATCCACCCTACCACTATATGGTGTACTAGCTAGTTCCAGTGCGAAAGCCCTTCGAGTCTGGATGGAACACTGGGACTTAGTGGATATATGGCGACTGCACCACAACCGGACCAGGGACTACTCATTTTATTCCCCCCTATTTTGTTTACATACCAGATTAGATATATTTTTTGCTCATCCCGCATTAGCAAGCAAATAGTTGACTCTGAATATTTAGGACACACACATTTTGACCATAGTCCCCCACTTCTGACACTGTCTATTGCGCCTGAAGTGACAGCTATCCCCACCTAGTGACTAGACACTACCATGTTGGAAGAAACCTGCTTCCAGCAATCTCTGCATGCCTCCATCACCGACTTCTTCTTAAGGAACCAGGGAACGGCCAGCCCCTCACTGGTTCAGTGGGACTCCTGCAAGGCAGTAATTAGGGGGCACTGTATGGGAAAGACGGTGGGAGCTAACGAGAGAACTTAAGAAACACAAAACTTAGATACATGTGCTTGAACTCAAATTAGGGGCCCAATAGACACTTATACACAACTGTCCAGAGCCAAGAACACATATAGTAAAACACTAGACAGACTGTGAACCTTAGATCGCAAAGACTACCAGAAGAAACAGCATTCTGAAGGCGGGAAATCAGGTAGATTGCTTGCGTGGCTGATTTAGCCCGACAATAGGGGATTCCCTATAACCAGGTAGCAAATCAGAGATGGAACCACGACCTACTCTCCTAAAAAAATTAATCACTGCTTTTCACAATATTATAAATCTCTATACAGTCGCCCACCGGACATACCAGAGACTCACATCCAGAACTACCTTGACAGAATCCAATTACAGAAAATTGACATTGAGTCCCAGAAAGACCTAGGAGATGCTATAGGTGTCCAAGAAATCAGAGCATCGATTGAAGACATGGCGAAAGGGAAGACCCCATGCCCAGACGGCCTCACTGCTGAATTTTATGTGACTTACAGTGCTCAGTTGGCACCTCACCTTGGAGGCTATATGCTGACTCATTGGATTGTGGCCACTTGCCAACAACAACCAGAGAGGCCCTAGTGGTGCCCATACCCAAGACTAAATTGGACACCCCTACGGCCACAGAATTCAGGCCATTGTCCATGTTAAATATGGACTTCAACATTTTAAGTAAAATACTAGCCAGCAGACTGATCCCATACATGCGCACATTAGTCCACTAAGACCAGAATGGGTTTACTCCAACCAGATCCACGACGGGCAGCCTTAGACGGTCATACTACAAAATGTTTAATAGAGACCTCCATAACTACCCAGGCACAGTGGTCATGGCTGTGGACCTTGAAAAAGCTTTTGATTCATTGAGGTGGGATTTCCTGTTGATAGTAATGCATGCTATGGGGTTTGGTGAGGGATGAATTACATGGGTCAAGCTCCTCTACACTTCTCCCTCAGCTACAGTTAAGACGGGATTTATAATCTCTAGGGGTGAGCAGCAAATTCCGTTCCGCTCACAAACTTGCGAAATTTTGGCATTTCCGCATGGCACGCGGAAATGACGAAATTTCCGCGATCCGCAGCGGAAAAGAATTCGAGGGCATCAGGAAGCACTTACAGATATTAATAAAGCAGGAGCCAGAGTAGAAGCTCAAATTCAGTGATAATAACATTGGGCGTAAGGAATAGTAGAGGCAGGAAAGCAGAAAAGGGAATACAGGATGAAATGTTGTCCCAGTCACCTTTGTACGGAGAACAAAAGGCACAGCCCGCCGACATACCCAAACCACAGCAGCCTGCTCTAGAGAAATGCATAACTACAACGACACGCCTGGGGCACAGCTGATTAAGGTAGTGGCCCCACGTGCACCCAGTAAGGCAGAGGACAGCGGCAGAGAAATACGGCGGCCGATGCAGCCAGATTCTGGGACTGCGGCGAAGATAGGAGGCTCCCAGGGAACAGTCGACGGTTAGGGCGGTGCACTGAGGGCACGATCACAGAGGAAGCGGACCTGCTCGCGCATGGGAATGAGAGCCTGTATTCCCAGCTGGCCGATAGCTGCATCAAAAGGAAACAAAGGCAGCCATAAGAGTGAGCACAAGATTGAACCCCCCCCAGGAATGGTTGGAGGGGGTATATTGGTGCGGAGTGTGCACTGGACCTAGTGCTTTGAAAGATTTCCCTCAAAGCCCGCATAAAAACAGAAGGTGGGGTCACCTTTCCTGGTTTTGCGACCCCTAGGAAGGCCGTGCAGGTTGCCCCGTAGACCACAATGCAGGGGGGAGCATGCGTATCTGTGCACATGTATGTCTGTGTGCGTGTGTATGCATGTGTGTGTCCATGTAAGCATGCGTCTGTGTGTCTTGTTGAGAGTGAGACCCTGCATAACGGGTGTAACAAGAAATCTCCACGAGCACGCACAATTCTGCGTGCTCGCAGAGATTTCTTGCCGTTTCACGGAGTTTTGCGTAGAGCAACTCCGCAAATTCTGCCCACCTCTAATAATCTCAGGCTCCTATGAGATTTTCAGAGGCACTAGGCAGGATGCCCCCTATCGCCTCTTTTGTTTGCTCTGGTTATGGAACCATTAGCAGCACAGTTTAGAGAAGAAAGTGGTTGACTGGGTCTGTCATTAGAAGGGAGAGAAGTCATGATTTCTGTCTACGCAGATGATATACTCTATCTGCGGAATGGAGATGGTGGAATAAGAGATGCAATGGGCATCCTAAATAACTATACTACACTAACCGGTCTGAAGGTAAACCGTCGCAATACGCATGTCTTGCCCCTTGACCCTGCAGCCTCCTGCCCCCGTCACTCTCAACGGGTACTAATTGGTCTCGCCGGTCCATTAGATATGTGGGGATTTAAATATTCCATGAACAGAGAGACCTCCTGGAGGGCAACTTGAACCCAGCTCTCTGTTCACTCAATTCAGCAGTGACATTCCGGTGTTCCCTTAGGCTTCTCACCATGGCAAGAGTGGCGCTTTCTAAAAGGGTTATGCTGCCAGGTTTACTTTATATTTCGCAAACCTGCCGGTGGTAATTCCAAAAACCTGATTCAAGGAACTAGACACACTACTAAGGGACCTGATCTGGAACGGGGCTGCTATTGCTTGGAGATCACCAGAGAGTGGGGGATTGGGAGCTCTGGACTTCGAGTCCATCCAGTGGCTGGCCCAGTGGTTGGAGGGGATTGGTTTGGAGATGCTGGATATCTCACCCTGCACAGACCTAAAAGAGAAAGTGCTTGCTGGGCTACTAATTCCTGGGAAGCGAGCCCAGCTCCAGGGTACCCTGTTTTCGGTGGCCTTGAACTGCAGGCGCAGAGGAATTATGCAGACACCAGAAATCCTGCTGTACTCACCGGACTTCCCCCTGCATGTATGCTGGGTTTGTTTCCTAGGCCAAAAACCAAAAAAGTAGAGAACCAATTCACGGATCTAGCCTTGGTGTTGGTTAGATGAAGAATTACATTAAGATGGAAATCCCCCACAGGTCCTAGTATCTCGCACTGGGAAGAAGATCTCACGGCATGGGCTCCGGCGGAGGAAAGGGCATTAATAGTGGAAGACAAAAGAGGGGTAAGACCCCACCTTACAGCGTACTTATGGTTGAAAGTACTACAGTAAAGGGAAGCAAGAGGCATAGATGAGGGAAACTACCCCCCTGCAACACTACAAACCACACCACCGCCATAAGCAAAAACAATCCACATCAGTGTCTTATTCAAAGATGAAAGCCAAAACCTCTCTATGTGACCCCTATCCAGTCCCCACAAGATGATTAACCCATGCTGCATGTATGACAACAAACAAGTGACTGATTTACTAAATACGATCAGCACATCATAACATTTCTCCCTTGTTATACTCCTGGTTTGTATCGATTATGCTTCTCTATTTGAGGGCAAATCTGATGTAGTGCTCATCCACCTTAAGCACAAATCAACGATCATCTAGTGAAAACTAAAGGCTTGGAGGTACAGTGCCAACCTGTTTTTAGACTACTTTTAGAATACATGCTGCTCAATTGAAAAGTTTTTCGCCTTGAAAAAGCCCGCCTAGGGCGAAACGCGTGTCGGCTGTGACAAGAAAAAGAACTAATAAAAGAAAATTGTGTACTATCGGATACTGTGCGTTTCCATTGTGGACTGAGAGAATATTGGTTGTACGGCAACAAGAGACATTGGATTAATAAGGCAGACTGCCTATTGGATAATAGAGACTAAAAGGGATGTGCACTGATGTGTTTGTGACATGCTGCATGTATATACAACCTGCTGAGCAGCAGAAAAATTTGAGCCTGCCCTTTATCAATGGACGCTCTAGTTGTTATCAAGTTTTATAAGTAAAATGTCTTATCTAAATAATTTGCTATCGGATGCTGAAACATAGCCATATTGAACTTACCCCCACCTTTGAAAGAATTATTGCTAAGTCTTGATTGCCAGAAATATATTGAATCATTCGGGTAATATGATGTTCTCCTCTTTATTCCTATATTTTACGTGTTTAAAACCCATAGATTGTTGATGCTCGTAGACTGGATGCAATACATACGGTTATTAGTTGTAATTAAAAAAGTAAACTCAATAAAAAAGTTATTTAAAAAAAAGAAGCTGAGGTAGCTAAAATGCTGGAATTGGGGGTAATTGAACCGCCTAAAAGTCCATGGGCCAGTCCAGTGGTGGTGGTGCCCAAACCTAATCCACAGGGGGGACCCAAGGAGTTAAGGTTCTGTGTGGACTACAGAGGATTGAATGCAGCCACAAAGACTGACGCTCATCCTTTACCTAGAGCTGAAGAGTTCATTGACAGGATAGGGGCTGCTAAGTATCTGAGTACTTTTAATTTGACTTCAGGTTACTGGCAGATTGACCTCACTGATGGAGCAAAGGAGAGGTCAGCATTCTCCACACCAGGACATTATCAGTTCAAGGTAATGCCCTTTGGCTTAAAGAATGCACTTGCCACCTTCCAAAGGCTGGTGAACAGGGTCTTGACTGGGTTGGAACAGTTCAGTACAGCTTATCTGGACGATATAGCTGTATATAGTTCTACCTGGGGGATCGCTTAGGCCACCTAAGGGAAATGCTTCAGTCCATGCAGCCGGCAGGCCTGACTGTTAAAAAAACATGTTGCAAAATATGGCAGAGTTCTGTGGTGTACCTGGGCCATCTGGTAAATGGAGGCCATGTACTGCCTCTCCAGGCCAAGATTCAACCTATTTTGGACAAGACAGCTCCTGTTACCCCGACTCAGGTCAGGGCATTCCTTGGACTGACAGGGTTTTATAGAAGGTTTGTTCAAAATTATAGGACCATTGTGGCGCCATCAAACAGAACTCACTTCTAAGAAGAGGCCGAAAAAGGTGGATTGAACCCCAAAGTGCCAGAAGGCTTTTGACACTCTGAAAGCTGCTATGTGTTCAGCACCAGGGGAACACCGTTAACTCACCTGTGTTGTGCCATCGGGCCAGAGCCGTGAGGGTAACGGCAAGAGCAGCAGAACGCCGGGAGGCAGTCCCGGTCCAGCGGACTACACTCCCCAGCAGCCCCTGGGGCGGGATCGCGACAGTGACGCCGGAAGAGCGCCCGGAGGCGCCTGTAAAAGGCTGACCCCCCGGGAGCCCAGGGGGGAACACCGTTAACTCACCTGTGTTGTGCCATCGGGCCAGAGCCGTGAGGGAAACGGCAAGAGCAGCAGAACGCCGGGAGGCAGTCCCGGTCCAGCGGACTACACTCCCCAGCAGCCCCTGGGGCGGGAGCGCGACAGTGACGCCGGAAGAGCGCCCGGAGGCGCCTGTAAAAGGCTGACCTCCCCAGTCGCCCTGCGAGTCGCGCGCGGGAGCGCCCGGGGCTAAGCCCGGGCAAAGGGCGGGCCCTCTGTGGCCCTCAGAGGCACGAGGAGGACGGGACGGGGCCCTTCCCCTATCGCTCACCACATAAGGTACTCTCATTTGACTTATTGGTCACCCACCATTTAGGGACTGTTGATACATTAATTACTGCTGTTCACTGCGGTTGGGACCATCTGTTCGCTGTTACTAACAATCTTGCTTGTTGTACTGTGTAGTTACCCATTTTCTTGATTAAGGGTGGGCAATTCTCAGTATGTCTCCAAGGGGTACTCGCAGTAAAACAGCTGCAACTGGGGCTGGCCCTGTGACCGGCCCCATTGACCTTTTCATAACTAAGGCCAATGATGCCATCAATCAGGGCATTTGCCTTATAGAACGCAGGGTATCACAAGATCTGGCACACGCCAAACGTTCTTCACTTGGCCTTATTGCCGCTGCTACTACACCTGCACAGGATACGCCAAATAGCATCAGACCCCTACTTAATGTATGTGCTGACATTCACACCATCCCTAGTGAGGTCAACCTTTCAGCTTCCATCCCCCTGTTAGATTCAGACACTGATATCAGCGCGGACTTAGAAAAAACCCCAGATCTACCCATCAACCCCTCTCCTAAAGCAATATCTGCTGACAACACCAGGCAATTGAGAGGCAGACGCGAGGGTGCAGTCCAAAAACAAAAATTACATGCACCAAAGCCCCGGATTACTAAGGTCAGGAAACATGGCCGGGTACAAAGAAAATCTGGGAAAAACACCAACTCCGTCCCTAACCACAATGCGAGCAGGGTCACGGTAATCTCTCAGGGGGATGAAAGTGAAATGGTTCAGCAGGGCAGCACAATGGATACTAATGATAACACTGATAATGCACACGACCCTATGTTGGAAAGGTTGGGGGAATTATTAAGAATTTATTTATCCCCCATTTAAAGTAGGCTTACTCGAATAGAAAAACAATTAGCCGAACTGAGTATCCCTATTAAGAATTTCCTGAAGGAAGGTCCTGCAAAAAGCACAAATAATAGTAATACCACTAAAACAGCAGGCACCAAACCTAACATTCCTCAGGCACCCCCAACAAACTCAAACATTGTACACAAAGCTCCACCTGCCATATTGGTTAATGGTCCAACCACTAGTCAGAAAAAAACACCAACATCGCATACCAATAACGCAGCCTTAGACAAAAGGAAGGACCCTGGCACTAACACCAACATTAACACCAAACTTCCAAAGGGGACTACCACAGGTCAGTCTGTAATTTCCACAAGTAGCCCTACCACGGCCCAACCAATATCAAAAACAGTTAGGCAAGTCCCTGCCCGCATTAACCTTCCCCCGGAATGCGGCGCATATGTATTAGTGTTAGTAAACGTTACCAAGTTAAGGAAGGATCAGGACGAAAATCCCACATCCCTCAAAAACAAAACCTTGCACTGGCTAATTGCCAATTGCAATTACCCAATTGATGGTGCAGGGGGGATTGTTAACACCCAGCGAGTGGGTTGGATAGGCCCACTCAGGAAAAAATTTGAGGGCGACTGTGTTACTATAAGCTTTAGAAATCCACAATGGGCAGAGAAAACTCTTGCCAGTGCCCCTCTACCATCGCCCTGGGAATTTAAAACCACACTCCTTCCCTTAGGATACTTTTACAGACATCTGATACCCCCCGAACAAGCCACGGCTAATCTCCCCACAAATTCTCTCCAAGATTTGAACTTTGGAGCAAGGATCAAATCACCCCTTTTTATCCAGAATCAGAACCCAAACGCCATCCACTCTAACAGCCGTAACTGGCATCCTCAACCCCCAATGCCAATTCCAACTCCCAACCCTCTGCACTATTTCCAAGCCTCAACCATGCATCAGAACAACTACAGAGATAGGCCTTACCCAGTCTCTAACCCGTTCCAGTTTACACCGATGACTGAAATTAGGCCAATGTATAACATCCCCACTTACAATCGGTTTGATTACTTATCTACTCTAGACGAACAGGATTGACTGAGTATATCGGCCAATAACGAAACGTGCAACAATGTGAAAGCTTGTAACTCAGAGGGTCTCACAATTCCAGCTGTATCGTACCAGGTCCAAATTGCTCTTACAGAAACTATATCGTCTGACAGCATTTTGCCCATTTCCAATGAACCACTTTACTACGATAATGGGAATACTGGGAACAGACTTGCCAAACATGGAACCAAACATGGCTTATCAATCCTTAGCTGGAATGTTGCAAGTTTAGAATCTAAGCTCTCGGACCCTGCATGGATTGAACTAATTAATGATGCAGATATACTTATGTTTCAAGAAACTTGGGCTGTTGATAATCTGTACATTGAAGGCTACCACTGCTTTAGCTTGACATCAGCAAAACCTAGCCTCGGTCGAGCAGTGGGTGGTCTTTTTACGGGGATTAGAATTCTGGCTGGCGGCATAATCAGAGATCTGAAGCTAGATAACCTTGCCAATCCTAATATTCAAATCCTGGAATTCAAACTAAAATCAAAGACCACGATTTATTTAATTAATTTTTACAACAATGATTTTTATGGTGTACCAAACAAAATCTTTGTTGCATTATCTAAGGTTCTTAATATGATTGATTGTTCCTTATCAGTAGATACTAAGACTAGCATTCTGGTAGGGGGTGATTTTAATGTGAAACTTATAGAGAACTATGGATCTACTAACTCTGTTTATTGTGATGACCGCAGGGGATTGGAACTGATTAGAATACTTTCTGATTTTGATCTTGTTGATGTAATGAGTGTAGGGTATGATATGAATTTTCCTTATGCCCCCACGTTTAAGGGCAGGGATAACGGTTCAATTATCGATTACATATTTACATCACCACTGCTAACAGATTGTATAACCAAAACTTCTGTGGTGCAAACGTCTTTTAGCGATCACAATCCATTGTTAGCTACTTTTAATTTTGTACCCAGTCCAATTTTTATGAATCTAAATGGGGCAAGGGATATTACACCTTCAATTGATGGCCTTCGCCTAAAATGGAGGGGAATCGAAATTTGCCTAGCTTACGTAACGGTAAGTTTCAATTCTATTAAGGACACGGAGGCGAGGATTATGCTATATCTTCATTCGCTTTATTAACATAAAGTCTCCACAGCAGCTTAGGAAAAGATATATAATAAGAACAAAAAATGCTTTAAACATAAAGCATTGACGGAATGTTCAACAAATCAACAACAACTCCCAAGAGTCTCTTTGTATAATGATAGTCCATAGTCCTTCCACTCTGTCTATCACCACTATAAATCCGGACTTCTCATCTTCTTCCTCCTCTTTCTTCGCGCAGATCACGCTTAAGCCTCATTGGTCCTGTTTAGCACCCTCGTTGCCTGTCGAAAAAGGAACAGCATCAGCGAGGAGGTCCAGGAATGTGACAATAAGGCGAGGAGCATTCAGGGACTAATACAGTATCAACAATGTAAAGGAAAACGCTTTACTTACTGCCATACGGGTGGGTAGAGACACCACTGTAGCCTGGGTGGGATACTCCTCGCCTCCGTGTCCTTAATAGAATTGAAACTTACCGTTACGTAAGCTAGGCAAATTTCGATTCTATGTCAGGACCGGAGGCTTCAGATTATGCTAGTTCAAAGCTTACTTACCACCAACTGGGCCAAATCCACCACCGGCTTAAAATAAAACCTCTTAAAGGTGGAATCCGAGGACCAATCTGCCGCTCGCATCAGGTCCTCCAAAGGAGCACCCACAGAGAAAGCCTTAAAGGCCATGGCCCCCCTGGCGGAGTGTGCTCCAAAGAGAGAAGTGTTGATGCCCGCTTCTTGCATGACCCACCGCACCCACCGAGCAATAGTGGGCGAGGAGACAGTTTTGTGTGGCTTCCGCAAGGCAATCAACAACTGACGCTCGCCCGGAGGGCGTAACTCCAAGGTCAGGTCCTCATATGCTTTGAGGCATTGCACAACACACAACTTAGGAGTGTCAAGAAAAGCTGGATATGAAATGGACCGCAACGACGTTTTTGTGCGTCGGCCCACTGTAAAGGTAACCCCATCCGGGGAAAAAATGCGTGCAGAAACATCCAGCGTGCGCACATCAGAAACGCGTCTACAAGAAACCAAACATAACAACATGGCCAACTTCGCTGACAGCTCCTTAAGAGACAGATAGGAATTGGCCGGCCAAGACAAGAACAAATTCAGAACCAAATTGACGTCCCAAAGGACGGAGTACCGGGGTTCAGGAGGCAACGCGAGGCGGATAGCCCGCAGGAGCCGACAAACAAAAGGATGTTCCCCTACTGGGTGGCCATCGATGTTGTCGTGGCCTGCCGAAATCGCCGATTGGATGGCATTGATCGTTCTATAGGCCAAGCCCTTGTCGGCTAAAAGCGCCAGGAAATTCAGCACGGGAACGAGGCCCGCGACCAAGGGATCCAAACCCCTTTGTAAACACCAACGCATCCACTTAAGCCAAGCGGATCTGTAACGCTTCGTTGTACTATCGGCCCATGCTTTGGAGAGCAAGTGCTCAGCCGACCCCGAAAGGCCTGGAAGCGTCCAGCGTCTCCCGAGAGCCTCCACGCCACGAGGCGGAGAGAGTTCTGCGTGACGAGGGGATGAGGTTCCTGATCCGGATTTGTCAGGAGAAGAGGAAACAGGGGGAGTAGGATTGGAAAATCCCACGAAAGTTCCAGAAGAACCGGAAACCACACTTGAGACCTCCAGAGTGGCGTAACCAACACCAGCTCCACTCCCTGGCGGCGTATTTGGGCCGCCGTTCGCATGATCATGGAGAACGGGGGAAACGCAAACGGCTGTTCCCGAGTCCAATCCTGCAGAAAGGCGTCCGTGGCCTCCGCAAGAGGGTCCGGCCTCCAGCTGAAGAAACGCGGCAGCTGGTGGTCGAGACGGGACGCAAAGAGATCCACCGAAAAGGGACCCCAGAGAGCTTGCAGCCACCGGAAGACCTCCGGATCCAGTTTCCACTGGCTGGTGTCCCTGAGATGTCTGGAGTGCCAATCCGCCACCTGGTTGGACTGACCCGGCAGGTACTCCGCCGTCACCGCAATGTGACGAGACAGGCAATAATCCCAGAAGTCCTTCGCCAGGTCCGCCAATGCGCGGGAACGAGGGCCTCCTAGATGGTTCACATAACGAACCGCCGAAATGTTGTCCATCCGTAACAGGACACAGGCCTTGACCGAATCCTTGGTCCAACAACGAACTGCGAAGGAGCCCGCCAGGAGTTCCAAACAATTGATATGCAATTGTTGTTCTTCTGAAGACCAGGTGCCGCCGGTGGAAAAATCCCCGCACCGGGCGCCCCAGCCCGACCTGCTGGCGTCGGACTCTATGATCAGGTCCGGAGCTGAACCGAAGATCGCCCGACCATTCCATGCCTCCATGTGAGACAGCCACCATGACATTTCCTCCTTCACTTCTTCCGTGAGGGGGACCCACTGATCGTAACTCATCCCACGGCGCAGATGTTGCGCCTTCAGACATTGGAGAGCCCTGTAGTGCAGTGGGCCTGGGAAAATCGCCTGGATGGAGGACGAGAGAAGACCCACCACCTTGGCGATATGACGCAGGGACGTACGATCCCTCGCGATCGTCTGTCGAAGCAGGTGCCGTATCTTTGCGACCTTCCGACCCGGCAGGCTCAAGACCGCCTGCACCGAATCCACCACGAAACCTAAAAAGGTGATCTGCTGAGTGGGAACCAAAACCGACTTGGCGCCGTTGACCACAAACCCAAGCCTTTGGAGCAGACCGACGGCTTGTCGCAGCTGGCCCGCCAATACCTCCGGGCACTGCCCCATGAGGAGGATGTCGTCCAAGTATACTAACATACGGACACCCTGACTTCTGAGAAACTCCACTACCGGGTGGAGAACCTTCGTGAAGCACCACGGGGCCGATGAAAGACCGAACGGCAGTGCGGTGAACTCAAACACCTTGCCGTCCCACAGGAATTGCAGGAAGCGACGATGAGGGGGGTGGATGGGGACGACCAAGTAGGCGTCCTTGAGATCCAGTCTCACCATCCAATCCCGAGGGAGGAGTACGTCTCGAAGGAGGTGGATACCCTCCATTTTGAAATGTCGATAGACCAACCACCCATTGAATTCCTTGAGATTGATCACAGGGCGCTTGCCCCCATCCGTCTTGTCCACTAAAAAGACGTTGCTGAGGAACCCGTGTGGGTGGCGCGTTGATAGACGGATGGCCCCCTTGCGCAGCAAGTCCGAGACCTCCCCGTCTATCAAATGCGCGTCGGACTCCGAAAAGACCATCGGGCGCGGGGGCCTCGCTTGCGTGGGCTGGTCGTAAAATTCTATGTGGAACCCTCGTACAGTTTGCAAGACCCAAGCGTCGGCAGTGAGCAATTCCCACTCCCCGTAAAAGCTTGCCAGCCGCCCCCATATAGGAACTTGATCCAAACAAAGGACACTTACCGGGGGCATTTCCCTGTCCGGAGTTCTTCTTGAACCCTCTGCCGCCGAAGCGTTGCCCTCTGGTGGGGTAGAAGTTGGTATAGTTGGCAGAGGTTTGGTATTGACCTCTTCCGGAGCCTTGTCCTTTATTGTTGGCCTGCTAGCCACGGCCGATCGCGCGGCCCCTACCACGACCGGCCCCGCCGGAGAAACGCTGGTGAAACACCCTCTTAATGCTGGACTGGGCCTTATCCAGCGACGTGAATGTGTTCACGAACTTGCCCAGTTCCCTGATGAAGGGTTCGCCGAAGAGGCCCCCCTGGGCCACAGCACCCGCCTCCGACGAGGCCAGGTCCCCCAATTTTGGGTCCAATTTGATCAGGAGTGAACGCCGCCTCTCCGTAGACAGGGCACAGTTGGCGTTGCCCAAGAACACAATCACCCTCTGGGCCCAATTCGAAAGCCCCTCCGGGGAAATGACGGTGCCATTCGCTCTAGCCTCCTCCGCCATATCGAGGATCTTCGTGGCGGGCCCAACCGCATCTAACAATTTGTCCTGGCAGGCCCGCCAGGACCGATCGATTCCCTTCTGGGATCCTTCATAAATTTCGCCAGGAAGGTGGCCATCTTGGGATCCAATTCCGGTGTCATGGCCACTTTCCCCTCCAAAGTTGGCCGAGGGCACTCCCCACGCAGGCAACCCCTCGCCTCCTTCTCCAGGGGCTTGCGCAGCCTGCCCGCGACAAATTTCGCCACCGTCTCCCCCGGTGTCCAGGCCGCGGAGCGGGGGTGGACGATCTCGTCCGGGTCCAGCATGCCCGACTCATCTCGAGGCATCTCCTTGGCAGAGGGTCCCGGAAGCCAAGATCTGGTCGACTCCCCGTCGTCGTCTGTGTCCGGAGAGTCGTACACTGGGGAGGCGGGGGCCGTAGACACGTCCCCCGAAGCACCAGGGTCCACCAAGGGCGCAGGGGGCACCGCCGTTGCCTTTGCCAGGAAGGCGTCCCGAAGACGCTCAAACGCGCCCCTGTCCACACCTTGGGCCTCCGATGAAGGCCCCTCCTTACAAGGCCTCTTCGGGGCGGGTGGCAACCCGCCGGACGTCCCTGGGAGATCGGGGGTCGGAGGCACATGCGCCGATGTCAGCTTCGCGCATTCTTCCACGATGCGGGCGGAAAGGCGGTCTTCCATGGGGCCTACCACCTCCGTCACGCAGCGGTAAATCGAATTGTCCACCGCCTGGTAGAATTCGTCGTCCTGCAGATAGGGGTAAGGTTCCTCCTCGTATTCCCCTTCCATCCCTGAACCAAGGGCAAATCTGGGGCACCCTGTAGGGCGGCAGTCGAGATAGAACTCGGATATGGGCAGGCCAACCGGCTGCGATCACGTTTTTGGCCAACTGACGTGGCAGGCGGGCTGCACCAACCCCCAAGCGCGCAGACCCTCCTCGCCGGGACCGGGTCTTCGCACCCCTCAAGCGCGCTAAGCCACACTATGAATAAAGAGGTGCACAAAGGTCACCCGAAGGTGGTTCGCGCGGTCAGAGCCGCAATACAGACCCCAACGGGGCGTCAGAAGCAGGAAAGTACAGACCCGGGGCACCAGGTGTCAGAGGGGTACGCGAGGGCTGGCTCCTGCGCAAGCAGACTCCACGGCGCGGCCCCCGGCACTGCGGAGGCGCGCCGAAGGGTCGGCGAGACGACAGGCCGCCCCCTGGCGGTCTACGTACGCACCGCACACAAGTGGGAAAGAAAGGTCGCGTAGGAACGAAGAACGTTCCCGCGACCGGGGACTCTGTAAGGGAATAAACCATGCAGTGAGTCCCCCAACGATCGTACACAATACAATCAGCAATATTGAAAAAGGGAAAAAACATGAAAGCACTTATCTGGCTGCGGGAGCAGCGAAGAAAGAGGAGGAAGAAGATGAGAAGTCCGGATTTATAGTGGTGATAGACAGAGTGGAAGGACTATGGACTATCATTATACAAAGAGACTCTTGGGAGTTGTTGTTGATTTGTTGAACATTCCGTCAATGCTTTATGTTTAAAGCATTTTTTGTTCTTATTATATATCTTTTCCTAAGCTGCTGTGGAGACTTTATGTTAATAAAGCGAAGGAAGATATAGCATAATCTGAAGCCTCCGGTCCTGACATAGAATTGATTGTGGGGTCATCATAGACGCTGTTCAGGAGACATATCCCGATTTGTTGAAATCTCTCTCATCCCCAAGTACAAATAACGAAAAATTGATTGTAGACTTTGAAGCTTTGTGCTCAAATATAAAAACCCTCCTGTCAGTCCCACTTCCTAATGAATGCAAAGAGCCACGGTGGTTTGATTCATCTTGCTCCGTGGCCAACAGAGACTTAAGAAAGGCCCTCTCTGCCAAACCTAGGTGCAAAGATGTAGTTCGAGCCGCCAGGAAAAACTACAAAGATAAAATATCGGAAAGGAAGGCAAACTTGCTCTCCGAACACTGGGAAAAGCTGGTCATTAGTGCCAACCTGGGTGGCAGCGGCCCATTTTGGTCGGCTGTAAGGAAAACGAGGGAAATGGGCAAAGAGCTCACACAAATTAGCTGCAATATAACAAGCGCAGCCTGGGAGACCCATTTTTCTAAAATTTATGCTGCCCCCTCTGATGAGCATTTTCTCCCTAATACAGGTCAACCAGAAGGTTTACAGTTTTTGGATCAAGAAGTCAGGAAAGCCATAAAAGAGAGCCTAGGTAACAAGGCTCCCGGACCAGACGGTTTTCCTATTGATATTATCAAACACAATGTCGAGCTATGGTCACCAATACTCCTTAACATCTTTAATAGTCTCCCAAAAGTAGCCATGCCTGTCACCTGGGCTACTAGTATCATCGTTCCTATTTACAAAAAGGGAGACAGATCAGACCCAGCAAATTATCGTCCCATTTCCCTTCTGGATAATACTTTAAAAATACTAGGACGTATAATTTATAATAGGGTATTGGAATGGGCAGATGATACTGACTTTTTAGATCCCTGTCAGATGGGGTTCAGGAGCGGGGTAGGAACAGTGGAGCAATGTTTAAATCTCAAATTGATAATCGACAAATATTGCATTGCCCGCTCATCCCCTGTCTACCTAGCTTTTATGGATCTCTCATCCGCATTCGATCTTGTGAACAGATCTAAGCTTTGGTTAATCCTCCTGTCCAATGGCCTTGATGCCACTCTCGTTAGATTTTTAGCCTATCTCCATACTGACCTGAAAGCACAGGTACGTATCGGGATGGGCGGAGAGGTATCGGGAGCCATTGAGATAGGGAGGGGGGTGAGACAGGGGTGCGTTCTAGCACCCCTGTTGTTTATCATTTACATCAACGGCCTGTCCAACTGTTTAAAGAAAGCCACCCCTGATGTCCCAACAATTCTAGGCAATCCCTTACCTGTGCTTTTATATGCAGACGATGCTGTCCTTATGGCACGCACACCTAACGCCCTACGTCTGCTTGTACATAGTTTTGTAAATTTTATGGAGGGACTGGACTTGAAAGTTAATTTTAAAAAGTCTTTTATTATGTCCTGTGGGCCGGGCAAAAGGAAACTCAGTACAATTCGAATTGGAACAGATAAACTAGAATCTGTTCATAAGTTTCCTTATTTGGGGTTGGTTTTCGCTGCGAACAGCTCGTGGAGCGGGCACTTGGCCCACGCCACGAGCAAGTTCTCGAAAGCCAACAATTCTGTTCTGAGTCTCCCCCGCCCAAAGAAAATTGGTGCCACAAAGGCTATTGTTAAGATTTTTAAATTACAGTGTTCTCCAGTCGCTACGTATGGAGCTGAAGTTTGGGGATCGGACAGTAGCATCTGTATCCAAAGAGAGGAAAATCGTTTCTGTAGAAAAGTCCTGGGTGCACCGATTTCCTCTTCTGATTTTATCTGCCATAATGAACTTAACCTCCCCTATATAAGTGATTTTATCAAAGCAAGACCAGCTCTCTTCTGGATTAGAATCTGGAGGAATGATGCTGCTGTCCTTACACAAAATATCATTAAGGACTGCCTAAATTGTGAATATGGTATGCAGATTCCCTGGTTTAAAGAAGTCTTTAAATCACTTAATGAAATTGGTAGAGGCATTTTGTTCACTGACCCAATGGCAATTGAACCAAAGGATAAACTCTAGGTACAAAAAGCACTTTATGCACTTTATCGCAATGGGCGCATAGGAAGAGAATCTCAGAAATCAAGGGTTAAGAAATATATAGGAAATGGTCTCTGTATGCAAATTATGCCGCCCTACCTTTCCCTCCCTATGTCAAACTGGGAGCGATCTTTATTGTTTCGTCTAAGGGCTGGAACTGTGAAATTTTTGCTGTCTTTTCCTTTGGGGTACCGACATAGTACAGACCTTACTCCTTGCCCTTGCGATGGTATAAGCACTCAAGATGACCTGCACTTTCTATTTTTCTGTAAATTTTATGCGAGATATATTAAATGGCTTTTAACCCCATATTTTAGAAAACATAGACCTCTCACACTTCAAGAATCTTATATGTTGCTGCTTACCCTGGACACTGACGAACTGACTTTTCTCACTAGCACTTTTTTAAGACTAGCCATACGTGCACGTAAGACAATGGAAAGTCCCTGAAATCAGAAACCAGTCATAAAGATACTACTGTAAAAATTTTATAAGAAAATGAAATTTACTGCTCAATCACTGTATGAATTACTTTGTTATCATGGAATGCTATTTATATATTTGTTTTGTATTACATGTACATGTGTGTTTTTGCTGTGTTCGGTACTTTTATGAATTTTATGAAATTCGAATAAAGGTCTTTTGAACTTGAACAATGGACGCTCTAGTTGTTATCAAGTTTTATAAGTAAAATGTCTTATCTAAATAATTTGCTATCAGATGCTGAAACGTAGCCATATTGAACTTACCCCCACCTTTGAAAGAATTATTGCTAAGTCTTGATTGCCAGAAATATATTGAATCATTCGGGTAATATGATGTTCTCCTCTTTATTCCTATATTTTACGTGTTTAAAACCCATAGATTGTTGATGCTCGTAGACTGGATGCAATACATACGGTTATTAGTTGTAATTAAAAAAGTAAACTCAATAAAAAAGTTATTTAAAAAAAAGAAGCTGAGGTAGCTAAAATGCTGGAATTGGGGGTAATTGAACCGCCTAAAAGTCCATGGGCCAGTCCAGTGGTGGTGGTGCCCAAACCTAATCCACAGGGGGGACCCAAGGAGTTAAGGTTCTGTGTGGACTACAGAGGATTGAATGCAGCCACAAAGACTGACGCTCACCCTTTACCTAGAGCTGAAGAGTTCATTGACAGGATAGGGGCTGCTAAGTACCTGAGTACTTTTAATTTGACTTCAGGTTACTGGCAGATTGACCTCACTGATGGAGCAAAGGAGAGGTCAGCATTCTCCACACCAGGACATTATCAGTTCAAGGTAATGCCCTTTGGCTTAAAGAATGCACTTGCCACCTTCCAAAGGCTGGTGAACAGGGTCTTGACTGGGTTGGAACAGTTCAGTACAGCTTATCTGGACGATATAGCTGTATATAGTTCTACCTGGGGGATCGCTTATGCCACCTAAGGGAAATGCTTCAGTCCATGCAGCCGGCAGGCCTGACTGTTAAAAACAACATAGTGCAAAATATGGCAGAGTTCTGTGGTGTACCTGGGCCATCTGGTAAATGGAGGCCATGTACTGCCTCTCCAGGCCAAGATTCAACCTATTTTGGACAAGACCGCTCCTGTTACCCCGACTCAGGTCAGGGCATTCCTTGGACTGACAGGGTTTTATAGAAGGTTTGTTCAAAATTAAAGGACCATTGTGGCGCCATCAAACAGAACTCACTTCTAAGAAGAGGCCGAAAAAGGTGGATTGAACCCCAAAGTGCCAGAAGGCTTTTGACACTCTGAAAGCTGCTATGTGTTCAGCACCAGTGCTGCCGGCCCCTGACTACACAAAGGAATTCGTGGTTCAGACAGATGCTTCAGAGCAAGGGATTAGGGTAGTGTTGTCACAGCTAAATAAAGATGGTCTTGATCAGCCAGTTGCCTTTATTAGCTGGAGACTTCTTCCCAGAGAGTAGAGGTGGAGTGCCATTGAGAGAGAGGCCTTTGCTGTGATTTGGTCCCTGAAAAAGTTGAGACCATATTTGTTTGGGACTCACTTCCTTGTTCGAACTGACCACAGGCCTCTCAGATAGCTCATGCAGAGCATATTCTTCGTCATGAAGATGGTCTGATGGACAAATTTGCCAAGAAAGACCAAAACGTCGACATACTTATCTATTTCCTCAGTAACCTGTTTTACGTCTAGGATTTGTTTTTTGGTGTATATCGATTAAAGTCCTATTGTTTACTATTTGGAAGCTATGTTTACACTTATGATTTGAAGGTTTCTCTTTTGTATAACATCAATACCCTCTGTCATAGTGTTTTGTTATAAACCTTATGTACCCCCTCATGATTTGTTTATATTAAATGTGTTTACAGTTTAAAAAGTACATTCCCGTGTTGCGAAATTATTTTCTACAGATTTATTGTATTCAGAAATAATGCATTTATATCCAGATTGATTAATAGTCAGTCACCAATACGGACGTGATAAACAACTAACTGAAACCTAAGAGAGCATGAAGGGCGATGCTGAGGAGTTTGATGTCCAATCACTAAGGCCTGCACTCTGAAGACTGTGCCTTCTGCACCATCTAGAACTACAGCCCTGTGGACTACCTTGCTGCAAGCTACAGGTTAACAGAGCTCACCTGGAACATCGCCACCAAGAACCCCAACCTGGAGCACTACCAGTGGATTTGTAAGGGTTTTGTCCAAGTGGATTGTGGGAAATGAAGTCCTCAACTTTCAAGGACCATCTTGGAGCATCCAGACCCTTGGAGTACGTTTGAGACACATTTAGACCCTTTGGGGAAGTTCAAGAAGAAGTTTTAGAAGTGTGGAGCAACTTTGGGAAAAAGTTCCATGAGTGGACCGACTCAACCTGGCCAGCCAAGCCGGCGACCCTCTACCCAGAGCCTGCCTGTCTTCCAGGTTAGTCATGCTGAAATTCTCCGTAGGTCCTACTTCCACAGTTCGACCGCGAGTAGGCAAAATCCAAGGCCAGTGAACCTTCACTGAATCCGGCCTGATGAAGAGCAATGAGCGAGCCTGCAAAAAAAAGCTCTGTAAAAGTTTTTAAGTCCGTACGAAGAAAAGGTGACCGGCAGCAGCCGCGAGAGCCAAGCCGCCTGCCTTCAACCACAAGTTGGCCTGGGTCCCTGGTTTGTCCCGCTGGAACACCCAGGAGTCTGACATCCATAAGTTTGACCCCGAGCTTGTCGCACAGCAATCTGGCAAACCCTCACCGAATCTGGACTGACTGAGAGCTTCAAAGAACCCGGGAAGAAAAGCTCCAGAGAGTTAAAAAGTAAAAACTTTGACTGATACCTACCATGAGTAGTAGCTACCCAGGGCTCCATTTCGTTCGGACTGAAACTTTGACTTTGACCCGGTGTATTGCGACCAGAGGTCTCAGTAGGCGCTATATGTTTATATGTGCTATATAATGCTAAATCTTTACAAATTCATATCTCCGGTTCCCTACATTGTATGTTTGTCGTTTTGGTGTCATTTTAAAGATAAAAGTATTTCCTATGTGTAAAAATTAGTGTTGGATTTTTATTGTGCATTGTGTCTTAAATATTTACTGAATTTATGTTTTTAAATGCTTTACTTATCTGTCTTTGAAGTTAAGCCTGCCTGCTCGCAGCCAGGCTACTAAGGGTTGAGCATGGGAATAATATTCTAAGTCCTATTCTGAGCCCTAGACTATGTAAGTGGCGTAGTTGTCAGCAGCAGGTATACATTTGTCCCTACTAATAATCCACTTTCCAACAGTGATTGTTTATAACTGGGCACAAATGAGGGTTCTGATGATTAAACTAGTGAGTTTCTCTTAGTGCTTGCCAGTGGGTCATAACGGTATACAGACAAAATATTGAATCAAAAATATAGAATAGCACTAATATTGTAGTGAAAATATAGAATGGACAAAATATCAAATGGACAGAATATAGTCATCAAAAATATCGAATTTAAGGTAAGTAATTTATTATTGATTTTCATTAATATAGAAAGTCAAAATATCGAAGTATATAATATAGGTATTAAATATATCGAATTTTTAATATCACATTTTTTAAAGTGTTTTGTATGTTAGTATATGTGTGAAAAGTGTATATTTATTTTATAATTTATTCTAAGTAATGAATTTTATGTTATTTAATTTTTGAGTAATTTAATTCTGTAGCGGGTTGCGGGTTTATAGGGGAATAGGGTGGGAAGTAATTAAATTATAATTAATTAAATATTTTAATTTATTTATTGGTATTTATCCTAAATTGATTGTTAAATAATTTTTAATTGGTGATTAATTAAATTTTATTTTGTAATTCATTTTTATTCATTGATTAATTGATAAGTATGTTAATTTCATACATTTATTTCCCGTAGCGGGTTGTTGGTTTATAGGGGAATAGGGTGGGAAGTAATTTAATTGTAATTAATTAAATATTTTAATTTATTTATTGGTATTTATTTTGAATTAATTAATTAATGTTTAATTGCTAATTAATTTATTGTTAATTAGTAATTAATTTGTATTAATAGGTAATGAATTTTAATAATTTTTCTTTGTATTTTTAATTGATTAATTATTATATGATAAATTGGTTATTACTTTTAATTATTTTTTTATTGGTATTAATATTTAATTTATTTTTATTAATATATGGAAGTATTTACTTTCCCTACTGTTGCTCTCACTGGAGTGGTAATATTAATTTTTACCCCTATGCTATCCAACGCTTTCCCAAGTGTTGCACTCTCTGGAGTGGGAATAGTAATTTGTACCCCTACGCTATCCAACCCTTTCCCTACTGTTGCACTCTCTGGAGTGGGAATAGTCCTTTTTACCCCTACGCTATCCAATGCTTTCCCCTATTGTTGCACTCTCTGGAGTGGGAATAGTAATTTTTACCCTCCCGTTATCCAACGCTTTCTCTACTGTTGCACTATCTGGAGTGGGAATAGTAATGTTTACCCCTACGCTATCCAATGCTTTCCCTACTGTTGCACTCTCTGGAGTGGGAATAGTAATTTTTACCCCTACGCTATCCAACGCTTTCCCTACTGTTGCACTCTCTGGAGTGGGAATAGTAATTTTTACCCCTACGCTATCCAACTCTTTCCCTACTGTTCACTCTCTGGAGTGGGAAAAGTAATTTTTACCCTCCCGTTATTCAACGCTTTCCCTACTGTTGCACTCTCTGGAGTGGGAATAGTAATTTTTACCCTTACGCTATCCAACGATTTCCCTACTGTTGCACTCTCTGTAGTGGGAATAGTAATCTTTACCCCTACGCTATCCAATGCTTTCCCTACTGTTGCACTCACTGGAGTGGGAATAGTAATTTTTACCCCTACGCTATCCAACGCTTTCCCTACTGTTAAAAAATATCGAATGGACAGAATATAGTCAACAAAAATATCGAATTTAAGGTAAGTAATTTAATATTGATTTTCAAAAAAATAGAAAGTCAAAATATCGAAGTATATAATATAGGTATTAAATATATCGAATTTTTAATAATATCACATTTTTTAAAGTGTTTTGTATGTTAGTATATGTGTGAAAAGTGTATATTTATTTTATCATTTATTCTAAGTAATGTATTTTATGTTTAATTTTTGCGTAATTTAGTTCTGAAGCGGGTTGTGGGTTTATAGGGGAATAGGGTGGGAAGCAATTTAATTATAATTAAGTAAATATTTAAATTTCTTTATTGGTATTTCTCCTAAATTGTTAAATAATTTTTAATTGGTAATTAATTAAATTTTAATTTGTAATTAATTTTTATTAATTGATTAATTGATAATTATGTTAATTTCATAAATGTATTTCTCGTAGCGGGTTGTTGGTTTATGGGGGGAATAGGGTGGGAAGTAATTTAATTGTAATTAATTAAATATTCTAATTTATTTGTTGGTATTTATTTTGAATTAATTGTTAATTAATTTTTAATTGCTAATTAATTAATTGTTAGTAATTCATTTGTATTAATAGGTAATGAATTTTAATAATTAATTTTTATTTGTATTATTAAATATTATATTATATTGAATTGGTTATTACTTTTAATTTTGTTTTTTTATTGGTATTAATATTTAATTTATTTTGATTAATATATGAAGTATTTACTTTCCCGACTGTTGCCCTCACTGGAGTGGGAATAGTAATTTTTTACCCCTACGCTATCCAACGCTTTCCCTACTGTTGCACTCACCGGAGTGGGAATAGTAATTTTTACCCCTACGCTATCCAACGCTTTCCCTACTGTTGCACTCACTGGAGTGGGAATACTAATTTTTACCCCTACGCTATCCAACCATTTACCCTACTGTTGCAGTTGCTGGATTGGTAATATTAAATTTTACCCTCCCGCTATCCTACAGTAAAAATATTGTATATTAATAATTAATATTATGTTAATATATATATATATATATATATATATATATATATATATATATATATATATATATGTGTTAAAAAAATTATTTGTTTCTTTTTTTTAACTTAAATTAATTATGTAATACTTTTAAAGTTATTTAAGTATTTTTAAGTATGTTTTAGTTAATTATAGTTATTATGTCATTAATTTTAAATTACTTTTAAGACATTTAAAAAAATTCAAAATTTTGACTAACTATATTTTTTGTTGTTGATATTTTTGATTCAATATTTTTGTACTTACCTTTTTGTAGATAGGACTTCAATATTTTTGCTTTCTATATTTTTACTTCGATATTTTTAGTATTCTATACTTTTGTATTCTATATTTTGTCAGTGATCCGGTCACAACATCAAAGTGTTTAGAGTACATGCACACCCAATCCTTGCCCTCTCTGCAAAGCATACAAAATGATGGTCACATGTAGACTACACCCTTGAGGTTGGAATCCGGATAACAGCCAGTTTTAAATGCCCATCTGGGCAAGGTGAGGCCAGGGCTGTGGAGCTTTTTTCTCCCCAACATCTTTCTGAAATCCTCCATCTGCATATCTCACCCGTCATATTTTTTCTCTTCAGTGCCAGATTTTCCTTCTTTCCTTCTTCATCCACGGGGTCCAGAGCAGGAGAAGCTAGGTGCCGAGCGGGTGCCAGGCGTTGCTGGCGGTGTGCCATTTTCGCCTCCACCCCCCTCCCGAGACCCATGGGGCGTGGATCTTTTACTACACAAACTATACAGGTTCCTCTGAGTGGAGGTAAATCTCACAACTTGTGGTTTGTGTTTTGTTTTTCACTTTTTACACATAGCACAATTTTTTAACTTTCATGTCCTTTGGTTAGGGTGGGCCTTAGCGCCCCCATACCACCAAGGTACACGCTACACGGTCCTGACGAATGCCCACGTAATTCTTACACTTATTAAGGGCAGAAACATGTTGACCCCACTTTAAGTGGAAACTCCCATCATAATCAGTGGTAGTTCTTCCACACATAAACTTTTCAACTATGTCTAAACTGACCAGTAAATAAATCATTTTGGTTGGTACAGTATTAACATCACTTTTTCACATCACTGTCACGAAATCCAGCTCCGCAGTAATCTGGCGTTGTAGCACACCAGGGAGGCATTCGGCTTCTCCTGGTGGGCCCGATGATGAAGCATGTCACCAACCAGGTTGGTGAGTGAGGGCTTCTCATAAAACCCTTGAAGGTTTCCAATGTGTGAACAAGGGGATATTTTTCTATAGTCTTTTTCCACAGTCTTTGATTCTGTGTTTCTACACAGACACCTTGCATATGACACTCTTCTTTTGTTTTGCATACATAACCCGGAGGACTAAGAGTGACTCATACCCTCTCTCTCTCCTATTGTTTCATGCCTTTTTCTCCCCAACATCTTTCTGAAATCCTCCATCTGCATATCTCACCCGTCATATTTTTTCTCTTCAGTGCCAGATTTTCCTTCTTTCCTTCTTTATGTATTCCATTTCACCCATGTAGGGTTAGATGGGGACCCAGCCAGGTCCAGTAGGAATTTGTGACCCAGATCCAAGCCAATGTCATGGAATATGCTGAATTTATCCAGTGTAATTTGGCAAAACTAGGGCTTATTCAGCAGCACTCACACCTTGACTGCTTTCCTTTTAGAGCAGCAACCTGTAGATCAAAATGGGGGTTTCTTATTTTCACTTCAAGCTGGGACTAACAGAAAGGACTCACTTAAAAGACCATCAACCCAGATTTTGTTGCTCTCTCATCTTGGCTGGGAGCTATCTGGAGATTAAAACCTATATTCCAATGCAATAGAGGCCAAAAGCACTTCTCTTGTAGGGGATTTCCATGTATAGACATAAGCACTGAATTGTCCCTCCCACAGGAGGGGACTCCGCAGCTCTTTAGCCAATATGTCTTCTCAAGTGTAGATGTTCGACTTTCTTTGGGAAGGCCACTTAAGAAATAAAATATTTATGTAGCCTGTAGTAGGAGGCTACAATGGCCAAATGAATCATTTTACAAATAAAGAAGGTTGCAAAAAGAGGTATCTGTGCATGTAAATACATAATACTTTTGGAAAGCAATTCAGATATCTTTCCTAAACCCTTTTTTAGAAGAGTATAGAAATGAAGAAGCAGAAGATAGTGTAATGTCATAGGCTGCCATTATGAGAGCTAAAAATAGACGTGGTGGCTTTAAGGCCCAGAAACCTCCAGTTTCCCATCATGCTTGGCTAGGTCGTTTTTCTGGTACCTACTGATAGGACTTAGGAGCATTGAACTCGGTCATTCTACGACTTTTCTTTTCAAATTCATGTGATTGTTATCTAAACCCTTTCACTCTACGTTTTTCCACTCTCCCTTGCATTTTTCTGACTGGAACGGGGTCCTTTTGTCTTTTAAAATGCCACCTTTATTTGATAAGTGCCCTTTCTGCGGGAGACAGAAGGCCACAACGGACCACCATAGTGACTGTATTTTTTGTCTTCCAGGAAATCATCTTTCTGAACACTATCACCACTTCTAAACATTTTCCAGGCATACTTTACGTAATAGACAGAAGATTCACCTCCAGGGCATGGGAGAACAGCGCAGGAAGCAGATGCAGTCTGCACGTGATCCTAAGGAGCGAGGAGAGGGTCAGACCTCTACCCGAGCTCCATCTTCAACCTCGGGTGGACAAAAAACATCCAAACGAGGTCTATAGCCCAAAAACTGCATCATTCTCATCAAGCATGTCAGCGTTGAGGGAGGAGCTATGACAGCAAACAAGATGGCTGCTTAATCGCCCGGCTCCGCCGACCTTCGTCTTTCGCTTGAAGATCCTGTCATCTATCCTGATTTTCCACCACATATCCGTGTCTATGAACTAATCTGCAGTCCGATGGAGCAATCCCGAGACGTTTTCGACATTGTGGAGTGGAGTAATGTTGAGGTTTGACTCGAGGCCTAACCCAGTCTGGAAGCCGGGGTCTCGAGTGCTGGTCCTGCCGGGTCCCAGTTGAACAACAGCGGACTGGTGAGGGCGGTAGGGTCCGGTCCATGGAACTTTCGACATCTTTTGGACTGCTTTGATGCCGATCTGCTGCCTGGTCTCGTACCGAAGGTGAGGAGACGTGTGACGCCCGAGGCGGTGTGGCGGGGGTCCCTGACCCGGAGGCCTAGTGTTCGCCACGCCGGTGCCTTTGGGTTGGGGACTTGGCGCGCACGAACGCATGTTGACGATCTGTCCCTCACGGCTCATCCCTGCTCCGCCTAATCTTCCCCCGGGGAGAGCGGCTCTCCGAGGGGATCACTATGCCTGATGTCATGCGAGACCTGGCGGAGCGGGCTGAGTTCGGCCCGTCACTGCGGTCTGTGCTGGCAGCCCTCGAGGCGCTTCAGGTGACTATGGAGGCCCAGGTCGGAAAACTGATGTCGGCAGCAGATGGAATTAGGCAATCGGGACCGGACCCTGATTCATCGCACGGGACTCGACGGCCAGTTCTACTCCCGATAGATCCCCAGCAGTGCATTCAGACCCTGTGCATGGAGCTGTGCCTGCCCCTGCAGAAGTGGAACTGATCGAACATGCTGTGATCTGTGTATCGACTGTATGGTCGGAATCCTTGGTTTAGCTACCAGTGGAACATTTAACTGCTATTCCCACTCTGGAAACTTTTGGTTGAGACTGTGAACTGCGTTGGATTGTGTCGCACCCCCTTCCCAGCTGGTTCATCAAGATGGCGGAGGAAACAGTGTCGGGCCTTGGAGTCGGGGAGGGGCACCGATGGAACCTGCCATGTACTTTGGGGTTTGCCATCTTTTCTCCATCTAGCAGACGATATTTCGGCAACTTCTATGTATATTTTGACAATTTGTGGATGGAGTTCTACTTACCAGAGGGAGTCAACAAGTTTGATCGACGGGGTCAAGGCTGAGACTGTTGTTTTGGGTTTACTATGGTGGTTTCATCGGTAACGGGATTTGCTTTATTAGGTTAACGTAGACCGAGCGGGGTTTATAGTTTCCTCCGGTGTAATCTTCTACTGTGTTTTGCTCGATTGCGTCAGCTTTGTGGGGGATTCTTTGTCAAGGCGTGGGGGGGGGAGACCGGGAATGTGTACGACAATGCCCTCCTCCATTTTTACTTTTAGTGTCGGGGTCTAGTTCCTCTTTTATATCTCTTCGTTCTCTCTATTTCGGGTTTCAGTTATTTGGGGAAACAGGCACGCTGCTAGGGGGGGTAGGCCGTAGTCCTCTGCAGGGGTGCAGGGTGGGGGGTTGGGGGAGGGGATTTTTTTTTTTGCCTTTATTTGTTTCTATGGCCTTTTTTTTCTCTTTTGTTTCTTTTCTTTTGCCTTTTCTTTCGTTTCTTCATTTTTTGGGTCAGCATAGTGGGTCCACTCTTGTGTCTATTATCGATCTTTCTTTATCTGTGCCTGTACTTTCTACCGTATAATCAGTATCAATGGGCGGGCGCTTAACTGGTGCGAACTGTGACTGTATGCTTGTTTATCCTGAATCATATGCCTTAGCGCCACTGTTCTAACTGCGATCGTTCTAACTGGGGATGTCTTACTATTTTGCCCGCCCTTTATGCGACTCTGTGTTATTGTATGGCACCTGCTCCTTTCATTTTTTACATTATAAAATGGAGCCTTTTGAATCCTGTAATTTAGTTGGTACGCTCAATAACAAGTTTTAACTGAATCTATGGTACCTCCGATTCACGGGCTGCCGAGTCGTATCATAACTGACTTGCTGTGATAAACTGATTAGCGGCCGGCCCTGGTGGTTGTAGGCCCATTCTTGTAACCGTTTGAAATAACAAAGGTTTTCCAAAAAAATAAAAGAATGTCAGCGTTGAGACGAGGTACGGCACCAACCTGTTCGCCGTCAAAAAAGAGAAGATCGATGTCGAGGTTGGGTAGGTCAACATTGAAGACTCACCCGCCGTTACGAATCAAGTGCTCTGTAGGTAAATTACAACAAGTAGCAATAGAGGCAAAACAAATCTTTGAGAGTACCAGCAGGCCTACTGATGACCAAATTGTCAACTAGACAACATTTGCAACTAAACTGATAGACAGACATGCAAAACCAACAACATATGCAAATCCGAATGAGGCACAACAGCCGACATCTTGGAATCCTGTGATACAATCCGCAAAAAGAACTATGAACCGGATATGGCGGAAATTAAAAACAAACCCAATGGACCCTCCAACAATAACAAAACTGAGAGAGTCCCGCAGCCACCTGAAGAAGGTAAAAAGAGAACAGCGTAGAGCTCATTGGAACTCTTTCTGGGCCAGATTACACCAAGACATAAAAACAAATAATTCCGCGAGGTTCTGGCGTACCATCAATAGCCTAGGTCGGCGTGTCCCGAAAGTCGCGTCGTCAAATATACTGGAGCCTGAGTGGGTTGCTTTTCTGCACATTCATTTCATTGTCCATCAAGACAATAACTCTCATCAGAACACCAGCGAAGAAGGTAGCAATGTTCAAAAAGCGGCATTTTGGCCCTTAGATCGAAATTTTAAAACACTCATATTGGACGAATTTTCCAACGCAGGTCAAACAATTGAAAAATAAACAGAGACGGGGAGGAGCTTCGCGGGCAACCAAGATGGCCGCGTGAGCTCGGAGCTCCGAAGACCCTCCGATCCTCCGTATTAATCCTGTCACATATCCTCTCCGAGTTTCGTGATATGTTGAAGATGAACCGACGCTGATACGGATCCCGTTGTCCGATTCCGAATCCGACGTTCCTAGGTGCAGTTGCACTGTGTGGAAGTTTGCGGACTGCAGGGGACAGTAACACGAGCCGGGGCCTGTGACTGCGACAGTGCCAGACGGAGGTGACGAGGCACGGATCTGGCTGCTCCGGCTTTTAACGGAGCTAGCGTAGTGGCGGAGTGAGCGCATACTGGATGGAGTGTGGGTTAGATCGTCCCAAACACTGGTGAACTGGTGAGGCCCGTTGTGTTGACTGGTGAGGTGGCCCGGAGATCAACAATGGCTGGTAAGGGTGGCGCTGACAAAACACAGCCTCGGGTCAGCAGGAAGACCACGTATTCACAGTCGAGCAATATGGAGCGCTACGCTCAGCCGAGGGGCTCGCCTAGTGCCTCAACGAGACCCATGGACCTGCATCGGGAGGTGTCGCCTGAGGCTCAAGACCCCACGCTCCGTGACATCATGGGCGCCATTGAAGGCATGAAGGCCGAGATGCACCAGCAGCACAAAGTGATGGCGCACAAGGTGGACACTCTGGCGATTTGATGTCAACCTGATCAGAGCGGACCTGGGCAAAACGATCGAGCGGGTCAAGTCGCTCGACATTAAGACCTCTAGCCTAACCACGGACGTCTCTGATTTGCAAACTGAGGTCCGCAACCTGAAATCGACCAACGACCTTTTTGCGAGGAGGCTCGAGGATTATGAAGGTTGGGCTAGACGGCAGAACGTCCGCATTATTGGTGTGCCGGAGGGGGCCGGAGACTCAGCAGTGGACCTCTTCGTGGAAGACCTGGTCCAGAACCGTCTAGCCCCTAAGGGACTTAGTAAGTTCTATTCCGTGGAGCGGGCACACAGGATGCCTGGGGGTCGGCCGAAGGAAGGTGCCCCCCCAAGGCCTATCATCGCCCGCGTGTTTAACTTTAGGGACCGTGACTCCATTTTGCAGGCCTCGAGGAGTGGCGGGCCTCTGCAGTTCCAGAACGCTGCCATCAACTTCTTCCCGGACTTCACCCATGAAACAAAGTTTCATGGGAGTGAAACGAAGGCTGCGGGACATGGGTATGAAGTACGCTATGTTGTTTCCTGCTAAACTACGGATCGAACATGGTGGCAGGGCTTTGTTCTTCGACCTGCCGGAGGTGGTCTCGGACTGGCTTGACACCTTGCCCCAGCGACGTGAAGACACTGAGGAACGATCTGAAGAAGCCACTGGCGGTCAAGACTGGCAGGAATGAGGACTTGCTACAGGATTCTTTTTGGACAATGGGTTTACCATCAGCTGTTTGGTTCGGTAATCCTGTACTCATAAGGGGGCTTCCCCTGTACTTTTCTATTTGGAGGGTGGGGGGGGGATAGGGTTACCTCCTTTCTCCTCTGGGGCTTTTTGTAGATTAGTTTTCTAGGGGCGACAGGCACACTGCGAGTTGGGTGGGCTATTTAGTCTGATGCAGGGGTGCAGGGTGGGGGGTGGCCGGGTTCTTTGTTTTTGTTCAAGGGTTGATTTTTCTTGTTCTCGGTTTCCCTTTTGGCAAGGCAATTGGTTGTATGTTTCTGTTCACGTAATGGCAGTGCCCGTCGAGGGCGGGATGAGTTGGGATTTCGATGATGGGGGGTAGGAAATTGAATGTTCTAAGCTGGAATGTTAATGGGCTGGGGGACCGTATTAAGAGGGGTATTGTACTGCAAATGTTTAAGAGGTGTGTGCCGGATGTAATACTGTTGCAGGAGACGCATTTGGTGGGGAACACATGCTACGCACTTAATAGAAAGGGTTTCAAGATGGTGGCACACTCGGGGTTCTCCTCGAGCTTCCGGGGGGTGGGGATTATGGTGCGCTCGACCCCCTCCCTGGAGATTGACTTGAAGGTGGTCGATGAGCGAGGACGTTACGTCGCAGTCACGGGGAGGTGGGAGGGGCGTAACTTGGCTCTAGTTTCGGTTTATGTCCCCCCTGGGTTACAGACGGACACCTTTAGAGATCTTGGGGGCGCCATTTTGGGTCTTCCCGAGGGACTGCTTATTTTGGGGGGCGACTTCAATGCAGTGGGTTCGGGGACATTAGATCGGCACCCATCCAGAGACCTTCGAGGCGCGCAGACCTGGCTCCCGGACTTCCTTGACACCCTAGGACTTGTTGATTGCTGGAGATTGCGACATCCCACCCAGCGCCATTACTCATTCCATTCGGGGGCTCACGGTAAACTCTCCAGGATTGACTATGTTCTTACACTAGCGGCCCACGCATCGGCGGTCTCGGAGGCCAGATTGATGGCGCGGGGCATCTCAGACCACTCTCCGGTCTGGGTGTCCTTCGATTTTGATGTTGGGTCGGCCGAGAGGATGGCCCCGATAAACCTGTGGTACTTTCGTGATCCCAAGACCCGTGGACTCCTGGCCAAAGCCATGGAGCTCTACTTCTCCAAAAACACGGGCTCGGTCGCCTCCACTGTCTCCTTATGGGAGGCATTCAAGACTGTCCTGAGGGGGGAGGCGTTCTCCCTTATTGCTGAAGTGCGGAGACGCAGGGACGTGGTGACTATCGAGTCCGACATTGCGGCGATTGATACTCAGTTGGAGGCCGGCCCGACGCCGGATCTCCTTCACGCGCTCTCACTCAAACAGTCAGAGTATCGCGCCACCGTTACGGAGGCGGCGAAGGCCATGGGTAGGGAGCAGCATGGGCGAATCTATGAGGTCGGAGACAAAGCCGGTAAGCTTATTGCCTGGCTAGATAAGAAGGAGAGGGCTAGCCGCGTTGTCCCAGAGGTGTTGGGGGAAGGTGGCGTGGCTGTCACCGACCCCAGCGCTATTGCCCTCGCCTTTGCGGACTACTTCTCGTCCGTTTATACCTCAACCTCTGAGATGTCGAAAGAGGACTCTGATGCCTTATTGCGAGACATAGAGGTCCCGTGCCTATCGGATACTGAGAAGGAGGATATGGATAGAGACATCGCGGTGGACGAGATCGCTCAGGCGATATTCTCCCTGCAATCCGGCAAGGCTCCTGGCCCAAACGGTATCCCAGTGGAGCTGTATAAGATTAAGCCGGACCTCGTCGCTACGCCCTTGCGGGCTATGTTCCTAGAGGCGCGGGAGTCGGGTGCTCTTCCCCCCCGACCAGAGGCTGTCCACCATTGTGGTCATTCACAAGGAAGGAAAGCCCAGAGATTTGTGTCGGTCGTACCGTCCTATCTCGCTATTGAATGCTGAGCCCAAGATCTTGGCTAAGGTGCTGGCCAGCCGGCTGGTTGGAGCAATAGCTGATTTGGTGCACCCGGAACAGTCTGGTTTTATTTCACACCGTAACACCACCCTCAATCTGAGAAGACTTCACGGAGTCCTCGCGAGGGTCCGTACCCTCCGGGAGCCGGCCATCTTGGCGTCCCATGACGCCACGATGGCCTTCGACTCCCTTGAGTGGCCATACTTGTGGGCGGTGCTGGAGAAGTTTGGGTTTGGTCCGGGGTTCATCGGATGGGTTAAGCTCCTGTACGCCAACCCGCTTGCCAAGGTGGCGGTTAACGGCCGTGCATCGGCTCCATTTGCCCTTAGTAGAGGCACCAGGCAGGGGTGCCCCCTGTCCCTTCTTTTGTTTGCACTGGCACTGGAACCTTTCATTCAGAGAGCCACTCGGGCTCTCCCCTACAATGTATCCATTTGCCTGCACGCATGCACGCACACCCCGGGGCGGGCTCGCGCCGGGGGTATAAATAAACATGCGGAAGACCGCTCGGGGTCTTTCCGGCTAACTACATTACAAGTGTGTGTGTCACCTTTATTAGTAGTACTCACCACGTGTGAGGCCTTGCTTGCAGCGCCACAGATTCTGAGCGTAACACGATGATTGCCAAAGTTACAACACAAAATGCAGTGAGGTTTCTAGATGGACATTGCACGGGCCGGTTAGCGCATAATCCTTGCGCCTTGAGTAAATATCATGTAAAATTGAAAACTGCTGTAACACAGTGCTAAAGGCAGCTGCCGGACTGCCAATTACTTCGATATTCAAAAGTCTTTCTATATTTATTTTATTTATTTATTTTTTTACATTTGTATGGCGCTCAGCTACCCAACAAGGGTTTCCCGGCGCCTATGACATTAGGTTGGACTAAGGTTCAACTTCCATTCAACACTGTGAAGGACCTAGCAGGTGCTCAAACAACTGCTACCACTCGCCCTTTAACTAAAAAACAATGTCAAGACCTTGCTACATTTTTTAGTGAAAAAATAGAAAAAATCATCCTTAACATCAGCTCTAGACCTTATGACAATTGCCCACAGAATGATATTCCCGTGTCATCGGACAAATTGAACACCCTTGAGAAATGGCCCCTTGTAACCACGGACTCCCTAAAATCCTCCCTGAAGTCCATTTCATCAGGTTCCCCTCGCGATCCTCTTCCCGTGAGTATTCTAAAACAACTTGACACCACCCCCCTGACCGTTATAGCAGACATGCTAAATGCATCCCTCCAATCCTCCACAGTCCCGTCGAGTTGGAAACACGCAATGGTAACACCACTTCTGAAAAAACCATCAGCGGACCCAACTGTCCTTTCAAACTATCGGCCAATATCTCTGCTCCCTGCCTTCTCCAAACTCATGGAAAGGCACATACACTCCGCCCTCACCCTCTTCGCAGAGGAAAATGACCTCCTCCATCCCTCACAATCAGGCTTCAGAGCAGGATACTCCACAGAGACCGCCCTGTTAGGCGTAACGGAAAAGATCCGGAAACTCTTGGATGTAGGACAAACGGTCGCACTCATTCTTTTAGATTTGAGTGCGGCGTTTGATACCATATCTCACAAAATTCTCCTGGCCACACTGGAGAGAAATGGCATTCGCAGTGACGCCCTACAGTGCATTAAGTCCTTTCTTACCGAGAGAACCTTCCAGATCAAATCCAGCCTTGCCTGCTCAGATACTTTTCTTGCCCCACATGGAGTACCACAGGGCTCCATCCTGAGCCCGCTGTTTTTTAACCTGTACCTTAGACCTCTGGCCGACCTAGCGGACTGCGCAGGCCTAACATTAATGACCTACGCAGATGACTCTCAAATTATTTTCTCACTATCAGAGTCAAATCCCTCAGCCCCTTCTCTCCTCAAAATTGGACTCCAGAAAATCTTCAACTGGATGACCACCAACCAGCTGAAATTAAACTGTGATAAAACCGAAATCCTCCTACTAGGCAAAAATAAGGAGCTCTGGAATTCCTCCCATTGGCCCCCTGAGTTGGGTACCCTTCCCTCTCCAGCAACACAGGTAAGAAATCTAGGAGTCATTATTGACAATGCTCTGTCAATGAAACAGCAGGCAAACAAAGTCGCAGGCCTATGCTTCACCATAATAAAATGGCTGAAAATGGTTGCTGCCCCTTGCCACACAAAAAACCGGAATCAACGCACTAATAACATCACGTATTGACTACGGAAACATCCTCTACCTGAGCTCAAATCTAGCAGTGATCAAGCGACTCCAAATGATCCAAAACTCAGCCGCAAGACTCTTGTGCAGGATACCAAAGTCTGAAAGAATATCAAAATACCTGAACGATCTACATTGGCTCAGGATTGAACACCGGATTAGCTTCAAAACCCTGAGCTGCATGTTTAAGATCAAAACCAAAACGGCACCTACCTATCTACAAGCGTTAGCCACCCCTTACCTACCAACAAGAAACCTACGCTCCCAAACTGCAGCAAATTTCGCTGTTCCCAGTTTTAGACTGCAAAGAACTGGCGGCAGATCATTTTCTGTCAGAGGGCCAATTCTGTGGAACACACTCCCCCCACATATCCGGAAAGAGGAAAACTACGCTAGCTTCCGGAAATATGTAAAAACCTGGCTTTTCCAGAAACAACTGAGCTAAAATCTAACTCTGCTTATACCTTAGTCCAACCTAATGTCATAGGCGCCGGGAAACCCTTGTTGGGTAGCTGAGCGCCATACAAATGTAAAAAAATAAAAATAAATAAAATAAATAAACCCTTTGGCGGTATGGTTGATAGGGCACCCGGACATTAGGGGAATCAAGTGGTCCCCGGGCTTTGAGGACAGAGTGTCTCTGTACGCAGATGACATTCTCCTGTACCTCACCTCGCTGTGTATGTCCCTTATTGTTGTGTGTGATGTCCTGGGTACCTTTGGTAGACACTCGGGACTCGTTATTAACTGGTCGAAGTCCCACTTATATGTCCTGAGGGGTGAGGTCCCTAGACTCCCGCGGGACTGTAACATACATGTTGCGAGACAGGGGTTCAAATACCTGGGCATCTACATCTCTGCTGACCCCACGGTGCGCTACACAAACAACTTGCTCCCCCCTCTTGCACGCCTTCGGCGTGATGTGGATGGATGGCGGAAGTTGCCGCTTTCCTTGCTCGGACGGGCGGCACTGTTCAAAATGATGTCCCTACCCCGGTTTCTGTATGTGCTTCAGAATACCCAGGATCTGGTCCCGTCGGGATACTTCAGAGAGGTTGAAGGCCTCCAGCGGGCCCTGCTCTGGGATGCCAGGCCACGCATCGCTATTACCAAACTGACTCTCCCGTGGTATGACGGAGGGATTGCGCTGTCTGACATCCGCAGGTATTATTGGGCGTCCCAATTGTTGGCCGTTAATCATGGATTCTAAGGGCCAGCCGTAAATCCGGGCTTTGCCATGGACCGGTGGCTCCTGGGTGATGGGAAATACTACAGGGCTCTGTACTCTAGGTCTCTGGATGGGAGAATGACAGGTCCCACTAAAACGTCGGTCCACATTTGGAGGGCGGTGACGAAAGCACAGGGATGGAAAGGCAAACTCACAATGGTGACTCCACTCTATGATTCAGATCTGTTGGGCAACTTGTGGCACACAAAGGGGTTTGACCGCTAGGACTTGATAGGCATCTCCAGGGTGGAAGACATGATGTCCAGGGGTCAGATCAAGACATTTGAGGCACTTCAGAGTGAATTTCAGCTGGGGGAAAGGGAGTTCTTCAGGTACGCTCAGTTAAAACATGCCCTCCTGGCGGTTACACCGGAGGGTGAAAAAATCCCCGAATCTTCCCCACTGGAGGACAGGTTGCTGGACGGCTACATGCCCGAAAGCGCTATCTCCCTGACCTATAAGAAACTCATCAACGTACGCACGGACCTTTTGTTAGGGGTGCGAGATCAGTAGACCCAGGATGGGATTGAGCTGGACGGCGAGGATTGGCAGTGTGCGGTCTCGTCCCCGAAGGAGGTGGCGATCCCGGCCAGACTGCGACTCGTGCAACTGAAAATCTTGCGTAGGGTTTACGTCACTGGCCCCCGACTGATTCACATGGGACACTCTGAGGATGGTCTCTGTAGACGGGGGTGTGGTTCCCTAGCGACATTCATGCACATTATATGGGAATGTAGGGCGGTGGCTACGTATTGGAGGCGTATACACACAGTGATGGGTGAAGTGACGGGAGTTGACTTGCCTGCGGAAGCCCGGCGCTGTCTATTGAATGTATGGGGCCCTACAGACTACACCAGTTCACAAACTCAATGGGTCACCCTGGGCAACATGGTGGCTAAAAGGGACATTGCACAGAAGTGGGGAGCGGCTCTGCCCCCCACGGTAGAGATGTGGAAGGCTAACATGGACTGGTGCATGTTCCGGGAAAAAACTGGGTATGCTGCCAGGGGTAGGCCCAAAAAGTGGAACAAGACTTGGGGGCCCTGGAATGAATATAGAGGTGATATTTGCCTCCAGCCGGATGTGGCGCCCTTGGAGGAGCGAATGTCCCCTTAGCCCCTGATTCCGGCTGCTTAGCTATACATAATGTCCTGATTCCTCCCTCCCTTCGATACCCAAGCATTTGACCTGTTCATGTATCCTACTTTCTATATTGGCCCATCCTGCCCTGAAGTAGGGCGATGCCATACTCATTTCTTTTGCCTTGACATTTGCACCGTTATAGGTGCCTTTCCGTTGTTATATTGTTTCCTTTCTTTATTTCATAATATAAAATAAACCTCATGTACTTCTGTATTGTATTCTGTGTGCACCACTTTCTGCCGCATAAAGTCTTGCTGCCACGCCTTCGGGATGTATGGCTGAATAGCTGTGTACTATTGTGTTGTAAATAAAGGTTTTCCAAAAAAATAAAAAAAGTAAAATAAACAGAGAGCTTAATCCACCAAAGCGGTATCGTACATAGAACAGTCCAGAAGGTCCAAATTGAAAATCAGATCAAAAAGGGTCGGAAGGACGGAGCTCCAGGTCCCGGAGGCATCCCTCAGGCTTTGTTCAAGGTGGATTCAACCTATTGGGCCTTGAAGCTAACTCCACTCTTCATCTCTATCCTACAAAAAAACATCATTCCGCCCACTTGGTAGGGATCGATTCTTGCACCAATCTTTAAAGGTGGGGACAAAAAATCTCCTGGGAATTACCGCCTAATTGCCCTTATCGACAGTGAAGCAAAGTATTTTGCCGGGATATTGCTCAACTCACTCCGGGCATGGGCTGACAAGCATTCCGTGATTCCTCCGAATCAAACTGGGTTTACAAGCAACACTGGTACCTCAGTCAATCTTATGACTCTCTCCTGCTTGATAGATCAGGCGGAGACCAGCACTTGCTCGGTCTATATGGGATTCATAGACTACAAAGCCGCCTTTGACAACGTCAACAGGGCCAAGCTCTGGCAGAAGCTTTCTAGACTAAACATCCCAAATGGCCTTTTAGGAGCCATCCAGCTCCTGCATCAGGACACATGGGTCAGGATCAAGATCGGGGACGGCTCTGGACTGTCACGCGCAATCCTGACAACAAAAGGTCTTAAACAAGGATGCGTCCTGGCACCCACTCTTTTTAACTTATTTTTATCAGACTTTCCTGAAGCCTTAAACAAGGTAAACTCTCACGCTCCCAAAGTAGCTGGTCTCCTCCTGTCAAATCTTCTTTACGCCAACAACGTGGTTCTTCTAAGTAAAATAAAGATTAGCCTGCAAAGACTCATGAACGCTACCTCTGAATACTCAAACAAGAACGAGCTCTTGATAAATAACAAGAAAACAAAAATTTTGGCAGTACGTCCAGGAAGGGCAAAGAAGCTGTTTTGGGTCCTGAATCGTGAAAGCATTGCAGAATCCAACTGCCACAAGTATCTAGGTGTTCTTTTCAACAACAACGGAAGTTACAAAACTCACTTAGAAGAACAAAAAAAGAAGGGTGCAGCACTAGCTTTTGCAATTAGTTCTATTCACAAGAAGTTATTTGGCCCAACTTTCGCTCCAACCCTGTTGGCTGCACAGGCAAAAGTCATTCCTACATTAACTTACGGAAGTGAGGTCTTAAAAGGATTGGACAGTGGCCAATTGGACAAAATTATTGCTAAAATCTACAGAACAGTGCTTAAGCTACCTATACAAACGTCACCAGCCCAAATTAGGCTGGAACTGGGCATCTGTAACCAATCACTGGTCAGATCTATGAGTTTCTTAATGTGCTGTCACAAATTTAGGTCGTCGAAGGAAGGCAGCCTAGCGCAACACCTATGGTTTTGCCTTAACACAAATCTATGGCGTGCAGGGCATGAATATTGGGAAAGAGGACTAAAAACATTAGGTTTGAATGAAGTTTGGAACCTTCAAGTAAGCCACAATGAATTTAAAAGGCTAGCAAAATTAAGTGCAAAAAAACTCTCCTTATTGGAAGATAAGGCACGTCTGGCAGGAAGAATCCACGGCTGTATGACCCTGCTATCATACGTCCAGTTGACACCTCAGAGGTATCTAGCCTTACCATTTACTACACGCACCAAATCAAGTTTTTTAACATTGTCGACTTTGTGGAAACCATAAGGAAGACATAATACATATCCTGTGCCTTTGTCCAAACCTGTTGAAGGAAAGACGGTCTCTCTAAAGGAAACTCTGGAACATCAACGTGGCCAGATCATGCAGAGCCGCAGTTTTGGCCTGCTTTGACCCACGGAACACCAAAATAAACTGTGCTTTAGTAAGGTTTAGGGATCGAGCTGTAAAAAACTAGGGGGGGGGACCCAAGAACAAGATCCTTCATCAGAATAATAATTTGGTAAGTCCCTCCTGCAGCTACCCAGGAAAGGCCAACCTGTCAGAGTCATCATGCCAACTGACTAAAGGGGGTGGGCACCCTGGCTGGACTACTCGAGGCCAAACAAAAAGGGGGGGGGGGGGGGTATTTCTTACTACAAGGACCTGAACTTCCACTTTCTTTTAACATGTATATTTTAATATTTTGTACTTTGCAAAGGTTTTTTATATCGCGCAATAAAGTTTCCTTACTCTCACCCGCTGTTGACACAGAGCAGCAGATCGCCGTAGAGTAGTAGATCAACGTCGATACAAATAATTCTTTTGAGAAGCGGTTTATCGTCGAGGAGACACCCAAGTTTGAAGTCAAGAGACATTTGACGTCTAAGAGATGTCAACGGTTGACGTCGATGAGCAGATCTCTGTTGCAGTGCCATAGGAGGAAACTTTAAGGAGCGGGTCGAAGTCTACAACACTGCAGAGAAAAAGTAGACACATTTATACCTCACCAGGGTCTGACTATTCCAAGGTGTACTCTCCTTCACTTGGAGTCTTGAATGTTGCTCCTTTACCGCCTCCACCAACATCACCTCCACAGATTCCAACTACTCCTACTTCGCCTCTGCCGCCTCCACAGTCTGCACCAGTTCCATCTGCACCACTACCTCTTTCACCACGTCCAAGTTCAAAATCACATTCTAGGACATGTTGTCACTCTTGCAGCCACCATACTTTGCAACATTCCAAATCCAGGACGCATCGTCATCGCCATATGTCACACAGACCCAGAACACGTTAACGATCGCGATCTCTCTTTTTATCGAGATATTCCTCCTCCACCTCTACAGGATACTACTCACATACCTTAACAGACTCTTCACCACCTCAAGTCTCTCCCATAGATGATGTTAATACTTTCCATGAAGTCTTAGGGGGTTATTAGGATGGGGGCGGACTTAGTCCGCCTGCTATCCTATCGGTGATTGGGACCGCCCGCGATGAGGGCGGGGGTCTCGTGGGGGCTATTAGGATGCGCCCGCCACTGTAGCACTTGCATAAACAAAGCGGCAGGCACCACGCGGTGCCTGCCGCTTTGTTTATGCAAATGCAGAGGGGTACCACAGGTACCCCTGCATGCACCCTCCACCTCTCCTTCACTCTGGGGGCCCGCAGGGAGCCCCCAAAGTGAAGAGCGCATCGCCGCCACGGAAAGGCATCTGTTTTGGCCCATGGTAATATGGATAGCGGTATCTAATAGACACCGCCACTATATTAAACATTTTTCGCCCCGGCTGCAAGGCGACCGGGGCAGAAAAGCGGCAGACGATCTTTCCGTCCGTCGCGGTCCCCCCTGCCATAGTAATATGGCGGAGGGAAAGGGGTGGCGGGCGAGTATGGATTGTTGGCGGATCGCCACCACCCGCACGGCGGTGTCGATCCACCAAAAATCCTAATGGGCCCCTTAGTGAGAGGAGCGGAAAAATTGAACATCCAAATGTCTGTGCCTAGTCCGACCACATCAGTGATCTTTGAAACGCTACAGCAAAGCACAGCTTCTTGACCACTCCTTCCTGTAGTGCCAGACCTCTTGGAACCAGCCATGTAACTCTTCCTGACTCCTGCTTCGGCTAAGTCAGCTCTATCACTAATACTATAAAAGTACAGACCACCTGAGTAGGATCCAGTCTTACTACGTTCGAACCCTCGTCCAGACTCATTAGTAATTTTAGCAGCAAAGAAACACTGTGCTACTACAACTACCAACTCAGTTCTCCCAGATATAGATCAAGAAGTTGGATTTGGTGGGACTTAAAACAAGTGTTACTGCAGCCACTTCCATAAAAGCAGCAAGTCCAACTGTGGGTACCGAGGCTCCCCAATGATCTGCCCGGAGACAAGCGGGAAGATTTTCTGGAGATAGTTAACAAAGGTGTGATGGTATTGAACCAGGTGACTAGTGCAGTGGTTCATTCCTCCCTTCTGGCAAGAATACTGCCATGGTGTGGCCCTCCATAGGCATGCGTGTCTCCGTCTCACATCTTTAAAACCAGAGTCACAGCAGTGTATCATCAATCTGCCTTTCTCTGGTTCTGCTTTATTCCGCAGTCGGAATGAGGAAATGGCCTGCATGAAAACCGAAATGGACACACTTAAGGTAGTCAACATGGAGCGGCCTAAAGAGCAACGCAAAACATTCCCCCTTACCAGAGAAGATACTATTCTCAGAGGGTTCAAACCTCTTCCTGGTATCGGGGTCGACAATAACAGCAGCAACAGCGGCGTCCCTATACTCAACATCATAGACCGCCTGGAGGAAGAGCGTCAATTCAAGGCTGAAAGCCTACCACAAGCACAAAACCCAGAAATGTTTCTTCCTCCTCTTCTGTTACCCACTCTGGTGGGGGAGGGGAAGAATTTCAAATGTCCTGACAGAGTGGCAAAAAATTACAAACGATGACTGGATACTAAATATTGTTTGCAGTGGATACCGTCTCAAGTTCAGAAGTCCTCTCCCTACTGTACCGCCAAAGTCATTCATTCACAATCTGAAATGTTTTAGATCGGAAGTCAACATTTTACTTTAAATAATTCGGTGTAAGTTGTTCCTCCCCAACATTCGGGAACAGGCTTTTATTCCTGATTCTTTTTGGTACAGGAAAAGTACAAGAACGAATTTAGATCCATCCTCGACCTCAATATGCCAACAAATGGATTTTACAGGAAAAGTTCAGGATGCTGTCCTTACATCAACTCTATCTGCAATTCCACCAATGGGATTGGCTATGCCCAATTGGCCTCCAGGATGCTTATTTTACATCCCAGTGGCACAAAAACATAAGAAATTCCTGAGGTTTGTGGTGGGGCAGAACTATTACCAATACAGTGTAGTACCGTTTGTCCTCAAGCCAGCACCCAGAGCATTCTCGAAAGTTCTTTTCATTACCCACATTATTTCAGAACCTACCTTCACACTAGCCGAGAGAAAACTTCATCATCTAGATGTGAGGAGGGTTTTTAAGTTTTATCTTGATAAAACACACTAAATCTGCAGATCAGACCAAGTATTTCTTATGGTCTGGTCTGCACTGGCTTAGCCACTTCTAAGCAATCCATTTCCAGATGGATTGTTTCTTGCATCCAGTTCTGTTATCAGAAAGCTAATAAAACACTCGATGCCAGACCTAAAGCATATTAGGGCACAGCCATTGCTGCCCTAATGTGCAATATTCCCATTTCAGAGATTTGCAAGGCAGCTACATGGAGGTCTATTCAACCTCACCAAACATTACTGCCGCAATTCTGATGCCAGGCTGGATGCCCAAGTAGGGCAGACGTCCCTCAATAATCTTTGTTTAAAGAGCTTCTGGAATTCATTTTCTGTCTTCTCCATCGCTACAAGTAAGGATGGGCTTGCTATTCTAATAAGTGCTTATGACTATACATTTAAATACCCTACGAGAGAAGGAATAATTTCTTACCTGTAACTCCAGTTCTCTTGTAGTGGTATTTCCATGATAAGTCATAAGCAACACTCCCTCCTCCCCGGAGGATTAGACTGAAAGACTCGTGGGTCTTATACATATCATTCTTCACCCAAAAAGAATCGAGGTAACTGCCTCTAGCCAAGCATGATGGGATACTGGAGGTATCTGGGGCCTTAACCCCTTTGCTGATAGGCCTCCCCGTGCTATGCCTTTTTTTGGCTATTTGGGCTAATTTGCGCTTAGGCCCCTTAACGTTTTGACCACATAAGGTATCCATGCAGATTTGCATCCTTTTCTTCCAACATCCTGAGGATTCTAAAGGTACCCATAGTTTGTGAATTCTCCTGGAGGGGACCAAGAAATTAGCCAAAATACAGCTAGATTATGTTTGGGGGGGGGGGGGGGAGGTGGTGCTGAAGAAAGTGTCTGTTTTTCCCTTCAAAGGGTATCAAGGAAGTGGTTGTGGTGCTAAAATTATATTCTTCCCAGCTTTCAGGAACAGGCAGACTTTTGTCAGAAAAACAACGCTTTCTACACAGTTTTGGCATTTTACTGGGACGTAGCCTGTTTTTTCTATTTTTTGTGCTTTCAATCTCCTTTCAGCTAGTTGTAGAAATGGGTGTGAAACCAGTAATGGATCCCAGGAAGCTATACATTTCTGAAAAGTAGACATAATTCTGAATTCAGCAATGGGTCTTTTTTGTACATCCTTCAAGGTTTTCGTATAGGAACTAAAACTTGAAATAACGTGGAGGTGCCCACGAAGGAGCTCATCGGGGACACAAATCAGATGCAACGAGAAATCAAGGAACTGCAGGTTGCCAGCCAAAAAATGGAGAGGCTCTCAGATGATTATGAAGGCAGGTCCCGAAGGAATAATATTAGGATACTTGGGATCCCATAGAAGGCGGAAGGACTGGCAGCCGACCTCTTCGTAGAAACCCTTATCTGCGATTACCTCAAGCAGAAGACCTTGTCTACCTTCTTCACTGCTGAGAGAGCACACATGATTCCCGGGGGTAGGCTAAAGCTGGGTGCCCCTCCTAGGCCCTTCCTAGCGAGACTGTTGAATTTCAAAGACCGAGACAGTGTATTACAAACTGCCAAACTGCCTGCATGGCCTCGACGATTAAGTATGAGAACAGTAAAATTTCCTTCTACCCTGATTTCACGATCGCAGTCCATAACAAAAGGAGGACCTTATATAGAGGTCATGAAGCTGCTGCGAGACAAAGGGATGAAGTACTCCATGTTATTACAAGCGAAGCTCAGAGTCGAGGCAAAGGGGACATCCTGGTGTTTTGACACACCAAAATAAGCGACAGATTGGCTGGAGGGATAGAGACCGCTGGGGGGACCACAATTTCAGAAAAGGGAAAGACCACAGCTTGAACTCTAAATCTTCACACCAAGGAGGGTGGCAAGATGCAACAACAAAGGAGGCCAAGGGGGATGGCGCATTCGGCGTCACCGCAGGACTTGATCGAACAGAGATCAATAAGTAACTATATTGTATTGCACTAGAACTGAAGTATGAGTGGGACGTGATAGTACATTTATTGAAGGGGTGGGAACCGGGGGGTCTGGCCTGGGCCCCCCCAACCTTACTTTTACTGTGTTTTGTATGGGGCGACAGGCACTCTGCATAGTTGGGGATGTGGGAAGTTCTACGCCCAGAGTGCAGGGGAGCAGGGAGTTACTGTATTGTGTGTTTGCTACAGATTCACATATCGTGGCAAGGGATGTAGAAGGGACAATGTGAGGAGCAATAGGCTAAGCGGGCCTGATTGAGCATGGAGGATCCCCCACCCCCTGGGTAGGATCATGAGGTACGGAGATTAAAATGGTATGCTATATTTTGTAATAAGTAGTGGGCAGACTCATGGGTACCGCGCAAGAGTAGAGATTCCGGCTCCTGTCCTGGAATATAAATGGTTGCGGGACACACTCAAAAGAGGATTTGTACTACAGTTTATTAAACGACATGCCCCTGAGATAGCACTGTTCCAATAAACTCACCTCACCGTAATATGTGCAAGGCTCTGGCTAGATAGGGTTACCAACTGGTGGCACACTCAGGGTTTACCACGGGCTCGCGGGGAGTGGGTATGTACAAAAATAGGTAATTTTCCATGGTGTTTGTACTGATAGTTTGGGGAGATATGCAGCAGTTAATGGAATCTGGGAAGGCGAAGCGCTTATCATAATTTCGGTATACTTACCACCCGGCCTGCAAGAGGCGGCATTCAGGGACTTAGGGAAAGTGATGTTAACGTTCCTCACAGGGAAATTTGTGATAGGGGTGACCTTAACTCCGTACTGTCAGGTAGGTTAGATCGCTAACCCCCCCCGGAGATATAGGCCCATCACAACTAATACTTCCACATTTCCTGGATGCACTGGGTCTAGTGGATGCCTGGAGGGTTCATCACCCGACTGATTTACACTTTACTTTTTACTCAGGCCCACAATAGTCTTTCTCAAATCGACTATATTCTTAATCCCGGGGACCAAGTCCGGTACATTCAGGAGAGCTGGCACTTAGCGAGGGGTATCTCAGATCACTCTCCGATATGGGTGCAAGTGGGGATTGGGAAAGGCAGCAGTACTAGGGTGGCGCCCATAAATCCATGGCACCTCCAAAACCAGAATATCAAATTGAAGGTCACCCAGGAAATCGATCATTATTTTAAGGAAAACAAAGGGTTTGTAGACTCAGCCCAGATCCTCTGGGAGGCCTTCAAGATGGTGATACGAGAACATGTGGTGTCTCAGATAGCAGGTGCTCGGATCTGGCCTGAAATTTATTAGCTGGGTACAGCTCTTGTATGCTGACCCACTCGCCAAAGTAGTAATTAATAACAAAATATCTACAGTTTTTCAACTCGGTAGAGGGACTCAACAGGGTTGTCCTTTGTCACCGCTAATATTTGCATTAACGTTGAAGCCCCTAGCCTACTGGATCCATAAAGGCCCTATAATTCGGGGACTGTGATGGGAAGAAGGCTGGGAAGGCCGTATCTCCCTGTACGCAGATCACATCTTGCTATACCTGGCCTCTCTAGAGAGACCCCTACATAGGGTTCTTAATATATTCACTAATGTTGGTACCTATTTCGGATACACTATTACCTGGATGAAATCAGTAATATTTGTATTGCATGGCACCCCCCCCCCTGCCCTCCCCAGGGATTCCCAGGTGGCGATAGCCAAAGACGGATTTAAGTATTTAGGGCTGCACATCACTGAAGATCCCAAACTCTACTATGCTTCCAGCATGATGCCGCCGCTGCAGCGGCTAAAGCATGATGTGGAACATTGTAAGACGCTTCCGTTATCGCTATTGGGTAGACCGGCACTCTGCAAGATGATGTCGCTACCTCATTTCTTGTACATCCTCCATAACTCACCGGACGTCGTCCATGCATCCTATTTTTGCAACAGTGAAAAGTAAACAGAGAGCGCTGCTCTGGGGAAATAGTCCACCGCAAATATCATTCACGAAATTGGTAAAAGGCTGGTATGACGGAGGAATTGGGCTACCAAATATCAAAAAGTACTACTGGGCAGCACATATAGCCGCCATTAACCATTGTGTATACCGACCTCAGAATGATCCAGGCTATGCTATGGATAGGTGGCTCTATCCTGGAGTAATTAGGCACAGGCATTAAATTCCAGACCCACGAAATTTAGGCTGAGAGGCCTCACGAACCACTCAGTGCAATTGTGGCATATGGTACAGAGGAGTATGGGCTGGGCCAAGACCATAACACTGGCCACCCTGCTGTGGGATGTGGAATGAAAGGGCTCCCTTTGGAGAATGATGGGTTTATATAAATGGGACACCATTGGGATATCCCGGGTAGGGAACCTTTGGATAAAAGGGGAGGTAATGCCCTTTGCGACACTGCAACATGAATTGGTGGAGAACGAGAGATTCTGATATTTGCAGGTACGACATGTCCTGAAGGCGGTGATCCCGACTGGAGTAACCCTCCAGAGGCCTCGCCTCTTGAGGATAGACTCCTGGATGGCTATATGCCACGGAAAGCGATTTCCCTAACTCATTCAAAATTGATCAACCTCTCGCCAGATACCCTTCCGCAACTCTGTGAAAAATGGGAGCAGGACTTTTCAGTTCTACAAAGCTATGCTCTCGCAACTACAAGTGTAGTAACAAAACAGGGTGCAATGACCAAAAAGGAATTGAAGCACAGAAGCAGAATCTTTGGTGTATATTTTTCCTTGTCACAGCAAGTTGTAGGTTTATTTTCTCCAGACTTTGAGAAATGTTACATTCGCCGACACGTGTTTCGTCGTGTGCGGTTGAGTCAACACGACTCTTCAGGGCTTGGTCTTCAATACCAAAGTATGGTTTGAAGTGAGTCTGGACCTTGTCGTTTTTGTTCGATATATAGTAGGTCAGAGTTCGAAATATCAATGCTCTTGAAGCGTTTAAACAGTGAGGTCAACCGTGTAGTAAGAGTTATTCTATTGGTTATGTTCCCACCTCACTGGTCGGTGAAGAGTATCGAGTGTAGAAGCTCTGAGTACGTCTTTGTCTCAGGCGGAAGCCGGGAGGGGATTCTTCGGAAGTGCTTCCTGAAAGGAAACAGGTGCGTCTCCTCTTCGGCGGTATACCGTAGTAGAAAAACGTTTCATGTATTATGTACAATTTTACTTTCATTACATTTTGATGAAGACATGTTCTTTGGCTAACCTTAACAGATCTCTAATACAAAGGTTTCCTAGCCGAGTCTAGCATCCTGAAAATGCATACATTCTAAATTAAAATTGTACATCCTAGCATTAAGGGCCAACGGCAAGGTCTTAACCGGTGTCAGATCCCTACTACCAAAATCCCGCCCTCACGGTGTGAGTGGCGCATGCGCAGAGGACTTTACCCTCATTGCCAACTGTAACTTCCCTTGTCGTGGGGGCCCCCTTTCACTCAACGCCATCTTAAAGGTCGTCCGAGTTCCCGTGTGAGGTATCTGTAGGAAGGACAGTGTGGACTCCCCCCATCCCCACACACTCTTCCGCCAGAGCGGATATCCGGCCCCCGGGAAATTCGTAGGAGGGGCATCTAGCCGTCTCCCCCCTGGGAGGGGCCTATGGCCGTCTCCCCCTAGGCGACCCATCCTTAGTGGGTGCCGCCTCCCCGTGGAAGGGGCCAATGGCCGCCTCCCCCCGGGCGCTCCCATCCATTCTGGGTGGCGCCCCCCTCTAGGAACCTTGAAATTACTGCTCACCGATCATGACCTTACCGCCCGACCAAAAAATAAATACGACAGTTGTTTTACCTACTAAGGGAAGAAAAATTCTGACATAGCATTGACGAGTCATCAACGTTACTATTCTACAAAGGGAAAAAATGTCCTAAAGCAGAAGACAACATCATTATATGAAACACTCCCTTACTTTTTTACAAAGGAACGAAGGCCTATACCCATCTTTTAATCCAAGGCATATATAAATACTGAAGACGTGACTGTATCTCTTTAATACGATCAGATAACATCCACAACTTTATTCAAACAAACATTGCAATAGGGGCTGGTGGGTGGGTCAAAATTGCCGCTTGTTCCGTCGAGGGCTCACGAGCGATGAGTGGTGCAGCCTTCAGAGCACAGGAACAAGAGGATGCTTCTTCGGATTCCCGCTCTATTTATCCATCTGCGGGAGGGCGGGGACCCTCCTCAGGTACGCCCACTGGGCGCGGTCTTCCGTGCGGGTGTCTAGGACAACCCCTCCTGGGCGGGAAAGGGCGCGCCCCGGCTACGCCACTTTGGGCATACCAGCCGAGCCACGCCTCCCGCCCAAAATGGTTTCCCGGGGGGATCAGGGCACCCATCCATACGTTCGGGGGGACCGAGTGGTCGCCCCTTTCCATATGGCCGGGATGCCCGCCACCCCCTCCCAACACCAATTCCCCATGGGAGAAGACAGACACGGGTTTGAACTTTTGGAAGGCGGGGGGGAGTTACCCCCCCGGCCGTATTTATTAAAATATGAAACAACATTTAAAACATTAAATAAAACGTTTCATGAATTATGTACAATTTTACTTTCATTACATTTTGATGAAGACATGTTCTTTGGCTAACCTTAACAGATCTCTAATACAAAGGTTTCCTAGCCGAGTCTAGCATCCTGAAAATGCTTACATTCCTAATTAAAATTGTACATCCTAGCATTAAGGGCCAACGGCAAGGTCTTAACCGGTGTCAGATCCCTACTACCAAAATCCTGCCCTCACAGTGTGAGTGGCGCATGCGCAGAGGACTTTACCCTCATTGCCAACTGTAACTTCCCTTGTCGTGGGGGCCCCCTTTCACTCGACGCCATCTTAAAGGTCGTCCGAGTTCCCGTGTGAGGTATCTGTAGGAAGGACAGCGTGGACTCCCCCCCCATCCCCACACTCTCTTCTGCCAGAGCGGATATCCGGCCCCCGGGAAATTCGTAGGAGGGGCATCTAGCTGTCTCCCCCCTGGGAGGGGTCTATGGCCGTCTCCCCCTAGGCGACCCATCCTTAGTGGGTGCCGCCTCCCCGTGGAAGGGGCCAATGGCCGCCTCCCCCCGGGCGCTCCCATCCATTCTTGGTGGCACCCCCCTCTAGGGACCTTGAAATTACTGCTCAACGATCATGACCTTACCGCCACAGGCCGGATAGTTGACCGACTATTCGGACCCCCCACTCCTCCTAAAGGTCATGCTTCCTCAAACCCCTTAACCATGCTATGAAGTCTCCTATGAGTAAATTATTCCCCTTCCTGGACAGGTGAACCCCATCATTCAGATACATGTGATCAACCCGAATACACCCGTGAGGAATGCTATGCAACTGCGCTGAGCGAAACAAATTCCCAATTTTATTGTTGACCCTCTTCACTGAGTGGTTCAACGCTGACACTGAGAGACCCCCCCGCCAAATCTTCCTGGGGATCATGTGTGACCAGGCAATCGTGGCCCCCGGGAGTTTCTTAGCCAACCAGCTAACTGCCGACAGGATGTGTTCTAATAACACTCGTCTTCCCAACTTCACTAAGTCATTGCCCCCCCAGGTGTACTATGACAACAGATGGCGGTGACCTTTGCCGCCCTAAAAGACCCTCCAAGAACGATTGAAATTGGTCAAAACAGAGGCCGCCTTTCCCATGAAAGGTCACTCTGTACCCGTATTCCCCAGATGCGTGAATCGCGTCACCTGCCTTGTATACGTCACTGGTGCGCCTCACATATGAGTGGCCCACGACCCATACCACTCTCTCTCCAGTCGGTGATCCTCGACCGCTGGTCTCCTGGTGTTGGGTCGACTCCCAATTCCGCCCCCCGTGACAGGCTTGCGAAACTGTAATTCAAACAAAAGACAAGAAGCGTGAGTGCATGTCAATTGACTTTTACAACATGTGCAATCGCACATACCTTTTGAAGCAATTCGAGGACCAACGGCACAGCTGTTTCACTTCCTCCGCGCTCTGACCCTGGGCCGTAGCCTCAGTAGCAGCCCCTATCCTAAATGAGTGGGTCCCAAAATCGCACGGGTCCATGCCCGCGGCAGCGATTGTCAGTGCTAGCACCCTCTGAAACTGAAATCTCGTCAGTGGGGTGCCATCATTGTGCCTAAGCAGGCCCCCCCCCCACGTAGCCGTCCTCTGTGCCAAGTATTCCTCTAAACACTTTATCGGACAGGTGGGGGACCCTCGTGCTCGCTGCACGACAACACTATCTCCCATAGCTTCCTGGTCTGTTTTGGACCAGGCTATCGAGATTACCATCGAATCACCCCTTATTTGTCTGTGATCCCTGCACAAGCCTCCCTCCGTATCCTTCTTGTTCCTCGCCACGAGTTCGCTTACCAGCATAGCCCCATGGAATGCCAAGGCGAAGGCTGCCCGGAACAGAACTCCTTCGAAAGGGGAGGAGCATGTCTCATCCAGCTTTGCTAACAGCAGAGACAATTTGTCCAAGCCAATCGGGCGCCTCGTATCTTGCTTGCGACCCTCGAGGCGTTGCCAGCTGCGGAGTGCCTTCCTAACCAAAAAGGAACCCGTCGGGTCACTTATGCCGTGCAGCTGTGCCATGAACGAAATGGCCGCCCTATGTCTATTGGCCGTTGCCGCTGATCGGCCTTCTCTGTGCAGCGCTACCAGGAACCCCAGGAAGGATTCCTCTTGCCCCCAGCTCTGTTTCCCTGTTGGACCCAAAAATGTGCAGTAGGAACGAAACGCTCCTTCGTAAGCCTTCCTTGTCCTGGGAGCTAAGCTGGCTGCCACGAGGTCCTGTAATCCGGGGCACCGATTAGCCATAGCGCTTCGGGGAACGGTGCCGCCACTAGGTCCACTGTGGGTAGATAGCCCCTGAAAGCCTGCATGTGTGAACGAGAGAGTGCATCAGCTGCATTATTCAGTACGTAATTTGATCAACTGGGAGGGATGAGGAATTTACAGTGTCCGTTTCTTTCCCCGAAATTATTCAAATTATAATCAACAAAAAAGGACACTTGTTACACTGTTTGACTTTTGGTGTAAATAAGGAAACCCTCATAGAAGTCAGTGTATATGTAAGGTTAGCGGTATATTGGCTTCATCCGCCCCACACTGACATTCATGCAGTTATCATCGGGTTTTTCCTCTTGGTGTGTACTGCTAGCCTCATCCAGAGGCACCTCCAGTCTCGAGTGCAGTGTCCAGAGACAAAAAAGGATTTTCCCAAAAGGATTGAATAAAAATGAAAAAGAATGCCCTGAGGGATTTTAATGTTGGGCAAACTTCACATCGTTAAAAAAATTGTGAATACTCATTCATAAGCCAAGTTACGGGACTGTATGGTATTACTAGGTTGATATCGTCGACATGTTTCAGCTCTATTGGGCCAGGCGGTCTGTAGAGCTTTCGTCAGGACTAACAAAGGGGTTGGTACAAAACAAAACATATAAAACTACTCACACGAATTGTGCGGTAATCCCAACAACTCAATGCATTGATTTAAGTATTGGATTCTTCTGAATCTATGAGAGAAGATACATATAAAAGCTATGTTAAGCTGTGAGCAGTAAGTCTTTGAAGTGGAGGGAGTGCAGTAACATAGAAAGTGATCGATAGTGACACTTGTGTAGTTCATGAAAAGTTTTCTCATGAAGGTGAGCGTTTTGAAATTTCGGGAAATGATTATTTTCACCAGAAATCGCTCGTGAACTCAGGGAAAGGAAAAGTGGCTATCGCTATTAATGCATATACGTTTGTAAGTGCAGGTGTTAATCAATGTTGTGGCTCAACCGGAAATTTATAAAGAGTCATAAATGTTTTTTTCAGTCTCTCATCATATGTCAAAGTGCCGATCGTTCACATGCAGTAAAGTTACCCTTTCATTCATTTGTTATCTTTGTGTTGGAACAGAAACAAAACGAGAGTAGATGTTGAAGCTCTCGTTAAAGGAAAAACATTATGGCTAGTATATACGGGAAGGCGCTTTACAAAAAAGTTCGAGAGAACATAAGCCGGCAATTGCGGCATTCAGTGCGATCTTACCTGTCGTAATTACGACTTCTGTTTCCTACAGGGGTGCCTTCAATCGCCACAGAGCTGGAGCGGAGACAGGGACCACTGTCAGGACATATTAGCTGTTAATGCTTACCCACAAAAAGCAAGACGGAGACTTGGTACTTTGCCATTACCCGCATGGAGTCCTTCCTCCTGCCTTGTGCTGACTCTGCCCCTGGAGTGATGGGAGCTGGATTGTAGTTTCTTTTTAAAGGAAATAGGTCCTACCTCTTTCCTTGCGTTAACGAAGAGCTGGAACCCAGATTGTAGTTTGTTTTTACAGGAATTTGGCTCTTCAAAAGGGGAGGGATACTTATTGGGTCAACGCTACTGGCGCGTTTCGGGGGAATTATAATTTTACGATTACGTTTCTCGTAAAGGGGAATTCAATCATCAAGGGATTTCCACTGATTACAGGGCGGTCACAGTGTTTGATCATCATTTTGGATAATAGATAATTATATCCGGGTGTTAAGATTCTACCTTAATACTTTCTTACAAAAGATATATTTTTATAAAGGCAGTCATGGGTGCTTGGATAAGTTCATCATTTTACTTTGCAAAATGGTGCCAGGCCACATTATCATTAAGACCCGAGTCATAGGTACGTAGGCGGTCCACCCACCTTTGCTCCTTCTCATATAGGATCTTTTCTGCATTGCCCGCTTTGTTGGTCAGCATTTCTATTACTGTCCATTGTATTTCTTCGTGTGTGTGGTTGCTTTCAGTGAAGTGGGCACATAGCTTGGTGGTATTCTTTTTTAGCTTGATGTTGCTCCTGTGTTCCCCTATCCTGAGTTTAACCTTGCGACATGTCATCCCGATGTACCTCTTTTTACACGGGCACTGGATCATGTAAATGACATGCGATGAGTTACAGTTTGTGAACTGTTTTTGTGTTCATACAAAGTTCTCTCCCAATTGTAAACTTTTAGTAGCTGTTGTTGTTTTGCAGGCTGTGCATGTCCCGCATGGGAAATGTCCTGAGAGTGGTGTCATATTTATGCTGTTGGTTACAGGTGCTGCAGGTCCCAGCCTGGGGCGTGTATGTACCAAGGTGTCTTTCAGATTTTTTGTTCTACGATTAGCGAATCTTGGTCTTGGCCAGTCAAGTCAAGTCAATTTTATTGTATAAAATTATTAAAAATTATTACAAAGTACATTTTGATCATCATAGAACATAAAACACATGTGTAATGTTAACTATTAAAGCCTGTTAGCCATATGAAAAATAAATATCATGTATTTCAATTTGGTGCTATGATTCCCAGTTCAGCTTGCTGTAAGAGGGATTGGGCTTTCATCATGTATTTAACCCCCCTGCAGGCTAACATAGGAGATGATCCATCTAGCCATCGTATTACAGCTTGTCTACATGTCCGAATGTTCAATTTATTAAAAATGTTCTTTAAAAGCCGTCTCCTCAAATCCTTAAGCACCGGGCAAACACATAGTAAATGAGTCAATGTTTCATTCTGATATCCACATAGACGACAATGAGGGTCAGTGTGACAATTTTTCCAGGAAGGTAACAAATCCTTTGAAAACTGTAAGCCTAGTCGATGTTTTATATATCTTTGTTTTAGGGAACCATTAAAGTGGCTTTCCAGATAGGTCTGTGGCTTTATCCCGGAATATGAATTTATCACAGTCCACCCGTGTCGTCGTTTTGCGATATTTTTTTTATCTTCCAGATAGGATTCCCATTTGACCGCGTTGTTTGCTATTTTGTCAAAAGTATGTCTATCTGGCCTCGTGTCCCAAATTTCTTGAATTCCTATACAGTTCAGGGATTGGGACAAGAAACCTCCCCAACTGTTCGGCACGTGCAATTTCTGCTGGGTATCAATTTCTTTCCAGCACAGGTTGTCCATTGAGCCGTCCTCTGACAATCGTATTTTATGACAGAGTTTCACAAAGGTTCCCATACTGCGAAACTTCTGATTCAGAAGGCCGAATTCTAGACGAACCTGCGCCGGCGCTGACGATTTTGGGAGGTTTAGGACTGCCTTGTATACCTTTGTTTGTAAGCTGTTTAACAGCCCTGCTTCTTTGCCACACCAGGTGGCTAATGCGTATGACAAGGTGGGTAGGGTTTGTGCTTTTATCACTTTCAACAGGTGTGTATAATTTGGACAACTGAGTTTTTTTTGTAGTTGCCGGTATGCGTAGATCAGGGAATGTGCTTTAGCTTTTAGATCAATTTTGTGTTCTTTGTTCGTTTGTCCTCGTCCCAACTTCAGACCTAGGTACTTGTAAGATGTTTCCTCCTTTATTGGGATACTATTTGCGTACCATTTAAATTTTGGTTTTTTTGGATCCACGATGCGGACCACTTTGGTTTTGTCTTTATTCAGTTCCAGACATTCGTGTTCCAAATAGGTTACCAAGTTGTTGATCGACCTTTGCAGGCCTATTGGCGTTTGGCTCAGAACGACAATGTCATCCGCATACTGCAGGAAGGGGATAGGAATTTTTGACAAATAGGGTGGATGACATTCCCCGACCTCCATGTGACTGACAATGTCTGCCATGTAAAGGTTGAATAAACTGGGGGCCAGTACACAGCCTTGTTTTAAGCCCTGTTGTGTTCTAATTTCGGCCGTTACGCTGCTACCGTCTCCCAATTTTACTCGAGCCCAGGTGTTACTATACAAGCCTATAATAGCCTCCAGAAGCTTCTTCGGGATGCCCCATGATCTTAATTTTTCCCATAGACGGGTTCTATTCACTCTATCAAAGGCTGCTCGCAGGTCTATAAAGCAAGCATACAGTCTTGTCTTCCTTTTTTCGGCTTTTTCCTTCAGGAGAGCCAGGGTTATCAAGTTTGTTACTGTGCCGGTCCTTGGCCGAAAGCCAGTTTGGAACATGGGTATTATATTCGTGTCTTCCATCCAGTCTTGTAGAAGTGATAGTAAGCATGACCCATATAATTTTGCCTCAACATCCATCAGCGAAATCAGCCTATAGTTTCCTGGCTCATTATGGTCACCTTGTTTGAAAATGGGGTGAATTATACTCCCGTTCCAGGATCTTGGCAGTGTATTCTGGTTGTAAATTGAATTAAAGAATGGTGTTAAATATTCTGCCCAGAATTCAGGCGAATGTTTGAAGATAGAGTTTGGAAGCCCGTTGGGACCCGCTGCACCCTCTTTTTTCAGATGGTTTATTATAGCTTTCAGCTGATCTGTTGTTACTAGGGTATCAGGCACGGTGTTTACTAATTTTTCTGATTTACTAACAAGTATGTTTTCAAGTTTCCCTTTGTCCCCAATTCCACAACCCAAAGTTAGCTTCAGACTTACTTCTGGTGAATTATGACCTATTCTTAAGATAGTTTCCGCATGTTCGGAATTTCTAATGCAGGATTTGCAATCTGATTTACAGGGCCAGTTCTGACCATCCATTTTGTCGATAAACATGTTTTTAACATGCTGAGTCCACTTGCTTTCTCCAATGCCTGCCTCCTGTCTTAGGGTATTCCCCTTTGTCAATTTATTAATAATACCCCAAAATGTTCTGGCATTATTGTGTTTCCCGGCAATTAGTAATTTTGTCCACATTTCCTCTTGGTACGATGTTTTTGCGCTACTCAGCATGATATTATATCTTTTCCGCATGACTTTCAGTTTTGACTTATCTGGTTTTATTCCACGTTTTATCAATAGTACCTGTTTTCGAACTTCTCGTGCGATTTTTCTTTTTTCCTCTCTCAAGGTGATGTTATACCAAGGCTTTTTCCCAGTATTGATTCTTCTCGAATTCTGATTTATAATTGGGGGATTTCTTGTTACTGCTTCACATAGATGTTCCCATGTTTTTACCGGGTTTTCTTTTTCTTCCGATGTTAGTCTGAGCAGTTCATTTTTGAATTTATCCATTGTTGGTTTTATATCTTTACCTCCCCATTTCAGTTTACGTAGATTGAATTTTTCGGTGTACTGGATGACGGTCTTTTGTTTTTCCGTCTTGCTGACCAACATCTTTATTTTGGTAATTAGAGGAAGATGGTCGCTTTCCACACGTTGCTCCACCGAAAATGAGCTCACCATCGATATCAAGCTGTTGCTCATTATTGTGAAGTCAATTGTTGACTTTCGATTACCGCTTACAAAAGTTATATGTGTGCCGCTGACCACACTATTTTTCTTGTTCAGGATAAAAAGGCCCAGTTTTCCGAGAGCTTGAGTTATTTTGTCATCTTTTGTTAGATTACTATTGAAGTCCCCTGAGATGATCATGGAATGCGACGCATGAGTGCTTTGCAAAGCCCTGATCAAGGTTAGTAGTATTATCAGTTTTTCATTTTTCTCTTTCTTTTCCGGGTGTATATAAACGTTAAGCACTAACAGATTGCAAATATCTGAACCAGAGTCCAACTTCTCCGTGAGTTTTATTGCTTGTATCCAGTTTACCACAGTGTCTAATTCTTCCGATTGCCATCTATATTGTTGGGCGATATACGTTGATAAGCCTCCTCTAGGATGACCAAATTTAGAGAGTTTTTCCGCAAGGACATGAAACTCGATATAACCCGGGATGGAAACTTGGCGCAGGTTCCAGGTTTCTTGTAGCAATATTAAGTCGTGTTGATCCAAGAAATTTGCGGTTTCATGGTCGTGCCCCATACTATTAAAACCATGAACATTCCAGGAACAGAGGCTGATCATGTGTGGGTTTGCAGCCGTGGTTTCCTTTTTGTTACCAACTGTTATCCGTGGATGTAGTGTTGTATCGTCTTTTAGGTGACCGGACATGTTAGGAACATTTGTTGCTCAAAACCGATGCCACCCAAGACCAATCTGTAATCTGTTCCTGAGCGCCTCCTTGCACCGATGCATTTTTGTGTCTCCTTATATCTTGTAATTTTTTTTGTGGAGTTACTGAACAAGCTCCCATTAGGCATGATTTTTGGGTGTTCCCCTCTTCCAGTTTTTTTTACCAATACTTATGTTTTTTAGAAGTGGAAATGGATATTTTTTCCGTTCGTCCCGCCTCAGTGCTATGCCCCAGGCTTCAAAGGACGTGCTCATTGCAAGTATTCTGTCAACTATGTCCTTAGATGACCAGGTGGTTAAGGACTCTTCTACCTCTGAATTATTTTTTGTGTGCATAAATTCTACGGACAGAAGATCTTGGGATGCTATATCGTCCAGTTCTGGAATTTCTCTTAGTAGCCGCATTATATTACCTCTATTCAGAAAGTCTTGGCGCCCTGTTGTCTGGTATTCAGGTATGAATGCCAGTTTATTGTTAGTTTCTGCTTGTGTTTCTGAGCTCAATTTTGCATTTTTTTCTTCTTCTGATTTTGTATTTTGTGTTGTTTCACCTTTTACATTTATTCTTCTCCCTTGACTCAGAGTTTTTATTGTTATTTCTTCATATGAATTGTCTGTTCTTTTAGGGTGGGTAATGGGTTCATTAATCCTGTCCGTGTTTTTCTCAATCTTCGTATTTTGAAGTATTTGGGTACACGTTATTTGTTTATTTGCTCGATGGATACTGCAGGTTCGTCCATCTTCGTTTGAATTAATTTTTATTGGTGTTCTTCTGTTTTCCTTTTCATCTGCTCTTTTTGTGGATTGCCTTTGGTTATTTTTATCTATTATATTTTGTTTAGTGTCGACGTTAGTTGGGTCATTTTGGGACCTTATGTCATGGTTTGCTGGTTTGGCCTGGGGTATTTGTATTTCGTCTATCTGGTGAATTGTTACAATCTGATTTATACAGGCCTCTTGGTTTAAGACCCTTTCGTCAATCTCGTCTTGAGTCTTATCTTTATCCTGTGTTCGTGGGATTTTTTTTTGTTTCTTTTTCTGGCTTTTCAATTGTTTAATCCCTTGTTTGTGATTTGGGTTTATGGAGGTTGAGAGGATTGATGATTCTGTAATCCGGCTATTCCCATTCGCTGCACTTGACTGGGCTAATTGGTCTGGGGACATGCCTATATGATTTGAAACAGATACTTCAGAAGCTGGTTTTTCTTTCTTAGTGTTGGTATGGTGAAAGATGGGATACGTATGAATGACTGTCGGAGGTTGGAATTTAAGTTGTGCCCTCCCTTTCCTGGCGCGCTTTCTTTGTCTTTTTGTTAACTTGACTTTAGTCTGGGTTGATGCACGTTGAACGTCCTCTGTTTGACCTGCTTCGTTGTCAGATTTTTCTTTACTTAACTTGCTTATCTCTTCCTCTACACAGCTGTTTTGGGTAGTGTCTCTTACTATGTGTTGGCTCCCAATTTCAACGTCAGATTTTATTGCCCCTTTACTGCTCGTAGTTTTGATGTTGTGTTTTATATCCACTGATGATTGAACCGCCCTTAGTATGTCATTTAAAATTACTGGTAAGTTTGACATATTATCCACTAATTTGCCACATACACAGCTTGGCTGGATTGTCTCTTTGTGGAATCCCTTGTCAACCCTCCCTAAAAGCAGGGTTGCCATATGGTCCAGCCTGGTGTTTATACCTGCAATATGACCCGCAATTAGATTTATTAAGTCAATCTGAACGTCCATTTTATCAGACTGGAAGTTCAGTGCTTTAATTGCCTGGTCTAAGGTGTTTAATAATGTTTTACTCCATGGGGTCTTATCTTCTTCTCTGAACGGTGTTTCCTGTACATCTGATTCTTCATCTGCCCTACTCATAGATGATATCATAATAGGAGATTCCTGGTTTAAATTGTTTTTAGACCATCCTTTAGTTTTGTTTTGGCCTTTGTCCCGTTCGTGGGGGTTGACACTTGAATGCAATGGTGTAGATTCCAGCCTTCCATTACCACCTGGTCCGTTATTCTGGTATTCTTGTGATCTATAATTGGCTTGCGGACCTTGGATGATCTTTAGGGATGCTTCTAACTGGGGTTGGGAGTTTTTCTCCATTCCTGTTTGTATGTCCAAGATTATGTCGTCAGGTAAGGAAAAGGAGGTTGGCCATGAGTCATCCAGTGCGGCATTTTGCCCGGCCGCCAAATTATTCCCCATTTTTTCTTCTTTCACCTTGCCCTTGTCCTTGGTCTTTATTTCCTTATCTGATTCATGAGTTTGAGAGTCATTCTTATTTATTTGAGCTATTACCACAATGGACTTGCCAGAGTTACTATTTTGCTTGGCGAAAGACCGAGAGGTTTGTTGTTGGTCTATTGGGTTGTTTGTTGGACTACTCTCACTATGAAAGTCCTGTGAGTCTTTTTTCTTCTCCTTCATGCTATTTGATGGTAACTGCACATTATCTTTTACACTTGGCACTGGTGTGATTGGGCTGGGTTGGAGGGCTTCTTCCTTTGTTTGCCCGTAAATTGACGCCATGGGGTCCTTTAGATAGAAGAATTTTTGAATCCCAATATTACTTTGTTTTGAACTTGGAGCTGTTAGCTCAGGTGCCGACACTAGTCTCTCTCTTTGTTGTGCCATCCTCTTCCTTTTTCTACTTGACTTTTGTGTGCCCTGGTTCCTGTCTTCATCGTCTTTTTTTGACCTTACACTTATGTTGTGCCGCACTTTTCCAGATCTCATTCTTTCAGGTTTATTTAATAAGGTCCGTCAGAGATCGTCTGATTTGTGTTTTCTTAGACTGTGGCTTCTAGATTTTATTTTTTCTACTTTTTTTTTTTTCTTTCTCCTTCTTGGCTTCCTTCTGATTTGTGGCTCGTCGTATATTTGTATATTTACCAGGCCTTCCCAAGCCTTCCACAGTACTAGTCAGGCCGAGATCCTGCTGTCTGTGCCCGTTGTACCACCTATGCCGCCTCTACCACCTCTACTCCAATTCCCACTCCACTCCACCTCCACTCCCCCTCCCAAGCCTGTCTGTCCCTCTGAAATGGAATAGCTGCCGTCAGGGAGGATAGCGAGGTGTGGTTTGCGGAGTGTATTGTATGAGGTGGGGTGACTACTGGCTTGGAGGCACTTTGGAAGTCAACTTTACCAGGTATATGGTAGATGGTAGAGCCTGGTGGAGCCCTTGTGTCAGATATTTAACACGCAGTTAGTCTGCTGTTATTCTGTTATTTTGTTGTTAGGCTGCCAATAGTCTGCCACAACTGTTAAGCAGCTCGTCCGGAAGATCTTTCCATTAGTTACATGTTTGTCCGAGAGGGCGATTTAGTAATTCTTTATAAAAATGCTTAAAATGCTAAAGGTAAAGTATTTAGGAAAAATACATAAAATGCTTATTAAACGCGTTTAAAATGCGTTAAAGATGCTGCCAATAATACAGCCAGTGCGAAAACCTCCCACCCGTGAGGGCCTGCTGCAGCTGTAGCTGTAATCAGTAACCTGGACTGTCAAGTCTTTCGTTTTCGTTTTTATTCTGTTTCTCCTGCACTGTTTTTAGCTCTCTGCTGCGCTCTACTGACCACTGGCAGCAACACTCTTCAAGTTCAAAAGATCGAAAGCTCAATATTCGAATTCAATATTCCATAAAATCAGTGGAACGGCCAGCAGTCCAAGTGCCGAGAATGATATGGGGTGAGAATTGACTCGAACCCCGGTCAGCTTGCCACAGACTGTAGTGGCTGCCCGCCGTCCGTTCAGACACTCCCTCGCCTCCCTTCCTTGTTCATACTGTAGACTCACACTGCAGGTGGGGATTGTGTTCGATTATGGCCAGACACAAGAGGCAGGGGGGAGAGCGTCCAGAAACACTGGTGCAATACGCCTCACCTCGTCTCGCCGCCGTGTCCGTCTGCTGTCCGGTGATGCCCCTGCGGCCCCCGAGGCTTAACGCCGCTTACCGCCAGTAATTCGCCAGTGATTCGCGGAAGCTCACACCAGGGGAGGCCAGGGGAGGCGGTTTTTACCAAGCGATCAACTTGGCACGACCGCTGAAATGGCGAAGGCGTCTTGCTCGCAGTCTCGACTGCCACTGCTCCGTTCTGCTCTGCTGCTCTGCTCTTGGCCAGTCGAACTTGCCCGTGTTCACTATGTGCCAGTTCTTCTTGATTAATTTTTGGACAGCATATGTTGCTGGATTGTAAGTGGTTACACACGTGGTTAGATCCTTCACTGGTTCTTTTGGATAAGTTTGCAGGAGACATTCACGGGGTTGGTTATCAGCCCTTTTCTTGCATTTTTTGATTACTTTCTCAGTGTAGTCTCTCATTCGCAATTTATTACTTAATTCCAAAGCCTGTGTTTGATAGTCGCTATTTTTGCTACAATTTCGTTTCAGGTGAAGGAATTGGCTGAAAGGCAAATTGTCTCTTAAGGGTTTAGGGTGGTGACTCTTGTGGGACAACAGGCTATTTTTCGCAGTTGGTTTAGTGAAGGTTTTAGTTTGTAACGTGTTATTCTCATTGAAGATTGTTAGGTCCAAAAAATCAAGGTGGCTATTGCTGGAAGTGTATGTGAATTTTAACCAAGGATCCAGTGAATTAAGCCATGTCATGAAGTCCGCTAGGTCTTGGTTGATGTTCCATATTAGAAAAATGTCGTCAATATATCTCTTCCAGTATATAATACTGGAAGAGAAAGTGTTGGCTTCATTGAGGACCAACTCCGTTTCAAAATGGCTGACGTAAAGTCCTGCCACCGACGGCGCGAAGGCGCTGCCCATGGAGGTACCATGGCATTGAAGGTACAGTTGGTCGTTGTACCTAAAAAAATTCTCTTTAAGTGCCAGTTTGCAACACTCCAGAATGAAGTGCCTTGGTGTGTTGAAATGCCACGTTGTTGAGTATAGAACATCCTCTAGCATCTGAAGAGTGGTATCTTGGGGCAGTACGGTGAAAAGGGATTCCACATCCAAGCCTACTAGAAGCATTGTGTCCGAGTTAAAAGGCATGTTTGCAATTTGTACCAGTAGATCCTTGGTGTCTCTTAGGTATGAGCCTGTTTTCTGGACAAGAGGTTTCAAAAATTCATCTGCGAATTATTCAGTACACCTGGCACATGTTTTGCCCTGAATTGTACATTCAATTTCATGCAACGTAAAACAATTTCTTTTAACAATCTCAAGATCCACTTGCAGCGGGCTGCCTGCTGATTAATGCACTCAACCACAGTCATATTGTCAGACCAAAACACCACTGGTCGGTCCCTAAAGTCGTCTGGCCATGCCATCAGAGCAACCCAAATGGGAAATAGCTCCAAGAACCCAATGTTACCTGTTAAACCGCTGGAGTGCCACCACGTCGGCCATACTTGCGCCGACCATCGGTTACCAAAGATGGCGCCAAATCCCACGCTCCCAGCTGAATTGGTCCACAAACCTAGTTCATCCGATGATGCTGGTGGTTTGTTCCACACAACTCGACCGTTGAAGTCCGCCAGAAATGCCAACCAAATGCGCATATCCTGGCGAACCTCTGCCGACAGTCTCGTACGGTGGTGTCCCTCCTTGAGGCCAACCATAGCTTGTGCAATAGAGCGTGAGAAGGGGAGGGCCATTGGTATCACCCTTAAGGCAAAGTTAAGCTGACCCACCGTTTGCTGTAACTGGTGCAGGGTCACTTTCTCCTTGCCCAGGCTTTGCGTCAAGGAAGCCCTAAACTTGTCCACCTTTTCCATTGGTAAACGGAAACATCCTTCCACTGAATCGAGCTCAATTCCCAGAAACTCCAGTGAAGTAGATGGTCCAACCGTCTTACCTGGTGCCAATGGGACTCCGAATTCCCGGATGAGGATGCAGAAGTCCTGCAGCGCCTGCGCACATTTCGTATTGCCGGCCGCTCCCAAGAACAGGAAGTCATCTAGATAGTGCATAACGTGCCTATGCCATGTGGCCTCAGTGAATGCCCACTCTAAAAAACAGCTGAACATTTCAAAATAGGCACAAGAAATGGAGCAACCCATAGGCATGCATTTATCCATGTAATAACTCCCCTGACACGCAAAACCTAGCAAGCGCTGGTCCCGCGGGTGTACCGGGAGCAACCTGAATGCCGATTCGATGTCCGATTTCGCCATCAGTGCTCCGGGGCCCAGATGATTTAACATGGCAACGGCATCGTCGAACGATGCGTACCGAACCGAACAAATATCCGGGTTAATGGCTTCGTTCACCGAGGATCCCCTTGGGGCAGACAAGTTGTGAATGAGTCTAAACTCCCCTGGGTCTTTCTTTGGAACCACTCCTAGCGGTGAACACACAAAATCTGCCACCAGCGGGCATTGAAAAGGCCCCGCCACCCGCCCCAAGCTGACGTCTTTAGAAATTTTCTTTGCTGCTACGGTTGGGTTATGTTGGACAGATAACTGATTTTTACAAAAGGTATCCCCACGAAAATCCCCCGCCTGGATGTTGAAGCCATATAGGAATCCATTCCTTAAAACCCCGGCGGATACATGATCAGGGTATTTGTTCAACCAAGGAGTCAGAGCCATGATGTCGACAGGTGTAGGCAAGCGGTTCCCAAGCATCACCTCACTCTTGCTTAGACCCCCCTTTTCCTCCCGTTCCGCTGTTCTTTGATCTACAGCTACTCTCCGGGTGTGAGGAGTTCCCACAGCCCGCACACGCATGCCTGAACCTACATGTTCCCTGGGGCCTGTTACAGTTGCCTCTATTGAAGCCCCAACAAACCCCCCGCTTGCCGCCATTTCCGCCGGTCTTGGGCTGAAATTCCCCACCGGCGCCTGCTCGAAAGGGCAACGCAGGCTTTTGGCGAACTGACCCCGGCCCGCTCCCGCCCGGCGAGGACGTACCCGCCGCACCAGGCAAGAGCTGCTTGTGCCATGACACCGAGTCGAGGCTGTCCCAGGTCAAAGTTGCATCAAACTCTTTCGCTTTTCGGAATTTCATGTCATATCCTTTCCACTCGTCCCCCCCATACATGGTAGAAAAATCCATAATCCTATTTTGGTAACAAGACAACTCGGTCATCACTTCTGGCTTTCGTTCACCCATGACTGCCGTAAATATCGAAAAGGCCTTCACCCAATTCGCTACGGTCTCATCGACCCTAAATTCCGCCATCTTGGCCAGCCATACACTAGGGTGCCATAAATCTTTCTGGGATTTTGCATATTCCATCTTGCGATGGTCAGTCAACAATGAAAACATATTCACATACTTTCCCCCCATATCATTTCCTTTGTGGCCGCTGTGATGTGCTGGGCCACCCTTTCGCGCCTTGAAGGTAATGAACCTTCCCCTGCCATTGGCAATGGTTGCTTACTGGGTTCAACCGTCGTGTCTGCTGCCTTTTCCCGGCTAACCGTTGGTACTCCTGGCGCTACCTGTGGGGGAACAAAAGGAACATTCGCCGTCCCGGCTTCTCTCGACTGCCGTAGTTGCTCGATTATTAATCTAGCCTCCTCGGCCGGGTCCCCCGCAGCCACTGCCCCCCCCGCATTCTTCTTGAGCCAGGGTAACACTGCCGCTAACTGAATGGCCAGTTCTGGGGGCATTTGATCATCATTAACCGGGGTGATTACCACAGGAATTGGCAAGCCTATATTCGGAACCGGTACCGGGATGTCTGATGGGGGCTGATGGGGGCACCTCAGGAACCGGATCCTCCCCGGAAACCGCCCTCCTCTTAATACGCTTCCCCCTACCCTCAGGGACCACTCCCGGCAAAGCCGGGACAATTACCTTCTTAGGGCGGCCTGAGGGGTTGTTCTGGGCCGCTAACTGTTTCTTAACTTCGGCCAAACCTCGACCGATCGAATCAACTTTACCGAGTTTTCGGTCCATGATTGCCATTCGGTTCGACAAGGTGCGCAGTACCTTCTCCAGCTCGGAGCTCTTTCCCGCTTTTTTGCCGGCCATAGCTTCGTTTACTCCGCACAAGTCGATCAACGAGGTCCCAGATCCTTCGAACTCTTGATAACTGAAAGAGAAAAAACAAGATTACAAGTTCTCAAAATTGCCGCTTGTACCGTCGAGGGCTCACGAGCGATGAGTGGTGCAGCCTTCAGAGCACAGGAACAAGAGGATGCTTCTTCGGATTCCCGCACTATTTATCCGTCTGCGGGAGGGCGGGGACCCTCCTCAGGTACGCCCACTGGGCGCGGTCTTCCGTGCGGGTGTCTAGGACAACCCCTCCTGGGCGGGAAAGGTCGCGCCCCGGCTACGCCACTTTGGGCATACCAGCCGAGCCACGCCTCCCGCCCAAAATGGTTTCCCGGGGGGATCGGGGCACCCATCCATACGTTCGGGGGGACCGAGTGGTTGCCCCTTTCCAATCTCACGGGGTTCGCTTTGGTCATAAAGGGATATAGAGAAGACCCCAACGGCAGAAGTCAATGTGGTCGGGAGGGTACGTTCCGGCATATTATATGGGAATGTCTGTGCAGTAGTAGGTACTGGAGTGCTGTTGTCCGGTGCATGGGGGAAGTACTGGGAGAGAGCCTAGATCCAGAGCCTAAACAATGTTTGTTAAATGTGTGGGAACCAACAGACTTGGGAAGTAGAGAGAGAACATGGGTGTCTCTGGGAGAGATGGCCGCCAAGAAAAACATAGCAAGGAACTAGGGGGCACACGATGTACCGACAGTGATGGAGTGGGAAAAAGATATGGACTGGTGCATGTTCAGGGAGTAAACAGTCTGTATCCAAGGGGTGCCCGAAAAAGTAGATGCAAACATGGGGTCAATGGAATGCCTAGAGGGGAGATATATGTGTGCCGGACATCTGAAAGCAAGAACAGCCTGACCAAGGGCTTGGACTATTTATTAAAATTGACCCATGTGTTCTGTGATAATGTTTATGGTGATTTGAATATTGCATTGGTTGTGGCATCTGTACTGTTGTTTGTTGCATTCAATAAAAATAAAAAATAAAAATGCCTTTCAAACCTCAAACTTTGTTTTAAAAAAAAAACACAAAAAAAACATGTTCCTCACATTTCTGTAATGGAAAGTTCTGGAATCTGCAGGGATCCACAATCTTCCACCCGCCCAGCATTCCCACAAGCCACCCAATATAAGTGGTACTTCACTTGTGGTGGTGGGCCCATAACAAAATGTGAGTTGCCCTCCGCTCAGCAAAGGTTACATTCTTCCATGTGCTATTGGGTTGTTCAGTGATAGCTGATTATTGGAAAATACTCTATACTTGAGTGATGTGGGAATCTTAATCAATCCAGACCCCAAAATGCCCTGTAAATTTGAAGCAATTTGAAATTGGAGGGTAAAAATTAAATTTGTATTCTTTGCTTGATTCCAGTGAACAGTCCAAATACAGCAAACAGAATCGAATATGAACGATTGGTGGCCTCGACTGAACCTCGGGTATGCACCCGTAAATAGAAGCATGCATTAGTTGCAAAAATACGTAGTGAAATCTAGCTTAATACTTCCTCTTTCAGAAATCAAATCAAATTTTTAAGAGCTCTAACCTTTTCATTATAATAAGAATATATATTGTTCGTGAATTGAATACAGTATTTTATAATGTGTGTGCGTTTATTTGGTGTATAGTGAGTATCTTATTCTTGTAGATTGTTCTAACAGTCATTTTTTTAAATTTCAAATTCCTACTAGTCAGCATCCCTCCATCTACAATCACTGCACTATTCTAGTATGTTATATGCACCTATTCAATATTTTTTGTATAGATACATACATGCAACTGCTGGCTGTGATACACGTGTGGTGTGCACCACAAAGAAAGGACACAAGAGTGCCACTACAAGGGACGTTGCTAATTACCAGACCACCAATATAGTATAGTAATCGCTGTACTGTTTGATGTTTTCGGTAACAGGCTTTAAAAACCACAGCCTACTTGGGATTGAAATAGTTCTAGCTATATGAACCCATACTACAAGCTGTAAAACAGGTAAGGTGCAGAATCAAAAACAAGCATTGGTAAATGCATTAGGTATGCCTATGTGATTAATAATAAGCTGTGTTTTGATGCAAGTTGTAACTTGCTGAGTAGTTGTACAATATAAGTTACAGAAAATGTGTTAAAGTGTTATGGCTTGTTTCTGTGAAAAAAGCAATATATTGTGCTGTTATCAGTGGTATAGTTGAGTGAGTAATAGCAAAACTTTGAAAAATGAAAGAGGGAAATAATAGAATTCATTGATGTAATATCATTATTATGTGTTTAGACGAGTTCCAACAACTTTTGGTCCTGGTACCACTGCACCTGCTGCGCTATTGAAATCATGACCCTAATGCCTGCTAGATTACTGCACTTTTGGCTGCTTCATTAGTAGTTAAATGTAGCAAAATTTGGTGTCAAGAGTAGTTCTGACAGCTTTTGGGCCCAGTGCCACTGCACCCGCAGCACTATTGAAATCATGCCCCTAGTGCCTGGTAGATAACTGCACTTGTGACTCCCTGTTTAGTAGTACAATTTAGCAATATTCTGAACTTAGTGGGATCCCTATAGCTATTGGCCCTGGTGCCACTGCACCTGATACATCTTTCAAATCAAGACCCTTTTAACAGCAAGATAATTGGAATTGTGCCTGCCTGTTTAGTTGTACGATATAGCAATATTAGGTGTTTAGAGGAGTTCTAACAACTTTTGGGCCCGGTGCCACTGCACCTGCTGTACCATTCCAATAAAGTCCCTTTTAAGTGCAAGGCAACTGCAATTGTGACTGCCTGTTTAGTAGTCAAATATAGCAATACTAGCAGCCCGTCCCGACCTTGTCCGGGAGCAACAAGCTTCCCCGACCCCCGCCCGCCCCGACATTGTCCAGCAGCCCGGTCCCCCGCCCGGCCTGTTCCCTGCCTGCCCCGACCCCCGCCTGCCTGGACATGGGTCCCCTTACCTCAGCCGCCGCTCCTCCCGCCTGTCCGCTGCTGATATACTGCTTTAAATATGTCTGTTCTTCTTTGCAGAGGTGTACAGCTGACCAATCCGTTCTACAGAGTGTACATTGGCTGGGAAAGCTTACATCATAGCTAATCTTTTTGGCCTAGAGGTGTGTTAATGATTGCTGTTTCACCATAAAAACACAGGATCAATCTCTTTTCTCCTGCAGCCCGGGCCCCCGCCCAGCCCTTCCCCCGCCTGCCCCGACATGGGTCCCCTTATCCCAGCGGCCGCTCCTCCCGCCTGTCTGCTGCTCGCACCGCCGCTGGCCTGTCCGCTGCTCCTCATGTCACCGCTCCTCCCCCGCTCCATGTCCGCCGCTCCCTTACCTCAGCCGCCGCTCCTCCAGCCTGTCCGCTGCTTGCACCGCCGCTGGGCTGTCCGCTGCTTCTCACGTCACCGCTCCTCCGCCACGCCATTTCGCGCTCCTGGACGGCGCTCCTCCCCGCGCTCCTGACGTGAGCACGCACGTCGTGGCCGGCGCTACTTCGGAGGGACTACTTTTTTTTTTACTGTACATTTTTTAAATAACGTTTTGTAAAAAAAAATGTATATAGCCTATAATCATCTACACACCCTGACGATTCCAACAGTGTATCGGGTGTGTGGATTGGCGCTGTGGTTCCTGAGTTTACCCGCTTCATAGGCTGAAAGTTCTTCCTTTATTAAAGTAGTATAGATTATGTGTTTAAAGGGATTCTGACCGCTTTTTGGCCCGGTGCCACTGACTCTGTTACACTATTAAAATCATAAACCTAATGCCTGAAAGATAACTGCATTTGTGACTGCCTGTTCAGTTGTAAAATATAGGAATAATCTGTGTTAGGTGGGGTGCCTGAAGTTTTTGGTCCCGGTGCTGCACTATTGAAATCATGACCCTAGCGCTTGCCAGAAAAGTGCACTTGTGTCTGCCTGTATTGTTGTAATATATAGCAATATTAGGCCTTTCGGGTGCTATGACAACTTTTGGGCCCTGTGCCACTGCATCTGCTGCACCATTCAAATAATTACTCTGTTGCCTGCAAGATAACTGCACTTATGGCTGCCTATTAAGTAGTAAAAATAGCAGTATTTGGTGTTTAGTGGTGTTATGGCAACTTTTGGCCAAGGTGCCACTGCACCTGCTGCACCATTTAAGTCAAGCCCCTTTTAATTGTAAGGTAACTGCAGTTGTAACTGCCTGTTTAGTTGTAAAATATAGCAATATTAGTTGTTTAGATGAGTTCTGACAACTTTTGGGCCTGGTGCCATTTCACCTGCTGCACCATTCAAATAATTCCCCTATTGCCTGCAAGATAACTGCACTTGTGACTGCCTGTTTAGTAGAAAATATAGCAATATTTGGTTTTTATTGGAGTTATGACAACTATTGGCCCCATACCACTGAAGTAATCAGGGTTCCCAAGGCCTACATGCTCCGAAGATAACCCACTTACACTCAAGAACTGTTGGCACGGAAACTGTAAAAGGCAAAGAACAAGTTTATTAAGACCCCATGGGGTGGTGGTACACTCAAACAGCACCCTTCGGTAATGCAAGAGGTATCACACCGAACACCGGTGTGACCCCGATTTATATACAGTTTTGGGGCAATAAAAGATAGGCGGCACAAGTTAGGACACATTTATGTACATATATGGTCATGTTTTGGAACACTGCCAGCTCATTGGAGGGGGCACAACTCCGCTGGTCAGTTTGGCGCACATTCCTAAAGGCTTACTGGTCAGTTGGGACTGCGCATGTGTAAGTTTGACCAGTACTAAAAATAGCCTGTTGCTGGGCAGACTGAAGTGGTCAGTGGAACGGACAACGGACTAAAGGGCACGCCGGCCACGAGGCCGCTTATAGTCTAAGATGGCCGCCGTAACATTCAAAATGGCGTTTTCATATATAGCCAAGTTAAAGAGGACAGCGTGTAGTTTCAGCTAATCGCTAACGCGGCCATGCCAATTACGACAGACGACCCTTTTAGCGTTTAGCTGAATCTACCTCATAGTGAACATAGTCAGGATGTTCATCCTCGATGTCTATTAACATTATTTGAGTTACTTCTTTATGAAGCATCATTTTGTCATGAGCAAGAACTCGTCTTGATGGTATGCAAGCTGATAGACACATAGAACATAAGGCTGGGCCACATTGAATGCATAGGCATATGAAAAACATTGCTCCCACAATTACACATAGAATCGTCAACAGTTTCCAGCCCCAGCTAGCAAGCATGGACCAGAACCATCCTGAAAGTGTCCAAGTTCCATTGTCCGGGTGTATCTCAGCTGCAATCTTGTGCAGCTTGGATATGGCATCATAAACAGATGGAGAATTGTCCGGAATGAATACACAGCAGCTGCTTCCGATGATTCTACATGCCCCCCTACGATCAGCCAAAACTACGTCCAACACCATCCTGTTTTGGAGCGTAACGATTCTAGAAATCTGTAGTTCCTCGGTGATGTTTCCCAGGGCAATGGCAGTGTCATTCGCTACAGCCTCAACAACACGTGTCAATCGTCTTATTTTCCGGCTGTTCAATGCAGCCCCCACAAAGGAGAATAGTCCCAAATTGAAGTCCACATACTGTTGCAAAGCAGTATCTGTTTGGTCTATGTCGTCCAAAACAACAGTTCGCTTAACCCTATTCAAGACGAAATCGTGGTATAAAGTGTAATCATTGTGATACATTGGTGGGGCAATGAATACAGGAGGTAACACAAACGATACGTAGCACGTGCCCAACCACCCCAATGGAAGCTGATGGTAACCCTTCGTTCCACAAATAAAATACGTATTCCGTGATGCAACAAATGAGATGCCATTCGGGCTATCAAAAGTGAGAGTAGTATTACATTCGCTTTTCCCCACTGCAATCGAACCCTTATTTCTGATACATAAATCGGCTTTTGTGGCAATGACATTAATGACATGTGCGCTGGATACATTAATATTCCTCTGGTTGCTGTACACACGTGGGGCAGACACGTTATCGGGCCTGTACTCTTCCCATTCAAATCGAGTACCCTCAGCCCGTGGAAACCCATCCTTGTCATGGGAACATACTTTATTTAGATGGAAAAGTACCCCCCCTTTCGTTGGCCATCTCAAAGTAAAGAGGAGGGTGTACCAGGCGTTACAGGATCCATTGTGCGAAAACGGGAGTGGAATGAGTGGGGTGCCCCCTCGCTTCTGGTGGCCTGGCAACATCCCACAAACCCAGCAATTTGAGGTATTGGTCATATTATGTGTGTGGTGCAGAATCTGAATAAAGCTGTTATTCAGATAAGTTTGCCGATGCCGTTCTTCGTGATAGGGTAATGTAAAGTGAAAATGTTCAGATGGAGCCGGGGTAGTCGGCAGCAAATGTTCACGTACAGGTACCACAAGTTCAACTACCCAGGCTATTACAGCTATCACCACAATAGTCAGAACAAAGAGAAAGGCACCCAATACTTTTTTGTCTCGCGATGCCGTTGATGCCATAGTTCAAGAATGTTCGTGCAGAGTCTCAAATAGCACAAATTGTTCACAGAGTCTCAGATACATGTGCGTGTATACCTAAAAAAGAAAAATGCGGTGCTGAACTCCGAGGTAGCCGTTGTTTTCTTCTCCGGGCCAAGACGGGTGTCGCTACACTGGCAGAACTGATCCCCCCCCCCCTTGGAATTCCCGGTTTCCGTTTCACAAACCTGGAGCGGTAACCAACCAGTCATTAAAAGAATCAAAAAAAATCTTCTTATCGAGGACGCCAGTTGTAGCGCTCTCGTCCGGCAGCAGCGTGGTCCGGGAAGGCTCCCTCAACTTCGGCTGACGTCACAGCTGGGCTCTTTTCTTTCTCCAAAATCTCCTTGTAGTCGGTCAGCACGGCAGGAGTCACTAGATCCGGAGAGACACGGCGGCAGTGTGTCGAATGCACCCACCGCTTCCTGTTGGTCACTCGTACAGCGGTTCGGGTTGCAAGGAGGACCTGTTCGGGGCCCTTCCACCTGGGCTCCAGACTGCTCGCTCTCTCAAACGACCGGATCATCACGTGGTCACCAGGGCGGAGATCATGGCCTTCTCCAGCAGAGTTGTCAGGGAGCGCTTCTCGAACCTGTTGATGAATAGAAAGCAAATCATTTGTTAATCGTGCCAAATAGTCGTTCATCATAACACAAGGCACATCATGTATTAATCGCGGCTTAGGCACCCCCCAGATATTCATGGGGCGCCCAAACACCACCTCGTAGGGTGTAAGGCCAGTTCGTGAATGGGGTACTGATCTAAGAGAGAGCAGTGCTAGCGGCAAAGCTTCTGGCCATTTCAACGATGTAGACGCCACAATTTTGGCCAGCTTAAGTTTCAGCGTAGCATTGTACCGCTCAACCAGACTTGCCGACTGAGGGTGGAATACAGCGTGGAACTTCTGCTGAATCCCTAACCCCTTCAGTACATACTCCACAATCTTTCCAACAAAATGAGGCCCATTATCGCTCCACAAAAATTTGCATACTCCAAAGCGAGGAAAGAATTCCTTAAGCAACACCTTAGCTGTTGTCAAAGCCGTATTGTCTTTCGTGGGGAAGGCCTCAACCCATTTGCTAAAGGCACATACCACCACTAGGACATACTTCAGGTTGTTGCAGCGCTCGAGTTGGATGTAATCCATTTGGAGTACCTCAAATGGTGCAGAGGGTGGAACGAACCCTCCTTTCGGAGTATGGGTCCCCTTTCCAGGATTGTGTTGTAAACAAACCAGGCAGGCCTGCACTACTCTCTTCGCAGTATTAGCAATCTCGGGATGTTCCCAAACTCGTGATAACAGCCGAGTGATTGCAAGAGCTCCGACATGTGCCAGTCCATGCGTCATCTGGACCATCGCCTGCAAGTAAGCCGCAGGCAATTTCCATTTCTCCATGTCTTTGCTTCTCCAACAACCCTCGTCATCTAGTACCCCATCTGCTGCCCATGCCGCAAGTTCAGATTCAGTAGCTGATTTTTGAATGTCCAATATTTCTGCTCTAGCATCACTCCATCGCTCAGCCTGCGATTGTATCACATACATGGGGGAGCTAGTTCGAGACATAGCCGTTTGTCTCGCTATGCTGTCTGCAAAGGCATTTCCTTGGCCCACTTTATCCGTGATCTTTTTGTGGGCACTGCATTTTACTATCGCTACTTTCTTTGGGCCAAGCAACGCGTTTAGGAGATCACGCACTAGCTCTCCGTGCATAATGTGTTCTCCATGAGATGTCAAAAACCCACGCTCTCTCCAGAGTAGCCCGAAGTCATGCGCTACTCCGAAGGTGTACCGGCTGTCTGTGTATATGTTCACACATAGGCCAGCACTTAATTCGCAGGCTCTTGTTAAAGCTATCAGCTCTGCTGCCTGAGCCGATTTTTGTGGTATCCTAGCTGTTTCTACCACTGTCTTAAGTGTCGTGATCGCATAGGCTGCGGAAGTCGTACCATCTGGCAGCCTTAAACACGATCCATCAACCCACAGTTCCCCATCCACATCTGGAAGTGGCACATCCTGTAAGTCAACACAACCCTTTGTCTGTTCCTCGGTCAGGAAAACACAATCATGATGTTTTTCTTCCTGACCCTCCTCGGCCGGATAGGGCAATAAAGTGGCAGGGTTCAGGGTAGCGCATCTTTTCAGTGTAATATGTGGCGACAAAAGTGTCAGCTCATATCCCGTTAGCCGTGCACTCGTGAGGTATTGGGTCTTTGTTTGATTTAGCAAAGCATCTACTGCATGAGGAACTAACACCAGCAGTTTGTGCGATAACACTATTCCCTCACTCTGTCGTATGGCCACTGCCGTTGCTGCTACCGCTCGAAAACACCCAGGCAACCCTTGTGCTACAGGATCCAAAATGGCAGAGACGTATGCACATGGTCTCTGCTTATCCCCGTGTAGTTGTACTAACACTGACAACGCGCACCCATCATTCTCGTGCACGTACAATGTGAAAAGTTTCGTGTAGTCTGGTGTGCCTAACACGGGTGCGGAACAAAGGGCCTGCCTCAACTGTTCAAAAGCCTTCTGACATTCATCTGTCCATGCTAAGGGCATTGGTGTAGCTTTAGACAATAACGCTAGCAAGGGTTTTATAATGTGTGAAAAACCCATGATCCATTGTCTACAAAAGGACGTCAACCCTATGAAGGCACGTACGTCTCTCTGCGTGCAGGGGACTGGTGTGTCTAAAATTGCTTGAATTCGATCAGATGTTAATGCACGCCCCTCCTTAGACAACAGATGACCGAGGTAGGTCACCTGGGGTCTACAGTATTGGAGCTTCTTTTTCGAAACCTTATGATTGTTCTGTGCCAAAAAGGAAAGCAACGCAAGTGTACTTTCTTCACATTGCGCATAAGTGTCAGCAGCAAGCAGAAGGTCATCCACGTACTGGATGAGAGCAACGCCAGACTGCAATTTAAACGAATCTAGCTGCCTTTTCAAAGCCTGGCTGTAGATGCTAGGGCTTTCAGTATAACCTTGGGGAACACGACAAAATCTATACGATTTATTATTTAACGTGAAGCCAAACAAATATCTGCTATCAGGATGAACAGGAATGGAAAAGAACGCATTCTTTAAATCAATAACGCTAAACGTGGTGGCCGTGGGTGGGACCAGCGTAAGCAAAGTCGTAATATCGGACACCACCGGGTATTGGGGAATGACAATTTTGTTGATCTCTTGCAAGTCAATAATAAAGCGATAGACTTTGTCGTCAGTATCTCGTTTAAGGATCGGAAGAATAGGACTGTTGCAAACATTATAAGGGACCTCCTCCACTACCCCCGCAGAAATCAAATCCTGAACAATATGTGTCAATGCAATTTCACCTTCTCTCGAGATCTTGTACTGTGGTACTCGTGGTAGAGGGGCCCCCTCCTTAACAGTAATGTGTATTGGTGGAATACGCATCTCTCCCACATCCGTATCCGAGGTCGCCCATAACGTATGCGGCAGAGAGGCCAAGGCTGGAATATCCGAGATGGCATAAAACCTGTCGGGGTCAGGATAATTGTCATTCAGAATAACCCTCACTCCCTCAGGAGCGCAACGTATCGTTGCTCGAAAATATTTAAGCAAATCGATACCCAGGATATTATCTGGCGTATGGGGTGATAACAAAAATTGACCAAAACTGAAATATTTGTCAAGACATAATGCAAGGGGCTTTGACAATGGGCTAGGGGAGGGTGTGCCATCAAACCCTACGCATGTAATCATTTCGCCAGACAGGGGAGCCCTCGGAACCAAGTTTTTCGACAAAGCGCTACGTGTAGCTCCTGTGTCGACTAGAAATTGATCAGTAGAACCCAAAATACCCGCTGTTACATATGGACCCTGCTGATCTACCGGCACTTCAACTGATTCCTTACCCCATCCTACGCAGTCCTATGCATGCTCATAATCCTGGTGCTCCACATCCGCACCCTCCGAAATCTGATATTGATTTCGTCTATCAAACGTATTTCGCTCATCCTGGCCACGGCCCCTCTCCTCAGCCCTTCCACGATCACTTCCGCCACCTCTCGCTCCCGTATAACCTCCTCTCGACCTACCGCCTCCTCGACCACGCTGACTACGCTGCTCACGAAGTACCGGACAATCTTCGGCCCAATGCCCAAACTCCTTACAATAAGCACACTGATCCTCTGCTATATCCGTACGACCATACAACGTATTCCCTCCACCTCGTCTACCTCTATCATTCCCTCTACTCTGTGTTCCCCGAACCTGCGCCAACATCACCTTCGTTTTCAATTCCTTCGCCTTTTTCTCAACACTTTCTTTAGCCTCCAATTCCTGCCGCTCATAATACTGAGCCATAGTTAACAAGGACGCAGGGGTCGCCGTGGCCCAGGAACTTTCACTCGACTTCAATCGTTTTGCAATCTCCGGTAGGAGATTAGCCACATACTTATCTACAAACAGATGCCGACCTGTATCGTCTGTTAAAGATTGACCACTGTAATCATGGAATGCCTCCTCGAAACGCGTAAAGAAATCTGAAACCGTTTCATCAGGTTTCTGTTTGCACGAAGTTAGCATAGTCCAATCGATCTTTTTAGAGGGAACAAGCGTCTTTAATTTAATCAAGATAGCTGCCGGAAGATCTAGAATTAACTGATAAGGCTTACACGCCGGTTCCCTATCTAAATCGGCAGCATTTATTTCTTTCCATGTGCCCCCCAATATTGTTTCATCATTATTTTTACGAATTTGCCTCCACATATCAGGTGGTAGAATTAGCCCAAAGAACAAATCTATATCAACAAGAGTCATCACACAAGACGAAATAGCCCCTTCCACCCCTTCATAAAATGCCGCTGGATTTTTCAGAAGATCAGGTAGAGAATTTTTCAATGCCATAACATCTGCTCTATTCCAAGGCGTGTATACCCAGTTATATACAAAATACCCTTTCGCATCCTTTGACGATTTATCATCATCTGTACCTTCCCCTTTAGGTGGAACATACAAGGGCGCGGCTTCACGCATAGGCATAACATGCAACGCAGAACTCTTATCTGAACCACGGAGAGAACACTCCTTAATCTGCCCGTTATTCTCCAATTCGGACTCCTTTTGCCTCCTTTTCCGCTCCTCCCGCAATCTCGTCGTCTCGTCTCGCAGCCGGATCAGTTGCGTGAATAGGTCGTCAACATCTGCAAGATCAAATACACCTTTAACCAAATTCTCACGATACACTGACAACGATTTAGGTTCTAACGTGTCTGAAAGTTCACGATACGCGGCAACAACTTCATCTGCCAAACTAGATAAAAAATACATTAATTCAAGATCCGACCACGCCCTTTTCTCCGCAAGCAACTCATCCTGAGAGACACACTTCTTATTCACTTTACGAGCCCAACTATGTGAATGTGCGGACCTCTCCGCAGTAAACCTGAGAGCAGATACACCCTTCTGGTTCGACTTATCCTGTCCATCATCCTCCGGATCTGCAGCTGGTGCCGTCGGCGAAACGTACGGAGGCGGTGACCGATCTAGCAATGAAAAATCATCAATTTCATTATTAAGGACAGGATAAAGCGGTCGACGAATAGGAAATTGACCAGTCGTTTGCAATTTACGTTCTCGATCCTCCCTCTCTTTCTTCTCCTGAGCCTCCTTTTCCTCAAGCTGTAAAGCCTTATCCCGAGCAGCCTTGCGCTGCTCTTTGTCCGCCAAGGCAACTTCACGCTTCATACGCTCACGCACCGCTTTCTCCCACATTCGCACACAATCAAACATGTTTTGTCTAGACCTGCGTTGAAACAAACATTGTTCCACAAACTGTACTTTTCGTAAATCGAACGACCCATGTAGAGGCCATTGCAATTCGGGATCGGCCTTTGTATACTTATGCCATAATTTGCTGTACATAATAGGGGGAAGGCCAAATTTTATGTACATCTCCCTGTTCGGTGTTCCCTCTGGGGGAGCTGGCTGTGCTTCCGCTAACCTAATTGTGGTACCATTTCCCAAACAGCACATTCCTCGGAGTGTGCTGAAAACAGGCATGTTCAAAAAAGTATCACGAAAGCGTGACACCGTACAAAAATAGCACTTACAGTACTTCATACAGATGTGCCGCTCAGAGGAAAAAAAAACAAAGTTAGAGAAACATCTCTACATGCCTGCCTATGTGAAGTGCACTACACATATAAGTTCAAAATCACAAATTCACAAACGTTAGCTAACTCAAGTCAAATCACAAATCGTAGGACCTCGGCAAGCGTCCGAGGACTACCTTACCGATCACAAATCACAGAACTTCAGTAAGCGTCCGAAGACTACCTTACCGAACACAAATCATAGAACTTCAGTAAGCGTCCGAAGACTACCTTACCGAACACAATTCTTACCCAAATTCTCAAATGTCCAGATTCCAACTGCCAAGGTCTTGTGGTCAAATCAGCCAAACGGCACTTTCCCGGCAACACAGACGATCGAAAACTCAGTCGGGGACCGGCGCCACCTGGAAGGTCAGATCGGAAGGAAAGGAAGAAACACCGTGGCAGCCAAGACTCGGGTCACTCGTGGCAGCGCGCGTCCATGGCGAGTTTCCAAGCCTTCGTCACGACCTCTCCTTCGGGCATCCGAGTCGCCAATGAGTCCCTTTGTGGTCGCCAATTTGAAGTAATCAGGGTTCCCAAGGCCTACATGCTCCGAAGATAACCCACTTACACTCAAGAACTGTTGGCACGGAAACTGAAAAAGGCAAAGAACAAGTTTATTAAGACCCCATGGGGTGGTGGTACACTCAAACAGCACCCTTCGGTAATGCAAGAGGTATCACACCGAACACCGGTGTGACCCCGATTTATATACAGTTTTGGGGCAATAAAAGATAGGCGGCACAAGTTAGGACACATTTATGTACATATATGGTCATGTTTTGGAACACTGCCAGCTCATTGGAGGGGGCACAACTCCGCTGGTCAGTTTGGCGCACATTCCTAAAGGCTTACTGGTCAGTTGGGACTGCGCATGTGTAAGTCCGACCAGTACTAAAAATAGCCTGTTGCTGGGCAGACTGAAGTGGTCAGTGGAACGGACAACGGACTAAAGGGCACGCCGGCCACGAGGCCGCTTATAGTCTAAGATGGCCGCCGTAACATTCAAAATGGCGTTTTCATATATAGCCAAGTTAAAGAGGACAGCGTGTAGTTTCAGCTAATCGCTAACGCGGCCATGCCAATTACGACACCACTGCACCCGCTGCACCATTTAAATCAAGCCCCTTTCAACTGCAAGGCAACTGCAATTGCATTTGCTTGTATAGTAGTAAAATATAGTAATATTAGGTGTTTAAAGGAGTTCTGACAACTGCGGGCCCGGTGCCAATGCACCTGCTGCACCATTGATATCATGACCCAGCAAGGTATTTGCAGTTGTGACTGACTGTTTAGTAGTCAAATATAGCAATAGTTTGTGTTTAGAGGAATCCTCACAACTTTTGGGCCTGGTTTTACTGCACCTGCTGCTCCATTCAAATCATGAGACTGTTGTCTGCAAGGCAACTGCACTTATGACTGCCTGTTAGTAGTAAATGTAGCATAGTTCTTGTATTTTAACTTTATTTTTAACATGCAATGTGTATCACAACAATTAGAATTTGATCATAATGACCAAATAGATTACGTTGAAAAAATCAATCTGATAATGCCTACAAAGTGCAAAGAAAGGTACTGAGGCATGAATCGAAAATGCCACAAACGTTCTAAGGCTAAAGCATCTGCATTAGACAACTAAGTAATAAAAAAGCAAGCATTCCAGCATAGTTTTAAAAACGATCTGCCTTTTCCATGGGAAAAGATCTTATATCGACAATAACTGGGCCTTAAACAGTGTGATGAGCTTTAGTAGATGTATCGTAAATCTGTGCAGCCAGGGGAAGATAAAAAAAAGTTCCATAAAAAAGCAAATGAACACAGTAATTTGGCCATAGGAACTGAGAAGACCCGACTTTTAAGATATATTAAATGCTAAAGATTTTTCAAGCAGAGTGCAAGCACTGTGGAGGCGAAACCATATCAACCTACATACGAAGCTTTTTGCTGCAACAACGTGAATGTCTTTACATGTAAAAAATTATTTTTACCTTAATGTTTACTGTTTTATAATGTTTTACATTATGTCCTTTTGAAAATAATGTGCTTAGACCTCCTAGGGAACTACATTATTTTGGACTAATTATACCAGTATATGATTAAGTGCATTATCGATAGTGACAAGGTGCTAGCATCTCCCAATTTCCACTGCCATCTTGGTGATAAAATAGTTGGATGTGCTGCAGGTCAGAGCTGAGTCATCATGGTCCCGTAATGCATTGTCTTAAGACAGGAATGTAGGGATTTGATTCGGTTCGGTTCAAAAACTTTATTCGATTCAACAAAGAATCATAAAAGTAAAACATTTTACAAAACATGATTTACAGATATTTTAAAAGAAAGCAATCTAAAATTACACATTGAGCAGGTTAAACCATTAGTTAATATATTCACAAGTGGTTTGACATGGCAGAACATACAGACAATAGGACCCGTACCAATCACTTTAAGTCAACAAGCGTTATTTCATAGAGTATTTATACTAGAATGGCCATCAAAAGAGCAAAATAGAAAACACAACATCCCACAACAGTGAACAGGTCTAAGGCCAAATTAGCCATACCGTTTCCTAATCAGGAGTGACACTCGTATAAAATTTAACATGGCGCAACACACTCCAGAAGATGACAGGTAGTCATAACCTTCTTTGTAGTTACATGGTTGCTTCCCCTTCAGAATGGGCTTAATAAATCTGGTTCTCGGATCCTTATATAAGGAACAAAAGAGGACAACATGTATAGTACTCTGACTGACTTTGTTGTTACAAGGACAAGGGGGCAGCCTCTCACACCAACCCCCTTGTTTAGGAAAGGCAAAAAGAAAATGCAGGATGTTTAGCCTAAACCTTGTGAGATAAAACCGCCATTGCACATGGGTTGTGAAAGTTAAATAAAACTGGTGGTGTAATTTAACCATACATCCAGATGGCCTAACCAAGGAAAGTGCGTGTGAGGATTTCCAATAACTTGTTTTGATAATGGTTTTAATGTCTCCCTGGATTTTTTCAGGATTAACATAGACATCACCCAGGCCTATTTTATGAAGCATTTCATTAACCCCTTCGATGCTGATGACGAGCTCAGCTCGTCATCAACCACGGGGGGGGGCGTGTGCGGATGACGAGGTGAGCTCGTCATCTAACGCGGCTTTTGAAAAAAAGCCGCATAGGGGAAAAATAACCGCTGCAGCGATGCGGTTAACATATGATATCCAAGGGATCTGCTTCCAATTTTCCAGGTTTATACAGTCCTGGAGAATATCTCTAGAGAACTGGAGATTCTCAGATAACCATATTTTGCCCCATAATAATAAGGGTGAAAGACGAATTATATCACTCACGTAACTCAATCCCATTTCGTCATGAGCAAATTTATTTGATGAGCCTGACGGAATTGCTAGTACACGCTTTATGAATTTGTTCTCCATGACCTGTATCGAGGCAGGGCTTTCAGTCCCCCAAACCCCTGCCCCATAGGTGGCCACAGACAGACATTTGGATCTATACAGGGTTTTTAGATGTGCTACTGGTTTTTGACCTAACTTACCACAGAAGCAGAACAGACCTTCTATGGAACGACTAGCGCTCTGAACTCGAGTCTTCATTAATGGGGCCCAACTCAGTTTATTATTAAAGAGGTTTCCCAGATAGTTAAAATTTTCTACCTTTTCAATGGTAACATTATTTACCATGAACTTTCTAGATTTAGTCCCCTTTGGGCCACAGACCATTGCAAAAGATTTTGTGAAGTTTACCTTCAGGTCCAGGTCCAACATGAAAGTATTAAAGGCATCGAGACAGATCTGCATGCTATTTCCTGTAAGGGTCATAAGTACTGTGTCGTCGGCGTAAGAAAGCATGGGTATGCTCCTGCCATTAACCTTCGGGAAGTCACAACAATGGTCCAACAAATACTTTTCCAGGCCATTTGTATACACAAGGAACAAAAAGGGGCTAATATGCAGCCTTGTCGTACACCCTCAGTTGAGGGGATAGATTTTGTTTTTTCCCCCCCTGGCCCGAACCTTATGGCTACAGTTGTCGCTTCATGCAATCTACGGAGCAATGTGACCAAAGGTTCCTCAAAGCCCATATCACCCATCATTTGCCAGAGCTTGCTTCTACACACAGTGTCGAATGCACTTGAAAGGTCCATGAAGGAAAGGTGGATGGAAGAATTCCTTGCCTTCATGTACTTGCCTATGATTAGTGCCAAATTCAGACACTGTTCGACCGTCCCTTTTCCTTTTCTGAACCCGTATTGGGAATTCACAATGAGGCCCACCGAGTCTGCCCATGTTTCCAATCTAGCCAAAATGACTCTGCCCAACAGTTTACATGATGCATCAATTAATGATATAGGGCGATAGCATCGGGGGTCAGATCTATCGCCCTTCTTAAAGATTGGCACCACCACTGCCTCCTTCCATGATGCCGGGATACGGCCAATAACAGCTGCCCTAAACACATTTAGCAATAAAGGTGCCCATACCTTGATGTTATGCCTAAAGAAATCCAGAGGTACTGCATCAGGGCCAGGGGCTTTTAATAATATGCCTTTCCTCAAGGCATCCTCCACCTCTTGCAGAGTAAGCGAGGAACTCAGAGACAAAGATGTCTGTGAGACCACCAGATCCCTAGAGTCCTCCAGCGAACCCTGAAATTGAATTGCATTTGGGTTAAAGATTTTTTCAAAATGGGCTTCCCATGATTCACCTGTAATCTGCATCACAATATTATCCTTACCATCGCTCGTAAAAAGGGGACGATTAATTACTTCCCAGAAGAGCCTACTATCTTTTAGTTCCGAGGCCTTCTCTAGATCTTCCCATGCGAGGTTTTTTAGATCCTGCTTCCTTATTCTGATGGCCTCTTTATAGGACATTCTGGTCGTTCTTACCAACTCTTTATCCCTTGGTTTTTATTTTAATGCCATTTTTAAGGATCTATGCGATGCAGAGCACACAGCATCAAACCATCTGGGGCCCTTAGGTTTATTTTTCCCAATTGGTTTTTTGAGACGCTCGGCCACATGCCCACATAAAATTTCAAAATTCCCAATGACCTTTTCAGGGTTGGCTGTAGGCGATAGACATGACTCAAATTCAGAGCTATAGGCATCTAGGATCTCTGCCTCTAGGCCAGCAGCATCTATTTTACCCCATTTAAGGATGACGCCTTGATTCCTGTTATACTTTATGGGTTGCTCCCAGACTAGATGTTTGGATTTAACAGGACAAAGCAGGGATAACATTAGAGGGTTGTGATCACTGGCAGCATTTGCAATTACCTCAAGCTTGTCAACATAATGAAAATAGCCACTAGACACAATTGCGAAATCAATGAAACTCATCGAGCCTCTACTTCCCTGAAAGGTTGGTATTGGGGATGAATTTGGGGCAACCCAGGGCTCCACTATACATAGGTTGTTTAAGACAATGATGTTATTTAAAGCATCCCCCTGGGGTGTGTGTTTAAAATGTATCAGGGGTTGTTCATGTGAGTCCTTCAAATCACACACGTTCGAATCACCATGTTTACATAATGAACAATTAAAGTCCCCCACCCAAATAAATAAAAGTAGGGGCTGATCACAACGTGCCTTGGCTATTGCTTCCTCCAAGCTCGACATTATGGATGTCTCATTATCATCAAAGATATTATAATACCAGTTGACCAATAACAGCGGTTCCGGAAACAGATTTTCCAGCATAAGCAATTGGTACCATGGGGTGTCAACTATCTTAGAGGTTACAAGTTTATTTAATTTAAGGGAAATTGCTGTCATTATCCCACCCTTTTCCCTCCCCGCTGGTGATGGCACCGCCAGGACATTAAATGGTTGAAAGCCATCAATGTTCTGGGGCGTTCGGCTCCATGTCTCCTGAAGACACAGAATGTCATGACCACCCACATCATCCAACCAGGCCTCATCCTCCAATCTAGTAGCAAGACCAGCGATATTCCATGAGATCAGACGCAGCCTTGATTCACATAGTTTATCTCCAACGGGTTCTGGTCGTGCTACCAAATCTTGCCTTAGGGTAGGTAAATTTGATTCACTTTCTTGGGTGGTACGGACCTCTGAGTCTTGGGGGTTAATAATCTGTTCATCACAAACAGGGACATCCTCCACAAAAGTATCATTACAACTTTCCCCATCCTCCCTCTGGCTCAGCTCTACTATTGGCAAAACATTTCCAGGCAGACTAAATAGTGGTCAGTCCAGCCCCTCCATACCCACAAGTGGATCAAAACGATTTCTTAGGGGAATATTAATTGGCATCCACCCTAGATAATCCTCTCCCTGGATTCTTAGTCGTGGGTCATTATAGGGTGGTTGCAGAAAGTTGTTATTGTTACATGGCGGTCCCCTAAAGTAACCATCACCCTGGTACCACAATCCCGGGTGATTTTGGGTCGGCCATGCAGCCATATTTCTCTGTGTCCACCCGGGATATATTTCACTCTGGAAGCTCAACCCAGAATTCTTATGATATGGATTCGGGGGAACATAATTCAGATTAGGGTAAAAGTATTCCAAACCTATGCATTGAATATCCCCAACTCTGGCAAACCTTGGTTTACGGCAAATCATATCTTTTACCCAGGTGTCCCTGAAATTAATTCAGTCAGTCCAGGATTGAGATGCATTGGCAGTGCCAATAGTGGCTTGGTTGGATTCAAACTGGAACCAGTTTGGGCCCCTTAAACTTATTGTGTACAAATATAGCACTTTCTGTGCTTGCTCTGTTCTTCCTGCTTTTAATGAATGGAATCCATTGTTTCCGTAAATACTTCAAGACCTCATTATTGTCCATACGGTCTCATAAAGCTACCTAATGGCTTACAGCTGCCATATTTCTTTACATTCAAACTGCCTCTTACCATTTGCTAATACACCTCTTCATTTTGTCATGCCTCCACAGCTCTGTTCCCATCACTGGCTTTCTGGAGGATTATGCCTTCGTCATTCAGGGTCTATTTGATCTGTATGAGGCCTCGTTCGATGAGCGCTGGCTACAGTGGGCTATTCAGCTACAGAAGACACAGGACCAGCTCTTCTGGGACACAGACGGCTTTGGGTATTTCTGCAGCGATCCCAGTGACGGATCAGTCATCTTGCGGCTAAAGGATGGTGAGTTGGAAGTAGAGTTAGCCACATCAGTTACGTCTGACATGATAAGAAAGGCTTTTTATGTGGATAATGGCTGTATCTGGATTATCAGATACTGGATAAATAGCAGAGGTCATTGTGAGTTTTCACAGCCTATGTATTTTTCAGTAGTAACAAATAAGTGATTAGTAGCGATTTGTGTGTCAGCATTAAACAGGTCTGTCTTCACCAGTCATAAAACTGTGGGTGCTGCATGGAGTTGATTGGGGGTTGGAGCTAGGTATGTTTGGGTTCATCTGTGAAAGACTTAATATTAGTGTGATTTGTGTCGACTCTGGCTCCAAGATCCATTAACTTCCTCCTATGCTCTTTGCTATGGATCCCAGCCCGCAGAGAATTGCTCTAGCCAAGGCAGTATGTGGGATTTATGATGGAGGTATTGGCCATCCAGAATAAAGAAATGTTACTGGGCTGCACATCTAGCAATAGTAAATTATTAAGTATTGACCCCTTGGGATGACCCAAACTCTATGCTGGAGCGGCTATCCATGAGTGTTTCAAGGTATCCTTTATAGTTCATCGAAGGGTAAAAACTTGGCTCCCCAAACACACACAATAGCTCAGATATGGCGCACTACCTGCCCTTTATGGGATGGAAGGGGAAGCTGATTGCTATGACCCCACTTTGGCATAGTGACGCATTCTTACAGCTACGGGACTTACAAGGGTTTAAACCATGGGACCTAATAGGAATCCTCGCACTGGGAGATGTTTGGATGGATGGTAATATGCTTGCTTGGGAAGAGTTACAAGCCCAATATGAACTGGCTGATACCAAGGTCTTAAGATACCTCCGGCTCCGACATGCCCTCAGAGTGCATATACTTGGGGAGACCCCACTGCCAGAATACTGAACAAAACAGTCTCTCAGATATATAGAAAACTACAAAACAATTCTCCTATTTGAGTTGAGATCCAAGTGGGAGGCAGACATTGGAGACTGTGATGACGGGGAATGGGAGGAGGCACTGGGGACATACCAGGAGGTTTCTATACAGACTGGGTTCAGATTGATTTTCCTACGCATACTGCACCGATCTTACTATACACGCACAACTCTTAGGCGTATAAATTGTGCCATCACAGGCCTATGTCTGAGAGGCTGCGGAGCAGAGGGAACCATCTTCCATACGTTATGGAAGTGCCCAAAGATTCAGACTTTCTTGAGCGACTTGCAGAAAATGAGAATAGTACTTGGAGAACACCCCCTCTCCCCCCCACACCCGACAACTGCAAAAAATGCATTTCACATATTTGCGCAGAGGAGCCACCACTAAAATATGCCAAGATCTGGCTCTCATTGGGGCTAGTAGTTGCTAAGCGGAATATAGTGAGATTATGGGGAGGGGTTGAAGCTCCCCAAGTAAGGGACTCGGACCGGGACCTAGACTGGTGTATGCTTAATGAAAAAACAACATATAAGGGAAGGGGCTGCCCACGCAAATGGGAGAAAATATGGGTAGGCTGGCGATAATATAATGGGCTGGATCTGGAGCTCACCCTCGAGGGGACAATGATATGCAGGACACACCCTGTGCCTAGTGATTACAGGAAGATTGCCCTATTCAACTTTCTTTCCTGAAGTGATTGCTTGAGGTCTCCACCATTCACATGCTGTTTAAAAATGCTGTTCCCACATCTCTGTATGCTGCTTTTTGGTTTATGTATTTGTATTCTGCATAAAACTAATAATAAAAAGACATTTATAAACTCTGGCTCCAAGAGAGCTCTGTAGGGAAGCACAGGAAATAATAGTGGATGTTGGGTCTGCAATGGCTGTGTCTGAAGAGTGACGGCTACTGATTAGGTTCTTTGTGGGTAGAGGCTTTCTCTGGGTGTCGTATTGAAGATTGTATAGTAGGTACACATTGGTAGTGAGTTTTACACAGACTCCAGCACAGAGTCTGCTGTGCTATTCAGGAGAATTGTTTCTTTTTGTAAATAGGGGCGGCAGCAGATCATGCTCTACTGGAGTGAATAGCAGAGTAATCTCACTATCCTCTTTAACTACACATTTTTTTAAACAGATTTTATGGTTAGAGACATAGTAAATGCAGAGCCCTGCCATCCAGAGTCAACTGCCACAATCAATGTATCAATGCCAAGTTCAATATAATACAAAGAAGCAATTCCATCCCCCAAAAAGAGGCATAGCAAGAGCAAATGGATATGCAACCCCCCTCCCCACCCTCCCCAACACTCCCCCCAATGCCACCCCCCCCCCCTCCCCCCTTTGCGCAGCCGCTGCTCCACCATCATACAAGCAGTAGTCATATGCACCATAAACCAAAAGTGACATTGCACAGTCCAACACATCAGGGAGTCGGAAAAGAGGCATCCTCAGGCGGTGTGTCGAGGTCCAGACCCCGATAGTCAGCCCACCTCTTCCAAATCTTGTAATGCTTGCGGGGACACCCCCTAGCGACAAATATAGGCTGCTCCAAACCCATACTAAAGTCCAGGCCGTTCTTCCAGGCGGGAAGTGATGGGGCCCGGGGCGCCTTCCATGCCCTTGTCATATCACGCTTCGCCAAAGTGAGTCCCAGCAGTAGCAGGTGGCGCTTATACCGGTTGCCCCCCACCCCAGCCATAACGTGCAGCAGCGCCAGCTTAGGGTCTTCTTGGATCTCCCATGCCAGAACCTCCGCCAGGCAACGATGTACCCCCTCCCAAAATCTGCGCAGCGCTGAACACTCCCAGACCGTGTGCAGCAGTGTTCCCTCCTCCAAGCCACATCTGAGGCAGACGGGCGACGCGACCATACCCGCCTTCCATAATCGCCGCCGAGTGTAAAATGTGCGATGTAAGTACCGGAACTGTATCAAACGGAGATGTGTGGAGATTGCCGCCCCTCTAGGGCTCTCCAGGGCCTCAACCCAATCCTCCTCCTCCAGGTCACCGACGTCCCGTTCCCAGGTGGCCCTAAGGCTGACCAAGTCCGACGAACAGTGGCGCACCAGCATCTGGTAGATGCGTGACAATTTCCTATCCGGCAACTCTCCCATAAATATCTGGGCCACGAAAGGGCTGAACTCCGGGAGCTGTTCCAAACCCACCAACGAGGGCGACAAAGCGTGACAAAACTGGAGGTACCTGAAAAACTGGGTGCAGGGCATCCCAAACTCTTCCTGTAAGGCTGTAAAGGTTTTAAGCATGCATCCCGACAGTATATTTCCCAGGGTGGAGATGCCAATCGCATCCCACTCCCGGAAGCCCCTCAGGGCATTCAGCTGGGGCAACCGCCCATTGTTCCATAAGGGGGTCTCTTGAGTGAGGACGTTCCACCATCCCATCCTCCGCAGCGTCTGTCACCAGACGTGAAAGACCACTTGCGTAGCTACCGGGAGGAACCTCCGCCGCGGCGCTGAGTATAGCAGAGTGTGCAAAGAGTGTGTGCCCATGATTAGTGCTCCACTGCGTTGTCCAGATCATCCCTATCTCCATTCCACCAGTCGTTCAGCACCAAGAGGTGCGCCGCTTGATAGTAGGAGCGGTACAAAAGGGGGTGGTGATGGACGTAGCATCTGAATCAATCAAACACTCACACCCAGTCAAAAGATCTGGGTTTAATCCATCACCGTTCTTTAGCCCACTCTGCCACCCCAGTTCAGACATGGCTATATGCAAATCAGTCTGACCCTGTGCCTCATGGGAACAGTCCAGCCCGAACTGCCAAGCCATGTCTTCCATGGACCGGAAAAAAGATTCCGAGGACCAGTTTCTGGCATTCCAGCCATCTTCAGCCCGGCTTGCTTGAATCCAGTGGCAAAGTGAGCAAGGGACTCACGTCTGAGCATACCCTGCCACACTTACGGCTGCCAAAAGCGGTACAAAAGGGGGTGGTGATGGACGGAGCATCTGAATCAATCAAACACTCACACCCAGTCAAAAGATCTGGAATGCCAGAAACCGGTCCTCGGAAGCTTGTTTTTGGCCCTGTCAATGTCCTCCAGAAACACCGCTGCGGGTACCTCGAGGCACCCCCAGGCAGACACCGCGACCTGGGCCCGACGAATGTTATGCCGGGTGGCCCTCCGCGGCATGAATCCCGCCGGATCCGGGTGGACCAGGTCGGTAATGTAAGGTTTGAGCCTCGTGGCCAGGGCCTTCGCAAGGATCTTCGCTTCTGTATTCAACAGAGAAATCGGACGGTACGACGCGTGACTCTCCGGGGGTCGTCCGGGTTTTAGAAAGACCACAATCTTGGCATGCCACCAATCCGGCGGAAGCACACCTTCCTCACACCCCTCTTCAACCACCGACAGGAGATGAGGGCCCAACTGAACCATGAAGCAGTGAAAAAATGTGCATGGAAACCCATTGGGGCCCGGTGCCTTGCTCGGATTCAGTTCACCCAAGGCCGCTCCCAGCTCCTCGTGCGACAAGGGCTGATCCAAAAGGTCCCGCACCTTGTCCGAGACAGCTCTCGGGGGAGGTCGTCAATGAAGCGCTGATCAACATCAGCCTCCAGGCACTCACGGGGCGCATACAGCCCCTCGAAGTACCTAGCGAAACTCTCAGCCAGGTCCGTAGGTTCAAGTATAGGCGCCCCCTCCAGGGAAGTAATCCGGGGCAGCGGCTGAGAATGCATGATGCCCAGACACAGATGGTGCTGCATCTTGCAGGACTTATCGGCTCACTGGTAGATCCGACTACGGGTGGCCAACCATGCCTGTCGCGCCTCATCGAGGAGGACCGTGGCGTGTTGTTGTTGCCCCAGAGCTAGTTGTCTCCGAGCCGGGCCGCCCCCGGCCTTTCGACTCCTGCACTCTATGGCCTCCAGGTCCGCCTCGCGCCGCACCAGATCTTTCCGTTTCTCCCGTCGGGCCGCTGAGCACCAAGAGATATCCACGCCTCTCAGCGTCGGTTTCATGGCCTCCCACACGGTAGTTTGAGATGCCACTGAACCCGTGTTAGTGGTCAAATATTGGTCAATTTCAACAGTCATGTGTGCCCTATATGCTTCCTGTCTCAGATTCCAGGCCGACAATCGCCACCGAAAGGGGCGCGTGGCGGGGCCCACGTTAAGCGTGACCGTCACCGGTGAATGATCCGAAAGCGCCCGCGGTAGAATCTCCGCCGAGAGCACCCTATGAGCCTGCGCCCGTGGAAGGAAAATGTAATCCAATCTGGAAAATGAGTCTCGAGCCGCAGCTAAGTACGTGTAGTCCCTCCGCGCCCCGTGTTTATACTGCCAGGTGTCCACCCAATCAAGCCCTGACGCTAGTGCCTGCAACTTGGTGGTAGGGCCCCCCCGGAGCGGGACCCTCACCCCCCAAGAGCCTGGGTCGCTGTCACACTATGCCACCTATCACTGCTCCTGTCCATCACCTCATTCCAATACCCCCAACTATAGACAAGGCATCGGGCATTGCACCCCAAATGGACAACAGCCTCTCCACCAATGACCACTGTAGAGGCGGCGGAGCATACACACTCCCAAGAAGCACTCTGTTGCCACCAATTTCCCTCTGCTGAAAGATGTACCTACCCTGTGCGTCTGACCAGATGCGGTTGTGCACATAAGGCACCCTACGATGTATAAGAACCGCCACTCCCCTGGAGCTCTTCGTGAAGCCGGCATGGAACGCATGTGTGTAGCCTGCGCGCTGAAGACACTGTGCCTTCGTGCCTAAGAGATGGGTTTCCTGCAAGAGTAGGATTTTCACCCCCACTCTCTTAACGTACTGAAAGACCGCACCCCGCTTCACCTTGTCCAGCATACCCCTTACATTCCAACTTAAGACTCGCAGTGAGCCGGGGCCTTCCCCCCCCCCCCCCACAGACATCGGAACAATACAGCATGAATAGACCGTGCGTCTACCTGGCACATCAGGTGCAGTACATAACAAGTAAGGAGCAACTCGGCGTGCGCAAACCCTCCCCCCAACTCTCCCATCCCCAATCCCCAACTCCCAGACCCACCCCCCTCCCCATACCTCCCAAACATGGAAGCACCTGTCGCGGGCAGACCATGACCCGGTACCCAACGGGAGGACCAGAACCTCGTCCTCCAAGGGATCCCTGCGTAACAACCCATAGGAACCAGGCTGTCATTCCCACCCTCCCATCCTAGTTGGGACAGGGTCCCAGCTCATCACCACAGTGCACCTGAGCATCAACACCGCACAAACCACAAAGAATGGCATGAGTCCCACCAGAATCATGAAGCATTAGTCTGCTGTCCTTGTGAGGGGATATCTTGGCGGGCAGCCGATCCAGAACGCGAGCCCCTGTTTGAGAGTGATCGTCGGCGACGCTGACTCCTGAGGCCCCCCCGGGCGATGCCACTGGAAGAAGAATCCGTTTCCCCATCTCTAGCCGTGTTAACTCGTATCTTCACTGTTTCGTCCGTCCACTGGAAGACCTCCTCCGGGGTGTCGAAAAACAGGGTGCGGGACTGGTAGACCACCCGCAGCCGGCCCGGGTAGAGTAGAGCGTACTGAAGCTGGAGTCCACGAAGACGAGCCTTGCCCGCCAGGAATGATTGACGCTGTTGCTGTAACATTTTCGTGTAGTCCGTGAATATGAGGATGTTGGAATTGTCATAGGTGAGCGTGCCCTTACGTCTCGCTTGCCGCAGTATAATGTCTTGGTCAAAATAATTCAAGAACCGTGCTCTGATCGGTCGAGGGCGCGCTCCCACCGGAGGTTTCGGCATCAGCGCCCGATGGGCCCTTTCCACCACAAAGCAGCGGGATAGACTGTCCGCCGGAATCCAGCCCTCCAGCCACTGGGCCAGAAAGCTCTCCATCTTGTCCCCTTCGCAGCCCTCCGGAAAGCCAACGAAACGGAGGTTGTTCCTCGGAGACCGCCCTTCTGCGTCATCCACCCTCGTGGCCAAACCCTTCTGGACCTTTTCCATGGCCGCAACCTTCTTCTTCAGGACCGTGACATCGACTTCTACCTCCGAGATGCGGGTCTCAGCGCCCGCGATCCGTTCTACAGCGTTCCGCAGATCCTGCCTGAGCAGGGTGACGTCGGCCCCAACCGCGCCTATTTTGGCGTCTAGCATATCTCTTGACTGCGTGATTGCTGCCAACAGCGCAGCGTTACCAGGCGCCGACGTCTGGGAGCCCCGGGGCCCGCCGCCTCCGTAAACTTGTCCATCGGCCCCTGCTTGCCTTGGCCCCCTTCCGGCCCCACCCCGCGTCATGTCTCTTTGGGGCAGGGGGACCTCCGTGTTTAGGGACTCTGAGGGCCTGGGGTGGAAACCTATAATGACGTAGGAAGACCACTACAGCGGGCTGCCAGCTGCGGGGGCCACACCCGCGGTCACCGGCTCTCACTCCCCAACGCACAGGAACTCTGATGTTGCAGTCCATGGGCCGGGGCTCGCCCCCTCTGAGAACCAGCTATGGGCCATGTGGAGGTCGCATCAGGGGCCTCTCCGCATATTGCCTCCTTTTGTGCAGGGTACCTCCTGTCCTCCCCACCGGGGCCCGATCTAGCCCCCGAAGCCCGGGGTCCCTTGATGTACCCCACTCACCACCTGCCACAATGGCTCCGCCGGATAGTACAGCGCCCCCTGCGTGGTGTCGGGTGCGACCAAGTCTTTCCATCCAGCAGCGAGGATCTCCGCCGTGTGGGGTCCACCCTGCGTCACCCGGCTCCCGATGGCAGGGGGCCGGCCAGGAACACACACCACTCCCTCAGGGGGTCCTCCGCCGCTCGCCGCGACCACTTCTCTGAGGGGACCCTTCCAATGTCCTCCGCAACAGTTCCCGGTAGATCGCCTCGTCCAGGGTAAAAGGAGTAACCACTATGAGGTGCGGGGGGGGCACCGACCGTCCAGGCCCCCAGCTGAGCGGGGGCACCGACCGTCCAGGCCCCCAGCTGAGCTCCGGCCCAGCGCCGCACTCCCCGCTGCCGCCAACTACCGCACCCAGTCCGGACGTCACCAAACGTGAGGCCCGGCCTCTTGGGCCTCGCCAGATCTCCCCGGCCCCGCAGCTCTGCCAATCCGCCTCATCGTCCCCTGATCCACCGCTCAGCTGTTCATGGCTGCAGCCATAGCCCGCAGGTCTGACAACAAAGTCCCCCAGCTGAGCTCCGGCCCGGCACCGCACACCCAACTGCCGCCGACTGCTTCGCCCGGCTCGGGCAACGCCAAAATTGTGGCCCCGGTCTCTCTGGCCGTTCCAGGTCACCCGGCCCCAGCAGAGATTCGGAGTCACTGCGGCGTCCCCGGGGCCCCTTCCCGGCTGTGCGCGGCTCCGATCACGGCCCACAGGTCCAGCAACAATATCCCGTGGCAGGGAGCTCTATCGGATGCCCAGGGGAAGGATCAGGAGTCAGGATATGGTTAGGTTGGTCGGAGCTCAAGCTCTAAACTACCGCCATGATTGCCGGCCAAGCCACGCCCTTTAACTACCCATTTTAATTGTCAAGTTGTTTGTGCTGCTTTCTCAGCACAATAAAGACCACTTCCTCGGTACATTGCTTTCCATCATTCTAAAGGTCTGTCACCATTCAGCATTGGATCTTTCATAGATTCAAATGCTGTGAATCTTCCCCGTTGTCAAGCAATGATTAATTGATATATTTGTACACCAAAGTACAGCCTTTCCACCCACATCAGGTAGACATGTGTCTTCTTAACCAGTGAGTGAATAAGCAACACGCTCTGCCCCGAAAGCCATGTTAGATTTTTCCCAGCACATCAAGTGAAGATATGTTTTGTATTAAAAATGTTTTACCACACTATCATCTTACGAATCAGATAATAAGTATTTTTACCAGACAAGAAGCAACCAGAAATAAAACACATCTCTTTTAACACATTATTGCTGTTTGTACAAATGATTAATGGTGACAAATAATATTTTCTAACATTTCAAGATATAACGTTTAATTTATCATAGTTAGAATTGTTTGGGAATATTCAGCGCTAAATTATGAAGCAGAAATTGTTGGCTTAATTTACCTTTAATATCATTGACGGCAGCAGCATATTATTTATTTTTTCTGGAATCCTTGTAGGTGCCTTGAATACTGGCTGCTGATTTCTATGTGTGGATAACATTCCACAGTGGTAGCACGAATCACAATCCCTGTACTTTAGGAAACTTCAGGCCGAAATTTGATATGATGTGCAGGGCTTTAAAGCTAATGCTAAAGTGTCAACAGCTGACTAGCTGTTAATTTCTTCAGTTGCTTCAGTGGTCTAGACCTTCTAAGCTGTTGCATAGGTTCTATGACATATTATCAACACAAATAATATCAACATTTAGCATACAAGAATAATGTTAAAACAATTTGAGAGCACAAATATTAATTGATTTAAACATATTTGTACACAAATATCGTCATTTCATACATAAAACACAAATATTGACTACAAAATTATGGCCGTAAAATATCTCTGGAATACCCAACTACCAAAACAAATTACATAAATACCAAATATCATTAATACAATAAAACCCAAAAAATAACCAAATCCACAAAAATACAGAGAACCAAAATATTGCTACAATCAATTACAAATATGTGTATTTATATATTATTCTATTTAAACAAGAGTCTCTAATACACTATGAGCTACTTCTGCTCAAGGAAATTCCTCCAGAGCTAGTAGCAAACTTTCACTATAAAATAGTGAGCACATCTGATAACATTACACTAGTGACCATCCTCAGCAGGATTATCAGTTTTGTCCCCTCAAGTATTTCAAGGGACCAACAGCTTTTAATTTGTTCTGGAAATGTAGAGGCAAATTTACAAGCCCCTTGCGCCTCATTTACGCCGCCGTTGCGTCACTTTTGTGACGCAGCGGCGGCGCAAATCCTGCGCCATGGTGCGGGGTACTTACAACGTGACACATCTGGGACATGCGTCACGTTGTAAAGCCCTGCGCCACATGTAGGCGTTCCTGGGCAGGGGGGCATTCCGGCGCAGGAATGCCTCCTAAAAGTGGCTGAGTGAAATCTACAAGATTTCACTCAGTCACTTTTAGGCCCATGCTGCGTCAATCCTTAAGCCTGCCTGAAGCAGGCGTTAGGATTGATGCAGCATTAACTAGATAGGGCCCCCAGAGCATTGCTGGAGCTGCGTCGCGCTTGCGACACAACTCCAGCAATGCGCCACTTTTCCGGCACAGATGCGTCACGCATCTGTGCCGTTTTTACCCCATGGTGCACCGCATTGTAAATACGGCGCATCCATGATGGTGGAGCTGTGGCGCACAATAACTGGCGCATCCTTGCTGATATGCAGGGATGCGCCAGTTATTGTAAATATGGCCCGCAGTCTTTTGTCATCATCAGGCTATCAGTTTCTGAAAGTACATATTTTTCTATCAAATTCCCCTCTTCTTTTTGGGCAAACAAACTCAGTGGTTCCAGATGAAAAACTTTTCCTGAAAAAAATATAACTACTTCGTTTAAATATCATTTTTCATTTTTATGAAGGCCACATTTCCCAGACATTGACTTGTAATCTTCACCAAGTACTCGCATGCACATATGCCTCACAAGATAAATTCTGCTTCAAATGCTGAGGCATTATTATAATCTCAGGGTGTGGATGCTCACCATAACACCATGGATGCATTTAGTATGCCAGTGATGGTTCCCATCAGACCATGGGCAGCATTGTGCCAGGGCTGAGCACCATATTGGCCATGATGCTCACAATATGTCAGTCATGGCCATTATTAGTCAAGGGGTGACCGTTATATTAAGGATGGCTAACATTAGGCCATGTATAAGAACAACAGGAGTAAAACCCATAAACCACGTTGGGATGGGTGTGGAGTATAAATAACAACAATTCCCAACAGGTGTCAGTTAAAGGCAAAAGTTAAATGATGTATGCAGTCAGCATTACACGAACAAAGACACAAGGAGGCTCATATGGTTTAAAAGCTTGTTCACCAATTCAAAGGAGGGTGTTTCACATGGAAATACAGTTAAACAGCACTGTACAGAGAGAATCATGTGACAACCCGAAGGCACTTGGTGAATGGTGATATTTACAATTGGTGAAAGGTGAAGATGCAAGTGCTGAACGTGAACAGCGTGAACGGCGCAAAGTGACAAAGAAATTATACAGTGATGGCTCCGCAGGATTAAGTTATAGTCACTTAAATCATGAAACAAACAATTTTACAGGAGCCAAAAACTTTAAATGCGCCATAAAATTGCGCTGTGATGTCGACGGCTTTTCGATCCCCATGAGTCGGGATCGTCATCAGGACAGGGTTGTCGAATTATGAGCAGTGCTGTGGGGAGAAAGGTCGAATCAAACAGGGAAAAGGAAGGGCAACAAGATAGGTGCTTGGGTGGCAGGGTTGGGGGGTTGAGGCGGGCGGTGAGGGAGGGGGGAATGAGCCGGGCGTGAAGGCAGGAGCACGCATGCACGATGGAGAAGAGTAAGTTGCGGGTAGGTGTCAGGAGAGTGGGGGAAGTAAGGTGGACCTGGACAGTGCCAGGGGAAGGGGAAGGGGGTGTGGGGGCATATAAATTGGTGATTAAGTAGGTGACAATCGCGCATCGGGGTGGCGAGAATTCGAGTGCAAGGTGGGTGAAGCGTAACTAGGGGATAGGCGGCGAAGTCCATGGGGAATCGCTGGCATGGTGTTGGGAGGGGGTGGTACCGCGTGTGGGCGATGTTACAAAAGGGCGTGAGGGAGTAAGTCTCTAAGTGTGGTAGTTGTGAACTACTGTGATAAAGGGGAAAGGCCCCGTGGGTGGGGGCGAAATGAGGCAAGGTGCTACAACATACTTAGGTACGCAATAACAATCGTGTGGTCTCTGGTTACCCTGGCGGAGGCAGCGGGTGCGGCGTCTATGAGAGAAGAACATGAACCGTCATGACCCGTAATGGGCAAGATAAAGTAACAGGCTCCTATCTAAAGTGATAAATTACCTGCAGTTGTATGGCGTCGCCAAGGGCAGTTACAGCGTGGCAGCGCCTATGGGAAGGAAAAAGCAGCTGGTTAGAACTAACCAAGATCGTAGGTGGCGGGATGGGTAAAAGGGTGAACACATGCACGGAGCTGCCGCCCAGAGGGAGCGGTGGCTGGAGCGCTCCACTGCTGGCGCGCTCCGAGGCTCCATAGTGTGTCATACCTGAGTGAATCAAGGCGGCCGGCGGCGATGAGGGCTCAGGCAGTACGGGCGGCTGGTGGTGAATCCAAGCAGCTCCGTGAACCCGGAAGGGTTAATGACATTGTATATACAGCGTGATTGGGTGGTGAACTAAGCGGAGGGCGTGTCAAGGGGGGCGGGACTGGGGCCATGTCACAGTGTTGCCGGAGCAACCGGGCAAAAAGGAAGAACTGGTAATGAAACGGGAACACAGTAGGACTAGCGGGCTCGAGGCTTGACCGAAACCAGTACAATTATCAAAATCAGACAGTAGTGGCCCAAGCAATTGGTACATTAGCTAGATCGAAGACATAGTAAAACACAGGTTGTAAAACATGATTCAAGCAGTGTAAAATCGGCCAATTAGATTACATGTTTGAAATTGAGCGAGACGGTGGGCATATATGTTAGCATCACAATACAGAGGTGGAGCACATAAGTCATATATGGTTAAGACAACTGTAGGAGAGTAGGGTCTGCTATCCTATGGTCACCCCAAAATTTTTGCTTTTTGCTTCACTGGTTTCTGACTTAATGTGGCTGTGGGCCTGCTAATCAGACCCACAGCCTGCTGTTCTCTCTCTAAATTGATGCCAATGCACTTTAGGTGCATTACGAATTGGAACTGGGTCACCTTATGAGCCCCTGTATTAGTGCACCCTAGGTGCCCAGGGCATAGGTGTATCCAAGGCCTACCAGGGGCTGCAGCATGTATTATGCCACCCCTGGCCTGGCCTCCATATTTGACACAACTGGCTGATCACTCAGCTGGGGTAAGTCGGTGTAACCACCTCTTACTTAGGTACAGTATGTCTGTGCCTAACCCTAAACTGGACACATATGTTCCTATCAGCCACTCCTATGGAAGGCCTCATCAATCCTGGAGGCAGAGTGCTTGGAAATATGTGAGATGGTGCTCTGGCATGAGCTGAGCCTGTCTGCAGCTGTCGGGAACAACTCCCTAAGCCGTTCCGGGATATAGCCATACCATATACTCTTAAGTGCATTATAATCCTCGCGGTTAAATGCTATCTTTGGTTTGGCTTTATCAAAACATGTCGAGTAAGGTGTCATACGAATTGGAATACTATCCCCTCGCCAATTCTGGCGACGGGGATAGCATTCCACCCTTCTAGAGGGACACGACATGTGTGTAACCTTAACCCCGGTTAAAGTTAAACAGAGCCTCAGCTTCACAAAATGGACGCTGCCACCACAGACACAAGTCTGGCCTCCTGCTGCTGACCGAAACTCGGCAGATGGTGGCCTGGACAAAGGGTTTCCTGCCTTGGGAGGTGCGAGCACCACCCCAGACAGGATTTTGTGTATTAGGTAGGACAGGGCTGAAAAGAATCAGACATGCCCGGGGCACACAAGGTGTCCCCGTGCATAGGCCAGTCCAAACCGGTTCTGGGGCCTTCCAGCCCCAGTCCTGGCGCGGAGCTGGACAAAGGAAAGGGGGTGTAACCGCCCCCCTTCCTGGTTCCTCCCAGAGGAGGGACCTAGTAGGTGATCCACCCCCAGTTTTGGAATAAGAGGGGGAGCAGTGCCATTGCACAGCAGATCATCCCGAAATCAACTTAAAACTAAGAAGAAGACTGGACTTCGACATTCTGCTGCACAGAAGACTGAAGAAGAATCTCCCTTGTGGCCAAGGAGTGACCACCCTGTGAACACAGGTACCAACCAGCAACTCGACGTCTGCTTTGCCGCCGCCTCCCGCCGGAGACCGAGCCCAGAGCCCGACAAGAACCAGACTCCCAGACCTCTCAGAGCCCGATCCACAGTCCCTGCGAAGGAGGGACCCGTGGAGGCACCGAGTGACGTGGGACCGGACCTCTTGAAAGACACCCGAGAAGCTGACTGCGCAGCTTCTGAGGCATCCTCGACGTTGTGCTTTGGGGATTGAGAGCCCCCATCACCGAGCAGCCCTTGCACCGAAGATCAGCCCTCCAGCATCTCCACGATCTGCGTGGGGCCCTTTTGCATTGTGCCACTCGACGTGCCATCCCGGCCACTAGCCACGCGGCCAGCGGCCATCTTGGCGACGAACCCGAGGATTTAAACAGCAGGTCTCGTTGCTCCAGACCTACCCAAGCTCCTGTGAAAAGGAGCCCTCGCTCACTAGCCACGCGGCCAGCGGCCATCTTGGCGACGAACCCGAGGATTTAAACAGCAGGTCTGGTTGCTCCAGACCTACCCAAGCTCCTGTGAAAAGGAGCCCTCGCTCTGACCTTGCTGGTCCGAGTGAACAGCATCTTTCAACTTCTGCGTGGCTTGCATTTGCCAAGGCCTGTTTGCTCCGATCAGGTCGCCGACACCGCCAACAGCGAGAAGCCTACGTGGGACAGCTCGTGACCGACTCCTGGACGTCCTCGACCCCGGGTATCCACGTGGCTGCAGAAAGAAGCTACCCGACAACGCCTGTTTGCACCCGACATCGCCTGGTTCCACTCTGGTTCCACGGTAGTCACTGGCTAGTGACTTTGAACACTGTCCCCTCTGCTTTCAGGTCTTCACATCTTCAGATCCACCCTTGGATCCACCGGAACTCTTCTCATTGAGCCGCCTGCAGCATCTTCAGCTCCAAGCACCATCGACCAGCGTGACGAAACCCGACACATCTTCGACCCTGTGCACCCGCTTCCTGTGGGTGAGGTAACTCAGCTCCGCCGGTGCTCCTGCACTGGTACACATCCCAAGGGCCTGTGTTTTAAGTTTCAGCTCCGTAGGTCACTCGGAAGGTTCCTAACTTTCTAACTTTGTGCTTTTTACGCACCATAGACTTTGTATTGAGAAGTGCGTGCACTTTGAACACTGCACCCGAGTCCCGTGGGCCTTTCCCGACTTAGTTAACTCCAGTCTCGAATAGCTCCAGCGATTCCCAAGGCCCTAGGCCTCTTCACTTTCCTCTAGGTATCTCTTATACCACTTTCTTAGTATATGGTTTAGGTGGCCCCTAGGGCTCATCCATATTGTGCAACTTTTGTGTATTTTAAACTGTCTTGTGATTTAACGCTTGTGCTTCTGTGCTCATAAAGAGTCCAGGGGATTTTATAGTTAATAAATCAATATATATTTTCAATATATATCTGTGTGGTGTCCCTTTCATTTGGTATTCAAGGGGGTTGTGTATGGTATAACAGCTGGCTTCACATGCCTTTCAGAGTTTAGCCTAAGACTGCTTTGTCCACGTTACCACTAGGATAACTGGTCTACAAGGTTGAATTACAACCATCATCATAAGGGTTGCTTGGCATGGTACAAAGTGATCACTAGAATTAGTGAGCATTATATACCAGGCCAACTTCTCACAACAACTGTCAATGGTGACTCAACATATGACATTTAGAACAGTTAGTGAAGAGAATACAGGTGTTATCAAGTAATTTTGACTCAGAGAGCATGGAGTCAACATACCAGGTACAATTTGATATGGGGCGGTGTGATAAGGAGGGATGCTCAGGACCATGGCCTGGCTGCAGGTCAGGTCTGAGTGAATAAAGGCACAGAGGGTTGGATGGCCAAGGTGTGTAGCAACCAGGGGGGTACATGAGGATCGTGGTATTAGACGGTGATGGTACTGTTCCACTCATCAAGAGTGTTGAGGCCATGGTTAACAGAGTCGACGCGTGAAATCCATTTGCATTCTGCTCTGTTCAGCAGATTGGACATACTTCCACCTCTGATTGGCAGTGTAGGTTTTTCAATGACCATCCATCTCAGGTCTGTGTCAAGATGTTGTTTTTCGAGAAAGTGTGAGACCAGAGGGGCGCTCAGCACTTGCAGTTAATTCTGCTTCTATGCTGGATGATCCGCTGCTTAACCATTTGGGTTGTCTGGCCGATGTAAATGAGGTCACATGGGCAGCGGATCTCATAGATCACATTGTGAGTCTTGCAGTTGGAGTGGTGGTTGAGTTTGTGTGTGAGGCCGTTGTAGGTGAATTCTTTTGTGTTGATGGTGAGGTCGCACACACTAAAGGATTGGCATTTGTAGTGGCCAATCACAGGTTCCAGGCCCCAAGCGGCTGTGATGGTGTGTTTATCCATGGATTGGTTGGGCCAGGTGATGGCATGTACCAGATGATTGGCAATATTATTGCCCCGTTGATAGGAGAACAAAGGGGGTTCCCGAAACTGTTCTTGGGATCGTAGGAGTAGCCAATTTTTTTTGATTATTTTACTAATCTTGTTGCTGTCAGGGCTGAATGTGGAGACAAATGGAATTCTGGTCAGCGTTTTTTTTTGTTGTTCGGGGTCAGCAGGTCTTCACGGTGGTTGTACCAGGCGCATTTCTTGGCTCTTGTCACTAGGCGTCGTGGGTAACCTCTGTTGATAAGCTTGGTAACCAATACGTCAGCCTCTAACATTAGGCCAGTCATGCTCTTAATATGTCACTGATTGTTGCCAGTGTGCCACAACTAGATAAAGAATGCCCAAAATGTATGAAAGATGGCCATTATTATGCCATTACCACTAATAGTCCATTAACTGATACAATTGTGCCAGCCAGACATGAACCCCTCGTAATATGGGGGAGCAAATACATTTGATGCTCCTTTCTACCAAGTGTAGCTTCCAGATATTAATGCTATTTGTTTGGGGATACAAAAATAGCAGACACATGCACAAAGACACACATAAATATACATTCTCTCTCCTCCAGTCCCACACTTTGGTGAGTCCACACTGGCTACTGCTGGGGCTACTCTACTGCTGTAGCTACTCCTGGAACTCTTCTCTGCTTGCCCATTGTTCACACACATTTTGAATAGGCTTACAACATGGCCAGTTTATTTTGTGACTGTCCAAGATTGAGACAAATGGGCATGTGGCAGACCCTATAGGTTGACAAAGAGACATTTTAAGAAAGGCCCCACCTTTCAAAAGGGCTCCTTGTTATTTGGTCAGGACAGAACCCCTCATTAATAAATTCAGTATATGAGCAGTGCTGCCTTCTTTACTAGGGTCAGACGAGTTGCAACTGGCTGAGGTCCTTAGGATCAAGAAGGCCAGAAGCGGTGGACGGCTCTTCTCTTATAACGCTGCCAAACTGTGGAACTCCCTGCCATTGTATCTTCACATGGTTCCCAGTCATCTCTCCTTTCGTAAACAACTGAAGACATTTCTGTTTCCTTAGTTCTTCTGCCTCCTCTGTGTCAGACCTAGCGATGGGATGCTTCTGGGTAGCTAGGCGCTTTATAAATGTTTTTTGATTTAATTCATTCATTCATTTGGATCCACTGCGCATGTTAATTTCCTGTGCAGGTTCCCCAGCTGGATGTCAGCCGCTGTGCTGGTGCTTTTGCTGAGGCACCAGTCGATCTCAGTCCCCCCCCACCCCTGGGTCCTGCCAGTGGCCAGCCGGGGTCCAATGTAGCAGTGCGCCACTCACTGCTAAGTATTGCAGCCTTCTGGGTGGGGCGTATCCTCTGCCTTGCATAGGAACATCCACATGGCCTCTTTTACTTCCACTCGGTACTACCTCCACTGTTTGGCTCTAAACGCGGGCACTGGCGTCCGCAGTGGCTCGAAACTTCACAGTTTGCCTTAGGTGAGACCAGGGTCGACGGAGCTGGTCACCGGCCCTGAAAATCCTACTGTATCGGATTTCTGTAGCGGGGAAAGGGGAGTCAGCGAACTGAACTTGTCTGACTCCATTGCCTGCGTAGCTACGCCTCAGAGGAGCATCCCTTTATATAATTGAGCCAGGGGAAGTGGTGGGCAATCCTTCAGGATCAATGTATTCAATGTTATCCTCTGATTCAGCCAGGTGTTTAACCCCAAAAACGGAGTGCGAAAGGCCAACATGTCAGAGAGGTAAGACTCACCCAGTTCTTAGTGTTCTGCTAGGGTTCAGGTTCCATGGGGTACACATAGAAGACGTCTCAAAAAGCCTTTTCCAACTACTTGTAATTCCTCGTGGACAGTATATCCCCTGATTTCACTACAATAGGAAACTTAGGCGATGCACTTTGCATGGTATTTCTGCAGAAGAACTCTGATTGGTCTTCCTAATCTCGAGGCAAAGTTAAAAATGGCTGCATCGGCCCGTATTAAATCTCCCTTCTTTCTTTGTTTTAATGGCCCCATTTCATATTATCATCTAACGTGCCCTGAGGTAGGAAAAGACATCTGTACGCGGAACCTGAACGGATTCAACCTGGAAGCAATAGTGCTTTCTTGTACAAGGTCCCACCTGCATCACATAAGATTTTGAATTGCTTATCAGCAGGTCCTGTTCTTCCATAAATGCGGCAAATGCATTAAGTAAAGTTTGCAAACCTCTTGCGGTCCGGGCCATAAGGACTGCGCCATCCGTGTACAGTTAAACGGTCCACGGCAGCCCACCTGGTGATATTCCACCTTGAACTGTACTAAAATCTTCTCTAGATTATTGATGTATAAGTTGAACAAAACAGGGGCCAAGATACACCCTTGTCGAACTCCTCTTTTTGTAGAAAACTGGCGGGTAACCTTCAAATCTTGGGTGTATCGAACCTCGGCCATTGTATCTCTAAGGAGATCCAGCAAGAAATGGACAATGTCACCATCCACCCTGATGGACAACATGGTCTGCCAGAGCTTTGATCTATTTACACGATAACATGTGGAAGATTGGTTCATAAAGCCCAGATGGATGGTGCCAGGATGGGGAACTGTGTACTTGTTAAGGACTATAAATAAGCTTATATATTGGTCAACAGTCGAACATCCCGGACAAAATCCATAATGGGTATCGGCTAAGATGTCATTTTCTTCTGCCCAGCATGTCAGCCTATCTAATAGGCATGTCCAACCACCTTGACCATGGAGTCCAACAGGGAGATTGGCCGGTATCAATGAGTACTGTCTCTTTTTAAATACTGGGACTATAGTAGATATGGCTAAGGTACCCGGGCGGGGCCAGTCCTTACAGCAGCATTATTAACGGCTGTAAGGGCTGGTACCCACAAATTTAAGTCAGATTTGTAAAGATCAGGTGATCAGGTCTTGGTACTTTATTACTGGACAACCCAGTGATGCCCTTTCAAACTTTTTCAATTTAAAAAAACAAAGCAGATATTCCTTCACCCAATCCAGAAACTGTAATCATGTCAGGGTGGCACTGAAACATGTCCTCAAATTGGAGCACCCATTTGTCCTCTGTTATATGGGCCCCCGGGGCGTTTCCCACATCTTCAACTAAGAAGGGTCTATTTATGATGCTCCAGAACTTTGAGGTACTCTTTAAAGTGCTTGCCTCAATTAGATCACTCCATGCTTCCTCCTTCCGCTCAGCTTTTGCCTTGCTAATTCCGGATCTATAGGACCTATGACAGACCATGATTAGGGCAGTGTCCATCGGGCCTAGGGCTTCCTTCAGTTTCCTAGATGCGTGAGAGCAGTTTGAATCAAAACATCTAGTGGCCAAGAGAGAAGGTCGCTGAGATGGGGCAATAAGAAGGTCTGTTATTGTAGAAGATATTACATTAAAGGCCTCTATGATGTCCCGTGGATCCGCCAGCGGGGCAATACAGATGGCTAGCTTTTTCTGGCACGAGGCAGATAGGGCTTCATAAAAGTACTCCGGGATTATCTGAGCCCATTTTTGCTTTATTCCCCCATCTGTAACTTTCAGTGACCCCATCTTCCTGCCCCTTAGTCCTGAGCTAATAATGGCCCACTAATTAAAGTACATATCAGGTTGTGATCGCTATATATGCTGGCCTCAATAGAAAAATCCAAGATCAGATAAAAGAGTTGGGTTGAAAGAAGGATGAAATCAATAAATGAACCACTTCCCCTCCCCAAAAAAGAGAGGTTAAGATCCTTCCTGAAAGGTTCCAATTTACACATAGCCGAAGTTAAATCAAATTAATTTACTAGAGCATAAAGGGAGTCTCCCTGGGTGGGGGTGGTCAAAGTGAATACCCTTCAGTTGTGGACAACCCACTTTTCTACCTTCTCTTCCTACAACACGTGCTCACCCAGGTCTGTTTGGGTATCTCTGCATACTTTGGTGTCACTGTGATCCTGCAGGCCAGGCCTGGGGGTTGGGTGGTGGATGAGGAGATAGACCAAGATAGAGGGCACAGCCTCCTCCTGTCTCTGACTGGCGTGGACGGGCCCGGCTTTGGCCTAGGCTTCGCCGGGGGAGTCCAACAGCGCTTAACAGCACGCGGCACAGGGAAAACTCCTCCTCCTTTGCACACAGTGCCCGAGCCACAAGATCACTGCAATGTTTTGGAACAGCCTTACTCACTATCCAGGTCCACTCCTGGTCCACTCACACCCAGAAACTCCTGGGGGCCGTTGGATCTGGTTCCTTCCCAGGCCCTACTCAAGCCTGCTGTCCTCACTGCCTCCAAACACGCTCTGCCCACAAGAGTCAGGTGAGAAAGCCTTTAAAATAACTGGAGCAGCTGGCTGGCCTGGTACCCCTGCACCTGCTGCCCCACTGGTAGTGTTGCGTGTTTATCTAGGTTCCTGATCGATACTGTGACTTTATGCCCCTATTCGGCTATAAATCCATTTATTCCCTATATTGGCATAACCGTTCAAGTGCGATTTTCTGAAAAGTCATCTCTGGCCTCACACGAACAGAGCCACATTCCAGCATGACTCTCTGCTACTTCCTTTGCGACCAATTAGTGCAATGACAGTGCAGCAGTCCCTATCTGATATTCCTAGATAACACTCCGAGTTCTTCAACAAGATAAAAACTTAGCAAACCTGGAAATCCCCGCTTGCTATGTTTTGATTAGTAATGGAACTCTAATGAGCAACTGATAACTATCACTTCCTAGTGACATCTTTAATTGACGTCTTATGTCCAGCAAACTTGCGTCAAACCCGGCACCTGTCAGGTATAAATATTACCAACGTTGCCTTAAGCAATGTTCGTTGCCTGTTGCTGATGCCAGCTGCCTGCATGACCCTGTGTTGGTAAATCTAGCACTCTGTCGCTGCAGCCTGCTATCCTGTGGTGGTGAAGCTGCTGATTACCATTATCGCCGCTACAGCGCGAACTATGGTGCAGTACGCTTAAGGAGCTGAACAGCCGTCCTCTGCGAAGACATCCGGCAGATTCCAGCTGCCCGCGGACGCTGTCCCCCCTCCTTCCTCGACGCGCTGAAGAGACCCGCTGCCTTTCTCGTGCAGATAAATCCAGCCACGGCGTTTCCGGTTTACCCTCGCGGGTGACTGGGATATCGAGAGAGACCCCTGAAGGAGATACCAATCCTCCATCATTCTATTCAGAGGTATGGTGTTGACTAAACCCTTAGACGAGAATTCTTGAAACAAACCTTGGCAAAACCAACTTAACTTAAAGCTACTTACTTACTCCCCTTTCACGTGTTAGGCTTAGGTCAGGCACACTGGGGTAGGCTTAGTTAGAAGCACCAGTTGAGTATGTTAGCCTAATGTATATATGACTGTATATATGTTTTATTACTTTTAAACCATTGTATGGCTAAGAAACCATATCTATGCTTTTACAGTTCTATTTCGCAATACTTATCTTACTGTACGTACTTTTTATAATAACAATTATTGCAATTGTGGCAATACATTTCTCTTGTACGAGAAGAAAGACTGTTCAATAAATGTTAACCTTTATTGATACACGCCCGTCTCTCTATTCTCTACATCTCGTGAAAGTAACCTGCACTAGACTGACTGAGTGAAATCTATGTCTATTGTTTCACACGACCCTAGAGATTGACTCTTGATCTGAGGAGCAAAGTTGCCATGTTGCACGGTTGTTGGAAAACTGAATCCCTTCTTGTCTGTGCCAAGGAAGCTGATCACTTCCTATGCAGAGAAGAAAGTTTCCAGTGACCTCTGAGCTAGTTGGTAACACAACCCAATTAAGTTTAGCATAGTCAGTGGAGGCCTGGAATATCCGCAGTTCCACGTCGATACTACTGTTTATGTTATTCCAATGCGCAGGGCCTAGTGGGAAACTAGGAACTACACTACATGGCGCCCTAACGTTTGGTAAGGCGATAAACTAACGCAAGACTTGTAGAGTAACTCAGTCGTGCATATTTCACACCCCTTTCTCCCGTAAATACTCCAATAGACGTCTGGAGTGGGTGAAAGGTTAAAATCCGCCCGACCTTAGTAGGAAGAGATTCCTATGTAAAGCTCTGGTTTATTCAACGTTGAAGGATACAGTGTTCCAAAATATTGTGCACCTAATCTTTGTCTCCTTGGAGACCTACTCTGCAAAACCTGCATTTATACAATGTCAGTAGAAAATAACGGAACCACTGGGGACGCAGCAGATGCGACTCAGCAAGGTCCCGAATACACAGACCCGGATGCAATAATCATCCCGGCACATTTAAGAAAATCTATAACTTCAAAACTTATAGTAAACGGACTGACACCTCAGGGTGGTACAGTAATTTTCGTGATAGAGGCTCACGAGTATCGGCAGACAGAGGTATTCTATTCATGGATAAACTTTCCAGCGGTAAACGCTAGAACAAAAGAGTTTCACTATTACAAAATAGAGAAACCTCCGGAAGAGTACGCTCCTTTCGAGGAGATTGAAATTCCACTTAAATTTCAAGAGCACCTGCTCTGGTTTAGTGGCGCCCTAAAACATAATGATCACATAACTAGGCTCGGTCCACTAGGTAGACCAGGAGCCACGTGGCCGGTTCTAGCCAGCTACACACCACATCCTGACATTGCAAAAATGTCTAAGGAAGAGCTGTTAGCACAGCTAAACACATTAATAAAAATACATAGGCAATTAGTCCAATATGTAATGCGGACTGCAACAGTCCAGCCAGCTGTTAATATACCACAGCTGACCCCTCATCAGGGGAACACAAATAAAATTACACCACAGAACATACAGTCATGTCTTGGTAAAACACCCGTAAAACGGGAACAAATTCCTTTCTGGTTAGCACAGAAAATCACTCAGATAGAGGCAGTATTTCCTGATACTACCCCTATTGAGAAACACAGAATCTTGACCATCTGCCTTCCTATGGGAATCGCACCACACGTGGAGGACTGTGACACTTGGGGTACAGTCTTTGCTTCCATATACACAAAAACACACGGTGTTCCGTCTATGGCGGTAATACCAGAAGTGCTAAAACAGATTCAAAATGAATTCGGTCCAGAGCCCGCTTTAAATCTAGGTATGAAATTACTGAAAGACTTCAAGCAGGTCACGGCTATATTATTAGCCAACGTAAAGGGAGAAGCAGCATCTGTGGCGATCCGCCAGAAGTTGAGGGAAACAGATATAAAAGATCCTGTTGAGCTTGCAAAAATCATAGAAAAATGCTATGAAGAATTAGGTAGAGACAGCTTGGGTGGAAAACCAGTTAAGCCCCAACTGCTCGAAAATCCTGAAAAATTATTTATTAAAAATAATTTAAACACTCCTAAAAAGAGCTGGGATGGAAATAAACAATCCACTCCCAAGGAAAAAGTTTTCCAGTCCAGAGGAAGGTCTCCTCGACGGAGGAAAAGAACTCCGACTCGAGAACGCCAGTCTCCCCAACGGGAGCCCTCTGAGAAAAGATATAACCTTAGAAATAGGGATAATCTGAAAAAACCTGATAGATATCAAAGTATTGATACACGTCCCTCTCGATATCTTCCACAGAATTCGGAAAGAAGAGGACGGTCAGACCCAGGAGAGCACACCAAGTCCAAAGACAAGGAACCTGCTCAAAATAAGAAATCTCAATTTCAGAAAAAGAAGGTAGCCAGTATTAGAGTAATCAACCATGCCGAGAATACTGAGGACACAGTTGAAAAACGGGGAGTGGGCATTGACAATGTTGGACAGTGCAGCAGAAATCAGTATAGCGCGCAAGATCTTGATGAGTCATCTGGAGACAGTGGACACGAATGAATACATTCAGGTTGAAACTGCGGACGCCAGACTTAGCGAGCCCCATAAAATATACGAAATAACATTGCGTATAGAGGGTGATAAGACTAGGAAAATTAAGGGTCTATTTTGGGATAAGCTCTCAAAAGGCTATGATATTCTGTTAGCTGAAAAAGATTGGCCCCCAGAAGAAGTGATTATGCCTGCCTTCTCGAATCACATTCCGATTCACAAAAAATACACATATGCAAGGAAATGGGCAGTAGCCCAGGCACCTGCATTATATAAAAATCATGTAGGATGGGATGAGGATTCAACGCCTCACAAAATCCAATTAAAAAGTGAACCAACTGCCCAACGGCAGTATCCCATAAAGCAAGAAGCTAAAAAACAAGTCAGGGAGATCTTAGATCAACTTGAGTACCAGGGGGTGATTGAAACATGCACCTCTCAAATGAACAATCCTTTGTTTCCTGTCTCCAAGCCAGACAATTCATATCGTCTAGTTTTGGACTACAGACATCTTAATACATGTTGCAAAACTTTTGCAGTACAAAACTCGCATAGTGCAGCCCTAATGAATAACATAGTTAGGAAAAAATACAAAACGACATTAAACATATCTAATGGCTTCTTTTGTCAAAACATTGCACCAGAAAGCAGATATTTGACCGCTTTCTCTGCATTTGGGTCACAGAAAAAATTCTGTCGACTCCCACAGGGGTTCAAGAACAGCCCAGGACTATTCTCAGCTAGGGTAACAGAGTTACTACAAATCTATGATGATGAAGCATTATCTTGCGTAGATGATATTTATCTCACAGACGACGACTTGGATACTCACTTGAAAAGAGTGAACACCATTATACTTGGGTTCGCAGCAGAGGGTTACAAATTCAACTTTAAAAAGTCCTGAATTGCCCATCTGACAGTACTATTTTTAGGGTACGAATTATCAAGTGAAGGGAAAAGCCTAGCGGACAACTTCTTAGAGAAGTGCGCTGTACTCCAAGCTCCAAAAACGCTGAAGAATTTACAATCCATTCTAGGTTTTCTGAATTTCGGAAGAACTTACATTATAAATTACGCAGAGAGGGTTAAACCTCTCTACGAACTAATTAAACCTGATTTTAAACAAATCAATTGGACTCAAATACACACAGAAATTTTGAGATCACTTTGAGATCACTGCAAACAGACATGTTAGCAAAAACTAAATTAGATACACGTGACAACACACGTGATCTTGTAATCCGAGTCATCCCAGGAAGATGCGGATTCACATACCTGACCTCTAATGAGGGAGAAAAGGTACCAATTTCAATTAAATCTCACTTGTACACACAAGCAGAAAAAACATTCAGTCACACAGAAAGAACTGTGAAAGCAGTGCAAATCGCATTAGCAAATGAAAGAGAACTAGCACACGGCAAACGGATTAATATCCTTACAGCGGAATCCGCCTTCGAGGCGCTATTCAGCCCAGTAAACCTGCCTACAGTGTCACTGGATCCGAAATGGATACAGTGTATAGATTCTCTAGGAGCGGAAGACGTGAAATACTATTTCGCCCCGCAATTTGAAGAACTGAATGATTTAGAATATGAAGAAGAATATCCTCTGCCAATCGAAATTCTGCCTCTCCCACAATATGCCTGTATAATCTATACAGATAGCTTTGTACAGCATTTCAACGAGGAGAGAAAATCCTACGATGCAGCATGTGCGATCATTAAAGGTCGTTGGCTGTGCGGTAAATTCAGACCGAAAGTAACAAAAACTGAATCTGTAAGAAACTGTTCGGTTCAGAGAACTGAAATCAGATCTTTAAAGATGGCGCTCAAAAATGCAGAACGCGAATTCCCGACACTTATAGTGTGCGATTCTCATTTTTGCGTCAACTCTTACAACAATAAACTGCAGAGTTGGATCGAAAACGACTACAAAGATGACACAGGTGCCACAATAAAGCATAAATTGCTCTGGAACGAGGTAGCTCTTTTACACAAAGAACTACAAAAGACTCACGTGATTCACGCACAGAGTCTTCAACGTGATGGCGTTCACGTTGCAGGGAATTCATTGGCTAATACAGCCAAAGCGGAAGCAACTAAACCGGCTTCCGTAGCCACAAAAAAGCGTACAGATAAGTACATAGACGGGGAAACCATGCTGGCAGTAAAAACGACCGTAAAAGGCGACTGTGCAGCACTACCCGTAAACTATCCACTCAATTATGCATACATAATCGATGCAAACTCCGTTCCTTTTGCTCGAATCCCTGGAGTGGGGGACAGAGTAATTCCAAACATGAACAGGAGAATATTTTTAATAGCAGACGCACACATGGGTTTGGGTCTAAGGCACAGAGAGATCAAGGAATCACTGACTGAATTACAATCAGTATTCTGGTGGCCGGGAATGAGTGTAGAACACCAAATATATGCAAACAACTGTGAGAACTGTAATAGGGATCGCAGTAAGGAACCTTGCTACCGGCTACCAGTCAGAAAGAGCGTAACACTGCCTACACCCCATCCTGCGTCCTATTAACAGTTAAGATGAAAAGCACTTAAAAAATGAGGCCCCCAGTGCTCGGCTGACGCTAGAACGGTTATAAAAGATTTGCGAGTCAATATCGGCACATACGCAATTACCACGTTCCATTCTGACCAGGGTCCTGCTTTCAGCTCTCGAGCCTATAAGGAGGCCATGGCTAGCATGGGAATTGGGTTGCGGTATTCTTGTCCGTCGCACCCCGAAGGGAATAGTGTGGTAGAAAGAAAAAACCGTGACATAAAGCAATCTATAACAGCGAAGGTATTAGGTTCAGGCGCTGGGTGGGTCAAACATTTAATAAGTGTCCAGACTAGTCTTAACAACATGCCAAGAAATTCTCTAAAAGGTTTCAGCCCATACGAACTATTGTTCGGAATTAGAATGCGAGTTCAGGACCTCGATAGTCAGATGTCAGTGGTACAAGAAGAAACAACGCACTTTGATGTAAAAGATCGTTTGGCTGTTTTACAGGAACTGAATGAAACAAGAAAATCATTAAGCAACATAAAGTTAAAGCAACAGCCAAGTACCACTGACGAGGCACCACCCGCAACAGCCCCAGCAAGGCCTGTCTGGATTCCAAAGATTGGGGATCTAGTCAGAGAAAAGATCGCGGTTAAGAAGGAATTTGGGCCTTCTTACAGAAAAGCAGTACCTGTCTTGGCAGTCACCGGAACAAGATCAGTTGTGCTACCGCCCCTTGCTGGTAAAAAGGAGAACAGAGTCGTGTCTATCGATCTGGTAAAACCACAAGCATGTGGCCTATAATCAACAGTAGGCCCAGTGGACTCCCAAGAAACAACAGAATACCCAAACTTGCAACAATCCAAGAGGTTCAAACTGAAAGACTAATCACATTCGATCAGCCTGCAGTGCACAATGAAGGACTATGCAATAATGCCATGGAACTCGTGCCTCTTGAAACACAGATTGAAACAGTTCGTCAAGAAACATCACCAGTCTACAATGATGTGGCATCAGAAAGTGCTACCGAAAGACAGATTGAAAGAACAATCCCATCAATTGACAGAACTGCCTCTGGTTATTTCATCAACTTCGACAACTTCTCTGAAGATTTAAACGACCCCGAAGTGATGCCAGTAACAAAAAAGTATTCTAAAGAAAATACAACAGGACTCCTTCAACAAATTAAAGAATTATATCTGGATTCACCGTTGATTGAGCATTGGATAATTTCAGGGGTATTCATACTCCTACTATGCCTAATTTTAGTTTTAATTTTAGGAAAGTTCATCACAATTGAATGGACACAGCAAGTCAGAACATCAACCTAGTCCTGAAACCACACAGATCATCCCACGTGAAGAAAAGAGAACTGTCAACAGTAAACGTCACAGCAATTCCAATACCTGGTGGGGTAGTATGGGAGAAAACAGACTATGAGATCTATGGTCCGGTCGAAATCCTGAAGTATCCTCATCAACTAAAGGTTTCCTTAAGTGACTTTGTGACACCTAGTACATTCTCTGATGATTGGGACTTTAACAGTATTAATGACATGATGTCTGATTTAGTAATGTCAGCTAGATTCACAGATCATGATTATTTACAAGGTTCATCTAGTTATGAGCAGTTATTCTGTTACACCCACTATGGGGATCATTACTTGCATAAATCTGCACGGCCTAGAAATGTTTTTATGTATAATCAATGGGAACATTGTGCTACACCACCTAAAAGCAGTTCTAAAGCATTTTTTGAGAAATTCAAATACTTCTCAGGGTTTAACACCAGTGATGCAAAACGTTTTATTACAAACTGTTAGATAAAACAGGAATGAAAACAATGCTGACAAATTCTAAATTGATATATTCAGAAGCATTTTATGACAAAATGATGACATTTGGTTTTGATTATTGGAAAAATAATATTGAAACGAAAACAATTTGGGGTACAAAAGATTGGCAGGTGCAAGGCATTGAAGCACTGTTTAGAACCTGCATGATACCAGAACAAATGTTATTTTTAAATGACACAATACACCAAACATCTTGTCTTGGCCTAGCTAAGATCAAAGACCTTAAAACACCGTCTATACCAAAGCCAATACCTGAAAATGCAACCACAGATATTGAGTTAGGCGTGTCACAAATTTTAAATTTCAACAGAACACATCCTGATTGGGAAAAGTGGTTAATCTGGCCTACAGACACAAATAGCTGTCAAGATAGATTCCTGAATAAAACACAGGGGTTAAAAATGACCAGATTAGACCCTAGATACTCCCAGAGACAACATCCAGGGATTATAACCACATACAGTGTAGGGAAACTCTGCCTAGAATGGCTAACTTTGTCCACACTGGCTGAAATTAAGCAACACTTGTCTTTTCTAAAAGATGGTGCTGATTTGCGCGATTTCATTCCACGCAAACGGCGTCAAAAGCGTTTCATAGCGACCAGTATCTATGCTGCTTACAACGAGGCTTGGAAAGTAAAGCAAATTGAAACTGCTGAAAAAATACGAGAAATTGATCGTATTAATTTGGAGAAATCACTTTCTGTGGTAGACAATGGGTTAACGACTCTGTCTTCCAGAATATATTCGTTGGACAATATTGTATCCTCTGCCTTTGATGTGATAGACAGAGATTTGCTAATGTTACAACATGGCCAGTCTCAATTACGCTCTATTATAGAATTAGGCTGGACGCTGCAAAATCTTCGTTCAGGCTATGTGCCTTGGCGTTTAATCAACACAACGTCATTATTTTCCAGTTTTAACCTTACTGATAAACAGATCAGTTTGGCACAGAAAGGAGCAGACTATACAATCCTGAGCATCGAAAAACTCGAGAGATTACCATTGACAATGTCAGAGAGTCCTGTCATTGAATGGATAATACACGGAATTATCACAATTCCGATTACAACTTTCCGCTTTAAAAAGTGCCTTGAGTACATACCTGCTGGCCAATATGAACAATTGGGTAAGGGATATGTAAAATCCGAATGGAAATTACCATACACTCATTCTTGCTATAGTGACAGCGACAAAAATGTATTTCTTAGTGGTGAGAACTGTAAACGTTCACTAAGCGGTATACTTTTGTGTCAGGGTATTAATTTACATGGGGCATGTGATGGAAATTCAAACAACCTTTCATGCCACCAGCTAGTCACACCTGCAACTCAGATAGAGCCCTTCTTTATGCAACTCGCAAACGGGAGTTACATTCTTAGCACCGGATCACAGATTTTGTGGCCTGACGCCAGGGAAAAGTTATCTAGTACAAGTTACGTCCATGGTCAAATGTTGTATGCAAGCATTGTTCCCGAGCGGTCCTCCAGACATAGTGACTCCCATCTGGCCTCGTCTGAATCTCTATTCTATACGAATTGATACATTAAGCAAAATGAAATCTGTACTTTTACAGACAACAGTGCCTATAACGTCATCTAAAGAGACGTATGATCTTCTAGTCGCAAGGACGGCTACTGAGGTTCATGACCTTTTATCAACAAATTGCCCCGTGCATTTCGTAGAAATGTTCAGCCAACTCCTTAACATGTCTAGTGCAACAAGCATCCCAGGCATATTTAAGACAGTCTTTACGGGACTGCTAACACCCTTCCAGGCAATTTTGGGAATCTTTCCTAATTTTGTGCACTCCATTTTTGGCGGCATACCACTATTTTTGGGACTCGTCGCAGGGATTCTATTTTTGACCCTCCTGCTACGTTATGGCAAGCCTCGGCTCAGACATAGCTCCCATGGGAATGGAAGAGACAGTCCTAGCAATGCGCTACCGGGACAGGATAACTAACGTCCTCGGATTGGCCAGGCTGAGAGATCTAAACATGACCTGGTTCCTTTCATTCAGACCGATATGGCAAAATTGCATTTTACCTGTGCTACGGTGTATGCTTTGCGGCGATGAATGCGTGTTGGACATCTGTCTTTCACTTCCATCAGCAGTACCAATGGACGTCGATACTTTGCTCAGTCCAATAACGGCTCACGCATTGTGTTGTCCCCAGCGGCTACCAATCCTGATGACGGCATTCGTGGAGACTCCTGTACTACAGCCAAGTGGTAACAGTGGAGCGGGTGACAAAAGCAACATCATCCAGGTACAACGTTCTGTGAGCATTGCTGGTCCTGCCTTCGATGACAGCAATCATTCTCACACCTGCCAAGTTACAGCGCTATCTAATTTGGTTGAACTATCACCTGAATTTGTAGACCAATTCTTTGAGAGCCTGTCTGATACGATGTTCTCACCCATAGAGAAACAATAACATTTTTAGAAGCTTTCCGACACACAGCGTTCCCATGAACTCTGAATTCGGCCTTCAGTTTTGATCAACAAAAACTGCCAAGAGCTTTGGAAATCTATTTTCTTTGAATTGGACAATTTTTCTAATATTGACCTTTTTTGGCACGAACAATTCTTTGCTTAACGTAAAAACTATTCTTAGAGAACAGAAGCTTCACACTTCTATTTCTAAACACATCTAGAGACATAACAACATTACACCAGCCTCTAGCACACATATTATTACAATGCATTTTTATGTGATGATTTATCTCGCCTTTTCTTCTGTCAGAGATACTTCATGTGTAATTCCTTTTGCATAATCGTTCATTGATTTCATATGCAATAATTTTTTGAATGATTACTATGCTTTAAAAAACGTACAGTACCTAAATTCCATGTATTACAAGTACGCCTATTTCGAATGCATTTATGTATTTTGGGGTGGGCAATGTTACACATGCATCTAATTGCTTTAGTTTTAGTAATTTTGATGGACATTAACCCGTGGAGTGGGTGTTGCGTGTTTATCTAGGTTCCTGATCGATACTGTGACCTTATGCCCCTATTCGGCTATAAATCCATTTATTCCCTATATTGGCATAACCGTTCAAGTGCGATTTTCTGAAAAGTCATCTCTGGCCTCACACGAACAGAGCCACATTCCAGCATGACTCTCTGCTACTTCCTTTGCGACCAATTAGTGCAATGACAGTGCAGCAGTCCCTATCTGATATTCCTAGATAACACTCCGAGTTCTTCAACAAGATAAAAACTTAGCAAACCTGGAAATCCCCGCTTGCTATGTTTTGATTAGTAATGGAACTCTAATGAGCAACTGATAACTATCACTTCCTAGTGACATCTTTAATTGACGTCTTATGTCCAGCAAACTTGCGTCAAACCCGGCACCTGTCAGGTATAAATATTACCAACGTTGCCTTAAGCAATGTTCGTTGCCTGTTGCTGATGCCAGCTGCCTGCATGACCCTGTGTTGGTAAATCTAGCACTCTGTCGCTGCAGCCTGCTATCCTGTGGTGGTGAAGCTGCTGATTACCATTATCGCCGCTACAGCGCGAACTATGGTGCAGTACGCTTAAGGAGCTGAACAGCCGTCCTCTGCGAAGACCTCCAGCAGATTCCAGCTGCCCGCGGACGCTGTCCCCCCTCCTTCCTCGACGCGCTGAAGAGACCCGCTGCCTTTCTCGTGCAGATAAATCCAGCCACGGCGTTTCTGGTTTACCCTCGCGGGTGACTGGGATATCGAGAGAGACCCCTGAAGGAGATACCAATCCTCCATCATTCTATTCAGAGGTATGGTGTTGACTAAACCCTTAGACGAGAATTCTTGAAACAAACCTTGGCAAAACCAACTTAACTTAAAGCTACTTACTTACTCCCCTTTCACGTGTTAGGCTTAGGTCAGGCACACTGGGGTAGGCTTAGTTAGAAGCACCAGTTGAGTATGTTAGCCTAATGTATATATGACTGTATATATGTTTTATTACTTTTAAACCATTGTATGGCTAAGAAACCATATCAATGCTTTTACAGTTCTATTTCGCAATACTTATCTTACTGTACGTACTTTTTATAATAACAATTATTGCAATTTTGGCAATACATTTCTCTTGTACGAGAAGAAAGACTGTTCAATAAATGTTAACCTTTATTGATACACACCCGTCTCTTTATTCTCTACATCTCGTGAAAGTAAACTGCACTAGACTGACTGAGTGAAATCTGTCTATTGTTTCACACGACCCTAGAGATTGACTCTTGATCTGAGGAGCAAAGTTGTCATGTTGCACGGTTGTTGGAAAACTGAATCCCTTCTTGTCTGTGCCAAGGAAGCTGATCACTTCCTATGCAGAGAAGAAAGTTTCCAGTGACCTCTGAGCTAGTTGGTAACACAACCCAATTAAGTTTAGCATAGTCAGTGGAGGCCTGGAATATCCGCAGTTCCACGTCGATACTACTGTTTATGTTATTCCAATGCGCAGGGCCTAGTGGGAAACTAGGAACTACACTACAGTAGCTTCTTCCCTAAGTCTCGACAAGTATGTATAAGGTGAGTGATTTGCACAGTAGTGGATGAACAGGTCACTGTCATCCAAAACAATTATCAGTTTAAGCCAATTAGGAGATTTGGTTGAAGTACAAGCTCCTTCTTGTCTTGGCAATACCAGGGTCTCTCCCACAGAGGCCGAAGCACCATATAAATAGAATCCCTCAAGCGAGATCGAGAAGGGGGGGACCCCCCCCCCATCCCCCATCAGTCTCAGTCATATGTTGCTTGAGGACGCACTTACGCAGCTCCTCCTGGGATGCATCATCGGCTAAACGATCACCAGACGTTGCCATTGCTTCCCTTTGTTCCCCACGTCCCATCTTAGAGCCGGGCTATCCACTGTCCTCAAGCCATTTCCACGCTGCCTCTGGTGTTGTGAAAAACAAAGCAAACACAAGGTGATGATGGAACTAGTGCTGAAACTTTCAGACACTCACCCCCAGTCACAGATCTGTGTGGAATCCCTCAGACTTCTTTAGCTCACTTCGCCACCAAAGTTCTGACCCAGCTATATGCAATTCAGTCTTGACCCTGTGCCTCATGGAAACAGCCCAGCCAGAACTGCCAAGCCTGGTCTACCTTGGACCAGAAACAAGCATCCAGGGTCTGGTTTCCGGGTTACACCCCTCTTCAGTCAGGCTAGCTTGAATCCAGGGGTAAAGTGAGCAAAGGACCCATGTCAACTCTTTTTTAATAAACAATTTTATTGATTGTTATAAGCAACAAAGTGAACAGTGCATCACTGTGACATATAAGATATTTCAGTACCTTCTCAGAATGTTCCCTCTTCTGGCCCAGCAACAGATAAGATCTAGGTTGCCCCCCCAATCCTCCCAACCATCATCCGTGAAACATCAGTCAGCAAGCTTAGCTATCTTCCCAATATATGTTTGTGTTTGTCTGGACAGCCTCTTGCCACATATACGGTCTTTCCTTGGATTGCACACCAGTCCACTCCTTTATGCCACTTTGCAATAGAGGGAGCTGCTGAGTCTTTCCACGCTGCTGCAATGTCTTTTTGTGGCCACCAATATGGCTGTCCCCAGAAACAACCTGTCAGTAAGGGAACCATCCATCCCTTCCATCACCTCCAGGAGAAGAGCCAGAGGACTATGTCACTCAAATCAGCTACAACTGATGCCCAGTATTTGGAAAGGGTGGCACAGGACCACACGTTATGATAACACCCTAAGAGCCATCGATGCATCCCTACAGTCTTCCTGCTCTAAAGGACCTACCCATTGCTCCCAGCTGGTCCTAAGGGAGTCTAATGTGGATGGGTGTTATTTAACCTGGATCTGTAGATTTGATATATTCCTCCTTTCCCCAGATTCCCCATGAGGAACTTAGCTTCTAATGGGCTAAACTCTGGGATTGCTGTGTGGTCAGGAATGTGGAGGGCAAGGGCGTGCCGCAATTGGAGGTATTTGTAGAATTGAGTAGACTGTAGGGAATATGTTTGCTGCAGCTCCCAGAAGGAGGACAAATGCTCTCCCTTTCACACATTTTCCAAGTGAGTGATACCTATCAGGTCCCATTTCTGAAAGCCCACTAATGTCCTGACCTCCTGCAGCCACGTACCATGCCAGAGGGGCATCTGTGGTGTAATTTTGGTGTCCCATTGAGTGTGCCGCAGCACAGACTGCCATGCGAGGAGGGCCGTCCGGGTAACTGCTGGCAAAATTTGAGGGATTGGAGTCCCATATAGCATGGCCTAAATCTGGGAGAATCCGAGGCGTTCTAGTTATAGCTGGTAAGCCGGATCTGACCAACCGCCATTGAAACAGTTGTGGATCACCAAGAGACGGGTTGCCAGGTAGTACAGGAAAGGGTTCATCATCCTCATTTCCCCATTGTATGGTGGCTGTTGGCAGTGTGTGAGGGTCTGCTGTGATCTCGAGCCACCCTATATGATGGTTGTGGTCACCCTATCCAGCCCACGGAACCAACTGCGAGGAAGGTGAACAGAGAGGATTCTGGAGTATATATAGGAGATGGGGCAGAACCATCATTTCAAACAGTGTGATCCTACCATGGGGGTTGGGTGGAAGGGTTTGCCAATGACAAAGATCTTCTTTTGTATGTTTGGGCAGTGGGCTGACATTGAGGGACTAGGTCAGCTCTGGGAGAAGGGACACCCAAATACTGAGATATTTGAAAGGAAGTCTTCATAGGGGAATGGTTGTTTGCCAGTCCACACATTCTCGCGAGGCATGAAGGGGCACTAAATTGGATTTAGCCGGGTTGAAGCGTAGGCCCGACGCTCTCTCAAACATAACATAACATGTGTATTTGTAAAGCGCACGTTCACCCAGCGGTCTCTTGGCACTGAATAACAGATGTTCATTGTTACCCAACTCAATGGTACTCATTTTATCGACCTCATATGGATGAAAGGCTGAGTGGACCCGCTGGGATTTGAACCTGTGACCATGAGGTCGAACACAGGCCCCTGCAATTGACCCATTAGTCCACTGAGCCACCAAGATGGGAGAATCTGGAGGCATCTCAGTCCGGAGTGGGCCGGGTCAACCCGAAAGATCGGGACATCGTCTGCATTTAGGGCAATCTGGTTCTCATGGGAGCTGTGTCAACGCCATCCCTGTATCTGCTTGTCGGCCTGGATGAGACAAGCCAAAGGCTCTATTGCTAGAGCAAATTGTAGACGGGAGAGTTGGCACCCCTGACGGGTGCCCCTCCTGATAGGGAAGGCTTCTGATAATGCCCCATTCATGAGGACCCTGGCTGATGGGTTGGAGTAGAGGACTCCCACTAATTTCCAATAATGGGGACCAAAACCTGCTTTCTCTAGTGCACTCCCCAAGTAGCGCCAGTTGACCACGCCAAAGGTCTTTTCAAAGTTAAGTAGCACTAGTGCTAAGTATGGAGAGAGGAGATGACGGTGAGCAAGGGCCACATGCAGGTGTCTCAGACAGTGCTGTGTGCTACGATGCGGCATGAAGCCACACTGATCAGGGTGTATGAGAGTGCGGATCACCCGCTTCAGACGGGTGGCAAGAATTGCTGCGTACATTTTAATCTCCGTATTAATTAGCGAAATTGGGCAGTAGTTTGAACATGAGGCTGAGGTCAATGTTGGGCTACAGCCAGATTTATTGTTGGATAAATGGTGGTCGGGGAAGTCAAGTTCCGGAGCCGCTCTAGGTAGCAGCCATCTTCTTTCAGCGAATATACAAAAGAGCACATAGAGAGGCAATACATTTTTTTAACATTGCTTAATGCAAAATAGGTCACAGTATCCAATTTCTTCAATGATGTGACATATGATCTCTTTAATGAATCCTTGAGACATTTACGTTGCAAGATGGTCAAATACAACAGCCACAATACAGCCAACGAGTTTTGCCCCAATTGGGCTTCCTCAGGGCAACAAACTGAATCAACGAATGTTCTGGTGATTTCTGATTATTTATGGTCACTGTATTTCTTTTTTTAAAAAAAATATTTTTATTTGCTTTTTCAACCAAACAACCAACATGGTACAGATGGTCACTCTCACACCCCTAGCAGTCTCGCGCCCATCACATAGTCAGGGCCGAAGACGCCCATGTCTCACTATTCGGGGTCCAACCCCCCATCCAGACCACGGTATTTCCTCCACTTCCCCCATGCCTTACGGAACTCCCGGGTCACCCTCTTGCCGTAAACGCGATCCTTTGTGCCACCATATAAACGTCCATACCCCGTCACCATTCATCTTGCTGTGGGGGAAGCGCTGACCCCCATATGCATTCCACTTCCCTTTTTGCCACCACTTATGCCAATAATGCAAAGAAAAGCTGTGGACGCACCAAGTCAACATCATGGGATATTCCCAGCGGCACACATTTAGGGTCTAGGGGAAGTGTAGTCTCAAGCACTTTAGTCAGCTCTCCCAATATTTGTGACCAGTATGTGTGGATGACGGTGCAGTCCCAAATAGTATTGTAGAAGTCCACCGGCGAAAGGCCACATCGCAGACTATTGGGATCACTTGCCCGCCCTATTCGGTGGAGTCACGCCCTGTCGAAATATACCCTGTGTAGTATTTTGTATTGGATGATATGGAGGCGTGACTTGATGGCTATCTCCCTATGATGCATCAGGGCAGCCTCCCAGTCTACTGTGTCCATCTCGCCCACGTTGAGCTCCCACATTTCTCTTCATTTCCCCAGCTCGTCAGGCATATTATTGTTCAGTGTTCTGTATGTCAGCAAGACCGTATTGTTGGGAATCTGTTCTTGTAATGAGCGACCCTCCAGCGGGGCATATTCCGGCAGGGGGCCAGATAGCGCAGCCTCCGCCCTCCATGCATGTTGCAATTGGGCGTACTTGAAAATTTGGGTGGTGTGCAGCCCGAACTCCCGTGTCAATGCCCTGAAGGTTTTAAGTTCCCCCTTTGTCACCACGTCCCCCAGGGTGGAGATCCCAATGTCATCCCATCCCCTAAAGCCCTTAAGTTTATGTAGTTCCCGCAAATAGGTGCAGCTCCACAGTGGTGTTTGTTTTGTCGGCTTACGCGCCCATCTTATGGCCTTAGTCGCCCTATCCCATATCTCAATGGTTATTTGCATGGCCGGCAGCGGGGATCTCCTACCCGTTCCGGGATACAAACAAAACAGACAGGAACGACGCACCATGGTGTCCCATTCTAATCTGTAGGTGGGATGATCCGCCCGGGCATGGAGCCAGTCATTCACTGGTGCTAAATGTTCCGCCCAATAGTAAGCCTCTACGTCCAGTAGGGATATCCCCCCATTGTACTGGTTACGTTGCAATGTAGTTAACTCAATCCTTGGTTGTTTCCCTAGCCATAATAGGGAACGCAGTTCCACTGCTATCGTCTGGAACGTCTGTCGTGGGAGAAGGAAATATTCATTTTGGAGAGCGTACAGGAAGCGAGGTAGCGTTATCATTTTAACAATGGCGGCTTGGCCAAGTATTGTGAGGGGGAGCGTTTTCCAACGTAGAATGTCCTGTGAAAAATTTGTTATGACGCCCTGGATATTTTCTGGTATGAAAGACCTCTATCTGTAGTTATATAGATCCCCAGATACCTGAACCCAGTCTGTGTAGTTAGGAGAGCCCCAGGTAGAGGGGGCCATATTACCTCAGGTCGTGGGCAATACAGAATTGACTTGTGCCAATTAATCGTGTAACCCGAGAAGGTGCCATATCTGTCCAGGAGCTGGAACAGCATGGGGATCGTGCTTTCCGGATGAGTGACATACAAAAGGATATCGTCCGCTTATAGCAAGATCTTATCTTCCTCCAGATCAGCCTGCGCAATTTGTAACCCCTGTATCTCCTTTGTCTGCCTTATCTGACAGTGGTGACGGGGAATAGTAATGGGGACAGAGGACACCCTTTCTGGTTCCCCTTCTGATGGGGAAGTCTTCCGATAGTAAACCATTCACTTTCGTTCTGGTGCGTGGGTCTGCATAGAGAAGACCCACCCAGCGTCGGAATTTGGGGCCGATGCCGAATTTAACCAGAACCGCCTCTAAAAAGAGCCAGTGGACAGCTTCAAATGCTTTTTCCGTGTCCAAAGAAAGGAACATGTGTGGGTTCTCCCGGTCTCGTACCGTCATAAGCCAGTTACGGGTCCGCCATAGGTTCTGTCGGGTTGCCTGATCCGGCAAGAAACCTGTTTGATCTTGGTGCACCAGGCCCAAGATTACTTGGCGTAATCGGAGGGCCAGAATCCTCGCCAAGAGTTTAACCTCGATATTGAGGAGGGAGATGGGGCGATAGGACGCACACTCCTGAGGGGGTTTCCCCGCTTTATGGGTGGGGATAATCATGGCCTGTTTAAGGTCCAGTAGGAAGGCGCCCTCCTGGGTCGCGTCTCTGAACATAGGTAACAGGTGGGCCGCCAGGAGGTCTGCACCTTTCTTATCAAATTCGGCTGGGAGTCCATTCGGGCCTGGGGACTTCCCAGGGCGCAATTTAGATATTGCCTCCCTCAGTTCAGTCACCGATATGTCAGCTTCCAAGTCTGCCATATCATATGCCTCCAAGCTGGGGGTCTGAACAGTGGCTAGATATGCCTGTATCCCTTCCAGGGTGGCGAGTTCCCTGGCCGCATAAAAACCCCTAAAGTAGGAGGCAAAGGCTTGTGCTATCTGTGCATCCCCCCTATGGAGCTTACCCTGGGAGACCACTGTACGTTCAATCCAGCGGGCATCAATTTCCTTGCGGCTAAGCCATGCCTATAGTTTGCCTGATTTATTCCCAACATCATATAGCCTATGGAGAGTTGCCTGCGCCTGGGCCTTGGCCTCCTCTGTTACATGAGCTCTATAGCGTTGTTGGGTGTCAGTCAGGAGCCGAAGTACCTATGGGTCGTGTCCTGTCAGATACCGGTGCTCCAGCATCAGGATTTGGACTTCCATGGAGGCTATATCCTCTCGTGCTTTCCGCTTCTCCCAGGCTATTCTGTTTTGTACCCTATCGCGGAGCACCGTTATATGCCTCCCATACTATCACTCCCGATTGCACAGAGCCAGCATTTTCCGTGAAATACACTTTTGTGTCGGCCCGTAGGGCCTTTAATATCTTGGCGTTCTGAAGGTCTCAAGCCGTCAACCTCCAATTACAACAGTTTGCCCTACCCCTCCCTCCCGCCTTAATCAACAATGGGGAGTGGTCAGAGATGCCGCGCACCATGTATTCCGCCTAACTGTCATTGCCCAGCGCCTGCCGTGAAGGAAAGACATAGTCTAGTCGAGAGTGGGTTTTGTGTGTGCCAGAAGTAGTAGGAGTAGCTTCGAGTGTCTGGGTGCCGGTACCGCCATACATCTGTCAATCCCAGTGTGTCCATTACCTCCGCCAAGTGCGTAGTCGGGGTGGTCGGCATGGTTCCCTGAACGGTCCATAGGGAGGGACATGACGTCAAAGTCACCCCGTAGTATATGGAGTGTGTGCGGGGTATCCAGCAGGATGTCAGTCAGCTCCCGCAGGATCCTGGCCTGAAACTTCGGAGGGGCATAAACTGAGACTATGGTTACTTTCCGTCTACCCCACGTCCCTGTCACTGCCACATATGTGCCCTGGGGGTCTACCCATGTTCGAACCACATTTAAAGGGGGGGATTTTCTGAGTATGATTGCCACCCCCCTGGAGCCTGCAGTGAAACCTTCATGTGCCAACACGGTGTAAGCTCCCCTACTCAGGAACCTACATTTTGTGCCCTTATGGTGGGTCTCCTGTAGTAACACCACATCCGGGTGGGACTTTTTTTTATGTATGTAGACACCAGTCCCCTCTTGATTTGATCCCCTAGGCCATTCACATTCCATGTGAGTATCCTGCAACTGGTTGCCTCCATCCCATCAGCCGTGGGGGTACCTTGAGTCACGGACGCCATAGTAGTGGTTGGTCAGCATATATCCCGGGTGGGGAGAGAAGGTAATCGCGTGCCTCCGAGTAACCGTATATCTGCCTGTACACAGCAAACATATAACAACCCCCAACTGTAGAACTCTGATGCCCCCCCACTCTCCACCCCCCCTCCCCCCTCCCAAGGCCACATCCCCTTCCAGTCGCTGGGTCGCTGTATTTTTTAACAATATTTAGACAGGTAGCCTTGCCTCCATACCACCGGTAATTGTCCCAAGTAATGCCAAAAACGACACACACTTTGTGCGGAACATCCACTGGTACTTTCAATACTTACAATCCTTGAACTGTTTGACGTTCTTCAAATCACTGGTGTTCACTTTCATAGTTGACACTTCATGTATTGAAAGGTCGCTTCTTTAACCCCTTCCGTGCTCATGACGGAACCACTCCGTCACGAGCCACGGACGCTATGCTAATGACGGAGTGGTTCTCTCACGACGCGGCCGCCCCGCCTATGCGGCATCAATTTCGCACCTGAGCGGGCAGGGCCGTGACGGAACCACTCCGTCATTAGGACAGCGCGCCTGTGATGGAGTGGTTCCGTCATGAGCATGGCGGCGCAGCGCGCCCCCCTCCCCCTAGCGCCACAGCAGAAATACCGCCGCGGCCAAGGGGTTAATCGCCCTGTAAGACGCCGCGTCTGTCTTCTTTTGGTGGTTAGCCATGCCCCCGGTCATTTTTAAAGATAAATCTATTTATTTACAGCACCCCAAAGGATTTAAATACCAACAGTTCCTCGTCTGCACATAATAGATATCCAGGTACCCAAGGGTAATTTAGTAAGAGTATGTTTGTTAATTACAATCACGTTGAGTTAATATGATAGCTGAAGAAATTTCATAAATGGTCATTTCTCACTTAATCTAAAATGTATTAGGACACCTAAACATAGTCCCACATTCCACTCGTTTTTTAAATAATTTTTTCCCAGACAATAAAAGAAAATACCCGTTTTAGTATCTGTCATCCAATCATAGGCCCATAAAAGCGGAGAAGGATAGTGACGAAAGCAATGAAAACTTCATCAAAATGACTCACCAGGAAGCCAGTGGACACAAATCTTCTTCAGTGAGGATGTTCCTCTGTTTTTCCACTGTTCAGGACCACATACCCAACCATGGTAGACCAGTACCCCTCCAAACAAATAATTGAAAATAGGTCTCGCCTTGGAGACTTATTTGCTTTGCCATTGGGTTTTAGTGATGCTGTACACCATTGAGTACTTACAAGTATTTTTCCGGGGGCCACAAATTATGATGTGTGGTGTGTACTGAGGGATGCTTTAATGCCAGCAAGGTGGGGGTCGGAAGAGAGGTGGTTGTAGGTGGATCAAATAATGTACATGTTGTCGACTGTAGGGTGTGGAGTTATTTTGAGGGTTTCAGTCCATACTGTCCTCTAAATTATGTCCATAGAAAAGTTGCAGGCTTTCACAATACTGTTTTATGCTGTATCTCTGTCAGTGTTCATCACTTCACGCTGGGGTAAGCCTTCTCTGCTTGCCTTTAGTGACTGAGGTGTGTCCTATTACTTTAGTCTCTTATTGGGCAACATAAGGATGTTCAGAAACAGGTTCACTTAAGGTAGCGAGTTCTATAAAAATTCTATGACCAAGATACCCTGCTTTGTTGAGACTTACACTATGTGTTGCTGGTAAAAACAGCATATTGGGTAATTTTTCTAATTATTGTTTGTAATGATCATGCACCTTTATTTCTTATGAGTATATCACTGTGTTGATGAAAAGTTATCTGAATGTGTCCCTGCTCTGTTTTCAGTGGGTTCTATTTATATCTGTTTACCTGTTTTCTTGAGACGTGAAGTACAGATGGTAATATGGTAATATCTATATATGCTTCATAGATGGAGACTAGTCATTCAGCACTTGGGTGTAAATAGTTAATATTGAAGTAAAAGCTGAGAAGCACACACCAAATATTTGAGCAAATACTGTAGTGTACCAACAAGGACTCATGTGCAAATAACATTTCTCAATTGGTTATCTCCAGTCGTGCTGGAACAATTTTCAGAGCGGGGGTAATGGTATTAATGTTACAAATCTGAAGTCATAGTGACCAACTAGAGAACAACAACAGAAGGAGTGTAAACATTGTTTGTGTTAGGGGTGCAATGGAATAAAGTTGGACACTGATTTTTAAAGTCTACCTTTGTATTTATATTAACATCATGTTAGAACTGTGGTAAATATTTTAGTAATTTACCTTGATCGGAATTTCTATAATATCAATAAGGTCAAGTATGAAGAGCAGAGTCCGTGGTGGTTCGAATAAAGGGTCTTTATTCAGTAACTCGAGTTAAGGGAGAGCTCCGTCACCTAAGGAGGATCGGAAGAATCTCTAACTTTCATCAAAGAGGATATGGTATTTATACACAGAAAAGAGGAAGGAGCTTCCCTTGAGCAAAACTTGGATAGCTGTGTTTGCAACAATACTCAAGTCAGTAAAACTCGAATAGCTGTGTCACAATTTTACAGAAATCATAGTAACGTTACTGTGTCAAAATCATACAGATGGTCATGACAGGAAGAAGCGTGACTGTGTCTTTAATCATGAGGAAGTCACGGCAGAAGCAAAGCATTGAGAAATAATCCTAGGCTGGTTCCTTAGGAGAGAGAGAGAGAGAGAGAGAGAGAGAGAGAGAAAAAAGGAGAACTGGTCGTTGACAGGATGTCTGGTGTTTTGCCTTTCAGCAAACGGGGCCTATTTCTCGGAATCGGCCCGATTATAGGGAAATGGTTACAAATGGAGGGGCCTTGTTCTCGGAATCGGCTTGACCATAGGAATGTACAGTTTGAGTGAGGAAGCTGTTTCTCGACATCGCCTTAGCCATAAGAATGTACCTTTAAATTTTAGAGGAAGGAGAGTGCATGTGCAACTTTTGTGTGCGCGTGATCAGGTTTGCTCGTGTTCTCGTTTGCTTGTTTTCCGACATGATGGGCTCGGGGACGTGACTGAGAGGGTGTATGATGGGACATAAACTACGAGAAATAATCTTTTTCCACAGAACAATAAAAATAAAGTTAAAAATACATATATTTGGCCTAATGTTACATGCAGGACTCTAGAGTAGGAATATTAACCCTCCGAACTAAGCATCATTGGGAATTAGAAGCATCCATTATTTACAGAGCTTTAGAACCATAGTGAGGCATGAGGTGCTACTACAAAAACAGACTATTACCTAATGATGTGGACTCGCGTCCCAAAACTGTCTTTAGATGCCTGCAATGAATTCTGCTGTCAGACGGCATGCCCCGGCACTACCAGCCCCGATGAGAACCATAAGTGCAAGGACGGACAGGTGGGGACACAACACACTTCGCCTAAGGTGGCATTGCGGAAGGGACTCCTAGACCCTACTATATGGAGTCTGTGTCTCACTGTCTGTCCTGAGCAATGTAACCACTGCAAAGATCTGATGACCACCATGTGCCAATGTCTGCAGGAAAAGACACACTCTGAAACTCGACATGACCTTGCTGGAGTGAAATGTTCCAGTTCTCAAGCACCAACATAGGCCAGGAACAAGATGAAAGTTCCACCATTAGGTCAATGGGGTAAATGTACCAGACATGTTTTTATGACTAATGGAAAGGAGGCCAGCAAGCACTGCTTAATTTCAGACAGTGGTTTGCAGTGCTTGGCACTGACATTTAATTCTCAACACCAGCACAGACGACAGTCCACCCCATGGTGGCACAGTCTGTCTAATTTAGAGATGAGCTGAACAACAGTGTTCAATAATTCAATTTTCAAAAATGACAATACATCTACTGTACGCCATTCTTACAGTTTTGAGTGGTCTGGAATAGTCTAAATTGTCACGTTTGTAGGAGTGCGAAGTTTAGTATTTGGGTTGGTCCTGTTATTGGCAGAACTGGGTGGTGCAAACTTCAGTAGCCTCCCAAGAAAAACCCTGGCACTCACTTACTTAAAAAAAAAAAAATAAGCACTGTCAGAAAGTAATTTAAATGTTGATACTGTTCCAGCTTCCTTGGGCCTTTCTAAACACCACAGACTCGCTGCTGACAGGATGGACATTCGCCCTTAAAAAGAATAGTGACGTTACCAGGCCTGGCCCTCACAGGGCATGTGATATGACTGCAGAGGTACTGAGAGGGCGTGCCACCGCAATCTCCTCCTCTGTCTGAAAATACACTCCTGCAGACAACACAAAAGAAGTGAATCATCACTAATCTTTATTAAATAGTTTAAAATCAAGCTGTCTCATATTCTCTTTTTAGCAAACATTACTCAGCAAGCCCTTTCTGATCCCAGCTGGTGAACTGATACCAGGGTCCCAGGGGCACAACCAGAGGTTGTAAGGGGGAGCCCAGGGGTTGCAGCTAAAACTCCAAAATGACTTGCGAGAGAGGTGGTAAAGAGGCTATGCTCCACGGGAGGGACAAAGACGTGCTAGACGACATAAACCAAATAAAGCCAGTGAATAGAAAAGAAAACCAGCAAATGTGAATTACAAAACACTAAGCAATGGTAAGCAATGGGTGGAATGCATTTGTAGGTAAGCTTTGCGCATATCACTAATACCCGGCCTTGCAACCAGACAGCTGTGCTGTCCGGAAGGCTTCGACCTAAAAAGACTGCTCGATCTAGTATTCCACCCCACCATGTAGTTGAGGCTATTGAAGATAATTTTAGTATCTGCATATTTAGTAACCACATATTACTTTCAATGATTATACACGTTTCTGCAGAAATAAAGTGTGGGACAACCCAGGACGGGTAACTTAGCACAGGTTCCTAGATTGTCCAGCGGCTCTATACTGACATCGAACTTTAACATGCTGTCTGTTTCTTAAACTTATTTATGCCATCCAAGGCTGACATGGTTTATTTATTATGACCTTTTAAATCACAGACCGTCGAGTCCGTTTTCCTTTACTCCTCCTGCTCCACTCATTTGTTTTTAGTAAATGTTTTTAATGGGTTGTACAACAAAGGTAATAATATAAGCAACAAGTTGTGCCATATGACATGACATACCTGGGAAGCATACAAATAGGTTACAAAGTCGATTAGGGAAACTTGAGACTTATACAAGATGACTATTCATATATCGTTTATGCTTCTGAAAATCAAGCTGTGAGATGTAGGTGGGTATTTCCGGCATCAATTGAGGGGCAGCAGCAGGCAGGCTCAATTGCGAAAGGGGATCCTGAATGGAGGTGCATTACAAATTCGAGCGGGCTATTCAGGCAGGTGGGAGTATGGATACTGGGGCAAATGCGTTTTTGGGGTGAGCGGAGTCTGGGGAGCCCCTCAGGTTTACGATGAAAGGGTATAGAGCTAGGTGGGTACTGGATGGAATGCCCTGCTGCTGGTGTGATCCGGGTATAATGCGCATTGTTAGCCCGTGTGGTTCTTGGGGGGAGATCGTTGTTACCTATCTGTTGCAAAACATTTGTAAGAAGGGTAGCTCATTGAGAGGAAATAGCTTGCTTGCACAAGTAGGGAACTACTTCATAGTGAAGGGCCTCCTACTCCGCCTTCCCCCATTTGCGCATTGCTCCCTACCACTGGAGGTGCTGTTGCCGGTCTCCACTGAAGCATGGGCGCTCTTCCACGTTTGGCTAGCAGCAGCGCTAGGTCTGAAAAGCATGTTATGCAGTTTCTTCCGTTAAAGTTACCAAAGCAAATGCTTCCCATGTATGGACATCAGGCAATTCTGGGATCTCCCATAGTGTGGTGTGTATCAACTGCCTGTAGCTCTGCAGGACTGGGCAAGACCATAGCACACAGTCTAGATATGCATCTGATGTGTGGAACCACGGACAGCTAAGCTGCAACTCGGGCAAGTAATGATTCAGTTGTGCAGATGTCCGGCAAGCGTGATGGAGCATAAAGAATTGTATATTTTTGAAGCCGAGTGTTTCAAGAAACAAGCTGGGGGAATTCCAACGCCTGTTCCCATTCTTTTCCATGAAGTGCTCTCCTAAAGTTGTCCTCCCTCTTGTTGCACAGGGCTGTTAGGGTGGGCTCTAGTGAGTTCACAGATGGCTTTGTGTATCATAGTGATTGGGTGGCGACCCTCGCACTGGTTGAGGGCTTGGCTCTGCATCCTATATGCCCATAGGGCCTGGCAGGTAGTACGAAGCTGCCTGTAGATAAGGAATTGCCCTAGGGAGAGGCCGTGTTCTATGGAAAGTTGTTCGAGGGAGAGGAGACGTCGACCAAAGAATAGGTCCCCTATGATGACCGGTGAGGGTTCAGTTCAGGCATTTAGTTCTCAAGATGTCTAAAAACCCAGAAAGTGGGGGAGACCTATCATAGGGAGCTCCAGAGCGTACGCCGGAAAGTATGAGGCCATGTAGTCAATACTGGCTCGGGCTGTCACATGGTTAGGATGGGTCAAGTTAGAATCAGCATCATTTTACATGTTAATGTCTCTTAAGTTGCCTTCTTTCTTACATGGTGACATTTGACATACATTTGCTTGTGTGTCTGTGCAGGATAAAATTCTCTGAAAGTGCACTGCTTTCATTTTCACTTCGTAAGCACACTACCACGACAGCTTAAACATTCCGTACAAGGGATAATGTTAATTGCGCAAATATTGCTTATTGTTATTTGGTAGGCGACAAAGCTATCATAATAGCCTAAACAATACCGGCCTGCCTGGAGCTTCGGCGTGGCAGCATGGGTGTTATTATATATACAGCATTTCTTCTTTGTTTAAGTTAGAAGAGTATTTCACTGACACTGCAAGGTTGCTGCATGATGGAATTTCAGCCCAGCTGATTTGTGTTTACCCCTACAAAGAAGGATGTCCAGCTAATGACGAAGCCAGGCAGCCTGATTACACTTATCCACAGGTAATGGGAACATAGACCACCTGACAGGAATTTGGTAGATCACCCACCCTAGGCAAACTAGGTTAGGAAGTGCTTGGTAGAGGTACACTATAATACTGTGATCATATGCCAGCATATATTCACTGTTATAGGACAATGGTGGATTTGTACATCTTTTTCACTATTCTTATAATGCTAATTACGCTATTCTGTTTCATTCTACTGATTATCGCAGTGCATGTATTTTATACAAGAATCACATGCTTCAATAAATATTGAAACACCTTGCTGAATATTTCTGCATTTCTATGGGTATGTATGAGTAACCAAAGGAAAGGGTTCTAGATCTGTTACCACAATTTCTTTGGGGTTCAGGGTTGTCATTTTCTGAGATTGCATAATCCTACCTGATTGATTGGATTTGGGCTGCAGATGGTGCACTGGGAGCTAGTTGGTCTACAGGCCAACAGATCCTGAGGCTGTGCACGTAATCAGTCTGGCACAACCTTGACGTTAATGTTGTCCAACTAATACACAGTTTTACCGGGAAGGTATAAGCCATACAACAGGGCCACCGCCACCTGAAGGGCCAAGAGGGATCGGGGCAAAATGTTGGCAAAGGACTCTGCCCTTGGCACATCTCTCCCAGGTACCATCCAGCTGTCCAACGTGACAGCCACTGCAGTTTTGCTGGCAGAAAGTATGCCTCAAAGGAGGGACCTCTCAGTTCACCTCATCCTACCAACAGTTCCAACTTTTCCAGGGGTATTCAGCCGCATTTGTTACCCCAGATAAGGCCGCAGAGTAATAAATACAACTTACAGAAGGTTTACATCGAGGTAATGGGAAGGTTTGCAAAATAGTAAATGAGGCGAGGGAGAATTACCTTCTTTTTTAGCGCAATCTTACCCATAGGAGCTACAGGTAGGTTCTTCCAGAAGTGCCCTTGCGACTTGATACCAGCCAGGGCGGCTTAAAGGTTCCCCTTGTAGGAGTCCAGTGGGGCATGATAAAGGCGGATCCAAAGGTAGCAAACCGCTTACCAACACCAGCAGAGCTGCGCCTCACCAAGGCATATCTCTCGTGGTATTTGGCGGAAGCCTGAAGCCCAGCAGCTCTAGCAAATTCAGACAAGGAGCCATGCAGTGGGGAAAGGTTGGACATGCAGATATAAAAGTAAGTTGTCTGTGTACAAGGACACCTAAAGTGTCCTGTTCACTTGAGATATGCCCAAAGCTCTCCACACAGATATGCATCTGATGTGTGCCACCACGGACAGCTAAGCTGCAACTCGGGCAAGTAATGATTCAGTTGTGCAGATGTCCGGCAAGCGCGATGGAGCATAAAGAATTGTATATTTTTGAAGCCGAGTGTTTCAAGAAACAAGCTGGGGGAATTCCAACGCCTGTTCCCATTCTTTTCCATGAAGTGCTCTCCTAAAGTTGTCCTCCCACTTGTCCCACAGGGCTGTTAGGGTGGGCTCCAGTGAGTTCACAGATGGCTTTGTGTATCAAAGTGATTAGGTGGCGACCCTCGCACTGGGTGAGTGCTGGGCTAGCAATCCTGTATGCCCCATAGGGCCTGGCAGATAGTACGAAGCTGCCTGTAGATAAGGAATTGCCCTAGGGAGAGGCCGTGTTCTGTGGAAAGTTGTTCGAGGGAGAGGAGACGTCGACCAGAGAATAGGTCCCCTATGATGACCGGTGAGGGTTCAGTGCAGGCATTTAGTTCTCAAGATGACTAAAAACCCAGAAAGTGGGGGAGACCTATCATAGGGAGCTCCAGAGCGTACGCCGGAATGTATGAGGCCATGCAGTCAATACTGGCTCGGGCTGTCACATGGTTAGGATGGGTCAGGTTAGAATCAGCATCATTTTACATGTTAATGTCTCTTAAGTTGCCTTCTTCCTTACATGGTGACATTTGACATACATTTGCTTGTGTGTCTGTGCAGGATAATATTCTCTGAAAGTGCACTGCTTTCATTTTCACTTCGTAAGCACACTACCACAACAGCTTAAACATTCCGTACAAGGGATAATGTTAATTGCGCAAATATTGCTTATTGTTATTTGGTAGGCGACAAAGCTATCATAATATATACAGCATTTCTTCTTTGTTTAAGTTAGAAGAGTATTTCACTGACACTGCAAGGTTGCTGCATGATGGAATTTCAGCCCAGCTGATTTGTGTTTACCCCTACAAAGAAGGATGTCCAGCTAATGAAGAAGCCAGGCAGCCGGATTACACTTATCCACAGGTAATGGGAACATAGACCACCTGACAGGAATTTGGTAGATCACCCACCCTAGGCAAACTAGGTTAGGAAGTGCTTGGTAGAGGTACACTATAATACTGTGATCATATGCCAGCATATATTCACTGTTATAGGACAATGGTGGATTTGTACATCTTTTTCACTATTCTTATAATGCTAATTACGCTATTCTGTTTCATTCTACTGATTATCGCAGTGCATGTATTTTATATAAGAATCACATGCTTCAATAAATATTGAAACACCTTGCTGAATATTTTTGCATTTCCATGGGTATGTATGAGTAACCAAAGGAAATGGTTCTAGATCTGTTACCACAATTTCGTTGGGGTTCAGGGTTCTCATTTTCTGAGATTGCATAATCCTACCTGTTTGATTGGATTTGGGGTGCAGATGGTGCACTGTGAGCTAGTTGGTCTACAGGCCAACATATCCTGAGGGTGTGCACGTAATCAGTCTGGCACAACCTTGACGTTAATGTTGTCCAACAAATACACAGTTTTACCAGAAAGGTATAAGCCATACAACAGGGCCACCGCCACCTGAAGGGCCAAGAGGGATCGGGGCAAAATGTTGCCAAAGGTCTCTGCCCTTGGCACATCTCTCCCAGGTACCATCCAGCTGTCCAACGTGACAGCCACTGTAGTTTTGCTGGCAGAAAGTATGCCTCAAAGGAGGGACCTCTCAGTTCACCTCATCCTACCAACAGTTCCAACTTTTTCAGGGGAATTCAGCCGCATTTGTTACCCCAGATAAGGACACTGAGTGGTGAATACAACTTACAGAAGGTTTACATCGAGGTAATGATCCTACCACAAAACCTTGATTTGCAAAAAACATACACAGTATTCAATAGAGATTTTCTCGGTTCGGATTGTGCACACAGTGGGTCCAAACAAATTATTTATACAACAACACTTTGGACAGTGGACCTATCAAGAAAAAAGGCACCAATCCTGAAATCACCACACAAGGTAGTCTTCAAATTCTCTTTCCAAATGCTCCCTGTCCTAAGAGCATCACCCAAACCTGGGGTAAAAAGTCAATTTTTTATCCAATATGGAAAAGCACCCCTTTGTAAGATCATTCCCATCCAAATCGAAGAAACTAGACAACTCTCTTAGTATCTTCACACACAGACGCTGAGTCTTGATGTAAATTTTCAATGCTCATTTAATGATCCATTTTAGGGAAAAAAAACAGCCAACACGTTTCGTTCTGAAAACAGAACTTCTTCAGGGCTGAAAGTTTAAAAAACATATAAAATGACAATATAAGTGCTATACAAGACAACACAAAAAGAATATATAAACATTACAGTGCCAACATGAAAACCACAACATATAAGAAAGCCATAACATTTCATCATATATACATAAAAGTACATGTGTACAATATTTACAGTAACATTTAACATTTAAGTGCTGTACAATATTTTTTATACAAAAGACTGAGTGATAGCCAAATTAGTTCTGTTCCTTTCATATTTGGAACTTGCAATAAAGAACATATCGCTTGTCTCTTTTATAATAGTTTTGAACCAGACTCATTTGCGTCTATTAGAGACCGCAATTCAAGAAGCTGTAGGATACATAAAGCTTGTCATCATCGTCATTAATACTTTTACTACTCCTGATTAGAACGTCAACCTACAAGGTATGCTATTGAACCCTTTAAAGTAAGGTCACCAGATTCTGGCTTCTAATTCCACATTTCCACCTCGGTCCATTTAGTCAAAAACGATTTTTCGAACACAGCAAGTGATAAGATGTTGCATTGTTACGATTTCAAACCACATATAAGTCAATTTAAAAGTCAATTAAAAAGGCCATAACAGAAGCTTGGTTCCACACTTGCATGTCTCAAGACCATATTTACCACAGGAATGGAATCGTAAACCATATACTTTCAATTATGCCATCTGCATATGACCAACACAAGCTACAAAGAGCAAATACCATTAACATCAAAAATAAACAGCTCATGAGTAAGAAAAACATGCAGTATTTCCTACCGAAGTAGTTGTTCCGATGCACATTGGTTTCCAATCTTAAAGAGTTGTGGAAGCGGGAACGACACCTCTGTGTCCTTTTGCTCCTTGTGTATTCCTTATATTTGGATTTCCCCAAATAGAGCTCCAAATTAGAAGTATTGTGTTTGCCCCACTCGGAAATTATTCCTTTTGTTGGTGCATAATAATGCTAGAAATCAGTTAGTTTCCAAATGATTTTTTATATAATGGCAAAGATCTGAAATGGTAAACAGAGCGCAAAGGATCGTTTGATCTAAAGTGATTCACTCTTAACATCTGGTTTTATCTCTTAATTTAGTCATTTACACATTTATTTATTTATTTAGGGGACTGTAGATGCAAACATGATCATATAGATAATCGTGCATAAACGGATTACCTATATATCCCAACCTACAAGAGGGAATTTATATCCCAGTAGTGCCACTACATAGATAAACGAAGAGTGGGTCTATGCAAAAAGAGATTGTATAGTAGTATTATCGAAATATACACTAACGCCTACCTTAGGAACGCGAGTCCGTCCTATACGGTATGAAGTGTGTATTTTCTAATCCAAAGTCAATAAGTATCAAACCGGTAGTCACCTAAAAAGATGTAAGATTTAAGGTTTTTAGAAAACAGCGTCAAGCGGACCTAGTCCAACTTCTATTCAGTTATCCTAAAGCATCTACGGGCCTCGAAGTGACCCAGCTGCGTGGAAACACGAGCCACAATAATGACAACCCGCAAGCACCTGTGTATACGATGCCGCGCCGCATAGAAAAACGGCATTACGTTACTGAAATAGTCCAAGTCTCAACATTACCGCACGAGAATACATAAGCAAAGACACATAATCGCAAGGCCCAAATTGGATTCGAGCCACGGTACGCGAGAAAATGTACCTGAGATGTTGATCACGATGCATCAACACAGCGGCTTTCCGCCGTTTCAAAAAAACGCTGTCTCCGCTACCCTAAAGGCACACCTGTAATTGGTGGATAAGTAATGACACCGCTAGTCACGTGCTCGAGTCTGTAGCAGACCCACTTCATATGTGCATCTACGTATTTAGTAAAAGGCGCGGCCATCTTGGCGCTATCACCATGCCTTATAGTAGTGTAGGAAATGTGTATATTAGCACAGTTTTACATACATTATTAACCAAGATTTTGATGATGTCTAATTAATGTTCAACCTCTAGAAATTACTATTTAAATAGATCGAATTTTTCTTTTTAAACAATTTTAAGTCACGTCTTTGGTTACAGTCCCCGTGTATTCTATAAAGGACGGTCGAAATGATAACTGTGTAGCATACTAGCCTTTAGAGCAAAAACAGAATTACTTCGATATAATTGGATTTAAGAGATAGATCTAACCTGATGCGTTCGATCATATGCATGCATGCTGCAAATTATATCGGCGATTCAGAAAAGGGGGTGGTGATGAACAGAGTGTCTGAATTAAGCAGACCACTCTTACCCAGTCCAAAGATCAGGGCTTGATCCATCACCGTTATTTAGCTCACTGCACCATCCCAGCTCAGAACCTGGCTATATGCAAATCAGTCTGTCCCTGGCCCAGTGCATCATGGGAACAGGGCAGACTAAACTACCAAGCCAATTCTTCACCAGAAAGGAGACAAGCTTCCGGGGACCGGTTTCTGGCATTTCAGCCGTCGTCGGCCCGGCTTGCTTGAATCCTGATGGTGCAGTGAGCAAGGGACTCACATCTGAGTATACCCTGCCACACCTATAGTGGCCAAAAACGATTCAGAAAAGGGGGTGGTGATGAACAGAGTGTCTGAATTAAGCAGACCACTCGTGTTTCCTTCCCAGTATAAGAATCGGCTTGGTAGTTTGGTTTGCCCTGTTCCCATCATGCACTGGGACAGGAACAGACTAATTTGCATGTAGCCAGGTTCTGAGCTGGGATGGTGCAGTGAGCTAAAAAACGGTGATGGATCAAGCCCTGATCTTTGGACTGGGTAAGAGTGGTCTGCTTAATTCAGACACTCTGTTCATCACCACCCCCTTTTCTGAAGCAAATTATATCGGCAGCATTGCTTTCCATATTCCTATACGCATGGCAGATGTTATGTGGCAACTGGTGGAACATGTACAGGAAAAAGAAACGTGTAATAAACAGTATTAGAGCTATAAGTGAGCATTAGTAAATTTCCTGAAAAGGTTATAGGAAATCATTAACATTGCTGTGATCTATTCATTCATATCGTAGATGGACAAAGGTAGACATATGGGGCTCGATTCCGATCCGGTAAAAAAATCCACCGTACGATTCGTATTCGTAGCCCTTTCCGTACGAATCGTACCCGTCTGTCCGATTCGCGTAGTACGATCCGCATTCCGTGAATCCGTCCGAATCGTCGCAATCCGTACGTATTGCAAGGCTGAGACTGTGAACCGTACGACTCGTACACACGCCGTACGACCCGACTAGTACGATCCGGACCGGGGAATCAGGACGCGATTCTTACTGTCCACGTCCGGTAAGGGCGATTCATACGCAAAAGCACAAGATTACATACACCCCGTACAGCGCGTACCCCCCCATGATTGCAGGGGTACGAGCCGTACCCCCATTGTACGATCGGTGTATGATCGGTGTACGAGCCGTACTCCATGTACGATCGGTGTAGGAGCCGTACCCCCATTGTACGATCGGTGTACAAGCCGTACCCCCATCGTACATGGGGTACGGCTCGTACACCGATCCCATTGTACGATCGGTGTACAAGCCGTACCCCGATCGTACATGGGGTACGGCTCGTACACCGATCGTACAATGGGGGTACGGCTCGTACACCGATCGTACAATGGGGGTACGGCTCGTACACCGATCGTACAATGGGGGTACGGCTCATACACCGATCGTACATGGAGTACGGCTCGTACACCGATCATACACCGATCGTACAATGGGGGTACGGCTCGTACACCGATCGTACAATGGGGGTACGGCTCGTACACCCTATGATCGCAGGGGTACGGTGCGTACCCCTGCGATCATGGGGGGTACGCACCGTACCCGGGGGGGCCGTTCCGTACCTGTTTCGGCACGAACTCTGCTTTTACGGCTGTTTTCAGCTCCCGTACAAAAAGGGTCGTACGGTGCGTACCCGACATGCATCGTACTTGCTGGGTCGTAAAAACCAGCCGCGAACCGTATAGATGTCGCGTACAGCAGGTTCTGAGGGAGAATCGTACGGAGAGTAGTGTCGTACGGTGTCTTGTACGACTCGTACGGAGTACGGCTCCTGGTACGAATCGTACTTTGTCGTACGTACGGGGGACGTTGCAGGGTACGATTCGTACGGGAAAAATGCTCCGAACGGCTATTCGGAGCGGTTTTTCCCAAATCGGAATCGACCCCATGGTGTCTCATAATACAGACAAGGGAGAAGTGAGTTTACTAGGACTCAACACAGACTCACAATAAAGTACCAGATATACCAATATAATAGTATACTGTCAATGACATACCATAAACGTTGGGAAAGGACATAAAGCTACTGTAGGTGGTAGTGCATTTCATCCTCCGTGTTGTGTCCCTTCTCAAGACACCTAAGACGGCATTTCCAGGAGGCCTCCCTCTTTCGCAATGTAAGTTCACGATTACCCCCCGAGGGTGTGGGGGGATATGATCAATACCATGAAACCATATGTTTCTAGTATCTTGATGATGCTCTCGCATGTGGTACGCCATTGGGTATTTGAGGTCATAGTTCTTAAGTGCCCGAACATGTTCCTGAATTCTTAACTTTAATGGTCGTACCATACTGCCCACATAGATCTTATTGCATTCGCACCCAATTATGTAGACCACATGGCTCGTGTTGCAGTTGATGTAGTGTCTTATTTCACACTCCCGGTTTGTATTGTGTTGGAATTTCTAAGTTCTGTTTTTACCAAATGGACAAATGTTACAGCCACCACATGTAAAGAATCCATTTGGTGTTGTGGATACCCATGTCTTGGTTTTGGATGTCATTGGGTAACTCGGACATAGCATGTTAAGTAATGTTTTCCCTCTCCTGAACATTACTCTTGGTGTATTGGTGATGATATTTCTTAAATTTGGTACCTCTGTGAGCAAGCCCCAGTGTTTTCTCAGAATTTTGAAAATATTAGTACTGTTCTGTGTGTATTGTGTGATGAAGGCAACTGTCGATGTCTCCTGGGCTTTTTTACACTTTCCTTGTTTCTTAGCTAGGGTGCTCCCTCGAGTTACTTTTTGTATTCTTTTGTCTGCCTTGTCCAAAACTTTTTCAATATAGCCTCTATTTCTGAACCTACTCTTAACCTCATCTATGTGTTTTCTGAATTTGTCATTTGTACTACAGTTTCGGCGAACACGCACCATATACCCAAATGGAATGTTATTAATGGTGGAGCTTGGGTGCGCGCTATACGCATGCAGCGTACTGTTGCAAGAAGTATTTTTACGGTACAGACTGCTTTGTATCATGTCTTCCTTTATGTAAAACAATATGTCCCGGAATTCGATATGAGTTCTACTGGACTTGATGGTCAATTGGACATTGTAGGGGTTATCATTTAGGTAGGTGTAATAATCAATGAGTTGGTCTTCAGTTCCCTTCCACAGCATATTGATGTCATCAATATACCTCCCCCAGAACACAATCATGTCCATCCAGGGGGAGGCATATTTGCCCCATGCATGCTCCTTTTCCCACCACCCCATGAAAAGTCCCGCGTACGAAGGAGCAAATTTGCTCCCCATAGCGGTACCCCTAGTCTGGTGGTACCAGGTGCCACAGTGTAGAAAGAAGTTCCTTGAGAGTATTAACTCAATCATCTCGATCAGCATACCATTATGTTGAACATGGTCAGCAGTTCTAGATGCCAGAAAGGAAGATATAGCTCTTATCCCAAAGTGCTGGGGTATACACGTATATAGTCCAGTCACATCCATTGTAACAAACAAAAGGTCATTGGACCAAGCGAAGCCATCAAACTTCCCCAAGATATCCCTCGAATCTTCGATGTATGCAGGTAGGTTACTAACAAATGGTTGGAGGAAACCATTGACATATTGGGAAAGTCGCTCAGTGGGCGAGTTAATCCCCGATATTATGGGCATCCTGGGGGGAAATCGCCTGCCTTATGAATTTTTGGAAGAATGTAGATACAGGGTGCCATGGGATTTACTACTTTCAGGTATCTACACTCCTCGTCCGAGAGAAGGCCAACTTCACCCCAGTCATGAATTCTAGTATTGATATGAGAGAAAAGGGAAGGAATAGGGTTGTCATTCAAACTTTTGTAGCAGCACGAGTCAGCTAGTTGTCTCTTAATCTCGTTGTTGTAGTCTGAGGTATTCATGACCACATTCCCCCCCTTGTCGGCCTCTTTGATGGTAATAGTTTTATCCTTGGCAAGCCCTTCCAAAGCCTACCTCTCTTTCTTAGTCATATTTTGTTGTGTGTTCATGTACTTGTTAGGACAATCAATCATTGTATACAAATCCCTTGATACTCTTTCTCTGAAAAGATCAATAGTCTTGTGGGTATTGGCCGGAATAAATTTAGAGCGTGGTTTTAAACCACTCGTGATTGTCAAGTCCTCCTCAACGTTGAGATCTGCCCTTATTTCCTGTAAAGAAAGATTATCGTCACCTTCAATAGATAGCAATAACTGTGCATTTTGTAAATCAGAGATGGTGGTAACACAAGAAGACACATTGACACCTTTGTTTTGAGCAACAGGATTATCCTGAAAATGATCTTTTAACTTCAAAAGTCGCACAAACTTAAAGAGGTCTACCATCAAATCAGTTGGATCTCCAACTTGTGATGGACAAAAACGTAATCCTTTCTGTAGTATTCTTGTTTCAATTTCAGTGAGAATGCGGTCCGATATATTTACAATAGTCAAGGTATTACCAGATGTTGCTTCATTGTCAGTGTTATCTAGGTGTTCTGTATTGCTTAGGTTTTCTTGGATTGGGTGTCCATTGGGTGTGTTATTTCCCCTCTTGTTGCCCCGGGCTTTCCAACTTTTGCCACCCCTCCTGGTTTTGGGTCCTGTTTTGTATTTGTTACCTTCTTCCCTTGTCTGATCCTTTCCATCTCCAATAAAAAATTCCGTTTCGGAGAGATGGTCAGAGGTGCCCCACCATTTTTTGAGGATAAGCTATCTAGAGAGGAGACTGAGCTACTACTGGCACTGATAGATTCTTCTCTTGCTCTTTTGCCTTCTCCCCCTGGATTTTTGGTATACATAACAACCTGATCACATATCAATTGCTCTTGCAATCCCTAAAATTTACAATCAAGAGATAATTTGTGTAAAGCAGCCTCATAATCAACCACACTCTCATTTGCTTTTTGATTCCTTTTAAAGAATGACAATTCCCCAATTATTATGCAGAGGGAATATTTTGATTTCATTTAAGACAACGGAGGCTAACATTATGCAATATACTTTTATTGCTCCCGCCCCAACATGCAGCCCTTGAAAGAACATTAATACATCATAAACATATTGAATGTTTGTGATGAAGTATAAGTATCCCGTGCTCAGGGCTATCTTCCTCTTTTAGCTGCTAATATACAAGGACTGAATTATCTACTTCCGGTTGTATGTAAATCGAGTTTAACAACCCATCTTGTTACTTTTGGGAATCCTAGATGGTATTATCTAAAGGAAGAGAAAAAACTTGTAAGTAAAAGGTAAATTTGACTTGAGATTAAACAGACTTATGATGTTTAATGTCCGATAGGATGAAAAAAAGGGTTAGCCAATAATCCTGAAATATAAGTCTAAGAAATTTTACGTTTTTATCTTCAATACATTCTCCCCTCTAGGGTGAGGGGGTGGGATAATGTTAGCCTCCGTTGTCCCAAAAATCACCTTCCTTTTTAACTGTATCCCTCTTCATTTTGAAAAATCACAAATCGACAAAATTCAGAGGGATATTAACTCCTTTGTTTGGGGCTATAAATTCTCGTGGCTAGCTTGGAAAAAGCTGAGACGCCGGAGGAAGAAGGGGGGCCTTGCCTTGCCTTGCCAGGTATCCAGCTTTATGCCTGGGTCTTCCAACTTTCCCACACGCGCATGTTATTGAAAAAGCCGGTCAATATTGGCGTAGGAGCAATGTTTTTAGCAATGCTTCAGGGCGCACATTTATTGGTGGAGGGCTTTTTGTTTAAATTTGAGGATGTTACGTTTTTCAAAAAAGTCAGGCTTAAGGTCTTGCAGGGTCTGGGTAAAACATGGGCTGATTTGTGGAGGTCGGTCCCCTCGGATACTTCTCTAGTATGGCGCCCTTCTGGGATTCCATCGGAGGTCCAGAGTGCCTTAGGGACAGTCTAGCGGCTCCTCTAATGGAATCCGGTCTGGCGGTTTGGGGGGATCTGTTCTCAGACGGCACTCTAGTAACAAGGGAACAACTTAGGGAGAGGGTTGGGCCTGGCCTCTCCAAATTTAAATACCTCCAGTTGGCCAGTTGGGCTCAGGCTCAGTTACAAACAACCCATGAAAGCTTATTAGGGATAGGCAATGACTTGGAGTGCAATCTTGTGACCAGACCCCTAGGGAAGAAAGAAGTTTCCTTTTGGTACCAGGTAGTTTTGGAGGCTGTGGATGGTGAGTTTAATCTTGCTGAGGAATTATGGGGAAGCGTTTTACCAGATCAAGAATGTCACACCTTATGGCAATCTTCGTGCAAACTCCTGTATGATATAGTAAAGCTGGCGTATTTAAAAAGGAATCATTTGTTCACCATCCACAGGGCTTATTTCTCCCCTCTGAAGCTTTCCAAAATTAATAAAGAGCTGCCTGTACGCTGCAGGAATTGTGGACTTGCCTTGGCTACCGATATTCACATGTTTAAAGAATGCCCAGCTCTGATCTCCTTTTGGGACAGTGTTGGTAAATTTTTGTCGGACACAATAGAAATCCATGGTATTATCGACCTATCCTTGGTTTTGTTTGGCTTACAGGATAATGTTAGAGGCTCTGCAAGATAGCTATTTGTTTTATGCTATGCTCCTGGCTAGGAGGCAAATATATATAAAATGGACAGACCCTATCCCTCCCTCCTTTTTTGACTGGCAATCTTCTGTCTTGGCGACTTCCAAGTTGTATTTATTGAGCACAGGCAGTGAAAAGAAGAGAACATTTTGGAAAATACTGAAAACAAGATGGGACCCGGAGTCGAGTGCATAGTTTTTTTTCGTTTTTTTTTTCTCTCTCGGGTCCTATGATTACGCTGCATGAATACTCTATGGGCCAGGTCAGACACCCAGCATGGTGCTGGAGGGCCTAAGACAAAGGCCACCTAGCTTTGGAAGCTCTCAAAATAGTTATCTCAGTGGGAGCCTTGGTGCATACATAAGCAAGTCTTAGTGCCAGTAGGTGGGCAATTTCAATTCTTAGCCACTTACGCCTCTCAGCTCGCTGATTGTGGGTATGGACTGCTTGAGGGTGCATTTAAAGCAAGATTGGTGGCGAATGAGGACAAAAAAGAAAGAACAAAAAAAGAGGCGGTTGTCTTCAATGAAATCAAGATTCTTTTTGCATCATAACTGGAGAATCGCCATTTCATTTAAAGACTGGAGGCTACCATTATGCATGTTTGTAGCCATCAATAGCTACATTAAACAAATGCTCTATTGCTCCTAAATAACATTTTGCAAAGGTGTTTGCATTTGACCAGTCAGCTGTTCTAGAATTTCCGCGAGGGAACCCCTTGCCCAAAAGTCCTTACTAGACATGGCTCCTCTAGAAGAGTGGGCTCCAAATCTTGAGAGGTCTATGCCTGCGTCACTCATTATCGTACATTTCCATCTAGCTAGTGTTGCTGTTGAATCTGGTCTATGGGGTTTTACCTAGGATAGGAGGCGTTGATCAACCTCAAACTCTCTAAATTCGGAAATTTTGCTGTCATATACTTTCATACATCTTAGCACACTTAATTTTTCACAGTCATCGAAAAAGTGATAGAATATGGAATCTGACATGGTTTTTATTCTTTTCCATATGTCAAAGTGTACGCCCTCACTTGAGTAGAATCTGTTAGATAACTCAAGTACCTTTATATTTGAAACTCTTTTAAAAGAAATTAAGCAAAGTAATGTGGCAAATTTCATGGGTATCTGTTTAAGAGACAGGAAAGTATTATCTTGTCAAGATATGAAGAGTTTGAATATTAAACTGACATCCCACATGGATTCATACCATGCTTGGGGGTGGGGGGCTTCTTTTAAGACGTTACACCCCTTCATTACTCGTTTAACTAGAGAATTGTCACCAATCGCTAGGTTATTCACTAAGGCATGGCCAGGGGACATTGCGTATCTATAACAATTAATTGTCCTATAAGAGAGACCAGAGTCAAAGAGGGTCGCTATATAATTGGCTATTTGTTGTTCCGGGACCACCACTGGATCCAGATTTCTTGCCATGCACCAACTGCACCACTTTTTCCAGACACCCCTATATCTTTTTCTGGCTCCTGGGGCTCAGGATTCATCCAATACGTTTTTAGCTTCTGATGAAAGGTCTGAATATCGGGAAACAGCCTTAATAACGAAGATTGAAAAACGACTGACCTGAACAACGAATCCTAAACAACGACTAATCTGTTAACCAAAACATCCTTAAATACGACTCTCATAAACAACGAAAAAAACGACCTTGTGACTGGCCAATAGATGGCGCTATTGTAATTACAATGAAAAAACTTACATCTATAGCTCCCAAAATATAATGTAAATTTCTACAAACTCGAACCTTTTTTGCAAAAATATGAGCAGAATAAGAGTGTGCTTTTGAAGGCCCGTACACTGACTACATCAGTTCTTAAAGGCCTTCTCCCTGGTTACAGGCACACACCTTGAACTCTGATGTAAAAGAGGGCTTTTAATGACCCGTATTGCCCTAAGCGTGGGCTCTAATGCTGTAGTATTGCCCAGAGAGAATTGCAAATCTTCATTTAAACCGTGTGCTTCAAGAATAGAATTTTGCAGAGGTAAACAGTTATTTCTGTTCAAAATTGAAAGCTGTTTAATCTACAATTTACAAGTCATAGAAGCGTGCGGCTAGCTAGGTTTTTAACACCATCAGTGCTGCAGCAATTCCCCCTCTGTGCTACTTCTGATTTATTCCCATTGTTCATGATGAGCTCAGCTCGTCACGAGCACACGAACAGTGTACTGCATGACGAGCTGAGCTCGTCATGAGCATCAAAGGGGTTAAGATTATATGCACTTTTAAACAAAATAGCTACTAAAATATAACGGCAAAGCACTGCACATTTTTGAAGGGAAATTATGTTGATGCGCATTAATTTACTTACGTCAAGGGCTGGGAAGATAAAATAATTCAAAAATGGAAAATATAATATTACAATACTTGCGGCTAGAAATTTTAATAAAGACTTTAGGAAAAAATAGGTTCTGCCTCCCCGATGGTTTTGCCCTCTGCTCCTCCCTAAAGAAGAAAGGTAGGTCTTCAAAGAAGGCAACTTCCCTCCCCAGGAAGCTTATTGAGGCGGCTGGGCTGGTACGATCATTGATAGCTCGCATTTTTGCAAACTACCTGCTTATTCAACTACAGTGGTGACTAAAACAAAAAAAAATGAATTCACCTGGTTTCCGCTGCACAGCGGGCCACGGTACAGATGGTCTCTGGATTCAGATCAGAGAGGATTTGATTACATATACGTCATTATGTGTGTATTATACGTGCTGCTGCCAATAAAGATCCTCTAAACGTGGTAGTAGAGAAGCTGCAAGAAAACATGGACAGGGCGGAATTTAAAGAGGAAAATGGAAGGAGAGGAGTCTCGAATGTAAATTTAAAATGTGCCACACACTTTTAACCTTTGTTTATTGATAGTATAAAAAGAGTTGTTTTTTCATGTTTCAAAGATGCATATTTTAAAGAAAAAAGTGGTGTTAATGGGTAATGAGCAAATTGAAAAATGTTAATGGTTCAGGAACTCGTTGTTAACAATGTAATGGTTTGGCATTGCTCGTGGTTTAGCCTTCGTTGTTAAGGAATTTGTTGTTTAGGCAGTAGTTCAGTTCAGTTTCAAAGCTTTATTCGATTATTACAATCATACATCCCTGAATATCTATTAGGTTCCCTGAGATCCTCCAGACAAGAAGGTTCATTTTCTCCTCTAGAACAAAAGGGTGTTCTCAATATGGGCCTGGAAGGAGGCATAGGGATACTTGAATTAGGCATGGAATATCATTAGTTCCATCACTCCTGGGTACCACAACTGATACCTTCAGAAAGGAGTCAAAAGGATGATACTGCTGGATTCTACTCTCACTTTCCACAGAACTCTTTGAATCAGGGAGAAGGGGGGAAATGCATAGGCTATGTTCTTGCCCCACGATTGAAGAAAGGCATCTAGTGCTGTTGCCCCTGGATCTGGTTTCCAACTGAAGTTGGTACCTGTAAGCTTAACCTGCTCCCAAATAGATCCATCTGTATTGGGCCCCAAAGGTCTTGATTCATTGAGAAAACTTCTGGATGTAACTTCCAGTCGCGGGAATCCCTCGAATTCCAGTCTGTTTTACATTCTGAACCCCTGGAATAAATTCTGCTCTTAGAACTATTTTGTGTACCCAACAAAATACCATATTTGTTTTGTTAAATCTGAGAGCATTTTGGACCTCACACCCCCAATCTGTTTATATATAAAACTGCAGAAAAGTGGTCTAAGTGAATCGGTGTATTTGAATTTTTTAGAAGATCCTTGAAGCTAATAACTGCACTCAGGGCTGCCAACATCTCCAGGCAATTTATATGAAGTGACTGTTTCTCTAGGGACCATATTCCCCCAGTGCTACATTCCCTATCCAGGCTCCCCATCCTGTGTTGCTCGCATCTGATTTTATTACAAATTTGGGCACATTCCCAAAAATATCCCTGCCATTCCATGCTCCGAGGTTCTTTAGCCACCATGTTAAGTTCTCTTGTGCGTTTGGTGACAGGGTTATCGAGTTGGTGTACCATAAACCTTTCCTTAGACCTCAAGCGTTTAGTCTCTGTAACCCTTTGTAGTGTAGAGGGCCCGGAAAGATGGCCTGAATGGAAGACTAAAGGAGTCCCAGAACCGTTGCCAGATCTCTGAGTAGAATCGTGTCTTTGGATTAGACCATCCTCACGTCTTTTTTTAATCTTTACAACTTTTTTGTGAGGCAAAACTAGTTGAGATAACATTGAATCCAGTTGAAAGCCCAGGAAATCCATCTTTTGAGTAGGGGTCAACACAGACTTCTCCGTATTTATAATAAAACCTAGTTTTTCTAAGAGTTCCATTGTCAGAAGTAAGTGTTTTTGCATTTCCAGTCTGTCCTGTGTCATAATGAGGATGCTGTCAAGGTATTTGATTCACCATACTCCTCTTTCCGTGAGGTAAGTGACTACTGGTTGGAGTACTTTTGTGAAACACCACGTGGCCGAGGACAGTCCGAAGTGGAGGCAAAGGAATTGATAAAGTGCACCTCTCCATGTGGAGCGTAGATATTTTGGGCTGTCCTCGTCCATGGGAATAGTAAAGTAGGTGTCTTTGAGGTATAGTTTTACTCACCAATCCCTGGCCTGCAGACTATCTCTTGAGAGGTGAATGCCCTTCATTTTGAAATGTCTGTAAATTAAAAATGTGTTCAGGTCTCTCAGATTTATGACCGCTCGCCAGCCCTTGTCTTTTTTCTTGACCAAGAAGATTGTACTTCAAAAGCCTTGTGTTATCTCCTGATTTCTCACTACTGTTAGGTCTCCTTTGTTTAGCATCTGTGCTACTTCTAGACCTATAGGGGTAATTTTTTCTTTCTCGAAGAATAATTCTTTGGGTTTTGTCAACTGATATGTGGTTTTCCAGAAATCTAATTTTATTCCTGTCACTGAGTTTATTAGCCAGGGGTTGCAAGTTATAATTTCTCAATAATTTGCAAATTGTTATAATCTCTCCCCCTACCTTAATGGCTGAAGGAGTAATGCTGCTCACCTTGATAACCTTGGGTCGAAGATCTTGCTCTTCCTCCGTCGTTTCTTGGGGTTCTCCCCCTATGAGGGTAAAAACTTGAGTTTTGGTGATAACCCCTCCCATTGGACGGGGGTTTTTGATGTTGCTGAGGGTAGAACTGGGACCTAAAGTTCCACGGCTGGCAGCCAGTCGACTCCAGTCATCCCTTCCAAAAGAGGGAATGCAAGCCAAAAACCCTGAGCATATTAGATTGCGCTCTACTGAAGACTGTAAAAGTTGAAACTTATTTACCCAGTGTTCTAATAAATCTTTCTCCAAATAGGAGACCTTTAGTGTCACCCATATCTTTCTTGGAGGATACATCCGCTAGCTTTGGATTCATTCTCATGAGGACTGCTTTACGTCTTTCCATAATTAGGTTGGCATTTGCATTGCCTAACATGCATAATGCCCTTTGCGCCCAGCCTCTTAGAAGATCGGTATTCACTGGGACGATTTTGCCTCTGGCATCTTCCGTCATATCCAAGATGCGTGTAAGTGGGCCAAGGATATGTAAGAGTTTGTTCTGTGATTGTTTCAGCCATTTCTCAATACCTTCCCTAGGGTCTTTGCCGAACTTGAAAAGAAAGGTTATTATTTTGCGGTCTAAGTTAGGTGTATTACACACCTTGTCCTCAGTGGAGGGTATTGGGCGCTCATTTCTAAGGAGGTTTCGTGTATCCTTATCTAGAGGTTTCTTTACTCAATAGCTTAGGTATTTTGAAACATGGGCTAATGGCCACCATTCAGCACTGCAAGGGTGTTTAATTGTGGTGGGATTTAATATTTCACACCCGAAGGAGGATGCCGAACACCACCCAAGGCCAGTTCTCCTGCCTACACTGCCAACAATCCTTCACCATCAACAGCCCCCCCACAACCGCTGAACCCACGCCGGAATCCCGCACCACCGAAGCCCTGACTCAACATGCGCTCCCTCCACAGACAAGTCACGGATATCTAGGACCTACTCAACACCCTCTCACCAGATGCCGCCTTCCTCACAGAAACATGGACCAATCCCACCTCTGCCCCCGTCTTCGCCATCGCCATCCCTGACGGATACAAGATGCAAAGAAAGAACCACCCCCACCGCCCAGGAGGAGGGTTCGCCATCGCACACAAGAGCTTCCTCCAACTCTCCACCTCCAGCATGAGCGAACCCCTCTCCAACACAAAGCACCTCCATTTCCATATCCAAACCAGCCCCAAAACTATGCAGCGCGGGACCCTCGTCTACAGACCCCCTGGCCCTTGCACCTCTTCCGCCACCACCTTTGCCGACCTCATCGCACCCCACCTCAACATCTCCATGGACTACATTCTCATCGGAGACCTGAACTTCCACCTCAACAACCGCAGCGACCATGACTCCACCACCCTCCTCGACAACCTTGGACTGAACCCGCTCATGACCATCCCCACCCACAGAGCCGGACACACTCTCGACCCCATCTTCGCAGGAGAGTCAAACATCCACTTCAGCCACACCACTCAGCCCCTCCTGACAGATTACCACTGCGTACACTTCACCTTCACCACCACCACCACTGCAGCCAAACCCGCCCCACATCCGCCACGAAGGAACTGGTGCAAGATCACAGAAGAACACCTCAACACCACCCTCCTCCTCGACGCCCCCTCCACCACGACCGACCCCCAACTCCTCAGCCAAAGAACTACACTGCTGGATCATTGTCTGCGCTGACAAGCTCGCACTCCTCCGCCACCCCCCAGACAACACCCCCTGAAGGCCGTCTGGTTCACAACCAACCTCCAAGAAGCCAGGCGCTCCTGCAGACGCCTTGGAGAAATTCTGACAGAAAAGGAAAATCACCGAAGACCAGAACAACTACAGGAATGCCATGAATGAATACCACCAGCGCATAAGAGCCACAAAGCGGACCTTTATCAGGAACAAAATCCACACCAATGCAAGTAACGCAACATAACTCTTAAACATCATACAGCAGCTCACCAAACTCCCCAGCAAAGCCACTGACATCTCACCATCTCAGGACCTCTGCAACAAGCTCAACTCCTACTTCCACCTGAAAATCAAGGCCCTCTACGACAACTTCAGCGAACAGACTCCTGACACCACTCTCTTCTCCACCACCGACAACCAGCCGACCATCACCGCCTGGAAACCCACCACCACTGAAGACACCGCCACACTTATGAAGAGCCCCCACTGACCCCTGCTCACCACACATATACCACAGAGCTGCCACCACCATAGCACCCGAACTAGGCCTGACCATCAATGCCTCCCTCTGATCCTGCATCTTACCTGACGACTGGAAGCAGACAGAGGTCAAGCCCCTCCTCAAAAAACCATCGGCCGACCCAACGGACCTGAAAAACTACCGGCCCATCTCTCGCCTTCCCTTCGCAACCAAAGTCACCAAGAGATTTATCAGCGCCCAACTGGACACCTTGATCGAAGCGAACGCCATCCTCTACTCCTCCCAGTCCGGATTCCGCAGCAACCATAGGACAAGACCGCCCTCCTCGCTGCCACCGATGACATCCGCATGCTACTCGACCAGGGCCACTCTGCGGCCCCATCATACTAGACCTCTCCGCAGCCTTCGACACCGTCTCAAACCGCACTCTCACTGCCAGACTCTCTGACGCTGGTATACGAGGAACCACCCTCGACTGAATCTGCTCCTTTCTCTCCGGCAGAACCCAAAAGATCAGACTTCCCCATTCCTCTCTCCAAACCTAAAGAGATCAACTTTGGAGTACCACAAGGATCCTTGCTCATCCCCACGCTCTTTAACATCTACATGGCCCCCCTCTCCGCCATCATCAGACAGCATGGGCTCAGTATAGTATCTTATTCCGACAACACTCAGCTCATCCTCTCTCTCACGAAGCACCCCGAAGACACCAGACTCTGCTTCCAAGAAGCAATGAAAGATGTCATAACCTGGATGAGCGACAACTGCCTAAAACTGAACTCGGAGAAAACAGAGGTCCTCGTCCTTGGATCCTCCCCCACTGCGTGGGACAGCTCCTGGTGGCCCCTTGCCCTCGGAATCCCACCCACCTGACTGACCAAGCCCAGAACCTCAGCATCATTCTAGACTCCTCTCTCACCTTGACCTGCGAAATCAACGCCATCGCTTCCACCTGCTTAAACTCCCTCTGGAAGACCTTCAAGTGGATCCCCCTCGAATGCAGAAAGACTGTCACCCAGGCACTCATAACCAGCAGACTGGACTACGGCAATGCCTTTACATCGGAATCAACAAGACCCTGCTACACAAGCTCCAAACCATCCAGAACACCTCAGCCAGACTCGTCCTCGGAACCCCACGACACAAGCATATGACCCACTAACTTTGAGACCTCCACTGGCTCCCCATCGAGAAGAGAGTAACCTTCAAGCTACTCACCCACGCCTACAAATCCCTCCACAACACCCAAATACCTCAATAAAAGAGTCTCCTTTCACGTACCTAAAAGGAACCTCCACTCTGCCGACCTTGCCCTGACAGAGACCCCACGCATGAGCAGGCGGAAGAGCCTTCTCCTACGTCGCAGCAAATACCTGGAACGAGCTCCCAGTCAACATCAGATGCTTCCCCACAGACACCTCCAGGAAGAGCCTCTAGACCTTGCTCTTCGACTGATCTAGGGCTGCCCTCCCCCCACCCCCCCAGCGCCTTGAACCATCACGGGTGAGTAGGGCACTTTATAAACCCCTGATCGATTGATTGATCCCTTGAGAGGTGGAGGGTTGATCTATATCTATGTCCTCCTCTGTATCGTCTAATAGGTCAAATTTGTCTTGTGGATCAAATATGAACTAATCCAAATCAGTGGTGTTATCTGCTGATGAGATAACGTTATTATGATCTGTTGTACCAGTTCTTGTTATGCCACTGGGGCCAACCATTCTTTGTATTCGTTCAGGTGGCCATCCTCTCTTGTGCGGCTAAGAGCACCATTGTCTATTGTAGCCCTGGGGCTACCAGTGCCATAGGCATGTTCAAATTCCTTCTCTGTGTGTTTCCTTTTTTGTGGAACTTTCCCCCTTCTTTGCGGTCCAGAGGTAGAAGGGGGTTCTTTGTCGGAAAGAGAATAATAATTCCCTTCTCTGGGAGATCCCTTCTTCCTCTCAGATATTGCAGCGTCTATCGCCTCTTTAACCCGTTCGCTGCGCTCGTCGGCCAACGGCCATTGCGAGCTCTACCTCCGTAGTGCTGCGCACGTCCGTTGGCAGACGCGGCCTCGCCCACTCTTCAAAGCCACCGCTGCAGAATTTCGGCCGCGGTAAAGGGGTTAAGAGAGGATCTTAGTTCCTCTTGAAGGAATTTCTTAATGCTGTGTAGCCCAGGCTCTGACTGGTTCTGGGGATTATTCAATTCCATGTTGATCTCTTTATCTTTTTCTTTTCTTTTATATTTTATATTTAATATTTGATTGTATTAGTAATTTTAAATTAATCAGTAACATACGATTTGTTGCTACTCAATATAGATACGATTTGTTGCTAGTCAATATAGTTAGCAAGGGTTTTTTCTGGTAACAAGAGACAGGCTGTTAAAAGCGCTGCTCATGTTGATTTATTCTTATTGCCGGTATATATAGGGTGACCAACTGGCATGAGTGCAAATTCAGGACGGTAAGTGTAAAAATTCAGGACAAAGGGTCCAAATTCAGGACAAAAATTCAGGACAGAAGGTCAAAATTCAGGACAAAACTTCGGGACAAAAGGTAAGCTTAACAGACAGAGGAAGTTGCGCGATAGTATAAAAGTGTGTAAATAGACAACCACTTAAGTACAAGTCAAAAAAAGATTATATTAAGTTGAGACAATAGCGCACTTCTAGATTTTTTGGTATTTGCGCAGCTTTGAGCAACTGTGCAGGTCTTGGGGTATTTCATATGATAATAATCTATTTATATGGTTACTGCACTGGGTTGTCCAGTCTGATATTTTGCTTACAACTCCTGGTACTAGGCGGGCATGTTTGGTTAGAGAAGTGGTCAGGAAGATCTGCTCGGATAGACTTTGTTACTAGCATCTCATATCTGCCTGCCATTGTGAGATGTAAAGCGGCATGCGTAGGTGAACTAAAGGGAGGATTGCTGTGATGAACCCACTAAAGGAAACGCATTACTGGTGTTTCAGCAAGAGGAACTTACAATATGGAATCTGACTTTGCTTATGGGGGCTGTTAGACCTGACATCAATCAATCAATGACATTTATAGAGCGCACTACATACCCGTAGGGTCTCAAGGCGCTGGGGGTGGGGGGGGTGCCGCTACTGCTCGAACAGCCAGGTCTTCAGCTTCTTCCTGAAGGAGAGGTGGTCTTGGGTCAGGCGCAGGTCGGTCGGGAGGGAGTTCCAGGTCTTGGCGGCCAGGTAGGAGAAGGACCTTCCTCCTGTAGTCGCTCTTCGGATGCGGGGGACGGCAGCGAGGGCGTGGTTGGCTGTACGGAGGTGGCGTTTGGGAGCGTAGAAGTTGATTCGGCTGTTGAGGTAGCTCGGGCCTTGGTCGTGTAGGGCTTTGTGTGCGTGGGTGAGGAGGCGGAAGGTGATTCTTTTGTTGACGGGGAGCCAGTGCAGGTCTCTCAGATGTCCGGAGATGTGGCTGGTTCGTGGGATGTCGAGGATGAGTCTGGCTGAGGCGTTCTGGATCCGCTGGAGTCTCTTCTGGAGCATGGCGGTGGTACCGGCGTAGAGGGCGTTGCCTTAGTCCAGTCTGCTGGTGACGAGGGCCTGGGTGACGGTCTTCCTGGTCTCGGTGGGGATCCACCAGAAGATCTTCCGTAGCATGCGTAGCATGTTGAAGCACGCCGAGGAGACGTTGTTGACTTGCCTGGTCATGGAGAGGGAGGAGTCCAGGATGAAGCCCAGGTTGCGTGCATGGTCTGTCGGTTTGGGTGCGGTGCCCAGGGCGGGAGGCCACCAGGAGTCGTCCCAGGCGGAGGGTGAGGAGCCCAGGATGAGGACCGCCGTCTTGTCCGAGTTCAGTTTCAGGCGGCTGGTCTTCATCCACTCGGATACCTCTTTCATCCCTTCGTGCAGGTTGGCTCTGGCGGCGGCGGGGTCGTTGGTCAGGGAGAGGATCAGCTGGGTGTCGTCGGCGTAGGAGATTATGTTGAGGTTGTGTTGGCGTGCGATGGCCGCGAGGGGGCTCATGTAGACGTTGAAGAGGGTGGGGCTCAGTGAGGATCCTTGAGGGACGCCGCAGATGACTTCGGTGGCCTCTGACTTGTACGGTGGTAGACGGACTCTCTGTGTTCTTCCGTCGAGGAAGGAGATGATCCATTCCAGCGCCTTGTCCTGGATTCCGACGTTGCTGAGGCGCTGTACTAGGGTGCGGTGGCAGACAGTGTCGAATGCCGCGGAGAGGTCTAGGAGGATGAGGGCCGCTGTTTCTCCGTTGTCCATCAGGGCTCGAATGTCATCGGTGGCGGCGATGAGGGTGGTCTCGGTGCTGTGATTGGCTCGGAAGCCGGACTGTGAGGGGTCGAGGGATCCATTCGTCTCGAGGAAGGCGGCCATCTGCTTGTTGACGGTCTTCTCGATGACTTTGGCTGGAAACGGGAGGAGCGAGATGGGGCGGTAATTCTTGAGTTCGGTGGGGTCCGCTGTGGGTTTCTTGAGTAGAGCGCTGAGTTCGGCGTGCTTCCAGCTCTCAGGGAAGGTGGCGGTGTCGAAGGATGTGTTGATGATGTCTCGCAGGTGGGGTGCGATGACAGCGTCAGCCTTGTTGAAGACGTGGTGAGGGCAGGGGTCGGTCGGTGATCCGGAGTGGATGGAGTTCATCGTGCGGATGGTGTCTTCGGTGCTGATCGGGGTCCAGGCGTGGAGGGTGGTGGTGAGGGGTGGTTGTTCGGTCTTGGTGTGCGTTGGTTGGTTGTTGAAGCTGTTGTGTATGTCCGCGATCTTGTTGTGGAAGTATGAAGCGAGGGAGTTGCAGAGGTCTTGCGATGGGGTGATGTCGTTGTTTCCTGCGCTGGGGTTGGATAGCTCTTTCACGATGTTGAAGAGTTCCTTGCAGTTGTGTGCGTTGTTGTCCAGCCGGTCCTTGAAAGCAGTTTTGTTGGCGGCACGGATCAGCTGGTGGTGCTTCCGGGTGGCCAGCTTGAAGGTGGTCCTGTTGTCCGGTGTAGGGTCCCTTCTCCAGACTTTCTCGAGGGCTCGGCAGTTCTTCTTGGAGCTCTTGAGTTCGTCGGTGAACCACGGGGCTTTCTTGCTGCCGGGTCTGCTGGGCGGGGTCCTCAGCGGGGCGAGTTCGTCCGCGCAGTTGCTGATCCACTTCGTGAGGTTGTCGGCGGCCTGGCTGGGGTTCGCTGAGCTGGCAGGAGGGTGCTGGCTCAGGGAGGTGGCGAGCTGGTCTGCTGTGATCTTGTTCCAGCTTCTGCGGGCGGCCTGTTGCTGGTGGTGGTGGGTCGTCGTTCTCTTGAAGGTGAAGTGGACGCAGCTGTGGTCCGTCCATTGAAGCTCTGTGGCGTGGCTGAAGTCGATGTCTGTGCAGGAAGAGAAGACTGCGTCGAGTGTGTGTCCGGCGAGGTGGGTGGGGGTGGACACCAGCTGCTTGAGTCCAAGATTGGCGAGGTTGTCGAGCAGGGTGCTGGTGTTGCGGTCGTTGTTGTTCTCCAGGTGGAAGTTGAGGTCCCCCAGGAGGATGTAGTCGGCGGAGGGGAGTGCATGCGGGCTGACTAAGTCGGCGATGTCCTCGCTAAATTGTGTGCGTGGTCCCGGGGGTCGGTAGATCAGGGTGCCTCTGAGGGTGGTGTTCGGGTCGGTGTGGATCTGGAAATGCAGGTGTTCGGCGGTGGTCAGGGTGTTGTCGGTGCTGGTCGTGAGACGGATGGTGTTCCTGTGGATGATGGCGATGCCTCCTCCCATCTGGTTGGCGTTGCGGTCCCTCCGGACGATCTTGTAGCCCTCTGGGATAGCGATGGCGATGTCGGGAGCTGAAGAGGTGTTCATCCAGGTCTCTGTGAGGAAGGCAACGTCAGGGGCTGTGGCGTCTAGGAGGTCCCAGAGTTCGATGGCGTGTCTGTGGACGGAGTGGGTGTTGAGCAGGATGCACTTGAGGTGGGTGCTGCTGGTGTTCGACTTGGCGGCTGCTGGTGCGAGGCAGGTCCGGATGCAGGTGAATTTGCAGGCGTGGCAGCTGAAAGGTCTGTGGGTGCGTCGTGGTGTGGCTTGATGGCATTCTGGGAGTCGGCCGGTGTTGAGTGCGATGAGGGTGGCGGCGGAGTACGTCTGGCCGGTCGGCTGGGGTCTTCAAAGTCCAGGGGTCCTGGCACTGGGCGCGGTCCAGGCGCGGACGGGCGCAGACGGGCTTACCTTTGGCGCGCCTTCGGCGCACAATCGGCGCGCCCGCTGCGCGTGACCGCTGCGCGGTCCCACGGTCGCCATATAAGGCGAAGTGCGCAGGTGGGCGGAGCAGCTGGGAGGCGGGAGCGGGGAGGGAACAGAAGGAAAAAAGGGGCGGGGTCAGCGGTGGTGGCGGGAAGCGGGGAGCGGGGAGGGAAGACGGAGGGCGGCGGGGTAGGCGGGCAAACAGGAAGGAAAACGCTAACACGGGCACAAAATGACAATAACAATACAGCAGGCACAAATGGAGATCAGGACGCTAACACGGGCACAAAGATAAAAATAACCGGCACAAAAGAAGGTCAAAACAAATCCAAAACAAACAACAGCAGAGTCGGCCGGCAGCCGGCAGCGAGGCAGGCAGCGAGGCAGAGGGCAAGGCAATGGGGCACATGCAGCAGCTGGTGGCCGTGCGGCGCGGGGGTGTCCCACAAGTGAGTCACACTCACCTGCGTCGCACGGTCGCCATATAAGGCCAAGTGCGCGGGTGGGCGGAGCAGCTGGGAGGCGGGAGCGGGGAGGGAACAGAAGGAAAAGAGGGGCGGGGTCAGCGGTGGTGGTGGCGGGAAGGGGGGAGCGGGGAGGGAAGACGGAGGGCGGCGAGGTAGGCGGGCAAACAGGAAGGGAAACGCTAACACGGGCACAAAATGACAATAACAAAACAGCAGGCACAAATGGAGATCAGGACGCTAACACGGGCACAAAGGTAAAAATAACAGGCACAAAAGAAGGTCAAAACAAATCCAAAACAAACAACAGCAGAGTCGGCCGGCAGCCGGCAGCGAGGCAGGCAGCGAGGCAGAGGGCAAGGCAATGGGGCACACGCAGCAGCTGGTGGCCGTGCGGCGCGGGGGTGTCCCACAAGTGAGTCACCAGGCTCATTGGCTCATTGGCTTGAGTCTCTCCTCCATATTTTTTCTGTTTGCCTCCACTGTTTCCGATGTTTTTGCTGGTATACTGCTTTGGGCACTGTGCCACTGCTGATCAGTGCCACAGTGCAAGTTCTCCCTATGTTAAATTACTGTATTGATTGAATTCCATGTTTGGCTTATTTGGTTTACTGTCAGTCCCTAGTCTAGTGCACCAGGAGTGCCAGGGCTTGTAAATACAAATGCTGCTCGTGGGCCTGCAGCACATGTTGTGCCACCCACAAGAGCGGCCTAGTAAAAGTATGTCTAAAGGTCTGCCATTGCTAGACCTACGTGCAGTCTGGTACTGTCACGCTGACTGCGCAAGTACACCTACTTGCCAGTCCCCAAACCTTCCCTTAACTTCATGTTAGTCACCCCAATGGTAGGCCTGAGGGCAGGGTGCATTGTAAGCATAAGGTAGGACAAGCCTGACAAGGTTGGCATGTCCTAATAGTGAATTACAGCCATATTCGCTTTTCACTATTGTAAGGTAACCTGCTCTCCATTAGTTAGAATGGGCTGCCTGGGTTATTAATGCTATAATCCTAGCTGGCTCGGGGAGCATGGTGCAATGTCGAGTTTGGTATCCCTGAACTCGGGGTTTAATCACGCATCCATTTGTGTGGATGGTTTTTGGACTCTGGGTTTGAAAATAGCACTTTTGGAAAGTGGCTATTTTCTTGTCTAACTATTTCTGGTTTCTGCTGGTTTGGTGTGTGTGTGACAGGAGCTGGGTGGCTCCAGAGATCTGCTGAGTCAGTGTGGGATGAGTGGGACATTTGCATTGAGAGTAGGGGGAGAGTAGCTTCTGATAGCCTGCCCTGCCTGATACAATGCTGGCTCCACCTCCTGCCAGGCGACTGATGGCTCTGTGCCTGCCAGGGACGATCCTGGCCCCACCTCCTGCCGGGAGGCTGATAGCTCTGCTCTTGCCAGTGACAATACTGGCTCCACCTCCTACTGGGTGGCTGAGGAATCTGCCCTGCACAGTGAATAGGCCAGGTGTCTCTGCCTGGCTACACCCACAACAAACCCAGGATGTTGGGAAATTCCCCTGCATGGACAAAGGGATCAAAGCCAAAAAGGGGTATAAGAGAAGGACCCCTGAACCAAGACTTTAGATCACTTCTGACAAGGAAACCTGAACCAAGGACAAGAAGCCTGCTGATCCAAGGACTTGCCTACCCCTTCTGCCAGTGTGCTGTTTGTTGGGGGAATTCTGCAGTTGCTTCTTTATTTTTGCCAAGGAACCAGGAGAGAGGAACTGTGTGTGTACTCTCAAGCTTTGCTAAGAAAATCTCCAAGGGCTGGAAGAGTGCCAGCCTCCTGTTGAAGTCACAGGGCTAAAGGACTTCATCTGCTAAAAGTGCTATTTGCTGGAACCTGTGAATCCAGCACCTCTGAAAGAAACCAGCAACCTTGACGCCGACGGACGCCGCCGAATCCAGCTCGACATCGTGAGTAACGGCTCCAGTGTCCCGCTTCCTCGACGCCGGCCGCCGGGCCCGATCGACGCCAGCAGCACGCCAGTGAGTAGCGAGTTCGGCTCCAGCTCCAAGTGACCCCGTGTCTGCACCGCTGCTGATCGCATCGACTTCGTGCCCTCTGGACGCCGTGAGCGCTGCTCACTCTTGCAACATCATCATCGACATCGACGACAACGCCGTATCCTGCTTCACCTCGTGAGCGCTGCTCCTGCCTGACATCTGTCGACGCCGCTACAGGTCGCCCCGACTCCGAGGCCGGATCAACGCTGGAGACGCGACGCCGGACATCTCGACGCCGCTGATCATCGTGTGCTTCGCTTTTCTAAGGTACTGTGTTGTGGGGGTCTGTGCGACTCCGGGCTCGATGTAGCGCTCCTCGCGGTCGGCGCCGAACCCTTTAGATTAACTTTGCCTCAACGTCGTGTGACTCCCGTGTGGGTTACATTGTTGCCAAGAACTGTGTTTTACCGAAGAAGAGTTACTTTTGATACTAAAGACTTTGTGCTAAGAAGAAACTACACTTGAACTATTATTTTTCCTTCCAAGAGTATTTATTAAGACTGTGGTATATTTTTGTCGTTATTTGGTCTTGTGCTAAGCCTTATATAAAAATCCTTATTTTTATAATACTACTGTGTCGTGTCCATTTGTAGTGTATTCACTTTGTTACTGTATGTGGTCATGAATGCTTAACGCACTGCCTCTTAGATAAGCCTGTCTGCTTTGCCAAGCTACCAAGGGGGTGAGCAGGGGTTATCTAAGTGTGTGATCCCCTTGCCCTGACTAGAGGAGGTCAGTCCCTATTTGTCAGAAGTGTATACCTCTGCCAACTAGAGACTGCCAAGTCTAACATTGGTGGGTCAGCGGTGAGGATTTGAACTTTGCATTTATGACCCATGTGCAGTGATTAGTGTGCGCTACATAGTGAAAGCAGACCATAGCGCAGCCACAATCTACTTGGTAGGATTCGATTTTTTGTTCTCCGCTTTTCTGAAGCTTGATTTTCTGAACACTGCCAGTTTTTACCATGAGTGACACCGGAGTCACTGCCCCTGTTGTTGTTGTTGTGGAGGAATTTGATAGAGCAAAGATAAACGCCTACGGCTTAAAGGAGCTGAAATTATTTTGCAAGCAGTTGAAAGTGCCTATCAAAGGCATCTCAAGAAAGGAGGAATATCTCAAAGCATTGCAGGCCTGGTTAGAAGCCAGAGATCCCACTGATCCGGTGGTGGTACCGCCAGTGAAAGGGGATGAGGAGGTGCCAGTGAATGGGCCTGTGTCCTCTCCCGGTAGCATTGTTTCCTCCAAAGGTCTTTCCCCTGAAGAAAGAGAAGAAAGGGCGAAAGAGCGAGCTTACAACAAGGAAATGGCAAGGCTTAAGATAAATGGGCAGTTGGAGTTAGAAAATGCAAAAGGCAGAAGAGAAGCTGATTTGGAGATCAAGAGGTTAGAATTTGAGAGAGAGAAGTTAGCTTTGGAGCGTGAAACCAGGTTGAGGGAGTTGGAGATCCAAGCTAAAAAGTTAGAATTAAATCCCTCTGGTGGCAGCATCCCATTTGTGCCTGCAGAAAGTAAGTTTTATTTTCCCAAGGATGTGATCAAAGATTATCATAAGAATGAAGATATTGGTCAATGGTTTAAAGCATATGAGTTAGCATTGTTGGCCCACCGGGTCCCTGAGAAGGATTGGGGAGCGGGGTTGTGGGGTCGCTTTGTGAATGAGGGGAGAGATACCCTGTTGGACATGTCTGTTGAGGATAGGATGTCTTATGCTCATATGAAAGATGCTTTAATGTTGAGGTATGGCCTAACCCCAGAAAAGTACAGACAAGCCTTTAGAGAATGTAAGAAGTTGCCTGGTACTACGTGGGTTGAATATGTGTATTTTTTTTGCAGAGCCATGGATGGTTGGGTAAAGAGCAGCAAAGTGGAAAGTTATGAAGCTCTTTATGATTTGTTTGCTTGGGAGCACTTGTCTAATAACTGTTTTCCAGAGCTGCGCCAGCACCTTATTGATAGCAAGATATCTAACCCTAGAAAACTTGCTGAGGAGGCGGACCGCTAGGTCAGTACCAGGGTCCACAAGGGTCCAGTGGGAGACTCAGCCAAGGGTGGGCAGGGTCCCCAGCAGAAGAGTGGGGGGGACAAGGGTAAACAGAAGGAGTTCCAGAAAGGGCCCCAAAGTAATCCCCAAGGGAACCAAGGGAAAGGTTCCCAGCCTCCCCCTGTGAAGAAGCCAGGGGCCCCGACAGGTAAACCTGTTCATAGGGGCCCAATGACCTGCTACGTTTGTGGGCAGGTGGGACACCAGTATTATGATCCCCAGTGTCCCATGAAGAATTCTAATGCACCACCACGTGCACCCCCCCGTCAGTTGGCGAGTGTAGCCCTGGGAGGGGAGGAGATGGATGCCCCTGGTGGGAGGGGTCCCGCAGAGATGTCCCTGGTCTCTCTAGGAGACATGGAAATGGTCCCTCCACCCCCTCTGCCTAGTAACACTAATAAATATAGGCAGTGGGTGATCATTAATGGCCATAGAGTGGAAGCCCTCAGAGACCACGGAGCGAGTGTGACAGCTGTCAAGTGTCACTTGGTGTCCAGAGAGCAGGTGGTTCCCCACGCATTCTACCCTGTGATAGCTGCTGACAACTCCCAGAGAGAGTGTGAGGTAGCTCAGGTTCCCTTTGAATGGGGGGGGAGTTTCAGGTACTCTTCAAGTTGCTGTAAGGCCCGCCATGCCTGTTGATTGTCTCCTGGGCAATGATTTGGAGGACTCCCCTTGGGCTAAGGTGGAGAGGGAGACACATTTGAAAATGTTGGTTGTGCCAGAGTGGGTGTGTGCGGCCACTCGTTCCATGACAGCAAGTAAGGGTGTTGATGGGGTCCCGGAGCCTGAAAGTATGGCCCAGGACCCAGCTGTGAAGAGAAGAGGCAGGAGGCGCGGGAAACCGGCCCCGTAGTTCCCGTGGTCCAGGAGGAGGTAGACCCTGAGGGGGATGCCCTGGAGCCCACAGGGGAACAAGCTGCTGAACTGGGAGACCTACCCGAGCTGACCCACTGGCAGCAGGATGGTGGTCCCTCCAGGGAAGAATTTTGTGCAGAACAAAAAGTGTGCCCTTCTCTTGTGGGTATGAGGCAGCAGGCCTCAGCCCAAACCTCAGGTGATCAGTCAGGGTCACATTTTGTTTACTGGGAGAACAACCTCCTGTATAGCGAGCCTAAGGCTGCTGAGCCTGGGTCAGCCCGTGTGCTGCTGGTACCCCAGCGCTTCAGAGCCTTCCTACTGGGTTTGGCTCATGACGTTCCGTTAGCTGGACATCTGGGGCAGGACAAGACCTATGACAGGCTTGCCACCCATTTTTATTGGCCTCAGATGAGAAGGGATGTAGACATCCATTGTAAAACTTGTCACACTTGCCAGGCAAGTGCGAAAAGCGGAAGGAAGCAGAAGGCTCCCCTCCAACCTTTTCCAGTGGTCAGTACCCCCTTTGACCGGGTGGGGATTGACATTGTTGGGCCCCTGGACCCTAAGACAGCCCTGGGCAACAGGTTCATCCTGGTCTTGGTGGACCATGCCACACGGTACCCGGAAGCCATCCCTCTCAGAACAGTGACGGCCCCCGTGGTGGGACGGGCACTGATGGGTGTTTTCTCCCGCAAGGGGTTCCCCAGAGAGGTGGTGTCAGACCGGGGCACCAACTTCATTTCCAACTATATGAAGTCTCTGTGGAAGGAGTGTGGGGTAACCTACAAGTTCACCACTCCTTACCACCCTCAAGGTAATGGGTTGGTTGAGAGATTTAACTGTACCCTTAAAGGCATGATCATGGGTCTTGAAGAACCAAAAAGGCGTAAATGGGACGTCCTCTTGCCATGCCTACTGTTTGCTTACCGTGAGGTGCCACAGAAGTCTCTAGGGTTCAGCCCCTTTGAGCTTTTGTATGGTCACCCGGTAAGAGGACCTTTGAGTCTGGTCAAAGAAGGCTGGGAGCAATCTCCCAGGAAACCTCCCCAGGATGTATACAGTTACATGCTGGCCTTTAGGAACCAGACTAGGTGCTTCAGAGATCTTGCTCAGGCAAATCTGGAGGCCAGCCAGGAAGAGATGAAGCGGTGGTACGACCGGAATGCCACTCTGGTTGAGCTTCAGCCTGGTCAGGAAGTTTGGGTCATGTCCCCTGTGGAACCTTGTGCGCTCAAGGACAGGTGGACTGGACCGTTTAAGGTTGTGGAGAAGAAGAGCGATGTCACCTACTTGGTGGACTTGAAATCTCCCAGGAACCCCTTGAGGGTCCTGCATGTCAACCGTTTGAAGCCCCACTTAGAAAGGTCCGAAGTGGGCATGCTCCTAGCTACAGATGCTGGAATGGAGGAGGAGAGTGAGCCTCTTCCTGATCTCCTGTATGCAAAAGAGCAAGATGGGTCAGTGGATGGTGTTGTCCTCTCTGACACACTGACCCTTGAGCAGCAGCAGGATTGTCGCCAACTGTTGGGACAATTCCCTGATCTGTTTTCCTTGGTTCCTGGTGTCACTCATTGGTGTGTCCATGATGTGGACACAGGAGACAGCACTCCTGTGAAGCACAAGGCTTACAGGGTGACTGACAAGGTCAGAGCATACATTAAGGAGGAGGTCTCCAAAATGTTTGCCTTAGGGGTGGTTGAGTCCTTTAGCAGTCCTTGGGCCAGCCCAGTGGTCTTGGTCCCAAAGGCTGCAGCGCCTGGTGCTTCACCAGAACTTCGGTTCTGTGTGGATTACTGAGGACTCAATTCAATCACCAAGACTGACGCGCACCCCATCCCCAGAGCTGATGAGCTCATAGATCGGTTGGGGGCTGCCCGGTACCTTAGCACGTTTGATCTAACGTCTGGGTACTGGCAGATCGCCTTAACTGATGGGGCAAAGGAGAGGTCAGCATTCTCCACACCAGATGGGCTATACCAGTTCCGGGTGATGCCCTTTGGGATGAAGAATGCCCCTGCCACTTTCCAGAGGTTGGTCAACCAGGTCTTGGCTGGACTGGAGGATTTCAGTGCCGCCTACCTGGACGACATCGCAGTGTTCAGCGCCAGCTGGGAGGAACACTTGCGCCACCTCCAGGAAGTGTTGTTGGCCCTGCGCAGAGCAGGCCTCACAATCAAAGCCAGTAAGTGCCAGATTGGGCAGGGTTCTGTGGTGTACTTGGGGCACCAAGTAGGGAGCGGCAAGGTGGCCCCCCTGCAACCCAAGATTGATACCATCCTGGCATGGGCACCGCCCAAAACCCAAACTCAGGTGAGAGCCTTCTTAGGTCTCACTGGTTACTACAGGAGGTTCGTCAAGGATTATGGTAACATTGTGCACCCCTTGACGTCGCTGACTTCCAGGAAGCAGACACGAAATGTGATCTGGACTGACGCCTGTCAGACGGCCTTTGACACCATGAAAGCTGCAATGAGCACAGCACCTATACTCCAAGCACCCGACTTTTCTAAAGAATTTGTTGTCCAGACGGACGCTTCAGAGCATGGCGTGGGGGCTGTTCTAGCTCAGGTAAATGAAGAGGGCCGAGACTTACCTGTAGCCTTCATCAGTAGGAGGTTACTTCCCAGGGAACAGAAGTGGAGTGCGATAGAGCGAGAAGCATTTGCTGTGGTCTGGGCGCTGAAGAAGTTAAGACCCTACCTGTTTGGGACTAACTTCCGGGTTCAGATAGACCACAGGCCCCTCAGATGGTTGATGCAGATGAGGGGTGAGAATCCAAAACTGTTGAGGTGGTCCATTTCTCTACAGGGGATGGACTTTACGGTGGAACACCGCCCTGGCACAGATCACGCCATGCTGATGGTCTGTCCAGATTTTTCCGCCTTAGTGATGAGAACTCCCCAGGGGAAGGGTAGTTCTCCCCACATTTCAGCTGGAGGGGACACGTGTTAGACCTGACATCATTGGCTTGAGTCTCTCCTCCATTTTTTTTCTGTTTGCCTCCACTGTTTCCGATGCTTTTGCTGGTATACTGCTTTGGGCACTGTGCCACTGCTGATCAGTGCCACAGTGCAAGTGCTCCCTATGTTAAATTACTGTATTGATTGAATTCCATGTTTGGCTTATTTGGTTTACTGTCAGTCCCTAGTCTAGTGCACCAGGAGTGCCAGGGCTTGTAAATACAAATGCTGCTCGTGGGCCTGCAGCACATGTTGTGCCACCCACAAGAGCGGCCTAGTAAAAGTATGTCTGAAGGTCTGCCATTGCTAGACCTACGTGCAGTCTGGTACTGTCACGCTGACTGCGCAAGTACACCTACTTGCCAGTCCCCAAACCTTCCCTTAACTTCATGTTAGTCACCCCTATGGTAGGCCTGAGGGCAGGGTGCATTGTAAGCATAAGGTAGGACAAGCCTGACAAGGTTGGCATGTCCTAAAAGTGAATTACAGCCATATTCGCTTTTCACTATTGTAAGGTAACCTGCTCTCCATTAGTTAGAATGGGCTGCCTGGGTTATTAATGCTATAATCCTAGCTGGCTCGGGGAGCATGGTGCAATGTCGAGTTTGGTATCCCTGAACTAGGGGTTTAATCACGCATCCATTTGTGTGGATGGTTTTTGGACTCTGGGTTTGAAAATAGCACTTTTAGAAAGTGGCTATTTTCTTGTCTAACTATTTCTGGTTTCTGCTGGTTTGGTGTGTGTGTGACAGGAGCTGGGTGGCTCCAGAGATCTGCTGAGTCAGTGTGGGATGAGTGGGACATTTGCATTGAGAGTAGGGGGAGAGTAGCTTCTGATAGCCTGCCCTGCCTGATACAATGCTGGCTCCACCTCCTGCCAGGAGACTGATGGCTCTGTGCCTGCCAGGGACGATCCTGGTCCCACCTCCTGCCGGGAGGCTGATAGCTCTGCTCCTGCCAGTGACAATACTGTCTCCACCTCCTACTGGGCGGCTGAGGACTCTGCCCTGCACAGTGAATAGGCCAGGTGCCTCTGCCTGGCTACACCCACAACAAACCCAGGATGTTGGGAAATTCCCCTGCATGGACAAAGGGATCAAAGCCAAAAGGGGTATAAGAGAAGGACCCCTGAACCAAGACTTTAGATCACTTCTGACAAGGAAACCTGAACCAAGGACAAGAAGCCTGCTGATCCAAGGACTTGCCTACCCCTTCTGCCAGTGTGCTGTTTGTTGGGGGAATTCTGCAGTTGCTTCTTTATTTTTGCCAAGGAACCAGGAGAGAGGAACTGTGTGTGTACTCTCAAGCTTTGCTAAGAAAATCTCCAAGGGCTGGAAGAGTGCCAGCCTCCTGTTGAAGTCACAGGGCTAAAGGACTTCATCTGCTAAAAGTGCTATTTGCTGGAACCTGTGAATCCAGCACCTCTGAAAGAAACCAGCAACCTCGACTCCGACGGACGCCGCCAAATCCAGCTCGACATCGTGAGTAACGGCTCCAGTGTCCCGCTTCCTCGACGCCGGCCGCCGGGCCCGATCGATGCCAGCAGCAACGCCAGTGAGTAGCGAGTTCGGCTCCAGCTCCAAGTGACCCCGTGTCTGCACCGCTGCTGATCGCATCGACTTCGTGCCCTCTCGACGCCGTTAGCGCTGCTCACTCTTGCAACATCATCATCATCGACGACAACGCCGTATCCTGCTTCACCTCGTGAGCGCTGCTCCTGCCTGACATCTGTCAACGCTGCTACAGGTCGCCCCGACTCCGAGGCCGGATCGACGCCGGAGACGCGATGCCGGACATCTCGACGCCACTGATCACCGTGTGCTTCGCTTTTCCAAGGTACTGTGTTGTGGGGGTCTGTGCGACTCCGGGCTCGACGTAGCGCTCCTCGGGGTCGACGCCGAACCCTTTGGATTAACTTTGCCTCAACGATGTGTGACTCCTGTGTGGGTTACATTGTTGCCAAGAACTGTGTTTTACCGAAGAAGAGTTACTTTTGATACTAAAGACTTTGTGCTAAGAAGAAACTACACTTGAACTATTATTTTTCCTTCCAAGAGTATTTATTAAGACTGTGGTATATTTTTGTCGTTATTTGGTCTTGTGCTAAGCCTTATATAAAAATCCTTATTTTTATAATACTACTGTGTCGTGTCCATTTGTAGTGTATTCACTTTATTACTGTATGTGGTCATGAATGCTTAACGCACTACCTCTGAGATAAGCCTGTCTGCTTTGCCAAGCTACCAAGGGGGTGAGCAGGGGTTATCCAAGTGTGTGATCCCCTTGCCCTGACTAGAGGAGGTCAGTCCCTATTTGTCAGAAGTGTATACCTCTGCCAACTAGAGACTGCCAAGTCTAACAGGGGCTTTGCAGAGAGTTGCACTAGCTGACGGAAGTCACAAAAGTGCTTTTCCCTGCAGCTTTCTTAAAGAAGGTGCTGTTGATATACTATCACATAGTTTATTTTTGACGCCTTGCTCATTGCTACAAACACAATATATATCTCAAGCACAGCTCATGGCACTATGAGGCCCTCCCTAAAACCTTACACCTAAAACAAAACATGCAAACATTTACAATTAAGAGTGTAACATTCAGGTAGCAGTTGGGGTTGACACAAAAGGTCATATGCATGATGTATAGATCCCACACATAAGCACACAGCAAATACAGAATAGGAACACATAGGAAAGGGAGTAGCCAGAAAATGTAAATACTTACCACTTTGAAATAAAGCTCTTATGGCACCAAGAAAGCAAAGTCAGTCATCACAACCCTCCCCAGAATAGATCTCTTGTCGAAGGATCTAGCCATTCATCCTTCCATCAAACCCCTGATATCCACCATTTCAAATGTACATTCTGTCATCTATTAATTCTTTCATCCATCATTCAGTCTTTATTCTGTCCTTCCGTCTGTGTGCCCATTCATATCAAACCTTTTCAACCATTTGCAAACCTATCCATCATCTATCCTTCCATCCATCATTTCACTTATCCGTCCCTCCATCCACCCTTTCGCTCATCCATCCACCCTTTCACCGAATCCATCCTTTCACTCATCCTTCCACTCAGTCACCCATCCTCCTTCCACTCTTCCACCCATCCATCCATTCACTCATCCATCTATCCAGCCATTTACCCTTTCACCCAAGCCATCCTTTCACTCCTCCATCCACTCTTCTACTCACCCAAGCCATTCACTCATCCATCCATCCAACCATTTACCCTTTCACCCATCCAGCCATCCTTTCACATTCTCATCCATCCACCCAGTCACTCATCCGTCCACTCATTAAACCTTTAACTCATCCATCCATTCTTCATGCTCTTCACCCTCCCTTTCACTCATGTGTGCATTCTTTCACTCATCCATCTTTACGTTCTTCTTTTCATTCATCCACGCACCCATTTGCCCATCCATTCTGCCAGTAATTCACCAATGCATTTACTCATCCATCCTACCATTCTCTCTCCATTCCCCTTTCACTTAGCCACCCATCCTTCCATCCACCCTTCACCCATCTACACACTCATCCATTTATTCATCCACTCATAAATCCATCAATTGACCCCATCACTCATCCATCCTTTCACTCATCAATCAATCCATCCATCCTTTCTCTCATCCATCCACCCTTTCAATCATCTATACATCCTTTTGTCCATCTACCCTCCCTTTCACTCACCCATCCTTATAACCACCCTTCACTCATCCATCCATCCTTTCACTTTTCAATTCATCAATCCATCCATCATTTCTCTCAACCATCCACTCGCCCACATCCATCCTTTCACTCATCCATCCATCCTTTCACTGATCCATCCACCCTTTTAACTATCCATCTTCTCCCTTCCACTCATTCATTAAATCCTTTCACTAATCTATCCAGTCATTTACCAATTCTTTCACTTACTCACCCACCTTTTCACATTAATTATGAGCTGAGCCTTTGTCTGCAGAGTTGCAGACAGAAGAGGCCTATCAAGAACTTCACCCCGGCTGTAGTTCCTAAAGCAAGAGGTGTGGTGGGATGGGGTGGGTTCACTATGCCCCTGCACATAGGCAATCTGAAAACTTGGAAGTCATGAGTCACGCATGAGACAGTGCCAGGACATGATGCGACTGTGACATGGGGTTGTTTCCAGCGCTCTAAGTGGGATGAAAAAACTGGGGGTCTCTCCAAGGGGCGTGTCTGATGTAATTTAGGGCGTGGCTTAAAACACCCAAGCTAAAAATATGTGCTGAGCATTAGGTGCCTCCCGACTGGTATTTTACTGTTTCTATCATTGCATCCAGTAACATTAGACCTACAACAAGCAATGACTATTGGCTTTGTCAATGGGTGTTAGTTGCATAAAAGAAATAAAAAAGCAGCAACTATGGCTTTGTTGTATATAATATTAAAAATGCTTCAGCTCTGAAATGATGAGACTGTGTAAGAACTATAACCTCTTCTTTAACTTCTTTCTCCAGCTTCTTTTCATGAACTGGCACATAGCAGCATGGGCGTTTTTGTACATTTGTTCTGTACATTTCTTCCATCTGACAGAATGTCCTGCCCTAGACCGAGGCAGGAGGGGGCCCACCAGATGATGTAAGAGCCCAGAATGTCCCATTGTTGTTCTGTATGGGGCTATCAGCCGCAGACAGAATGGCAATATGTGGGGTGGGCACTTCATGGATAACGGATGTGAGGTCCAAATTACGGACGGTCCGTGAAATTTACCGACGGTTGGTGTCCCTATACTGAATACCCTTTGACCTCACTGGGCGGAAAGCTCATCACCCATTTGCTTCTAGCCTTCAGACTGACTATAACTTACCATCCCCAACCACACCTTAGATTCAAAATCGTGGTCCAGGCTCTGATCGATACATGCAATGAAAAAGCTTACAGAATTTGTAAGAGATAAGGTCCCGAATTTTGAAACAACATTGACCCCTATTCGCACCTACATCAAATAACAAGATTTACAGATAGGATCGAAAATTGGGGTACATAAAAGGTCATATGGAGTGAAATTATTTGGATGCATCCATTCTCACCAGTTGGTAAAGACTAGAAAAAAATCAATAACACTATGTTGATATGAAACCTCCATGTCAACACATCAATGTAAAATGATTGTATCAAAGATCGAAAAGAGGCTCAGAAAAAGCGGACTACTCCCTGTGTCCAGGTAGCGATAAACTTCTCTGGTCTCTGGTGAACTGCTGAAGCTTTAATACAAAACATAACTTGTGATTGGGCAATGACAATCCCTCCCTCCAATCCCCCACGATAACTCTCCGAGTGATTTGTAATCAGGCCCAATGGACTCAATGCACTTCCCCCCTAAAAAACGAAGAGTTGTTAAGGGGTGGAGGACTTCTTGTTTGAATTGGGGTCTCACAGCGAATCTTGAGAGACTGGTAAACTACCTTAGCTCTATAATCCACTGCTACTTTGGACCAAGTGTCTGCAACAGGATCACCATTATTAATTATTAAAGAAACTGTCAGTGTACTTGACGCAGTGCTTAATTTGATCCAGTGGTTTCCAGTCAGTGCTGGGCTCCGCACTCGTCAACACCAGCGCTTTGTGACAGTCTGATCCTGAAGATTACCTCAACAGTTTTTTTATTTTTCAGTGTTTTATATAGCGCAAACTTGACCCGAATCGGGTATCAGAGCACTTTACATAGCTCCAGTTGCATTACATGAGGACACATTCATTTTTGTTAGGCACAGGGAGATTAAGTGATTTGCCCAGAATCACAGGATGTTCAGCATCATTGCCGAGAGTCGAACCTAGTTCGCCAGATTCGAGGTCGACCACCCTAGCCCCAACTCTTCTAAACAAACACAATGATTACAAGGGTCAAATTAATGCAACGATCACTCAACACAAACCCAACCAATCGTCCAGGTTTATAATGGTATGTAATTCAATGATTGTAGGCCACTTTCCATTTATAAATGCAGTGCATTCCATCAACATCAGTCAGCATCTTGAATTCTACTCTATAATCAGCAACCTCCTCAAGCAATGTTGGATGGCCAGCGCTTCCACTACACAGGGCCCAGCTCATTGTATGGGATGTGCTGGAAGATTGTGAAATCTTCATCAGGATAGTCATATGATGTGAGAACCCCAGGAACCTGAGAAAAGATACGTATTCTTATAATTGAAAAAAAGGATTCTCCGACCATCCACTGGATTTCCACAAGTGTGGCTTTGTGGTGTTCCAGTCACTTGTCGCCACTTTCTAAAGTCAATTCCACAAATATGGTAGTTTCCGTCCAATTTATTTATAGGCTGGGACACCAGGGGGAGGTAAAAGAAAGCGCACCTTCCCCCTCCACCTCGCTAGGCCAGCTCCTCAGCAACTGCCTCCTACAATAATTTAGAACCCCATCCGCATGACTAGAAGCAGGCACAACAGTTCTTAATTTGTTCCAGCGGTTTCTGGTGCTAGGCACCGGCACTTAATTGTCAGCACCGGTTCTAGTGACAGTTCACCATGTGGCGCGGTCTTTTTTTATTTTGAGATAAGAACAACAAACTGTTTATTAAGTCAATACATTGGAAATGAATACTATTAGATTCTCATGCCATTATTATAGCTGTGTGTGGCCTGAAATAGTCTGAATTGTCACTTTTGCAGGACTGCGATGGTTAGGTGTTATATTGGTATTGCCTTTGGCAGCGCACGTCTGGTCAGACTTCAAAGACCACTTTGGAGTCTGACCATATGTACGGTTGTACGATTGCCAGCATGCAGGCCTTATTATGCCTGGGAGAACTCCACCGGAGGCTGACCAGACATGCGGTTTTCAACATGCAGGCCTTATTATGCCTTTGAGAACTCCAACGGTTTCCAGCGCAATATACTGGAGAGATTTGTTAATGAGCCACTATGCTTCCGGTTATACTTTCATGACTTAATAAGCCCTGATGAAGTTCTCCTTCGAGCGGGAACGAAACGCATTGGCTGAGCATTGTTTACTACTGAACTTTTGGAAAAGCAATTCGAAATAAAGGATTTTTTTGATACTACACTAAGTCTATTGGACTTTATTGCCCCCACTTGTAGTAAGCTATCGAATAGAGTTTGTCAGTCTACCAGGCTGATTCTTCCATCAACCTCCTCTTCCTAGAGATCCAGTCTGACATTAAGATAATCTTATGGGAATGTAGAAAATACTGGAAAAAACTAAGATTTGCACAGTTCCCTCCAACGAAAGACAGATGGGCTATTTTTTATTTTATTTCTAGTACAGAAAACGTGCGCAGACTTAGGTCCGTGTTGGACCTCAAAACTAAAGGGGTAAACCAATATATATTCCACAGTCTGTCCAAAACGTCAGCTGTGAAGAGCATCTTGCCTCTGATCAACCAAGCAGACTTTCTGGCACCCCTGGATATGCTGGGTGCCTACTTTCACATGTCCTTCCACGTAGACTATCAGAAATATCAGTGCTTTGTTGTGGAGGAGAATCATCAATTCCAAGTGCTGCCTATCACCAGCGCCCAGGGTTTTTATCAAAATTGTGACCATCTACAAAAGCACAGATTCCTATTGAATTACAAGGAATCCAACCATAGTCTCAGTGAACGCAACACCGAGGAAACTTGTCAGATTCCATCAAGTTATTGGAGGAGACTGCAAAAGACTTGCAGTGGTGGCCACTCTGCTGCAATTGGGCCAGTTACAGACCGCTCTTCCTATCCCACCCAAAGTTGACCGCTGTGACTGATGCATTGCTACTGGGTTAGGGGTGTAGGTTCTCATGAGTAACATGACTGCCATGTGGGCCTTCAACAAACACGGTGCAATAGGTAATGTGTCGGGAGACACAACGTCTCGGTAAGTGGCTGAATGCTCAAGGCATTTTCCCTTACCCCTTACGACGCCTATCCGATTGCAAATCGCAGTTAGGTGGCACAGGACATATTCAAACAGGGAGTACCATGGCATAATCTATTCACCACTGCAGAGAACAAAGTTTACTCTTTTTTACATTTGAGGTGCCAAGGCATTTCTCAGTCAGATAAGCCTTTCACCTAAATTGGGGCTCTGGAGTCCAGTATGCCTTTCCTTTTCTGCCTCTCCCGCCCAGAGTACTGAAGAAGATCACAAATGACTGGGCCCAAGTAATCCGAGTAACTCTGAACTGGGCGCGGAGATGTGGTCCTGAAACTTCTGGCCATGTAAGTATGTCCTCCGATCTGGCCTCTCCTTCTGTAAGACCTCCTGTAGCAAACACTATTGCCGGGACCTGCATCCGAACCTGCCCAACCTACACATCCATGTGTAGAGATCGAACAGTTGATGGCTTTTGATCTTTCTTTCCGAAGTGGTTGGTGTGAGCCTGACTTCCAGACATCCATTCACTGTACATACTGGACACTGGGAGAAGTCTGTTGTCTTGTGTTCATCCTGTGACATTCAATCTTTACATGCAACGCTGTCTGACATCCTATTGTTTTGTCTTTCCTTAGCACAGCAAGACCTTGATGTTGTGACAGTTAAGTCTTTACTTTCAGCCTATTTATGTTTGCCAGATCCGCCGACCCTTTTCAAATCATCTGTTGTGATGCGTTTCTTAAAGGGACTGATTTACATGTTCCTGCGACACCTTTTGTGATGCTGCAGTGGAACCATAACTTAGTTCTCACCTACTTGATGTACACTCCCTTTAAACCGATGCACAACTATTCTCTAAGTCTGTTGATCTTAAAAACAGACTTTCTCATCATTACCTCTGCCAAGTGAGAGAGAAAACTCCAACATTGTCTATGTAAAAGCCACATTCATCTTTCATCTTTTTTATTTCAGACACATGGGGCACTTCATCGCCATGCTGGCTTTCTATAGTCCACTTCACTCCTTTAAGGAGAAACTGCTTTGAGGTCTTCAGTGCCCTCAGTTTTTACATAAATCAGACCAGAAACCATTGGTTCTACGACCAACTTTTTGTGTGCATCTCTGAAGCAAAAAAGGGTAAACCAGTGCAGATGAGATCCATTTACCAATGGATTGCTTCATGCATTAAGATCTTCTATCAGCTAACTAAAAAGCAGCTCCCAGAAGGCTTCCACATTCATTCCACCAGAGTGAAAGCTGCTACCTTTACACCGGCGACTGGTGTGCTAGTCTCAGATGTTGTTACGCGATCGTCTATCCACACGTTCTAAAATCACTACTCTATGGGTAGGCGGGTCCAGAGGGATGGGTACTTCCCCAGATCTGTCCTGCGGGATTTCCTAGTCTGCCTGGGAGGTACTGCTTTGGTATAGGTTCACAAGGTGAGGAATCTGCAGTTATAATCAGAAGAACAAGTTCCTAACAGGGCTCGAAAAATCATTAAAATGTTACTAGACCTGCAGGTCTAGTAACTTGAATGCACTCCTCGATCTAACTAATGCACTTGACCTTTAAACTGGTCTCATTTCGATTATCACACAGTTCACTTTACAACATCCTCTAACTTCAGTCACTGAAAGAAAGGTAAATGTAGGACAAACTGACTTTTGACCTCTGCCTCTGAAAGCAGAGAAATGTCACAAAATCAACAAGATTTAAAGGCATCTTTATTGATCCTTCACTTTGTGAGCAAGCAGAACACCTGTTGGCAGCTCGCCAGAATGGGCTTGTAGGCCCTAAAATAGCTTATCCTGAATAAATCAGGCTGGCTATTGCAAGTGGGCGAGTGCATTTTTCAAGCACTGACTTACCTTTGGTAACACCATTTCTGGTAGAGCCGCTTAGTTGCAGATTCCTCACTGGCACACCAACCTCCCTGTTCTCTAGAATGCACTCATACAGTCCACTGTTAATAAGATCTCAATCTAGAGAAATGCACACTCACAGATTCTGATTTCTAAGGGCTCTGCGTACGATGGCACAGATAGAGATCAGAAAGAAACTGATGTCAACGTGCAAAGCTGGCACAGATATAGAGGCCCCTAAATCAAATCGAGGGTGGAACGAATCTGACGCTGAGCCGCACATCACCACCTTCTGACTCGTAAAGGAATCGCTAGCAAAATTCAATGGATCCAGTCTGGCGACTGGGGAAATTCACAAGGTGAGAAATTTGCTGTTAGATAAGAGTCTCTATCAGTAAATGTGTTACCAAACTTAAGTAACTTCTTCATCACTGGCACCTTTTTGTTTCACCTAAATATGTGAAAGTCCACATGTTTTCTAGATTGGACTATAGGAATGGCCCTCACAAGGCTATGCCATGTATCTTAAGTAGCACTTGCAGACTTATAACTGAGCTACAGTTTCCAGTTACCGGGACAAAGTGACATGTTCGTATTTCACATTTCTTGGCTTACAGATAGCAGACCGATGGATGAGAGTTTGTTGTAAGCAAGCACTGGCTGTATATGAGCTCAGACGTGAAAGACCCTTGATAGATATGCCCTAGGGTTGTGTTGATGTCAGTGGTGTGTTTGCTCAGCTGCGAAGGAAGGTAAGAAGAAGTACATTGTGGTGAAATACCATCTGTGCTTGGGATTAGCAGTAGCGCCTTTTAAAGAAGCATTATGCGTCAGCACTTGCCATGCCTTTGCTACGCCTTGACGAATGAGAAGTGTATTGTTTGAAGGCACCAAGTGTATACAGGATTCAGAACAGGGAATGTGAGTGCATGTGTGGAGTGGTGTGGCTCACTGGTTAGAGGCGGCAGACCCAGAAGCAGAGAACGGCCCGGGACCAGGGTTCAATTCCCGACGCGGCAGGGTCGTGGACCAGGGTCAACGGACTCGATAATTCTCGCCTCGGTGCCTACTCTAACCAGGGATCACACTCGGCAACTCTGGGCATTAAGCTTGCCTCATCTCTACAACGGCCCCCCACAGACGCCGGGGATGCCTGGTTTCACCTTGGAGATACCCAGAAGGGACCATCTCACAGGGAAAGCCAGGACGGGTTCCCCAGCGGTCTTCAGCGCCAGGACACCCCGAGATGGGGTAACAGTGCGCTTTACAAGTATCATCATTACATTACATATGTGGATAAGCACCGACCATATCTTGGATACATTGGCAAATGTTGAGTAGGAATACATTATCGGTCAGCATTGGATAGGTATTCATTTAGCAGTTTAGAATTGTGATTTCAGAAGCATTGAGCATTCAAACTAAAACGATTGCAAAGCAACTCTACCCCAACACAGCCTACCACAGAAATGTAGTGGGTATTTGTAGTGATGATCGGCATTGCCAGTCAGCACAACCAAGCATAATTAGGCTAAGATGACTGATACTTTGGGAATGCACATAAGGAGTGGTCATATGCTAACCGAACCTGCTGAGTTCATCTTTGTCTAGTACCTGATGCACTAGAGAGAGTTTTGATCTCCTGTGGATTATGTCCTTTTCCTATTGCTGTGTGCATTTCATTGTCAGCCTGTGCTTACTGCATTTTCTTCTTTATGAAGTTTATTTTGTGATCTTAAACGCCGTTGAATTTCCCACAGATCAAGATGGGGCCGAGCCCAGTGGTAACTCTATTGCAGCAATGAATTTACTCCGGGCCGCAGCTTACACAAGAAATTCGGATTGGATAAAGAAGGCTGAGAAACTTTTGACCGCATTCTCTGAGCGGTTACTGAAGATCCCTGTGTCCCTGCCAGAGATGGCACGAGCGCTAGTGGCATGTAACCTGACGCTTAAACAGGTATGGAGGTAAAATATGCTGAATTTGTGGCGTAGGTGACTTGCTAAACCCATTAGCATAGGCAGCCCTGCTTCTTCTAACCACGCCTTGTTGTTCCTTATATCTGTATCTCCAGCTCTAGGACTGTCTTCTATTAACATCTGCAGCATCTTCCATATCTAACTGTCCAGCTTTTGAAAGGTGGCCTTCTGCATTCATAGTATCTATTAATCTTATTAATTGTTTACCTCAGTGTTACATCAGACAGCGTTAACTTGTTTTCAGTATGTGCTGAGTTATAATAGAGAATCAATTAAAGTTTGATTCAAACTATTAATTCCATGATGTCTGCTAAACTCCTGCGGCCAAGGAACTCCGGACAATGAGCAGAGTCAATCCTATTGATATGGGGCGCCACTGGCTTATTCATGGCACATCAGTGATCGGGAGGTTCTGTACTCCTTAGCCTGACAGGCCCTATCTCCGATTCCTGCCCGGTATTGGGTGGTACTATACTGTTGGAGGTCCTGTTGTTCATGCTTTAAAACTGTCTTATTATCAGCAATCAGTGTTGTTAGCTATGCTGTGCTGTTGGAGCAGCTTCCTTCATTTCCTAGATATGCCTCATCTGCATTACCCAGATAGTTCAGTTTGCTGATCTGTGCCTAAGAGAATAGTTTTTCTGTATTCTGAATATTGCCTTTTCTCCATCAAGGTATCTTCAGCATCATTGCCTTTACAATTATTGCAAGCTAAGCAAAATGTGAATAAACTGGTCTTCTAGTTTATTATAATTTTAAAACCTAGCAAGAAGGGAGAAGACTCAAAGAAGAAATTAACCTGCCCCATTAAGACTGCCAGCCAATAAGCTTCAATACTGTCTTGCTTCAGCTCAACACTCATTTATTTTTTGAAGCATTGGATCTTTCATAGATTGACATGGTAGAATCATTCCACCGTCGTCGAGTTGGGAGGCCCTCTGTAACTTTAGAATAGCAGCACAATGCACTGCCTGCCTGAAAGGCATTATAACCGAGCCACTTTGTTAGTACAGCTACCTTATTGTAAAAGACCCAAACTCCAAGACACTGAGGACACTGAACCTGCTTATAGGAAATACATCGCGCTGGGACTATTATTGGCTAAATGTAGAGTGGCCTGTAGATTGAGTAGAGACAGGGCTCCCAAATGTAAGGACTAGCTCCAGGACCTTATATTGTGTTGAAAACAATCCATGGTATATGCAGAACTTCTCCCGCTTCTAGACCGAAGGGCATATGGGACCTATTGTGAATGTATCTGCTGGCCAACCCACCCCAGGCCCCAGATGCGGAAACAGCAAGGCCTATGTGAAGGGGGAGTGGGACCATTTCTGTGTGATGAGGTTAAGACCACTTCCAGTCATGGAGGTGCACATAACGGCTACTATAATGTTTGGATGATAGAGGTATTGTGGCGGTAACGGGCAATGGCGCCCTGGGAAGGATAAAAGAGGGAAAATGCCATCAAAGCCTGAACTGATGACTAATAGATTCCAAGCTCTCCCAGATGTCTGCTATTATATGACTAGTAATGCACGAAAACTGATACAACATGCAATGATGTAGAAGCGTAAACTTCTGTTTATGTACCTAAAACTTCAATAAAAAGATTTACAAAAAAAGAAAGAAAAAAAACCTCAGCCAATGAGGTGAGATATGAGGCTCTAAGCCTCACACCTCCCCGAAGCCATCTCACCTTGTTATGACAGCATTTTATGTGGGAAGGAAGTCCCAGAGCTTAGCCTTGGGTCAGATAAATCATGCATACTTTGGATATTCTACTAAAATCATTCATAGGGTAGTGAAACGGGCAGCAGCTCAGGCCCTTGGACCTTTCCAGCCTGAACAGGCCCAAACAGGCAATTATCCTTGTCCTTTCCTTCCTTCGCCGCGATGCCTAGATGAGACACCCTGGGGAAGGGCTTGTAAAGGCTGGTGGTGAGGTCACAAGACCCTCTCTCAGCCTCTTAGGCTCAGCTACAGGCCCAGCCAAGTGGTTGCTCAGCAAACACCAAATATGAGTGCACGTGGAGTAGGGGGTGTGTTCAGTTTACTAATCCATAGCTGCTGACTGGGAGAGCGGATAGGAAGAGTGAAATGAAGGAGAGAGGAGAAAACTGAAACTAGCAGCAGTACACTTTGGTTAATAGCAGGCTGAACCGCACAAATTCGCAAACGTTTACAATTAACACAAGCATGGTTTGTCACCAAAAATGCACTTTGATCATAGTTAAAAGAGTACATAGCTATTGAGCTGATATGCACAAATGAATTAGTCACCATGTACCTGTGAGAGGAAAAAGCAAGTGGGAGAAAAAACGGGAGGGTAGCAAACAGAGGCTATTAAAAGGGGGACAGCACAGCAAAGAAGGGGCTCAGAGCCAGTACATGGAGTATATATTGAAGGATAAGGGGACCGTTTCCGATCTCACAGCGGACGAGTGTTAAAGGTAGAGAAAAAACAGAATGCAAAGTGGTGGAGAATAAGAGAGAAACAGAGGCTGTAAAGGGGGAAGTATGGGATTTTTTCCAGACTTTAGTAAGTACAAAAACTGTTTTTCTTTGTGCAGCACAAGAGTTAACAGGACTAGAGTCCCAGTGGGAAAATAGTCTTTACTTGTAATAAAAAAACGACAGACATTACCATGAATTATATTTTGGAAACAGTCAGATCTGAGTTTAGGCTAGATTAAGAGAAGGAGTAAAGCTGCTTGTTTTACCAGTAGGTGTGTCTCAATGTATCGCAGGCTAAAACTCGTCCATGACTCTGCAGCTCAATTGCAGAAAGCATGAGAGGGCTACAGGCCACAGTGTTACCTTGACAACACATGGCTTCCTCAATCTCAGGCATGATATCAGAGGGGTGGTGGTTGGAAAATACTACACTCTTGGTGTGCGTCATCCATCCTCAGCAGTGCTCACAATTCATATGATCCCGTGCACATGATTCTAGGGTTCTAATGCATTTGCCGTAGTCTGACCCCTCAGGAGTGACATTTGGCACGGCTGTATTAGACTCTCATGTGAATGAAGAAATGGAGTGCATGCAGCTTCATATGTTGATTCGTAAGGTGGCAGAAAGATGAAAAAAATGAATATAGAATACAAATGTCTAAACACTACAACTACTCTATTCTCAGCAGAGGGTTCAAACACCTCAATGGCTGCAAATGTATCATCAACAGCTACTAAAGCAGCCTTATCAGCTTTGGAAGTCATTGAAAGGAAAGGAAGTACATCAGGCACCCGTAGCTGCCAGAAAGCCATCTGCCAGACATTGACTCCTTGTTAGAAATTGGATTTCTGGTTCCTAGGGTATGCACCTAACCTAGGCAGAACCCACCACTCTAGTCAGGGCAAGTTAGTTACACACCAAAGATAGCCTGTGCTCACCCTCTGGTAGCTTGGCGCAGAGCATCAGAGACAATGTGTGAAGCGTTTGTGCAACACACACACAAACACAATGAATACCCCACAAAAGAGACTCCACACAAGATAAATTAAAGATATTGTATATTGTGCATGACATAGACCAAAACGACAATCATAAATACTATGCATATTATGAAAATACAGAGATAGTACTCGCAATCCCCGACAATGCAAGAATCAACATGATATCCATAATATTGGTGCATGGAATACCAGTTTGGTTAGAGGAAGACCCATAAATCACCATATATTACCATAAGTACATGGATCGCAAAATATCACCATAAGCATAGGGCTCAGCACTTCTGTATTCCTACTACATTTTATATGGTTATTAGACATCCCCCGTAGGGCACAGCAGTACCTGCGTGCCTACTAGTTGTATTACGGTAATATCGCCTCCTTAGCAATGTTTTTCTAAATCAGCAAGTTCATGATCGGCGGGGGCCTCTGTTAAGGACTCACCCCGTAATGCACTCTCGAGGAACAAGTACCACCCTGGGACTCTCACACAATGCAGAGGGTAGTGGGGAAACCTCACTGCATCCCCTGCTGGCAGGGAAGGCAAATGCTGCTGCCTGTGAGCGCACAGTGCATCCCAAAACCATGGTGCGGCGTCCTTTGCAAACACAGAGCTGCCCAATTTTAGGGACAGCTCGGTCCAATTATCAAGCAGGCAAAATGTTTGCAGACGGTTGCGACGAGCGCAGTCCAGTTTCTAAGACCCCACAGGCCTGGTCCTCCGTGAAGTAATAGCATTGAAATCTCATTAAGCTGTAAGGTCCCACAGCAGCGTTTAGAGCCTAGCACACCGCACGGCACAGGTGGGCGGAGACGGCTTATGAGCTGTGTCTTCAAACATGCCCCTGATCACCCTGGTATCGCTTCTTGGCCAGCTTGCACTTACAGTGGTGGTAAGTTTGCAAGGAATTGGGTTCCTCGACACAGCACTCCCACCTCAACTACCACTCTGCAGTAAATAAGGAGCACTCAGCAAATGCTGATATTTCCTGGGGCAAAGCGCTCCACGCACAATTCACTGCAACCAGCACTCAAAATAAGCTTATGGAAATGATGTTGATGGCCAGACTCACAACTCCCATTACCAATTGTTGCGCGGCCTAATGGAATTCTTATGAACCCCTAAAAAAAAAACACAAGAACAGGAAGGGGGCAATCCAACCAGTGCCTACAGAGCTCTGTGGCACACAGAGCAAACACGCAGAAAGCGAGCCAACACATAAGGCAGTATGCAAAGTGGTAGTCCCTCCTGAAGCCCAACAGCCAGCAGACCAACACAGCAAAGCAAACAGTCCCAATGGTGGTTCCAGCAGCACAGCAGTCTCCTTGTAACATGCAGCATGTTGAGCCAGTAGCAGCTGCTTACAAGTCCACGCAGTGTCTAAAAACATGGGGTCAGAGCCTCTGTACTTATACTCAGAATTGTCTTTGATGAAGCGGTGACTTCAAAGGAACCCTTTCAAGTGCACAACAATCTCTTTCAACCCAACCCTGGCTCCAGGCAATCAGTAGGGGGCAAATCAGCCCTTTGTGTGAGGGTTGGTGTTAGAAATGGGGGTCTCAAGTTGGCAATGGTTTGCACCTTTGTCCAAGTGGGGACCCTTCTTCCTATTCAGGATAAGTGAGTTACACTCCTAAAATAACCCCTGCTCACCCCCTTAGTAGCTTGGCGCGAGCAGTTAGGCTTATCTCAGAGGCAGTGTGTAAAGCTTTTGCACATAACCAACAGTAATATAGTAAAAGCACTACTAACGGACTCCATACCAGTTTATAAGAATATTCAATATTTTTATGTACCCAAACGCCCTCAACTGAACCGTGTGCTTTCTCCTGCTGGAGCTGAGTTTTGTGCCCCTTCGCCCCTCCTAGGGCCATGACACCCAGGAGCCTGGCGGCCCGTGTCCTGTGAGAGCCTTGCTCGTGCAGAGTTGCTCTCTTTGCCTTGGACCGGGCCGCCTGCTCCCCTGTTGCCTGCCTGCCACTGGAGCGCGTTGTGTGTCCTCACTCGCCCCCTCCCGCCGGAATTTCCATCCAGAGCGCGATCTACGCCTCGGACGGCCGCCGTACATCTCACTGTACCTGGCCGCCCCGCTTCGCCCTCTGACTTGGAAAGAGGCCGTGCCGTGCCGCCCCCTGAAGCGCCCCCAGTATGGACCATACTGGAGGACCGCCTCTGCCTCACGGAAGCCACCCGCCTGCTGAGGGTCCGAAGGTCCCTACGACGCGCCTTGAGTCAACACGAGGCGTACCTGCTTCACAATAAGGTACTGTAATCATTCCAGGCATCTACAACGGACTTGGGGTCCGCACCGTTTTGTTTTCCCCAAACCGACTGTTCATCCCGGCACTGTACACTGCTTGCGCATCCTTTCCAAGCCTCTGGGTGCGCGGGTGGAATACGCGGTGTACGCCCGAAGGGTATCACTTCGTACCACCTGTGGGTGCCTTTGGAGCCTTACTACGAGGAGCTCCTGACAAGTACACCTCAAACGCTGCCGGCGCTGTTCATCTCACCTGCCCCCGCCAGTACGCCTCGTAAGTAACAACGCGCCTCGGACGTCCGTGCCCGCGATGCGCGTGAGGCTGAGGGGGGCTAGTCTCGAAGACGCGCACAACAGCTCAAAGAGACTAACGCTGGTACGATAAAGTTGTAGAAGAAGCAGCCTAAAATGAACTAAGAACTACAAGATACCACATTGGAACTTACCTTGCCCCCTGCTGACCACTCGGCAGTCATTGGCCCCCTTTCCCTGCATTTGGTGATCATTATCCGGTGTGACATGGACTTAGGACCGCGGAATCTAGCAGCGGCCATCTTGGGGGTAGGCTACACCTGCAGCGCTCTAGTCTCCAGCGCATAAAAGAGACTGGCATGCTTCCATGCAGCGGACGCGACGCGATCTGCGGACGAGCTGCTTCCGCGCCGGGGTCACGCCTGAGTCCAGCCCCTCTGCGCCAAGGAGGCGCCAGGGGCCAGGAAGGCTGGACATTTAGACACTCAAGTTCCTGTAAGCCCCCTGTAAGCCCCCTGTATTCTTTACGGACACTACGAACACTTAAACCCCCGTGGAAGCCTTGTCACCATACGCTTCTACCTGAGGGGCTACTTAACGCTCCCGAGTGACAATGCTCTGGGAGAGGGACTAGCTCTACCCTTCCCGAACTATGTCACAAAAGGCCTAGAATAGGGAACTACAACCTTCTCTTGCCGATCAGAGAGACTGGGTTTCTGATCAGCGCTCGTTCCCTAATCAAAAACAACATTGCTTTCAGAGACTTCATCTCAGACAGAAAACCATCCTGGGCATTTATTACCGAGACCTGGGCCTCTGAGCACACAGGGCCTGAGCTCCTAAATGCCATCCCTGAGGGGTACTCCTTGGCAAGAATGGACAGAGAGGGGAGCAGAGGGGAGGGGGGGCTGGAAATACTTCGCAAAACTTCTATAAGATGCCGGACCGAGCCCCTCTCCTCACTGCCTGATTCCTTTCAGGCCATGTATTTTGCTCTCAATCCCTCCCCCACGGTTTCCTTTTAAGGTATCCTGATTTATAGGCCCCCGGGCCCTAGGTCCGCTTTCAGTCATGACCTGCTAAAATTGCTGGAACCCTATATTGATAGACCTAATCTGTCCATCCTTGGAGATTTTAACTTTCATTTGGAGAGTGACAGCTCTGCTGATACTGCCCTTCTGCTGGATTCTCTGGCCTCCTGTGGGCTGAATCAAGGAATAGTAGGCTCCACTCACTCAGCTGGACACACCCTGGACGGGGTCTTTACCAACGACCCCAGGGTAGGATTAGGGCCCCCCCTTCCCCTGTCCTGGTCAGATCATCTGGCCGTCCCACTTAATTTCACACACCCCCATCCCGTTACACCCTTAGCAGATCCCAGTAAGTGGGAATTAAAAAGGAACTTTAGGGGTTTAAACAACGAGTCATTAGCCCCTTTGATGGCTAGTCTCATACCCACCTCAGCGAGAGACACTGATACTGCCGCTCTTGATCTTTTCAGTTCTATCTCGAGGGCCGTGGATATCCTGGCCCCGATCAAGCAGCACTAATCCGCTAGAAAACGACCCTCAGCACCCTGGTACTCTGATACCCTTAGGCTGCTACGGCAGGGTTGTAGGAAGCAAGAGAGGCTCTGGAGATCACACCTCGACCCACACGAAAAAAGATAAACATAAAAGTTTACTTAGGGACTATAAAGCCGCGGTGATGGCAGAAAAGAAAAAACATTTCGCCAAACTGACTGCCTCCCTCAGCTCTCCCAGGGAATTGTTTAAAATCGTTGATTCCCTGTCTGTCCTTCAATCACCCGACCCCATAATAGCAACACAGGAACTCTGTGATCAGATTTCAACCTTCTTCCATGTTAAGATAACTGACATTCACTCAGGCCTAGAAGCCCTCAACCTAGATCCTTGGGCCCTTCCTGTTTCAGTGGTATCCCCCTTGGAAGAAGTCCCGGTGAGGGCTCTGGGTTCCAATCTTACTAACTTCCCTTCGCTCGCACTGATGCAACTTAGTTTGCACCTGGACAAACTTAAATCCGGATCTCCTCATGATCCCTGTCCTTTGAAAATTCTTAAAGAGTGCAGGGAAGTTCTTCTCCCCCTCTCCTGGAGGTAATCAATCTGGCAATACACAAAGGTGTCTTCCCGACAGCGTGGAAAATGGCCATAGTCAAGGCCACTCTGTATCCGGCGATTTTAAAGAACTTCCGCCCAATTTCTTTACTCCCAGCCCCCTCAAAAATGCTAGAGGCCCATCTAAACAGCCACCGGAGTGCCTTCCTGGACAACTCCAATCTATTGGACTCCTCTCAGCACGGTTTTCGGAGGGCGCATAGCACCGAGTCCGTCCTGACAGTACTCACAAATAACATCCGCGTTAAGGTCGACAGTTGCCAGACTACTCTTCTGGTCCTGCTCGAACTTACAGCTGCTTTCGATACCCTGTCCCCCTCCATCTTGGCCAAGCGCCTTAGGGAGATAGGAGTGGACGGACCAGCGCTTAGCCTACTGACCTCTTTCCTTGATCACTGTGAACAGAGGGTTAAGCTGGGTGATTTTCTCTCCCCAGTCAAGCCTATGCAGTGTGGGGTGCCTCAGGGTTCGTCCCTGAGCCCCACGCTCTTTAATATCTATGTAGCACCGCTTGCCAGGCTTGTGAGATCTTTTGGGCTGGAAGTCCTATCCTATGCTGACGACACTCAGATTATGGTTTCCCTCTCGCAATCCGTAGACATCACAGCCCGAAATTTCAGGAACTGTATGGAAGCAGTTGCTGGCTGGATGATAAGGAACTTCCTCAAATTAAATGGGGAGAAAACGGAGGTCCTTATCTTCTGAGGCAAGCATGAGATCAGGTAGATGGAGTGGTGGCCCTCTGCCCTTGGAGCTTGCCCCACGCCCTCACAGTCTGCCCGCAATCTGGGTGTAATTTTTGACACCAAGCTCTCCTTCAACAAACAAGTCAGCAGGACTGCCTCAACTTGCTGTGGGGAGTTAAGAATCTTGAGGAAAATTGTACACTATCTCTCAATCGAGGCCCGAAAACAGATCACCGTGGCCCAAATATCCTCAAGGTTAGACTACTGCAATGCACAGTATTTAGGAATCAACAAACAATTAGTTCAACACCTTCAAACTGTGCAAAATGCAGCAGCCAGGTTTGTTGCTGATGCCCCGAGATTCTCATCAGGCTCCTCCATTAGGAGGGATCTGCATTGGCTCCCCATACAGGCCAGGATTGAGTTTAAGGTCCTATGTGTCACCCACCGGGCCCTGCATGGATCCGGTGCCGAAGACATTAGATCCCTTGTCTCCCTCTATACCCCCGGCAGGGCACTTCGCTCAGCATCCAAAAATCTTCTTGCTGTGCCAGGTGTCACCAAAGCCAGGTTGGGCGGGAGGGCCTTTTCCTCCCTCGCCCCCAGGATCTGGAACATACTTCCGGCTGAGCTTAAGGGGCAAACCTCCCATTCTCTCTTCCGGAAGGCATTAAAGACTTGGCTCTTCAGGGAGGCCTACCTATAGCCGGAGCATACCCTATCCCTCCATACAGCCAGTTCCATCGTCAGCACCTTGATTTCCATGGGCAAAGTTGCGCTTCTACAAATCATTATTCATTCATTCATTCATTCAAAACAAGACCAAATATCTAAGAGTCCAATGTACAATACTTAAAAATATACACTTTAAAAGATATCCTGTAAAATTGCAGAAATATCTCAAAAACACAGTTCTTCCAAGTCTGTAGCTCCCTCCATACAATCACAATACTGAGAACACAATCCAACAGTTCTGTCTGATCACGTCAGTCGGGGGTGTCGGCAGACTCGTAAACAGTACCTTTTGCTTTGCGGGCGACACGTTAGTACGAGCCGGTCATGGCAACCGTCGCTGTTGCAATGTGAAGTGAAGCGGTGCAGCATGCAGTGCCCTCGAGGTGCGGTGCAGGCAGTGGCTCTGTGACGGTCGTCCAGCAGAGTCAGTGAGACCAGGGCCAGGTGCAGAGTGAGGTGGTGCTGGCAGGTCACGGTGTAAGCAACAGAGCTGGTTAGCCAAAGCTGGCGTTGGTTAGCCCAGACTACGGTGTGGGATGAGGCGTGCATCGTGAAACTGACGAGGAGTGCCCCCCAGCCACGATGCGGTCACAGGTGTCGAGGTCAGCAGGCGGTGGCGGTCGTCGACGTCTGTGAGGCCAGGGTTGCGGTGAGAGATGCGGCGGTGCGTTCAGGACACAGAGTTGGATGCTGTTCCCTTCTCTGTGGCATCGGAAACAACGGTTCCAGAAGCGGTACCCAGAGGTTGGTGAAGTCTTTGCAGTCCCTGGGACTTCAGAACAGGAGGCAAGCTCTACTTCAAGCCCTTGGAGATACTCAGCACAAGTAAAGAAAGTTCAGTCCAGTCCTTTCACTGCCCAAGGCAGAAGCAGCAACTGCAGGCCAACAAAGCAACAACAGAAGCAAAGGGGCAGTACTCCTCCTGGCAGCTCTTCCAGCTCTTCTTCTTGGCAGGTTCCTTGATTCCAGCAAGTTCTCTGAAGTCTTTTATCTCCGTGAGACTTCCAACAGGAGGCAAGTTCTACATCAAGCCCTTGGAGAAAACTCTAACAGTAGGATGATGAAAGTACAATCCAGTCCTTTCCCTGCCCAAGACAGAAGCAGGAAGCAGCAGGCCAACACAGCAGAGCACCCAGCAAAGTGGCAGATCCACCTGACAGCTTTTCCAGCTCTTCTTCCTGGCAGGCTACATAGTTCAGTAGTAATCTAAAATACTGGGGTCTGGGCCCCAATACTTATACAGCAAATGTTGTTGTTCTCTTGGTGCAGAGAGTCTCTGTGCTCAGCCAAACCCAGTTCTGTCCTCTCTGGTCCAGCTTCCCGGCAAGAGGTGGAAATAGCATTATCCAAGGCAGACAGGGCCTATTCAGGTGTAAGGGAAATGTCCTCCCACCACTCTAAATGCAGACCAGGACTATTCAGGTGCTAGTGAAAACTCCTCCCACTACTCTGAGTACAACCCAAGTCTACTTAGCCCAGCCCTGACTCATTCAGGAAACACAGGACACACATCAACACCCCCCTCCCCAGTGGCTGTCTGAGAGAATGCACATCCCCAGCCCCCGTCACTCCAAAGCCAGACAGTCAATCCACAAACCAGCAGAGGCACACAGGATGGCTAAGCAAGAAAATACCCACTTTCTGAAAGTGGTATTTTCAAACACACAATATAAAAATTATCTTTACTAAAAGATGCATTTAAATATTTTAAGTTCAGGCATACTAAACACCATTTCTATCTTGTCCCAATGGAAAGTTATATTTATGAGATGTTATAAGTAAACTACCATTCTATCCTATGGGACAGATAACCTTTCAACAGTGAAAAAACTAAATACACTGTATTTCACTATGAGGATATGTGACACTCCTCAGTATATGTCCTATTTTCACATACACTGCCCCTTGCCCATAGGGCAACCTTACATGCAAGAAAAGGGGAGGTTAGGGCCTGGCAAGTGGGTGCACTTGCCAGGTCGACATGTGTCAAACTGCCCACAGACACTGCCGTTGCAGGTCTGAGTCACATGCTCATGTGGGTGGCACAATCAGTGCTGCAGGCCCTGCAGCAGCGTTTGATTTACACACCCTGGGCACACACAATTCACTGTACTAAGGACTTGCCAGTAAATCAAATATTCCAATCATGGAACCACCAATCCATAAACACAATTTACAGGAAGATCATATGCACTTTAGCACTGAATAGCAGTGGTAAAGTGCCCAGACTCCTAAAACCAACAAACCCAGGGTCAAAAACGGGAGGCCAAAAAGCAAAAGGTCTGGGGTAAACCCGTTGAAAAAGCCAGGGGATACAACCTATACAAATGTAAAGTGTGAACCATCAGCCCAGGAAGACCATCAGTGTGCAGATTAATACTGATGTACCCCTGTTACACCAAGCCCTTTAATGTTTTGTGACTGTCTGGAAAGTATGCACCAAGTGTAGCTGTCACCCAGCCCTAGAAGTGTATTGGAGTCAAAAGCACAAAGAGTCATAAGCACAGAAAAAAATGCCCACTTTCTAAAACTGGTATTTCTAAAATAATAATATAAAATCGAACAACGGCATTAAGTAGGATTTATCACTACTATTTTAAACATACTTCACACGGGCCTCTCCTTTCTGATTGAGAATTACCACTTAAAGTATATAAGGGGATTCCAAATGCTAGCCTACCAGAGGAGTATGTCACACAGTTGTGAAAAGAAAATCAACTCTTTTTCACTGCTAGGACATGCCACACATAAAGGCAGATGTCCTACCTTTTACCTACACAGCACCCTGCCCATAGGGCTACCATGTCCCTATCTTAGGTAGTGACCTATGTATAATAAAAGTAGAGTTTGAGGCTTGGCAAGTAGCTCTAAATGCCAAGTCAAAGTGGCAGTAAACTGCCTGAACAGGACCCGCAGTGGCAGGCCTGAGACAGGTTTGAAAGTCTACTTCTGTGGGTGACACAAGCACTTCTGCAGGCCCACTAATATCATTTGATTTACAGGTCCTGGGTATATGGTATACCAGTATACAAGGCACTTGCAAGTAAATCTAATATGTCAAACAGGTGTATACAAATCATACCATGTTTAGAGGAGCGAGCGCATGCACTTTAGCAGTGGTAAAGTGCCCAGAGTCTTAGAGACAACAAAAATAAGGGCTGAAAAATTGGCGTAGGAAGGCAAAACGTTTGGGGATAACCCCGCAAAAAGGGCCAGGTCAACACTCCTCCCTTGCTACTCCTTTGTTTTTTGCACTCTAGTAGGGGAAAGTATCAACAATCTTCTGGAAGAATGTAAAAAAATAGTGATGGGAGCTTCATATGGTATAGCATGGCTATTCTCGGAGGTTTGGACGTTCCTCTCCAGCTATAAATCCCAAAAAGTATTCTGAATACCATTGAGAGCTGCTTCAACAATAGGTTAGGATCTTTCTGGATAAGAAAGCCGTGCAGACGTTTCCTTAGTTCCAATAATATACAGAAATGTATTCCTGTTAATTTCAGATTCAAAAGGAAGGTCAATTGCAAGAATTCAGACACATTTTTGTTCGAAAAATGGCAAACAAATACAAAAAGAAGGTAAAAGTTAGAATGTTGTCCCTCCATCAGCAGCACCAAGAGAAGTGGATGTGTAACATAAATGACTGAGGTTTATGGTGGGCATCAAATTTTACCCAAGTCCGCACCAAAAACTTGAAGTGCAGTGCAGTGGTGACTGTACACCTCAGAAAGAAAATCATTTTTGAATACTTTTACTAAGATTGAGAGGAAAGACTTCCTTCTATCCATCCAAAGTGCTGCACTTGTCTGAAGACATTGCATTTGAAAGCCATTCCGATTTCATTTCAGCTGGGATCCATTGCATCATACAGTTCCTTCTTCCACATGCACAACTGAAGATGAGACTGCTTCACCGGTATCTGGAGGACCAGAAGTGCCAATATTCAGCCAGCTGGGAAGACAGATTTACTTTCACTGAAGCTGCAGCCCAAGCTCTTCCTCAGTGGTTCTGATTGGAGAACCTTCTACAGGTTGTTCCATTTCATCACGACGTTATATTACAGACTACATTGACAGATAGCTTCTTTTTGGGATAGGGCGCACACATTGATCCCCTACAAGTAGAAGGCACATGGTCAAAAAAAGACAACCTTTTAGAGTTGAGGAAAGTCTACCTGCCTCTCAAGTTGTTTCTTCTAGCGAGTAAGTAGAATATTATTAATTCAGATGCACAACACAACAATAATGCTTTATCTAAAAAGGCAGTGAGAGGCTTGATCCTTAGTTCTGGCACTCAAAGCTCAGGGGATAAGGAATTGTGTAATACCAGGAATTTCCACTTTAGAGCAACAGGTATTTTAGGAATTCAGATCAAAGAGGCAGAATTAATGACTTTGAATAATGAATAAATGACTTTCACCTGCATGACATTTTTTATGAATAGGAATTTCTCCAGATCCGTACGCAAGCACAGCAAAAAAGTACCAAACAATGCCTCCAGGTTTTGCCAGCCGGGCACATTAGGGAATGCCCTTTTGACAGACTGGTTGAAGAAGTTTGTGCACACATTTCCATCACCACCGCCGATTTCAACTGTCACCTTCAAACTGACAAGATGTGGCTGAAACTGATAGCGCAGGAATGGCCACATCACTGGTGGTCCACTAACCTTCTACATCTCTTAGTACCCACACAAGAGACTCGTGTTCTGGCCAGATCTTCTGATCAATTGGAGGTGCTAAATCCTCCCACCACAACATTTCATCACTGAACATGACAATCTGGCTTCTGAACACTTGCAGTATGGACAATAACATCTTTCAAATGATAACATGGGAATTTAAATAGAGGTTAAACACCCATCTATCAGGATGTCATACACTTTTGAATGCAAGAGATTCTGCATCTGGTGCATCCAGAATAATATTGACCCACCAAATGCCAGAAAGAGCTGGTACTCCATTAACCTCTCTACTTGCCGAAAGCTGGGCTGCAGTTTTGTTTGATAAAGGTACATCTTGAAGACGTTATTGCTGATAGAAAATACCCATTACAAGCATATTTTTCAGAGGGGATGTAGTTTAAATATTTTTGAGAAGGGAGCAACATTTTTTCTTTGGCTATAGACACCTTCTACTCCACTGGAGCTTTAATATTTTGCTCTTGAATTGTATGCGCCTCTGGTTTGACCTGATTATTTGATCTACGATTGAACATATATCTTGTAAAGCAGCTTTCCTTGAAGGCATCTCTTCTGCCCTTATGGTTGATAAAGTTAAGTCAATGTGCTGTAATGAACCGTATAAGGTTTTCCGTAAAAGTAAAGCGCTAATGAGAACTTATCTGAGCTCCCTCCCAAAGGTAGTGTTAGGCATTCATATCAATCTGTTTCCCGTCCAACATTTTTAGGTCTCGCTGAACCAAGGCGCATGAGTTGTTCTGCGAGAGTATAGTAGGGCTTTCAAAAATGCTCCCAAAGTCTGCAGATCGGACACAGTGCTTGTGCGCCAGGCCCGCGCACCATTTGTCCGCCTGCAGGCTTTATGAGCAATTTCACAGCCTCTTTGATGTTCTCAGTGAGCCGCGGGGCCACTGAGAACATCAAAGCGGCCACAAAATGCTCACCATTTGTCACCCCCTCCCTTCCTGCTGGCATTCCCCCCTCCCTTCTCGGCCAGTCCTTGTTTCCCTTGTTTTTTCAAGAGACCGGTCAGCCTACGTCTATGACCAGATCACAGGCGACACCTAACGCCCCCTCTGATATCAGAACCTGCTCGTTACTCCCTAGTCTTTCCAGTCCTAGGGAGATAGGGCAGATGAGAGATACTCTTCCTCTGTCCCTCGCAAGGCAAATCATAATTCTTCTAGACAGTTGTCTTCTATCGTCTGGTCCGGTCACATCTCTGATTGGAAATTGTTGTGAGCCAGCTGTTAAAGATTGAAATGAATCTGTTTGATAGGCTCAACTGCTTAAAGGTAAAATGTAAATGTAAATGTGGGTGTACTTGTAAAGCGCACTGCGACTCCATGGAGTATCCTGGCGCTGAAGACCGCTGGGGAACCCGTCCTGGTTTTCCCTGTGAGATGGTCCCTTTCTGGGTATCTCCAAGGGGAAACCAGGCATCCCCGGCGTCTGTGGGGGGCCGTTGTAGAGATGAGGCAAGCTTAATGCCAAGAGTTGCCGAGTGTGTTCCCTGGTTAGAGTAGGCACCGAGGCAAGAATTATCGAGTCCGTTTTGACCCTGGTCCACGACCCTGCCGCGTCAGGAATTGAACCCTGATCCCGGGCCGTTCTCTGCGTACGGGTCTGCCGCCTCTAACCAGTGAGCCACACCACTCCACAAAGGTCAAAAGTATCAATTGGCAAGAGTCCAAAATATACCAGTTTGGAGGGAAACACATCAAAAATATGAATGTCCTTGTCATTCTTGTAATAATCCATAAGGTTATTGCATTGACGCCACACTTGAAGTATTTTTGTAAATTGTTTTTCTTTAATTTACATGTCATATCAATGACTTTCCACTGTAAAACATAAAAATACAATAAAATGTTTTTTCAAATATACATTTTTTTGTTGTCCTATGACCCCCACAAGTGGGAGGGCTTCTGAGCGTTACTATCTCCTCCCTCGACCTCGTTTGTTAATCCATTTGAAGGACATTGTTGAATGCTGTTTGAAGCAGTCTCCAGGTGAGTTCCAATCCTAACATGGAACTTTAAGGCTCAACTAGTACTGAGAACGCACAAGCTCACACTCATAACATCACGTGTTGGGGACCTGATACTAAAAGGCACTTCCCATTCCAGAGCACCAATGCTAAAATAAACTGTGTCTGGTCCTTGCTGAGGGGCCCTGGTTCTTGTGTTGCGCCCAACTTGTAAGCAAATTGGAGAACATATGGATATCTGCCGCGGAGAGGAGTGCGTCCCCTGAGATCAGCTGTACATATTACTTTGGCTCCGTAGAACTGCAAGTAACACCGTATCACAAAGAAATTTGAATGTTTAACGTAGATTCCACGAGGGATTAGAGAGATGCTGATGAAGAGTAAGAGATGATACAGATTCCAGAAACAAATAGAGCTGCTGCAGTGAAGAGTTTTGATACTAATCTGGAGGCAGGAAATGTGTGAAAATGGTGTAGAAATAAATGATGGTTGACTGTGTAAGGAGCATCATTTGGCTTTGGTAGCGGCGTTCATTGTGTGGTCTGCTTGGGTGCTCATATTTCTGAGGTTGGCATGCCTGATAAAGGGTGGTGATGAGAGCTGTATCAACAAAGAAATGTTTTCTGTATTTGGACTTGAAGCCCCTGTAAGGTTGTATGTCGTTACAGTGCAATCCGTTGCAATGCATGCCTTTACCAGGCATGTGTTACAACGGAATGCTATTTCCACGCATAACCTTCACCACAAATATTTCTTTATTACGCACAGATTTACAGCGATTTTCGTTGTAAATTTATGCATGGTAATGGCATACTCTTGGTAAAGGTTATACCCCTCTCCTGCACCCTTACGTGACTAACCAGCCCCAATCCTTCTTATAATTACCCCTGCCCTGAACCCTCAATCTATATATATATATATATATATATATATATATATATATATATATATATATATATATATATATATATATATATATATATATATATATATATATATATATATTCACTAGCCAAATCAGTGACAGTTCCATCAGCTTCCTTGATGTGGAGATCAGTGTAAATGGAGGAAAACTAGAAACCAAGATGTATAGAAAAGAAACGGCTGGCAATAGTATCCTCCATTCCAATAGTCACCACCCTGTCCATTTGATCAACAGTATACCTTATGGCGAGATGCTTCGCATAAGGCGGATTTGTAGTACAGAACAAAGTTGCTTAAGCGCACAGCAGGCATGTGCGGCCAGATTTAAAGAAAGAGGGTATAGCAACAAAATCATAATGAGGGCCATGAATCGTGCTAATTTACAGCCTAGAGCCTCATTACTCAACATCCCTGTAAATGACCCTAATATAACATCTGTGACTAGCTCTACTGCTGTACATACAACTAAACGGCAGGATGACAATACAACTAGACTGATTCTAACTTACAGTAACCAGCACCGAACCATTAGAAACATTGTCAAGCGTAACTGGTCTCTAATTACGAGTGACCCAGTTATAGGTGATCAATTTAAGGGGGCTCCCTTGATTGCCTATAAACGTGCTAGATCTATGGGCAGTCTTCTAGTTTCAAGCAGTCCAGAAATCCTCGCAGTGACTCCTTGGATGGACAAGAGCAAAGGATTCCTGCGCTGTCCTATTTGCAAGGCTTGCAAGAACGGAGTCAGCAAGAAGGAATACACTACACCCTTTAACCTAATACCAACTACCATCAGGTACAAGCTGAATTGTCGCACTGAATACGCTGTGTACGTGTTGGAGTGCCCTTGTGGCCTACGATATGTGGGAAGTACAAGGCCACAAGTATTCAAACGGATACTCCAACACCTTAGAGCCATCACCAATGGTGACGCAGCATATCCAGTAGCTAGACATTTTGAGTCTGTGCACAATAAGAAGGCTGCAGATCTGCGCTATTTTGTGATAGACACAGTCCCTCCCCAGAGGATAGGTGGGGACCGAGATCTATTACTGCGCAGATTAGAAACACGACATATCATTTTACTCGACACAAAGAGCCCTAATGGTCTTAATGCAGGGGAAGACTGCCATACTTACCTGTAGATAGAATCTGTATCTAGTCCATTTTAGCATACCATGATTTTAAATGAATAGTAGCTGCCTCAGACCATATATCACATTTTAATTGCACTTTTTTTCTTCACATATTTTCCACGGGGTAGCACAATTGCCATGGAGTTGGGAACTGATTAAATACCACCAATGCATTGTATACGTGAGCAGGCAAATATGTGTACATAACAGGATTAGTACATGCACTATGCAATAATGAATTTTTTCCTGTATCATGCACTTCTCTGAGGTAGTACAGAACTCTTTAAAAGATAGGGTTTTTAACTATTAGCGGATTGGTTATATATATTTATTTTAACCGTCTTCTACCTATGAGAGAAATTTTCAATCATGTGCAAATATGTGTATATATTTATATGAATTTTGTAATTTTTAGCAATATATATTTATATGTATCTATTTATTTAGTGGATTTTATATTTATATTTAAATTCAATTTTGCACAGCATGATTTTGCACATTACTCAGTAATTTTACCAATTGTATTTTATTGTGTAAAAATATGAGTTTCTGCCGCACTTATGTGTACATATACAGCGAATGCATTTATGCAGTAATTGGTTTTAACAATATGTCGTCTATGTCTATGACGCTATTTTGATTGGCTCCAGGCAATTTAAAATGAGCACGCCCGCCTTGCAATGATTGTCATGTGATCAAGGTGCTGTTTGCACCGAAACGCGTCATGGCGGAGTGGTGATGAGGATTGAACTTGAATAAACTTACCACAACCACAGAAATCGGGTTTGCCTCGTCTTTCTTGCTGCTGCTGCATGCTGTGGCCACGGACGTTCTATGCCGAAAATATATATATATATATATATATATATATATATATATATATATATGCCCTTTACGTTTATATGGGTGTACACTTACTAGAAGCATTGATGAGTATTTCATCTATGTCTATGCACCATGTGATTCACAAAGGAGGTGGAGCATTACTTAGTAAAAAAATGTATATAAATGTTTGCTGACCAGGTGTATGGTGTGTGATCAAGAGCACTAGTTGCGCGAAACGCGTCGCCTGAGAGGTTGAAATAAATCTCCCTTACTGCAGCCTTGGGTCCGTGTCTTCATTGCAGGAGTTTGCTGATTTGAAGATTTTGTTCGTACATTTTACGGAGGAAAGCTGTCCCCGTTCACGGTACCCGCTCGTTGGCAAGAGGTCTCGCTTAACAGCTAACTGCGCTTTCTGTTCCGTGGAGGAAATTTGCTTGACCCCCTGGACCGAAAAAAACAACCTTGAGGAGCGGAGGACGAACACGCGCTAACGGCTGGTCTGATAGGCGAGCTGAGAGCGGGTGGCGTCCAACCACAACAGAGGTGTTATTCCGGGAATCACAGGTAACGAGTGCAAGGCGCAGGCAGTAAGAAGACCGACATCGGCGTTTGTCATCGGTGCGTTATATAAATTCAAAATCCTCTCGTGAGCACCATGTCAGCGAGTTTGGAGAGAGAGCGTGAAGACGCTGCAGAAGCGCTGTTCAGTAACGTAGGGAAGAACGCTTCAAATGCTACCGCGGCTATCAGCCAGCCCAGCAGCGTGCAACAGGACGCAAAGCAGTTACTCAAGACTCTTGAAAAAAAGACCAAGTCAGAAATCACGAAATGGTGGGAGCACAAATCGCTCACCAAATACGTGGAGGCAGGCAGAGTTCCACGTGGTCTACGGATTATGCTGGCGCCCAGTTTCGAAGACCCCAATCCGGCTATGTTGAAAGAGTGGGGAGAAATGAACTTAGATGCCTCAATGAATCTGGTGAAAGTTCTTATCAAGTATGCCGTCATAGACCGGGAAAAGCTACTGGAGGAAATTAAAAGCTTGGATGAGCAACTGGATTCTATTACCGACCCTGATACTAAACTGTTGGTAACATCCACACGCAAGGAGATAAGTGAACGGCTACATAAGCATGAAGAACGCATAAAAGTCAGGAAAGTGCACAAATTTGCGAGGAATTCAAAAGACTACGAAACCGGTCAAATATATACATTCTCTCACAAATACGACAAAGCTAAGCAATTCAAACTGACTAAGCAAACAGTCACTGGTGGTGGTATGGCTAGAACCAACCCACTGGAAGAGCCTAATGAAAACTCTGATGCGGAAACAATCTCTTTGGCCAGCACATCAAGCACATCGCTCTCAGAAATCAGCAATGTGGAAGGAGGTCAAACAGGCAGAATATTAAATCTTGGTGAAGAGATAGATTTTTTTAGTGGAGGACCGGCTACAAACATTGCGTCCCAGATTGCGAAAGAATCAAAACGCAAAAGGCGCAACGCAAAACGTCACGCAAGACGAAAGAAACGAAAAGCCTCAGCAGCAGCAGCAAAAAAAGAAGAAGCAATGGTACAACAAAAGGAAACAATGAGGGACTGTACCATTACAAATCTTTCCGATGTGGTTCTATCAACGGCAGAAAAACAATTATTGATACTTGGATTGAACTTTTGTCCCGAAAGTTCGTTCAACTACACAAATACCAGAGCGGACGTCTTTAAGTTTATTCGCAAACTAAAACTAAAGAAATTCTTTTCTTCGAAACCGGCAACTAAAGACAAGGAAAGCAATGCCAAGCGAATTGCAAAATCTATGGGCCACGCGACAGCTCCAGCAGCACGAGATGCCAGGCTGCTACTTACCCTTTGTGATCTGGGGGAGTCTGTGAACTCAACTTCTAATGATGGAGCCATTTTAAACACACAACGTGAACTGTACAATGTGGACATTTGCCAAAAGGGAGCTGGTGACAGTCCATTCAAACCGGTAAGCACGTTTATGCCTGTTATGCCTAAAGACGCTGTAGACATTTACCATGAATGTGTCATAAAAGATCTAAAAAAGTTAAACCGCGCGGTGCAGGCACAGACACATAAAAACAATGCTATTGTGAATCAATATAACATGCTGATGAAAAAACTGAGTCAAAACCAGGAAGTGGTGATTAATAAATCTGACAAGGGTGGAAATATTGTTTTGTGGAAGAAGGAAGAATATATTGTAGAAGCCATGAGACAATTAAATGACACCAATTGTTATGAAAGGTCGAATGGGATGGCATATAAGAAAGCAAAGGATGAACTAAAAAAGATGCTAATCTCATATAAAAGAAATAATTCGATCTCACAAACTGAATTTGACTTTTTACATGTTGAACATCCTGTAATACCCATCTTATATCTGATTCCAAAAATTCATAAACAGAAAGTCCCAACACCGGGCCGACCGATTATATCGGCCATCAACAGTGTAGGAGAAAACATTTCTCGCTACATTGACTTCTTTTTACAGGACATTGTTAAAAACTTACCGAGCTACCTCAAAGACACGGGGGACTTTTTAAATAAATTGGACTCAATCCAATGGCAAGACAATTGGTGTCTGTTGACTCTAGATATAGAGTCTTTATATACTTCAATAGACCACTCAAAGGGTTTAGAAGCAATCAGACATTATCTTGGTTTACGATCATGTGAATATTATACTCACAACAAAATGTTATGTGATCTAATACATTGGTGCTTGCATAACAACTATTTCATGTTTGCTAAAGGAGTATGGAGACAAGTCCAGGGTGTGGCAATGGGATCGTGCTTCTCCCCCAGCTACGCGTGTTTACACGTGGGCTGGTGGGAGGAGCGCGGTCTCATTGAAACACCGGGATTTCAACATGTGCAATACTGGAAACGGTTTATTGATGACGTGTTCTGCATATGGGAGGGGGATGAGGAAAGTGCCCATACCTTTGTTGATGCACTAAATAAGAATCAGGAAAACCTTTTCTTCACCTCAAATATCAGTAAAGTGCAGGCAGACTTTTTAGACGTCCATGTAACCATTGAAAACAATACTGTGACCACTTCTTTATTTCGAAAACCAACAGCTGGAAACAGTATATTACATGCCAGTAGCAAACATCCTCAGCATGTGATTGCCAATGTTCCATATGGCGAATTGCTGCGTGTGAAAAGAATTAGCAGTACTCCTGAGATATTCGAACAGGAAGCCCATAACACAATCAACAGACTTAAAGCTAGAGGTTATAACAATAAAGTTTTGAATAATGCTCTGAGACGTAGCCGTGAAAAATCTAGGGAATCGCTACTGAAATCAGAAGCACTAGAGCTAAAAACAGACAATAATACTCCTCGCTTAATTCTGACCTATAGCAAGCAAGAAAGACAAATTAGGTCTATTGTCAAGAAACACTGGCCTATTCTTATGACAGATGGTTTCTTCAGTGATACACTACCAATCACTCCTACAATAACCTACAAAAAATCCCAAAGCATGCACAACAGTCTGGTGAAAAACAGTCCAGAGCTAGGTAGCGGTAGCGCCTGGCTAAAACAGAAAGGTTTTTTCAAATGCTCCTCATGTAGGGCGTGCAAGTTTGGTGTAAATACCACTCATTATAGCACACCTTTTAGTTCCATCTGAAAAGCTATCCGGGGTAATTACAATTGTCACAGTGAGTTTGCAGTATATGTCCTGACATGCACCTGTGGCCTACGATATGTGGGCAGTACGAAACTGCAGGTGCATGTCAGGATTCTGCAACACTTACGGGCAATAGTAAATAATGACCTCACATACCTGGTAGCACGCCACTTCAGGTCAACTCACAACAATGACTTGTCAAAGTTGACATACTTTGTTATAGATGTGGTGGCTCCTCTCAACCGGGGAGGAGACAGAGAGAGATTACTGAGGAAGAAAGAAACAGAATACATAGTTGAGCTGGACAGTAAATATCACCTTGGAGCAGTCGAAAAAAGCTATCCTGGCTTGCAGATCTGGTGCCCCATCAGACCCCTGCCCCCCCAAGATCCTTCACCAATTAATTGATGAGGTTAACCCTATCATTAACCACTTGATCAACTCCTCGCTCAGGTCAGGGACTGTACCCAGCCACTGGAAAAAGGGCATTGTTAAGCCCCTTATGAAGAAGGCCAACAAACCCCCGACGGAACTCACCAATCTCCGCCCTATTTCGTTGCTCCCGGCTTTGGGAAAAATTACGGAACACCTGGTACACTGCGAGCTGAAACGCTACCTGGATGAGCACAACCTTCTTCACCCACAACAATCAGGTTTCCGCTCGAAACATTCGACAGAAACTGCCCTCATCGAACTTTCAGACACCATAAAAACTCTACAAGACCAGAGAAAAAACTCCATCCTAATCCTACTCGACCTCACTGCGGCGTTTGACACCGTCTCCCACACCATCCTCATAGATAGACTCAGGGACATTGGTATCACCGACTCCGCCCTTTCCTGGATCACGTCTTTCCTGTCTGGCCGTTCCCAATCCATCACTCTGGGTCCTTTTCACTCCAAAGACAAACTCGTCCCTTCAGGTGTCCCACAGGGATCTATCCTAAGCCCTCTCCTCTTTAATATATATCTCATTCCCCTCCTGAATCTGATAGAATCATTCGGCATACCTGTCACCTCGTATGCCGATGACACACAACTCATTGTACCCCTGGACAAACTATCCACCAAAGCTGAACTCAACCTGAAACTCTGCTTGACCGAAGTATTCTCCTGGATGACAAATAACCACTTGAAATGTAATTCAAGTAAAACGGAGATCCTCCAGACTGGCACCAATAATACTTTCTGTCCAGCACTTTGGTGGCCTGACGACTCTGCTGCTCCCCCCCAGACAGTGTCATCAGCTAGGAACCTTGGTGTAATCTTCGACTCCGAACTTTCCTTCGATCAGCATGCCAGAACCGTCGCTGGCAAATGCTTTGGAACCATTAGATCCTTGAGGAAATTCTTCGACTTTCTTCCCATCGATGCCAGAAAGACGGTGGCAGTCGCACTTATTATCTCGCGACTGGATTATTGCAACGGCTTGCTCGCAGGAGCTAAGAAGAGCACCATCCTTAAACTGCAGAGCGTACTTCACACAGCCGCCCGTCTAGTCCTAGGTCTCCCCCGCAGGTCCTCTATTTCTGCAGCTCTCCGTTCGCTTCACTGGCTCCCTCTCCACAAAAGGATCCTTTTCAAAATCCTGATCCTGGCTTTTCGTGCCTACAATGAGACAGGCCCCAAATACCTTACAAGACGTTTTCCCCACTACTTGCCCAGCCGTCACCTTCGTTCAAGTGATGACAATCTTATCATTCCTCCTAAATACAACCTGAAAACGAAAGGTGCAAAAACCGTTAGTTTCCTTGCTACCAAAGCTTGGAACAAACTCCCCAAAACCCTCAGACATCAAACCCAGGAAAAACCCTTCAGAAAGCTCCTGAAAACATGGATTTTCAAACTCCCGGATGAACATTCTAAGGCTTCCATCTAATTCCCTTCCATCTAAACTCCTCCTGGACCAGCTTTCTCTCACCCACTAGCGCCAAGATGCTCCCTTCGGAGCGAACGCCGCGCTCTACAAATACCCCACAAATATCAAATATCAAATATCAAACGGACTGAACACAACAGAAGATTTACATCACTTGTTATAATTATTAACAAGATTTCTGTTCATTTTGTGTGTACTACAGGCTACTTCGCAGGTAGATATAGAACGAACATTTATGTGGTTTTTTTTATATCTCATTTTTTTAAGGTCTCCCAGAACTACAGAATTCGTATGAAATACAGAAAATTTAACTGCATCAAGTAGCACCTTGGGTAAAATAGTTGAGAGATTTCAACTTAAATGAAAATTAAAGCTGATATTAAGCTTCGTAATTGTTAGACTCTCATCCCAATATCATGTATATATTTATGAGTATTTACTTTTTGTTATCAACAAAAAGGTTTTTTTTGCTTTCACAGTTTTAATATTATCATGTTACAACTTTTATGTTAGTAATCACTTAGGGTTTGATCAAAAGTATGGGCACTTGGAGCATTTTTGATATAGTTAAACATGGATTATGATCTCATATTCTGAAATCCAATATATATATTATCACTAATGTACTGTGATATCAAGTCATGAAATTTGGAAGGTTATATATTTAAACTGTAAATATAGATGTATATAGATATATTATATGTAAATGTATGTGTATAGTAAATATGTATATATATATATTTTTTTTCTACGTGTATATACATTTTTTCCATTTTTAAAATTTTTGTTGAAGTATTTCATTAATGATGGTATTGTCATGTGCTTATCTAGGTTCCTGATCGATACTGTGACCTTATGCCCCTATTCGGCTATAAAGCCCTTTGTTCCCTATATTGGCATAACCGTTCAAGTACGATTTTCTGTAAAGTCATCTCTGGCCTCACACGAGCAGAGCCACAGAGCCACATTCCAGCATGACTCTCTGCTACTTCCTTTGCGACCAATTAGTGCAATGACAGAGCAGCAGTCACTATCTGATATTCCTAGATAACACTCCGAGTTCTTCAACAAGATAAAAACTTAGCAAACCTGGAAATCCCCGCTTGCTATGTTTTGATTAGTAATAGAACTCTAATGAGCAACTGATAGCTGCCACTTCCTAGTGACATCTTTAATTGACGTCTTATGTCCAGCAAACTTGCGTCAAACCCGGCACCTGTCAGGTATAAATATTACCAACGTTGCCTTAAGCAATGCGAAGCTGTGAGCTGTTAGCTGTGAGCGAACATGTTGCTGATGCCAGCTGCCTGCATGACCCCGTGTTGGTAAAAACTAGCACTCTGTCGCTGCAGCCTGCTATCCTGTGGTGGTGAAGCTACTGATTACCATTATCGCCGCTACAGCGCGACCTATGGTGCAGTACGCTTGAGGAGCCGTGCAGCCGTCCTCTGCGAAGACATCCAGCCCAGCTGCCCGCGGACGCTGTCACCCCTCCTTCCTCCAGACGCGCTGAGAGAAGCCGCTGCCTTTCTCGTGCAGAGAAATCCAGTCCCGGCGCTTCCAGTTTACCCTCGCAGGTGAACTGGGATATCGAGAGACCCCTGAAGGAGATACCAATCCTCCATCATTCTATTCAGAGGTATGGTGTTGACTAAACCCTTAGACGAGAATTCTTGAAACAAACCTTGGCAAAACCAACTTAACTTAAGCTACTTACTTACTCCCCCTTCTCACGTGTTAGGCCTAGGTCAGGCACACTGGGGTAGGCTTAGTCAGAAGCACCAGTTGAGTATGTTAGCCTAATGTATATATGACTGTATAAATGTTTTATTACTTTTAAACCATTGTATGGCTAAGAAACCATATCAATGCTTTTACAGTTCTATTTCGCTATTCTTATCTTACTGTACGTACTTTTTATAATAACAGTTATTGCAATTGTGGCAATACATTTCTCTTGTATGAGAAGAAAGACTGTTCAATAAATGTTAACCCTTTATTGATACACGCCCGTCTCTCTATTCTCTACATACTGTGAAAGTAAACTGCACTAGACTGACTGAGTGAAATCTATGTCTATTGTTTCACACGACCCTAGAGATCGACTCTTGATCTGAGGAGCAAAGTTGTCATGTTGCACGGTTGTTGGAAAGCTGAATCCCTTCTTGTCTGTGCCAAGGAAGCTGATCACTTCCTATGCAGAGAAGAAAGTTTCCAGTGACCTCTGAGCTAGTTGGTAACACAACCCAATTAAGTTTAGCATAGTCAGTGGAGGCCTGGAATATAGCCAGTTCCACGTCGATACTACTGTTTATGTTATTCCAATGCGCAGGGCCTAGTGGGAAACTAGGAACTACACTACATGGCGCCCAAACGTTTGGTAAGGCGATAAACTAACGCAAGACTTATAGAGTAACTCAGTCGTGCATATTTCACACCCCTTTCTCCCGTAAATACTCCAATAGACGTCTGGAGTGGGTGAAAGGTTAAAATCCGCCCGACCTTAGTAGGAAGAGATTCCTATGTAAAGCTCTGGTTTATTCAACGTTGAAGGATACAGTGTTCCAAAATATTGTGCATCTAATCTTTGTCTCCTTGGAGACCTACTCTGCAAACCTGCATTTTTTGAAATGTCAGTAGAAAACAACGGCACCACTGGGGCCGCAGTAGATGCGACTCAGCAAGGTCCCGAATACACAGACCCGGATGCTATTATCATCCCGATCCACTTAAGAAGATCTATAACTTTAAAACTTATAGAACATGGACTGACACCTCAAGGTGGTACAGTAATTTTCGTGATAGAGGCTCACGAGTATCGGCAGACAGAGGTATTCTATTCATGGATAAACTTTCCAGCGGTAAACGCTATAACACAAGAGTTTCACTATTACAAAATAGAGGAACCTCCGGATGAGTACGCCCCTTTCGAGGAGGTTGAAATTCCACTTAAATTTCAAGAGCACCTGCTCTGGTTTAATGGCGCCCTAAAACACAATGATCACATAACTAGGATCGGTCCACTAGGTAGACCAGGAGCCACGTGGCCGGTTCTAGCCAGCTACACACCACATCCTGACATTATAAAAATGTCTAGAGAAGAGCTGTTAGCACAGCTAAACACATTAATAAAAATACATAGGCAATTAGTCCAATATGTAATACGGACTGCAACAGTCCAGCCAGCTGTTCATACACCACAGCTGACCCCTCATCAGGGGAACACAAATAAAATTACACCACAGAACATACAGTCATGTCTTGGTAAAACACCCGTAAAACGGGAACAAATTCCTTTCTGGTTAGCCCAGAAAATCACTCAAATAGAGGCAGTATTTCCTGATACTACCCCTATTGAGAAACACAGAATCTTGACCATCTGCCTTCCTATGGGAATCGCACCACACGTGGAGGACTGTGACACTTGGGGTACAGTCTTTGCTTCCATTTACACAAAAACACACGGTGTTCCGTCTATGGCGGTAATACCAGACGTGCTAAAACAGATTCAAAATGAATTCGGTCCAGAACCAGCTTTAAATCTAGGTATGAAATTACTGAAAGACTTCAAGCAGGTTACGGCTATATTATTAGCCAATGTAAAGGGAGAAGCAGCATCTGTGGCGATTCGCCAGAAGTTGAGGGAAACAGATATAAAAGATCCTGTTGAGCTTGCAAAAATCATAGAAAAATGCTATGAAGAATTAGGTAGAGACAGCTTGGGTGGGAAACCGGTAAAGCCCCAACTGCTCGAAAATCCTGAAAAATTATTTATTAAAAATAATTTAAACACTCCTAAAAAGAGCTGGGATGGAAATAAACAATCCACTCCCAAGGAAAAAGTTTTCCAGTCCAGAGGAAGGTCTCCTCGACGGAGGGAAAGAACTCCGACTCGAGAACGCCAGTCTCCCCAACGGGAGCCCTCTGAGAAAAGATATAACCTTAGAAATAGGGATAATATAAAAAAACCTGATAGATATCAAAGTATTGATACACGTCCCTCTCGATCTTTTCCACAGAATTCGGAAAGAAGAGGACGGTCAGACCCAGGAGAGCACACCAAGTCCAAAGACAAGGAACCTGCTCAAAATAAGAAATCTCAATTTCAGAAAAAGAAGGTAGCCAGTATTAGAGTAATCAATCATGCCGAGAATACTGAGGACACAGTTGAAAAACGGGGAGTGGGCATTGACAATGTTGGACAGTGCAGCAGAAATCAGTATAGCGCGCAAGATCTTGATGAGTCATCTGGAGACAGTGGACACAAATGAATACATTCAGGTTGAAACTGCCGACGCCAGGCTTAGCGAGCCCCATAAAATATACGAAATAACATTGCGTATAGAGGGTGATAAGACTAGGAAAATTAAGAGTCTATTTTGGGATAAGCTCTCAAAAGGCTATGATATTCTGTTAGCTGAAAAAGATTGGCCCCCGGAGTTTGTCAGGGAGTGCCCTCGTGGCGAAGAGGTAATTATGCCTGCCTTCTCGAATCACATACCGATTCACAAAAAATACACATATGCAAGGAAATGGGCTGTAGCCCAGGCACCTGCATTGTATAAAAATCATGTAGGATGGGATGAGGATTCAACGCCTCACAAAATCCAACTAAAAAGTGAACCAACTGCCCAACGGCAGTATCCCATAAAGCAAGAAGCTAAAAAACAGGTCAGGGAGATCTTAGAACAACTTGAGTACCAGGGGGTGATTGAAACATGCACCTCTCAAATGAACAATCCTTTGTTTCCTGTCTCCAAGCCAGACAATTCATATCGTCTAGTTTTGGACTACAGACATCTTAATACGTGTTGCAAAACTTTTGCAGTACAAAACTCGCATAGTGCAGCCCTAATGAATAACATAGTTAGGAAAAAATACAAAACGACATTAGACATTTCTAATGGTTTCTTTTGTCAAAACATTGCACCAGAAAGCAGATACTTGACCGCTTTCTCCGCATTTGGGTCGCAGAAAAAATTCTGTCGACTCCCACAGGGGTTCAAGAACAGCCCAGGACTATTCTCAGCTAGGGTAACAGAGTTACTACAAATCTATGATGATGAAGCATTATCTTACGTAGATGATATTTATCTCACAGACGATGACTTGGATACTCACTTGAAAAGGGTGAACACCATTATACTTGGGTTCGCAGCAGAGGGTTACAAATTTAACTTTAAAAAGTCCCGAATTGCCCATCTGACAGTACTGTTCTTAGGGTACGAATTATCAAGTGAAGGGAAAAGCCTAGCGGACAACTTCTTAGAGAAGTGCGCTGTACTCCAAGCTCCAAAAACGCTGAAGAATTTACAATCCATTCTAGGTTTTCTGAATTTCGGAAGAACTTACATACTAAATTACGCAGAGAGAGTTAAACCTCTCTACGAACTAATAAAACCTGATTTAAAACAAATCAATTGGACTCAAAAACACACAGAAATTTTGAGATCACTGCAAACAGACATGTTAGCAAAAACAAAATTAGATACACGTGACAACACACGTGATCTGGTAATCCGAGTCATCCCAGGAAGATGCGGATTCACATACCTAACCTCTAATGAGGGAGAAAAGGTACCAATTTCAATTAAATCTCACTTGTACACACAAGCAGAAAAAACATTCAGTCGCACAGAAAAAACTGTGAACGCAGTGCAAATCGCATTAGCAAATGAAAGAGAACTAGCACACGGCAAACGGATTAATATCCTTACAGCGGAATCCGCCTTCGAAGCGCTATTCAGCCCAGTAAACCTGCCTACAGTGTCACTGGATCCGAAATGGATACAGTGCATAGATTCTCTAGGAGCGGAAGACGTGAAATACTATTTCGCCCCGCAATACGAAGAACTGAATGATTTAGAATATGAAGAAGAATATCCTCTGCCAATCGAAATCCTGCCTCTCCCACAATACGCATGTATAATCTATACAGATAGCTTTGTACAGCATTTCAACGTAGAGAGAAAATCCTACGATGCAGCATGTGCGATCATTAAAGGTCGTTGGCTGTGCGGTAAATTCAGACCGAAAGTAACAAAAACTGAATCTGTAAGAAACTGTTCGGTTCAGAGAACTGAAATCAGATCTTTAAAGATGGCGCTCGAAAATGCAGAACGCGAATTCCCCACACTTATCGTGTGCGATTCTCATTTTTGCGTCAATTCTTACAATAACAAACTGCAGAGTTGGATCGAAAACGACTACAAAGATGACACAGGTGCCACAATAAAGCATAAATTGCTTTGGGAACAAGTAGCTCTTTTACACAAAGAACTACAAAAGACTCACGTGATTCACGCACAGAGTCTTCAACGTGATGGCGTTCACGTTGCAGGGAATTCATTGGCTAATACAGCCACCGCGGAAGCAACTAACCCGGCTTCCGTAGCCACAAAAAAGCGTACAGATAAGTATATAGACGGGGAAACTATGCTAGCAGTAAAAACGACCGTAAAAGGCGACTGTGCAGCACTACCCGTAAACTATCCACTCAATTATGCATACATAATCGATGCAAACTCCGTTCCTTTTGCTCGAATCCCTGGAGTGGGGGATAGAGTAATTCCAAACATGAACAGGAGAATATTTTTAATAGCAGACGCACACATGGGTTTGGGTCTTAGGCACAGAAAGATCGAGGAATCACTGACTGAATTACAATCAGTATTCTGGTGGCCGGGAATGAGTGTAGAACACCAAATATATGCAAACAACTGTGAAAACTGCAATAGGGATCGCAGTAGCGAACCTTGCTACCGGCTACCAATCAGAAAGAGCGTAACGCTGCCTACACCCCGTCCTGCGTCCTATTAATAGTTAAGACGAAATGCACTTAAAAAATGAGGCCACCAGCACTCGGCTGACGCCTAGAACGGTTATAAAAGATTTGCGAGTCCATATCGGCACATACGCAATTACCACGTTCCATTCTGACCAGGGTCCTGCTTTCAGCTCTCGAGCTCATGGGGAGGCCATGGCCAGTGTGGGAATTGGGTTGCGGTATTCTTGTCCGTCGCACAAGTGTGGTAGAAAGAAAAAACCGGGACATAAAGCAATCTATAACAGCGAAGGTATTAGGTTCAGGCGCTGGGTGGGTCAAACATTTAATAAGTGTCCAGACTAGTCTTAACAACATGCCAAGAAATTCTCTGAAAGGTTTCAGCCCATACGAACTATTGTTCGGAATAAGAATGCGCGTTCAGGACCTCGATAGTCAGATGTCAGTGGTACAAGCAGAAACAAAGCAGTTTGAAGTAAAAGACCGTTTGGCTGTTTTACAGGAACTGAATGAAACAAGAAAATCATTAAGCAACATAAAGTTAAAGCAACAGCCAAATACCACTGACGAGGCACCACCCGCAACAGCCCCAGCAAGGCCTGTCTGGATTCCAAAGATTGGGGATCTAGTCAGAGAAAAGATCGCGGTTAAGAAGGAATTTGGGCCTTCTTACCGAAAAGCAGTACCTGTCTTAGCAGTCACCGGAACAAGATAAGTTGTGCTACCGCCCCTTGCTGGTAAAAAGGAGAACAGAGTCGTGTCTATCGATCTGGTAAAACCACAAGCATGTGGCCTATAATCAACAGTAGGCCCAGTGGACTCCCAAGAAACAACAGAATACCCAAACTTGCAACAATCCAAGAGGTTCAAACTGAAAGACTAATCACATTCGATCAGCCTGCAGTGCACAATGAAGGACTATGCAATAATGCCATGGAACTCGTGCCTCTTGAAACACAGATTGAAACAGTTCGTCAAGAAACAACACCAGTCTACACTAATGTGGCATCAGAAAGTGCTACCGATAGACAGATTGAAAGAACAATCCCATCAATTGACAGAACTGCCTCTGGTTATTTCATCAACTTCGACAACTTCTCTGAAGATTTAAACGACCCCGAAGTGATGCCAGAAACAAAAAAGTCCTTTAAAGAAAAAGCAACGGAACTCTTTCATCAATTGAAGGAAATCTACCTCATTTCCCCTTGGCTAGAGTTCTGGTTCGGTCTAGGTGTATTTTTCCTCCTGCTTTGGCTCATCATGGTACTGTGTTTGGGAAAATTCATTGAAGGAAAATATATTACAATGGACACAGCAAGTCAGAACATCAACCTAGTCCTGAAACCACACAGATCATCCCACGTGAAGAAAAGAGAACTGTCAACAGTAAATGTCACAGCAATTCCAATACCTGGTGGGGTAGTATGGGAGAAAACAGACTATGAGATCTATGGTCCGGTCGAAATCCTGAAGTATCCTCATCAACTGAAGGTTTCCTTAAGTGACTTTGTTACACCAAGTACATTCTCTGATGATTGGGACTTTAACAGTATTAATGACATGATGTCTGATTTAGTGATGTCAGCTAGATTCACAGATCATGATTATTTACAAGGTTCATCTAGTTATGAGCAGTTATTCTGTTACACCCACTATGGGGATCATTACTTGCATAAATCTGCACAGCCTAGAAATGTTTTTATGTATAACCAATGGGAACATTGTTCTACACCACCTAAAAGCAGTTCTAAAGCATTTTTTGAGAAATTCAAATATTTTTCAGGGTTTAACACCAGTGATGCAGAAACGTTTTATTATAAACTGTTAGATAAAACAGGAATGAAAACAATGCTGACAAATTCTAAATTGATATATTCAGAAGCATTTTATGACAAAATGATGACATTTGGTTTTGATTATTGGAAAACTAATATTGAAACGAAATCAATTTGGGGTACAAAAGATTGGCAGGTGCAAGGCATAGAAGCACTTTTTAGAACCTGCATGATACCAGAACAAATGTTATTTTTAAATGACACTGTACACCAAACATCTTGTCTTGGCCTAGCCAAGAACAAAGAAATGAAAACACCGTCTATACCAAAGCCAATAGCTGAGAATGCAACTGCTGATAATGAATTAGACGTGTCACACATTTTACATTTCAACAGAACACATCCTGATTGGAAAAAGTGGTTAATCTGGCCTACAGACACAAATAGCTGTCAAGATAGGTTCCTGAACAAAACACAGGGGTTAAAAATGACCAGATTAGACTCAAGATATTCCCAGAGACAACATCCAGGAATTATAACTACATACAGTGTAGGCAAACTTTGCCTAGAATGGCTAACTTCATCCACACTGGCTGAAATTAAGCAACACTTGTCTTTATTAAAAGATGGTGCTGATTTGCGCGATTTCATTCTTGGACCACGCAAACAGCGTCAAAAGCGTTTCATAGCGACCAGCATCTATGCAGCTTACAACGAGGCTTGGAAAGTAAAGCAAATTGAAACTGCTGAAAAGATACGAGAAATTGATCGTATTAATTTGGAAAAATCACTTTCTGTGGTAGACAATGGGTTAATGACTCTGTCTTCCAGAATATATTCTTTGGACAATATTGTATCCTCTGCCTTTGATGTGATAGACAGAGATTTGCTAATGTTACAACATGGCCAGTCTCAATTACGCTCTATTATAGAATTAGGCTGGACGCTGCAAAATCTTCGTTCAGGCTATGTGCCTTGGCGTTTGATAAACACAACGTCATTATTTTCCGTTTTTAACCTTACTGATAAACAGATCAGTTTGGCACAGAAAGGAGCAGACTATACAATCTTGAGCATCGAGAAACTCGAGAAATTATCATTGACAATGTCAGAGAGCCCTGTCATTGAATGGATAATACACGGAATTATCACAATTCCGATAACAACTTTCCGCTTTAAAAAGTGCCTTGAATACATACCTGCTGGCCAATATGAACAATTGGGTAAGGGATATGTTAAATCCGAATGGAAATTACCGTACTCTCATTCTTGCTATAGTGACAGCGACAAAAATGTATTTCTTAGTGGTGACAACTGTAAACACTCTCTAAGCGGTATACTTTTGTGTCAGGGTATTAATTTACACGGAGCATGTGATGGCAATTCAAACAACCTTTCATGCCACCAGCTAGTCACACCTGCAACTCAGATAGAGCCCTTCTTTATGCAACTCGCAAACGGGAGTTACATTCTAAGAACGGATCACAGGTGCTGCGGCCTCGCGCCCGGAAAAAGTTATCTAATACAAGTAACGTCCATGGTCAAATGCTGTATGCAAGCATTGTTCCCGAGCGGGCCTCCAGACACAGTGACTCCCCTCTGGCCTCGTCTGAATCTCTATTCTATACGAATTGATACATTAAGCAAAATGAAATCTGTGCTTTTACAGACAACAGTGCCTATAACGTCATCTAAGGAGACGTATGATCTTCTAGTCGCAAGGACGGCTACTGAGGTCCATGACCTTTTATCAACAAATTGCCCCGTGCATTTCGTACAAATGCTCGACCAACTCCTTAACATGTCTAGTGCTACAAGCATCCCAGGCATATTTAAGACAGTCTTTACGGGACTGCTAACACCCTTCCAGGCAATTTTGGGAATCTTTCCTAATTTTGTGCACTCCATTTTTGGTGGTATTCCACTATTTTTTGGACTCATCGCAGGGATTCTATTTTTGACCCTTCTGCTACGTTATGGCAAACCTCGGCTCAGACATAGCTCCCATGGGAATGGAAGAGACAATCCTAGCAATGCGCTACAGGGACAGGATAACTAACGTCCTCGGATTGGCCAGGCTGAGAGATCTAAACATGACCTGGTTCCTTTCATTCAGACCAATATGGCAAAATTGCATTTTACCTGTGCTACGGTGTATGCTTTGCGGCGAGGAATGCGTGTTGGACATCTGTCTTTCACTTCCATCAGCAGTACCAATGGACGTCGATACTTTGCTAAGTCCAATAACGGCTCACGCATTGTGTTGTCCCCAGCGGCTACCAATCCTGATGACGGCATTCGTGGAGACTCCTGTGCTACAGCCGAGTGGTAACAGTGGAGCGAGTGACAAAAGCAACATCATCCAGGTACAACGTTCTGTGAGCATTGCTGATCCTGTCTTCGATGACAGCAATCATTCTCACACCTGCCAAGTTACAGCGCTATCTAATTTGGTTGAACTATCACCTGATTTTGTAGACCAATTCTTTGCGAGCCTGTCTGATACGATGTTCTCACCCATAGAGAAACAATAACTTTTGAGAAGCTTTCCGACACACGGCGTTCCCATGAACTCTGAATTCGGCCTTCAGTTTTGATCAACAAAAAACTGCCAGGAGCTTTGGTAAACTGATTTTTTCTTTGAATTGGACAATTTTTAATATTGACCCTTTTCTTTTTGGCACGAACAATTCTTTGCTTAACGTAAAAACTATTCTTAGAGAACAGAAGCTTCACACTTCTATTTCTAAAAAACACATCTAGAGACATAACAACATAACACCAGCCTCTAGCACACATATTATTACAATGCATTTTTATGTGATGATTTATCTCGCATTTCTTCTGTCAGAGATACTTCATGTGTAATTCTTTATGCATAATCGTTCATTGACTTCATATGCAATAATTTTTTGAATGATTACTATGCTTTAAAAAAAAAAAAAAACGTACAGTACCTAAATTCCATGTATTACAAGTACGCCTATTTCGAATGCATTTATGTATTTTGGGGTGGGCTATGTTACACAATGTTACACATGCATCTAATTGCTTAGTTTTAGTAATTTTGATGGACATGAATTCGTGGAGTGGGTGTCATGTGCTTATCTAGGTTCCTGATCGATACTGTGACCTTATGCCCCTATTCGGCTATAAAGCCCTTTGTTCCCTATATTGGCATAACCGTTCAAGTACGATTTTCTGTAAAGTCATCTCTGGCCTCACACGAGCAGAGCCACAGAGCCACATTCCAGCATGACTCTCTGCTACTTCCTTTGCGACCAATTAGTGCAATGACAGAGCAGCAGTCACTATCTGATATTCCTAGATAACACTCCGAGTTCTTCAACAAGATAAAAACTTAGCAAACCTGGAAATCCCCGCTTGCTATGTTTTGATTAGTAATAGAACTCTAATGAGCAACTGATAGCTGCCACTTCCTAGTGACATCTTTAATTGACGTCTTATGTCCAGCAAACTTGCGTCAAACCCGGCACCTGTCAGGTATAAATATTACCAACGTTGCCTTAAGCAATGCGAAGCTGTGAGCTGTTAGCTGTGAGCGAACATGTTGCTGATGCCAGCTGCCTGCATGACCCCGTGTTGGTAAAAACTAGCACTCTGTCGCTGCAGCCTGCTATCCTGTGGTGGTGAAGCTACTGATTACCATTATCGCCGCTACAGCGCGACCTATGGTGCAGTACGCTTGAGGAGCCGTGCAGCCGTCCTCTGCGAAGACATCCAGCCCAGCTGCCCGCGGACGCTGTCACCCCTCCTTCCTCCAGACGCGCTGAGAGAAGCCGCTGCCTTTCTCGTGCAGAGAAATCCAGTCCCGGCGCTTCCAGTTTACCCTCGCAGGTGAACTGGGATATCGAGAGAGACCCCTGAAGGAGATACCAATCCTCCATCATTCTATTCAGAGGTATGGTGTTGACTAAACCCTTAGACGAGAATTCTTGAAACAAACCTTGGCAAAACCAACTTAACTTAAGCTACTTACTTACTCCCCCTTCTCACGTGTTAGGCCTAGGTCAGGCACACTGGGGTAGGCTTAGTCAGAAGCACCAGTTGAGTATGTTAGCCTAATGTATATATGACTGTATAAATGTTTTATTACTTTTAAACCATTGTATGGCTAAGAAACCATATCAATGCTTTTACAGTTCTATTTCGCTATTCTTATCTTACTGTACGTACTTTTTATAATAACAGTTATTGCAATTGTGGCAATACATTTCTCTTGTATGAGAAGAAAGACTGTTCAATAAATGTTAACCCTTTATTGATACACGCCCGTCTCTCTATTCTCTACATACTGTGAAAGTAAACTGCACTAGACTGACTGAGTGAAATCTATGTCTATTGTTTCACACGACCCTAGAGATCGACTCTTGATCTGAGGAGCAAAGTTGTCATGTTGCACGGTTGTTGGAAAGCTGAATCCCTTCTTGTCTGTGCCAAGGAAGCTGATCACTTCCTATGCAGAGAAGAAAGTTTCCAGTGACCTCTGAGCTAGTTGGTAACACAACCCAATTAAGTTTAGCATAGTCAGTGGAGGCCTGGAATATAGCCAGTTCCACGTCGATACTACTGTTTGTTATTCCAATGCGCAGGGCCTAGTGGGAAACTAGGAACTACACTACAGTATTTGTCATGACTTTAGAAATTAGGCGTGGGATATGAGATAGAAATGGTTTATGCATTCATGCAGCTATATTGTTTTCAGTGCCCTTTAAGTTTATATGGGTGTGCACTTACTAGAAGCATTGATGAGTATTTCATCTATGTCTATGCACCATGTGATTCACAAAGGAGGTGGAGCATTACTTAGTAAAAAAATGTATATAAATGTTTGCTGACCAGGTGTATGGTGTGTGATCAAGAGCACTAGTTGCTCGAAACGTGTCGCCTGAGAGGTTGAAATAAATCTCCCTTACTGCAGCCTTGGGTCCGTGTCTTCATTGCAGGAGTTTGCTGATTTGAAGATTTTGTTCATATATATATATATATATATATTTTCTGTCGATATCTTTAGACATATGTAATAAATAGACCCTCTAACCATGAAAACGTAGTCCATCAGTGGACATAGTGAGTCTTTTTATATATGTAATAAGGCTTTGGAAACATATTCCAACATGGCGCTCATGGTGTTGTTTGAGGGGTTAGTCCTATGTCTGTGTCCATGATTAAGTTAAACTTTATTAAAATGCTGACTGTTTGGTGTAATTGACACACTGACGAAGGCAGCACGCCGAAACGCGTCTGTTGTGCAGTTTCCCTGAATAAACCTTATTGTGGTTTCTACAATCCTCCTTGAGTGCTGTGCCTTTTTCTGTAAAGAGAAGAAAAGTTTGAGCGTAATGTGATGCAGCGTCCCACGAGCCGCTTACAGCACCCGTTCGAGAGTGAGCAGTTTCAACGTGGGAGATGAGCGTTTTCATGAAAGGACCTATACTGCGCACTGCCGCCACCGCTGGGGGAAGATCCAACTGAGCAAGAGAGGACGGAGTACGGGGAAGAGCGCCGGAGGGTTCTGGAGCCTCCTAAGGAAGATGCCCTTCTCGGTGAGCCCCTATTCTGCATATTTATGCAACTGTAGCGGGTTATAGCGGCAGAAGGTCAAAGGAGGGAGAGTGTTACCACGTAACAGGGGAAAACTGCATTGTTTAGCTGCGGTGAGAAACGCAGCGTGACACCTAAGAACGTCAGCATGTTCTCTGATACTGAACGCAACACCGTGGCAAAGGGCATGTTTAAACGGCGAGAAAAGCCGTCAGAGACCGTAACCACGGCAATGGCAGAGCCACAGAATAACAAGTTAAAGGAAGCCATTATGAAATTGGAAAGACTTCACGAGCGTGAAGTGCGAAAATGGTGGGAGGCCACTAGCTTGACTAATTATGTGGAGGAACGGAGGGTGCCCAGAGGCGTAAGGGTCCACACAGTGCCTTCCTACGAACACCCGGACTCTCAACTGTTAACGGACTGGTTCGAACACACAGCATCTTACTGTGAAGGTACCCTCAAGATCTTGGTCAAGTACCCCTGGAGCGACAGAGAAAAGGCGTTGGCCGAGATTAGATTGATTGATGAGGAGTTAGAGAAGGAGGCGGATCCAGGACAAATAGCGCTGATATCTCAATTGAAAGATTTGTATTTGTATTTGTATAGTGTATTTGTAAAGCGCATACTGTCGCTCCGGAAGGAGCATCCTGGCGCTGAAAAAGTGTATGGGGAACTAGATAGAGGCCCTTACAAAGACATCAGATAGATTGAAAATCCATGTCTTCAGTTGTTTCCTAAAAGCATTCTCAGAAGTTATGAGTCTGAGTTCTTTCGGCATGACATTCCAAGCCTTTGATGACAGCACAGAAATAGTCTTTCCCCCTTTTGTTTTATAATGGAATCTAGGGATGGTAATCTAATTTCCACCTGAAGATCTCAGATTTCTTGGGGGGTCATAACGGGTGTAAGGTCTTGAGAGGTTGTCTTGACAGGCTTTTTGGCTCTATTTGGGAGTGATAAAGACTTTAAGCTTGCTCACACCTATAGGCTGTATTCTTCCCTTTTAACCTCTTGGCTGCTAAGGCCATTTTACTATTCTCATCTAATTTCCATTGAAATCAATAAAGTGCATGACGAGTTACCCTTGTCATTAGCAGCCAAGAGGTTAAGCCCTTTCTTCCAGACCTAGAAGAGGATAGCTGCTTTATATGATGATAGATCCCTTACTCTAATCCATCTATTGCCTATTGGCTTTGCCTTTCATTATTTTGCCTATAGGAGAGGTTGGATCCTGTGGTCCTGACTTTATATTATACATTGGTATGGTTTATGTATGTACTCTGACAGAGCTAAGGGTTATTTCATCCTTCTCAGGCCTACAAGGCCCAGAACTAGAGAGACTCCATTTTGCTTTCTATCCCTGCAGAGCTGAGATGGTTCAAGGGGAAAGGTAATGTTTATAGTTAAGGCTGTTGTGTGCTAGGGGAAAACCAGCCAGGACTGGTTCTTATCGGAAGAATGTGTTTGTCTCTTGGGCCCAGACGTAACAAGCAGATGGCCACTGCGGTTGCGCAGAGAGCTCTGGAGCTAGCACAGGAATTCGGTGGGAGGCAGCCCTCTGTTGGAAATTTCCATGAGGGGAGAGGAATCCATATCGGCAAAGTGCAGAAGAGGAGGAGTGGTCAGTTTGGTTCTTGAAGAGTGGAGAGTAGGATGTCTGCTGGAGCTGCAGAGTGCAGTGCAGTTCTATTGGTTTTCTGGAATGGAGAAAGAAGGCAGATGATTGCTGAAGCTGAAGAGAGCATTAAGGCAGATGGAGGAGTTGAGGCTGTCAGCTAGAGCAATTGAGCCCGAGGCGTGGAGCTGTGGTGACAGAGGGAGAGACAGAGAGAGCCCTGATCCCACCAGAGACAGAGAGAAATCTTCCTTCTAATAGGTGAGGTAGTCTAAACTAGTCCACTTTACACTTACACCTTAATCTTGTCCTTATTTCCTAGGCTATTGTATGTCTAATCCTTTTCTTTCAGCGGTGTGTTAAAGTTCCTGTTAATCAAGAGACCCCGCAGATAACCTTGTCCTCATACTGTATGTCTAATCCTTTTCTTTCAGCGGTGTGTTAAAGTTCCTGTTAGTTGTAGAGACCTCGCAGATTTGTGTATGTGCATTCTATTATTGTAATAAAGATACCCCAGTTCTTAGTGAACTAGTGTGCATGTGGTATTCTTATGATAAAGCTAGCCTTTCTTCTAACCAGATGCTTTAGCAACTGATGGATCAAAAGGAAATAGGAGCGTTTAAATCAGGGAATAACTCTGGCACACAGTGTGTGTCCACTATTCCAAAAGCACAGGTAACCTTTTCTTCTAGTCAGATGTTACAGCCAGAACAGATGCTGCCCCTGATCCGGTAAGTCCGAATAATTAGGGAGAGAGAGGAGCCCTTGAGATAGGGAATTATTGACACTAAGTGATTCGGCCATCCCATAATATTATTGTAGTAGCGAACCCTTAGTGAATAGTGAGAGAGACTTCCCAACATAGAGACAGAGAGCTGAAGGTATTCATAGGAAAGTGGTCGTCATTGGAAAGTGGCGTTAGTGAGAGCACTGATTGTGGTCAGTGTGTAGATCCGCCGGATTGTGGATCATGTAAGTGAGTGAGCACTGGGAGGACACGGTGTGTAGGTCCGCCGGATTGTGGACCGGATAAAAGAGAGAGCACTGGGACTGCAGCCCCGTGTGTAGACACGCCGGATTGCGTGTCGAGTGAGCACTGAGGGTAATCAGTGTGTAATGGTAGATAATCAGAACTGCCCCAGGGTAGATTAGTCTGGACCCATGTGCTCGCGAGACTATGAGGTATGAGTGTGGTGTAGGGCATGGATGTCCTTAGTAATCAGTGAGTATTCTTAGTAATCCCTATAGATTTAGTGGTGTTTCTGATGATATGAGCTTGTATATTGCGAGTTCCCCATCCTCAGGTAGGTACCCAGGTGCCTGGATAGATGGTCCTGAGGAGGGAGGTGGTTACGTTCCGGCTGGGTTGGAGGGGCTCTCAGGAGCTGATCCCATCTGGTCTGAGAACCCAGTCGTTACAGAGGTACTTAGGTCCTATCTTGTTAAGGGCTCTGAATGTTGTTAAAAGGATTTTGAATAGGATTCTCTTATGTAGTGGCAACCAATGTAAACTCTTAAGTGCAGCCAAGGCAGAGGAACTTCTTGGTAATTTAAGTACCAATCTGGCCGCCGCATGTTGCACGCTCTGTAATTTTTTCAGCGTTGATCTTTTGATGCCGGCCATCAGGCCGCTACAATAATCTAAACGTGAAAGAATGAGGGCCACTGCCACAAACTTTCTAGAAGATCAAATGAAAGCTCGGCTCATCAAGTATGAGCAGAAAATATGACTCCGTAAGCAGGAGAAATATGAGCGCGATGCCAATGACTATCTTATAGGCCGCGTATTGACATACGCAAAGAAATTAGATGCTCCCCGGAAGGCCCTTCAGAGGGGTGCCGGCGCTGGTACTGGTGCCAGTGCAATAGCAGAAACAGAAGCTGCCACCTTGGAGTCTAATGTGACAGAAAATGAGTCCAGTGATGAACAACAAGAACCAGGTGGTTCAGGGAAGCAAAACACCGCCCAAGCCGCCCAAGGTGCCAGACCCAAAAGAAACCCTTTTCAAGAGGAGTTCGAAATCATCAAGAAATTCTGGCTGCGCGATGGGAAGAACAAACCACCGGACACAGGAGCGGCAGCAGGGGGGTCAGGAGGACCAGGAGGACGAGGAGGTCAGGCGGCTGACAGAGGAGGCAGAGGAGGTGTAAGATCATCCTGCTGGACCAATCGCAGCTTGAACAAAAAGCAATACCAAATGGGCACGACGGCTCTGGAGACTCGGTCAACCTAAAGGTTGTGAATCTGACTGAGAAAAAACTAACCAATATAGAAACTGAAGTACTCAGCCTGGGCTTGACATTCTGTCCCACCAATGAACTAGAATACACGCAAACACGGATTGATTTGTTCCGCTTTACCAGAAAGCTCAAACTCCACAAGTATTTCAAACTACGCCCTCACATGAAAGATCCCAATACGAAGGGGGCGAGGATGGCGACAGATGCCCTTAGTAGTATAGATTTACCTGCCATTGAAACCCTTGAGGACTTACGGATGGAACAGGATTCTGACATCTGTCGATTGAACACTGCTCAGCGAGCACAACTACAAGGGGTAGAGCAGGAGAGGGAGGAAAGTATGTTTAAACCTACCTCCGTCTTCGTGCCGCAATCGCCATGGGATGCTGAGGATGTGTTTACGGAGGCCATGAAAAATGACCTCATGCAATACAGAAAAGCGGACCATCGAGCCGATAGGAATAATATCACTGACCAACAACGAATGGCATTAAAAAACCTGATGAGTGATAAAAATATTGTGGTGAAACCCTCGGACAAAGGGGGGAACGTGGTCCTTATGAGCAGGGACCAATATGTAGGAGAAGCACTGAGGCAACTTTCAGGCGAAAAGTTTTATGCAAAGTGTACCACTGCACTGTACCAACAGTGCATGACGGAGTATGAGACACTTATCCAGAAGTGGTACAATCTTCAGATGCTGGGCAAAGACGAACAACTCTTTTTGCGGAACAACTATCCTATGATCCCCACCTTCTACCACCTTCCCAAGTTACACAGAAATATGGACTGTCCGCCAGACCGCCCCATCATCTCGTCCATCGGCAGTCTAACGGAGAATATGTCCCGTTTTGTGGACAACATCTTGTTCCCCTTGGTGGTGAAGCTGGATTCATATATCCAGGACAATAAGGATTTCCTGATCAAGATCCAAGACCTAATATGGAACCCACAATATTTGCTGATGGTGCTGGATATCACCAGCCTGTACACTTGTATAGAGCATAGATACGGCCTGGAAGCAGTCCGATATTTCCTAGACCAGCGCCAGATGAGATTAGCGAAGCACAATGAAATGATTCTTGAATTTGCTGAATTTTGTCTAACCCACAATATTTTCTTATTTGAAGACCAGTTGTATATACAAAGGTCAGGTATGGCGATAGGCACCTGCTTTGCTCCCAGCTACGCGAACTTGTTCGTGGGCTGGTGGGAGGAGCGGGTGCCCAGGAGCTGTGTGGTTTGACAAGACAGGGAGGAGACAGTGTGTTGGCACCGTTACAATTTATTTATTTATCGTCTGGCACGGTGGAACGAACACAGCAGAGGAATACATCAGGTTACTTGACAACAATGACCTGCATTTCTCGGGTTCAATTAGTCCGGTGGCAGCGGAATACTTGGACCTGAGGGTGTTTGTCGAAGGAGACCATCTTCACACTGCACTCTACAGAAAGGAGACTGCTGGCAATTCAACACTCTTTGCCAGCAGCAGCCACCCTCCCCAACTTGTGAGGAGCATTCCTTACGGGGAACTCTTGAGGCTCCGAAGGAACTGCTCGAGGGACTCAGATTTCGAGGCGGCTGCCTCGGAATGTTTAGCGTGCTTTGCAATTAGGGGCTATGGTGAGGAACTGCTACAAAACACACTGAGGAAGGTGAGAAAGATTCTGAGGGGGACTCTACTCACCGCCAAAACCCAAGGAGGTGGCTGTGAGAAGAATGCAGCTACCAACAAGGGGAAATATAGGTTGATCACTCCCTACTCATCAGGTGCTAACGATCTCCGAGCCATGCTAAAAAGAACTGGCATATCTTGCCATCAGACAGTGTACTGAAGGAAGATCTACCGGCATATCCACTGTTGACCTTCAGTAAAGCGAGGTCTTTAGGAGACATGCTAGTTACCAGTCACTTAGAGAAACCCATATCTAAAGTGAAGACTCTTAAAGAGATGAAAGGGTTCTTTCCCTGTGGGCGCTGCAAGGCCTGTGCCGGCGCAAAAGAGTCCTGTCCTACATAATACCAGATACAGGGGGAACAATAGCCATCAAAAAGTTCATAACCTGCAGTTCACAATTTGCAGTATATCGCTTGCTCTGCCCCTGTGACTTTGGCTACATCGGCAGTAGAATCAAGGAACTAAAATTGAGGATACTAGATCATTTGCGGGCCATCAAAAAGGCGGATCCTGCCTACCCGGTGGCCCGGCACTTTGCCGAGGCACACGGAAGGGATCGAGACAAACTTACATTTTTTGGTTTGGACACCGTCCCACCTAATGCCAGGGGAGGTGATCGCCTGAGAAGACTCCGTAGGCTGGAGTCGAGGTACATCTTAGATCTCTCCACTAAACATCCCAGAGGGCTTAATAGTGGGTGAAGAGATGGTGTTACATCTCCCACGGATGTGCACCATCTCTGAAGGGATCACCCAAACATAGTGATGGCCTACCATCAATCTGTTAATCCTGTGACCAATGAATCCCATATCTTCTCCTGAGAATCATATATGGAATGATGTGTTTACATATACAGATAATTTTTTGGTATTTTCTTTGGTCTGATTTGCATTTATTTATTTATTTAGGTATTAGGTTGGCGAAAACATCACACAAGCCATGTGGTTACTGTTATCCGATTTGGATCTCATTAATGAAATCTTTAAATCGAGTAAATTGTATTTATTGATTGAACCAATTTATTACATGTATCATCAATGTATTTTGCAACTGCCCGTGCAATTTGACCAGCTTATATGTTGAATTTGATGAATGGGTGTATCTTTCTCGTTATGTTTAAATGTACTATAATCATGATGGGACAATCTTGACATAGGACATTAGCCGATCCACGCCTTTATTTTCTGTTGATATCTTTAGACATATGTAATGAATAGACCCTCTAACCATGAACACGTAGTCCATCAGTGGACGTAGTGAGTCTTTAACACACTGACGAAGGCAGCACGCCGAAACGCGTCTGTGCAGTTTCCCTGAATAAACCTTTTTGTGGTTCCTACAATCCTCCTTGAGTGCTGTGTCTTTTCTGTAAAGAGAAGAAAGGTTTGAGCGTAATATATATATATATTTTTTTAAACTAATATTCCCCTTACCTCTTCACGTCGTCTCCTCTCCTTCATCTTCCTTAGTCACGTTGTACGTCGTAAAGAGGAAGCAGAAGTTTCTTTCCGTTTTCTCTCAAACTACGCCGATTGCCTCCACTTCGCGACGTGACATCAGGTGTGTTTTTTTGGGGGGGGGAGACCCCCCCCCCAATTCCCCCTTTTTTTCCTATGCTTGTTCTTTTATTTTTGGTGACTGACCCCCTAGCCCTCTTTTTCAAATTTTAGCCTTTACCACACATGCTATTACTATGTATCTCGTAGTAAAGGTATGCGTGGTAAAGGCTTTCATGGTAACCACGCATGCGTTGTAATGCATGCTTGGTAAAGGTTTGCTTGGAAACGGCCACGTTGTTGTGGCAGTTTCCCCCCTGTAACAGACCTCGGATACATCCGTGTTTAGGAGTCCTGAATGGTCAGTTTTATCAAATGGATCATCTTCTTGGTGTGGCAGTATTTGGGTGCTTTCTAATTTTTTATGTTCATAGTTAAAGACTTAGATTTTAACATTTCTTTGTAAAGAGATTAATTGGAAAAAATAGTTTTACTTTTCTATTAAACCGAAATAAATAAGGGCCATATGTATCAAAAAGTCATTTTGCGATTCTCAAATAGCGATATTTTACGAATTTGAGAAACGTGAAATGCTATGTATGTAGGATTTGCAATAAATTTTGCGAATCCTACATATTTCTCATTTGTGAATGGCAAATTGCGATTCACAATTAAGGAATACCTCCCCATTCATTCCTACGGGCTTAGATGCCCATAGGAATGACTGAGAACACATTCTCAATTTGCAATTAGCGAATCACAAATTGAGAATGCAATTTCAAGGGCGCAGGGGTGTCAATAGGACACCCTGTTGCACCCCTGAAATAAGCATGGGTGCACATGTGGCACACATACATGCCCTATGTGTGTGCTTCACATTGCACTTTTAAAAATGCAAAAAAGTGCATTTTCAAAGAAATCGCAAATTACCACCGACTTCAAGTTGGTGGTAATTTGCGATTCCTTAAGGTCAAATTGCACTTTTTTGGTGCTTCTTACATTACATTTAAGGAATCGCAAAATTTGCGATTCCTTAAATGCAATCGCAAAATAAGGAATCGCAAATTTTGCGATTCCTTATTTTGCCTTAATACATACCATTTGGCAAAATTGCATTCACAAACACCGAAATTTTGCGAATTTCGGCGTTTGCGAATGCAATTTGGCTTGATACATATGGCTCTATAACTTTAAGCTGCCTGCATTTACAAGTATGGTGATTTTTTTTAAAACCTCCTTCTCCAAATCAGATCTATTTGAGATATGTGAGAAAGCAAGAAGCTTAGAGGGATAATCGCAGCTGGCAGTTTCCTGTAGTCTGGTATGATGGAGACTCCAATAAGTGCCTTCAAACTTGAAAGGAGGCTTTTTTCCCCCCACAAACCATCAGTCTTCAATCAATCAATCAATCAATCATAACACTTGTATAGCGCGCTACACACCCAGCAGGGTCTCAAGGCGCTTGGGGGAAGGGGTCTGCTATTGCTCGAACAGCCAGGTCTTGAGTTGTCTCCTGAAGGCGACATGGTTCTGGGTCAGCCGAAGATGGATGGGGAGGGAGTTCCATGTCTTGGCCGCCAGGTAGGAGAAGGATCTGCCACCAGCGGTGGCTCTTCGGATGCGTGGTACGGCGGCGAGGGTGAGGCTTGTCGAACGTAGCTGGCGGGTGGGCGTGTAGAAGGTCAGGCGGTCGTTGAGGTACTTGGGGCCCAGGTCGTGGAGAGATTTGTGTGCGTGGGTGCGGAGCCTGAACGTGATCCTCTTACTGACGGGGAGCCAGTGCAGGTCCTTCAGGTGGCCGGAGATGTAGCTGCGTCGGGGGATGTTCAGGATGAGTCGGGCGGAGGCGTGTTGGATGCATTGGAGTCTTTTATGTAGCTTGGCTGTGGTTCCGGCGTAGAGGGCGTTTCCGTAGTCCAGTCGGCTGGTGACGAGTGCCTGGGTGACCGTCTTCCTGGTTTCGGTCGGGATCCATCGGAAGATCTTGCGGAGCATCCGTAGGGTGTTGAAGCATGATGAGGAGATGGCGTTGACTTGTCTGGTCAACGAGAGGGAGGAGTCCAGGATGAATCCCAGGTTGCGTGCGTGGTCTGTTGGCTTGGGGGTGGCGCCCATGGCGGGGGGCCACCAGGAGTCGTCCCAGGCGGAGGGCGATGGTCCCAGGACGAGGACTTCCGTCTTGTCTGAGTTCAGTTTCAGGCGGCTGTTCTTCATCCATTCGGCGACGTCTTTCATCCCTTCGTGTAGGCTCGTTCTGGCGGTGGCGGGGTCTCTGGTGAGGGAGAGGATCAGTTGGGTGTAGTCGGCGTAGGAGATGATGTTGAAGTTGTGCTGGCGTGCGATGGCTGCAAGAGGTCTCATGTAGATGTTGAAGAGGGTGGGGCTGAGTGATGATTCTTGCGGTACGCCGCAGATGACTTCAGGGGCCTCGGATCGAAACAGGGGGAGGCGGACTCTGTGTTCTTCCGATGAGGAATGAGATGATCCACTCCAGTGCCTTCTCTTGGATACCGATGTTGCTGAGGCGTTGAACTAGGGTGCGGTGGCAGACGGTGTCGAACGCTGCAGAGAGGTCCAGGAGGATGAGGGCCGCTGTTACCCCGTTGTCGAGCAGGGTTCTGATGTCGCCGGTGGCTGCGATGAGGGCGGTCTCGGTGCTGTGGTTGGCTCAAAACCCAGACTGCGAGGGGTTGAGGGATCCGTTCGTCTCGAGGAAGGCTGCAAGCTGTCTGTTGACGGTCTTCTCAATGACTTTGGCAGGGAAAGGGAGGAGCGAGATGGGGCGAACGTTCTTGAGGTCGGTGGGGTCCGCTGTTGGTTTCTTCAGTAGGGCGCTGAGCTCGGTGTGCTTCCAGCTCTCCGGGAAGGTGGCGGTGTTGAAGGAGGCGTTGATGATGTCCCGCAGTTGGGGTGCGATGATCGAGTCGGCCTTGTTGAAGACGTGGTGGGGGCAGGGGCCGGTCGGAGATCCGGAGTGGATGGTGTTCATCGTGCGGGCTGTGTATTCGGTGGTCACCGTGGTCCAGGTGCGGAGGGTGGCGGTGGAGGGCGTTGGTTCGACGGTTGGGTGCGTTGATGGTGCGCCGAAGCTGTTGTGGATGTCGGCCATCTTGCGGTGGAAGAACGAGGCGAGAGAGTCGCAGAGGTCTTGTGAAGGAGTGATGTCGTTTTTGCCGGTGCTGGGGTTGGAGAACTCCTTGACGATGCTGAAGAGTTCCTTGTTGTCGTGGGTGTTGTTGTCCAGTCGTTCCTTCAGTGATTTCTTCTTGGTAGTGCGGATAAGCTGGTGGTGCTTGCGGGTGGTGTGTTTGAGGGCGGTCATGTTGTCTGTGGTCTGGTCGAGGAGCCAGGCTTTCTTGAGGGTGCGGCAGTTTTTCTTGGAGTCCTTGAAATCGTCCTTGAACCAGGAGGCTTTCTTGCTTCTGGGTCTGCTGGTAGGGTTCTTTAGTTGCGCGAGGTCGTCAGCGCAGTCGGACAGCCACTTCGTGAAGTTGCGTGCTGCTTCGGTGGGGTCCTTTGTGCTGGCGGATGGGTTCTGACTGAGGGAAGTGGTGAGCTGTTCGGCGGTGATCTTGCTCCAGCTCCTGAGAGGAGCCTGTTGCGGGTGGTGGTGGGTCGTGGTTCTTTTGAAGCTGAAGTGGACGCAGCTGTGGTCGGTCCAGTAAAGTCCTGTGGAGTGGCTGAAGGTGATGTGCTTGCTGGATGAGAAGAATGGATCAAGCGTGTGGCCGGTGTAGTGGGTGGGGGTGTTGACCAGTTGCTTGAGTCCGAGGTTGGCGAGGTTGTCCAGCAGGGTGGTGGTGTTGCAGTCGTTGTTGTTCTCCAGGTGGAAGTTGAGGTCCCCGAGGAGGATGTAGTCGGCGGAGGGGAGGGCGTGTGGGCTGATGAAGTCGGCGATGTCTTCGCTGAATTGTGTGCGGGGTCCTGGGGGTCTGTAGATGAGGGTGCCTCTGAGGGTGGTCTTGGGGTCGGTGTGGATCTGGAAGTGCAGGTGTTCGGCCGCCGTGAGGGTGTCGTCGGAGTTGGTCGTGATGCGGATGGTGTTCTTGTGGACGATGGCGATGTCTCCTCCAGTCTGGTTGACGCGGTCCCTCCGGGTGATCTTGTATCCGTCCGGAATGTCGATGGCCATGTCGGGCGCTGAGGAGGCGTTCATCCAGGTTTATGTCAGGAAGGCGACATCTGGAGATGTGGTGTCGAGGAGGTTCCAGAGTTCCACGGCTTGTCTGTGGACGGAGCGAGTGTTGAGCAGGATGCACTTCAGGTGGTTACTGCTGGTGATCGTCTTGGCGGGTGCGGTGCAGGTCCAGATGCAGGAGAAGTTGCAGGATTTGCAGGTGAAGGGTCCGTGGGTGCGTCTCTGGGTGGCTCAGTAGCATCCGGGGGTTCGGCCGGTGTTGAGTGCGTTGAGTGTTGCGGCGTCGTAGGTCCGGCGGGTGGGCTGGCCTCTGCGGGGGCCAGGGGTTCTGGCACTGGGCGTGGGCCAGGCGCGGACGGGCGCAGACGGGCTTGCCTTTGGCACGCCTTCGGCGCACAATCGGCGCTCCCGCTGCGCGTCAACTCTGCGCGTACGCGAGGGCATCATAAGTAGGGAGCCGGATGGGCGGATCAGCTGGTTGGCGGGAGCGGGGCGGCGAATGGGCTGTCGGTGGGCGGGGCCGCAGGGAGGCAGCGGCGGGAAGAAGCTGGTGCGGGCGGGCGGCTCAGCGGCGGCTGGGTTGCCCGAGCAGGAACCAGGATCAGGAAGCGGCAGCAGGAGGCAAAGAGCAGCAGAGGAGCGTGGGGGCCACCAGGCCTGAACACAGGCTCAGCAGTCGCTCCCGATCAGGTGGACGCGGTCCCCTTAAGTAGGGAGCCGGGTGGGCGAATCAGCTGGTTGGCGGGAGCGGGCGGCGAATGGGCTGTCGGTGGGCGGGGTTGCAGGGAGGCAGCGGCGGGAAGTAGCTGGTGCGGGCGGGCGGCTCAGCGGCGGCTGGGTCGCCCGAGCAGGAGCCAGGATCAGGAAGCGGCAGCAGGAGTCAAAGAGCAGCAGAGGAGCGTGGGGGCGACCAGGCCTGAACACAGGCTCAGCAGTCTTCCACCTCCATCCTTCAGTTTCGAAGTTCTCAGCTGCTCACATGTACCATCAGAGTTTGCAGGGCCAAAATCAAATCTAATCCTTGAACCTGGATGTGTTTATTCCTCTAGTAGCCAGACCAGTTTCAGGCACTGGCTAGCGGGGCTGGGTGTCCGATGTCGTTATAGGGAATATCAGTCCCCAAGAGTACCTGCTCTCGTAAGACAATCACAGTTCCTTATAGGTGACCACCTGTACCTGTAAGCAAAGCCCACAGTAATGCTCCCTACTTCACACTCAATTAGGAGGAGTTCTGGGTCATGCGAGGAAGGCAGCATATACAAATGCTCCAGTAGGACACAAAAATTGCACATAGCTCTGGAGACCTTTAGTTTATAATAAAATGTATTCTTTAAAATCTTTCGTATACAAGATTTTTACCTTGTGTTTCCCTTAGAGTACCGCCTGGATTTTTTTTTTTTGATAATCAATTTTATTTGTTTTATCACAACAAAGGAATACATTGGTTGCAGATCAATAATCATTGAGAAAAAGGGGGCAATAGATACAGTTGACGTGGGGAGTAGTTGACCATCGGGGTAAAACCTGACAATCCATACAGTAGGGACAGTTGTACATGAAGGAAGCAAGACTAAAAAGGGAATATAAAAGGAAAAAGGGTACAGGCAGAACATCAGGGGGGAAGCATGTTAAACCATTTGCCCCACACTTTAATAAATAGGTCCGGGCACCCCCGAGCCTCAAACATGGCTTCCTCCTGGATCCCACACCAGTCTACCCTTCTCCTCCAACCTTTTATTGTAGGCGCCTTAGCCTGGGACCAGTGCGCTGCTATGTCTCTCTTGGCCACCCCCACAGCTGTCCCCAGTAGGCGCTTGTCCGCCCTAGAGCCATCCAAGCTGTCAAACACCTCCAAAAACATACATAGCGGGTCATGGGGAACCTCCCAGCCCAGGGCCTGCGTGAGCTCCCACTCCACCTCCATCCAAAACGGCACCAAAACCGGACAGCACCACACCATGTGATAGAAATCCGCAGGGGTGGAGGCACATCGTGTGCATGTTGGAGAGGGTTTCAACTGGGCCTGGAATAATTGTGTCGGGGTGAGATATGCCGCGTGTAGGTAATATAGCTGGTCCAGGCGCAGCTTAGAGGATGTGGTCAGGGTTTTGGGCGCCATAAGGGCATCTCTTCAGTCTGCCTCCTCTAGGGGGCCCAACCAACCCTCCCACCGAGCCCTGAGCTGATCCAGAGAAGCGCGACCGTTGTTCACCAAGGATCTGTAGATACCGGACACTCCTCCCCTCCCTAGATTTCCCATCATCACCTGGGCTTCCAACGGGCTGAATTCTGGAAGGGAGATAGGAGTGGGACATGTGCATGAAGGGCGTGTCTGAGTTGTAGGTATTTATAATGTTGGGAGTGTGGAAGAGCGTGGCGCTGCAGCAGGTCCGCGAAGGAGCGGATGTGGTCTCCCACCCAGACATCCCCGAGCACTGAGACTCCAATGAGGTCCCACCGTCGGAACCCCTGCAAGGACGAGACCTCTTGCATCCAGGACCCGTGCCAAAGTGGCGTCTGCCGAGTGAGTTTCCGGTCCCAGCATACGTGGCGAAGGGCCGTGCGCCAGGCCAGAAAAACCGTCCTGGTGACCGAGGGCAGGGCCTGAGGGACTGGGCAACCATACAAAAATACCTGGATCTGTGGAAAGTACGATGTGCTGAGTTCCGTGCGGTATGCAGGGTCGGACCAGCCGCCCGCATACCAATCGTGGACGACAATGAGCTTCGTGGCAAGGTAGTAGAGGTGGAGATTAGTTACCCCCATGCCTCCATCAAAGAGGGGGAATACGGCAATGGGTCATAGATAGGTGTGGTCTCCCCCCTCCCCAGAGAAACCGGGTGAGGACACCGTCAAGTTTGCGGAACCAACTACCCGGGAGGTGGATAGTAATGTTTTGCAATATGTAAAGAAAGCGGGGGAGGACCATCATTTTGAAAAGCGCACTCCTGCCCAGGGGGTTAAGGGGGAGAGTCTGCCACCTCTTGAGATCCGCCCTCATCCGGACGACCAAAGGAGTAATGTTGAGAGCCCATTCGAGTTCTGGCAGAAGAGCTATCCAAACGCCAAGGTATTTGACCGAGTGCCTCCTAATGGGGATGTTTGACTGCCAGTCGAAGCAGTCTCCGGAGGGATGTAGGGGGACCAAAGTAGACTTTGTCGGATTGAGGCGGAGTCCGGGACCCGCTCAAAAGCGACCAGGGCCTCCAGGCACCTGGGGCCAGAACTATCAGGGTCTGCCAAATAAAGCAGGATATCGTCTGCACATAGGGCTATCTTATCCACCTGGCTGGAGTTCCAGGCCCAGACTCGGATTAGTGGGTCCTGCCGGATGAGGGCCACCAGAGCCTCCATCGCCAGTGTAAATAAGAGTGGCGAAAGCGGACACCCCTGGCGCGTTCCCCTTCGGATCGGGAAGGCCCCAGAAAGCTCCCCATTGAAAAGTACTCGGGCTCTGGGGTTAATGTATAAAACTCTGATCAGATGGTGGAATGAGGGACCGAAACCCATCCTGTCCAGCACATCTTGCAGGTACTCCCAGTTCACTGTATCGAAGGCCTTCTCAAAGTCTAAGAAGAGCATTGCCAAGTACAGAGTGAGGTGACCACGGTGGGCCAGATCCAGGTGGAGCCGGCGAATACAATGGCGGGTGCCCCTGGAGGGCATGAATCCGCATCGGTTGGGTGGACAAAGTCTTGCAGAAGGGGACGGAGTCCTTGAGCCAAGACAGTGGCAAAGATCTTGATCTCTGTATTGGTCAGTGAGATCGGGCGGTAGTCAGCACAGTTCAGGGAGGGCGGCTGCGTCTTTGGAATAACCGCTATTGTGGCGACATCCGACTCAGGCAGGAATGTTCCTTGACGGAAGAGATCTACCAAGTGGGGGGCCAAAACATCCCAAAAGGTCGCGTAATACTCTTGAGGGTACCTGTCGGGACCAGGCGTCCATCCAGAGTGCAAGAGTGAGATGGCATCCTGGAATTCCTCCAGGGTGAAAGAGCAGTCCAGAGCCTCAGCAGTCTCCGGAGAGAGACACGGCAGCCGGGTACCAGACTTGTCCAGCAAGTCAGTCAGGGAAGCGCCTGGAGGACTGGCTGTGTAAAGGGTCGCGTAGTAAGCAGCAAAGGTTTGTGCGATGGCTGAAGACGTCCTCTGGAGGGCCCCAGTATGCAAGCGGACTTCGGGAATTATACGGGTGACTTTGGGATAGGACAGATTATGGAGGAGTTTTCCATTCTTATCACCCCACCCATAAATACGGGCGACCGATGAACGCCAAAGCATCTTGGCAGATTCCAGCGAAACCCGGCGGATCTCCTCACGCACCACAACCAGCTGATGGGAGGAGTCCCCCGCGTCGCTAGTGAGTTGAGCCTCTTTGAGCCGCGCCGCCTGGGACTCCAGCCAAACAAGCTGGGCCGTCTGTTTCGACCGTTTCGCGTGGACCAGGCCCCTTGCCACTCCCCGGAAACAGCTTTGCTTGCCTCCCACAGCGACCCGACGATTGAACCGAGCCCGTATTGGTGGAGAAAAAATTACGCGACTCCTGGCCCAATTACTCCACCTTCTCCGAGTCCTGCAAGAACCAGGCATTTAACCGCCAAATCGCTCTTGGGCCCTTCGGAGGGGTCCCGAGACGGAGGGAGACGGGAGAGTGATCTGAGATCCTCCAGGGTAGTATTTCAGCACCAGACACTAGCTGGCAGTCCATGGCCGACATCAGGAAAAAGTCGATTCGGGAGTGAGTATTATGGGCTGCGGACGTGTGCGTGTACTGTTCCCCATGTGGGTTCCATACCCGCCACACTTCACAGAGACCTAAGGCCGAGGACCAGCTTGAGAGGATCTTTGCAGAGGTGACAAGGGCTGCGGAGTGGGTCCCCGTCGTATTCCGCAGGAGCTGCAGAACGGCATTGAAGTACCCCCTACCACCATGAGACCCTGTGGGAGGGAGGATATCACTCGTGTAAGATGGTGGAGCATTAGGGGTAGGAGCGGGGGGAGATGCAAAGGCATAGAAGCCTCAGGGGGCGCCCCTCAATAGTACCCGAGATGGCTACATAGCGGCCCTGTACATCAGACTCTGCTTTAACCAAGGTAAAGGGAAGCCCTTTCCTCATCAAGATGGCCGCCCCACCAGGAGCCCTCCCTCCTCCCCCCTGCTGCCGCGCGCGCCTCCCCCTGCTCTGGCAGTCTGCCGCGCTTGTTCAGCCTAGGCTATGAAAGAGCCAGCATTGCTCTCCATTTTAATACACGTGGACCGACTTTAGACCGCCAAGAGGTGGCGGTGCTGCCTCACTTATAGTTTGCTGATGAAGTCCTTGGAAGTGTGCCTGCACCCTGGAAAATTCTTTGTTATAATTTGGTTATATCCCCACTGTAGTGTCCTGCCAGGACACAATCTAGTTGTTTGCAGTGTAACCAAACACTGTGCACCCACCCACCACAGACGTCACTGGGTCAGGTGACGCTGCCAATAAAAGACCCCGAGCGCACGTGCTCGAGGCCAGAGTTACTATCCATAAACTGGTGTCCCGTGTCTCACTTATTTAGACCATGCGGGCCTAGGGCCCCATCTTTACATTGGCGACGAGGCGGTAACGCGATGCCACGCGTGCCAGCGAAAAGAAATTCGTAGGGGTAAAAGGAGGAGAATACTGCCTGTGCCATGAGCACCCCCCCCCCCTGCAGGCGCCCCTCAATAGTACCCGAGATGGCTACATAGCGGCCCTGTACATCAGACTCTGCTTTAACCAAGGTAAAGGGAAGCCCTTTCCTCATCAAGATGGCCGCCCCACCAGGAGCCCCCCCTCCTCCCCCCTGCTGCCGCGCGCGCCTCCCCCTGCTCTGGCAGTCTGCCGCGCTTGTTCAGCCTAGGCTATGAAAGAGCCAGCATTGCTCTCCATTTTAATACACGTGGACCGACTTTAGACCGCCAAGAGGTGGCGGTGCTGCCTCACTTATAGTTTGCTGATGAAGTCCTTGGAAGTGTGCCTGCACCCTGGAAAATTCTTTGTTATAATTTGGTTATATCCCCACTGTAGTGTCCTGCCAGGACACAATCTAGTTGTTTGCAGTGTAACCAAACACTGTGCACCCACCCACCACAGACGTCACTGGGTCAGGTGACGCTGCCAATAAAAGACCCCGAGCGCACGTGCTCGAGGCCAGAGTTACTATCCATAAACTGGTGTCCCGTGTCTCACTTATTTAGACCATGCGGGCCTAGGGCCCCATCTTTACATTGGCGACGAGGCGGTAACGCGATGCCACGCGTGCCAGCGAAAAGAAATTTGTAGGGGTAAAAGGAGGAGAATACTGCCTGTGCCATGAGCACCCCCCCCCCCTGCAGGAAGCGACAATTAGCGGAGGCCCGCGGTGCGTGGGCTGAGCCCCGGGCCGAGAACACGAAGCAGGAGGTGACCGGGAGCCTACCCCACACCTCCCGTGCCAAACGTGAACTGCCCCCTGCGAGGGGTGAAGAAGAAAGTACACGCGGTGCCCACCCGCGTGGCAGAAGAGGCCCGCAGGCCGGAGGTGAGCCCGGGCGATGACAACTGCCTGGGGGGCCGCGCAAGCGATAAGCGACCCCCTTTGTGACTGTGTTTGTTCAGCGGTGCTTACCCGCATCGCCATGGCGCCCTGCAGGGCGCGAGGCCCACGATAAACATATAGCAAGGCCGGCGGAGATCACCCGCGGCCTGCCTGCAGCGTCTCCTGTTTCCCGACCCGCCGCGCAGCATGTGGGTAGCGAGCCTGCCGCGGTGTAGTGTAGTTCCTAGTTTCCCACTAGGCCCTGCGCATTGGAATAACATAAACAGTAGTATCGACGTGGAACTGCGGATATTCCAGGCCTCCACTGACTATGCTAAACTTAATTGGGTTGTGTTACCAACTAGCTCAGAGGTCACTGGAAACTTTCTTCTCTGCATAGGAAGTGATCAGCTTCCTTGGCACAGACAAGAAGGGATTCAGTTTTCCAACAACCGTGCAACATGACAACTTTGCTCCTCAGATCAAGAGTCAATCTCTAGGGTCGTGTGAAACAATAGACATAGATTTCACTCAGTCAGTCTAGTGCAGTTTACTTTCACGAGATGTAGAGAATAGAGAGACGGGCGTTTGTCAATAAAGGGTTAACATTTATTGAACAGTCTTTCTTCTCGTACAAGAGAAATGTATTGCCACAATTGCAATAATTGTTATTATAAAAAGTACGTACAGTAAGATAAGGATTGCGAAATAGAACTGTAAAAGCATTGATATGGTTTCTTAGCCATACAATGGTTTAAAAGTAATAAAACATATATACAGTCATATATACATTAGGCTAACATACTCAACTGGTGCTTCTAACTAAGCCTACCCCAGTGTGCCTGACCTAAGCCTAACACGTGGAAGGGGAGTAAGTAAGTAGCTTTAAGTTAAGTTGGTTTTGCCAAGGTTTGTTTCAAGAATTCTCGTCTAAGGGTTTAGTCAACACCATACCTCTGAATAGAATGATGGAGGATTGGTATCTCCTTCAGGGGTCTCTCTCGATATCCCAGTCACCCGCGAGGGTAAACCGGAAGCGCCGGGACTGGATTTCTCTGCACGAGAAAGGCAGCGGCTCTCTTCAGCGCGTCGAGGAAGGAGGGGGGACAGCGTCCGCGGGCAGCTGGAGTCTGCTGGATGTCTTCGCAGAGGACGGCTGTTCAGCTCCTTAAGCGTACTGCACCATAGTTCGTGCTGTAGCGGCGATAATGGTAATCAGCAGCTTCACCACCACAGGATAGCAGGCTGCAGCGACAGAGTGCTAGATTTACCAACACCGGGTCATGCAGGCAGCTGGCATCAGCAACAGGCAACGAACATTGCTTAAGGCAACGTTGGTAATATTTATACCTGACAGGTGCCGGGTTTGACGCAAGTTTGCTGGACATAAGACGTCAATTAAAGATGTCACTAGGAAGTGATAGTTATCAGTTGCTCATTAGAGTTCCATTACTAATCAAAACATAGCAAGCGGGGATTTCCAGGTTTGCTAAGTTTTTATCTTGTTGAAGAACTCTGAGTGTTATCTAGGAATATCAGATAGGGACTGCTGCACTGTCATTGCACTAATTGGTCGCAAAGGAAGTAGCAGAGAGTCATGCTGGAATGTGGCTCTGTTCGTGTGAGGCCAGAGATGACTTTTCAGAAAATCGCACTTGAACGGTTATGCCAATATAGGGAATAAATGGATTTATAGCCGAATAGGGGCATAAGGTCACAGTATCGATCAGGAACCTAGATAAACACGCAACAGCGGCGAGGGTGAAAGAACGTGTTGAGAGCTGCCGGGCGCTGTGAAGGGACAGCGGAGCCCACCCGCACTGCAGCACCGACTCCTGCCCCCGCCGAGCTGCGAGTCACTAAGGAAGCTGCGGCGGCGGGGCGAAAGTGCATCAGAAGAGTGCCCGCAGCGTGGGGAAAGCTGCAGGGCACGGAGAAGGAAGCGCAGCCCACCCGCAAAGAACCGCAACCACTGCCCGAGAGAGTCAGCAGTCTCCGGGTGCAGCATTGACCCCTCCCCCGCAGCGGGTATGAATATAGGAGCTGCGACGGCGGGAGTAGGCGAAAGGAAGAAGTGTGTGGCCCAGCGGAGCATCCCCCCCGTTCCCCCCCCACCCCACGCGGCCGTGAATAGCAAAGGCCTACAGCATGGGGCGTAGAGTTAATCACAATGACCCCATGCGGCCAGCGCCGTGACCTGCACTGTGTTGTGCGCGTGTGTGCAGGCCTAGCCAGGCCGGCAAGGCCTCGTGCGCAGGGGTGTTAGCGCGCAGCGCCAGCCAGTAAACCACAAACTCGTCTTAGTCGGAAGTGACGTGCCCGAGCGCGCGTCCTCCTTTTATTGGACCCCGCAGGCCACGCCTGGCCTGCGGATGCATGAGTTCGTGCGTGCGTCCGCTAGAGTGCTAACCGCACTACATCTCTATCCAACTATGCACAAGTTCGAGAAGGTTCAAAACAAAATGGTTCATAAGGAGTCAAAACGAATGCTCTGTACTTGCGTGTCCCTTAGATGACGGCTTCAGGGTCTCAGCTGACAGGCGTAGTCGTTGAGTCTTTGGTTTGGGCGGGGATTGGGCCGCAAACTATATCGGGGGGTGCAACCTGGCCCTCGATCCCCATTTGGTGACTGGTTCCGGACGGGAGTGGATGTGGTCGATGTTCCCTGTTCTGGCACCGGGCCCCTGATGTCTGTTGGCGGGCTGCCCGCCTCTTCTAGTGTCGCTGCTCGGGGCGGCTCATTGGCTCCATCTGTGGCCTCAGCGTCTGTGCTTGAACTGGGGGGAATTACCTTGAACCAGGACGAGTTTCTCGAAACTTCTTCTCCACCCTTGCTGGCGGTCACCATGGTTCCCTTTGTGTTGGTGACAGTCCACGGTCCCGGTTCATAGAATGTTTGGAATTTTCCCCCTGGGCGTCGGGTCCTGATGACGACCCGATCTCCTTGGTGTAGTTGTCTTGGTGTCGCTCTGCGTCGGTGGCTCGTTCGCATGTTGTTCCTGCGCCGACGTTCCTGAACTTCCCTCATGTCATCTCTTTCCGCTGTTGGTCTCGGGGACATGGGGAGGTCGTCTCTGCGTTGACCTTGAAACATCAGGGACCACGGACTTTTCTGGGTGGTGCAGTGGGGCGTCCCGCGATATTCTCTCAGAAATTCATGCAACCTCTGCTCCGGGTCGGCCTCCTCAACCACCGCGATCCTGAACATTTTGTTGAGGGTTCGCATGAACCTCTCTGCCTCCCCATTGGCTTGTGGCCATTGGGGAGTGATGCGCCGATGGGTGATGCCTCTGGTTTTCAAGAATGTGGCAAAGTCCGTTCCCTGGAAGGGTGGTCCATTATCGCTTTTGATTTCGCCAGGCAGTCCAAACAGGGAAAATATTTTTTCTAACGCTGGCCCCACATGTGTGAATGCCGTGGATGGCACCCTTTCCACGATGGGGTACTTGGAGTATGAATCAATGACCACCAGAGTGTGTCCTTCTCCGGGAAAACTTCCAAAGTCCACACTAACTTTCGACCACGGGGTCGTGCATGCCTCTTCTGTTATTATGGGGACCGGCCTCTCAGGATCGCTGGTCAGTTGACAGGACATGCAGTTCTTGACATATTCGTCCACAGTATTTTCTAGTTCAGGGAGCCACACCTTCTCGCGCATGCGCGCCTTCATTTTGGTGGCACCCTGGTGGCCCCCGTGGGCGAGTTGGGTAGCCCGGTGTCTGAGGCGGCTTGGTATCACGAGGCGCGACCCTCTAAGTAGTATGCCTTCTTCCGTGGCGCTGAGCTCATGACGAATGTGCCAAAATTTTGTGAGGGCTGCCTTGTCTGATGCCGCCCAAGTGTTGGGGGGATGTAGGTAGTCAGCCCAGGATCCCTCTTGCACTGCCTGCAGTGACCGCATGTACGGGTTGTCGTCCACTGCCGCCTCCTTAATCTCTCCTATGGTCATGCACTGGGGGCAAGATGTGAGTGCCACCCATTGGACATATCCCTCGCAGTCTTCATCGGCAGTTACTGGCTCTCGGGGTAGTGGGTGGCGTGACAAGTAATCGGCGGGGTTTTTGGCTCCCGGTCTGTAGACCACTTCCATGTCGTATGTTTGCAGCTGGATCACCCACCTCTCAATGCGTGGTGGCGGATGGGGAGCGGTGCCCTTGAAGAGCGGCACTAAAGGCTGATGATCCGTGACCATTACAAATGGCTGTCCTTGTAGATAGAGGTGGAAATGGCTGCAGGCCCATTTGATGGCTAGGGCCTCGCGCTCTATTTGTGCACATCTTGTCTCGGTTGGAGTTAGCGCCTTGCTAGCAAATGCTAGGGCCGTCCATTTCCCTGGTTCGTGTTCTTGTGTCAGGACCGCCCCTAGTCCTACTGGGCTCGCGTCCACGATGACCTCAGTCCGCTTGGTTGGGTCGAAGTATGAGAGCGTTGCGTTCTCCAAGAGTGCGTCTTTTATGCTCTGGAACGCGTCGTGCTCCTTTGGGCCCCAGGTCCACGCGGCGTCTGTCTTCGTTAATGCTCGGAGGGGTTCACTGCGGGTGGCTAGTCCTGGAATGAAACTGCCACAGTACGTGGCCATTCCGAGGAAGCTTCTCACCTCCGTTGGAGATTTCGGTGCCGGGGCGTCTCTGATGGATTTTGACTTCCGTGGATCGATTTGGACCCCTTCCTGATTGAACACGTAGCCGAAGAACTCGATCGAGGATTGGAAAAACTGGCATTTTTCCTTGTGGAGGGTTGCTCCATATGTGCTTAGTCTCTTCAGTACATCGCGCAGCTGTTTGTAGTGCTCAGATGCAGTGGCAGAATGGATGAGGATATCGTCGCTTACGTTGATGACCCCCGGCAGTCCTGACAGTAACTCCCTGATGGTATTCTGGAATACCTCCGCTGCCGAGGATATTCCGAAGTTGAGGCGTTTGTACCGCCGGAGGCCGAGGTGGGTACTGAAGGTAGTAATGAAGCGGCTTTCTTCGGCAAGGGGCAGTTGGTGATAGCCCGCATTGAGGTCGATCTTCGAGAACCACCTCGATCCATTCACATCGGCTATTATGTCGTCCATCGTGGGCGTTAGGTGCCTCTCCCTCTTGATTGCGGTGTTCGGCAACCTCATGTCGATACATAGCCGGATCTCGCCCGGTTGCTTGGGTTTTTCGACAATAACCATTGGAGAGACCCAGGGGGTGGGCCCCGTTACTTTTTCAATGACCCCCATATTTTCTAGTTTTTCGAGTTCCTTTTCCACCAGCGGCCGCAGGTGGAATGGTATCCGCCGATGGCGTAGGGCTGTGGGCGTGACAGATTTGTCGATATGGAGCTTTATAGGGTCACATTTGATGCACCCCAGACCCTTGAACAGTTCGGGGAAGCGCTCCAGGAGCTCCTCTACCTGGTGGTTCCGGATGCGGTTGGCAAAGGCAATCAACTTTAAGTCCTCCGCCGTGTGGCTGCTTAATAGCGTGTCGGCTTCTCGATCAATAATGTGTATTGTGGCGGTTACTTCGGCCTCGTCGGCTCGTATGGGTATTACGATTTTCCCTTTTAGAGGGAGGGGAGTGTCTGCTCCGTATGCAAAGATTCTGGTCTTGGAGTGTAGGACCTCCGGGCGAGGGCGTAGTTTGGTAAATTCTTGCAGCCCCATGACATTGACTGTGGCACCAGTGTCAATGATGGCTTTCACCTCGTTCTCCCCTACTTGAACCACACACGTTGGTTGCGGTCGGCGTCTGATCTTGAGTTCCCTGGCAAAAGAGATTACGTATGCCTCCTCGTCCTCCGAATCTGATTCGTCATAGGTTGTTGGCAGAAACTTGTCTGTTCTCTCCGGGGGTGGGTCTGCTATGGACAGTTGGCGGACCGCTTTGGTGGGTGCCCATGACTTCTTGGTATTCCGGGGTTGGTTCTTTCTGCGGCAGACTGATGCAAAATGATTGGGGATTCCGCAGTTCCCGCACGTTTGACCTTGGGCGGGGCAATCTTTGGCTGTATGCGGTTCATGTCCACAATACCCGCATCGGCTCTGTGGCGCCTCTCTCCGGAATCCTTTTTTTCCTTGGCCACGTGCTCGTGGGCGTACCGCGTCAGCCCGCTCAACCTTGACTGCTTCCGGTTTGGCGGGAGCTTTATGTAAGGCCTGCTCCATGGCTGTTGCCCTGGCGTCTGAGAGTTCATGAGCTCTGGCCAGAATGAGGATGTCCTCTAGTGAAATTCCAGGCTTCCTCAGGATGTGGCCCCTCAGAGTTTTGTCTCGGCACCCCTGTATTAGCTGGCGTCGTATGGCTTTTGGCTGGTCTTCGTCTGTGGAGCTGGCCAGCTCCCGGACCCGGGTGTGGAATTGGTCCATGGACTCACCCTCACGTTGCCGGGCTTGCCCTAGCTTGAAGACCTCAAAGTCCACATTCAGTTGAGGGTCAAAGTGATTGTTCAGGGCGGTGACTGCGGCAGCGTACGTGGTCACTCCTGCCGTGTTGGGCAGGTGTTTGAAGAGCCGGAAGACTTCATCCCCCGCATAGTGAAGGAGCAGTGATCTTTTTACTGCGTCATCCGTTTCTCTTGTGACTACGAAGTAGTTCTCGAGTCTTTCTAACCAAATTTTCCAGCGAGGTGAGGCAGTGGAGGGGTCGCTCGCTTCACTGAACGGCGGCAACACCCCAGCGGCAGCATGCTGAAACGGGATGTTGATGACCGGGGCCGCTGCGTTGTCGTCCCCCATGGTGGTGGTGCACGGGGATGGTTGAATTGATAATCTGAGTTATCTCAGCTCCCTCGCGGGCCCAGGCTCGTCGCAGGGAGTGCCTCGGCAGAGGCGTCGATCGACCCGAAGGCCGGATGCACGTGCCACAGGGCCTCAGGGAGCTGCTCTCAGGTGGGCACCAGCAGCAGGGGCGGCTCTAGGCAGCAGCCAGTCCACACGCGGAGCCCCAACGGGTCAGGGTAAGGGATGGCCTTCCCCTCGGAGGAGTCGTCTTCGCACCTCAACCGCGCGAGGTGTGGCACCCTTCTTCTTTCTGGGGGTTGTTCAGCTGCGGCACGCGTGGCATTGCGTTACTGCCTCGTCGCCAATGTTGTGCGCGTGTGTGCAGGCCTAGCCAGGCCGGCAAGGCCTCGTGCGCAGGGGTGTTAGCGCGCAGCGCCAGCTAGTACACCACACACTCGTCTTAGTCGGAAGTGACGTGCCCGAGCGCGCGTCCTCCTTTTATTGGACCCCGCAGGCCACGCCTGGCCTGCGGATGCATGAGTGCGTGCGCGCGTCCGCTAGAGTGCTAACCGCACTACACACTGCAAAGACCCCACCACTGAAAGCACTGAACGTGCGTTGTACCTCCCGTCATCGACCCAGGCGAAATAATCACAGGAAGCTTACCGGGAGAAAGAAGGAGTTGCTGTTTGCCCGGTGTAGGAACCTCGGCAGAATCAAGTGTTGGGACCGTACCCGCAGAGTGTGAGACCCCCGCAGCAAAGTCCCGAGTCATCCACACCAGAGACGCAAAGTGCGCAGCCAGGGCAAAGTTGCTGGGACCAACTCTGGAAATTAAAATGTGAATGCATTCCAGGCAGCATTCACAAGAACACTAAGTTGCCTGCAGCCTGAGGCCATCGGTCTCACAAGGGAGGCAGTACCTGTCACGCCACGAGTTTGTCCTCCATTTCCTCTGCCACAAGCAACCCTCCTAAGGAAAACCAGAAAGGCAAGCATCACGGAACCGAGCTAGGTTCCAGAATCAAAGTACACGACCGCAAATTGCATCAGGAAACCCGCAGTGCCATCTAGTGGCCATTTTGAGCAACTGCGCCCCTACAACAAAGAAACTATCACAGAACTGGTACAAACTAAAGGACTCAGGGGAAATCAAGCAGGGGCAGTCTCAGGCTGCTGTGACCTACAGCAAGAAAATCAAGGCACCTCCACAGAAGCACAGCAGTGCACAAAGGAAAGCGAAACACAAGGTGACTGCGCACCAACACGAACCACAGTGAAACACAGAAGAAAGGAACAGTGTTGTCTACAAGCCAACCCTGAAGGAAGTTCAAAGGGACGGGCAGCACAGGACTGGCGCAGCGACGCCACACGGCACCAAGGAAGCAAAAGGAGGATCTAGAGTGCGACACGGCCAGGAGCTGCGCAAAAAAAAGAGAGAGTGACACAAACACACGACAACGCAGGAATATTGCAGTGAGCACATCTACAGGGAAGAGGATCTGCGCAGAATACTCTCCGTCACAGATTACGACACCACATCAGTAAACAACCTCCTGAGGACAAAAAGAGACAGCGCAGGAACGCGACACGAGGCGCAGGAACGCGCCAGAAGCACGGAAGCGTACCACAAAGCGCAAGAACGCGACAGGAGTGCAAGAACTCCACACCCGCACGACAGGACTGCGCAGCACTGCGTCGGAACGTGCCAGGAGCGCCAGGAATCTAGAGCGCCAGAGTGACGCTGCACAGCGACACGCCAACGCCACGGGACAGAGCACAAAGGTCCCCGAGAGAGACAGCGACGTCTCACAGCAACCAGAGCGCCATCGTCAGCACGCATGGCGGCATGCACCAGAGAGGCACTAGGAGCGATGACGCAACCCTCCTCCGCGCAGACAAAGCGCGCCAACGCCAAAACACTGTGACGGTGAATAGCGACCACGAAGAAGATAGCACAGCATGACGACTTATGCCGAAGATGAAAGCCGACCTCCCAGTCTGGTCGCCAAGGAAAGAAAAGAAGCAACAGAGAAGATTGCGACAAACGGTCCAGTCAAAGAAGAGAAGAACACCATGCCGGAGAGCTATGCCCAGACCAGAGAGAAACAGGTGGAGTGCACGCCGCCTGGGGAAGACTGGTCGGGAAGGCCAACAACCGCAAGAGGACCAGACCACGTTGCAAGAAGGAACATGGAAAGGAAGGGCACAACGCCATTAAGAAAAGGAAGGAGGAACAGTAGAGCCAAAGGAACCCGACGAGACAGGAAGCCACAATGGAATTGACCAAGGAAGGGTATCCTTATTGAAGGTAACAGAAGTGATCAAGTAACAAGAAGATACGACGACAGGTCTAGTCAACAAGCCAGGGGAAGACAGTGTCCTACCACATGGACAAGACCAAGGGACGACATGTAGAGGGCCCGCTACATGGAGAAGCCTGGTTAGCATGAGTAAGCAAGAAAGAAGACCGGACCGCGTCGAGAAAGAGAACGAAAAGGAAGAATGGAGCAATACAACATCACTCCACGGAGGAAGAGAGAGAACCACAGTCAGCACACAGGAACATCAGTGCTGTCCAAGGAGCATCGCAACAGTCAGCATACAGGAACATCGGTGCTGTCCAAGGAACATCGCAACATCCGTGTGGATCCCAGTAATCCCGACAACTCGCACCTGAGGAGACCAACCACTGAAGAACCGTATGGGTGCCCCGTGAACCAGAAGCTTGCCGAAGCAGAGCATACCCGAGCACTAGACAATCCACCCTTGTGGACTACACAAGACTCGACTGTGGCCATGTCCGAAGTTCCGCAGCGACCCGCACAGCCCATGCAATCAAGTGGCAGTCCAGGGGACAAGGGCCTCGGCCGCATGTCCTGTGAGAGAGGAATCCGGATGGGAGAGGTGCAGCAGCGGCAGCTCCACGACAGGCAACAGGAAGCACGAAGGCCCCAGGAAAACACCTGGCACCGAGAAACGGTCTGAAGAAGGCACTGAACCCATGTCCTAACGGCAAGACCATCCTGACGGATGACATCAACAGCCCCAAGGACATCATGAGAGACTTAGCGGTGAGTCCGTTGGCAGTTCCTCAGTGACGCCTTGGAGCGGCTCATGCAAAGCCCCGCACGGTCCACCTGGTCCCATCGTGTCCGGCAAGAGGGTCCTCCCAGCGTCTCTAGTGAGAGAAAAGTCCAAGCAGGAGAGGCCAGTCTTCGAGGCTCCAGTGAGAGAGGAGTCCGGCAAGAAAGGCAAGTCGGAAGTTACTTGGCCGGAAGGAGGTGTGAAAGCATCAAGAGCAGCAAATCCAAAGAAAGACCTCTTGTGCCGCAGTCGTCTCCAACAACCAACAAGCGTCTGTCATCCACTGGAATAGGAACACCTGCGAGACCCCTCAAGGGTCACACCCATTCTGCTCCCGATGCTCCAAGTGATGAACACTATAGATAAGAGTCAACACAGCAAGACAAGAATGATCTGAAGTACACCGCTTAGGTGAAGCTCATCCGACTGACTTTGTGGACCAGAACTTCAACATCTCCCAGCCAATCGCCTGAAGAAAATCTGTTGGGGCTGTAAATTGTTGTTGTTCTGTTTTATTGCAGGTTGGACATTTTGTTTTCCTTTCATTAAATTTTGGGAGGGATGTAGTGTCCTGCCAGGACACAATCTAGTTGTTTGCAGTGTAACCAAACACTGTGCACCCACCCACCACAGACGTCACTGGGTCAGGTGACGCTGCCAATAAAAGACCCCGAGCGCACGTGCTCGAGGCCAGAGTTACTATCCATAAACTGGTGTCCCGTGTCTCACTTATTTACACCATGCGGGTCTAGGGCCCCATCTTTACACCCACCACCTCCCTTCTGCTTCTGCCACCTCTGCACATTCACGTCTCCTCAGCTCGCACACTCCCGTATCTGCCCCTTCTAATCACCGGTGGTGAAACTAGTGGAAAGTAATACTTTCCTTGAATTCCAGTGAGCAAAGAAAAGAGACAGTTTTCTTCTAGGAGAGTTTGGAAGGGATGTGGTCCTGCCCCGGCGCCCCCACCTCTAAAGAGTTTTAATGTACAATTCTCACGTTAATTTGCCAAAAAGGCATCATAGACGTTAAAATGGCTCTTATCGAGTGTTGCAGTCCTTTCATGGGGTGGTGTCAAGAAAGCCCGACTCTGTCTGCGAGCTAATCCAGTTTTTTTCAGAATTTACCATGGTTTCACCCCACGTGCCAGAAATTACATCTAGTGTCCCACAGCCAGATTTTTGCTACCTCTCCCCCCCCCAAAAAAAGTATCATCTCCTTTGCCAAGAATGAAGTACACCCGCACCAGTATTTCGCCCTGGGTGCCCCATCTGCAAAGAATTACCTCCAGTATGCAAAGTTCTGCATTTTGCCATGGGTAGCCCCCCCTTTCCCCCACCCCAATTATATTGGGGCCAACATCACCTTTGCAAGCATATACCCCCCACCACACACATACACTCTCTTGCATTAACTTTCTCACACTCACACATTGTTACTCCACCATTTTTCCAGTTTGCTTGTGTTGTGTACACATGCTGTCCCTGCTATTCCTGTCTCGCCTGTTGGTGAAGCTTGACAAAACATATTTTCTGTACACTATTGAACCGGTGTAACCAATGCTTGTTTTCATGCATGGCGCGACAGGGATGAAACAGTAACTGGATTGGAAATGGGATAGGATTTAACAAAACGTGTTTGTCTTTACGTCATCCTTCCTTCCCCACTCACACCCTCTCTGATAGGGCTCTTAAATACCTCCTGGCCCAACAGTATGATTCTTCGTTCATTCGCATATTCAAATCTGCCACCTCCAGTCTCCACAGGCTTTGCCACTGATTCATAATGGACTCAATGACAAGGCACAAAAGTCTTTTGCAATCCACTGTTAAATTCTTTTTTTTTTAAATTTCTGTAATTTTTTATTGTATATAAAAAAATATATATATTTACATGGAGCATACATGAGTAGCGGAAAGAAAGAGGAGAAAAAGAAAAAAGAAAAAGAAGGCGCGGGGGGGGGGGTTTGGGGGGGGGTACAGCAATATTGTCCTGCAATAGTTCGTTCCTTGCCATGGTGCGTGGGGTCGGATAGTTCGACTAGTCCAAAAAAAAAAAAAAAAAGAAGTCCGTTTTTCGAGTCTTGCTTGGCGTTGTCTTCTTTCCCCCCTTTGCGCTGCCTGGTGGGTATAACGCCCCGGACGATAGAGAGGATAGTGAGGGATAGAGGTAGGAATGGAGATAGGAGAGTGTTCTTCCTCGCAGGTTTCTTTTGTTAGAGTGTGGGTCCCTATAGTGTGTCCCTTGATGGTTGTCTAGTGTCTAGTGTCTGCGCCTAGGGGGGTTTGTGTGATGAAAGGTAGAGGTCTAGGGGCCTCCATATGTTTGATTCCCTGTGTGTTTTCGGTGAGTGTTTCACTGTAATGTTATCTGCCCCTCTTAGGAAAGTGACCCAGTTGAGCCACGCCTGTGGTGTAGCTTTTGTGGTGTCTTTCCAGTTGCTTAGGATTATTTTGACTGCAGCCGTCAACAGTAGGTCAATGAGGTCACGGTCTTCTGTTGTTGTGATGGACGGGGATGCAAAGCCCAGGACTAGACTTGGGAAATCTATGTGTATGGCTACTCCAGTGATGTCATTGATAAGCTTCCCCGTTCTTTCCCAGAAATCCTTGATCTGAGGACAGCTGAGTAGGAGATGCTCCAAGTCCCCCCTTCCACTGTCACAATTCCAGCATGTATCGCTCTCTCGGCTCCCCAGGGTGGATAGGCGGGCCGGTGTCCAGTATGCCTTGTGCACTAACCAGTATTTGGTCTGATTTAGTGAAGCAGTTATCTTTTTCCTAGTGGGCGATCTCCATAATTCTGCCTTTTCGGTCTCGCTTAGTTCCTTCCCTGCTAAAGTCCCCCAAAAGTTTGTGACCTTATCATTGAGTTTGGTGTTTTTGGGGCGTAGGGCTCTGTATAGGTGTGCTATTTGGTGTCCTATTATGTTGAGATTGGCTGCAAGCTGTAAGAGCGAAGGTGTCTGGCTTGTAAGGTTTGCCTTCCTAATTGCTACTTTTATTTTCAGGAAGTTGTACAGCTCTATGTTTTGTAGGTTGTGCGCTTCCTTGAGTGTATCGAAAGTTGTGTTCTCGCCCTGTCTTTGAAGGTCATGGGCCGTGGATATGCCATGTCTGTACCACTCAGGCATGTCTAGAACCTTATCTCTGTATTTTAAAATGGGGTTGTGCCAGAGGGATTCAAATTGGCCTCCCTTGATGCTTGTTGACAGTAGTTTGTCGACGCTCAGAAGAGCTGTCTTTGTGTTCTTGAGGACGGGGTTATCCTTCACTGCTGGGTGTCGTGTGGCTGTCAGGATGGTTATAGGGTTCATGCCTTTTAGTAGTCCGCGCTCAAATGATAGCCATGCTGGGGTGTATTCCTGTCTTGGGTCTAGCCAGTGTAGTCCCTGTCTAGCTATGCATGCCGTCTGGAATCGCTTGAAATTCGTTATGTTCAGGCCGCCCTGTTCTTTTGATAGCCTTAGCTTGTGTAGGCTTATTCTGGGTTTTTTCCCCCTCCATAGGAAGCTGTTCAGTATCTTGTCAAGTGTCTTGTGGAAGCTCTCTGTGTTAGTCAGTGGGAGCATGGTTAGCATATAGTTGACCATCGGTGTCAGCATCATTTTTATTGCTTCTATCCTCCCCCACCATGTTGTGAACTTGGGGGACCACCCTTCTACTTTGTCCTTGATTTTCTGTATTGTTGCGTGTTCGTTATGTTCCAGTGTCATTCTTAGGTCTCTCTCGAAGAGGATACCCAGATATTTTATAGGTTTTGGTTGCCATGTTAGTCCTGATGTTCCTAATACTGTTCTTGTTGCGTGGATGTTTAAAGGTTTGCATTCAGATTTGTCTCTGTTGAGTTTGTACCCCGAGACCTGGGCGTAGTTGTCAATGGTGTCAGTCAGTGCTTTTATGGATCTCTCTGGGTCTTCTGTGACTATTAGTACGTCATCCGCGTACGCCGCTAGCTTGAAAGTCTCTCCCCCTATTGGTATCCCTACAATGTCCACATTAGTTCTGATCATCGTGAGGAGCGGTTCTATGACTAGTAGGAATAGGGCTGGTGACAGGGGGCAACCTTGTCTAGTTCCCCTTCCCAAGTTGAGTATGTTTGATGTGCCTCCGTTGACCACCACCCTTGCTTTGGGGTCCTCCTATAGGGCCATCACCATCTTCCTATAGTTTGGACCTAGCCCGAATTTCCCCATACACTGATCTAAGAAGGGCCATGAGACTCTATCAAAGGCTTTCTCAGCGTCTAGGGCTATCATGACTGCTGCGTTGTCGCTATGGGAGGAGTGATTGATTACGTGGCATAGAAGTCTCGTGTTGTCGTGTGACATACGGTTTTTAAGATAGCCTACTTGCGAGTTGTGTATGAGTTTCGGAAGGTATGCGTTGAGTCTGTTGGCTAGTATTTTTGCGTAGATCTTGCAGTCTACGTTAATGAGGGAGATCGGTCTAAAGTTCTTCGCCTCCGTTGTCTTTCTCTTCCTTGGGTATCACTATTATATTTGCCTCAGCCATTGAGGGTGTCATGTGTCCGCTCTGGGCGCATGCTGTGAATACCTCCTTCATTGTGGGTTTGAGTATGTTTAGGTACTGCTTATAGAAGCCAGCTGTGAAACCGTCTGGCCCCGGTGCCTTGTTATCTTTGAGGCTTTGCGTGGCTCTCTCTATCTCATCCCCCGTTATGGTCATTTCCAGGATGTCTCGTTCTTGGTCCGACAGTGTGGGTGTGGTTATGTTCGCTAGTAACTCTTTTCCCCCATCATCATGCAGTGTATCATCTTTGGTGTACAGTCCCTCGTAGAAGTCCCTGAAGACTTCTAGGATGTCTTTGTTCGAGGTCTGGGATATGCCGTGTTTGTCTTTGATGGCTCCTATCGTGTGATGTTTCTGCTTCCCTCTCAGGTAGGATGCTAGGTTTTTGCCCGCTTTGTTTGCGGTACAAAGATTAATAGATTTATATTTATTGATCCAAGTGCCCGCCCTCTCGCTCAGTATTCTGTTCCGTTCATACTTTAATTTGGTCAGGTTTGTGAGTGTGTTCTTGTCCTCTATTCTGGCTATGTGGCTGTTCTCAAGTTTTTTAATTTCTTTCTCTAGGTCTGCAATTCTCTTATTCCTGTCTTTGTTCATCCTGCCCTTGACTGTCATGACTGTTCCCCGGATGGTGGCCTTCAGGGCGTCCCATAGGACTTCCCTGTTTGTGTTTGGTTTGTCGTTCAATAGTAGGTATTCTTTTATCGCCTCCTCTATCTTGGCTTTCGCTGGGGCGTGTTGGAGCAGACTGTCATGGAATCGCCAAATCCTGAATCTGCAGTTCTCTGCATGTCCTGCTCCCAGTGGAGGCGGAACGATTTTCGAAGGGGGTGGGGGGAGCTCGTCAGTGGTGCTACTTCACTAATGTTACACGAGCTTTAAACAGTTAAGATGTTACCTAGTAACTATCTGTAGAGAGAAACCACGCCCTTTCTTCAAGGCAGTGGTAACACTGTTATTACCTACCTCCCTTGTTTTTTTTTGTTCCATACTACATACATCTTCTTCGGCCCAACACACACCGACCACCTATCCTATCTCCAAAGTCTACGCACACCCCCTCCCACTCTCGTTTCACTATCTCTTCACTATCCTGAGGCGTGCACTTCTTCTATTAGTGCCCGTCTCTGTTCACCCCAGCTTTCATCCTTTCTCTTTCCCTGTTCCTGCGCTGTGCCTTTCAGTCGTGTACAACACGCACAGGCTGCGATCTTATCAGGTAGGAGGAATCTATGAGCTCTTAATGTTTCTGCCTGGCATTATTGGACCTTATGAGAAAATAATTAAGAAGGGCGTTTGTCACAGCTAGAATCAGGTTCACCAATCACGCTATTAGTATTGTCTCTCGTCAAGTGATTTTTGTTTTCTTTGACAATTTGTCAAATGTTTCGATCTTTCCTTTTTTCATCTTTTAAACGCTTAAGCTAAATGTATTTAGTCCATTTTAGTGGCAGTTTGGATGTTTTCTCGATCTTAATGTTTATTTATCTTGTAATATATTATTGTCGAATAATTATTTTTTTCTATACAGTGAAGTAACTGCTGATACTACACTTCCCTCCTTCGACCATAGTATTCCATAGCAGTCAGTTTATGGGCATGTTGTCTGCTGACAATAGAGGCCCATAAATAACGAATTCACCTTTTCGTGTGGTCCACTTCACCAGCCCAATGACAGGCCCACTTAAGGTGCTAAATCCCTGCCACAGCTCTAGGGGGTGTTGGGCTGGGCAACGAAGAAGATGTCTCCAAATATCATCATCAGCATCAAAGCTTTATTTCGATATAGAAATATCATAAAATCATTTTGCAATTTTTTTTTTAAGAATTAAAAACAAAATTTAAAACACAACAGTGTAAAACATATTCCCCTCTTATACAATCAGTAAATAACAATTCATTCTAAGAAAGGAGAGTGCATAGTTATAAAATCAATTACCATCAAATCATTGAAGGTAAAGATATACAGTACATATTGATTAAGATTGAATTAAATAATCACAGCTGTGATGCAACGTTAAAACACAGTTTGGGAGAAAGCTTCATCCCAAACATAACTTTTTCGAGTGGATCACCCATGACCACCTGAGGAATTTGGCCACCCCACAGACCAGAGTAGTGTTAGTATTTGTGCCTAATATTCTCAGGGCCTCACAATGGTTTCTGTTTCCTAATTGGCAGCAAACCGAAATCAACCATTTTTTCCTCGGTTTTACATAAGCAGTACAGGCGAACGAACATATGGTACGGGACGCTTTCCACTACTTCATCATAGTGGGGACAGGATGATTGGGTCTGGTACGGGGGTTTCCAACTGCTAGTAAATTCTCGGACAGGTAATGTGCCTAACCTAAACTGGATATAAAGAGCCCTGTCTTTAGGTTTCTTGATAAAGTGCAGGTAGGGTTCTAGGCTTGGGGCCTGTTTGTGTAGACGAAAATCATCAGTGAGCCTACCTAACCTATGGTTACTAGACTCCTGACTGTCAACCCAAACCCAGTAGGCACTCTTGATGTCTACTTTACTCAATAGGATCTCAGAGTCCCAAGCTTCTCTAAAACGCAATTCTTTAAGGAGTTTTGTTATGTTCAAGAGCCAACTGATTTTTTGAGATCCCTCAAGGTGCATTACTTCTCTTAGGCCGTCTGCGTATTTGGATAACTCAGGTGTACGCCGCAGGCGGGCCCAATAGAGGAGAGGACGTAAAATGGCAAGATCCTTCAATGAACGACGTCCCAGGTCACTCAGCAAAGGCTTGGTTGGGGTTTCTTGCGGCAAAGAGACCAGCTCTCTAAAAAATGTATTTTCTGCCTTAACCATTTCGTCAGCTTTCTCAAAGCCCCAGAGCTCAGCACCATATAGTGCTGAGCCTACGGCCTTGGCAGCATAGAGCACAAGCGCAGAAGCAATTGGCCTGGAACTTGAGGAGCGGTGCTCTCTACCTATGGCTTCCACAACCCTCTTAAGGTTCAGGGTCATTTTATCAATATGAGGTTTCCAGGACAATTTATCTGAAATTCTGATGCCCAAGTAATCGAATGCTTTGACACACTCTAAAGCAGTGCTTTCCAAACTGTGTGGCGCGACAGGTTACTGTGTCGCGACCCACACGTAGGTGTGTCGCGGGATGCGACGCAATGACGTCGGCCGGCCGATATTATTGGAATGCGACTGGAGCCCCGTCACTCAGTAATCGCGACGCGAGGTGGAGCAGCAGCAGAGCGGAGCCTCGTGGACGTGAACAGGAGCAACAGTGAGTATTCAACGTCCCACCCCCCCCTTCCGGGAGTGCGCAGCCCCCGCATAGCAGCTCAGGTTTCTTGCTCGGCCAGTGTTATTTTTGTGAGCCTTCTCTGAGGACAACAGGGGGCGCAGGGCGAACCTCTCTCAGCCGTGCTGCCCTCCATATCTTCTGGACCACAGCCTCTCACTTTCGCCCCACGCCCCTGTGCATTAGTGTGATCCTCTGCAGCCAGAGGTCTCTGACTGCTTACAGGTGGTCGTAAATACGGGACAACAGCCCCGCTTCCAGTGACCCCTCTCGGATCTCGGCCCACCCACCCAAACCTAAAATCACACTTTTCCCTTTTTTACTGGCACCTTCCGGGCATGTGCGTCCGCAGGGGGGGGCAAGGAGGGGCGCTTGTCCCCCCCTGGAGCGACCCTCCTTGCCCCCCTTGCAGACGCCCATGAAAACCGTGACTACAAGACGGGGTTCTCCCTCTCTTTCATCGCCTTTCTTTTATTTGCTTCCCTGTGAAATGGATCCAAAAAAGAAAGACGCTTTTGCTGGAAATGTAGTATTTTTCTGACATTTTAATTCCAAAGTGCAGCATTGGGAATAAAAGGCTAAAAATATGAAAAATAGATAAATAAGGACATAAAGTGAGACAGAGTGGTAGCAAACTGGCCAAACTGATTTTATTCACACTGAAACACATTAGCACCACTTTTACAAAGTTTGCCAGTGAAGCGCTATTTTTGTTTTCTTGTCTTTGTTTTCCCTGGACTTGGAACTAGTGCACCAATCCTGGAGGTACCAAAATGTGTGGATTGGAAAACAAAATGTGTGCTGCGGCTCTGCGTCCAGGAATGTGGTCTTTTTACCATACTGCTTACGTTTTGTAAGGATATAAGCAATGGCCATTGAAATGGGTCTATTCAGGGCCCTGACGTCGTGTCCTTAACTTTTCAGGCAAAAGCACTCACTGATTTCTGAATAGTGAGTGTAAAAGCATTAAGGTAACCATGTTGTTCCTGCTTACATTTCCTATGGTTTGCTAAATTTTGCATTCCCTATAAGTGTTTGCTTCTTCCAGGATGTTGTTCCTTTTTTTTTGTAGGCCGCATATTGATCTTAACTAGTGCGTAATTTGAATTGCGCATCCAGGTGTTTATAGCGGGCAACAATTGGGTTGTAGTTGGAAACAGTGGGAGGTTTTCCCAGTGGGGCAGTGTTCAGTGGGGGAGAGGATGTGGCACTATGGTCAGAGCTGCTGAATTTTGAACTGGGAGCCAGGTTCAGCCTTAATAACCAGCCCACCAGACCACTCCCCTGCGAGAGTACAATCACATGCTAGACCTTAGAAGGCTTCGCAACACCTTAGAAGTCCTGGTGTCTTCGTACCAGCAGGTGGACCCTAGCATGACAAGTGTAGGTTAACCTTCAAGGCTTGCCCACCACTATCCATACTGAAGTTCACCTCCAGTCTTGCGGGCAGGCCTATGAAGCAGCCCACCCTAGAACAAAAGTCACTGAGGTCACAGGACCCTTGAGAATGGCCAGCTTTAGGGCGGTGCAACCAGTGTGACCGCGCAGGGTGCTGACTTTAGGTGAAGGCATCATGTTTGCAAGTATATTATGGTTTTAAAAACGCTTGCTACCTCCTTCCTGGCTTCCAGCAATTTTCGGCAACAATAAAAATGTCATGATGACTCTGGTGATTAATGTTCTTCCTAGAGAGAGATCAGAATTTTGTCTAGTGGAAGTTTTGACTCATGGAAAGGTAGCTCAGATGGTTAATGTACCGGCTGCAAAGAACATGCGCCATGCAGATCACAAAGTGCACATAATATAAATACGCCAGTGGGCTACAGCCTTTGTCAGAGAGATCATTTTATTACTTTCAGTTTATAAGTTAAAATCCTAACTTAGAGCAGTGAGCTATTAACTGTCATCTAAGAGCTGCATACAAACTGCAAGGTATAAATTTGAGCGTTATGTTCCCCCCCCCGTCCCCCAGTCTTTGATTATCCTAATGTCCCAAAAAGTGTTCTTTTGGACAGAAATCAATTCTAATTATTAAGGAGAACCCCCAACCATGGTATTACATTTTAAATTCCGGGTATTGTGTTTCTCGAGACCAATCACTATAAAACTATACGGGCTACTAGTATGGTTGTCATGTGACTCCTACACCTTGTAGTCTTTAGTCTTATGTAACATTTTCTATACAGTGATTTACACACATATTGATTGTCTCTGCGTAATGTGTGTGATGTAAAGTGCTCTGACACCCTACAATGGTAAGAGTGGCGCTGTAAATCAAATTAAATGCATGCAAATTAAAAGCGCGGGACAACGGAACACCCCCTCCCTCCTTCCGCAGCTGAAGGATTACTGCAGCGGCGTCGGAGGGCTGGAAGCGGCTTGTGACGCTGGGAGCTGCTGCCCCAAAACTGTAGCGGCCAGGACCAAAACCGGGACCAGAGCGGAGCTAGACCCTCCCCCCGCTCCGGAGCAGAAGCGGAGGCTGAAGAGGGTCGAGGCAACTAGGACGACAACGGCAGCAGAGGACCCCCTCCCGACAGCAACAGAGGACAGCAGAGCACCGGGACCAGCGCGGGACAACGGAACACCCCCTCCCTCCTCCCGCAGCAGAAGGAATCCTACCGCCAGCAGAGGACGTCGGGGACAGCCGGGACCAGCGAGGAACGAGGCGACAACTTTGGAACTCCCCTCCCCCCCCCACCCCCCCGGAGTATCCCAGGACCAGCGCTGGACCAGCCTCGTCAATAGACGCCCCCCCACCCTCTCGTCCTGCTCCCGCTCCGCAGCGGAGGACTCCTGGCAGTCTTGAGGGCTGTGAGGGGCTTGGGGAAACCTGCAGACCACGGGCGGCTGTGGATGCCCTCCCTCCCTCCTATAATTGCTGAAACAAGGGTGTCTCAACTTTCCCGCAGAGGACCCGCGAGAGCTACTTCACAGGGTTTGGGACAAAAAAGGTATTTTCTTGATCTCGCTTTGCATGATGTTAAAACCCTTTGTCCAAAATGGCGGGGTCTAGAAACTAAGGCAATAAATCACCTGTGCCTTCAGATGCCCACGAGGCTCCTGCAAGATAAGACTCCAGCAACTTAGAAACTGGGCTAGCTGAAAGAGAAACTGCCCTCCCTGCTCACAAAGCAACAAAAATAAAAAGAGGACTACTGTCTCTTTCTCCCATATGGGGCGGCCATTTTCCACCCAGTCTCTCTCTCGTGTGGCCATCTTGGACTAGTCATTGTAGCTGGGCTATCATTCATTCATTCACACTTCAACACCGGCTACCGCTTATTCGTGGGTTTACACCTAGGTGTATCTACCACCTCCCTGATAGAGTGTTTACCTTTTTTGTGGCAACAATATATTCTTACTGCCTTGATAGAGTGGCTACCTTTTTTGTGGCAACACTATATTTTTACTTGTATTTTGTTCACTTTTGACAGTATGTCGGTCTCTTTTGCAGGATTATACCTCTATCTGTATTATAAACATTCCTGCAGTATTATACCTTTTTGTAACCGGCACTCTGTTCACTTTCCCTTGTAACACAGAGACTGCTACCTCTTATATTTGGGGCCATACCTATATGTTCCCACTACTACTTGTGTTAGAGATATACTATGCTTTGCTATATTATATTTGTATTTGTATCTTGTAAACCTTGTAACCTGCACCCAGTTCACTTTCTCTTTGGGACGCACCGACTCCTACCTCATATACTACCTCATATACTTTGATTGCTACCTCGTATACTTTGATTGCACACTAATGTCAATGCTACCTCCTATATCAATATTATATTTTTACCTGTATTTTGTTCACTTTTGTAACCTGCACCCAGTTCACTTTCTCTTGGGTCGCACCGATTGCTACCTCATATATTCTGATTGCTCACTAAGATCACTAATATCATCTTGATTCTGATTGCTACCTCATATATTCAGTCTGCTCACCAGTGTCACTTTCGTTACCTGTAATTTGTTTGTTTGCACTTGTATTTTGGCTCCTGTATATCATTATTGTACACCCTCCTGCGCCTACCTTTACCGCCATCCCAACATGGATCCCATCGGCAAACACACATAAAATCAACTACCCATCATTACTCAACAAAAAAGCCGCTAAGCGCTTTAAACATAACTTCCTTAGGACCCACCCTGAAACCCCCTTTGTCGACACCTACTTCTCATTGGTGAATGGATCCATGAATATTGACATCATCTTCCACACCACACGAAGAGCCCAATGGAGAAAAGCGTTCCGCACCTTACTCTCCGTCTCCTCTACCAGGAAATCCGCTCATGGCTTAACACTCTCCATCACACCATCTCAACTCTTCCCAGGCAGAACCACCATCACTATCTACAATAACAGGATTGTCCTAATTCAATCCTCAGACAGGAACCTGGAACTACTAGACAACCTGTTCCCCACCTTCAAACAGCACCTCTCCAATCCACGGATCCCCACTCATAGCACCCCTAGCCCTCTCAGCCCTGACCACACAGCCTTCAATCACAACCCGTCTAACATAGGTCAGCCCCAAAATGACTCGCACCTCTCCTCTACCCCCAGCACCTTAGTCACTCACCCACCTACTGTAGGTACCCCACACCTCTCAATCACAGACATAGACCTCTCCCCCATATACACCAGCTGCACACCATCACAGCAGAGGAACATTTCACACCTCTCCCCTCCCCCCTGCGCGGTAACCAGTCACCCACCCTATCATACTGCCCAATTCATACCACCCGTTCATATTTCCCAAATTCCCCCATGCACTGGCGAAGATCACCCCCCCCGCGTTCATTCCCTTTACCCCCACCCTCCTCACCCCCCACCACACGACCCCTGCGAACGTCGCGGATCCTTCTGTAATCAATCACCCATCCGCAGAACCCACCCCCACCAACTTGAGCATATCTCCCACGACATGACCAACCCTCACCCTTTCTCCCCCCCCCACTCTCACTCCCCACTACCCCACTCCATCGGCCAGACTCACGGAACACACCACCTCTCTCAACCTAACCCCTTATCCTCTATCCCCTCCCATTCTTAGCCCCCACCATCCTATTGTCACTACTTCCTTCTCCAGCCTACACTCATCCCTCCACGCACTTGCGCCACATTCCACAAGCGCCATCACCCACACTATCAACCTCCCCCTGTCCTCATCCTCGCCCCCGGCTCACAAACTCTCTCTTCCATCGAATGCTACCCCACCTACTAGGACCCCAGAGCCTTGCTCCATCACGCGCACTTCCTGCCCCACTCGATCCAGTGCCAACCCCATTACCTTACTCAAACACGCACCCACTGCTCTCACTTCCAATTCCATCCCCAACCCAACTCTGGGCATGATCATCTCCACCCTCCTACAAGTCAAAGAAGAGCTCCATACCATCAAAGAACTTCTCACACACCCCAGGCACCCCCTACCCTACAATTACCCGCCCAACAAGGACTCCACTCGCCCCTCAAACCACTCCACGCATCTCTCCCCGCACTGGCCCTCTATCCCTGATCGCAAGGCCACCGGCCGTCCCCGTCGCACCTCAAACCCCCTCTCGGGCCGAGACTTACACACTCTACTCTGCTTATATGGCCCAGGTCCCACAAAATGCCCACCCACCACACACTTCCCCATACCCACGATTCCTACAAATCCCCTCAGGCCACCCGCACTGAAAACAGAAGCTCTGTCCCCTGTAATCTCAAAAAAATCCCCCTCTCCTTAGAACATTCACCCACTCTCTTCACCCCTAGACTAAAGTGTATCCTGCTCAACTGCAGATCGGCCCAGAGACACTTCCCTGGCATCGCGGATCTCATCTTATCAAGGGACCTTGACCTAGCCATTCTGACTGAAATGTGGCTAACTGAAGCATCCACACCTATAATGGACATATTAGTCCCCCCGAACTATCTCATTATTAGACTGACAGGAATGGCAAGACGGGTGGGGGAATCGCATGCATCTACAGGAGCAACCTCGCTATCACTGAAGGCCCCTCCCCCTCCCTCTCCTCCTGCAAACTCATCTGCCTTGATATTACTAGTGAGGGCAAACCTGTGTGCTCCCTTCATGTTATTTACCACCCACCCGGGGACAACTTCCCCTTCTCCCAACAACTAATGGACACGATATCCACCAACGCTGGTCGACAGCTCAATCAAATTTACCTGGGAGATTTCAACCTCCACTGGAACGACCAGAAAGACGCAGTGGTGAAGAGCCTTAAGAGTTTCCTCAACGCGCTTGACCTCACCCAAATCTGCAACGGTCCAACACATGAAAAAGGCTCTACCCTTGACCTTATCATCGCCAAAGAAGACTCTACCCAGCTGGTGGCAATCGAACCATGTGACTGGTCAGACCACCACATCATCACCTTCATCAATGAAAAGGTCAAACTTAACCCAGCTCAACCTGCCAAAACCAAGATTTGGAAGAGGGACATGAAGAATCTCAACCCAAACTTCTTGCCTGCCCACACAGGCAGTCGCCTCCTTCCCCCGATGGGCGTCTCTGATGTGCACTCATTGACGGACCACTACCTAGACACCATGTCTGCCATAATCAATGAAGCCGCACCCCTGCAACTGAAGAGAGTAGCCACCAAGAACTCGAACCCATGGTACGATGGCAGCCTCAATGAAGACAGACGTGCTATGCGCATGGCTGAGCGCTCGTGGAGATCTGACCCCTGAGCACTGCACCTTAGAGCGCTTAAGAGTAAGAGAAACGCTTACTTCAGAAAAATCAAACGCTCGAAATCAGTCTTCTTTAGCCAACAGCTGGATCAAGCTAAAAACCGACCTAAAAAACTGTTTGAGTTAGTCAAAACACAAACCAAAACGCAACCTCCACAACCTAACAACTCAACAAAGGCTATTCCAAGTTGTGAAGACTTTTCTGCTTTCTTCAAACAAAAGAAAGACACTATAAGAAGTGATCTCCTCAAGGATGTAAGTCGATACTCCGGCTCCATAGGTATAACTAACACTCAACCTAAAAACAACGCTTCATGGTCGTCCTTCGACACCTATTCTGAAGAATCAATTCACAAGCTGCTTGTCACTTTGAAACCCGCCAATCACCACACAGACCCCCTACCTGCCAATTCTGTTAAAGTCCTCACCCCCCTGCTCCTCCCACTCTGGACTAAAATCATCAACTGTTCCTTGCAACAAGGGCTCATCCCAGACTCCCTCAAGATTGGGCAAGTCATGCCTATACTCAAGAAACTCACAGCTGACCCGACCGACCTAAACAACTATCGTCCTATCACCAATATCCCCACTCTGGCAAAACTGTTAGAAAAATGCGTACAACTCCAACTGACAAAACACATTGAGCAGTTTGAGCTCCTCAACTCTCACCAATCAGGATTCAGAGCAAAGCATAGCACGGAAACGGCCATGACACACATAATTGATGACGCCCTCCAAATCCTTGATCACAATGAGTCTTGCCTCCTCATCCTTCTTGACCTCTCCTCAGCATTTGATACGGTCAAACACGAGAAACTACTGGAGCTCCTAAACACCAGAATGGGCATATCCGGGACTGTTCTCAAATGGTTCACATCCTTTCTGCACAACCGGTCTCAGAAGTTCAAGATCAACAACGCTCTGTCCTCGCCTGTGCCAGTAACACTAGGCGTCCCACAAGGTTCCTCCCTATCCCCCACACTGTTCAACCTCGTCATGGAACCACTCACCACCTTGCTTCAATCTTCAAAGGTACACTTCCATATGTACGCCGATGACACTCAGCTCTACCTCAAGCTTCAATCCCCTGAAGACATCAAACTGTTGAATACCACACTAAGAAAGACCCAAGCTTGGCTGGCCGACAATCACCTCAAACTAAATGCTCTGAAAACTGAGTTCCTTCTGATCTCTCCTCCTACGAAAAAGGCCATCACCCAAATATGGCTCAATCATCTAACCGCACTCAATGTCCAGCCCACCATCGTGGACTCCGCGAAATCCCTTGGCATCACACTGGACTGCAATCTCGACATGCAGCAGCATATTAGCAAAGCAACTAAAGGAGCCAACTTCCAAATCAACACGCTGAGAAAACTCAAACCCTTTCTTCCACCCAAGGACTTCCAAACTGTTGTTCAAGCCTTAGTCATTCCTCGGATAGACTACGGTATTGCGGCTCTCAGCGGGCTCCCCCTTACAACAACGGCTCCCCTAAGAGCCTCCCTGAACGCGGCCTCGAGACTCATCACTGGCTCAAGAAAACACTCGCATATATCCCCTGATTTAAAATCCCTAAACTGGCTGCCTATTGAAGCCAGAATTCAGCTGAAAATTGCCTGTATGACGCACTCGGCCATACACCACAAGTCACCCAACTACCTCACTCAAAAGCTGACCATTTCAGGAGGCTCAAGATCCAACAGAAGCACAAAAACCCTCCTCCTGAAACCACGGAGATTCCGGAAGGAAAATACATACAAACGCTCCTTCTCAGGAATGGCGCCTAGGATCTGGAATGCACTCCCGCCAGAAACTAGGCTTATCCCTTCCACTGTACTCTTCAAGAAAGAGGTGAAGGCCATCCTTCAGGCTAAATTCACCTGAATACTATTGATACTGGAACAATGACAGTACTTGGCTCCTACATTATCGGCCTTCTGATTGCTTACCTATGCGAGTCTCTTTTTGACTGCTCTCGGATCTAAATCATCGCACGGATGCTATATTATTGGTTTCCAACTTGGCTATTGGGTTGTACACTATGACTTGAGTGCCTCACTAACTTGCAACGCACCCATTACTGACTACTACTCTGCTTTTACACTGTGTTTACTCACCCTCTGGGGTGCTATAATCTTACCCGATTAGACATTGTACTGCTTTAATATTATTGTTTCTTGATTGTTATTAGTCTGCATACTCTTGTGTGATTGCTACCCTATTTTGCAACTCACTGACTACTGAATTTTATATTGTTTCAAGAGTTTTGTTTACCCTACCTACTGTTTCTGTAAAGCGCTCTGATATCTGCAAAGATCTTGTTTGCGCTATATAAAACCTTAAAAATAAATAAATAAATAAAATAAATAAATCTGAGAGAGTGGTAATGGAGACTTGGGGGGCACAGTTAAAGGGTGGTAGTGAGGGAATCCATGGCAGAGGTGGTCATTGGGGGGCACTAACAAACATTAATGCACAGGACACCACCAGTGCTATGGCTGGCCCTGCCCTTGAGGCCAGTCTGCCTCACCCAAAGGTACCTCCATTGGCCTTGTTTCAGCAGCAGTGGCTGCAATTCACCAGGGATTAGCAATGCAGGATTTTCACACACCAAACTAAGTTCGCAAACTGCACAGTCTCCCTGCTTCATTCACAAGCACTTTTAACATGTGCTGCCTGCTGTGAGGCCACTGTAATTAATTATGCAGCAAAGGATCACAACAATATGCCGTAGTGTTGACTAAATTATGCATTAAATAAAAGGCTGCAGCGTAATGCAGTATATTTTCAGATGTTTTATTATTTTGACGTGTGTACACATGCTAACAGTCTCTGGAAAGATTTTGCCTTATTAGTACCAGTGTAACATACAAATCCAGCAGTGAGAAAGGTGATCAGTCAACCTTTACAATAGGCCATCCACTCCGCAGCAACACAAGTCACATTTTATATTAACTTTTGATATGTTTGAGCTACAAACAATTTATTAGTTTAAATGGTCAGATCATGCAGCAGATCTTGCATTATGAGGCAAATATAGCAGACCCATAATTTTAGAGAAAACATTTGCAAACTAGGATATTTTGCCATTCATGTTTGAACTGCTGTTGTTGAAAAAGGGTGAAGTGCTGATGACAGAAACTCCATGGCTCGGAGACAAAGTGCTTCTGTTTCCACATTTTATCATATTATGCACATTCTGTGATTAGAAGCATATCCCACTTTGTGAATATATTTTAATGTCAATAACTCATTATAACCTTAAATAATCATGTGTATTCATTGGTTGATTAAACTGGGCAGTGAAATGCCAAACAAATACTAAAAATTGGGATGTCTGCGCATTCTAGCCACACCTCCGGCTCCACCCACATATCCAATCCTTGGGTTATTCCCGGCCTCTGATTCTCCGCCCACTGGTCCCCTACTTTTTTTCCCCCACTTCGACCACTCTGTAAGACTCCGCATCCCTGGACCTGTGATGACGTGCAGCTGTGGGCGCCGCATGTGCCACACATTTACGGTGTCGGGCTTCCGCATAAGGGAGCTGGCCATTATTGTATCCCTAAACGAGCGCACAATGTCAGTTTGACATTGACTACACGTAGAGGGAATCTAAGTGTCTTTGAAAAAATATAGCTAACATTTGGACCTATACATTTTATTTTGTATAAATTAATTGATTGTGTGTGTAAAATTTAGCAATGCCCCGGGAATTCTAGTAAAGGGAGCCCCCCACTGTCAAATCACTAGTGTGTGTGATTGCTGCATTATTTATTACTAACTTTGACGTTGTGCTTTAACTTTGGATAAAAGTTATCATGAATTCTAGCACCAAGAAGCCAATGTTGGTAAATATCTGTGCTACGAATAATCCCTAAGATACACTGTGCATACAGTATATTTAATTTGGTGCTTTAATCATAGGCTGTTTTAAAGTATTCTGATAAAAATAGAATCGTGCTGAAGACAGCCTTGATTGGTGTTGGATCGAGGACCCAGAAGTCTGCACACCTAGCAGACAGAGATAAAGCACCTTGTCAGAAAGTTTAGCGTTCTCCCTACAGATGGTGTTGCCCGTGGCAGGGTCAGTAACATTTCCTGGATTCCTGGCATTTAATTGAGTCTATCCTAGTTCTGCGCCCCAGTGTTTCGTGTGCCCCACCTGGCACACATCATGTCGGAGGATGGTGATGACGTTAACATTTTGCCCCCCCCTGGAAAAATTTCTGCGGACGCCCATGCTTACAGGTTTAATAGAGGGACATTGCTGATTACCACTGGGGAGCACTTGTGAAGCACAGGGTATGGAGAGGAGAGGTTAAAAGCAGGGGGCAGAGGAGCAAGAGGCAGGAAAGGAGCGGGGGAAAGGGCAGGTCCTAATTTTCTCCAGAAGAGGACTTGATTTATTGACAGGTTTGAAATGAATTCGAACATGCCTAGTCGCTGAGAAAGGTAGCATGCCTGTTGCCAGACACTGCAATCGATAAAACTGCAAAATAGTAAAGACACGAAGGGGCTTTGCGTTTTCAGCATGTATGTGGCGCTCACCAGCCAAATAATATGTCATTTTTTGCAATTGTAACAACAATACCAGTCGGCAATTGAATAATATAGTCAGGAAATTTATAGAAAAAAAATCAAATCTAAAGGGTTCATTCTAAGGCTCCAAAATGTCTCCACATCATCAGGGACACTATGCTCTAGTCCGGGGATTTTCTTTTCCAGATCCTTTCTTTCGTGTACGCAAAAAAAATTGCCTCGCTTAACTTCAACTCCCTCAATACATCTGAATGTCAACGAAAAGGTTGAGCTAGAAGGAAGGTAGCATGTAGCCATATGTCGACGTCATTCTTTCCCATATTTGGAAGATTTGAGGCTTAAATAAACTATTGGTGGAAAATAAAGCATGGCATTTCATAAAAGGTTCCAGGTCACTGGGCTGGATCACCCCCTTTTCTTGTATTTAATTGTACAAATAGTTACAAGTTGATGTTTGATCAGCTACGAAGGAAACTTATATATTTCATCAACTAGGGGAGAAATGCACGGTGGGTGTTGGGTTTACATCATGTACTTATGGCAAACGGTAGGCAAAACATTTCTTTTTCTTGGAAAAGACCTTACATGCAACCTGCTAATGCCAAAATATTTGAGACGACCCAAAGCATAAATGCTGTCCTTAATACCTCTTTGTATTGAATTATCTTAAATTGTAGTAATGGAGCAGGAGTGCCAGGAACCAAAATGAAAGGAAAATGTGCCACCTTGCCCTCCAGTAAAAGACAGCCATATTTAGGTGCAGTTGGCGTTTGATAGCTATGGGTTCACCTCACCTGCTGCATGAATGATAGCTTATTATTCATGTTGTTTGTCTACCATTTGCGAAAGAAGTTGGGGCCAGGCATGAAAGGAGCGGGGGGGAAAAGGGCAGGTACTGTGAAAATAAGCACAGAAGATGGCACACTTAAGCTTTGCAAGGCAGCACAAAAGGTAACAAGAGGCAAAAGATGGCAAGAGAGGAAAGAGCCATAAGAAGATGGCACAAAAGCAGATAGTCGGCATAAAAGGAAACCAGAGCAATAAGAGGCACAAACCCCCCTTAGGTGGTTCGGGCACGCGCGCTGCGTGCGCTCGCATTACCGTGTCCCTCAACATTTTTGCATAAAAAGGTGTGTCACCAACATGAAAAGTTTGGAAAGCTATGCTCTAAAGGCAACCCATTTCGTGTAAGGATAGACTTTGACTGCCTACTGGGGTTAAAAAAGAGAAGTTTAGTCTTTGTTGTGTTAATTACCAGGCCCCCCAGATTACAAAACGAATGAAACCTATTTAACAATTTCTGCAAGCCTGCTGGAGTTTTGGAAATTAGTAAGGTGTCGTCCACAAAAAGTAAAGCGGGCACCTTATCACCCACCAGGACTGGGGCATCTGCATTTATTTCTAGTAAGTAAGAGATAACCCCATTCACAAAAAGAGAAAAGAGGGTTGGGGCCATAACACAGCCCTGACGGACCCCTCTTTCAATTGAGATTTTCTCAGTTTTTTGGCCCTGTGTACCCCACCTGATTCGGGCATAATTGCCCTCATGCATATGCACCACAAGGTTCAGTATCAGCGGGGGTATCCCCATCTCATGTAGGACCAGCCAGAGGCGGTCTCGTGGGACCAGGTCAAAGGCAGTCTTTAGGTCGATAACAGCGAGGTAAAGACTGCCTTTTCCAATGGTCACCACCTTCCAATGTAGGAGGGCCAACCTATGGGCCTGGTCGATCCTACTTGTACAGGCCCTGAACCCTGCCTGATAGTCTGACAAGATATTATTCTCCCCAACCCAGGAGAGGATCCTCTCCAGGAGGACCCGGCCAACCACCTTCTGACCGACATCTATAAGACTAATCGGGCAGTAGTTGGCTGGGTCTCCCCTAGAACCCTTCTTAAAGATGGGGATTACCTCAGCCCCCTTCCAGGAGGCGGGGCGAGATGCCCCCGCCAAGAGGGCAATGATCAAGAGGGCAAAGTATATGGCCCATTCCCTTGGGTGAGCACGGTATAGATCACCTGGAATGCCGTCCTGGCCCGGGGCCTTTGCCGGGGTGATCTTATCTATGGCTCTCTCGACCTCACTGACGGCTATTGATTGGAACGGCTCAGGGGAAAGCAGAGACAGTTGACAACAAGAGGACTCATGGTACCCTGGGTTATTAACTCCTTCATACAATTTTCTGAAGTGTTCAAACTATTCCTGACTGGTGATGTGGTTCGGAGTCTGTTTAGCGTCATTGCCGTTAAATCTCCTGACCAAACTCCAGAACAAATCACCATTTAGACAGGCTAGCCGCCTTCAGTTCTGACCAATGGGATTCCTCCCACACTCTCTTGGCATCAACTATGGTTCTTCTGTAATCCTTTCTGAGCCGTTGGACCTCCCCAATGTTGCGGTTCCTAATGGCGTAGACCAGAGAGGACTTCTTTAATTTACACTCCCTATTGTACCATGCTTGTGGTGACTCACGAGTCGTACGTTTTTTATTAGATGTGGATGGTTCCATAAAAAGGGAGGTTAACTTGTCAATGGTATTAGTATAAACATCCCCAATAGTTTGAACCCCTTCCTTTTCTGTGCATGCTTCGATCAATTTAGGGATATCAGTGCTCAAAATTTCACCAAGGGCCAACATTTTCCACTCATTGATAGCGACTTTTGGCCATTTAAGAAACCGATTATAGTTAGATGGTATAACTTCTTTGGTTAACATCATGTGGCCACTATTAGAGCGGGGTGCCTCACTAGACCAGACATCCATTGTGAGAAGTTGGCCTGGTATATAATGCTCACTAGCTCTAGTGATCACTTTGTACCATGCCAAGCAACCTTTATGATGATTGGTTGTAAGTCAACCTTATAGACCAGTTATCCTAGTGGTAACGTGGACAAAGCAGTCTTAGGCTAAACTCTGAAAGGCATGTGAAGCCAGCTGTATTGCCATACACAACCCCCTTGAATACCAAATGAAAGGACACCACACAGATATATATTGAAAATATATATAGATTTATTAACTAAAAGTATCCCCTGGACACTTTATGAGCACAGAAGCACAAGCGTTAAACACAAGACAGTTTAAAATACACAAAAGTTGCACAATATGGATGAGCCCTAGGGGCCACCTAAACCATATACTAAGAAAGTGGTATAAGAGATACCAATCTAAAAGGAAACAGGCCTAGGGCCTTGGGAATCGCTGGAGCTGTTCGGGACTAGCAGTGACTAAGTCGGGAAAGGCCCGCGGGACTCGGGTGCAGTGTTTAAAGTGCACGCACTCACCAATGCAAAGTCTATGGTGCGTAAAAAGTACAAAGTTAGTTAGTTCAGAACCTTCCGAGTGACCTAGAAAGCTGAAACTTGAAACACAGGCCCTAGAGATGTGTACCAGTGTAGGAACACCGGCGGAGCTGAGTTACCTCATCCACAGGAAGCGGGAGCATAGGGTCGAAGTAGTGTCGGGTTTCGTCGATGGTGCTTGGAGCTGAAGATGCTGCAGGCGGCTCGATGTGAAGAGTTCCGGTGGATCCAAGGGTGGATCTGAAGTTGTGAAGACCTGAAAGCAGAGGGGACAATGTTCAAAGTCACTAGCCAGTGACTACCGTGGAACCAGATTGGAACCAGGCGATGTCGGGTGCAAACAGGCGTTGAGGTGTAGCTTCTCTCTGCAGCCACATGGACACCGGGGGTTGAGGACGTCCAGGAGTCGGTCAAAAGCTGTCCTACGCAGGCTTCTCGCTGTTGGCGGTGTCGGCAACTTGATCGGAGCAAACAGGCCTTGGCTAATGCAAGCCGCACAGGAGTTGAAAAAGGCTTATTACTCGGACCAGCAAGGTCAGAGCGGGTGCTCCTTTTTACAGGAGCTAGGGCAAGTCTGAAGCAACCAGACCCGCAGTGTAGTTCTTCGGTTTTGTCGCCAAGATGGCCGCTACCACGTGGCTTGTGGCCGGGATGGCGCGTCGAGTGGCACAATGCAAAAGGGCCCCACGCAGATCGTGGAGATGCTGGGGGGCTGAACTTCGGTGCAAGGGCTGCTCGGTGGTGGGGGTTCTCAGTCCCCAAAGCACAACGTCGAGGATGCCTCTGATGCTGCGCAGTCAGCTCTTCAGGTGTCTTCCAAGAAGTCCGGTCCCACGTCTCTCGGTGCCTCCCGGGTCCCTTCTTTGCAGGGACTGTGGATCGGGCTGTGAGAAGTCTGGGAGTCTGGGTCTTGTCAGGCTCTGGGCTCGGGCTCCGGCGGGAGGCGGCGGCAAAGCAGACGTCGATTCGCTGGTTAGTACCTGCTTTCACAGGGTGGCCACTCCTAGGCCACAAGGGAGATTCTCTTCAGTCTTCTGTGCAGCAGAATGTCGAAGTCCAGTCTTCTTCTTTGTTTAAAGTTGATTTCAGGATGATCTGCTGTGCAATGGCACTGCTCCCACTCTTATTCCCAATCTCAGGGGTGGATCCCCTACTAGGTCCCTCCTCTGGGTGGGACCAGGAAGGGGGGGCGCATACACCCCCTTTCCTTTCTCCAGCTCCTCGCCAGGCCTGGGTCTGGAAAGTCCCAGGACCGGTTTGGACTGGCTTATGCACGGGGACACCTTGTGTGCCCCGGGCATGTCTAAATCTATTCAGCCCTGTCCTACCCAATACACAAAACCCTGTCTGGGGTGGTGCTCGCACCTCCCAAAACAGGAAACCCTTTGTCCAAGCCTCCCTCGCTGGAAGGACTCCCTGCAGCAGGAGGTCAGACTTGTGTCTGTGGTGGCAGCATCCATTTTGTGATGCTGAGGCTCTGGTTAACTTTAACCGGGGTTAAGGCTACACACATGTCCTGTCCCTCTAGAAGGGTGGAATGCTATCCCCGTCGACAGAACTGTCGAGGGGATAGTATCCCAATTCGTATGACACCTTACTCGACATGTTTTGATAAAGCCAAACCAAAGATAGCATATAACCGCGAGGATTATAATGCACTTAAGCGTATATGGTATGGCAATATCCCGGAACAGCTAAGGGAGTGGTTCCCGACAGCTGCAGACAGGCTCAGCTCATGCTAGAGCGCCATCTCACATATTTCCACACACTCTGCCTCCAGGATTGAAGAGGCCTTCCATAGGAGTGGCTGATAGGAACATATGTGTCCAGTTTAAAGTTAGATATAGGGATACTATATCTAAGTAAGAGGTGATTACACCAACTTACCCCAGCTGAGAGATCAGCCAGTTGTGTCAAATATGGAGGCCAGGCCAGGGGTGGCACAATACATGCTGCAGCCCCTGGTAGGCCTTGGCTACACCTATGCCCTGGGTACCTATGGTACACTGTTACAGGGTCCTATAAGGTGAACCAATTCCAATTGTGTTATGCACCTAAGGTACATGGAGTCCATTTTAAGGAGAGAGCAATCAGCCTGGGGCCCTGAATAGCAGGATCCCAGGCCAACTAAGTCAAAAACCAGCTAAACACCAGGCAAAAAGTTTGGGGGTAACCATAGTCAGATATCCACCTTCCTACATCCATCATTACCAAAGAAAGTGGATTATGGTCACTATCAATTGAGGGAATAATAGTCATATCAACCATCTGGCTCCAGAGTCTCTTATCGACCAATATGTAATCGATTCTGGAGGTGCTCGAAACCCTATTAAATGTATTAGCTCCTAAAACATCTGAGGTGGTTCACCCATTGAGGGCCCTTAGTCCAAATTCTAATGCTAAGGCGTTTAGTTCGATGGCCACCGGTGTCCATCTCTTGACTGGCGGAAGTGTTAGAGGGGGTATACCCCATCTCACATCTTCCTCCTCCGGTCCCAATGAAATCACCAGATGCCAAAAGTTCGAAGGTGCAATCAAGGTCACCGGCCACCATAACCTGGGCACTAGTTGGGCATAAAAGGAGTTCATTAGATAACTTAGAGATAATTGGTGACTTAGCTCCTCCCCTCGAGCCTCTAGCATAGACATTAAAAAGTTTGATGGTAATACCTCCAGTATGCCCCCTCAGAGTTAGTCTCATTAAGTCGGGGATGGAACAAATATGATGAGTGACCCTACAGTTAAGAGCAATGTTCACCCAGACCACAAGCCCACCTGACGGATGACCACACCCTTGAGTAATTACAGGTATGAAAAAGCACGAGTAGCCGTGTTTGTACAATGGCACTAGGCTCCACGTCTCCTGGAAGATACATAGATCATACCCATCTATGAAACTGTTCCAGTCTGGCAGTGGTAATTTACTTTGAAGACCGGCTATGTTCCAAGAGATTATTTTAATATTCGTAAATATTGCCCTTTGGATATTCACACAATTTCTAGAGGTTAAATATGGGAGAACAAGGCACCATCTGAGACAGAATGGCTCGTAGCGGTGGAGGTAAAAAGCATAAGATCGTCTTCTTGTTGGGCAACCAAGATGGGAGATATTGTGTATGCAATGGGGGCTGTACTGAAGCTACTATCAACAGAGTTAGTGTTAACAGATAGTCAATCATTAGCATCAAGTGCGGACTGACCCACTGTGGCTTGGACAGGGACGGAACTACAATACGTCATAGGTTCCATGCTGGGGAACCGCCTGAACTGTATGGCAGATTGGCCTGGGGGAAAGGTTCTGAAGTCCAGTGCTAGAAGGCCCTCAGCGAGCACATGATTAGTGAGAATTAACTCAATGGTATCTGTAGAATTATCCCTAGAGCTACTTCTACGTGCCCTAATTATGTCCTCCCTTATCAGGGACCGACACCCCCTTACGTGGCGAATCCAATGTGTTGCCTTATTGATCAGGGAGCCCTCATCTTCTCGGGAACATGTTTTGGGGACGTTAACCATGTAGACTCTAGGTTGGATAGTCTTTGGCCTGATTCCTGGTTTGTGCAAAGGTTGAAATGGTTGATCGTGGCCAGGCCTGATGTGTACTGGGTTGGGGGCAAGACTAACTTTAGGGGGGCGGGAAACATTCTCAACAGAGAACTGTTGTAGTGGTTTATTTATATTATAATCCACTTGTCTATTCTGGTGTCTATTGGTGCTCTTTATCGTATGTGTGTTTCTTACATTAGGGGTTTTGGCATTATTTCCGTTAGGGATCAGCTTATTTTTGTCTCTCCCCACCTCTCTATAATCTTTGAGGTCAATGCCCCTAACTGAGGGACCAATAGGATATTTATTTACAGCACCCAGTAGTTCATGCATTATCAACTTTAATTCTCCTATTTCTGCTCTAAGAGAGGCAATTGATTGGACAACATCATGTAAACTTCCTGTATCAGGATTTGCCCCCAACGTCCGATCTGTTATACAGTTTCTGGGAACTACTTCCTTCCCTGCTTCAAGTATATCTATAGTTTCAGCTAAAACCGAAAAGCAATTTAGTGCAGGAAATTACTATAGGCTCCAAAGGTACATGGTTCGAAGTCGTTATGTGCTCACTCCTGGCTTCGGTTTGTTTAGCTTAGGGTTTTTGAAACATCGAGGGTACAGTTACTGCTTGAATAGGACTTGTATGTTGTGGGCTACATAAAATAGATTTACTTGTAGGCGCGGAGGGCTGGGTGGGATCTAAAGACAAGATATCCCCACACTCAGCTACTAGGGTCTCAATTCTTTCAAGTGACAGAGAAAGGCCTTCTTTGCCTTTTTCCTTTTGGCCGCCCCCCATTTGCACCAAGAAACCCGCTTACAGGGTCCACAATTTTCCTTTTGCCGATGTTAACTAATTAATAGAGAATAGATGTAAGCCCAAAAGAATCTCCCACCCCTTAACGGGTAATGATATGTTCTAAATCGAGCAAGGTCAATGGGCTAAATTTAAAAAATACAGCCTGGTGCCAATAATAGCCTATAGAGTGTATTAAGAGTACCTTAGCCACGTCAAGGGTGGACGAGTCCAATGTTCTGGATGCCGGCAACAGGGGGGTGGCCCAGCCCAGCCTCTTCCGGGCAAGGACGGGCCCGACCTGGCCTTCGCCCGGGCGCTGACCGCGCGTGTCCCGCGCTGCGGGAGGTGCTGTGCAGTTTTAAGGGCTGGCGGCTGACTGCGGCGCAGAGCTCTCTGATGCTGGCTCTATGCGCCGGGAGTGGTGCTGGGAAAAGGAGTCCCACCGCTGGCCGTTTACCACACTGCGGATCGCGGCAATATGCCCTTCGGGACTGATGACACTTGCAGGTAGAGGTAAGCGTTGGACCGTTCCCCTCACGGTCGTTAGAAAAATGCCCCCAGATGTTCGCGCGCCTCCAAATAGCCCAACAGTCTTTCATGTCTGGCTGCACAGGGAAAGGGAAACGTGTGCACGCATTTTTTTACGTTTGCAGTCGCAAGTCAAGTCAAGAGATTTATATAGCGCGCTACATACCCATAGGGTCTGTTTGGTTGCTGGCACCCCCTGTGGCACGGAATTGGCTGGGAGCTCGCCCTGGATCTTGCCAAGCTGGTTACTTCCCGTTTGGAGGTCCTTCAGTACAATGCTTTTTCCCAAAAAATGTTTGCTGACAATATACTCATTGTTAACAACTATCAGCCTGTTATTGTCAGCGCTGGAATAAATGCATGGTAAGGATGCCAACTGCTGTATATGGTGGTTTCAGCAATGTTTGTGAGTGATTATGCATGCCAAAAGGCTCATATCTTACTACCCTGCTTATATAGCACCAAAGTCACAATAGGTGCTGGAAACTCAGCACACTACCTCAAACGAAAGCTTGGGGCAAAGCTTTAACTTAACAGAGCTTGAATTTCAACTGACAAGCAACAAAAGAGCTACAGATAGGATTGTTTGAACATAAACATCTTTCTGCCTCTCTACCTCTCTCCCTCTCTCTCTCTCTCTCTCTCTCTCTCTTTCCACCTCTCTCTACCTCTCTCTCTCTACCTCTCTCTCTCTACCTCTCTACATCTCTCCCTACCTCTCGCTCTACCTCTCTCTACCTCTCTCTCTACCTCTCTCTCTACCTCTCTCTCTACCTCTCTCTCTACCTCTCTCTCTACCTCTCTCTGTCTTCCTCTCTCTCTCTACCTCTTTAACCCTCTCTCTCTACCTCTCTAACCCTCTCTCTCTACCTCTCTCTCTCTAACTCTCTACCTCTCTCTACCTCTCTATCTCTACCTCTCTCTACCTCTCTACCTCTCTCTACCACCTTTGAGACCTTATAAGTGTAGTCATGCAACAGTTGATGTTGTTGCACCAAGGATATGGTGCTGCATAACTAAATACTTATAAGGTCCCAAAGGCGAGACCTATTGGCTATGCCAATGCTTGTTGCATCTTGTATCCCTGAAGTATGAAATGTTGCCACCAAATGAAAAGATCCTACCCTCGCAAGTTAATGGGGCTACTGAGTGCACCCTTTGCGGGCAGAAGCCTGGGCCATCCCTTGCCACAACACTAGGAATCTTGTCCCCTTGGAGTTAGGAATCAATCAACAAAGCAACCATGGTTTATTATAGCGCGACTACTTACCCGTGAGGGTCTCAATAAGCTGGGGGGGGGGTGGCGGGGGGGGGGGCTGCTTTCCGTCTGGGCGCTGGGGTACCACCTACACCCCCCTCCGGGAAAAATTAAAAACGTAAAGAAACTATTAGCATTGCTCGGCTCGAAACGCTGAACCTCAACAGCCTCCCCCAAACCCCTCCTCCCCGTCCTGCTCCCCTCATCCAAAAAGATTCTTTAGCTCATAGACGCGCGCCACATAACTGCTGTTGCACAAGACATCTTGAACACTTAGTGGATGAAGTGGTGCGTCTGTGGGAGGGGAGCAGGCGGGTGACCGTGTCTGACATAAGCCTCCAGGAGCTGTACACCTGTTTCACCCTGCCCCACGCCCCTATCCTGTCTTCGAAGGTGATGGAGCACTGAAGGCGGTGATTAATGCCTCCTCCAGCCGCGGTGGGTATTTTTAAACCGTCCTCGGAAAGAGGGGCAACTATATAAATCTTGCCGACAGCGACAGGTGAGTTCCAGGGGCGATCGTGCACAACCAGTCAAGGCACAATATTTATCTGCCAAGGGACATACGCAGCCGTGGTGGAGGGAGGAGATGGCCTTTTTTAGGCCCTCCCCGCTCGGGAATAGTAGCCGCTTCTAGAGCATACATCGATGTAACGCATCACAACCGAGCTCCAGTTTCCCGGTGTGCCACAGGAAGCAATATCAATAGCAGGAACTGGACTCGCCGAGCATTCGCAAAGGCCGTCAGAGTCCGAAGCTGAAATCCATGATTAAAATAATAAATGCATGGACCCACATTTTTTCTTGGGATCCTGTCGCCGGCAGTTCCGGATGCCGAAGTTACCGAATAATAAAGCTGCCTGTCGACTGTTGATTTTGCTCATGCCCCTTTCCTCTACCATTCTACACTTTGTCTCATCAGCTCCCCCTTGCAGGTTCCTTTTCGTCCAATTTTTCTCCCTTTCACACCTCTTAATTCTTTATGCATTTCCTGCCCTTCTCTCTCTTATTCTGGACCAAAGTCTGAGGATGAAAATTAAGTGCCCAAAAAAGAGTGTCGACGCCCACCACCACAACCACCTCCTCTAGTTTGGCACTGTTTTGGAGGGGGGGGGGGGGGGGCGGGGGGTCGGGGGGTCGGGGGAGGTCGTAGATCTAGCAGAAAGCTTCAACTTTTATTTTTAGTATCCCACTGCTACATCTACCCCAGCTTCTCCTCTTGAGGGACCTGCTGACCGGTCTCCAGTTCTGCATGCATCTGCTAAGGCACATCCTTGCTCTAGCATTGCAGAGTCAGAGCAGTACACAGCTCCAGTGGATCGTTTAAAATTATGAAGGCCCCAATGTTTGTTCAGCAATGAGTGTGTTGCCAGCTAGGGGTGTACCTCATACGCGTTCACTACAAAGACAAGTCTTTCTTTCACCGCCTAGAATCTTGGAGCTGGTTTTAGCTGTATTTTCTCACCTTCCACTCAGGAGTGAAGTCTGTCACTTTTGGAGAGACCTCTCTCTGCTGGCCTCCAGGCCTTCACTGCCACATGCATTTGCGCAGTGGATTTCTCTGTTCGAAGGTGCCGAGCTATCACTGTCCTCCTACACAGGACTGCAGTGTCTTCAACAATCCTCAGTGGTGCGAGAAGATTTGCTGCGTCTCTGGGCTTTCCCAGGCACAGGCAAAGCCACCGGAATGTGCTTAGAAATACCTTACTATTCTTCATCTGAAAATGGTGGTGCTACCACACAATGAATGCAGCTGCTGAAGTCAAATTATGCTACCTACAGAGTCAACCATCATTTCTATCTGCACCACTTTGACAATCTTCCTGTGCTCCTTCATGATGAAGATGGTGTTCTGGTTCTACAGCGAAAGATCCTTCCCAGACCAATGACCTTTAGATAAATTCACAGGCGCCAACAGTACCTCAAAATGTATATAACATTTTTCCAGTGCTCAAGGGCCCTTGTCAGTAGGCTACTTCCGCCTGAACCTTCCATTGGCGCTATCAGCACTGCTACAAGTGGGACGATACCAATACCTCAAAGCTATCAGAATGGCTTTGGCGACAGTCTTTAATAATTTTGAACTCTTATTATCTTAAAAAACACAGCTGTAGTTGTGCTTGTCTCTAAATTAGACAAACAGTGCCACCATGTTTCAGACTGTCATAAGTGCTGATGTTGAAAATTAAGTGCTGGTGCCGAGCACCGGAAGCCACTGGCTCAAATTAAGCACTGCATTTTTCAATGAAAATGTGAAGATAAACAAAAAGTTTGCCATGTCCAATCTTGCTGAAAATTAGTGAGAATTGGGCACGTTTTGGTTCCAGCAGCTCTTCTTGAACCTAAACCTGGTTCCCAGCTGGTCCTAGAAGGTGGGCTGTTGTGACCCAGTGCAGTGTGTTGATACTCAGTGAGCCACCTGCTGCCCTTGTACCGTGATGTACAATGGTGGAGCTTGATTGTACCAATTGCTATGGATGGAGAAAAGGGATCCTTTTCATTTGAGGTTAAAACTGTCTAGAGGAGGGAGGCATGGGTACCACCTGGGAAGATGACCTCCTAGTTTTAGCACTGCGTCCCGCCTGAGCTCTCCATGGCTTCTCCAACCGCTCAGAGAGGCAGATTTAATCCTACACTGCCTTTCCTGGGCCCTGATGGTGCAATGCATCTGGCGTGCTGCTCGGATTGCACCACCGAGCCCTTGCACGGACTCCCACGTTGTCATCCTCCTGTCAAATGGAGCACATAGGCTTGCTTGACCTCAAAATGGCCGTTGCCAAGATACAGCTCCATCAGTAAAACATCCTGCACATCTTGGAGTGCCTGCGACCTCTACTCAATTGTAAATCAGCCTCCCTTTGAGGTAACTGCTCAAGATTATGGTCTGCCTGACTTGGTCATTGTCATCAGACACTGTGGACTTTCTCTCCCCCACCCAAGGCTCATACTTATACCACTGGGCTGATATCACTTTCTGCATAACCTGCTATATTACTCTATCGTGAGGCCTCAGAGGACACCCCAGTAAAATGGAATGATCCTTACTACCTGATACTGAGTTTCACGCCAACTCACTGATTTGGGACCTTTAAGGCTACGTCACTGTAGTCCAGGAGAGAACTTTCACTCACCAGTCATCTACGTTTCTTCACCTATCAATTCCGTCATATACAGCTACATTTTGCCTCGCTAACAAAGAATCCAAAAACACTTACCTTCACAACAATCTTGTCTGACCCCAGACCACATGATACAAGGGACTCTAGGGGGGCCCGAAAGACATAAAACCAGCGCAAAAGAGATCCAAACAGGACCCCCTCATCCCTGACTCTCTAAATAAATCGAAATTAGATAGCCCTACTCTGGACATCATCATGCAGAAGTGTGATATACTACATGTACTTGCCGAATACACACATGCTAGCACAGATTCTATGCAGAATGACCTTACATCCATTAAAGAAGATATTCATTTGGGGGCGTGGCCAAGCCTCCGACCAAGATGGCCGTGCGGTGTTGAAGCTCCACCAGCTGTCCTAGCTCTGCTGTGATATCCCCCGCATACACGGCAGCAGTCACCCTGAGCTCGACACCGCTGAGTCGCCGAGTGCGTGCAGAGCAAGGCGAGTCAACTCGATCGCGGAGCGGTGTCTCCGTAACTGGTTCCTGGCATTCGGCTAGCTGAGGGGCAGAGCGAGTGAGGGCGCCGGCCAGATCCTTCTCCATGCGGAGCGGCAGGGGAATAGAGGCAAACGGCGGCTGGTGCCTGGCTGGAACCGAGAACAATTACATCGCTGAGTGCACTGGGTGTGGGTCTGCTTATATGCTCTTCCCCCTTGGGTCACGGCCACGCTTGGCTGCCCTCAGACTTCTAACACACTCCTGCAGATTCCTGAGGCCCAGCGGGGATAGGGCCTGTGGTTGAGCCTGGGAGGCGGCCGTCCGGTCACTGAAATGCGTGGAGCAGGGGAGAAGCTGTAGTTGGGCCGTTGCTCCTCGCCCGGTTGCCTCCCGGAGTGATTCCGCTTCTACTCAGCCCGTCCAGTGCACGGGCTGTGGTTGTTGGGCCGAACACTTAGCTACCACCTACATCAGAAGACCTGAGGCGGCTGCCGCTGCACCGTGACGCTTTGGAGTGATGATAAACACCCGCCCCGGTTTATGGCCCCCACTCCATCGTCGGTGCCCCACGCTTTGCCTGCCTCCAGCCCTCTGCACACCTTCATAGCGGCTGCATCTTCCCGAAGCGCCTTGACCTAACACTGGCCACTGTACCGCGTTTGGGTGTCCCGACCTGCATGCTCGCCTCCTGGAAACAATTGTCTGTGGCCCTAGTGCCGACTGCTGCCGGACCTTCGCACACCTCCACAAGAGCCCCACCATCCCTCAGTGCCAAGACTTGAGCCTGGACACAATACTACATTTGGATGTACCGATTTACGCCCTCACTTTCTTAGGGCGCCTGCAATCCTTCATACCAAGCTGATCTAGGGAGACCAACGCCTGCTCCATCAATACCCGGGGCCTATACACCGACCCCTCCTTTCTTTCAATCACTGGTTACTGGCCTTGACCTGCCCTCCTCCCGCTATCAAACACAGAGATTGATTTACCGCTGCTCCGCCTATTCTGCTGTGTTGCTGCATGGGCCGCAAGGATCCTAAGCAGAAGACTCTCCCCTTCGAAAAACTTGTGGAGAAGGTTCCCGGGAACAGCTCCAGCATGGCAGAGGGTGGGCAGAGTGCAGACCGAGTTGACGACCCCTCGGCCTCATCCACATCACTGCTACAGGAGATGAGAGCGGGCTTTAGAGCATTAGATGGGTGGTTTGACACCCTAGTTAAGAATCTTGCGAGCTTGGGGGGCGGAGCTTGCCAGCGTCGATGCCAGACGTGTGAGCGCTGAGCTCCGCACCATCACCCACAATATTCGATAAATGATCCTGCTTCGACAGACTTACTGACCCACCAGAGTGTGTAATCGGCACAAGAGCCCTGTCGGCACACTCGGCTGGACCTTCGGAGACGATTGGCCGAAAATCGGCGAAGTTGCAGGATCCGCGAACATCGGCCATTCAGGGCCCAAAAGCGGCGGACTCGCCTGTGCGCCTGGCCGGCGTACGTGGCCTGACGTGCGGCCAGTGGAGTAGCTCGACCTCGGAGGCCTGCGGCCCACCTCCGTCGCAGTCCCCCGGGATAAGTGGCTGAGCTCATCGCCCCGAGCGGCGACAGGCAGGTACGGGACCACGTGAAGACAACGGCGCTAGAAGCTGGCAGCTTTATTGTGACCTGCACCCGTTTTTTCAGCAGTTTGGCGGCAGCCCTCCACGTGAATCACGGACACGGCCTCTGGTGCCTGCGCGTTGCCCCTGGAGCGTGTGATTTCCCTGTCGGAGGCTGGGGTGCTCGGCGGGGCCTCCACTGACTGCGCCATAGTTCACCCGGCGAAACGGGAACTATCCCAGTGTTTGCGCGATCTGTTTGAGGGGGCCTGGCGGAGTCGGGATGTGGGAGTGCTCCTGAGGCGAGACGGCTGGGATCGGCCTGGACTGGGGTGTTGACGCTTGCGGGATCACCCGCTGGAATCCCGACTCCTGACCCCGGATAAAGCGGTTACGTGTTGCGGACTGTCCCCCCCCCCCCCCCCCCCATCAGGGTTGCAGCGTGGCGGCGCTCAGGGGTGTATCACAGCACCCCCTGGGAGAGTGCGCCCTGTTGAACATATCCGGCAGGGAGCTGCAATGGTTGCAAGGTACTGTGAGAAGGGCGCGAACACATTGCAAGTGGTCTCGCGACGGAAAAGACAGCTCCTGGTCCCTAGTGGAAGCCCACCCCTGGCGAATGCGGGCTGCAGTACTAGGGTCACCTACAAACCAACGCAGCCGGAACCACGTGACCGCGCTCTCCGAGAGGGGCAGTTAGACCGCAGCCGCACTAGCTGACTCCTGGGGGCATAATCTACTCGCCAGCAGAGTGGGGGTGTCGACTGCGACGGAGAGGTGTAGCACTGTCAGTGGAACCTAAAGAAGCGTTCAGTGGGTTGCGGCGAAGAACTTGAGAGGTGAGGCGAGAGCACCACTGTGAAACCACTGCACTTGGTCGTTGCACACACAAATCTAGAACCAACGCAGAGAAGCGAGGCTCCGGTCACTCCAGCCAACGAGATATGGGCAAGAACAACAGGACCCAGACTAAACTGGCGTTCGACCAGCGCAGGACGAAGGCGCCTGAGGATCCGGCACCTGACCCCCCTACAAGGAGCACTGGCCAGGAAAACACGTTGTATGCCGATATCAAAGACATGCTTGTGTCAATGGAGAAGGGACTACAAGACAGCATGGCGTCCATTGGTACGAAGATCGACTCACTCACCTACAGTATGGATCGCATGTCGGAGCGGGTCGACAAACATGCGGAGAGGCTCGACATGTCGGAGAGACGTATCACTGAGGTTGAGGAGGCGCAGACGGAGTGGGATAAAGACCGCAAACAGTTCTCCAGACTCCTACAGGTCATTCAGGGTAAATCGGAAGACTTGGAAGCCCGCTCGAGGCGATCGAACATACGCATCACGGGGATTTCGGAGACAACGCAAACAGGGAAGATGGAACTGTTTGTGAAGAAACTACTGGTCACCCTGCTGGGAGATGATGTCTTCTCCCCGATGTTTATTGTTGAGAGAGCGCATCGCACGCTTGGTCCGCGGCCGCGCACAGGAGCGCCACCGAGGCCGATCATAGCAAAACTGCTGAACTACAAAGACCGCGACACGGCGCTGAGGGTAGCCAGAGACCAAGGGAGGCTGCAATTTGAGGGCATGGAGGTCTCCCTGTACCCCGACTTCACGGCAAAAGTTCAGGAGGAGCGGCAACACTTTGCTCCATACAAGAAACAATTGCTGGGAAATTGCGGATCAACAGAAGGGAGCACTCACACTTCTTTACAGATCCTAAGGAACTTCAGAAATCGCTGAAGGAATGGACCAAGGAGCAGAGAAACAGCCCACACAGACCGACCGGAGACCAAGCGGAAAGCAGCCGTCTGGATGAACAGGAATAATACCCAAGTGACCTGCTGCGTTGCCAGCCTTCGGAGGCGCCTGACACTGAGCAGTGTTATATTTGTGAGACGCTGCACTGGCATGACTCCTTGGTGTGCTGAAATGCAGGGGTGGAGAGGCGGATGCACCCTGCGGACTACTGACGATTGGTGGTTGGGTGAGATCACTTCATTTTGATATGCAACAGTTGTCTTATATGTGACCTTCACGGTATAGTTTGGGGCCACGTGTCAGCATTACCCCTTTTTTTTTTTTTTTTTTTTTTAACCCACTGCCATAGAACATTGAACGCAGAGATATGTGGCGGGAGCATAGAGGGGACTGATTGGGTGACACCCTGAATGGTCACATACTGTGCCCTGGTTTGGCCGCCCGTTGAGGGACATTGACTGGGGTGATGGCGCCTGGGGCCATAGTCGCACGGTACACTGATGGGAAACTATTGTGTGATTCTTATGGCGACCTCTGCCCTAGCGCTTATAGCTCTACCCGCCCCAAGGTGGGCTTTGCCTGGGGATACTCGGGACATTTTTGCAAGTTCCAAGTTGGAGGGTGGGATTGGGCCCTGTCAGGCCAGGTTGGGGGTGGTCTGCAGTGGGTGGGGGGTAGTGCAGGTTGAGGGATGTTGTTGTTTTGCTCAGGGGGGACTGAACGTTAAGCCATGCAGAATACTGTCCGATTTTACTTGTAGGAGAAACATTGATGTTGATGTAGCTTTGCAGAGACTGTTTGAAGATGGGGGACAAAGCTATTCGCTACCACTTCAATTTCACCACTGGAATGGCTGACCTAGGCGGGGCGGCCGCTAACAGCGGTCCTGATACACTAAAGGCCTTAACCTGGAATGTGAGAGGGCTGAATGATCACCGCAAGCTTCGGAAGGTGTTGAACTACCTAAATAGGCATCACATTGATCTCGCACTCATACAAGAGACACACCTCCCTCCTCAGAGCAAGATGCTCACCACTAAAGGCATAAGGGGTAACAGCCTAGCCGCGGGATTCACCACACACTCCAGGGGGGTAGTCACATGGATCAACCCACGATCCCAATTAAAGCTGACATTGATTGAGGCAGACTCGGAAGGGCGCTATCTGATTGCAAGATGTGTGGGTAAAGGACACAACCTCATAGTGGTTAATGTTTATGGGCCCAATTACGACCACCCTGAGTTCTATGCGGATTTGACCGCGCGCTGCTGATCCTAATAGTCCTGTAAAATGCTTTGGGGGGGAGACTTCAATTTCGTGTTCAACCCTTACCTGGACAGATCTAGGGGGCCGACTCGCAGACTGGCGGCCGCAGCCCTCCACATGCAAGCTGAACTGGTGAAATTAGACCTTGCCGATGTTTGGCGCACTAAACACCCCACTCAGGGGGGGTTTACGCACTACTCAGCCTTCCACAACATACACAAAAGAATTGATTATTTCCTGGCCTCACAGTCGGTGCTGCCCGGTATCCGAGGTTGTGTGGTGCTGCCTCGTACACTCTCGGACCATTCCCCCCTGCTGTTGACCCTGATGACCCCGACGAAAAGAATACCTCCATTTACGAGGCGATTTCCACCTTACTCCCTATTAGATGAAGTGTTCAGAGGTGAACTGGCAGAAGACATAGACTCCTTCTTCGAGACTAATCTGGGTTCCGTTGATTGTTTTCAGACCATATGGGACACGTTCAAGGCTTACATCAGAGGGATGGCTATGGCCAAACACTCCAGTGTTCTTAAAGCCATTAGGCAAAGGTTGAAGCATCTCGAAACTCAACTGAAAGACCTTGAGGCGAGGCAGCGAAACAACTCGGATGCTGAGTCATCGGAACAGCTCAAAACGCTAACAGCTGACTATAATGAGGAAGCAGATAGGGAAGTGCAGCATATGGGCAAGTATGCTAAGGCACGGGTATACGGGGAGGAGGACAGGCCTAGCTCAGTACTAGCCAGAATAATGCGACAGGAAAGGAGACCTCTGGTGATAGATGAGTTGACATCAGCCACTGGAGCGGTACTCACAGATGAGATGGAGATTATTGCTGAGTTAAAAAGTTATTATGCTGATCTCTATAAGTCAAAATCCTCCGATATGGAGGAGGAGATTGAGGACTACCTCAGCTACATCAGGATGCCCTTCTTGACAGGCGCAGAGAGGGTATTTCTGATGACGCCAATACAAGAAGATGAGATACGGGAGGCATTGGGGGGGATGCGAGCTGGCAGTGCCCTGGGGGCTGACGGCCTCACTGTGGGCTTCTACAAGGCATTTATAGACAAACTAATGCCGCACCTGATTACCCTTTTTGATATCTGCGCGGAAGGAAGCATGTCTCCCTCCATGAGTGAGGCTCTGCTGATCACAATCTTGAAGCCTGGGAAACCCCCCGACGTTTGCGGTTCCTATCGACCGCTTTCCCTGATAAACGTGGACGCCAAGCTGTATGCCAAAGTGTTAGCCACGCGGCTGGCACTGCTCGTCCCTGACCTTGTGGCACCAGAGCAGGCCGGATTTGTTCCGGATCGGAATCTAACGTATAATATCAGAACGGTATTGGGAACAATGCAGCATGTACGGCAGGAAAATAAAGCGTTAGCCATATTCCCTGACATGGAGAAGGCATTTGACTCCGTGGAATGGCCCTTCATGCTGAGAGTATTGCGGAGGCTGGGACTGGGTGAACCCTTCCTGCAAATGCTGGGGGCGCTGTATTATAAATCCACGGTTAGACTCCGGATAGGAAACACTGTCAATGACCCCTTTGAAATCAGCAGGGGAACAAGACAGGGGTGCCCCCTCTCCCCCTTACTGTACGCACTAGTAGCCGAACCCTTGGCACGTGCGATTAGGGAACATCATGCTGCAGAGGATATCAATTTTTCGATGTACAAGATAGGTATTTCCACGTACGCCGATGTCACCCTGTTGTACGTTCGCGACCCGGAGACGAATCTCAAATCGGTGCTCAGAGAGGTAGTAAGGTTTGGGGCCCTTTCGGGGCTGAAAGTCAATTGGGCCAAATCAGTAGCGTTCCCATTAACCCCAGTTACCAAGCCTTTTGAGATGGAATATCCGCTGCAGTGGTCCACGGACCCGGTTCGTTACTTGGGGATACAGCTGCATACAGATCCTGAACTACTGATTCGGGAGAATTACGGGACCGCCTTTTCCAGGCTGGTGGACAACGTTGAAAAGTGGTGCAAACTTCCCCTGTCACTGATGGGTAGGATTGCCATCATGAAAATGGTAGTTTTACCAAGATTTCTGTTCCTGTTCACTAACATCCCGGTGGTCCTCTCCAAGGTTTTTTTCAAACAACTGACACAGGTACTCATTCGACTTGCGTGGGGGGGTAAACACCCTAGGATTCAATGGAATATCCTGACATTACCATACGAGATGGGGGGACTGGGAGCCCCTGACATGGAGAGATATTATAGGGTAGCACAGGCAGCTCATCTGCATTCATGGACACATGGAAACCCACATATCCCACTTGTCATTCTTGAGCGTCTCTTCGCGGAACCTTTACCACTGCCAGCCACGGTCTGCCTGCCGGTGAACCGTGGTGTAGGTAGACTGGACTCCATAAAGACCGCGAACCACGCTTGGCATGAGCTGGCACGGGCGCAGGGTTGCGATCTGCTGTATTTCCCGCAAATGCAAGTTGAATGGGCAGTATGGCTCCCTCTACTGAAGGAGAAAGGAGTCACAAGAACATTGCACAAGTTGGGAATCTCAAAGCTGGAGGACTTGTTCGTGGACGGGGATTGTGAAGACATGGGAACAGTAACCCCCCCCAACCACCCCCCCCCCCCCCCCCCCCCCCGCAGACAGACGCTTCACTCTTAACACACTTCCAGTATCCTAGAGTCCGAGGTTCACAGCGGGACCATTTGGGCCCGGGCCTGGCGGAGCCTGCTGAGGTACCGGAACTCACATACGTGATTAAAACGGTGACCTCTCGTAAGCTAGTGACTAATCTAAACAAATTGGGAGCCCGACACAAACAGCTCCAGTATTCCAAAGCTAGGACGGAATGGCAGCACGACCTCCAAACACAGATAGAAGACGAGATATGGAGATATTGTTGCCTCAGTACTAAAAGGTTGTCTTTGAACGGGAGGCACAGATTAGTGCATTTCAAATATTTGCACCGTGTCTACTATAACCCGGAGAGGCTGCACAGGTACGGGTTAAGGCGATCCCCGGAATGCGAACGCTGCCACGCGCCAATAGCCGATTTTCTCCATATGGCTTGGAGCTGTCACTGCGTCAACAAATTTTGGGGGGAAGTGTTCTTGGAACTTGGTCTGATATTGAGAGTAGAGCTTGCAGCTGACCCGGCACTAGCACTGCTGGGATATTGGAAAGCCTTGCCAGTAGCACTAAGACGATTGGCTGATATGGCCTTACTAATAGCCAGACGAGTGGTGGCCCCTTGCTGGATGAGGGGCCCACTACCCACAAAGAAGAGGAGGGCTAGGGATATGCTGTACTGCTGCACACAATCTGAAGTATATAGTGAATTGCTCCCACCTAAGAGTCGCCCCAAGAACTTCTGGAGCCTGTACCAGACATATATTAGTGCTAGTGAGGTGGAGGAGACAGAGCAAGGTGGGGACACTGACGAGCTGAATACACCTGAGGAACACGATATGGGGACTACACCGGGGACTGTGGAAAGCACAGAGTAGAGGGAACTAGGGTGGAGGAGATGAGGATCAGCGGGGAGAGGGAGGACGGAGCGCAGGGGACACACTAGGGGCGATCGGGGAATATTGTTTGGGGGCCGATCTGAGAGATACTGCAGGACAGGGGTGGAAGGCAGGAGTTTGAGTGGGGCACACTCCTCCCCCTCCTTTACCTGAAGGAGGGTGAACAGACAATATTACTCTGAGATGTAGATTGGGCAGGAGAACTGCTGGCGAGTTGCGGGTGGGGGGGTAGTTGGGGTAGGCTTAAGAGAGTTTGTTTCAAATTAAGGGTGTGCCTAGCCCGCCATTGACTAGGTTTAGCGCGTCAAGGGCTTGTAGGCAGACAACAGTTTGATAGCAGACGACGTGAGGTGATTTTACGGCAATGTCAATTTGACCATACCTGGAGCTCCTGTGCATCGTAATATAATTGAACGCCGCCGAGCCTCCGGGATGTCGGCTAGCAGGCTGTGTAGGAATTTACTGGTGTGAGTAACTGTGTCTGCTTAGTACCAGCTGCCGGCCCCAGGGTTGTAGGTGGCGCACCCTGTATAAGATTTTGCAAATGAATAAAGGTTTTTGAAAATTTAAAAAAAAAAGAATCTTGCGAGCTTGGGGGGGCCAAAATCCAAGTGTATGACAGACGCCTTGATGTGGCGGAGGCACGCATCTCGGACTTTGAGGGTGGTACCGCACAGTCTCTTAAATGGCGAGAGCATGTGGAACACATTCTCAAAGATGTGGCGATCAAGAACGAGGACCTTGAGGCGCCTAGCAAGCACAACAACATCCGCATCTTGGGTGTTCCAGAGACCACCGCCATGGGCCGCCTTGACCTCTTTGTTGAGACTTTACTGGCTGACCTGTTTGGGAAAGAGTCCTTTAACCCCAGATTCTTGGTGGAGCGCCCTACCGCACCCTGGGTCCATGGCCCAACCCGGGCTGCCCTCCAAGACTTATAATCGCACTCATCATGAACTTTCGGGATTGCGACACTGCATTACACCTCACCAGAGAACACGGAGACGTCACATGGCAGGGCTTCAAACTAGCTTTCTACCCAGTCTTTACCATCATGGTGCAAGATACCCGACGCAAAAACAATGGGGTCAAGGCCACCCTCAGGATCTTAGGTTTGAAATACGTCATGTTCTATTCAGCCAGACTGAGAGTTGATGTTAATGGCCAGGCTCGCATTTTTGATAACCCAACTGAGGTACAGGAATTTTGCCACACATACAATCAAAACAACAATCAGGCGGTTGCAGATGGAGCTAGACCCTCCCCTCCTCACAGTGGCTCCGACGCATGCATGGAACTCTTTTCTGGTGCCGGAACTTGCTGACTCTCCCGCGCTGTTGCTTTTCCATTATAGAAGGATTGTATTGGAATAATGTTAGACATCAATTCGAAATTTTTCAAGTAGCTGGTCGACTGACTTGGTGTTGCCACCCCTCTGGTGTACACCTTGGGTTTGTTTCTGGTTGCACGGATGTACCATTCCAGGGTTTTCTCATTCCACTGTAAAGTTAAACGGTACTTCTTGTATTGGCATCTATTGCGGATCTGCCTTGCTTTTTAGGTCTTGTGGTGTTGCAGTGCGAAGCACTGCCGCCACGAGTCTTATAGCTGCTGTCTGTGCCTCCAAGGGAGGCAGAGCTAGCTACAGACCTGTGCACGAGCCGATTCTACTATGGGCACGAGCCGATTCAGGTCTGTGAACGCGCTTCACAGTGGATCAGCTCGCGCTCCACAGTAGATCGCCTTGTGCGCGTTAATGAATGTGGAGCACGTCAGGCGCCCAAGGAACAATTATCACAGCATGAGACCCCACTTATCACAGCAGGTCAACAGGCGCCCCAGGCTGCTGGAGCACTCAACTATAATTAATGCGCAGTTGAGTGCTCCAGCAGCGTGGGGGCCTCTCGGCATGCTGTGATAATTAGTTTACTTTGGGGCCTCATGCTGTGATAATGCTCACTTTCAGTGTTGTGATCGGGAGCAGGGTATTACTGGTTGGACTAGCGACTGCTAATTTATTTTATATAATAGGGTCCAGCCTACCCCATATGAACCTAATTCCTTAGTTTTATAAAATTACTACCAGGAAACAACATCCCAACTGAGAGATGGACTATTTGGCCGATTCAGAAGCTCGAGTACCAAGGTTGAGTCTAGCACGAGGAGGCTCAAAGCTTCAAATGTTTTTTTAAAGGATGCATTTCAACGTAGACATTTGAACGTGCACAGGACTTCACCACTTGTCATGTAAGTTCGCGCCAAGGGGATGCTCCCTTACTGTGCATTGCCTGTTGGCTCCTCGGCTCTGGGTTGTGTTCTTGCTGCATCCAGTGAGGACTGTGAGCGGTTTCATTCCAGTGTTGCAGTATGGCAGGTTGTGGAGCAAGATTGCAGCCTCCCCGGGCTGCTGTACACCAGTGGAGGTGGTGCCAGGAGGCTTCATTGGTGTCTGGTTTAACCTATGTTGCCCAGATTCCGCGTTCTCTGCTTGGCGGGTGCAGCGACGGCGAGGCAAGCTGTGGCTATCTCTAGGGGTGGTTCGGCACCTGCAGGTGTGATGTCCAATTGTATGTGTGCAGCAGATGCGAGCAGCCAGGAGCTTTGCTCACTGGTGCAGGCGCTTGTTGACTTTTATTACAGTGTACAATTTACCTTCCTTGCGTTATTTAAGGCAGTGAGATGGGCTCCAGGCGTGTGTTCTCCAAATATTTTCTTGATGAGCTGAGATGTGACAGGGGGCGATGACATAGGATTGGACGAGTGCACTGAACTCTCTGATTTTAGGATTGGGAGGGGGCAGGAGATGGATCTTCTTAATGAGTTTTTCAGTGCTACATCTATGAAAAGTTTCAGCAGGTAAAATAGGAAGATGCTGCATTTGCATATTTTTTCCTGTTAGCAGATGTGTGTTCATTATAAAGTTGTAGATACTGGATTCATTGAAAAGTCGAGTTTTTTTGCACCCTGCGAGCAAGAGGAATTGGTGACATGAGGACTTGTGTAGCGGTCGAACAAGTCACATTTGCATAGAACATGTGCTAAGCAAGTGCACTTAGTGGAACGTAAATGGGACAAAAAATTATCTAGTGGTGAACATATAATTTGGCGCCTTATTTGCACACTGTGGAACTAAGAGACATGAGCTCGGATCCTGAGTTCCCCGCTCAAACAAAATGTGTGATCTTGAGAATAACGTCGGCTAAGAGGCATAAGGTGAGCACTAGAAGAATATTGCTTTTTCATGGATACTACCAGGAAATATAACAGTGAAGAAAAAGTAAGAAGAATGATCAATTGCAGATCCTACCTTTTTACATTTGGGAAAATTTGCCCGCGTGTTGGAACCTTGCTGGAACTTGCACTGGTTGGCTGTGGACCTACTGATGCCATGTGCATGGATGCTTTGGTCAAGGGTCCATCGGAGTGATTGCTTGTGGTCTGTCCTATCTCCTCCACCACTACTTCCCCTGGCATATCCTGACTGTTCTTCGTGTCATGCCCCTTGTGAGGGTTGCGCCTTCAGATTTTTTGAGGGTCCTGCTTTGTTACAGACTCCGCTTAAAATTCAGATACGAAAAACACCTGCATTTCGGAGGGCTATAAAAACCTATTTAAAGTATTTTGTTGCCACTGGTTTTATCAATATCATGATTTTATTCTGTTATGAGTCGATTTTACTGCACTAATCTATCGCCATTTTGTCAAGGAGTGTCACACGTGGTGATTTACGAATAGGACACACATTAATTTAGAAGAAGAGTATGGTACCCTAATGTATGCGGCGAGAGGTGTGTGCTGCATTGCAGTGTTTGGTACCACATATCGTTCTTAATCTTCATTACCATCACTTTGTTTATCTACCGAAAAGACTGGAAGTGTGCTAACAAATGTTAAGCAAAACATACACAATGTTCCTGCATTTGCCTGAACACACATTTTCTAGGCGATGATGAGATATGCTCAATTAAACAGAAATCTGGTTAACTTAAAATATGTACTATGAAATACTTTAGTTTTCATCACCTTTGTGCACTGCAGACAAGGGTAAACAAGGACTGCCAATGCCAATAGGTAAGGCTTGCATTTTGAGTCCTGAATAAAACTTTTTTTAAAAACATTAAAAAAGATAAAACACATTTTCTTTGTTTTATGTAAACCAGAGGTCTCAAACTTTTTCTGTAGTAAGAGCTACTTATGTTTAATAAAAGTCTGCCCAAGGTTCTAATATTATTAATAGTGTAATAGTTGCAATTTCAGAAAAGACTACATTAGTGGACACTGTATACAGGATTGCTAGCAGTGATCACCTCACTGCTCCAGGCACAGTTGCCGGCAGTAGTGTAACAAGCCTTTGCAATGCAAAAGGTCTTGCATTTACGTGAGTTTAAGCTATCGGCATTCTAAATAACAATGCCTTTTATTTATGTTTTAAAAACGGAAACAAAAATAAAAGGCATTGTCATTTACCATGTCAATAGCGCAAACTCACGTAAATGCGAGACCTATTGCATTGCAAATGCTTGTTTCTTAGTGAGGTCGGGTGGGGGGTGGGAGGGACGGTTGCTATTGTATAGATACTGTTGGTTATTTTCTGGTTTGTTCACTGTCACAGTTAGCATTTAATTTCTTGTGCTTGTATCTGTCATTCATACCTCGACTAATAGATGGCTCAGCTGGGTAATATTGATGGGCCCTGAATCTTGTCCTTGATGTCCTGGAACGTAAGGGGTCTCAATAAGAACCGTAAGAGAAGGAATGTTCATTATCTACTTTAACATAACGTGGACATTGCTTTTCTTCAGGAAACGCATTTACCTAAATGCGACTCCGCACGCTTTGCTTCAAGCTGGGGCACACACCAGTATTTTGCCAACTTCAGGAATTATGCCAGGGGTACGGCCATTCTAATTCACATAAGGGTCCCCTTTAGTCTCCGCTCAGTCATAGAGGTCAGCGAGGGTAGATACACCATTATTACTGGGTCGCTAATGGGTCACAGAGCGGCTTTGGTATGTGTTTACGCCCTGAACATTGACTCCCCGAAATGTTTTCATTCCCTACATGGCCAACTTTTAAAGTTAGATCCCATTTTGTTATTAGTTTGGGGGGGGGAGGGGATTTCAGTCTTCTCCTTAACCCCGAATTAGATGGCACCATCAACTCCCTCAGAACTAAACCTCACGTGTGTAGGAGAGTAGGGTCTGCTATCCTATGGTCACCCCAAATTTTTGCTTTTTGCTTCACTGGTTTCTGACTTAATGTGGCTGTGGGCCTGCTAATCAGACCCACAGCCTGCTGTTCTCTCTCTAAATTACCGCCAATGCACTTTAGGTGCATTACGAATTGGAACTGGTTCACCTTATGAGCCCCTGTATTAGTGCACCCTAGGTGCCCAGGGCATAGGTGTATCCAAGGCCTACCAGGGGCTGCAGCATGTATTGTGCCACCCCTGGCCTGGCCTCCATATTTGACACAACTGGCTGATCACTCAGCTGGGGTAAGTTGGTGTAATCACCTCTTACTTAGGTACAGTATGTCTGTGCCTAACCCTAAACTGGACACATATGTTCCTATCAGCCACTCCTATGGAAGGCCTCATCAATCCTGGAGGCAGTGTGCTTGGAAATATGTGAGATGGTGCTCTAGCATGAGCTGAGCCTGTCTGCAGCTGTCGGGAACCACTCCCTAAGCTGTTCCGGGATATTGCCATACCATATACTCTTAAGTGCATTATAATCCTCGCGGTTATTTGCTATCTTTGGTTTGGCTTTATCAAAACACGTCGAGTAAGGTGTCATACGAATTGGAATACTATCCCCTCGCCAATTCTGGCGACGGGGATAGCATTCCACCCTTCTAGAGGGACACGACATGTGTGTAGCCTTAACCCCGGTTAAAGTTAAACAGAGCCTCAGCGTCACAAAATGGATGCTGCCACCACAGACACGAGTCTGGCCTCCTGCTGCTGACCGAAACTCGGCAGATGGTCGCCTGGACAAAGGGTTTCCTGCCTTGGGAGGTGCGAGCACCACCCCAGACAGGATTTTGTGTATTGGGTAGGACAGGGCTGAATAGAATCAGACATGCCCGGGGCACACAAGGTGTCCCCGTGCATAGGCCAGTCCAAACCGGTTCTGGGGCCTTCCAGCCCCAGTCCTGGCGAGGAGCTGGACAAAGGAAAGGGGGTGTAGCCGCCCCCCTTCCTGGTTCCTCCCAGAGGAGGGACCTAGTAGGTGATCCACCCCTCAGATTGGGAATAAGAGCGGGAGCAGTGCCATTGCACGGCAGATCATCCTGAAATCAACTTTAAACAAGAAGAAGACTGGACTTCGACATTCTGCTGCACAGAAGACTGAAGAGAATCTCCCTTGTGGCCTAGGAGTGGCCACCCTGTGAACACAGGTACCAACCAGCAACTCGACGTCTGCTTTGCCGCCGCCTCCCGCCGGAGACCGAGCCCAGAGCCCGACAAGAACCAGACTCCCAGACCTCTCAGAGCCCGATCCACAGTCCCTGCAAAGAAGGGACCCGTGGAGGCACCGAGTGACGTGGGACCGGACCTCTTGGAAGACACTCGAAAAGCTGACTGCGCAGCTTCTGAGGCATCCTCGACGTTGTGCTTTGAGGACTGAGAACCCCCACCACCGAGCAGCCCTTGCACCGAAGATCAGCCCTCCAGCATCTCCACGATCTGCGTGGGGCCCTTTTGCATTGTGCCACTCGACGCGCCATCCCGGCCACTAGCCACGTGGTCAGCGGCCATCTTGGCGACGAAACCGAAGATTTACACAGCAGGTCTGGTTGCTCCAGACCTACCCAAGCTCCTGTGAAAAGGAGCACCCGCTCTGACCTTGCTGGTCTGAGTGTTAAGCATCTTTCAACTTCTGCCTGGCTTGCCTTTGCCAAGGCCTGTTTGCTCCGATCGAGGTGCCGACACCGCCAACAGCAAGAAGCCTGCGTGGGACAGCTCGTGACCGACTCCTGGACGTCCTCGACCCCGGGTATCCACGTGGCTGCAGAAAGAAGCTACCCGACAACGCCTGTTTGCACCCGACATCGCCTGGTTCCAATCTGGTTCCACGGTAGTCACTGGCTAGTGACTTTGAACACTGTCCCCTCTGCTTTCAGGTCTTCACATCTTCAGATCCACCCTTGGATCCACCGGAACTCTTCTCATCGAGCCGCCTGCAGCATCTTCAGCTCCAAGCACCATCGACCAGCGTGACGAAACCCGACACGACTTCGACCCTGTGCACCCGCTTCCTGTGGGTGAGGTAACTCAGCTCCGCCGGTGCTCCTGCACTGGTACACATCCCAAGGGCCTGTGTTTTAAGTTTCAGCTCCGTAGGTCACTCGGAAGGTTCCTAACTTTCTAACTTTGTACTTTTTACGCACCATAGACTTTGTATTGGAAAGTGCGTGCACTTTGAACACTGCACCCGAGTCCCGTGGGCCTCTCCCGACTTAGTCACAGCTAGTCTCGAATAGCTCCAGCGATTCCCAAGGCCCTAGGCCTCTTCACTTTCCTCCTGGTATCTCTTATACCACTTTCTTAGTATATGGTTTAGGTGGCCCCTAGGGCTCATCCATATTGTGCAACTTTTGTGTATTTTAAACTGTCTTGTGATTTAACGCTTGTGCTTCTGTGCTCATAAAGAGTCCAGGGGATTTTAATAGTTAATAAATCAATATATATTTTCAATATATATCTGTGTGGGGTCCCTTTCATTTGGTATTCAAGGGGGTTGTGTATGGTATAACAGCTGGCTTCACATGCCTTTCAGAGTTTAGCCTAAGACTGCTTTGTCCACGTTACCACTAGGATAACTGGTCTACAAGGTTGAATTACAACCATCATCATAAGGGTTGCTTGGCATGGTACAAAGTGATCACTAAGAATTAGTGAGCATTATATACCAGGCCAACTTCTCACATTGGTGAGCAGCGGATTGGGATCTGAGCTTGCTGTTGTTTTACCATTGCAATCTTTGAGATTATCATTTGAAAGATCATACAGGTACCTGCTAGGTACATATAAAACAAGACTAGTATACTTAAGTTCTACTGAACTTAGTTGTTGTAGAGCAAAGGGAGTAGCACACCCTAGCTACAACTACTAGATCGGTTTAGTAGGTAAACACCAGTGTAGGTAGATTGCAACACATCCACCCACACTAGAGCAATGTCTGGAGCAGAGGGGTCCAGTGGACTTACTCCTGTTGAGAGTGACCCTCCAAGAGCACCATCCAAATTTGCTATTTTTTTCTTTAAGGAATTAAGACAGCTTTGTGTCTTAAGGGGTCTGAAGACAGGGCCTTCCCCTACTACAGACCACCTAAGAGAGCTCTTAGACCAGTCTGAGACTCTAAAGCCCTCTAAGGTAAACCCCACAGGGGATACTGAAGGAGGCCATCCTTCAGAGGATGACACTGTAGACACCCCTGCCCCTATCATCCTGGTAGATGAGGAAGCCTCCACCACTGGAGCTCCTCAGGTAGAGGAAGAGGAGGAAGAGGAGGAGGTGGAAAGCAGTGAGTCAGATGATGACAGAGATAGTCAGGTGCTGGTCAGTAGACTGAACCAGGCTAACTTAAGTCAACTTGGGAATGAATCAGGTAACAACCCATTCAGAACCCCAGGTGGACTTAACCAGGAGCCTAGGAGGAGAAGGACTCACTCAGGTGACTCTAACAACTCCCATGCTTCTAGAGGTTCTCATGGTCACTCCAGAAGGAGGATGACTAGCCCTCAGAGAAGGGAACATGAGACCAAATTGAGAGAATCTCAAATTAGAGAGGCTGAATTGAGAGTCCAGAGACAAGAGTTAGAGATTGCCCTGGCCCAAGAGAAACTTGCTAGAGCAAGACAGCCTAGAGAGAGTGGGGTAATAGAACCCACTGGTGGCAGCAATATCCACAAGGATAAAGACAGGTCTTTTGATAATAGAAACCTGAGTAAGATTGTGCCCCCCTACAAAGCTGGGGATGATATCCATAAATGGATTACTGCAATGGAGAGAGCCTGCAGAGTACAGCAGATCCCTCAGGAGCAGTGGGCAGCAATCTTGTGGCTCTCCTTTGAAGGTAGAGGCCGAGACAGACTCCTCACAGTTAGTGATGGGGATTCTAGAAACTACCTGGTCCTGAAGAGTGCTCTGATTGATGGGTTAGGCTTAACCACTGAACAGTACAGGTTAATGTTCAGAGATACCCAGAAGACACAGACTCAGGACTGGTCTGAATTTGTTGAGTGTGCCACTAAGGCTCTGGAGGGATGGTTGCTGGGAAGCAAGGTTACAGACTATGAAGGATTGTATAATTTGCTGATGAGAGAACAAATTTTAAATAATTGTCAGAACCAGCAGTTGCATCAACATTTGGTTGACTCAGATTGGACCTCTCCCCAAGAATTGGGAAAGAGGGCAGATAAATGGGTAAGAACCAGAGTTAAGCAAAAGAACCAGAACCAGAACCAGGGTGGTGACCAGAAGAAAACAGACCAGAAGGGTGGGGAGCAGAAAGCTAAAGACCAGAAGTCTTCAACAGGGCCCCAAACTGAGACAGAGGGTGGGTCCCAAACTTCCAAGAAGAAGAAGAAAGAAGGTCAGAAGAAACCCTGGTGTAAAACTTGTAAGAACACCTCTCACTGGACAAGTGAGTGTAAAAAGGGTGGAGCCCCCAGCACTGCAGCCCCTAAGGCACCTGCACCCACTAGTACAGTTAGCAGTGCTGGTCCTCAAGCCAAGGGATTAGTGGAAATCACTTTGGGAACTGAAGGAGATTCTGACCTAGTCAGAACCCTTACACAGGCTGTTCTGGTTTGTGAAGGGGACATAGATTTGACCCCTGACATAAGTCCCAGTAACTTGGGCAAATACAGACAGACACCTTTGATCAACAATAAAGTGGCTCAAGCTTACAGGGACACATGTGCCAGTGTCACTATGGTGACACCTAACTTTGTGGACCCTGGACAATACATGCCAGGCGATGATTACCTGGTGACCAATGCCAGCAATGTCACTACTACACATAGTGTGGCACTTGTTAACTTTTCCTGGGGAGGGGTAACTGGCCTAAAGAAAGTTGTGGTTAGTGCTGATCTCCCAGTAGAATGTTTGTTGGGCAATGACCTGGAGAACTCTCTATGGTCAGAAGTTGAGTACAGGACTCATGCAGAGATGTTGGGGATATCATCACATGTCCTTGCTGTGACCAGGTCACAGGCCCAAAAGTGCCTCTCTGAACCTCAGGTCTTGGATCCTGGAACAATGGACCAAGTACCTTCCAAGAAGAAGAACAGGAGGGTTAAGGCTGCGCCTTCCCAACTGCCTACAAGTGAGGATCAGGCTTCACAGGAAACTGATCTTGAGACCCCTGAAGGAACTGTCCCTGAAGAACTTGAACCTGATCAGGTTGAGTTTCTGGGGACAGGGGGACCTTCTAGGGCAGACTTGGGGCAGGCTCAGTTAACCTGTCCTTCTCTTGAACCCCTCAGACAGCAGGCTGCTGCTGAGGCTGCTGGGAATGCTCAAGGTGCCCATAAAGTATATTGGGACGATGGACTCCTTTATTCAGAGGCTAGAGACCCCAAGCCTGGTGCTACCAGGAGGTTGGTTATACCTCTGCAATTTAGGGGCTTCCTACTCACCTTGGCCCATGATATTCCTTTAGCAGGACACCTAGCTCAGAACAAGACTTGGGACAGGCTTGTCCCTCACTTTCACTGGCCTCACATGTCTGAAGACACCAAGGAGTTTTGTCGCTCCTGTGAAACCTGCCAAGCCAGTGGTAAAGCAGGTGGAACAACAAAGGCCCCCCTGATACCACTACCTGTGGTGGGGGTTCCCTTTGAAAGAGTGGGGATTGATATTGTTGGTCCAATGGATCCCCCTACAGCATCTGGGCACAGATTCATACTGGTGGTAGTGGATCATGCCACCAGGTACCCAGAGGCAATTCCCCTTAGGACCACAACAGCTCCTGTTGTGGCCAGGGCCTTACTTGGAGTTTTCTCCAGAGTGGGGTTTCCTAAGGAGGTAATATCAGATAGAGGTTCCAACTTCATGTCTGGATATTTGACAGCTATGTGGAAGGAATGTGGTGTCAACTACAAGTTCACCACTCCTTATCACCCACAATGCAATGGGCTTGTTGAGAGATTTAACAAGACCCTAAAGGGCATGATTAAAGGATTACCTGAAAAGCTCAGGCGAAGATGGGACATCCTACTGCCCTGCCTTTTGTTCGCTTACAGAGAGGTCCCTCAAAAGGGGGTTGGCTTCAGCCCCTTTGAATTGTTGTTTGGGCACCCTGTAAGAGGACCCCTGTGTCTAGTGAAGGAAGGATGGGAGTTACCTCTCAAAAAGCCTAAGCAAGACATAGTGGACTATGTACTTGGTCTCCGCTCCAGGATGGCAGAGTACATGGAAAAGGCATCCAAAAACCTTGAGGCTAGCCAAGAATTACAAAAAGCTTGGCATGACCAAAAGGCTGTCCTTGTTGAATTTCAGCCTGGACAGAAGGTATGGGTGTTGGAGCCAGTGGCCCCAGCAGCACTCCAAGACAAATGGTCTGGACCCCATACAATTCTGGAGAAGAAGGGAGAGGTTACCTACTTGGTGGACCTAGGAACTCCCATGAGCCCCCACAGGGTGCTCCATGTAAACAGATTGAAGGCATATGTCAGCAGAGCAGACATGGGCTTGCTCATGGCTACAGATGAGGGACAGGAGGAAGAGAGTGACCCTCTCCCAGACCTGCTCACTCAGAACCCTGAGGATGGCTCAGTTGATGGTGTGGCCTTAGGTGGCAGCCTCACTGAACATCAGCAACATGACTGCAGACAAGTTCTACAGGCATACAGGCATATGTTCTCATTGACACCCAGTCAGACTAACTGGTGTACACATGTGGTGGACACTGGTGACAGTCTTCCTGTAAAGAGCAAAATTTACAGGCAACCTGACCACGTCAGGGACTGTATAAAGACTGAGGTGCAAAAGATGCTGGAATTAGGTGTCATTGAGCCTTCAGAGAGCCCCTGGGCTAGCCCAGTGGTTCTGGTCCCCAAACCTCACACCAAAGATGGCAAGAGAGAGATGAGGTTCTGTGTGGATTACAGAGGACTCAATGCTGTCACCAGGACAGATGCACACCCTATTCCAAGGGCAGATGAGCTCATTGACAAGTTGGCTTCTGCCAAATATTTGAGCACATTTGACTTGACAGCTGGCTACTGGCAAATCAGGTTAGCTGAGTAGTCTAAAGCCAAGACAGCATTTTCTACCCCTAGTGGGCATTATCAGTTTGTGGTGATGCCCTTTGGTTTGAAAAATGCACCTGCCACCTTCCAAAGGTTGGTGAATCAAGCCCTCACTGGGTTGGATGACTTTTGTGCAGCTTATCTGGACGATATTGCTGTCTTTAGCTCCACCTGGGAGGATCACCTGGTCCACCTGAAGGAAGTGCTTGAGGCTCTGCAGAAGGCAGGTCTCACTATCAAGGCAACAAAGTGCCAGATAGGGCAGAGCAAGGTTGTATACCTGGGCCACCTTGTAGGTGGAGGCCACGTTCAACCACTGGAGAGTGAGATCCAGACCATCAAGGACTGGTCCCCTCCAACTACCCAGACTCAGGTCAGAGCTTTCTTGGGCCTGACTGGGTACTACAGGGAGTTTGTTAAGAACTATGGGTCCATTGTGACTCCTCTTAATGATCTGACATCCAAGAAGATGCCCAAAAAGGTTCAGTGGACAGAAATCTGTCAAAAGGCATTTGATGACCTGAAGAAGGCCATGTGCTCTGCACCTATCCTGAAGAGTCCTGACTACTCAAGAGAGTTCATTGTCCAAACAGATGCTTCTGAGTTGGGAGTGGGAGCAGTGCTTTCACAGCTTAATGTAGATGGCCAGGACCAGCCCATTGCTTTCATTAGCAGAAGGCTGACCCCCAGAGAGAAACGTTGGTCAGCTATAGAGAGGGAGGCCTTTGCTGTGGTGTGGGCCCTGAAGAAGTTGAGACCATACTTATTTGGCACTCACTTCAAGATTCAGACCGACCATAAGCCCCTCCTATGGCTTAATCAGATGAAGGGTGAAAACCCCAAACTACTCAGGTGGTCCATTTCCCTACAGGGGATGGACTTTACAGTGGAGCACCGCCCAGGGACTGACCATGGCAACGCAGATGGTCTCTCCAGGTACTTCCACTTAGAACATGAAGACACAACTGGTCAAGGTTAGTCTAATGTCCCTGCGTTTGGGGGGGGGGGGGGGTTATGTAGGAGAGTAGGGTCTGCTATCCTATGGCACCCCAAATTTTTGCTTTTTGCTTCACTGGTTTCTGACTTAATGTGGCTGTGGGCCTGCTAATCAGACCCACAGCCTGCTGTTCTCTCTCTAAATTACTGCCAATGCACTTTAGGTGCATTACGAATTGGAACTGGTTCACCTTATGAGCCCCTGTATTAGTGCACCCTAGGTGCCCAGGGCATAGGTGTATCCAAGGCCTACCAGGGGCTGCAGCATGTATTGTGCCACCCCTGGCCTGGCCTCCATATTTGACACAACTGGCTGATCACTCAGCTGGGGTAAGTTGGTGTAATCACCTCTTACTTAGGTACAGTATGTCTGTGCCTAACCCTAAACTGGACACATATGTTCCTATCAGCCACTCCTATGGAAGGCCTCATCAATCCTGGAGGCAGAGTGCTTGGAAATATGTGAGATGGTGCTCTAGCATGAGCTGAGCCTGTCTGCAGCTGTCGGGAACCACTCCCTAAGCTGTTCCGGGATATTGCCATACCATATACTCTTAAGTGCATTATAATCCTCGCGGTTATTTGCTATCTTTGGTTTGGCTTTATCAAAACATGTCGAGTAAGGTGTCATACGAATTGGAATACTATCCCCTCGCCAATTCTGGCGACGGGGATAACATTCCACCCTTCTAGAGGGACACGACATGTGTGTAGCCTTAACCCCGGTTAAAGTTAAACAGAGCCTCAGGGTCACAAAATGGATGCTGCCACCACAGACACGAGTCTGGCCTCCTGCTGCTGACCGAAACTCGGCAGATGGTGGCCTGGACAATGGGTTTCCTGCCTTGGGAGGTGCGAGCACCACCCCAGACAGGATTTTGTGTATTGGGTAGGACAGGGCTGAATAGAATCAGACATGCCCGGGGCACACAAGGTGTCCCCGTGCATAGGCCAGTCCAAACCGGTTCTGGGGCCTTCCAGCCCCAGTCCTGGCGAGGAGCTGGACAAAGGAAAGGGGGTGTAGCCGCCCCCCTTCCTGGTTCCTCCCAGAGGAGGGACCTAGTAGGTGATCCACCCCTCAGATTGGGAATAAGAGCGGGAGCAGTGCCATTGCACGGCAGATCATCCTGAAATCAACTTTAAACAAGAAGAAGACTGGACTTCGACATTCTGCTGCACAGAAGACTGAAGAGAATCTCCCTTGTGGCCTAGGAGTGGCCACCCTGTGAACACAGGTACCAACCAGCAACTCGACGTCTGCTTTGCCGCCGCCTCCCGCCGGAGACCGAGCCCAGAGCCCGACAAGAACCAGACTCCCAGACCTCTCAGAGCCCGATCCACAGTCCCTGCAAAGAAGGGACCCGTGAAGGCACCGAGTGACGTGGGACCGGACCTCTTGGAAGACACTCGAAAAGCTGACTGCGCAGCTTCTGAGGCATCCTCGACGTTGTGCTTTGAGGACTGAGAACCCCCACCACCGAGCAGCCCTTGCACCGAAGATCAGCCCTCCAGCATCTCCACGATCTGCGTGGGGCCCTTTTGCATTGTGCCACTCGACGCGCCATCCCGGCCACTAGCCACGTGGTCAGCGGCCATCTTGGCGACGAAACCGAAGATTTACACAGCAGGTCTGGTTGCTCCAGACCTACCCAAGCTCCTGTGAAAAGGAGCACCCGCTCTGACCTTGCTGGTCTGAGTGTTAAGCATCTTTCAACTTCTGCCTGGCTTGCCTTTGCCAAGGCCTGTTTGCTCCGATCGAGGTGCCGACACCGCCAACAGCGAGAAGCCTGCGTGGGACAGCTCGTGACCGACTCCTGGACGTCCTCGACCCCGGGTATCCACGTGGCTGCAGAAAGAAGCTACCCGACAACGCCTGTTTGCACCCGACATCGCCTGGTTCCAATCTGGTTCCACGGTAGTCACTGGCTAGTGACTTTGAACACTGTCCCCTCTGCTTTCAGGTCTTCACATCTTCAGATCCACCCTTGGATCCACCGGAACTCTTCTCATCGAGCCGCCTGCAGCATCTTCAGCTCCAAGCACCATCGACCAGCGTGACGAAACCCGACACGACTTCGACCCTGTGCACCCGCTTCCTGTGGGTGAGGTAACTCAGCTCCGCCGGTGCTCCTGCACTGGTACACATCCCAAGGGCCTGTGTTTTAAGTTTCAGCTCCGTAGGTCACTCGGAAGGTTCCTAACTTTCTAACTTTGTACTTTTTACGCACCATAGACTTTGTATTGGAAAGTGCGTGCACTTTGAACACTGCACCCGAGTCCCGTGGGCCTCTCCCGACTTAGTCACAGCTAGTCTCGAATAGCTCCAGCGATTCCCAAGGCCCTAGGCCTCTTCACTTTCCTCCTGGTATCTCTTATACCACTTTCTTAGTATATGGTTTAGGTGGCCCCTAGGGCTCATCCATATTGTGCAACTTTTGTGAATTTTAAACTGTCTTGTGATTTAACGCTTGTGCTTCTGTGCTCATAAAGAGTCCAGGGGATTTTAATAGTTAATAAATCAATATATATTTTCAATATATATCTGTGTGGGGTCCCTTTCATTTGGTATTCAAGGGGGTTGTGAATGGTATAACAGCTGGCTTCACATGCCTTTCAGAGTTTAGCCTAAGACTGCTTTGTCCACGTTACCACTAGGATAACTGGTCTACAAGGTTGAATTACAACCATCATCATAAGGGTTGCTTGGCATGGTACAAAGTGATCACTAAGAATTAGTGAGCATTATATACCAGGCCAACTTCTCACAACGTGCGCCATGCTCTTCTTGATATTTGTCGATCCCTCTTCGACATTTGGCGCATGTGAAACCCCTCCCTCACCGAATATACGCATAATGCAGGCCAACACAACATATGGACTAGAATGGATTATTGGCTTATTTCCCCTGGCATCTTCAACTGGTTCCATTCATTTGTGACACTCCTGAGAACATACTCTGATCACTTCCCTGTTAAGCTTCTACCTAGGGTCCCCCGACAGGATTGGTTCCAACGGCAGTGGCACTTCCCAAGTCGCGCCCTCAACGATGACCTTTTCCACACTAAAGTGTGAGATGCCATTGAAGAATACTTCATCATCAACACTGGCTCGGTTGACACTTGGGTGGTTTTGTGGGAGTATTTCAAGTCATACATCAGGGCAGTTTGCATTGCCAAGCAGGCTGGGGTGCTCAAAGACCTCCGCAACACGCTTTCTCGCTTAGAACGCGACCTAACAGAATTGGACAACGCAACGATACCCACTTTTAGCCCGGATACGGCGGGAAAATGTTTGGCCCTCCTCACTGAATATAGGGATTCAGTGGATAGTGAGATACTCTTTCTAGGCAAATATCAAACCGCTCGGCGAAATGGCGAAGGCGAGCCTCCTGGCCGGGTGCTAGCTCAGATGCTTCAGCCCCTATACATCAAAGCCTATGTCACCGAGCTGCGTTCTTCCATTAATCAGGTACTCACCGACACCTCAGAGTTTTGTGACAAATTCCTTGATTTTTTTACATCTCTCTACACTTCCAAAGTTGGGTGCGATACCACAGGAAGCTTATTTATCTGAGATCTCATTGGTCTATCTAGAAAAACATATGCAGGACTTTTTGGCGGAGCCGATCTCCAATGCCGATGTCCTTGGAGCCATTGACACTCTTCAGTGCTCATCTGCCTCTGGACTGGATGGCTTCACTGAGGAGTTTTACAAGGCATACAAACATCTGCTGGTGCCGCAATTAATCGAGGTGTATGCAGAGGCCCTCGAGAAACAAATTCTACCCCCCACACTTTGGGAAGCAGTTGTTATACTCCTCCCCAAACCTGGTAAAGACCCCTTATTATGTGGGTCCTACAGACCTTTGTCCCTACTTAATTTGGATTATAAAATTCTAGCTAAGATCGTCAACATGCGCCTGTCCCAATTGATGACATTTATTTTCTTGCCGGCCCAATCCGGCTTTGTTCCCCACCGATCTACCTCATTGAATCTCAGGCTACTTTTCTCGGTCCTCCACAGAATTAACCCCAAGGTCCCCGCCGACGCAATCCTATTGGACACCTAGAAGGCCTTTGAATCCTTGGAGTGGCCTTTCTTCGTGTCTGTTATGCGCCGCATGGGAATCCCTGTGGGATTCATAGCCACCACTGCGCTCTACGCAGATGACACCATCCTCTATGTCAGAAAGCCCTAGGTGAACTTAGAACCGCTCATCAGAGAGCTCCTTTGATTTGGTCAACATTCCGGCATGGGCATCAACTGGCGCAAGTCGGTTATTTTCCATTTAACCTCCAACACACCTTCATGGGAATGTGAATTCCCCCGCGAATGGCGCTCCGATTCCGTCAAGTAATTGGGCTTCTCCAGTATTAGGGGTGTCTTTCATAGATTCACATGCTTGAATATTCCCCGTCGTCGAAGTGGGAGTCCCCCGGTACATAAAATAGCAGTAATATATGCATGTATACATGAGAAATATCATAAATAAAATATACATACATATAATGCAATAAAAATGTAAACTTAAAAAAGTACCATAGAACAGAATAGGCCCATTGAAAAGCCCAAGGGAGAATTCACTTTAGTAACTTATAGGAGTCATTATGTGTTGGTCCACATTCCAGCCAATCAGGCTGTAGCCTCCTCTAGAACCTTCTCCTCAGAAGCCCAAGTCCTCAAATTTTCTACCGCACGTCGTGTGAAGGAGGTCTCCCTGAGCTCTGCTCAGTTTTTTCAAGTTTCTTCTTATTTCTCTTCAAAAATGTCTTCTTCAAAGAAAACTTTGTTCAAGGCTTGTCCATCCTGTGGAAAACTGCGCCTTTTTCATGAGGATCCACACAGTAAGTGTATTTACTGTCTTTATCCGGACCATGTTGTCTCTACCTGCAGACTCTGTCGCAAATTTCCTCCTAAAACTTTGAGGGACAGAGAGGCTCGTCTCCTTCTGTGGCTACAGAAGTTGAAATCATCTGATAATGTCGTTTCCGATGTTGAGAGTATGTCATCTGGTTTTTCGAAAACCTCTCAGAAGCGTGGGTCTGAGACTAAAGTCCCCTCTCCTTTTCTTAAGAAGAGTAAAAAGTTGGGATCTTTCAAGGATGTCTCCTCACAAGACTTGCTTCAGGGCGCGCCTACGGGACCTGGCTCTCTGGCGTCTCGACCCAAGACCATGCCCTCCGTATCTAAAACGGGCATTGGCTCCTCGACGGGCTCGTCGACGCATCCGTCGACGTCTTCAGCGCCTACGAAGTCCGTTTTGGCAATTTCGACGTCGACGACTACTTCTTCCTTGTCGACCAGCTCTGCCACGACGACGATCATCTCGTCGACGAGCAGCCAAGAGGTGAGGCCCATCTCGTCCATTATTATGATCTCGTCGATCAAACCGTCGACTAAGAAACCATCGTCGACGCACCCACCGTCGACTGCTCCTCCGTCGACGGCTCCTCCGTCGACGAAGACCAAGGCATCGTCGTCGACGACCGGATCCTCGTCGACGACAATCCCGTCGACGATACCATCGACGCCGCCGATGAACCCCCCGTCGACGGCTGCTCCGCCGACGACCTCCTCGTCGACGGCAAAGACTGCAATTTCGTCGACGGCCTAGTCGACGGCCTCGTCGACGACCAAAAAATCATCGTCTACCAAGTCAAAAATTCCTACGCCGGATTTAGCGGCGCCAACGAAAAAACAACTAGAGGGTGTTAAAGCTGTACAACTGTCGTCGACGGGCTCGTTGAGGACACAACAACCTCTACAATCTACTGCCACCTTCAAGGTGGTTTCTACTTCGTCTCTCAAGACTGTACCACTTATACAGTTAAGTCCTATTAGGAGTGGATCTCAGCCTCCAGAGAAATTGTTTCAATCTGGAGCAGAGGAATCTGGAAATGATTCTGAAGTGGATCAACTTTATCAACCAGCAACCAGTCCATCGGAATTACACATAAAGTGTCAGGACTACAGTGACGAGGATGAGGATGCGGATAATACCGTCGAAGATGGGAATGTTCTTTTTCCATTAGATAGCTCACAACAACCAAATTACGAACGCTTTACACAGATTCCTGTGTCTATGGTGAAAAACCTGCAACATATGCTGGATGACTACAATCGTAGGTTTCCACCATCGCTGCCGCCTTCCCCAGCACCTCAAGTGCAGCGGTCTCAGCCTCCAGCTCCACACCCTCCGTCTCCAGTGCCTCGACCACAGTCTCCAGCACCTAGGCTTCAAGCTCAGGCGACTGTTGCACCTACGTCTCCTTTGGGTGCTGCTCATGATACAGATAATGAGGCTCAAACTCCTCATAACACTGGAGATAATGACACTGATGATGAGGAAATGCAGGAATGGGACAATTATAGGGCACAGACACCCTCTACTCCACCAACATCACCAAGAACTTCGCCACCAGTGGATATCGCGAGTTTCCATAACCTTATGGTTCGTGCAGCAAAGAGGTTCCACTTAACGTTGGAAACACAAAAAGCGGAATGTTTTTGTATGATTTTAAAGACTTACCTCAACGCCAAACTCATACCATTCCTACCATTGACCACATATGGGAAGAGGGTCTAAAGTTAATGGAACGTCCTAACTCCATTCCAGCCGTTCTACCTAGACTGGACAAAAAATATAAAGCGCCGCCTACTTCTCCGGCCTGCTTAGTTTCACAACCTAAAGCAGATTCAGTTATCACTCAGGCGGCACAAAAAAGGTCTCGAAATCCAGCCATACCCCTGACATCCCCGCCGGATCAGGATGGCTGTAAATTGGACTCAATTGGTAAGAAATTTACCACAATGGCAGCGACAACGGTAAGAGCTTCCAACGCCTTAGCCATACTGGGTCGATACGACCGTCAAATGTGGTCCGAGATCGCTGGTCTACTCCCCCAAATGCCCGACTCCATCCGGGATGAAGCACAGGCCATCATTCTTGAGGGAGAAAAGATTTCAACGGAAATAATCGACTGTGCCGTCGATATAGCCTCTACTGGTTTCCGACAACTGGCGGGTGCTGCAGTTTTGCGTCGCCAAGGCTGGCTGAAGTCAACAACCTTCCGTCCGGAAGTTCAATCCAGAGTGCTAGATTTGCCCTACGATGGCGAGTCTCTGTTCGGTAAGCACGTTGATGATGCTTTGGAACTTATAAAAAAGGACACGGATACAGCGAAGTCCTTAACAACTCTTCAATATAGAAAGAGGCCATTTCGTGGGGCACGAGGTAGAGGAGGAGGAACCTCTACTTTTCGAGGCACAGGCCAATATCGAGGATACACTTACGACAACAGACAAAGAGGATCCTATCAGTCCCAAAATCGTTCATCCACCTCCAGACCTTACCAGCGGAAGTCCAACTACAGAGGTGGTGCGAACACCAGCAAAAAACAGTGAGAGGATTGTGCATCTTGGAGGTCGAATCTCGAAATTCTTCTGCAATTGGTCGAACATTACCAACGACAGATGGGTCTTGGACGTGGTTTCAAAAGGACACACCCTGGAATTTACGAAATTTCCCCCCGCTCGCCCGCCTTCGGGCCCACCTTCTCCCCATTTCAAGGAACTGTTGGCCCAGGTGCAGTTTCTGATCAGAAAAGGAGCCATAGAATTGGTACCGCAATGTCAACGCAGCAAGGGGTTCTACTCCCGTTTCTTTCTAGTAAAGAAAAAATCAGGAGAGTGGCGCCCCATCTTAGATCTGAGGGCTCTAAACAAGTTCATCGCATCAAAGACTTTTCAGATGCTAACCCTGCTTCAAATCTTGAATTTCCTCATTCCAGGAGAGTTCTTTTCGACAATAGACCTTCAAGATGCATATTTCCATGTGCCTATTCACCCCAGGCACAGGAAATACCTTCGTTTTACAGTCGGCCAATTTCATTATCAATTCAAGGTCCTTCCATTCGGCCTTCGGTCGGCACCGAGGGTATTTACCAAGATCCTAGCCCCGGTGGCCGCCTACCTGCGCTTACAGAGCATCCAGTTTTATCCGTATCTGGACGAATGCCTCATAAAAGCCAGGACTTTCCAACTGACACAAGAACACACACAAGTCTGCATATCCCTGTTCGAAACGTTAGGTTTCTCCATCAATTGCCTAAAGTCACACTTTCGCCCTTCTCAACAACGAGATTTTCTAGGAGTCTCGCTCGATTCTCGGCTAGGGCAAGTGTTCGTTTCACAGGAACGTCAGAGCCGAATGTTACAGAAAGTTCAGTTCCTGCAGTCAAGGCAGTACGTTTCTGTCCGGATGTACAAATCATTCCTCGGCATGGCTTCCTCGTGCATTCAACTGATTCCCAACTGCAGACTGCACATGAGAGTCCTTCAAGAAGAACTAGACAGCCAGTGGAAGCAGGTATCAGGGTCGTTCGAAGACAAACTCCATCTAACGCCCCGCATACAAAGAGCTTTGGAGTGGTGGGCTCATCCTCCAAACATAGCAACAGGTCGCTCATTCAAGGACGAACAACCAACACTGACATTGACGACAGACGCCTCCCTAGAAGGTTGGGGGGCTCATCTCGACGGAATGTCCGTGAGAGGCAAGTGGACGGCGTCTCAGCGCACTTGGCACATAAATCGCTTAGAACTACTGGCGATTTTCTTGGCCTTGAAGTCCTTTCAAAGAGTAGTGCAGGGACAGACATTGCTGGTGAGGACAGACAATACCACCAGCATGCACTACATCAACAAACAGGGCGGCACAAGATCTCTCGTGCTATCACAATTGGCACAGGAAATATGGGACTGGGCTCTCCAACATCAAATACATCTTCAAGCTGTCCATGTCCCAGGTGTGGCCAATGTGCTGGCGGACGCGCTCAGCAGAGCCCTCTCGGACAACCACGAATGGGAACTCAACCAACCAACGTTGGATTACATCTTCCGACAGTGGGGCCGACCACAGTTGGATCTCTTTGCAACTGCTCTCAACAGGAAATGTCGAAGGTTTGCGAGCCGGCATCCACACAAGGAGTCGAGTGGGAATGCCTTTTTAATAGATTGGTCGAACGCCTTCAGCTATGCATTCCCTCCACTGCCGCTCATTCCTCGTCTGTTACACAGAATGAGATTCCAACCATGTCGGATAATCCTGATTGCACCCAAATGGCCGAGACGTCCTTGGTTCTCAGATCTCCTTCTATTCTCTCTGACACAACCGATACAGTTGCATCCTCTGCCACATCTTCTCACAATGCATCAAGGTCAAATATGCCATCCGGATCCAGCATACCTTCAACTTCATGCCTGGAACCTGAGTACAATGAATTTGCATACATGAATATCGACAAAGATTGTACGACAGTGCTAGCAAATGCTCGAGCACAATCTACTGTCAAAACTTACCAGTTGAAGTGGAAGCGTTTCTGCGCTTGGTGCTCCACTAGATCACTAAATCCCATGCGTGCTCAGCCAGAACAAATCTTGCTATTCTTTTTGTCGCTAGCAAAATCAGGACTATCACACTCCACCCTTAAGGTTTTTCTGGCTGCTATCTCTCGTTTCCGCCATGATGGCGTAACATCTTTGTACTCCTCCAGGATCATAAGACAGTTCTTCAAGGGCCTTTTTAGGATGTTCCCTCCAATCCGTCGGCCCCCACCTTCATGGCGACTTAACCTAGTTTTGTCTCAGCTGCTTTTGCCTCCATTCGAGCCCATCCATTCTTCCAATCTGAAATTCCTCACTTAGAAAGTGGCTCTGTTGCTTGCTCTGACCTCTTCTAGACGCGTCAGCGACATTCAAGCCTTTACTATACAGCCACCATTTTTGCAATTCTCCAACGAGGCTGTTACCTTGAGAACAAATCCCAGTTTTATTCCTAAGGTTCCCAGTGACTTTCATCTCAATGAACCTATTGTTCTTAAGACTTTCTTCCCTGCACCTCAATCTGCAGCGGAGCGCTCCTTACACACTCTGGATGTGAAACGCTGCCTTAAATTTTACATTCAACGCACAGCTGCCTTTAGAAAGTCTGATCAATTGTTTGTGGCATATGGCCCAGTATGCAAAGGACAACCCGTAACTAAACAGACTATCACCAGATGGATATCGTCTGCCATATCCTATTGTCATCAACGGGCTGGCAAGCCCCTTCCTGCTCCTGCTCGAGCTCATTCCACGAGAGCTGTGTCAACTTCTGCTGCCCTCTTTGCGGGGGTACCTCTAAGACAAATCTGCAGAGCTGCTACTTGGTCAAGCAGCCATATTTTTACGAAGCACTACTGCCTGCAATCAACAGATGCCGCGGATGCGGCAGTAGGTCAAGCGGTGCTGCGGAATCTTTTCCGATAAAGGTGAGCCTCTGTTGCTACCCACCTCCAGTCATAAAGGTATTGTCATGTTTTTGGTTTCTTTTTGCTTAAGTGATATGTTATGCCTAAACTTAATTTGTATCTTCCTTTATGACTAATGTATGGTTTACTGCTTTCTATTCTTATTCAAGCATGTGAATCTATGAAAGACACCCCTAATACTGGAGAAGAACAAAAGTTACTTACCTGTAAACTGTGGTTCTCCAGTATTGGTGTCTTTCATAGAGTCACATGCGACCCTCCCATCCTCCCCTCAGAGGCTCTCTTCTCCTCAAGCATTTATACTTACTTGTGCTACGAAAATCTGAGGACTTGGGCTTCTGAGGAGAAGGTTCTAGAGGAGGCTACAGCCTGATTGGCTGGAATGTGGACCAACACATAATGACTCCTATAAGTTACTAAAGTGAATTCTCCCTTGGGCTTTTCAATGGGCCTATTCTGTTCTATGGTACTTTTTTAAGTTTACATTTTTATTGCATTATATGTATGTATATTTTATTTATGATATTTCTCATGTATACATGCATATATTACTGCTATTTTATGTACCGTGGGACTCCCACTTCGACGACGGGGAATATTCAAGCATGTGAATCTATGAAAGACACCAATACTGGAGAACCACAGTTTACAGGTAAGTAACTTTTGTTCATCCCCTCTATCTTGACACCGCCCAGATCCTTCGCTTCAATTATGGGCAAGCAATCAACGATCTTGAAAGTCAAGTGGAGAGATGGCTGAGGCTGCCACTGTCCATCGCTGGCAGAGTTGTGGTTTTTAAGATGGTGGTTCTCCTCACATTTTTATATCTTTTTAACAATATCCCCATACCCCTCCCGAACAGATTCTTTCTGATGTTGCAATCACACCTGATCAGTTTGGTCTTGTGGGGCAAAGAGGCTCGCGTACGTTGGAAGGTGCTCACCCTACCATATGAGAGGGGAGGGTATGGTGTGCCGGATCTACAACTGTACTATTTTGTGGCCCAATGCAGCTACGCCTTTGCATGGTTCCAATCTGACGCTAGGATCCCGTTTCTCCGCCCAAAGGCGGATTTTGTCTTTCCTGAGCAGTTAGCCACTGCATTGCCTAAGGGCGTACCCTGAGATCCTAATGATATACAGACAGTTTCCAATACCAGCTGGGCCTAGGATAAACTGAAACGAATAACCAGCGCCTACACACTACATTCCTCGACTCTCCCTTCCCCCAACGCCCGCTGGCTGCCAATTACAGGGGAAAGACTGGTGCAGGGTTCTTTGGCCAAATTTGATATCACTAGACTGGGAGATCTGTACCGAGAGGGGCACATCATCTCAGCGATGGATGATGTCCGCTTCCACAACGCCACATTTATGGATAGCTTTGTTCTGGGGCGGATTTGTTTCGCCCTATGTGCCACACTGCCTGGGTTCCCCATTGAAACTGACTCGTTCCCTCCACTCTCCCTCATCATTGAGAGCGAGAGTGGAGTTCACCTCATATCTAAACTATATAAGGCATTTTCTGGGATAATACCGGTCAACGATGACAAGAGCCGTAAAGATTGGGAAGACTATTTAGGCCGCCCCATCACAGACGACTAGTGGGCTAAAAGCTGCGCAGTAACGAAAGAAGCCTCACAAACTACTACATTTTAAATTCTTGCGTAGGATATACATCACTCCTGCCAGAGTTTATAGACTGGATCCATCCAGACCCCATACCTCCCATGAATGTGACGCCCCGCACGTTGATTTTGTGCACCTTACATGGTCCTGTCCAAAACTACAGCCATACTGGGAGATAGTGCACAGAACACTTGGTGACATGACCAAGCTGTCCCTCGTCCCCATACCTGAAGTAGCTCTACTCGGTTATGTGGTAAACTTCCCCAGAAGTGTTAGGAAATTTGTATCCCTCAGTTTGCTGCTGGCCAAGAGAGAAATAGCTATTCACTGGGGCCGGAGGACGGTTCCCACTTTGCAAGGTTGGCTGAGTAGTCTGGCTAATTGTAACACTAATAGCAAAGTATATTCCAGCATACTGTCTGGCTCCTCCCATCCCAAGGATATTTGGAGTCCATACAGGTCTTATGTGGGAGCTGTTCGACAAACCTCAGACTTGCAACTGGAACAGGGCATAGTCCTTGCAGGAGTGGGGCAACCAGTTTCATTATTTTTAAATGTTTACTTTCCATTGCTTTGCTGCTCCCTGCGGTGGTCGTGACTCTTTGGCGTCACCTGTGACTGTCGGGTGCGGGTGGGCTCGAAGACCTACTGCTGGACGGCAAATGGTTACCTTCAAGGAAAGGAGATGGGCCTTCGGGACTGACTGTATTCTAATGCTTTGCTGGGTCTCCTATTCTATCAGATACATGCTGTGTCTACTTTTGAATTGATGCATTACGCTCCATTTTACAGTTTCCAATGTACTGACAATGAAAGTAAACAACTATGTTTTATTGTAATGATATGCCAAAATGGTGAATAAAGTAAAAAAAAAAAGAAGATATTCATTTACTAGAGGGAAGAGTGAAAGAAGCAGAGTCACGCATAAACCTACTGGAAGATCACAGACAGAGCTTGTCAAAGACCATGGCAACCATTACTGCAAGACTGGGCCCAATTGGAAAGAAGCCTTGCGGGATTAGAAGACAGACATAGAAGAGCCAACCTGCAGATCTTTGGTCTCCTGGATGGTGCGGAAGACCATGCACCATCCTGTGCCACCTTTGTAGAACTATAGATACCTCAAACCCAGAGCTTAAGCTTCACAAAGACTTCGAAATAACGCAAGCCCACAGAGTCCCAACCTTCAAACCGCATCAAGAACCCTGATCTTTAGCCCTCTTCGATACTCACACACATAATTAATGCTCTCCCAGCTGAAAAAGGTGCAAGGGATCAACTGGCAAGGCTCTTCCATTGGAATCTTCGAGGACTACTCTAAAGACACTGTAAAGAGAAGAAAAGTATTCCCAAAATGGGAAAAACACTTAAGGACCTAGCAATATAATTCTTCTTCATTGGCCCAGCTTGCTTGAAGATCACAACAACGGGAAAATGACCATCTTCAATGACTGCAAGGATTTGGACTTCTTTATCGCTTATATTCAGGGATCAAATATGGACACTTGCTCCACATCCCCATGATCTACTAACCATATTGAGGTATGCCACTAATTCTCACTCATGAAGTATGTTGCCGATTCCCTGACCTTAAGCATGCAAGAATTTACCTAATGTACTAACAAACTGGCCCCGTTAATTCATTACCTGTGCATGCTCTGTTGTCATGCCTCCATCCTGCCCTCATGATACGCCACGGTTGGCATACTCCCTACATGGTTGTTGACAACCCCCAGCCTCTAACTGCTACATCAGAGTTGATATTGGAAGTAACAGATATAACCTTGATAACCCACCTAGCGATAACAGCCCAAATCAATATTATATGTAATGTGATAATAACTCTCAAGCACCTAACCTGCTCCATAAAAACAATGTGTACACTCCATTTACGTACATATTTCTAGCGCTGTTGCTCAAATCCCGATTGCTCAAGTGCCGTCTATCGACCACTTCATAGCTCCCACAATTCTTGCGTTCCCAGCCCTCTCCAAACGTTTTTATACTTACCGGTTTGCTTAGTTTCATTTCATTCATTATATGTTTAACTTATGATGCCTTGGTATCTCTTGTCAACCTTAACCTCGATGTATACAAGGAATATTACAAGAACCATAATCCAGTGCCTCAAGTTTTTTAAAATTAAGTTGTCCTTGTTATAACCACCTCACGTTGGACCCATCACCCTGCCTCCTTTACCTGGTTATAACATCACAGTAGATTATATAATCTTTTTTTTCAATTTATTGTGTTTTTGTCTGTATACACACACTCTCCAGAGATACCTACAAATGTGCATGGAAGGGATACATGACGCCTTTGATCTAGTTGAATTTTGATCTATTTGCCCTGTTCAGTTCATCAACCTTGATATAAATCCTCCCACAGGTTCCCTCCCAGTGCTCTTATTGATCCTCCTTATACCACTGTACAGGGTGTGCACTCTAGCCTTGTGACTCTAGCCTTTACCCCTTGTGGCCTCTACCGCTTATCCTCCTAATAAGATTACAACAGTACCTCTCTCTCCACAGTACATGGGTTCTAATTCGCACTCTCTTTTTTCTTTTCTAACAACTTTTTTTCTTTCTCTCTCCTTTCCTTGCTCACTGCTTTCCCCCGCTCCGCTCCATCATACTATCCCCTCCTCCCTTCCCTCCTCCTGTTACCACCCCAATCCATCCCCCACTCTCTCTCCTCCCTGGCATCGCTTCCATCAACCCACCCCTTCTTTCCAGCACTCAACTAGAGACACTCTTCACAAACCCCATATATCACAGATATGCATAAAATAAATATATTATCCCTTAACATTAAGGGATTAAGTCACCCAATGAAAGACTAGAAAATCATCGGGCCCTATTCACAAAGGGAATATGAGACAAAAGTCTAACTTAACGACTTTTGGTATTCACAGAGGTCATTTACGAGTCATATCTTTATGAGAAACAGTGAAGGCAATGGCTGGGTTTAATAGGCACACTCTACCACACTGGTCTACTGGGGAGTATATGATAATGTTCATTCACAGTTCATATATCTTATAGTGCTTCAGGAGGAGAGGAACCCATCCATTCCTTCTCAGTTGGACAGAGTCCAAAATGTACAAACAACGACGCTCAGCAAGTTCCTCTGGTTGCTACCTGTTGGGTTGTGAAGTCTACTGAACCTTGTCACTCACCGGTTGTGTCCTGTGTTGCTCTTTGCCTGCAAGGAAACGCCTGCAATGCCGCAGTTATCATCGCTGAACCCCCTGGTGGGACGAGGGTCCCAGGGGCTACAGTTATTTCCATTGCCCTCTACAGCACCTCAACTTGCCACGCACACTCTGGGGAGGACCGCAACCCCCAGAGTGCACCGCACTAGCCCGCAGCTGCCGCGAGTGAGGGGGAGGTGGGGCCAACGCGCTTATAGCGCCGCCTCTCCACCCGCGGCGCGGGACGCGCGCGGGACATAGCCCGGACGGAGCCCGGACCAAGGGCGGGCCTGTCTGGGGCCGTCAGAGGCCGAAGGAGGCCCCCTTTAATGTGCGTGAGAATTGTTTTCTTTATTTTTTAACTATGGGCACTGACGTTGAATAACTGTGAAGATATGCTTGTGTGATTGACTATGACCTCCAAACGGAAGATCACTGGCCAGAGGGCGGGGGTGGGGGGGTGACTTAGAGCCGGTCAATTTATGTACTATGGAGCCTAACCAAAGCCTAAGGCGGAGCCTTTTGATTGATGATCCCGGTGGTACCCACTCCACTCCGGAAACTGAATCTCCCTGTTTCCAATGTCTCTCCCCAAGCCCTTACTATAATCCCCCCCAGGCAGTCCAAGGTGATCGATCCACTAGATCAAAAAGAACTATTAAGGATATGGAGAGTGGGGCTTGTTCCTCTAAAACTATGTTGGAAGAGGGAGGGAACGGGGAACCACTTGCAAAACGCACAAGGGGTGATGTGGCGTTTAGGGGTAAGGCTAAAGCTAAGCTCAAACATCAAACCCTAGGGACACACGAGAATCACTCCCCGAAGTCTAACTGCCCTAACCCCCTAAATTCCGATTTGCCCTTGTTGACGGATCATGGAGGCGATTCTGACCATTGGAAACGCCTGGAGACTTTAATTTCTGTTCTCCTAGCACCTTTTTAAAATAAATAAGGGGCGATCGAAGAAAAACTCTCTCTATTCTTGAAAGGTTCTGATGGCCAAGGTAGCGTGGGGGTATGTGGATGTCACAGGACTATTCAGGGGAAAGGCAAGGGACCAGTGGTACCAATACTGCCAGGGGAGGCTGACTTTGCAGGGGCTTGTAACGGGCATGTGGCTTATGCGGCAGGAAATAAGGCTACTGGTAATGCGCACACTGTTATGCTTCAACCTTTTAATTTGCAATCGGGCCTGAGAGTGAACAGTGCGCCTTTGCCTAGGGGAGATCAGGGGTTAGTTGGTTTGACAAATGATTTCTTCCCAGGCACAGAGAATATGCTTAAGTCGGGGGCTCCCCAGGGAAATCTAACTGTTGAACAAGTTAAATCTGCTCTGAACCCCTGCAATGATCACAGAGACGGTCTCGCTATGTCACATCCTGTGATTATTAAGCCTTCCCGGGATATCTTAGATCTCCCACCAGCTGCATGTCCTTATGTTGTGATACTGGCTGGCGTTCCCCCACTAAGACAGGACCAACCCGAATCCTGGATACAATTGCTTAATAAACCTGTAGATTGTTTATCCAGACACAAAGGTTTTAGGGTAGCCATGAGTAACAACATCATAATGGTACGTAGATTTGGGTGGGTGGGGCAGTCGCAAAAGAACAAGGAGGGTGACTGTGTGATTGTGAACGTTCAAAGTCCTGCGGTTGTTCAATCGATTTTAAGGGCGCAGGTCTTATGCCTTACGTCGGACACATCTGTGGACCGACCACAGATGCGTCCACTTTACCTTCAGGAAACCCACCACACACCACCGCACCCAACAGCTGCCACGCCGCTGCTGGGGCAAGGTCACCAAGGACCAACTGACTACCACCCTCGCTGTGAGACCACCCGCCGACCCCACCGACCCAGACAACGCCGCGACCAACCTCAAACAGTGGATCAACGACTGCGCCAACACCCTCGCCCCTCTTAAGACCGCCACAACCAACCACACCAACAAGAAAGCCGCCTGGTTCACCGAAGACCTCCGGATCTCCAAGCACACCTGTCGGAAGCTGGAGAAGAAATGGCTCCACGACCGAACACCTGACAGCCACACAGCCCACAAGAGCGCCACCCGCAGACCCCACCAACTCATCAGGGCCGCCAAGAGGGCCGCAATCAAGGACCGCTTAGACAACAACACACACAACAACAAAGAGCTCTTCAGCATCGTGAAAGAACTCTCCAACCTCAGCTCCAACACCAATGACATCCCACCTTCACAGGACCTGTGGGACTCCCTGGCCACCTTCTTTCACCGCAAAATCACCGACATCCAGGACAGCTTCACCCACCACCGAGTTCACCCCCCTCTCCAGCCGCCTGACCGCCTGGTCCAACGTCTGAGATGAAGATACCATCAAAACTATGAACTCCATCCACTCTGGATCCTCATCTGACCCCTGCCCTCACCACGTCTTCAACAAAGCCAGCACAACCATCGCGCCCCACCTCCGAAAAACAATCAACCGTTCCTTTGAGACAGCAACCTTCCCGGAAAGCTGGAAGCCCGCCAAGATCAACGCCCTTCTGAAGAAGCCCAAGGCGGACCCCAAGGACCTCCAGAACTTCCAGCCCATCTACCTGCTCCCGTTCCCGGCAAAAGTGACAGAAGATTTTCAACAAACAGCTAACCCGCTACCTCGAAGACAACAACATCCTGGACCTTTCCCAATCCGGTTTTCGCAGCAACCACAGCACGAGACCGCGCTCATCGCTGCCACTGACGACATCAGGATCCTGATGGACAAAGGAGAAACAGCTGCCCTCATCCTCCTGGACCTATCAGCAGCCTTTGACACAGTCTGCCACCGCACCCAATCATCACGCCTCCATGACGCCAGAATTCAAGAGAAGGCCCTGGCCTGGACCACATCCTTCCTCTCTGGCAGAACCCAGAGCGTCCGCCTCCCACCCTTCCGCTCAAAAACCACTGAGATCATCTGCGGCGTTCCACAGGGATCCTCCCTCAGCCCTACGCTGTTTAATATCTACATGGCACCGCTCGCCCACGTCGCATGACAACATAACCTCAACATCATCTCCTACACCGACGACACCCAGCTGATCATATCCCTCACCGAAGACCCCCACACCGCCAAAGCCAACCTCCACAGAGGAATGAAGGCCGTAGCCGACTGGATGAAGGACAGCAGGCTGAAGCTGAACTCAGACAAGACGGAGGTCCTCATTCTCGGACCCACCCCATCAGAATGGGACGACTCTTGGTGGCCCACATCGCTAGGCACAGCTTCGGAACCCACAGACCACGCACGCAACTTGGGGGTCATCCTCGACTCCACCCTCTCCATGACCAGGCAAGTCAACGCCGTCTCCGCCTCCTGCTTCAAAACCCTCCGCAGGATCTTGAAATGGATCCCTCCCGACACGAGGAAAACAGTCACCCAGGCCCTCCTCACCAGCTGACTCGACTACGGGAACGCCCTCTACTCAGGAACAACAACTAAGCTCCTGAGACAACTGCAACGAATCCAGAACGCCTCGGCTCGACTTATCCTCAACGTCCCCCGACGCCGCCACATCACAACCCACCTGAGAGGCCTGCACTGGCTTCCCATCAACAAGAGGATCACCTTCAAACTCCTCCTCCATGCACACAAAGCCCTACACAACACCGGACCTACATTCCTCAACAACCGACTCAGCTTCCACACCCCCACCCGAAGCCTCTGCTCAGCCAACCTCGCCCTCGCCACAGTTCCTCCTATCCGGAAACCACCGCCGATGGCAGATCCTTCTCCTACCTCGCCGCCAAGACCTGGAACGCTCTCCCCACCAGCCTACGACAGACTCAGGACCTGCTGGCCTTCAGGGAACTCCTCAAGACCTGGCTCTTCGATCAGTAGCAGCCCCCCCTACTCCCCCAGCGCCTTGAGACCCTCACGGGTATGTAGCGCACTTTATAAATGCAGTGATTGATTGATTGGTCTAATTCTCAGTCCTACTGGCTCTAGTCCTGTTCCTGGGTGTCCATTGCCTGTCTTGATCTCGATTCTCTTGGACCTTCGGAGTCTATTTGTCTTAATTATCCTAATGCTGGTCCTCCTAATTGTATTGGTACCAATGGTTCTTGCTTCACCCGGTCCTTTGGGTCTAATTCCTCATCTGGCACAAGCCCACCTGATCTAGCGTGTCCTGGTCCCTATGGGTTTGCTCCTTCTTGCCCTTGTCCCATGGTTCTTGTCCCCTTGATCCCAGTCCTTTGGTCTTTTTGGTTTCGATCTTTGGCCTTCCTGGGCTTGTATTTTTGGTCCTCTTGGTCCTTGAGATCCAGGTTACCATGGTCCTGCTGGTTTTCTTGGTCCCTCTGAGAACCATAGTCCTCCTCCTCCTCCTCCTCTTTGCCGAGGTCCGCAATGTAATACATCCAAGTTTAGAAAAACGAACAAGAGGCACCGGGTTTCGTGCATTGATACATAAAAGCAGGCATACGTTGAACACCATAGAACACAAATTGATAAAACAGAACTATAGATAGATGATCTGTTTATTTCAATACTTCTATTTTTTTGTCATTTTTTATCATCTTTTTATAAAAAAATATATATATATTTAGTACACAAAGTAGTAGATACAATTCATATTGGACACTTTCTTGCTTCTATTGGTCGTTATCAATTTATCTAGTACATATTCTACATTGTTTTCATTATGTACCCATGATTCTACAGAAGACAATTAATCACAATAACTGGTTACAATATGTTGATTAGTCACGGTGATTGATGACAATATCGGTTACAGTAAAATCATTACTATCCGAATATCCCTGGTAGTTTTGTACAGAACCATTCATCAACGCGTTTCAGCTACCGCCTTCCTCAAGAATTCTGTATTACCAGTGAAAACATCTCTGATACGTAATATCCTCTATGTGGCGTCTTGATATAGATGGTACGTTTCCCTCTGTAGGTTAATGTACAGTCACTTAAAGGTATCCAGATAAAATCTTTAGATGCCTCAAGGTTTCACGGGCTGTGGTTAAGTTTGTATTGGATATGTTCCAACACGTAGCTGTATGTCTGTTGTATTCTGGATAGATTGTAGGATCGGGTTTCAATTAATAACGATAAGGCTGTATCCCTTATTTACTTCCTTTAACACTCCTTGAAGAGAAAGGGTTGTTGCGCATTGTCTATTTTCTGTTGTATTCTTGAGTAATTCTGGAGTCGAATTTCAATAGGTGACTAAAAAACGTTATTTCCTTATAGACTGCACTTGATGCTCCTCCGTAGACTGCATTCCTATACTCGATGCTCCTCGATGGACCAGATTCCTATCTTGGGCTCCAGTTCGGTTGTGTGTTCCGATTCGCCATCACGCAGAAGGGGAAGCACATCCAAGCCTGTTATTTATTCTCTTGTTTTTTTTCTAGCAGCTTCTGAATTTTTATGCTGTATGTGTTGGGGTGGGGGGTGTTGGGTGGGGCAGGGGAGGGGAGGACAAAAAAAAAGAGCATACATGTACACCTCCTGGGTAGCGCTTGTATTGAGATCAGTGAGAGACAATTTTACATCTCAAAAGTACACTAAATCATCGTATATTCCATGTTTTCTAAACGTGTTAGTCAGGACTAAAATGCAAGCCAGACCAATATATTTAGCCAATACCTGTTTTTACTTCGTCAATTCTAAGCACAAGCAGAGCCTGCCCACTGAAAACACTAGGGTTGCAGCATTTGTTTCTGAAATTCTGGTACAATAGTGATAGGTTAACTTTGTTGGTTAACACACTTACTTGAAAGATGTGTGCACTATCTCTGGTTACAGGTTTGAAGCATCATAAAACTACAGTGTTACTATGCCTGCTTTAGACATTATGGTGTAATGTGTAGAACATAGATTAGTGTTTTATGTAAGCTAGCTCAGTTAATTAGTGATCTTGTTGTAGAGATCCTTGCTTTACCTTGAGGTCACAACTGCCAGGAAACAATACAATGTTACTTTGAGGAGCCAGCAGCTTCTCTTCCGGGTGTTCCATAATCCGCTGCCCCCCGTGAGGCAGTGTCCCCCCCTGTTTTGCGCATGCGCACGCATGCGCATATTACGGCTGATGACGTGGTACCACGCCCACCATCATTCCGTGACATCACTATTGCGCATGCTCTATTCGAACATGGCTCGCGTCTCGGGCAGAAAGCGCCCGCGGGGTCCTTGTGCCGACCTCTATACACAGCCCGTCTCCGTACCCCCCACCTGCAGGCCGGTATTGCCCCGCATTAAAGCTGCTACATATTTATTTAAAATGTACGTGTTAAACACATTACATTTCTGACAGCTCTCAGCGTATCCCCAGTAAGTGCCCTCAATTCTTTAGCCTTTCCTTGCTATGTCCATCTGATCGGCCTCACTCTGACTTCTTCTCAGACCCCTCTCCCTTTCCTTATGTAATCAAATCTCCATCAGATAGATGGTGATTAAATTGGCATTAATTAAGATGAATTTTGAAGTGTTCCAGCCTCGTACACCGCCTCGGGCTGCTGGCGGCTCGAGGCTCTGAACAATGTTGGTACAAGGACCCCGCGGCCGCTCTCTGCCCTTCTCCGCCCGTGACGTAGGGGGGGCAGCCACTCACGGGGATACAATGGTTCTCAGAACACCGGCACGCACTGTCCTGGCAGTTTGTCTCACAGCCTCAGTTCTGTTTTTTCGCTCATGCTGAGAGGATCTCAGAACACTCTCGAAGTTTCTTTACCCAGTTTTTTCTAAACTTTTTTGTCACAAAAAGTTAGATTTTTTACTTCGTTCCATATCTTTACACGCAATCTATATTCTTTACCCTAATTGTCATCAGAAGTGGTGATTATTTTTTCAGAACGCCTTCACTTTCTGTGAAGTAGCTGTCATGTTGGCGTAAAAAGCTTCATCAGACCCATATTCTGTGTGTGTTGTCTGTCTTCCTGCCTCTCACTCAGTTAAAGAGCACAAATTGTGTCAAAAAGTGACAAAAAGTGCCCTAAATGACCTTGAAAGCATTCACCTGAGAGGAAAATGTGAGAACCTGCATCAGGACTAGGAGAGCAGAAAACAGAGAAAAAACAATAGGGAGGTGGCTCCTTATTCTAAATCAAGAACCTCCTGCAGTAAAGACTCCCATAGAGGTAGATCAAGAGAGAGTAATCATAAAATACATCGCCGCCATCACTCACTACCCTCAAGAACAGCGATCGACGTAGGGGCAAGCTTATGCACGCACTTGCTCTCCGTCGAGAACTACAACGACATCACCACTGATGTTGATGACAAGATCACAGGTACTGTTGAATCCACCATCGACGATGATGCAAGCTCCGACACGCAACCGTTGACAGAGATTTCTGACAGCGGAATACTCTACAACAACAAATCATTGGTCAGCGACAAGAATATCAACTTCATTGATGTCAACATCAAGATCGCCGTCAAAACACTCAACTTCAAGGAGCTCGACGTCAAGACGTTTCAGAAATCTATTTTCTCAGTTTCTGCTTTAATAATTGATGAAAAGGTTCATGTGTAGGGCCATTATACTCCTCTAAAGTTGCCTCCCAGACCTAGTTCTGCAATAAGTCCTTGTACACAACCACTGGAACCAGGATCAAGACCAATACCAATGGTTTTCATTAGAAATGGAAGGTGCTCTGCAGCCAACTCCTCTAAGACATTCAACTCCAAGAAGGAAAAGGTGATGATCACCTACTCGCTCTCCTTAACTAACTAGGTCTTATTCCACAGACTCATATTTTCTACATACACTACTACCTCTCCAGCTGCATTACTTCTTAAGTCATCTCCTGTAGATGGCATTCTTGCTTTTCAAGATGTACTTGTCAGAGTTGCCCAAAACGAAACCTACAACTACAAGGACCACAGACAACAGTTTCGGTGATGATGGAGACTCTGCAACTAAGAGCTTCACTTTGATCTACTTTACCTCTGGTACTGGGATTTGCAGAACTTGCAGAAGATAAGTTCCCTATACCAACTAATGTTAAATCTGCGTCCCCTCAGCTTCTCAAAAATACAAAGCTTCAGAACAGGATCCTATTTATCTGAGACAAGATTCCAAACCAGATCCTGTAATAGTCTCTGCTGTAAAAAAAAATATCCCTCAGCACCAGAGAATCCAGTCCCTCCTGGAAAGGAGAGTAAGAGACTGGATGCAGTAGGAAAGGAATATGTATCTCAGTAGCTGTGACTTTTAACACCTCTAGTGTATGTGGTCTATTAGCTAGATATGATTGAGCGCTATGGGAATCTCTTGCTGCCTTTACAGAGGATCTTCCAACAGACAGACAACAAGACTTCTTGGAAATTGTTCAAGAGGTTCCTACTATATCAATATGTGTTTCCTGAAGGCAGTAAATCTCTGCCTTCAGAGCTTTCAGATCCTCGGCTACTGTCCTTCTTTGGCCCCATCGCAAATGTTGATGGTGGAGGCACGTAATTTTGACATAGTGACAATAACCCCTGTAAACCACTCTGCTGAGGTCCGCCCCTTTTATACGACGCTCAGGCATACCTCGTGGACCCAATTTAATAACACATTTCTTCAAAACCGCCATCCTAAATACCAAATCTCTACTGGTATGCTCCTATCACCCCTCTTCATTCATCAAATTGAAAACCTCTTCTCCTGCCCCTTGTGCATGACCCTCCCCCCAAAACCCCTCGAGACCCCGACCCACAACCCTCCTCTGTTATCCAACCCCCATATACCCGACCCCTTCAAACCAGCATAAACCAATCAGGCCACCCATGGCAAGAAAGATGACTCCTGTGGGCACTCTTATAATCTTCCCCCAACTCCTGTGCCTATACTCCAGTTATCTAGAAATGTATGAGCAGAAAAAGGCAGGGGAAGCAAAAAAAAGAGCAAAAGAGCAAAAATTACAAAACCAACATCAAACCCCCTCAATTTCAATATAGTTTAAACAGCTCCCTAGATTAGAGAGCTTTAATGCATAGAGCATCTAAAGCAGAACATCATATATCTACTCAATAAGGAGGGGAGGGACGTCCCCCTCTCCTAACTGGACCCGCACCCAATCACATTTCAACCAAGAGGTACACAGCGCCCATCCCTATAGAGGCTTTATATAGAGGCTTTTTCAGCGCTACGTAGCAAGCCTATTCAAGTCCTTCATCGCCTGGATCTCAGAAGTGAAAGTTCTGATCTTGTTTTTGACAATTGGTTTTCAGGAGGGCAGGGGCTAATAAAGAGCTTCCGCCCCTTCCTCTTGGAATAGCTTGATCAGCCGTCTTAATCCCCACCTGCGCTCCACAGTGGTGTGGCAAAAATAGGGGTGCACAAACAATGACAAACCATTATGACACCACTGGGAGTCTGGCCGGGCTTTCTCAAATATAACTTGCCTAAGTGAAGAATTTCCAAAGTAGACCAGGACTGCCCGACACACATTTACTCCAACCAAGCACCCCTGCTTTTTAAGCCTTAGCGGAAAACTAAGGACTCTCTGTACATCGGTCTCCCAGTTCCAGGACAAAAGCACGCGGAAGGCACTTTTGAGGAGATCCACCATATATGCTGTAATGTCATTGCCTTCAACTTCTCCTTTTATTCGAAGAAATTATAGATTATTTCATCTTTGACTGGTCTCAAAGTACTCTATTTTCCACATGATATCCAATAGCTGCACCTCCTAGGATTCTGCATGCCACTTAAGGACCCCAATGTCGATTTCAACCATAGTAGTTCTTTCTTAAATAACCTTGAGCTTTTCTCTGATCTCAGTGCAATATTTAGACACTTTCTTTGAAGCACCTTGTAGTTGTTTGGTCACCAGCCGAGTCCTTCTGCTCTCAGCCGGGTCTCCACTTGATGTTCTTTATCGTGCCATAAATATGTTTTAGCGTAGGCTCCCTGGCATTTAGGTGTTGATAGGCTCTCTTTTCCACCCTCCTGCTTCAACAGTTGAGTAGCTGGGTAGTCCCATTTTAGAGCTGCTACTGCCTGGGCCTCTTTATCTCTCCTTGCTGCAGATGCAGCTGATTTTCCCTTTGACCTGCTCTGATGTTTCTGCTGCTTAACTGTAGACCAAGGCACAGTGCAAAATCTACTTTCGCTAGCCTCAGACAGGGAGATGCTGGCTTCATCCTCGCTAGAGATAGGGCTAAGACGGGCAGACTTTGACTCTCCTCTTGAGGGAGTAAAAGCTATTCCCCCTCGAGAAATGTCAAAGCTTTTGTTTATCCTGGAGCCATCTGCTCTAAGGTTGTTTTCCCCTGAGCCCCTCATGTCAGGGCAGGTCAGTCCATCCTCCTGGATCACAGCTGAGCCTCCGCTAGCCCTGACTTCCTGGTTGATTCGATGGGGTAAGACCGAATGCCTGATTCAGACAGCTGGATTTGACCATCTTTGAATTGGTGGCTTGGAGGATTGGACTAGTCATGCCTGGATTCAAATCAATTCCTTCGGGGTAGTTGCTCCCGGGCGCCCATCAACACTCTTTCCGTTAGGGCAGAACCCCGTTGGTTCACTCAAAGGGGGCTGAGGGATGTATGACGTTACAACGCATGCTATTACAACGCATGTCTTTACAAAGCAAGTTTTACAACGCAAGTCGTTAGAGGCAGAGTCCTCCAGTGTTTCACGTCTGCGCGTAATATGGCCAGAGGCGGGGCCAAATTTGAGTCGAAGACTCTGGATGGGACCAGAGTAATAAAGATCCCCAGGTAGCAGAAACCATCTGTTACTACCGATAGTACACATTGTGGTGGGAGACATGGCGCTTCCCGCGTCAGCATGAACAGGACTGATTTATGCCAATTTATGGCATAACCTGAGTATTTACCAAAGTTTGTAAATATATCTAAGACTACACTAATAGACTTGTATGGGGATGACAAATACAATAGGATATTGTCTGCGTACAGCGATATACGATCTTCCATCTCATCCGCCCAGCGCAGGCCATTCACCATCACATCTCTACGTATCCAGGCCGCCAGTGGGTCCAACACAAGGGCAAAAATCAACGGGGACAACGGGCATCCCTGCCTTGTGCCCCTGTGGAGTTTGAACGGTCGGGAATCGAAACCATTAACCTTCACCTGCCCCAGTACTCCCGTATATAGGAGTCTTACCCAGGCCACATATTTGGGGCCTAGCCCCGCTCTCCATAGCACCTCAAATAAATATAGCCACTCTATGGAATCGAATGCCATGGAGGCATCAAGAGAAAGGATCGCTACGTCTTCCTCAATGTACGGCCTTCTTGCCATCACATTATGCACCCAGCGCAAATTGATAGCTGTGTTACGCCCTGGCATAAAGCCGGATTGATCTGGGTGGATCAATGTTGTAATAACAGACGTTTACCTGTTAGCCAATACTTTCGCTAATATCTTTGTCTCCGCATTAATCAAAGAGATCGGCCTGTAAGAGCTGCATGCATCTTTTGGTTTACCTGGCTTATGGATAACGACAATCGAGGCCAGTGATGCGATTAATGCTCTTGTGCTCCTGTATATAATTAGATATTTTGTTATAAAAAGTCTAGAATACTGATTTTTTTCACTGTAACCTGTGAACAAGGTAATGAGTATTCATCTATTTAGTCTGGCAAAATAAAGGAGCACAGAAGAACAAGGATTTAAAATCTTGTATTTTACTAACTTAGAATTCATTTCTATTTCATGTATGTCCTAATGGATATGTGGACTTTAAATGTTTTTTGTAAATCTTTTTAAAATTGTTCATATATGTATTGTTTAAAAAGTGTGGACCATTTTCCCTTTTCATACAGAAAAAAAGTTAATGATGATCTCAAGGTATGAACTAAAAGGTATAAATAAAATACTGTTACAAACAAAAAGAAATGTGTTTGGCCATTAAGCATTAAGTATAAGAGCTTACAAATAAATTGAGGTTCAGGCAATCTTTTTTCACTTATGTATACGGCCCTGCCTAGTTCTCGTCCCTTGGGGCCAAACTCCTTAATCTCTTCAAAACATATTCTATTAGTCGCATTTCTAAGCAAGTTATACCAAAAACCCCTTTACCAATGGAAAGGGTGTGGCATGACAAATCGGTTGATAGAAAGCATCCTGAGGCTGCTCCACTGCAATCCACTAATGCAGACAGAAGTAATGCCAACCACTACCCAATGCTAAACTATGGAAAGAGCAGGCCACATAGGTAGTGAAAACACACATAGGCATTCCTCATTACCTGGGTGCAGGTGTGCGCTCTTGTGCACACAGATCTGCGTTGGCTGATTGGACACATAGACCCTAGTACCAGGGGTGCAAGTGTGAGCGCCCAAGTCTGCACACTAGACTGGACATGGGTTTAACTAATATGTGTGTCTGTGCGCATGCAGATGCCTGCATTGGCAGGAGGCACAGACAATCACCAGCACCATAGGTGCAGGTGCACACCTACAGCAGCCTACAATGGCAAGCTGCTCTTAAGTTTACTCGAGATAGATGTCAGTGCGCACCCACCGTTATGCAATGTCAGATTGGTCCATGTTTCAGAACATTGAATCAGCGCCATTTTCCAATATGGGTAGTGTTAGACCTGGCACCATTGGCCTGGGTCTCCCTTCCATTTTTTGCTGTTGCCTCATGTGTTTTTGCTTGTGTTAGATGCTTTGGGCACTGTGCCACTGCTGTCCAGTGCCACAGTGCGAGTGCTCCCTACTGTAAGTTGATGTATTGATTAGTGGTTCCATGATTGGATGTTTGATTTACTTGTCAGACCCTAGTACAGTGCACTGAGTGTGCCCAGGGCGTGTAAATCCAAATGCTGCTAGTGGGCTTGCAGCACTGGTTGTGCCACCCACAGAAGCAGCCTTGCAAAACATGTCTAAGGTCTGCCATTGCAGAGCCTGCGTGCAGTCTTGTACTGTCATGGTAACTGGGCAAGTGCACCCACTTGCCAGTCCGTAAACCTTCCCTTTTCTTCATATTAGTCACCCCTATGGTAGGCCCAAGGGCAGGGTGCATTGTAAGTATAAGGTAGGACAAGCCCTAATGTGTGTGGCAGGTCCTAATAGTGAATTACTGCCATTTTCGTCTTTCACTATTGCAAGGCTACCTGTTCTCCATAGGCCAGAATGGGCTGTTAGAATTATTCCACTTAATAATCCTAACTGACTCAGAGAACATGGCAGAAATTAGAGTTTATTATGCCTGGCCTAAGAATAATAAAATACATCTTTTAGTAAAGTTTATTTTAATATTCTGTGTTTGCAAATACCACTTTTAGAAAGTAGGTTTTTTCTTGCCTAACCATTTGAGCCTGCCTCTGCGAGGTTGTGTATTCCTTGTCTGGGTTTGTGTGTGACAGGGCTGGGGAATTCCAGGAGACAGGCTGGGGCAGCCCAGTGGTGAACAGAGAGATCTGCATCTAGATGGGAGGGAGGAGTTGCACCTAGGTCCTGAATAGGACTAGGCCTTCCATCTACAATGCTGGCTCCACCGCCTGTGGTGTGTCTGACGTCCCTGCCTTTTAAAAAAGAAAAATTTAATTTTTCAGTTTCATTTTTTAAGCGCAGGCTGTGGTCTCTGGAACCACTGCCTGCTCTTAAAAAATATTATCAAATATACTCACAAAGGGGAAGGGGTCCCCTCGGGACCCCTTCCCCTTTGCGAGTGGTTTACCACCTACTTGAAGTAGGTGGTAAACTGCGAGTGTTTTGCGGACGCAAAACACTACTAGTACATAGCATGTTGACTCACTATTAGGAAGGGATGCCCCTTCCTAATAGCGACAGTCGCAAATGCTGTTATGCAAGTCAGTGACTCGCAAAACATTATTTGTACATGCTATTTCCTTTTTTTGCTGCCGCAAACGGAAGGTTCCCCTGTTTGCGGCCGCAAATAAGGGTCGTACATCTGGCCCATAGATCCTTCAAACAAAACCTGGGTGATATACTATCTCAACAAGCAAAGGGGAATGCGTTTGCTTCTTCTGTGCTGTGAGCCATGGCCCTATCTTACAAGGCCACAGACAGAGGAATTGATCTATCAGCCATTCATCTTCTGTCAACCATTCATCCATTGCGGAACATCAAAGTAACAGCAAAATGCTCAACAGGATGTCACAGTCAGTGACAAGTGGGAGATTCAACAGGAAATACATCTTCTGATATTTCAGAATTGGGTGTTTCCTGTTGTAGATGTGTTTATTATAGCCTCAACAGCAAATTTCGCCTGTACTGCGCCATACACTGTGTCCTTCAGGATGCTTTAGGGGATACTCGAACAATAGATTGGATTTTCCTGTTGCAATTTGCATTTCCTCCATTTTCCCGTCTACAGAGGATTATTCAGAAAAGATCATTCCATTTTGCTTAGGTACTTTTGATTACACCTGACTGAGCCTTGAGACCCTACTACTAGATCTGTTACAGCTCAGTCTGAGTCCTCCCACATGGAACCCTTTTTAGGAGGACCTCCTGTCTCGAAGCAGAGGAGAGATTGTGTATCACAGTCTTTAGAATCTAACTCTACATGCTTGGAGCTTGAAGAGTTGATTCTAAAATTGTATGATTTTTCCAGAAAACGTTCTTGAAGTTTGCCGTTCTGCTAGATGCCCTTTGAATACAGCAATATACTCCAGTAAATTGTTTCTTTCATATCTGGTGTTTTGAGAGCTCTATCAACCATTTCATGGTAGAACAGAAGCACATTTTAATCTTGACAACTATGTTGGCAGGCGAGTCTGAATTGGAGTACCCCTAAAATGTTATCTGGCAGCTGTTTTGATATATTTATTTTCTCCTAATTAGGAATCCGTGTTTAAATTGCTGGTAGTGGTTTGGTTTTTGAATGGTCTATGGAGATGATTCCTTCCAATTCCATTTCATGTGCTGGTTTAGGATTTTAATTTGCTCCAAAGATTTCTAATGGGGCAGACATTGGAGTCCCTTCATTTGCGCTCTTAAGTATATTTCTTGGAAAGCAGCTTTTTCACTTGCTAATAGTTTAGCTAGGAGAGCAAATGAGTTGCCGGTTTTTGTCTGCTTCTCTTCCATTCAAGATTGTTTCTAGTGCTCAGGTTAATGTATTCTTTTCTTTTTAAAGTAGTTACAGAATTTGTGTTCTCCCAGGTTATTTCTTTATCATTATAAACCCTCCTTCAGATCTAGCTACAGAGGGTAAGACGTTACATGGTCTAGACTTTTGTAGTATTGGGCCATCATTTTCTTAGAACGTATGTTTTTTAGCGTAGATGACAATTTTTGTATGATCTTTCAAGGACATCAGGTTTGGAAGGCTGTAAAGAAGCTGATAATACCTATGGGGTTGTCTATAACAGTTTGTCATTGCTATGATATGGCTGGACAGCAGGTTCCTGTTTGTTACCAGGGTGCATGGCGGCCACTAAAGCCCTGTTAAGTGAGAAGAGATCCCGTTTAGACCATTTGTAGAGTGGTGACTTTCTCTTTGATTTGCACCTTCTCAAAGCACTGTCTGGGTTTTGGATCAGAGCGAGCAATCTTTATGCTTTCCTTTATGCTATGACTGGATATCGATAAAGTTCCTAAACTTTCTTCCTGTTCCTTCATAATAGAATGACTTAGTTGCGGAAGGTCTGGAAGTGGCTAGCTACTAGATTCCTTACAACCCTCCCATTTCCCCTCTTGACTTTTTTTCTCTTAAGGATATGTTGTTTATTTGGCTCAGTCCATCATGCCCCTTGCCTTGAGAGAGTATGGAAAATGTATGGGACGGAAATGTTTTTTGAAACCATTGGGTGCCTTTTATATAGGATGTACGTCATTTGCAGGTGAGTTGCAAACCCCCTCTGTGATGTATGGCACCTTTATGTATGTATCACATCAAGGATGTGTGTAGCTGTGAGAAGGTTTTCATATTAGTCTGACACCACATAAAGTGTTCAGTTAGCAGAGCTATCGTATCCATCAGAAAGGACATTACCAAAGGTAACTTTTGCCGCAAGATGACACCTGAAGAATGTAAGTGGGTGCTTTTAGAACCTACAAGGCGAGGCCAAATGAGCCCACCTCTCCAAGAAGCCGTCCTGCTGTATTTCAGTGGTCTCTAATATGTTTTGTTTCCCCATCTCATCTCCCACTGTTGCCGTTTGATCTTTTTGCATCTCATATTTAGGTCATCTGTATTTTTAAAACTTGTGAAAACTAATTGTCACTGAAGATTGATTTCTTTAATCACCTTGGTCAATAATCATCTCGGCCAGCAGGCCAACAAATATCACATACTGTTCCTGATAACTTTAACAGACTTTCACAATGGCAAAGTGGTACCCAGGATATATCCTTAGTCTTTTTTAGGTCGAGCAGACCTTACTCTCAATGCGTGAAGATTGAGAGTGTCTGCTTCAGACCTTTTGTGGCCCGTCGGCCTAGTGTTATTGGGAATGAGGACACCAATCTGTCACGAGCGTTTTTCCTCTCGGGAGCGCGCGTCTGACCTGCGCATGCGCAGAGTACCCGCGCACACACAGACGCAGGCAGGCAGCCCCCACCCCTCTGCATGCACGCACGCACACACAGGCACGCGCACACACACATACAGGCACACAGACACTCGCTCACACACACACACCCCCCTCCCCCACAGTCACACACACACACACAGACGCGCGCATGCACACGGCACACATACAGGCACACGGCACACTATCCCCCGCCTCGCATTCTCTCTCAATCACACACAGTCACGCATGCGCGCACACATGCACACACACACTCCCCCCCCCCCCCCCCCCCCCCAGGCATACACATAGGCACGCACTCACCGACTGCGCTCTTCCGGCGGGGCTCCGCTCTTCCTCCTCGCGGCGTGTCTCCTCTTCTAAATCGGGGCTCCCTCAGGTCAGAGGAGCCCCGCAACAGGCGCCACACTACTCCTTCTCCCCGGCCCCCTCCTGGGGACCCGGGCTACCACGGACCGGCAGGGCGCTCCATGCGCCGACAGCTCGCGGCTCCCGGACCTCGGGAGGCGGGACTTCCGGTCGGCCGCGAGCGGATTGGCCGGCCGGATAAGAGCTTCCGGGTCGCCGCGGGCAGCGCGGCGGCATGTTTCAGTTAAGCCCTGGCCCTGATGGTGCTCTGTGCCACATTCTGATCCTCTCATGGGAGGCTAGGGGGTTCTTTACCTGATATTTATTTTTAAATCACGCCCAAAAATTATTTTCAAATAAAGATTTTCGGTTTAGCATGAAGTTCTGAGACATGGATGTGCTAGTGACATTTTACTTTGTGGCTGCTTTCACGATTGGTGGGGCCGAGGGCCGCCCTCCAGCCCTCAACGCAGCCCCCTGCCCTAAAGCCCCCTGGCGAGTGCCCCATGTCCCGTATGCTCACTCCCACGCCGAGGAGTGTCAGAAATAATTAGAGGAGCGCTTCGCTAATGCGTGCCTGGAAGCGGCGCAGCGCTGCAAGGCTCCACGTGTGCTCCCGAGGCTCTTTTCCGATGTCCTTAAACACATCTGCATTATTCTGAATGCTCCACCTCTAAGATCCCAGCCTCATCCTGGGTGTGCAACCAATGCATGTCCTGGAGGAGAAGGAAGAGCCGCGTTAGAATCAACAATCAGTGTGGCGTGTGTTTGCAGGCTTGTGAGTTCTTGTGTGTTTGTGCAGCTCACTTCCACGGGTTACTCGCAGCTTTCCTGCGCACAGAATTGTTTTCGTGTTCTTTTCGGAGGGTCTGCTCAGCTCTTATCTGCCCGTTCACCCCGCCACCCTCCTGCAGGGCCCAGCGACTTTGAAATCAACGCCCGGTGACATGTAAGGCTCCATAGTTTTACTCTTTTTCTCACTATTTCACATAGATTAAAAAAGTTTATTCAGCAATTGTTATTCCGCTTACTATTTCATAATACACACTTCAATCAAAAAAATACTTTAAATATTTTTCTAATTTCTTTGAAATATTGCGATTTTGCCGTAAAAAAACATGATTTCTTCTGTTTTGGTGATGCCATAAAAAGTTGGTTCCTGATATATATGCCGCTTTCAGTTTTAAAATCCATTTATTAAAAACAAGAAAGGTTTCATATTTTCTAGAGATTTGTGGGCTTTGAAATACATGCAGAGTGAAGGCAAGAAGTGCATGTTTTACGTAGAAGTAAATTGATTTCTCTTTATTTTTTGCTGATATCCGTTTTCTCTTTACAGATAGTCTGAATCCAAAATGGTATATGTACGTGTTTTAGAAAAATAATGTTCGGCGGTTAAAACAAATAATATTGCTTGTTATTAATGTTGTTTCTTATCACCTAATGGCTGCGATTTTAAACTTTGACGAAATTAGGAGTGAAGCACTTTATATGAAAATGAGTTACTATAAGAATTTGAAGAAATTCTGTGTATTGTAGTTGTCATGTTGATTTGACACTCAAACCTTGTCCGATGTCCTTAAACACATCTGCATTATTCTGAATCCTGCACCTACGTGTGTCTAAGTAATGCGTCCAGCGCTCTCCAATGTGTCCCATTTTTTTGGTTTTCCGTGCATTTTATGGCATGGCAGTGGATTCGTCCATGACATCACCTACATAATCATATTCGACAGGTCATCAGCTGAGCTGAATGAGGGGAAAAAGTAGTCAGAAATTGCCCCCAGTACCGAGCCACATGACGGCTTTTTGCGATTTAGCATTTTGCCGTGGATGACCTATTCGCTAGAATGCTACATATGGTATAGCCAGCGCTTTAAGTGAGATGAAAAAACTGTGGGGGGGTGGGTCTCTCAAATGTGCGTGGTCCATATAATTAAGGGCATGGCTTAAAAACACCTAAGCTAATTTGTTCTTACCAGAGTGTGCCCCCATGTATTTTAATGTTTCTGTCTTTGCATCCAGACATATACTACAAGTAACATTACACCTAAACAAGCCATGACTGGTGGCTTTGTCAATGGTTGTTAGTTACATAAGATAAATAAGCAACAACTATGACTTTGTTGTAACTTTCTCTATTTTGCACTTTTATTTCCTCCTATAAAACTTGTTTCATTCAACTGCGCTTTAATTTAAAATGTGTCGCTCCTGCTAATGCACACATTTGTGCGGGTGCCACATAATTACACGTGACATAATTACACTGCACTCAATGCCACATACACTCCAAATACCACTCATTGCCACATAGTTATATGCAACATAATTACACTGCACTCAATGCAACATACACTCCAAATACCACTCAGTGCCACATAATTACACGCCACATAATTACACTGCACTCAATGCAACATACACTCCAAATACCACTCAGTGCCACATAATTACACGCCACATAATTACACTGCACTCAATGCAACATACACTCCAAATACCACTCAGTGCCACATAATTACACTGCACTCAATGCCACATACACTCCAAATACCACTCATTGCCACATAGTTATATAATCTTCACAAAAGTTATTTAGAAAAGCTATTGCCATTATACATTTTAATTTTTATTAAATTATTAATTATTAAAAAAATTAAAAGCCATTTTTAGTTGTAATATCAATACATCTAAGTCACGTAAATACAACAAATATTGCATTACAAATGCTATAGGTGTCACATTTGCGAAACTTAAAACTATTGGCATTGTAAATGACAAAGCTATTAATTTCGCTATTTTCAAAACAGACACATAAATAAAAAATGGGTCATTTACAATACCAATAGCTCAAACTTTCCTAATGCGAGACCTATTGCATTGCAAATGCTTGTTTAAATTGAGTCATCTCAGACTTTCATATCAGTGATGACATCCTTTTCTCAATATTGTTTCCTATACCTGGTTCCTGCATATTCAGAGGTCTAACAGGCACTGAGGTTGTTGCTGGGTGGAAACCTTTTTACCCCGTTATTTTACCTGCTTCTGGCTGAGTCTTCGAAGTGAATCAGATATGAGAAAATACTGTACTACCGATAACATCAACGGATAGTCCTCTGTATTGTACAGTGGTAATCACCTTGTAGCCCTGCACATGGGATTGATGCTTACTGTTGCATTTTGTTTTCTTACATTTGCCAATTTAAAGCATCAGTGAGAAAGCTACATGTTCTGATGGATACATCTGCCTGTGGATTCCTCACCTTGTGAATATCCTCTGCGCCAGTAGCATTCAGAATTTTTTTTTAGCTCTCCACACCGATGAGGACGACGTCACAATAGCATGGCTCCGCTCGTGGCTCCACTGACGTCACCGCTGATGTCACCGGAGCCATAGGAGAGCCTCATCGACGCGATGACGTCAGTTCCCTTTTTTCCGCGCCGTCAACGCTAATGGTTTTCTGGGACTCTCTGTAGCTTGTGTAGTTACTTTGTATTTCTGGTTTGTTCTTCTTGTTGCCTTATGAATGTGTCTTCGAGGAAATCGTGTTTCAAACCCTGTAGAAAGTGTGGGGGTCATATGTCTATCACTGACCCCCACGAAGACTGTGTCTGGTGTTTATCGTCGGACCATTATGTCGAGGGGTGTTCTTGCTGTCGCAAGATGAAACCTAAAGCTTTAAAGGAGAGAGAGGCCAAACTCTTCATGGCGAAGATGAGAAAGGAAAAGAGAGGTCAAAGGAGATCAAGATCAAGGTCGAGGTCAAAGTCGTGGTCTGGTCATGCTTCGAAGTGGAAGAAGCACAAGAAAAAGAAGAGACACAGCTCTCTGCGCTATTCTGACAAGTATACGACGCCGAAGTCGACTTCGCTAGCTCCTCGACATTGTAAGGATGTTGTTTTACCTTCTTCAGGTTTGAATCAGGTATCTCCAGTTGGATCGGCTTCGCCTGAAAGATTTCCGGTTCACTCTCCGACGCCGGTTCAGTCTCCTGTTCCGGTTGATGAAGCTCCAGTTCCTGATGAGTCTGCGGCTCCATTGACTCCACTGTCGGCGCAGGTTGGTCAAATCCGGTAAAGCCTCAAGTAGACACTGTCCTGGGGGTCTATCCACCTTTACCTGGCCCGGTTACAGATCCATCACATTACTTAATATGGAGTCTTCACTAGAGCCATGTACCCCTCTGGAGTGCCTTCGGGTTCCATGGGTCCAATGGCCTTTAACCTGGGAGTTCCTCGGGCTTATGCTCAGGCTCCATTTATGCTGTTTTTACCTGCGGCTCTGTCCTGGCATTCTGCAGCGCCGAGGACATCGACGCCGTATTATTCCTCTCAGGCGCCTTCAGTTCGACCTCGTTCGACTTCGATTGTACCTCCAGATCGAAGTTCGGCTCCGGATCCGTCGGAGTCATGTCTGGCGCCGCCGATTACGAGGATGAGGTCAAGTCGAGAGGCGCAGAGAATTTGGAGGAACAATGTTATCAGGCAGAAGAGGAAATGGAGGAAGGTGAGCTTGAGGAGTCACAGGATTTGTATGAAGGGCTGAAGGAAGCTAGTGGACTGGATACGTCCCTGGAGTGGGAACTTTCTCCCAGTACAGATGCTTCTTCTAAGGATGTGGCTCCTTATCACACAGTGATTAGAAAAGCAGCAGAGCTTTTAGATCTGCAACTTCCAACTGCTGAGTTTAAACCTAACATTTTAACTGAGGTACTGCATTCTCCTTTCACTGTGATTGAGCCATTATTGCCCTTTAATGATGCTATCACTGTACCAGTGTTGGAAGTCTGGCGTAAACCCTTTTCAGCTCCAGCAGTATCAAAGTCTGTTGCTAGGAGGTACAGGGCGGCTCCAGGAGTCCCGCATTTCCTTACATCTCATCCTTCTCCTGAGAGCCTGGTGGTACAAGCTACTTGTTCTAAGAAATCTTCTGGGGCTTTTCCTCAAGTCCCTGGGGACAGAGATTCTAAGATACTTGATCAATCTGCTAAAAAGGTCTTTTCATCAGCAAGTAAGTCCACTAATTTCACTTGTCTATTAGGCTGTTACATACATGCTCTTATGGATTCCGCAGGGCAGATTGTTCCAAAATTTTCTGAAGAGGACAGACTTAATTTTAATGAAGTCTTGGCGGATACTCGGGCGGCTGCCCGCCAAGTTATACAGAGTGGTCTGGACACTGCAGACTCTGTTGCTAGAATCATGGGTTCTTCTGTTGCCACGAGGAGAAGTGCTTGGCCTCGGTCATCGGAGTTTTCTCCTGATGTACAGGCTGTTCTTCTTGACTTCCCTTTTGATGACTCCAGGCTGTTTGGTAAAAAGGCAGATTCAGCCTTGCAGAGGTTTAAGGACAGCAAAGCCACGTCAAAGTCTTTGGGCCTGCAGGCGCAGCCTAGAGGCTCCGGCTACAGAAAATGTTGAGGCTTTGGAAGGTCGTCCTTTCGGACCTACAGGCAGTCTCGGCAGCAACACCAACATCAGAATCCTCTGTATAAGACCTACAGAGGCAAGAACCGAGGTCGTCCACAAGGTCGTCAGCCCTCCTCCTCCTTCTCCTCCTCCTTCTCCTCCTCTACCTCCCCTCCCTCCCCATTGCCGGTTCAGCAAAGCAGCCCTAGATCCACCATCCTGGATCATGTGGGTCCTGTGGGAGGGTCGGCTTGCCCATTTTCTTCAAGATTGGGAATCGGTCACTACGGACCTTTGGGTTCTCAATCTTGTGGAAAATGGGTATGCGCTTCCCTTTTGGGAATTTCCTCCAAATTACCCTCCTTGCCAAGGGGCATGTTCGAAGGAATATCTACTTCTGCAGGAGGAAGTCCTTACATTGCTACAGAAAGATGCAATAGAGGTGGTCCCGAAGTGGGAGAGGGGTCAGGGATGCTACTCCTGGTATTTCCTGATCCCCAAGAAGGATGGCAGATTACGTCCAATCCTGGATCTCAGGATCTTGAACCTTTTTCTGAAGCAGGAGTAGTTCAAGATGCTCACCCCTGCGCAGGTTCTTCAAACAGGAGGACTGGATAGTGTCCATCGACTTGCAGGATGCGTATTTTCATATTCCTATCCTGAAGTCACACAGGAAGTATCTCTGTTTTACGGTAGGGTCGCAACACTATCAGTTTGCGGTTCTCCCGTTTGGACTTACTACTGCACCTCGAGTCTTCACCAAGTTGATGGCAGTGGTGCCAGCCCATCTTAGGAGATTGGGGATTCCAGTTTTCCCCTATCTAGACGACTGGCTGCTCTAAAAGCGGAGTCGCCAGAGAAGGTGCTTCATCATCTGCAGGTGACAACCCAGCTGCTGTACAAATTGGGTTTCTCGATAAATGTTCCCAAATCTCACCTGGTGCCCTCTCAGCACAACCTGTTCATAGGGGCGGTAATGGATCCTACTGTGTGTCGAGCATTCCCACCTCCACAAAGGATTCTCGACATTCAGGAAATGATCTCTTTATTCTACAATGGAGCGGTCGTTCCAGTCCTGGAGGTCTTTCGTCTGCTCGGTCTCTTTGCTTCCTGTATACTGCTGGTCAACCATGCACGCTGGCACATGAGGGCACTCCAGTGGTGCCTCCGCAGACAGTGGTTTCAACACAATGGAGATCTCAGGGAGTCTGTCAGGATCACCAGAGACACTGCAGCGGATCTGTCTTGGTGGAGCGTGGAGGGCAATCTGTCTCAAGGAAAGCCCTTCCATCTTCCTCCATCCGTGGCCACATTAATAACGAGTGCATTCATTCTAGGGTAGGGTGCTCTTCAGGGGGACCTGGAGATCAAGGGTCTTTGGTCATCAGAGGAAAGGTTGCTTCACATCAACCTTCTAGAGTTGCGGCAATACGTTTGACGCTCAAGGCCTTCCTCCCCTCCCTTTGCGGTCGGTCAGTTTAGGTCCTGACAGACAACACTGCCTCAATGTAGTATGACAACAAGCAGAGAGGAGGTGGGTCACATTATCTCTGCAGAGAGCCTCTGCATCTCTGGTCAGGACCATCAGATATGTCTGATGGCAAATCATCTCGTAGGGATTCTGAATGTGCGTGCGGACAGTCTCAGTCAGCAGTTTTCCGCTGACCACGATTGGAGGCTTCATCCAGAGGTGGTTCGTCATTTCTTTCGGATGTGGGGAACCGCTCGGGTGGACCGGTTTGCCACTCACGAGAACGCTCACTGCCCGTCATTCTACAGTCTCCAATATCCGATGCAGGGAGCTTTGGGGGACGCGTTTCAGTTGAGTTGGAGCTCACAACTCCTTTATGCATTTCCTCCCATACCCTTGATTCCTCAGGATCTGAGGAAGATTCACCAAGACCTGGCACAAGTCATATTGATCGCCCCGGATTGGCCAAGAAGGGGGTGGTACACAGACCTACTTCACTTCTCGTTGCACCCTCCACTCCGTCTCCCTCTCAGGGCAGACCTCCTCTCGTCGTCGCTGGGGCAGGTTCTACACCCCCACATCCAGAGCTTGCACCTTCATGCCTGGAGATGGAACGGGGCAACCTGAACTCTTTCTCTCCCCCGCTGGATGTGGTGGACATTATTTTATCTGCCAGGCGACACTCCACCAAGTCTATCTATTCCTACAGGTGGTCCAAATTTGTCGGCTGGTGTGGATGGAGAGAAGTCTATTGACCCTTTGAGGGCTCGTTTATCCGACATCCTTCAGTTTGCTTTCTCTCTAGCCCAGCATGGCTTTGCTGTGGCTACTGTGAAGGGCTAGTTATTGGTTTTGTCGGCGTTCATTTGCTTGCCGGATTGGCCGTCCTTGTTCAAATCGCCCATAAGGTTCATTAAGGGCCTCACTAACATGTTTCCACCCACTTCATTTATTGTGCCTAAATGGGACTTAAATCTTGTCTTAACCTACTTCATGGGTTCTCCTTTTGAACCCTTGCACAAGTGTACCTTGAGACTTTTGTCCTTTAAGACAGTTTTTCTTGTAGCCATTACCTCAGCAAGGAGGGTAAGTGAGATTCAAGCTCTGAGTTCGAAACTCCCGTTCTTGACCATTCATGCTGAAAGGATGGTACTCAGGACCAGGGCTGCTTTTCTGCCTAAGGTGGTAACTCCCTTTCGTCTGAGGCAATCCGTTACCCTTCCTACTTTCTATCCTCCCCCTCACCCTTCCAAGGAGGAGGAGCGGCTTCACCATCTGGACCCTAAAAGGGCGGTGAGTTTTTACCTCGATAGGACTAAAAACGTTTGTGTGGATGACCAGCTTTTCGTGGGCATTAAATGGTCACAGGAAAGGCAGAGCGGTGCACAAGCGCACCCTTTCCAGATGGATTATCTTTTGCATCAAGATCTGTTGGCTGGTAAGGATCCTCCAGAGGGTATAAGAGCTCGCTCTACCTGAGCAAAGTCTTCTACTTCTGCCTTGTCTAGAGGTGTTCCTGTGGAGGAAATTTGTAGAGCGGCAACTTCAGCCTCCCTCCACACTTTTGCAAAGCATTACTGCTTAGATTCCGAGGTGAGGAGGGATGGACACTTTGAGCGCTCCGTCCTGCAGGACTTTTTGGTATAGAAGGGTGGACACCCTGCTCCGGAAGTGGGGACTGCTGTGGGACTCTATTCACAAGGTAAGGAATCCACAGGCAGATGTATCCATCAGAAGATCAAGTTACTTACCTTCGGTAACGCTTTTTCTGGTGGATACAGTATCTACCTATGGATTCCTCACTGACCCACCCGCCTCCCCGTTGTCCACCCTTGTATACCTTCAAAAGTGACAATGCTATAATGTTTATCTGTAACTTTCATGGGAAGTGTATTATTCTATTGCCTTCCTGCATTAATTTTACACTCTGTGTATTGGTTTATATACTGTGTATACTTTATATTTGTGGTCGGTCCGCCCGTATGCCTCGAAGGCACGGAAAAAAGGGTGGTACTGACGTCATCACGTCACGAGGCTCTCTTATGGCTACGGTGACGTCAGCGGAGCCGCGAGCTTATCCATGCTATTGTGACGTCGTCCTCGTTGGCGTGGAGAGCTACAAATAATTTCTGAATGCTGCTGGTGCTAGGGATATTCACAAGGTGTTAGTTCCTCTCTTGAAGAAGCTGGGGGCCGACCCATCGGTCCCAGCCAATTACCAACCTATTTCCCTCCTTCCCTATCTCTCCAAAATCCTGGAAGCCCATGTTACGGCTAGCCTCTCACAGTTTGTCGAAAATTCGAACTTCCTGGAGTCTAACCAAGCCGGTTTCCGACCCGGCCACTCCACGGAGGCAGTCATCTTAGCCGTGCTCAACACTCTGAGAGGCAATGCCGACAAGGGCATCCCCCAGGCCCTGGTCTTGTTAGATCTGTCGGCCGCGTTCGACACGGTGGATCATGACATTCTCATCCGCCGTGTCGAGCAGGCCGGCCTCCAGGGCCCGGCGCTGGCCTGGATCCACTCCTTTCTATCTGGTAGGTCTCAGACGGTCAGTCTGGGGACCTTTCGTGGACCCAAAGTCTCCTCCACTTGCGGTGTCCCCCAGGGTTCTTCTCTGTCCCCCCTCCTTTTCAACCTCTATCTTCGCCCCCTTCTTCTTTCTCTGAGGCAGTGGGACGTCACCGTCTTTAACTACGCTGACGACCTACAACTCATCTTTCCTCTCTCCACCCCTTCTGCTGTCTCTAATTTTCATTCTGTTATGTCTCATATTCTTCTCTGGATGAGCCAAAATCAGCTTAAGCTGAATCCTGGAAAGACAGAGCTCCTTCTTCCTGGCAGGAGCTCCATCTATTGGGGTCCACACTTTTGGCCTTCTGGACTCGGCCCTCCCCCTGTCCCTGTGACATCCGTGAAGAGCTTGGGTGTCATCATTGACTCCGAACTCTCCCTCAAGGCCCAGGTGGGGGCAGTGGTCTCTTCCTGCATGTACCAGATCCGCAGGATCAGGAAGGTCGCCTACCTCCTGTCCCCCGCAGTCCTACTTCAAGTCACTCTGGCCTTAGTCCTTTCCCGTTTGGACTTTTCCAATTCTCTATATCATGGCCTGCCAAAAACCTTGCTCTACAGGCTACAGGTCGTGCAGAACCAAGCGGCGCGTCTTGTATTTAGGACTCCTAAATGGCAGTCGGCCAAGCCCCTCCTTGCTAAACTGCATTGGCTCCCTATCAATCTCAGGGCAGCCTTCAAGACCGGCTGCCTAGTATTCAAGTCCCTCACTGGCCCTTCTCCTAGTTTTCTGAAATCTCTCATCACCCCGTACTGCCCCCCCCGCACTCTCAGATCCTCTTATCTTCACCTCCTGGTCATCCCACCCTTTAAGCTTACGAGGATGGGTGGCCGAAGTTTCTCATATCTTGCCCCCACATTCTGGAATTCTCTCCCCCTTTCTCTCAAATATGTCACATCACTCATCCTTTTCCGTAAGTCCCTTAAAACCTGGCTTTTCCCCCAATCTGGATAAACTCTAATCTGCCACTTTCAGTATCCCAATCAGCGCCAGGAAACCTACGGTGATAGTGCGCTCTACAAAAACCTCCTAACATAACATAACATAACACAGGCAGATTCTGTATCCACCGGAAAAAGCGTTACCGAAAGTAAGTAACTTGGGGCCATATATATCATCATCCAGATTTGCGATTCTGAAATAGCGATTTTTTTAGAATCGCAAATTGGGATGTATGTAGAAAATCACAATTTTTTTGCAAATCCTTAGTATTCCTTAATTGCGATTAGCAAATTGCGAATCGCTATTAAGGAATAATTTCCAATTCATTTCTAAGGGCCAGGAGCCCCATAGGAATGAATGTGAAATTATTCTCAGTTTGCGATTCGCAACTTGAGAATCGTAAATTGAGAATAATTTCAAGGGTGCAGGGGTGTCCAAAGGACACCCTGTTGCACCCCTGAAATAAGCATGGGTGCACATGTGGTGCACATACATGCCCTAAGGGCATGTATGTGCGTCACATGGCACTTTGAAAAATGCAAAAATTTGCATTTTTCAAGGAATTCGCAAATTACCACCAACTTGAAGTTGGTGGTAATTTGCGATTCCTTAAGGACAATTTGCATTTTTTTTGGGCTTCATACATTGCATTTAAGGAATCGCAAAATTTGCAATTCCTTAAATGCAATTGCAAAATAAGGAATCGCAAATTTTCCGATTCCTTGTTTTGCACCGGCTTTTCTTTGTTACATTCCATTTAGCAAATTCGCTTTCTTAACGCTGAAATTGGGCGTTTGTGAATGTGAATTTGCTTCATACATATGGCCCTCATTCTTTTGCAACACATAGCTTATTGTCTGGTGTTATCTTCACCAAAGGATGCAAATACTAAATCCAGGACTTTTCAGGAACTTGTTTGATGTCCCATGCTGTCTGCTCACTTTCCTTTGTCTTCCCTTTGGGAGTGTGAGTTTTATGTTGAGCCTAAGGTATGGTTGTTTTGTGATTTTTTTTATGAAGTCTTCTGTGTTTGTAGAAATAGCCCTCACTTACTAGTGAAAAGCAAATTTCTTGCCACTCTAATTATACTCCATGCCCTTCTAACTATTTTTTAAAGATGGATGTGAGGTAGGTGGGAGTCTGTTTACAGATAGGAGATACAATGCATGAGTCGTACCACACAGCCTAACTGATAATAGCTTTTAAGGGAGCGGTTTCCGATCTCCCCAGATGGTGGCAGCACCATTTGTATTTTATGACCGTATTCACAGAGCAAGGAGCATAGTAAATTACAATCACGTTCATTGTTGTATGCTTGTCTTTGTAATGCATGTTGAGTGGTTTAATCCGTATCCACGTTTTCCAACAGGTGGTTATCTGTGGAGAGCTGGATGCACAGGATACTCAGGCGCTCCTGAAGACAGTACACAGCATCTACACTCCCTACAAGGTAAGAACACACTACTATCTACTGCAGCTTGTGTGCAGTGCCTGAAACCCCAACAAAGTAAAATAAAATGTAAAATGGTCCTCACAGCCTCCTCTTTTATGCAAACATAAGGATAGGGAGAAAAAGACAACATGCAACACCACAAGCCTCCTTAAATCTGAGGTATACAAAAAGCCAAAAGCTGAACAATAAAACAGTTACCTCATGTCACCTGTGTTGAAAGTTGATTCTTTTAACTAGTTCAGAGTGTATTTTCCTCCAGGTAAAAAGCTGTTTGGATTTGTTTTTTAATTATATATCTTTTTTATGGTGCCAACCATGCCACTGGCATGTCATACACTTGTAATAGAAACCTTGAACAAGTGTAAGGGTGGAGTTCAACATTAAGTAGCTTTCCGCAAATGTAGCATGACTGCCATTGAATTAATTTCTTAAATTGACAATTACTATTTAGGAAATACTTTTTTAAATTTTCTTCTAAAAAATGATAGCGACATTGAGTATTTTAAGTGTCGTAGGAGAGCATTTGATATGGTAGTGTCCCAACTTAATTATGCTTCTCTACCGGTTAATATGTATGTATTTTATTTAAGCACTGAAGAAAGACATTGACTAACCTGGCTCGGTCTCAGAGGTTTAGTGCTAAGGCTAAACAAACAATTTGTACTTCTAGTTGTTGCTTACGAGAAGCAAGGCCGACAGTAACTGCACCTCTTTTACAGCCAGCCTTGCTTCTCGTAAGCAAGGACTATAAGTACAAAGTGTGTGTTTATGCACTGCTTGCAGGTTTTCGAAACATGTAAATAAAAGGCATTGTTATTTAAAATACCAATAGCTCAAACTCTCACAAAATGCGAGACCTATTGCACTGCAAATTCTTGTTTCCTTGGTTAACATGCGCACTCCTGTCAACAGGTCCCATGTCGTGTGTGGCCTCTTACTCCTGCCCTGAGTTTTATTCAGGAGCGCTACATGTAGGTGGAGTTTTTGGCTAGATTACAGTCCACAAATAAAAAGACTATCGGCGATGATTGATGCTGCAATGAGTGACATATGATTGATGCTGCAATGCGAGACATAGAGCCACTTAAAAGATCCCCAAATGCAAGGCACAGTTGTCGCGAGTACAGTTTGGCTAGTGCAACTTGTGCTTCCCTGTATCTGAAATTAAAGTGAGTCACACTTGAAACCAGAAGTCTTTGAGCACTTGAGGTTTAAAAGTGGCTTTCCATTAGTCCGCTTAGTGCTGCGCTGGCAGCATCAGCACAGGCCATTTAACAACTACAGAAACTGGGTGAAAAGTTTCCTCAGTAAATTATAGCAATGGCTTACATCTCGGAGCTGAAAGCCAGTGGCGGATGGTGACGTTTGAAAGTGGTGTGGCGTAAACCAATTGTCGTACTTCACTGTGGGGAGCGAGCAAGCCTGAACCACCAGGGGACTTTTCCACCCGAGAAAAGTTTGAAAGAAGAGTGGGCAAATGGTACATTTTCACGCAAAGAAATCCAATCTCGTGAACTCAACTCAACAGGGTGCAGCTTTCGTTTGTGCAGCAGGTGCAGTGGCACCAGGACCCAGAGGGGCTATCAAATCCTGATTATTATTGTATTGTACACTTCAGAGAGCAGTATTAAGGCCTAGTCCATCTGTCTCAGCAGCCCAAGCAAATTCTTTCTCGAGTGCACCACTCACCTCACACATCTCAGAGCCATCTTCTTTTAAACACCCCAGACACCCCCACGCTCATCCCAGGAAGCCCACTCACAGATGGCCCTTCTGGTGGGCCTCTCTCTTAGGTACCCCGTTGTGTACACTCTGAGGGCCCCCATCACGCACACCTCCCCTGACACGCCCCTGTAGCTCTCACAGACTCCGGGTGGCAACTCAGGCAGGCGCTCACAGGTGCGCCCACCGTCATGTATTTTCACGGCTATCTACATCCAGCGCTCAACCCTGGCCTACAAGTGGGTCATGCTCGCGCTAGATAAGACAGCCAATTAATAAATGAAGAAGAATCTTCTAACACATGCACCCATTACACAAACACCCTGCCAAAGCCTCCCTTAGGGTGACCAACTGGCATGGGTGCAAATTCAGGACGGTAAGTGTAAAAATTCAGGACAGAGGGTCAAAATTCAGGACAAACATTCAGGACAGAAGGTCAAAATTCTGGACAAAAATTCGGGACACAAGGTGCGTTTTACAGACACATCAGAGGAAGTTGTGAAATAGTATAAAAGTACGTAAATGGACAACCAATTAAGTACATGTAAAAATAAGTTTTATATTAGGTTGAGACTATTTATGATAATATTCTATTTATATGGTTACTGCACTGGGTTGTCCAGTCTGATATTTTGTTTACAACTCATGGTCCTGAGAAGGCATGTTTAGTGAGATAAGTGGTCAGGAAGATCTGCTCGGATAGACTTTGTTTCTATCATCTCATACCTGAGTGCTATTGTGAGATGTAAAGCTGCATGCATAAGCGAACAAAAGGGAGATTGCTGTAATAAATCCAATACAGGGAATGCATTATGGCTGTTTCAGCCGTTGGAACTTAAAATATGGAATCTGACTTTGCTTAAGGGGGCTTCGCAGAGAGTTGAACAAGCGGACGGAAGTCACAGAGGTGCTTTTCTCTGCAGCTTTCTTAGAGAATGCACTGTCAATACACTTTTACAGAGTTTATTTTTGATGCCTTGCCTATTGCTACAAACACAATGTACATCTCAAGCATAGCTCATGGCACTATGAGACTCTGCCTAAGATCTTATACCTAAAACAAAACATGCAAACAATTACAATTACAAGTGTAACATTCAAGTACCAGTTGGGTGTCACTCAAAATGTCATCTATTAATTCTTTTATCCATCATTCAGTCTTTCACCATTCATTCTGTCCTTCCATCTGTGTGCCCTTCCATATCCAAAGCTTTTCAACCATTTGCACAGCTATCATCATCTATCTTTCCATCCATCATTTCACTCATCCATCCATCAATCCATCCACCCTTTCACCCAACCCATCCTTTCACTCATCCATCCACTCTTCCACCCATCCATCCACTCATCCACCCAATCATTTAGCCTTTCACCCATCCAGCCATCCTTTCACTTACTCATCCATGCACCCAGTAACTCATCCGTCCATCCATTCACCCATTCACTTATCCATCCATCCTTTCTTCCAGCACTCCACCCTCCCTTTCACTCAAATATGCGTTTTTTCACTCATCCATCTTCACATTCTTCTTTTCACTCATCCATGCATCCATTCGCCCATCCATTCTGTCAACCATTCATCCATGCTATCATTAATCCATCCATTCATCCCCCCTTTCTCTCTCCAATACCCTTTCAATTAGCCACCCATTCTTCACCCATCCAGTTGCACACAGAAGAGGCCTATCTAGAACTTCACCCATGGTGTAGTTCCTAAAGCGACATGGTCTTGTTTCCAGGGCTTTAAGTGGGATGAATAATCTGGGGGTCTCTCCAAGGGGTGTGTCTGATGTAATTAAGGGTGTGGTTTAAAACACCCCACCTTAAAATATATGCTGCGCATAATGTGCCGCCCGACTAGTATTTTGCGGTTTCTATCATTGCATTCAGTAACATTAGACCCACACAAAGCCAGGACTATTGGCTTTGTCAATGGATGTTAGTTGCATAAAATAAATAAAAAAACAGCAACTATGTCTTCGTTTTATATAACAATAAAAATGCTTCAGCTCTCATTCGGCAAGAGACGTAGAGTCAACCGAGACTCTGGACGAGGCCAGGGTCCTAGAACCCGAAATTTAGCGGTGGAATGAATAGAGTTTCAATTGAAATCCGAAGAAATAGTAGGCTGGGAGAGTGGAGCCTGACAACCCTGACATCGATAACTGGATTAGGGCTGCAGAGAGCAGACACGCAGCAGCCCATGCACGTCCTCCTCTGACAGGTTCGCACCCTGATGCTGGCCATGAGCCAGGCAGGGGGCGCCCCGAAGCAGATCGACCATTTCTCTAAGTTTTCTCCCTCCCCGCTCTTCATGAAGCAATTCCTGGACTTCGGATCTAGCAATGCCTGTGAAAAAAACCTCCTTTTGCCTTCCTGCGCCAGGTGCTGCTAGTGCGCCTCGCCAACATCATGAAAGAGATTAACTTACTACCAGACTGCTGGGATCCCCTTCCGTTCAGCTGGTGCAGAGCTGGTATGTTCAGAGTTTGAGGGACATCCTGGAATTTCTTCATAAGAGTCCAGAGGACCAGAGCCCCCTTGAACAGTTCGCAAACGTCCTCATCACCATCAGGAACTGGCACAATGATGTAGTCGCAACTATGGCCTATGGGGTCATTGAGTACATGGAAGCCTTCGGCGTCGACCCAGTGACAAATCAGAATGTGCAATACTTTGCGGACTGCTTTTACCTGAACCACATATCTATCCGCATGCTGATCAACCAGCACACTTTGATTTTTGATGCAACGACAAACCCTGCACAGCCTAAATGCATTGGAAGCATCGATCCGAATTGTGATGTGACTGACATAGTGAGAGATGCCTATGAAATGGCGAAGATGCTGTGTGATAAATACTTTATGGCTTTGCCTAATCTGGAAATCCAGATAGTCAATGCTAATGATCCAAGACACCCCATTTGTGGAATTTTAGTTTGCGGTCTAAACATTATCTGCGCCAGCTTGTCACCCACGTACGACGTGCACGGCAGCCATTTTAGATATCATGGTCACCCTGTCCACGATCGATCGCCAGCGCGCCCCTCTGACTCAGCAAGCATCCTCCGCGCACCCTGGCTCCCCCTCCCTCCCCCTCATGAGCGTAACCCTTCTGCATGACCCTGTCCTTGGGAGTCACGCCAGCGCCTGACCAGCACCTCCTCTTCCCCCCCATGAATGTCCCTCTGTTGATAAACCTTCCCTCCGCACTGGTTTGTCCACGCGGCATGAATACCACTCCTTTGATGACCTCTTACCCCATGTCCGACTGTCCACACAGGTCCGAGGCCATTGCCTAAGCCGGGAGACACCATTTACTGCCCCTCATTGTATGGAATCGCCCCTCTTCAAAGGACACACTGTTGATCAGGGCCTCCCCACCCCCTGGGATATGATCAGGCGCACACATCCTAAGACTTGGCAAAACACTCAGCTGCGTGATGACCCCTCCTCTTATCAGCAGGTTGAGGATCTCTATTGTGAAGGTATATGGGGGTGGGATTGACACGAGGATTATGGGGATGTCTTTTTTCCTTGCTTCACAATGTTATGATTGTAATAAAGAAAGGTCACATGCCATAAACCGGTGTATAAGAGGCCAGGCCTCAGAGAGGCTGTTAGAGCACCTCGAGACGATACCTTGTTGTCCGATCTGATGTGTTCTGCTCCGTCGGAATAAAACTTCTGTTTCCTGCCTTCTGGTCTCCGGCGCCTGCCTCATTGCTTGGTAATTTGAATGGTACAAGGGCGGTTAGCGCCGGGCAAATCTTGAAAAAGGTCATAGCTCTACCTTTTTCCACAATTGGCGTCCCTGGGTGGGCCCATCAGCGACACGTGGATCCAGTGGGAGAGGTCCCGACGACAGAGTGAACGACTGCAACGATCGGGAAGAGCTCGTGTCCGATAGACCCTCGTCTGACAGCCGATCATCCGACCTTCACTAGTTCCGAACAGACCTCTCTCGAGCGATCTACGGTCCTGACTGGGAACCATCAGGAGTGCCACGGACATCACGAAGAAGAGAGGACGATCAGGCGCTGGATTCAGAAGACAGGAAACCGTCCATGCGGTCCGGGTAAGGTCGTGTAAACACGACGAACTGAGGAATAATTGTTTTGTTTGGATAATACTAGTATTACGCTTTGTTGAACCCTCTGGAGATTCACCGTCTGCAAACGGAGAAAACAACAGGCTCTCTCTTTGCAAACAGTGAAGGATAGGTAACGCAGACTTTTGTCCCCATTGTAATCCGTCGTGCCTATCTTCCTCCCCCACTGTTTTCCCGAACTGTCGTTCGGGGATTATTGTCTGGAGATTCTTTGTCTGCAAACAGGGAAGAACAAGGTCTCTCTTTGCAGGTAGAGAAAGGGTGGGTAACGCAAACTTTCCGTACCCACTTATTCTCCCCACTGATTGTTTGGTTGACCGCACGTTAAGTGTTCGGTATTGGTTCTTTTGAGGTATTCACGGCCTACAAACAACATAGAATAGAAAAATTCTGTCTAGTCTTTGTCCGCCGCGATAAGATAGGTAGTGCAGACCTTTGTCCCCGTTGTAACCCGTCATGCCTATCTTCTCCCCACTGGTTGGTAGCCTGTACAGCCCGGACCGCTTATTAGAGATGAACCATCCAGCTCCACTGGAGGGCACCCCTAATAAGGACATGTTCACTAAGCATGGACTAGTCGCTATAGCTTATACTAAGTTATGGCATAAATATACAAAGAAGAACCCTGAAAGTCAGTGGCCACTGATAGGTTCCTTTGACGATCATAAAATAAAAACATTAGAAATAGCGCTTCAGAAAAATAAGACCACGCCCACTATGCTCGACAGTATCGGCATGTGGCGCAAGGAAACGGAACAACGAAAGAAAAGAGAAGAGGCAAAAATAGGGAAAGAATTACGAAAGGCAGCCCACCTAGCCGCTAAGCAACTAGAAGAAGAAATAAAAGAAAGAAAGAAAGCTACACAAAACCACAGAGCAGGGTCGACCGGTCAATGTCCTGTTAGGACCCCCTCTGCGCTCTACCCTGAAGTACCCTCCAAACAACGGGCGAACGATGAGTTACTGCTAGGTCCCCCAATCATCTACATGCCCCCTCCATATGCCCCCTGCCAACAAAGTTTGCAAGCCCCGGGTATGAGCGAAAGTGACCTTAGTGCTAGTGCACCAGCCGTCACGGCCTCTGCACCAGCCACATTAACAACATCGTCAGACGACCCTGAGGCTAGCAAACAACCACCAGCCAGACCAAATAGGTTGAGCACAGATGAGCGGGATGGGATCGACAAAATAGCAAAAACCTTAGTAGAACGAAGAGAAAGCGAAGAATATACAATGAGCATATATAATTCACATGCCGACAGCCACAGACGGCATTTCATTTTGCGATTCAGCTACCACACCCTGAACGCATATGAAGATAGGTTTCAGAGTAAGGGCCCCGCTAAACTAACAAAGCTGTATAGGTAGATTGATGTTGGAGATGGGACTGAATGCGAGGCGACGGAGCTCTTCATGCAGATGCTTGAGGTCTTCCGCCACCTCATGGAGCAAAAACCAGAAACCAAGGTTACAGTCCCTGAAACGACCTCAGTAGAAGTAGCTAATACTATGATGCCCATCAGAGAGGCAGCTCCTTATTGGATCCCACCACGTGGCCAGGGAACAAGCGATGATATTAACGATGTAGATGCAAAAGGGAGAGTTGTGTACAATTGGGTTTACCAACCATGGGACCGACAAGATATCCTAACCTTTAAACAAACTCTGCCCGATTTAAGAAAGAACCCGACAGCATTTTATACCGAATTAGGCACAGCCTTGGGTTCGACGATAATGACTTTAGCGGACATTGACTTGTTCTTCGGGTTATGCCTGCCAGCTGACGTGTGGAAGCAAATCCGGAAGGCTGACCACACGGATCTGTTTGGACATACCTGGGACCAACTCGGTAAACTAGATAGACAGCGAGAGCCAGGAAGGAAACCAGTAAAGAACATACTAGAACTTCCGGACAAACTAGTTCAGAAGTTAAAGACGCTGATCCCAGAAAGAAAGGTAGACTGGTCGATAGTCACGGCCTGTCGACAGAAACCCCAGGAAGATGTGTCAGAATACTTCTCCCGATTCGAGACAGTGTTCTCCGACTACAGTGGCCAGGACATGACCACCGCAACCGGACAACACCTGTTTGTACAAAATGATGTAAAGGGCCTATCACAAGAGGTCTCCCAAAAACTGCAGACGAGTGAGAGTAGTTGGGGGGCCTCCAAACCCGCAGCTATCCTTCAGATGGCTCAGTATTATGAGCACCAGAAGAATGAGAATGATAGGGCGTCCGAGAAAAAGAAGAAAGATTTGAAAGAAAGAGTGATGATAGCCCAGATACAAGGTATAGCGGTCGGACGGGAACCCCAAAGAGGGAACTACCAATCGACCACCCCCAGAAATCTACCTCCTAAAGATCACTCCCCAACACCCCACACTGGACGTAGAGACATTAGCAATGACCAATGCGCCTTCTGCAAAGGGTTCGGCCATTGGAAATCCCAGTGTCCGGTTCTGCTAGAGATGAATAGAAATAGGGACTCCAGGGATGTGGCAGGAGGGCCGAGAAATAGAGTGCAAGGACGAGGGCACATCAATGACACCAACAATGACAGATCAGGGAGATTGAACACATTTGACCGTCCTCGGCAGAACCAATATCAGCTGCCCGAAGGTGAAAATACCCCCGACTTTGCATAGGACTGCCAGGGGCAAGGGAGGGATCCAGTCGAGCTCTGTGTTGACCAGCAAGGTCCTTACGTCACCGCTAAGGTCCTGGGTACAGAGTCTCCATTTTTGGTAGACACTGGGGCGACACGTAGTAGTTGTGGAGAAGTGTGGCTCAGGGGTTAGAGGCGGCAGACCTGGAGCTTGAGTTCGGTCCGGGACCAGGGTTCAATTCCCCGCCTCGGCGGGTCTTGGGCTCAAAAATTCCGCGGACTCGTTAATTCTCGCTCCGGTGCCTTCTCAGCTCACGGGTTCACACTCTGCGACTCTGGGCAATAGCTTGCTTAATCTCCACAACGGCCCCTCGCGGCGGGATGCCTGGCTTTCACCTTGTGGATACCCTTCCAGGGCTATCTCACAGGGGAATACCAGGACGGGTTCCCTATGCAAGCGCCGAGATGCCCCAGGGTAATCGCGCGCTATATAAGACTTCATACTTACTTTACTGTTATCGAAACGACTGATTCCAAGGGCACCCTTGTCTGGCTCACACATTACATCGATAGGTTTCGATGGGACGCCCTCCACTAACCCCCTGTCCGTACCTATCACCTTTGACCTAGAAAACAACGCCACTGACGCGACATTTCTGCTCTCCTCCAACTCCCCTGACGCCATTATGGGCATTGACTTACTGAAACATTTTCGAGCTACCATTAGGTGTTCCCCAGATGGAATCCGAGTCATCCTGTACGACAACCCAGGCATGCCCAAATCCTGCCCCTCACGACACATGTGCCCCATAACTGACGCTGACCTGTCTTTACTTGACACCCTGCCCCCGTACCTATGGGCCAAAAATGACTCTGATGTGGGACGAATGATGATTGACCCCATTCATATAACTGTAAGACAGGACGCTATGCTCCCGAAACTCCCACAATACCGGATATCCCCCGAGGGCGAGAAGGCACTGGTAGCAATCATTCAGTCTCTGGTAAATGCGGGAGTGGTTGAAGAAGTGGTTAGCAACGTCTGCAACAGCCCAATCCTACCTATTGTTAAGAAACAAGGTGAAGGAGATGAGAATGCGTATCGCTTCATCATCGACCTGCGGGAGATTAACAAGGTGGTTGTACCCCAATACCCCGTGGTCTCGGACATCACCACCATTCTGACCCTCATCCCGTCCACTGCCACCACCTTCACTGTCATCGACCTTAAAAATGCGTTTTTCTCTATCCCGATCCACCCAGACAGCCGTTATCTCTTCGGCTTCACCTTAAAATCCCGCTCGTACCGATTCTGTAGAGCCCCCCAGGGGTACACTGAAAGCCCCAGCATTTACAGCCAGGCCCTCAAAAGACAGCTGGATGCCTTCCAGCCACCAGATGGAGTGGTGTTGATCCAATATGTCGATGATATCCTTTTGGCAGCCGACACCACCCCACTTGCAATCACAGCCACTATCCAACTCCTACACTTTCTTGCAGAGAATGGCCATAAAGTTTCCAAAAAGAAATTACAGTTCTGCCAGCCACAAGTGACATACCTAGGCCATCTCCTGTCCAAAGAAGGAAGGAAACTTACACCCGACCGAATCCAAACCATCCTGGACACCCCCATCCCAAAAACACAAAAGCAAGTCCGCTCTTTGGTTGGCCTAACTTCTTTTTGCAGACAGTGGTTACCTAATTACAGCCTCATTGTGAAGCCACTACTTGCCCTGTTGACCAAAGATGTCCCCTTCCCGCTTCCTTGGACCACTGAGTGTCAAGCCTCCTTTAAGGAATTACGGGATGCGCTCTGCTCAGCACCCGTCCTAGGAACCCCGGATTACTCCAAACCTTTCTCCCTCTTCACTCACGAAAGGGAGGGGTGTGCATTGTCTGTCCTAACTCAATCAATTGGTCCTAAGCAGTGCCCTTGTGCCTACTTCTCCGCCACTCTTGATCCTGTAGCCAGAGCTTTACCTGCCTGCCTTCGAGCAGTAGCTGCCGCTGCTGTCTCTATCCGTCAGAGTGAGGGAATTGTACTTTCAAACTCCCTCACCGTGTTAGTACCCCATGCAGTCGACACCCTTCTGAACCAAACCAAGACTCAACATTTGACTAGCGCACGACTGACAGGGTATGAACTGACGCTGCTTGCGCCCCACATCACACTAAGGAGATGCACGACTTTGAATCCTGCCACATTACTGCCCCTGCCTGAAAATGACCCTGACGTTCCTCCCATACACGACTGTGTGACCCTCACGGACGAACAAACCAGGAGTAGGGTTGACCTCCGAGACACCGCTTTCGCTGACCCCGATGGAGAGCTATGGGTAGACGGCTCATGCATCAAACTCCCAGATGGCACCACTTCAGCTGCCTATGCAGTTACAACAGCCCGAACAGTAGTTGAGACAGCCTGCATCACACAACGATCTGCCCAGGCAGCAGAATTGATAGCCCTCACACGAGCATGTATTATAGCCGCAGGGACCACTGCGAACGTATATACCGACAGCCAGTATGCCTTCGGGGTGGTCCACCATTTTGGACTCCTGTGGAGGGAGAGGGGATTCCTGACGTCCCACGGCACCCCTATCCTCCACGGAGATCTAGTCTCCGCCCTGATTGATGCAGTTCTCCTCCCCAAACGATTAGCGGTGATCAAATGTCAGGCACACAAAAGGGTGACAGACTTAGTCGGACAAGGGAATGCACTGGCCGACATCACTGCACGAACCACAGCTGAGAATAGGACGGTGACACGCATGTATGTGACCAGGTCACAAGCAGAGAAATGGACTGACACAAGGGAAATGATCAGAGACATTCAGTCGGCCAGCACCCCTCACGAACTGACTAAGTGGGCGGGGGTGGGTCTGAAGGATGATGAGGGCTGCTGGCGAACAAAAGATGCAGACAAATGGTTGCTACCTGACTCATACCTGATCCCCATACTGACAATGGCTCATTCCCCCGCACACATAGGATCTGCACCCATGATCGAACTCATTTCCAAAGTCTGGCACAACGACAAAATCCCCGACTCAGCCAGACGCCTAGTCCAACAGTGCCTTATCTGTCTGCAACACAACCCCGGGAAAGGAACTGTGGTACCCCGGGGAGGGTTTGGGACCCCCAATCACCACTTTGAGGTCCTTCAGATGGACTACATCCAACTAGAGAGATGCCAAAGCTTGAAGTATGTACTAGTCATCGTATGTGCCTTCAGCAAATGGGTAGAGGCCTATCCAACCCGTGACAACACTGCCATGACCACTGCCAAAGTACTACTGAAAGAATTCTTCCCTCGCTATGGCCTTTGTCGAATTTTATGGAGCGACAATGGCCCCCACTTCATAGCCGAGGTTATCCAACTAATCCTAAAGGGGTTGGGGGTGAAACAGAGATTCCATGCGGTCTTCCACCCCCAATCCGCCGGCCTGGTGGAACGCCATAATGCCACACTGAAGCTGAAATTGTCCAAAATAGTGGCAACCACCGGACTTAGATGGCCAGACGCTCTCCCTCTGGCCCTGCTATCGATGCGCTCCACTCCCACCAAGCATCATTTGACCCCCTACGAGGTCGTATTCGGGCGACCGATGAACCTCTGGACTGCTCCCAAACCAACCTCCATCCATGACGTCCCGGACGTCCTACTGTCTGATTATTTGTGCAAATTAACTAAAACGTTGTCTGTCATTCATCAACAGGTGCAGCAGGCCATCCCCGATGCTTCCAGGGGCCCCGGCCACGACATCCAACCGGGAGATTTTGTGTTAATACGAAATTTCCAGCGAACCAAGGGTCTGGAACCCCGGTGGACGGGCCCCTGGCAAGTGCTGATTACCACACGAACGGCGCTTCGAGTGGAGGGGAAGAAGCACTGGCTGCACGCACATCATTGCCGGAAGGTCTCTGCGAATTTGGCCACGACAGAAAACGTCAACACCCAAGAAGAGCTCCTGAACAAGGACCGACCGACATTGAAAGGTTATCCCGATACTGGGGCACTTGAACTTGCAAAATTCTCTGACCCCACTGTGCCATCCAAAGAAGGGTATTTCCTGCGTCGAAAGGAGGGAGCTTCGGCTAAGTAGGCCACGGACTAAGTTGAATCTCAGAACAGTGACCTAAGCACAACCGAGGGTTGCCGGGAGAGAAGCTAAACGAAGTCTGTGGTTCTGCCCACTACCGAGCCCCTTGAAGGTGATGGAAGCGCCAGATAAGAAGATGATGGAAGCGCCAGATAAGAAGATGATGGAAGCAACAGGAAATACCCACTGTAGAAACCCAAAGACTGACAATTTGCACAAATCAAAGACAATCTCCCTTTTTATTGCCTTCCTCTTCTGCCTCCTCCTCATGACCTCCTTCTGGATTCTGGAGGAAAGCACACCGGCTCATGAGACATTGCTACCTACTGCACAACCAACACCCCTGAAAGAGCATCACCTAATCCCTCTGTCGCCTCAGCTCCGAGAAAGGCGCAGGGAATTCTGGAACAATTCCTTCGTGCAACTGCTGCACCAACACAACCTTGCTGCAAATGCCACGAACTGCTGGATCTGCGGGTTGCTCCCGCATGCCACTGGACACTCCATCCCCTTCATCCCTTCTCCTTTCTCAGTTCACGGCTCCTGCCTCGCCTGGTTGATCCTCATGCAAGAGAGCCACAAGGACAACGCCACCTCCAGCCAGACAGTGTCGCACTTCTACTCTGGTTTCTGGCTGAACAAAACCGAAAAGACCTCTGCTGCCTTGTGTCCTGCGCTCACAGGCGCCACCTTCCTTAAAGACATTCCAGCCAAAGAACGTGTTGAAGTACAGGTACTCCACAATCCAGCTAGATCCACGTTCTCTCATCTGCAGAAACAAACTACCGCCACTCTGACCGTGGCTCTTTCAGTCATCAATGTCACAGGTCTTGTGTGCCTCGAAGGCCAGGGAACACAGCTGGTGGGTCACAGTTCCTGCCGAATCATAAGAACATTGGACTCAGCCGACCCCCCTTCTTTTGTTGCTTCTCCAAATATGTACTTTGTGTGTGGCACCAAAGCTTACACCTGGCTCCCGAAAGGTTGGAAGGGTACCTGCTACATTGCCTTCGTTCTCCCCCCACGTATGTAGCCCCTGCCAACCATCACCGGCAGAGGCGTGCAGATGACATTGGACAAGCCGACTCCACTGGAGCACAGTTCCTAGATGCAGCAAAGGGACTTGTTCCTCTGTGGGGCCCAATGGCAAACAGCCGCGCTATCCGACACCTGACTCAGGCAGTAGAAACGACAATCAACATCACGGCTGGCATCCTCGCTAACAACACGGCGGAGCTTCAGGCGGTCCGCCTTGTGACCCTTCAGAACCGCCTTGTCCTAGACGTGGTCCTAGCCGACCGAGGGGGAGCATGCCGCATCATCGGATCTAGGTGCTGCACCTACGTGCCTGACAACTCGCCTTCCGTCTACAAGGCAATTGAACACCTCCACAGACTTTCCTCGGAGGTTCACCAAGAACAAGAAGGATGGTCGCTTGGGAGCTGGTTTTGGGACACTTTGAGGAACTGGGGTTGGAGGTTGTTTTCCTTCGTGCTGATACCTGTTGCGATATTATGTGGGTGTTGCTTAGGTATCCAATGTCTGCCATCCTTGTGCGGCCTTGTTTCTAACTGTATGTGCCCAAAGACTTTGGACTTCCGAAATGAGCACATGAGTCCCCTCTATGAAGTAGAGATACGTAGCCTTATGGGGATAAATCCAAACTGACAAGTTGGCGAGACATGTTAAAAGGGAGGACTGTGGAATTTTAGTTTGCGGTCTAAACATTATCTGTGCCAGCTTGTCACCCACGTACGACGTGCACGGCAGCCATTTTAGATATCATGGTCTCCCTGTCCACGATCGATCGCCAGCGCGCCCCTCTGACTCAGCAAGAATCCTCCGCGCACCCTGGCTCCCCCTCCCTCCCCCTCATGAGCGTAACCCTTCTGCATGACCCTGTCCTTGGGAGTCACGCCAGCGCCTGACCAGCACCTCCTCTTCCCCCCCCATGAATGTCCCTCTGTTGATAAACCTTCCCTCCGCACTGGTTTGTCCACGCGGCATGAATACCACTCCTTTGATGACCTCTTACCCCATGTCCGACTGTCCACACAGGTCCGAGGCCATTGCCTAAGCCGGGAGACACCATTTACTGCCCCTCATTGTATGGAATCGCCCCTCTTCAAAGGACACACTGTTGATCAGGGCCTCCCCACCCCCTGGGATATGATCAGGCGCACACATCCTAAGACTTGGCGAAACACTCAGCTGCGTGATGACCCCTCCTCTTATCAGCAGGTTGAGGACCTCTATTGTGAAGGTATATGGGGGTGGGATTGACACGAGGATTATGGGGATGTCTTTTTTCCTTGCTTCACAATGTTATGATTGTAATAAAGAAAGGTCACATGCCATAAACCGGTGTATAAGAGGCCAGGCCTCAGAGAGGCTGTTAGAGCACCTCGAGACGATACCTTGTTGTCCGATCTGATGTGTTCTGCTCCGTCGGAATAAAACTTCTGTTTCCTGCCTTCTGGTCTCCGGCGCCTGCCTCATTGCTTGGTAATTTGAATGGTACAAGGGCGGTTAGCGCCGGGCAAATCTTGAAAAAGGTCATAGCCCTACCTTTTTCCACACATTCACATTGTATATGCCCCATCTCTTCTTTATCACATGCTCTTTAGGCTCTTCAAGAAGGCCACACGAGCGATAGTGGAACACCACAGCTCCAGTCCCTTGCTTCCCCCCATCAAGGTGATGGTGGCTCTGGGCGGCGAAGATGTTGCTATTAAGATGAGTGACAGACGAGGTGGTGTCCCACTACGCAAGATTGAAAGGCTCTTCAGCTATATGTCTTCTACTGCACCCATGCCACAGCTAGGTGCAGGTGGAACAACTCTGGCTGGTTTTGGACATGGTCTTCCTATTCCTAGACTCTATGCCAAGTACTTCCAGGGTGACCTGCAGATTTGCTGTAAGGAGGGCTTTGGAAGTGATATGTCATTTATCGTAAGGCACGGTCGACAGACTCAGTAGAACGCCTTCCTGTCTACAACAAATCTGCCTGGAAGCCCTACCAGTCAACTCAAGAAACAGATGACTGGTGCATCCCCAGCACAGCACCTAATAATCTCTCCACATATCGGTTCAGCCAGCTGGCAGCATTTTTCACACCAGCCTGCCACTATGTCAAGGACTAGCTTCGACACCCTCAAAAGACTAAGTCATGAACTAATCCCACACCTGCTGCAATATAGAGGGTGGTGTATGCAAGTGGCATGGGGGACCTGACAGTGTGAGGTTTTGTGCAGTGTTTATCTGTTTTTTGTGCCCAAATCCTTCGCTGTGGGACCAGTTTGTCCTTCACTGTGGGACCAGTGTGTACGATTATCGCACATCACAAGTGCTGTGGCACTCTAAAGAACATGTATCAAACCTTAATTTGAACAATTTCCAGCACTTTGAACATGCCAAGTATTTTGACCTACCTTTTGTTATCAGTAAACTGAAAAGAAATCTGATGGAAGGGCCTTAAAGGGGCATTTGAGAATGTGAAGTTTTGAGACTGCTAGAGAGAAATCGAGGGAACAGACGTGCGAGAAGTGGGATTTCATCTCTCCAGAAAAAGATAATCCGATTTTAATTTTGCTTGAAAATAAATCTTTCTTCATTTAAAAAAAAATGCTTCAGCTCTGAAATGATGGGACTATGTAAGAACTTTAACTTCTTCTTTTTAACTGTATTTGTTTGTTTTGTACATTTTAACCCTAACAGAATGTCCTGCCCTAGACGGAAGCCACCACATGCTGGAAGAGCCTAAACTGGCCCATTGTCATTCTGAATGTGGCAATCAGCCACAGACGGAATGATAATGGGCGGGGTGGAGCTGCTCTTCTGCTTCTACGATAAGAGCGAGGCACCCCAGCAGGGAGCAGAGGCCTCTCGCAGGGGAACAGCTCTGTTCCCCTGCAGGGACCTAAAATTACGGACAAAAGGCGTCCGTTAGAAGTATCTTCACGGACAACGGACGTGAGGTCCCCTTATTCCAAACACAAAGCGATCCCGTCACTAGAACTCCTCGGGCCGTCACAGACCTCGCCCCCCCCTTCAGGTGGAACTTCCCAACAAATGAGCCCTTCTCGAGATATTCCCCCTTGGGTTCCGAGCCCCGGTACCACTGCACCTGCTGCATCAATAGTAACCACATCCCGAGACAAATGGATCATCTCAGACGTCCATTTACGTTCCAACTCAGGCAACCCTCACAGCTCAGAGCTCTCAGAAGTTTTCAAACCTACAGATGTACTGCGCTCTGAACACCTGTTCGGTAAAGTTCGCGCTATAAATACCAAACAATAAATACAGGAGTAACACGAATATCATAGGGAGAAAAGCTTTATATCAAGGCAAAAAGAAAAGAAGAGGCCTGGCAATCACAGAAGCATCCGACATAGCATAACAATAGATGGTGGTATATTACAAAAGAGCAATCTCCCTTCAACAACCGGCACACCGCACTACCTTGTTACAACACAGCTCAAGGTATTACAACATATTTCTATATTATACTGCACAGCTTATGGTATTATTGCAACACAGATCTGCGGCTGACTGTCAGAACCGAGAAGGAACATTTTATGACAATGCATTCAGGAAAACATAATAATTAGGATTTTTCGCATTTGTAAAAGAACCCTCTTTTTTAAAAAAAATACATCACTTATATCGGTTTACTTACTGGAGACTCAGATGTTGGGGTAAGTGTTGGCTGGTGCTGCACTCCTCGTGCCCGTGATGGCCTTCATCTGTATTTTAGGGAGTTGCTTCACAGTGGTGCTGGAGATGCCAGTGCAGGGTTTTGCTCTTTGCAAAGTGCGACCGCCGCCTCAGTCGTCTCCCCTGCTGGAGGGTTGAGTGCCGCAGTTGGCTGCTGGCGCAAATGTCTGGGATTCTCTCACCAGGGCACTGCTGGTGGCGCTGTGATTGTGGCGTAACGTAAGAGGCAGACCAGTCTCCGTTCATGGGCAGCAGTGTCAGCACAGGGGCACGCGCCTCTCTCGCTGAAGTTTCCCCTTCTCCTGTCGAGACGGATAGCGGCTGGTTTGTGTAGCTTATTGGTTCCTCTCAGGTAGAGGCTTAACAATGCGGGCCCCATCACCCTCTCATGTGCCAGGGCTCCTTTGACATCAGCAGCCATCCTGTTGCAGTGAACACAACAAGGTGTGTCTGCCTCGAGGAGGCTCCGACGTCACCACGCTCGCTCCTGGCTGGCAAGTTCCACGCGTCTCAGCCAATCCTAGCGCTGCTCCAGCAGCGCCAGGATTGGCGTGAGCAGTGATACTTGCCACTCATTGGGAGCCCTGGGGCTGCGGCATGGAACAACCCTTGCTCTTCTAATGAGCAGCCTAGTGCGCATGTTCGGGCTGGTTGTAAAATTATTCAGCCCTAAACAGAACATGCGCACTCTTGCTGTGTGCTCCGCCGACCACCTGACGACGATGTAATCACTTCACATGCACTGCTGACCCGCACCCCTTCTGAGCCTACTACCTCGGGCGGGTGTGGTCCGGTGGCTGGGCACACGCGCAACAAATCTTTTGAGTAGTGGGGCAACGCCCAAGCGCCCTAATGGATGCACCGCAGAAACTCAGTGCGTCCAAACATGCAACAAACTGATTTTTAACAAACGTACTCGCTGAGATTTTGTCGCTTTACATCTAATCTCCCAAGATTATCGACCATATTGAATTTAAATTATATATCTAAACTATACACAATGTTGTTAATCCTTTTGCTTACTGTCCGTTGTGTATGCAAATGCTATGTGTGATGGTAAATTTAAGTCCGAGGACGCATTCCTGCTGCTTCTTTGACCACTGACAGCTCAGTTCCCACAGAAACAGTGTGTGAGATTACAGTCACAGAATCACACTTACAGCAGAACATTGCCCAGCTTCGTTGCCCTGCAGAATTACAGCCCAAGCCTGCAGCCATAAATAACTGTGACCTGGAGAAACTAGCGATCTCATCCAGTAAACTAGAGCCTGCCTACAAAACCATTGTTACAGACTACAAGGTGAGTGTGAGCAGCGCAGTAAGGAGTATCACCCTCAGCTTGCAAACTAGAGATACTGGGGCCTTTTACTGTATCCGCGTGAGTCCCTGCTGCGTACAACTCTGATTGATGAAGTCAAATTCACTCAACTGAGGTTTATTTTTTGTTTTTCTCTTAAGCACTGCCCAAGCTCCCTTGCAACTCCGTTCTTCTTCACAAATGTTGGTAGTGTCACAGAAAAAGATCACTGGAAGAACACAGAGCCAGGTTCACAATTTATTTGTGGAGCATGAGTTACATGACCAAAAAACGAGTTAGGAGAGCCGCAAATAAAAAAAGGCACAGGCGCAATACAAATAATGGCGGCTGCAGTTGTTTTTTCCACAGCAGGCGCCCACTTTTATAAAAGCACCACAGCCGCCGGTTTTGTTAGAAGAATAACAAGCATTGGAAATGCAATAGGGCTCGCATTAGGAAAGTTTGAGCTATTGGTCTTACAAATACATTTTTTTTAATTTATGTGTTATTTTTTCAAATAGCTAAATTAATAGCTTTGTCATTTACAATGCCGATAGTTATAACTTTCGCAAATGTGACACCTATAGCATTTGTAATGCAACATGTTTTGTATTTACGTGACTTAGATGTATTGATATTACAAATAACAATGGCTTTTAATTTTTTTAAATAATTAATACTTAACAAATTTATTTAATTTGTAATGGCAATAGCTTAACCTTTTGTAAATAACTTTTGTGAAGATTATGTTCAGTGTTTTTTATTGCGACGAAAATCCAAGAACAGAAGTGAAATATTAACATCTTTTTGTGATTTGTAATAAAGCGTGAAAGCTTGAAAACAGTTTGAAACATTGAAAGAACATATTTGAACCAGTGATGCTGTGGTTGCGCTGAGTGATGCTGTGGTTGCGCTGAGTGATGCTGTGGTGGTGCTGAGTGATGCTGTGGTGGTGCTGAGTGATGCTGTGGTGGTGCTGAGTGATGCTGTGGTGGTGCTGAGTGATGCTGTGGTTGCGCTGAGTGATGATGTGGTTGCGCTGAGTGGTGTGTGCATCGGTGGAGCTTAGTGGGTGCATTGGTGGAGCTGTGTGGTGGGTGCATTGGTGGAGCTTAGTTGGTGCATCGGTGGAGCTGTGTGGTGGGTGCATCGGTGGAGCTGTGTGGTGGGTGCCTCGGCGGAGTTGTGTGGTGGGTGCCTCGGCGGTGGTGGGTGCATCGGTGGAGCTGTGTGGTGGGTGCTTCGGTGGAGCTGTGTGGTGGGTGCATCTGTGGAGCTGTGTGGTGGGTGCATCTGTGGAGCTGTGTGGTGGGTGCATCTGTGGAGCTGTGTGGTGGGTGCATCTGTGGAGCTGTGTGGTGGGTGCCTCGGAGGAGCTGTGTGGTGGGTGCCTTGGTAGAGCTGTATGGTGGGTACCTCAGTGAAGCTGTGGGGTGGGTGCATCGGTGGAGCCGTGTGGTGGGTGCATCGGTGGAGCTGTGTCGGTGGAGCTGTGTGGTGGCTGCATCGGTGGAGCTGTGTGGTGGGTGCATCGGTGGAGCTGGGTGGTGGGTGCATCGGTGGAGCTGTTTCGGTGGAGCTGTGTGGTGGCTGCATCGGTGGAGCTGTGTGGTGGGTGCATCGGTGGAGCTGTGTCGGTGGAGCTGTGTGGTGGGTGCATCAGTGGTGGTGGGTGCATCGGTGGAGCTGTGTCGGTGGAGCTGTGTGGTGGCTGCATCGGTGGAGCTGTGTGGTGGCTGCATCGGTGGAGCTGTGTGGTGGGTGCATCGGTGGAGCTGGGTGGTGGGTGCATCGGTGGAGCTGTGTCGGTGGAGCTGTGTGGTGGGTGCATCGGTGGAGCTGGGTGGTGGGTGCATCGGTGGAGCTGTGTCGGTGGAGCTGTGTGGTGGGTGTATCGATGGAGCTGTGTGGTGGCTGCATCGGTGGAGCTGTGTGGTGGCTGCATCGGTGGAGCTGTGTGGTGGCTGCATCGGTGGAGCTGGGTGGTGGGTGCATCGGTGGAGCTGTGTCGGTGGAGCTGTGTGGTGGGTGCATCGGTGGAGCTGTGTGGTGGGGGCATGGTAGAGCTGTGTGGTGGGTGCCTCGGTGGAGCTGTGTGGTGGGTGCCTCGGTGGAGCTGTGTGGTGGGTGCCTCGGTGGAGCTGTGTGGTGGGTGCCTCTGTGGAGCTGTGTGGTGGGTGCCTCGGTGGAGCTGTGTGGTGGGTGCCTCTGTGGAGCTGTGTGGTGGGTGCCTCGGTGGAGCTGTGTGGTGGGTGCCTCGGTGGAGCTGTGTGGTGGGTGCCTCGGTGAAGCTGTGTGGTGGGTGCCTCGGAGGAGCTGTGTGGTGGGTGCATCTGTGGAGCTGTGTGGTGGGTGCATCTGTGGAGCTGTGTGGTGGGTGCCTCGGAGGAGCTGTGTGGTGGGTGCATCTGTGGAGCTGTGTGGTGGGTGCATCTGTGGAGCTGTGTGGTGGGTGCCTTGGTGGAGCTGTATGGTGGGTGCCTCGGTGAAGCTGTATGGTGGGTGCCTCGGTGAAGCTGTGTGGTGGGTGCATCGGTGGAGCTGTGTGGTGGGTGCATCAGTGGAGCTGTGTGGTGGGTGCATCAGTGGAGCTGTGTCGGTGAAGCTGTGTGGTGTGTGCATCGGTGGAGCTGGGTGGTGGGTGCATCGGTGGAGCTGTGTCGGTGGAGCTGTGTGGTGGCTGCATCGGTGGAGCTGTGTGGTGGGTGCATCTGTGGAGCTGTGTGGTGGGTGCATTGGTGGAGCTGTGTCGGTAGAGCTGTGTAGTGGGTGCATCGGTGGAGCTGTGTCGGTGGAGCTGTGTCGGTGGAGCTGTGTGGTGGCTGCATTGGTGGAGCTGTGTGGTGGCTGCATCAGTGGAGCTGTGTGGTGGGTGCATCGGTGGAGCTGTGTGGTGGGTGCATCGGTGGAGCTGTGTCGGTGGAGCTGTGTGGTGGGTGCATCGGTGGAGCTGTGTGGTGGGTGCATCGGTGGAGCTGTGTGGTGGGTGCATCGGTGGAGCTGTGTGGTGGATGTCTCGGTAGGGCTGTGTGATGGGTGCCTCGTGGAGCTGTGTGCTGGGTGCCTCGGTGGAGCTGTGTGGTGGGTGCCTCAGTGGAGCTGTGTGGTGGGTGCATCGGTGGAGCTGTGTCGGTGGAGCTGTGTGGTGGGTGCATCAGTGGAGCTGTGTGGTGGGTGCATCGGTGGAGCTGTGTGGTGGGGCATGGTAGAGCTGTGTGGTGGGTGCCTCGGTGGAGCTGTGTGGTGGGTGCATCGGTGGAGCTGTGTGGTGGGTGCCTCGGTGGAGCTGTGTGGTGGGTGCATCGGGAGGGCTGTGTGGTGGGTGCCTCGGTGGAGCTGTGTGGTGGGTGTCTCAGTGGAGCTGTGTGGTGGGTGCATCGGTGGAGCTGTGTCGGTGGAGCTGTGTGGTGGGTGCATCGGTGGAGCTGTGTGGTGGGTGCATCAGTGGAGCTGTGTGGTGGGTGCATCAGTGGAGCTGTGTGGTGGGTGCATCGGTGGAGCTGTGTGGTGGGGCATGGTAGAGCTGTGTGGTGGGTGCCTCGGTGGAGCTGTGTGGTGGGTGCATCGGTGGAGCTGTGTGGTGGGTGCATCGGTGGAGCTGTGTGGTGGGTGCATCGGTGGAGCTGTGTGGTGGGTGCCTCGGTGGAGCTGTGTGGTGGGTGCATCGGTAGGGCTGTGTGGTGGGTGCCTCGGTGGAGCTGTGTGGTGGGTGCCTCGGTGGAGCTGTGTGGTGGGTGCCTCAGTGGAGCTGTGTGGTGGGTGCATCGGTGGAGCTGTGTCGGTGGAGCTGTGTGGTGGGTGCATCTGTGGGTATTCAACAAGTGAAATGGACTCAGCGAGACTCCTGTGGTCCCCATGAGACCTACGGTAGGGACTGAGAGACTCCTTACAGTCAGAGGAGAGAGGTTGTTTAAGGGCTACCGTGGGAGGCCAGTGAAGTGAGGAAACGAGGAACACCCCACTGACATTTAGGCTATTGAAGGGAAATGAGTGACACTTTGTATGAGACTATTGCAGTGCGAATGAGGGACACAAGTATTTGAGGTGAGCGAGCGAGAGTAAGTGAAAAAATAGCGCTGCAAGAGATCACCGCTGTGGAGAGTGAGAGAGACCCAGCTGAGCTATTTTAATTGAATGACGGACAATGAGTGCGACAGGTACCACGTAAGGGAGCACTCCTTTGGAGAGTGAGTGGGACTCTCGTTTACGGGTATGCAACAAGTGAAATGGACTCAGCGAGACTCCTGTGGTCTCCGTGAGACCTACGGTAGGGACTGAGAGACTCCTTACAGTCAGAGAAAGGAGGTGGTTTAAGGGGGAGACTGCATTCAACCATGGATCTGTATGAGGAGTGAGGGACACTCTGGCGTCTATGACGTAGGTGATGGAGTAAGACCGAGACCCCATTGGACTATAGGAGGTGTTTCATGATGACTGAGAGAGACGCGCACTGCCTGAGGTGAGTGATGGGGCGCGTGAGAGGGAGACTCCAATGATGTGAGTGACGTAGAACTAGCGAGACTCCATTGAAGCGTGACACCTCTGACGTGGATTTGGGTGGGACTCCTCAGCAGTTTTGACGAAGCTATGGAGTTTGCTCACTTGAACCACATGTGCACAACGATGGGGAACCAGTGACACTCTTGATGAGTTTGAGGTGAGTGATAGGTAATGGGTGAGACTTCACAACAGTATAAGAAACGACTGGTTTAGGAAGTGACTGAGATTTTACCGGGGTGCGTGTGGCAGTAGCGCCTGACAGTCAGTCTCGTGGATGGATATGAAGTCACTACGAGTGTTTATTCTTCCGAGGTCGATAAATCGAGCCGCCGCTCTAATTGTGAGTCAAAAGCGTGTGTCACCTGCTTAAGGAAATGAAGCGCTTTGAAAGTACTGCGTGCTAATTACAGCATGTGTCCGCAATTAGTTTAACCCAAGGCTGCTGTAATCTCACATTGATCCGTGACTGCCCTCTGCAACTATTCCGATCCTGCAAGTCGGCAACTCGGGACCTTGACACCAGTGACCAGGTGCTCATCTTGTTTTTGTTGCAGATTTTATATAGCGCGAACTCGCCCCAAAGGTATTGGAGCGCTTTACATAAGCACCGATTACGTTACACACAGGGCACAAGTCCTAACAAGGAAGCAAAGCAAACAGCCGGAGAAGAGAGAAAACGGCAGGGATCGAAGTAAAGAGGAGGATGCAAGGAGAGGTACAGAGGGAGTTAGCATAAAAGGAGACACGGCCGTCGGCCGTGAAACTGAAAGTACGGCCGGCCGGCCGTGAATAATTAAGGGATGAGCGCACGCGGAGAAGCTGCCTTTGATGTGGTAATGCGATAGGCTGGCAGGCGGCTGGTGGCATTGTGCACGCGCTTTTTAGGGCTTGCGCTTGCCAAATGACCTAAAAAGCACATGCACTCAAAGGAATCGCCAGTGGAATCGCCAGTGGTGGTTAAACACTGGATAAGCCCCTATAGAGCTTCCAGCTGTGCGCACAGCAGGCGAGCCCTAAAAACCTGCAGTGCTTTATAAAAGCAGGCGCCTGCTGTGGGAAAATAAAGCTGCTACCGCCATTGTTGCTAATCAGGAGCTGTGTGCCCGCAGTGCTTTATAAAAGCGGGTCCCTGCTGTGAAAAGAAAAAAAGCTGCTGCCAATATTGTTTGTATTGCGTCCACCCCGCCCTTGTCGTTGTTCGTATAAAAGCGGGCGCCGTACTGAAAAATTAAGCAGGGCTCCAGGGCGATGAGGAGCAGAGTTGAGAAGTGCCCCTGGGGCGATCAGAAGCAGACAGCAGAGAGTTGAAAAGCGGTCCCTTGCAGGAAAGCATGTACTGATGCAATCAGCGAAAGTCATAAAAAAAAATAGTGCACACAGTTTGTAAATGAAACACAGGGAGTAAGAACACCAGTAAAAGGTCCAGTCCTTATGAGAGGTTACAAAAGGAGACAAGGCAGTACAAAGAGGACTATGAAGCCTAGTCACCAATCAAAAGCAACCATTTAGAAAGGACAGCAACAGGAGCCAATTGAAAAGGTGGGTGGAACATGGGCAGAGCTTCAAGTCCATACCTGAAAACAGCATGTCTCGAAAGGACAGCGCAAGCGCTGCCTAGGCAAGACCTAAAAAGACTAAGAGAGGATAAGGGAAGAGAACGCATGATGATAAAAAAGGCAGTATTTCCACATTAAGAAGAGACCCAAAGCTAATTAAATTAGTCGGCCTTAAACATTGTTATTAAGAGGTACCCACCTGAGTTTATTCTAGATGCTTTCAAATTTTTTCAGAGATGTGATAACTCCGGCCTTAGCCAAGGCCAGCTCCATTTCATAGATCTGGTGAATAAGAACCTTTCATTCTACGGCCTTAGGGGCATTTGAAGAGATCCATGCCCTGACGATACTTAATCACGCACACACCAACATGATCATTACTATATTTTGAGTACCTCCCTCGCAGTTGTACTTAACCCCTATAATTTTTCCTTGATTGTTATTGCACTCAGATGGCCCAAGCCAGCTAGACCTGCTCACCCCAGCCCAGAATTCTTGGAGAGCAGGGAAGAGCGCAAAGATATTTATCAGGCCAGTGGGCAGGAGTTTACAGTTCGGGCATTTAGTCTTATCCGTAGTAACATTGTTCCCTATCTGAGTATTTTGTCCGGGGTATAATATAGCAGGCATATAGTACGCAGTTGCTGCAGTTTTAGATTTACTGAATATAAAGAGTGATCTAATATTTCAAGGGAGTTATGAATCTGTGAAGCTGAAGTCTCTACTGAAAGCAGTTGGCTCCATTTAACTATTGCCAGAGTTGTACTATGGTCTGATAGGCAGTGCTAATTGAGAGTTTAATGCCTGGTTTAAAATAGTAATGAAGGTTCAGAGCCCTCAATATCCAATGTATATTGACAGCCTGACTGAATATAGTCCCTCACTTGCAAAATATGTGTTTTTAAAAAGGCATTGTGGAAGCCCATATATTTCCTGCAACTGAAGAAAAGAACTGAAGCTATTTGGACCATAAATCTGACCAATTGTTACAACACCGCTCCGTGACCAGGGACTACAGGTCGAATCCTGAAAAACTGATGGGAACGCAGGATTATTCCAGAGTGGTGTTTCTCTATTTATAAAGGCTATGGAGTATTTAGAACATATCTCCTTCCATATATGGATGATACCCCTCAGGACCTTAAACCATACCCTCTTGTAGTAGTTGGGATCTCCTAATCGATAGAGAAAAAGCCGTCACTCTGTCCCTACAGCTAATCAATAGAAGTTAGATAATAAGCCGGGATCACCTGGGTTGAGTAAGCTGCACGGACGACGGGTGAATGCCACCCAGAAATATAGCTTAAATTCTAGGAGTGAGAGTCCACTCTTCTTGAACGGAAGCTTCAGAAAACATATGGCTCTCCTTGCGTGCCTATACCCCCTTATAAAGCTGCCAATGACGTACTCCAGGCGCTTCAAAAAAGAGTCAAATACCCTTAAAGGGATGGCCCTGAACAAATAAAGGAATTTGGGGAGGATATTCTGCTTAATGAGGTTAGTTCGCCCAATAATTGTCAGAGGAAGTTTGTTCCACGTTTTTAATTTAGAGTTTACTGTGGATAGTAGAGGGTCAAAGTTCAGTCTGATAATATTGTGCACTTCTGGACATAGCTTGATACCTAAATAAACTGCAGTAGTAGTTACCTCTGTGGTAGGAGAGTCTGGAATACAATTCAGGAGAAGCTGAGTTTTGGACCTATTAAGTTTGTACCCTGCAACCTCACCAAACCTGGCGGCCTCTTTGGAGACCTGTTCACTTGCTGATAGAGGACTGGAAGAAAAAACTGCCACATCGTCAGCATACACGACCAGTTTCAATTGTTGCTTTCCAGCAATAAAGGGTTGAATATCTGCATTCCTGCAGAGTGACTGTAGGTATGGCTCTATATAGAGAACAAACAAAAGAGGGGAAAGCGCGGGTGCCACTGGATATCTGAAATTGATTAGATCAGTTTCCTGCGAGTAAAACCCTTGCCCTAGGTGTCTTATATAAGGCTTGAGTCAGGTTGATGAATCTTTCACTGATACCGAAGGCCAGCATTGTAGCCCATTGTGGTTTTTATAATGAATTGTCTTGTATCAATTTGTAAATGTGATTTTTGAAACTATGCACAAGGCTAACACCTTGTTTTTAAGAATAAAATTGAATCATTTTTATTAGTAGTATTGGTCTGTGTATGATAACTCAATGCTTTTATGATGGTATCAGTGTTTCACAAATAGATTGGTGTATATTTGGCATTTGATGTGTGTAAAATTACAAGGTCTTAGAGTAAGACTGGTGTGTGTATCACAAGTTGCTGGCTTACCTCCCGTAACTTGTCATCCCTGCCCTTGATTGCCCGCATAGTGCACTTTGATTGTCGGTCTAATATCTGAGGGGCCAGGACTCTTACCACCCTTTCCCCATATTCATATTGCAACTGTCTATGTTTTGTATATCTAGCGGCAACCTGGTCTTTTAATCTACGCCCAAGGAGAGATCTTTTCCCCATTAACTGGAGATAAACCAACTGCTCATCTGTCAGTCCTAGCGAAATTGTAGTTGTAAAAAGAGCCTCCTCAGAGGTATCTCTATTTTGCTTAACAATATTCAGCAGGGTTATACCCCTAACATATGCTTTCATGGTATCTCAAATTATTTGGTGTGATGCTGTGTCCTGATTGACCTGGAGGTACTCCCTAAGTAGACCTGATGCATAAGAAATATATATCCAGGTTGCCAAGAGACGAGCTAGCATAAGTCGCGCTGCGCCCCGCAGAAGCAGGCAAATTCGCTCATCGGCTACCTGAAGAAGTCCACAATCAAGGACTTAAAAGTACTAAAGGACCTTGAGAAACGGGTGAAATACACCTTGTTTCATTGAGACTGTGACAATACATAGCCCCTACACTCTTCTTAGGTCCTGAAGAAAGCCCCCCTGACCCACCTGGGCAAACCTTTTTATTGACACAAGAGTGTGTTAGAGTAATAATAAGTCTGCACACGCACAACACTGTTTTTTAAACAATCTTGAAGCTAGACCGATTAAAAGATGTTAATCTAGGGATACGAGTTTTTTAACATCACCTTTAAAACTCACCTCACTAGAGCACTGTTCACCACCCGTTTTTGGTTGATCACTACTGTAATATCCAAAGGTTCTCCTCTGGATGGAGGAAGCATAAGACAAAAAAGAGACCCAATGATGATGCTGTCACTTTTTTAACACAGGGCAGAGAACCAAGATGTACCGCCATATGATTTGAGTACATGAATGAGGGTTTTCTATTGACAAACTACACAAATATTGCAAACCCTGGTTACTCAGGTCAAGTAATCCATTCCCTTTTTGATTTTGAGCATAAGAAATATAGCCATGATTTTCAAATAAATGCCTGGGAAATAAGAACTTAGTGCGATAATCCCTATCTCCAGTTAAACCAAATAAAAACAGAATCCATCAGAGACCTTCCCATAAAAACCATATCGATCCTGGAGTAATGCCTGAGCGGGCAAGTATAGAAAGTATTAGCAAGGTCAAGAGGATAGAGAGTGCGCCATGAATCACATAGCCTATACAACTGCATAAGATCCCTAAGTGAGGCTCTGGGTTTACGTAGGATAGCAGTACGATTAGTAGTCTCTATATTACTATTAAGTATTCAATTAAAATCTCCCATTACGATCAGATCCCCAGCCCAATCTACTACCTCCAATGACAACATATCTACTACTTCGGGGTCATCGTTGTTAGGGGCATACACCACACACAGAACAAATTTCGTTGAGTTTAGTAATAATTGAGCAAGATCCATTTTCCTGTAGAGTTGGCAGCGCTTCTGAGCACTTGGCCACGTATGTTCTTATCAGACAGTAGTGCCACCCCACGTTTCGAGATTGATTGTGATGTGCAGACAAATATGTCATATCCTAGTAGTTTATATAAGGACCTATTCTTATATGCTAAGTGGGTCTCCGTCAGGGCTACCAGTTGGGGTTTATAAAAAATAATCTCCTCTAGACCAATTTTCGCTTGCTACACATGTTAATTCCAGATACATTCCAGCATATACATTTAATCTGAGCCTTGATAACTTTTAGTGGCTCTACCATGCCCTATCCCCTTATGTCCTTCATTGCTCAGTTTTATTATTCCGCCACCTTACAAAATGCAGAGAATAAACCCCAGATAAATTAACCATACTTTGACCATTTTCAATCCCTTCATCATTCCCCATTGCCAAAGCAGGGTCACTGTAGTCACCCACCCCGTCATGTGGTGATGGGAACTAATAAGCACTCCAAAGAGATGTATGTTCAGCAAAATGTCTTCAGAAGGAGGACGTGCAACGCCAGGCCTGTGATTTATTGAGACTTGTATGTACAACAAGAGAGGAAGGGAATAATTGGCTACTCTCCTACCCCTAGACTAATAACTATTGACAACAAAAGAGAGCCTACAATTGTGAATTGTTAAACGACAGTATGTCTCAAGTGAGGAACAACAACACAGTGAATAAATTAAATTAAGTGGTCAAAAAACAAGGGCCAAAGTGAAGAAGAAAAGATTATTCTCTAAAAGAACCCTCACTCACCCTAGTGGTGACATGCTTCATCATGGGGTTCAGTCACAGATGGTGCCGACTTTCCCCACCTGTGTGCTTCGACGCCTGCGAATGCAGCGGAGCAGGTATGTGTGAAAAGAAGTGGTGTGTGAGATCAGTGACAGGAAAGTGTATTAAAAGATCACAGCTGGGCCTCAACAAACTTTGTTAAGGGCCAGTTGTTCACAGTAAAAACAGTGATTTGTATTAGAATTCCAGTGACTTAGTATGGGTGGTCAACATGTTTCTGCTGGTTAACGCCATTTTAGCTCAGCTTTCATCAGGACCAAGAAAATAAAAGAAACCGTCCTACGGGGGTCCACGCACGCTAAGTCGTGCCCACACCGTTAGGACTCTAGAGAAAAGACAAGGAATTTATACTCTCCTCTTTACACTCACGCTTTTACCCGTCGTCAATGTTCCTGCTAATCGTCAGGATGTACTCTGTAAAATGATCAGAACACAGACATATGTATTAGATGTATCCTTTATAGTTAATTGTGGAAGGGGAACGAGACATACCTCAACGGAGAGACCCTCGAGTGAGGGTTCCTCGAGTTCTAATCCTCCTGCGTCTCTGACAACCAGGAGTCCTTCTTCTTTGTTTCCCCTGCAGGTACACAACCATTGGAACCAACCCAGACTCATCCCGGAAACGGAACCTCCCGAGCGCCTTGACCCCGGAAGTCCCAAACCGGAAGCCGCCTACCGGGAAACCGGAAGTCCCACCTCCATCACAGGGCCCGGAACTATAAAAGACGCCGAAGAAGAGAGGAGAACGTTCCCGATAGCCGACTCGTGGCAGGAGACAGCGCACAGAGAACCATCGAGAGAGAGAGAGAGGAGTACGAGGATCGAAGACGGAGAGTTGGAGGACGTCTGGACCGAGGAGTGGTGGAGTCCTCAGGAGGTGGCTGGAGAGCGGCCGTAACTCGCGGAAGAGTTACGGCGGGGCACGTGAGTACCTTGTTACCGTCTCCGTGTACCCCCTCTGTAGATACCTGTAGATATTTGTATAGAGTTAGATCTCACTGTTAGAGCACCTCTGCACTGTATATAAACTAAATTAGAGGCACTTCACTAGTCAATCTTGTATAATATTCCCTACACCCCCCCCTACACCAGCGCACCTCCCTTCTACCCTCTCCCACCTCTTTCCCCCCCCCTTCTCCACCCCTATCCGCCCCTTCCTCACGGTTCTCTCTTTTCCCCCACACACCCCGGTGTTGGTAACGGTACCAGAGAAGTCTTTACCTAAGGACTAACCCCTGCTTCTCTATTTTCCCTCCGAGGTCATCCCAACGCCCGGAAGACGTGAAGACCTCTGGAAGATCCCCTGGACCACGTACCGCTGGGAGACGACCAAAGCTACACCCCGGAGTCCTTTATGTACATACCCCCTTTCTGTTGTCGAAAAGAACAATAAAAGAGCTACCATAGCCCAATATATACGGCCTCCACGCCTGTTATTCCGGCCCGCAGCAACCCACAGCCCACACCTGGTGTCAGAAGTGGGATCCGGAAGCATGGAGGCCGCCGTGAAGCAACTCGCTGAAAGCCAGGAACTCCTAGGGAAGATGATGGAGCGGTTTCTTAAAACCGCCGAGGATGACCGTGGCCAGCTGCACGATGTCCTGAAAGACCAGGGCACCTCTCAAGATCGAGCCCTTGGGAAGCTTGTGGACGTCATGGGACAATCGAGACCAGCAACTACCCTGCCCTCGGTGGTATTACAAAAGTACGTTTCCGGAGAGGATCCGGACTTCTTTTTTACAAACTTTGAGCGCTTGGCTGAGACTGCTGCTTGGCCCGCTGACCGATGGAGCCACTACCTTGGGCCACTGCTGACGGGCGAACTCCAAACGGCATACCAACAGGCCAATATTCAAGGGCAGACCCCGTACCAGGACATAAAAACGTGCATCCTTGAGCGACTTGGGATCGACGACGAGACCTACAGGACAAGGCTGCGACAAGTACGGGAAGGACCGCAGGAAACCCCCAGAGCCTTGTCTTTCCGCATCCAAGACCTCACCAACCGCTGGCTGAAGCCCGCCACATCCACCAAAGACGAAATCCTTGCAAAAATTTACTTGGAACAGTTTTTGGCCTCCCTGCACCCAGCTACGCAGAAGTGGGTCCGTCAGCACTCGAGACTCACTTTAGACACCGCAGTCGAAATCGCCAGTGCCTTTAGCCGGGCACAGGACTTTCAGAAGAAGGACGAACATCCTTCACGAACGGTCCATGGAAGCCATCCTCGACCCCCGAGGCCGTTAGTACCCCGAAAACCGGAGCCTATTCCTTTTGTTCCCTTCCCGGTGACCCCAAGACCAACTCCTCCCGGCCCTCAATGCTACCATTGTGGGGGTTATGGACATATTGCAAGGTTCTGCCCTCAAAAGGAAGAACCAATGGAGGTCGGCCTTACTAGGAACTATGTATGTCTCACCCAGGAGGCTAGTCCACCTCCCTTCCGATGTCCGGTAAGGATCGACGGACATCCAATGATGGCCTTAGCTGACTCAGGTTGTCGGCAAAGCGTGATACGACCGCAAGAAATGCCCAACCCTCTGGGGCCGATGACTGGCACCGTAGACATCCAGTGTGTACACGGTGATACCCGGAGATATCCCACCACCCGGGTACAAGTACAACAGTACTCGGGAGAGCGTAGTCCCCTTAATGTGGGACTAGTACCCAACCTGCCGGAACAGGTAATCTTGGGCAGTGATTACCACGGACTTCCCCGACTGTTACACGACGCCACCAACTCCTTGGAGAGATGGTGGTCCGAGGCTCCTTTTTCCCGTAATCCACCTCCTGTAGAGCCCGCAACCAAGGCTCCGAAGACAAAAGGGCAAAAGAAGAAAGAGAAAAGGTCCTATGCCGCTGCATATCCTGTGCAGGTGGAACCGCATCCCTGGGAAAATGACCGAGAGTTCCGTGCAGCACAACAAGAAGACCCAGTACTACAGGACGCCTGGGGACGAGCCCTTGATAATGAGGATCCCTTGCACGTATGTCCCTATTTCTTTAAACGAAATGGTCTATTGTATAGGAAAGGTGGACCCCAACAAGAATCCCAGCTGCTCGTTCCAGGTCCCTTTCGTGAGAAGGTATTATTCTTAGCACATAGCCATTTGTTAGGAGGCCATTTCGGGGACGACAAAACCGGACAAACGATACTGGAGAAATTCTATTGGCCGGGCATACATAAACAAGTGAGTCAATACTGCAAAGAGTGTCCGGTATGTCAAAAGAACAGTCGATACCGGCCTCCAAGAGTCCCCCTTCAGCCACTCCCCCTTATTGATGTCCCTTTCACCAGGGTGGGGATGGACCTGATAGGCCCCATGTTGCCCTCGAAAAGTGGATGTCGGTACGCTCTCGTTCTCGTAGACTATGCCACTCGGTTCCCTGAAGCCATCCCGTTAAAACATCCCACCACTCAGAACATTGCAAGAGCCCTGGTAACCATCTTCACCCGAGTGGGTTTTCCCCGTGAGATATTAACAGACCAAGGTACCCCATTTGTTTCGTCTCTCATGCGTCAGGTGTGTTCACAACTGGGCATAAAACAAATAAGAACTTCTGCCTATCACCCCCAGACCGACGGACTGGTAGAGCGGTACAACGCGACTCTAAAGACCACTCTCAAGAAGTTGCTCGGACTAGAAAGCCGTCGCTGGGAGGAAATGCTTCCTTTGGCCCTTTTCGCTATCCGCTGCAAGGTCCAGAGCAGCACAGGCTACTCCCCCTATGAACTCCTCTACGGAAGACCCCCGAGAACCCTCCTAGACGTGGCTCGGGAAGCCTGGGAAGCCGAGCCTGACCGTACCCGACCCCTGCCGGAATATGTCGCCAACCTTAAAACTCATCTGGGCCAAATTAGGGAAATCGTGAGGCAGAACCTATTGACCGCCCAAGCCACACAAAAACGGCAATATGACCGGGGAGCCAAACCCAGAACCTTTGTTCCTGGAGACCTAGTGTTACTTCTCATACCCTCATCCGACCACAAACTGCTTGGACAATGGCAGGGCCCTTATCCGGTGACAAAACAGGTAACCCCTGTTACATATGAGATTGAACTAGACCCTGTTCGTAAACAGAGGCAAATCTACCACATAAATTTGCTTAAGAAATGGGAGGGGCCTCAACCCGTGCTCTCCAGCAGGCTCAACCCAGGGGATCCGCTCTTCGTAAAATGTGTTGACCCGGAACTTCCGCCCAACAAGAGACAAGACCTCAGGAAAATCCTATCACCCATACAAAAGGTGTTTTCCACGTCTCCGGGACACACCACAGTCATCGAGCATGCGATCCAAACAGAACCTGGAAAAATCGTGAGACAACGTCCCTACCGCATCCCAGAGGCCCGCCGCAAAATCATCCAAGAGGAAGTACAAGAAATGATGAAAATGGGTATTATTGAGCCCTCCGTTAGTTGTTGGAACTCACCCATCGTGCTTGTTCCGAAACCCGATGGCTCCACAAGATTTTGTATTGACTTCCGGGAAGTCAATAAAGTATCAAGTTTCGACACGTATCCACTACCCCGGGTAGACGAAATGATAGAACGCATTGGACGGGCTCGCTATATCAGTACGCTGGATCTTTGTAAAGGATATTGGCAGATCCCCATGAAGACCGAAGATAAAAAGAAAACGGCGTTCTCTACGCCGGACGGACTATTTCAGTTTCGAGTTATGCCCTTCGGGCTTCACGGGGCCCCAGCAACCTTCCAACGGGCTATGAACGTTGTCCTGCAACCACATGCCCAATACGCAGGAGCTTATCTTGACGATATAGTCATTTATAGCAACGACTGGCCTGAACACCTGTCCCATCTCGAAAGAGTAATCACTTCCCTGGGGGAATATGGGTTCACCATTAACCCTGCCAAAACTACTCTGGCGGCCCAAACCGTGAAGTATCTGGGTTACCTCCTCGGGAAGGGGGTTATACGACCTCAAGATAACAAAATAAAAGCCATTCAGTCCATCCCTTTCCCCCAAACCAAAAAGGACCTCCGGGCCTTCCTTGGGCTGTTAGGATACTATCGGAGGTTCATCCCAAACTTTTCTCAGACTGCAGTACCCCTAACCGATCTCCTGAAGAAAACCCCTGGAACAGAAACCCTACTACGACAACCCTCACCTCAAATGTTGACGGCTTTTCAGAACCTGAAAAATGCACTGTTGTCCGAACCAGTTCTCATCAGTCCGGACTACACACAACCCTTCATTCTCCAGACTGATGCTTCGGAACAGGGACTGGGAGCGGTCCTATCTCAAAAAGACCAGGCAGGCATAGAGAGGCCTATCCTCTACCTCAGTAGGAAACTCTTTCCCCGTGAGATGAACTACGCGGTAGTCGAGAAAGAAGCTCTAGCCATTAAATGGGCCATTGAGAGCTTGCGTTATTACCTAGAAGGGCGAGAGTTCATTCTGTATACGGACCACGCACCCCTAGAATGGATGGCACGCAACAGGGGACACAATGACAGGGTCCTACGCTGGTTCTTGTCCTTACAGCCCTACAGGTTCCAGACAAAACACAGAAAAGAGGCCGAGCAGGGAAATGCAGACTACCTGTCCAGATATCCCCCACCTTCCACCCCCACAAGAAGGATAGCTAGGGAAAGGGGATGTGGAAGGGGAACGAGACATACCTCAACGGAGAGACCCTCGAGTGAGGGTTCCTCGAGTTCTAATCCTCCTGCGTCTCTGACAACCAGGAGTCCTTCTTCTTTGTTTCCCCTGCAGGTACACAACCATTGGAACCAACCCAGACTCATCCCGGAAACGGAACCTCCCGAGCGCCTTGACCCCGGAAGTCCCAAACCGGAAGCCGCCTACCGGGAAACCGGAAGTCCCACCTCCATCACAGGGCCCGGAACTATAAAAGACGCCGAAGAAGAGAGGAGAACGTTCCCGATAGCCGACTCGTGGCAGGAGACCGCGCACAGAGAACCATCGAGAGAGAGAGAGAGGAGTACGAGGATCGAAGACGGAGAGTTGGAGGACGTCTGGACCGAGGAGTGGTGGAGTCCTCAGGAGGTGGCTGGAGAGCGGCCGTAACTCGCGGAAGAGTTACGGCGGGGCACGTGAGTACCTTGTTACCGTCTCCGTGTACCCCCTCTGTAGATACCTGTAGATATTTGTATAGAGTTAGATCTCACTGTTAGAGCACCTCTGCACTGTATATAAACTAAATTAGAGGCACTTCACTAGTCAATCTTGTATAATATTCCCTACACCCCCCCCTACACCAGCGCACCTCCCTTCTACCCTCTCCCACCTCTTTTCCCCCCCCTTCTCCACCCCTATCCGCCCCTTCCTCACGGTTCTCTCTTTTCCCCCACACACCCCGGTGTTGGTAACGGTACCAGAGAAGTCTTTACCTAAGGACTAACCCCTGCTTCTCTATTTTCCCTCCGAGGTCATCCCAACGCCCGGAAGACGTGAAGACCTCTGGAAGATCCCCTGGACCACGTACCGCTGGGAGACGACCAAAGCTACACCCCGGAGTCCTTTATGTACATACCCCCTTTCTGTTGTCGAAAAGAACAATAAAAGAGCTACCATAGCCCAATATATACGGCCTCCACGCCTGTTATTCCGGCCCGCAGCAACCCACAGCCCACATTAATTGACCTGCTAAGTAAATCTTATTCCAGATACTCTTTTTCTTGCCCATTAAAATAATTTGACAAATATAGACGCTATTTTGGCAAATGTACACGCTATTCTGAATCTACATAGCATCTCAACTCCAGTGGAGGCATGTATCTTTTTGATTCGAAATTTATAATTACAATACCAGCTATGCATACCATAAAAATCTAGTCCTCAAAGCCGACTTTCGAAGGCCACAGAGGCCAGATACCAGACAGAGGTAGAATGGACTTAGTCATTTCTAATGCACTTACGGTGCTTGCAAAATCAGCATGCCTCATGGGCTCGCAGTGTTCGGCATATTTTCACTTCCAGCGCCGTCTGATAAAAACCAAACAGAACGTATTAAAAAGAGCGAGTGATTATCGCTACGTTTTTAGTATGCATGCTGTGAGGACTACCCTTCCGTGAAGCGAGGCACATCCTCACAGAAACATCGCGCATAGACTTACTATGTGCCGGAAGACTCGCCGCCCGAAACCTGGTGTTCTCTCCACTGCAGCCTGGATCTTACATTACGGGCTTGCTTCCTGATTTTTAAAGTTCCGTGTTTTAGCGCATTAGCGCGTCATCCGTCATGTGATCATGACATTGTCACGTGATCGCGGTATTAATGCATGCAATATTTCGTTGTATCAGATGTTGGAAAATCGATTGTTTAATTGGATATAGATCAGCCGATCTAATAATAGTGTAATTTGTCACTCTGGACATTGAAATTAATATTTTATTTCAAACTTTTTGTAGCGAGAATACACTTCCGGTATTTTCAGATCGGAAGACTAGACCGCTAACCCATTGACAGTGGTAAAGCTGAATTTTAGTGATTCCAGCAAGGTGTTTTATGCGTACTATGGTGTCACAAAGTTGATAACTTTATAGACTGACAATGATGTGAAGGGATTCAAATTCAGAAATTTAAATAAATGATCGTGTAAATTATTTAATTTCTTGAGATAAAGAAATATTATGATCAGAAGAATCAGAGGAGTTATTTGAGTACACTTCCCCACGGGATATCATTATTTAGTCCCACCTGGTGAGATGCTAAACGATGAACCCATCTCTGTTCCTGTTCAAATAGTCTTTGCTCGTTACCACTCTGTAAATGTTCAATCACTGTCCAGTGGAAATTATCGGGGGAATGTTTATGGTCTAGAAAGTGTGTGGTCATCTTGGTGTTACTCTTGCCACATCGTATATTGCTCCTATGTTCGCATATACGGAGTTTGACCATTCTCTTTGTCATCCCCACGTATTTTAAACCACATGGGCAGGTTATTAAATAAACATCATTTGTTATGTTACAGTTAGTGTGGCTTCTTTGTTCCCAGATCTTATTGGGTTCCACGGTCAGTGTTTTTGAGCTGCTTGTAAAGGGACAAACACTACAGCTGCCACACGGGTAGTGGCCCACTACAGGTGGTAGACCCCACAAATTTAGAACGCTTCTAATCGTTTCTGGTGTTTTACGGGGGCGTGTATGTACCAAAGCATCTTTGAGGCTTTTTGCTCTTTTGTAAGAGAACATAGGTTTGTCCCAATTACAGGTGTTGGATGTGAGAATCCTCCAATGTTTGTTAATACTCCGAGCCACCACATTCAAGGCTGTATTAAATGTTGTTACGCAAGTGAGTGGTGCTTCACTATTCTCAACTGGGGGCTTATCTTCCAAAAGGGAATCTCGATTCTGATTTCGAGCTCTTTTGTAGCTTTTTGTCAAGAGATGTTTAGGATACCCCGGATTTGCATCTTCTCAGTGAGATCTTTGGCTTGTACCTTGTAGTCTTCAACATCAGAGCAGTTTCTCCGAATGCGGAGGTACTGCCCAAATGGCAGATTCTCCCTCAGTGGTCGAGGATGGAAACTGGAGTAATGTATCAGATTATTTTTGTTAGTGGGTTTTAGTTTTTAACTCGTTGGCAACCCTTGTAATGGTGACATCCAGAAACACTACCGTGGACTCATTGTACTCGTGTGTGAATTTGAGGTTTGAATCACAGTTATTGATCCATGTGAAAAAAGAAACCAAAGTTTCTTCATTTCCTCTCCAAATCAAAAGCACATCATCTATGTACCTTTGCCATAGAATGATGTTTTCACAGAACGAGTTATCAGGGGGTAAAATGTGTAGCTTTTCAAAATTAAATACATACAAACCCGCTACACTAGGGGCAAAAGTGCTGCCCATAGAAGTACCAGTAGCTTGTAAATATAACCGGTCTTCATATTGAAAGAAATTTCTTTTAAGGGCCAGAGAGGCACATTCAACCACAAAGGATTTTGATGTTTTATAATCCCACATGCTGGTTTCTAATGTGTGGGCAATTACCTCAATGGTCGCATCTTGCGGAATGCAAGTATAAAGGCTTTCAATATCTAGTGTAGCCAAGAAACATTGTCCATCAGGCAAAGTAACAGATTCCAACATAGCTAGTAAGCTTTTGGTGTCCTTGATGTACGTACTAGTGGTTTCAATTGAGACTTACCATCAATAATGGACATATCCCTGATAAGGTAGTCATTTACTGAACATATATCCCTTTGGAGGGCTGATTAGTCCCCATCACCACATCTTGGTTTCACGATTTGAACATTGAGATTTTAATTAAGGCTTTTATAAAGTATTTGTCCCTATCCGTTAGGAGTCTATAGATCTCAGGAATGACGTCCAAGACATCAAAAACATAGGGATTTCTGCTTAAACAACTTTTCTTGTACACACTACGGACCTCGTCTCCTGTATCCATTGGAGCAACCAATTAAATAAGGGTTTATGTGTTTTTGACCAGATCTGTGACAGTCAACAGTGTCACTTACCCCTATAACAACAACCATAGATTTTTTGAACACTTCTTAATTGGTTAGAGAGATATTTATACTGTTGTCCCACCGAAACGCGCCAACGCCTCCATGGTTTTGTTAAATTTGAGGCACAATAAATAATCTGTCATATTTTGGCACCTTTGCAATAAGGATTCCTTCAAATGAACAGTTTTTAAAATTACAAATGTATATGTCTTGAACACAGGGAGTAGGAACACCAGTAAAAGGTCCAGTCCTTATGTGAGGTTACAAAAGGAGACAAGGCGGTACTAAAGAGGGACTATGAAGCCTATTCACCAATCAAAAGCAACCATTTAGAAAGGACAGCAACAGGAGCCAATTATTTGTGATATTTTATAATTAGGCTGTAAACTGTTTTTGAGGATATTACTTGGAGTGTTTTTTAACTTCATAAATTTTATCTACTCTACCATTGTTTTAAATTCTATGTTTCTTTAAACAGATTTTAATTAATTGCTGTTTGGGTCCTTTCAAGATTGTGGGTGAGTAGCCTCTGATAGATGATACAGTGGAGTGCGATTGGTTTGATTGATGATTCCTCTGAGAGATTTTTCTCTTTTGTTATACTGTTGGTTCAAGGAACCCTGTCTCTTGGAGTAGTGGGGCCACTCTCCTTTTTCACGAGCCAGAACCTGCTTAGCATCATCCATAGAGTAGCACATCTGGGTTCTCCCATCTTTTATCATTTTAAGGCGGCAGGCTCTTGCAAAAAGACTTGGGCCCCCAAAGCTTTAAGCGGATCTATAAGTTGATGCATCTTCGGTCCATTGTGGATCTGCAAAGATCAGATTGAGCCACGATTGACATTGCCTTGATCTGAACTAGAGTCGCCGGACGTGCTTTTAGAGAGATTGCCTGTCTCAAAAGAAAATTCCAACGTATATTAGGATTGGGCATTGCTGAGCCATATTAGCATTAGAAGAGTTTCAGCTGAGAGGAAGGCAGTGCGCATGCTGAATTTGAAAGTCCCAATCCGAGAGGTCTGGAAAGGCTCTCCCAAACAGTTGTACTATATAGTTTTGGGGGTCAGGGCCTTCCTTTCCCTCTGGGATCCCAAAAATACTTACGTTGTTTCTCCTTTGACGATTTTCCATATCTTTGATTTTTGTCTGGAGATATTCAAGCTGGGAATCATGTCCCCCAATTGCTTTAACTGATGCAGATGTGCCCTCCTCAGTCCGAGTGTCTCTTTCCTGCAACACAGACAGTTCTGTTGTAAGAGTGGTGATCTGCCCTGAACCCTCATCCAAAGATCGTTGTACCTTTGCATTATCTACTTTAGCCTGAGCATAATGCAGCTGAGCCTCCGAATTCTGGGTCTGAAGGACATGTAGGATTACTCTTAGTGAAGGCTCCTGTGTATCATCATCCTGGGATTCTGCAGGTGGAGAATGTTCCAGATTAATGTCCAAAGATATGTCCACCGTGCAGTTCAGATTTACAGAGGGACATTTGCAGGGTGAACGCTGCCGGGTAGGAATTTATCGGCCAGTGGCCTAGGGAGTACTGATATCAAGTGAGAAATAAGTGTTTTTACCTCCTCCTATGACGTATCCCACTTCCTGAGGAGGCTGTCAGAGGAACATAGTTGTCACCCTTGCTTGGATGCTGTTTACTGGAAGCTTTGGAGGATTTAGGCTTTTGATGCAGCTGTGCCTGGTCCTGGTCCACACACTTTTTCTTGGAATTACCCTGGTTCTGCTGAGCATTATGTCCTCCCCCCGACATCGGTGTAGGCGTAGTAGTCAAAAGACCCCTATCCGAATTGGGGGAGAAGATATCGATTGAGCTCGGGATGGCTGTTAAATCATCGCTACGACCCACCCTTGAGGGGTTATTGGCATTGCTGTTGTGCTGTACCACTGCACTTTCCCCCCACTGGGTTTCAGTATCCCCCCTCATAGCCTTCACCCTCTACGGCCTCCATATCAACAGGAATCCACCCACCATGGGCCCGTAGAGTTTCAGTAATAGTACTCACATTAGGAAGCTCAAGTAGTCCAGTTTGTAGGGTCCCAGCAGATAATACTATGTATCCTGCATTTGTCAACAGGTTGTCTGTTGCTTCGCCTTTCTTCTGATCCTCCACACCAAAGGAAACTCCTGATGTGACTGCTGCCATTAAAGTATCTGCCAACGAAGGTCCCACATCAGAGACTGTGGCTTTGTGGCAGAAGACTGTATGAGTTCCCTTATGGCTCCAGACCGAACTAATTTTAGTATATGGCGCCCAACTTGAGTATTTCCAGCACAGGTAAGATGGAGTCTGGCTCCCCAACCACCTGCATCTGCTGCTTCTGCTGCCCTGGTGGTGAAGTGGCTCAAGTCTTGCCCCACACCCGAACTCCATGGCGTGGGGGTTTACCTTTTGAGGTGCCATTGAGATACCACGCTGGTATCCTTGAAAATAGGAGAATTGCAGACAGCCAGGAGCAGCGAAAAGCTCTAAAACGGCTAAAAACTCAGCAGCAACATAGCTGAAGCATTCAGGCAGCAGAGAAAGCTGTCAGTGGGGCTGGCGCGATCAAGTCAGCGCGAGCCGAGAATCCGCAGGTCGTGCGCGGCATCCGTGATTGCAGCACAATGGATGCCGGCTGTCACAGAGCTACGGGGTGGAGCGGCCCTCCACCTCGGGCTCAACCTGCCATCATCCTTCCACTGAACCTACCCCTGTGTCTCACTGCAACACTTACTGTCTTTTTTGTTATCTAATACAATATTTTAAAAATCTAGGTCTTTTACATTTCCAGTTTGGCATTTTACTGTTATATTAGAGTAGATTCTGAAATATCAAATCCATCACTTTAGAGTCTATAACAACTGGGAAGTTTTGTTTGGATATTTATCTCTCCAGTATTGTATTTTTTACAGATTCACATGCTTTAGTCATTCCCCATATTCGAAATCGGAGTTCCAAGGTATAACTAGAAAGCAATACAATGTTAAACATAGCCTGCACAGGCTAAAAACATCAATTTTAGTATCCTATGTACATTATTTAAAAAGAACCAAACTGCAGCCAATCAGGCTGCGTGTGAACAGTCTGCCACCAGAGACCTTGTTGCTAAGATAGCTCAAACATGTTCTTGGATGGTTTTAGTTAGAGAAAACGCATCACAGTCTAGAATAGATCTTGGTGCCCTCCTGGCCTCTTTTGCTTTCCCAAAATCACTGATGTAGTGTAAATGAGTTTCATTAGCATACCGGAAGGAGGAGACTGTGTGCTAAAACTACTGGACCCTCACCTGATTCTACCAACAACCAAACACATACATTAAATAGAATGAGAAGGAATAAAAGTCGCTGGAGTCCCGTACCTTTCATAATGATGCGGTTAGACCAGTAGTTTTCAGAAAATGTACATGATTCTGATAAGGCCATAAGTCATTTGTAGACTTAAGACCAGGTAGTCGGAAAGCCATTGACTTTGCATCTACAGGACTAACCTCCAACCAGGAGTGGGGATTTCCATCTATACATCCGGAAGCTGAATGATTTGGATTTTGTAAATCTGTTGAGTTTTTGCCTGAATGTCAGCATTTCAATCCCAACTTGGAAACTTGTTTGTTTCCTAGCCATTGTCCAGAGTTGTGGGCACCCCATGGCATTGGTAAAATCCAGCCATGTTGGCGATGTCAAAGAGACATAGTCTTTTACATGCAATACCCCTGAATAAGAGAATTCTAACTTCAGTCAGTTGCTGTAAAGACATCAACACTGTTCTTTAATCATCCTTAAGTCCGTGTGGGAAACCCAGCGAGAGGCACTTGGACCACCCTAGTCTTCCAAAGTTGTGTCCTCGCATAAGCATGCCATGCAAATTACTGAACACTGCCCCCATCTATTCTCTTCATTATCTGAAGTATGGTGCCAAGTTCGGTGCAGGCTTTTCTGGCTATTTTAGATAGTGAACTTTGGTTTGAGACAGGGTGGACTCAGCGGGCTCAGAGACCCAGTAACACACTGCAGTCTTAGAACTAGAGTCTCATTTCACTAACTGTCAGCCAGAGCATGTGACTGCTAAACTGCTTCAAAAGCAATTGAGCATGTGCATTTGAATACCATGGTCAGTACATCTGAGTTCAGTTTTTCAAAATCTAGTATTTCCAACCACCATAGCAACAACATTACCTTTGAGTTAACAATGACAGGAGCTAAGCGCTATAGCGCCGAGACACCCATGGGTATTTGTGCGCTCTACAAATCACTTAAATAAATAAATAAATAAAGCCATTTGATTTCGTGCTAGGATGGGGCCAGAGAAGTTCATTTTGTGTGTGCTCTTTTACAGTTTATTTATATTTACAAAGTAAAGTGATATTACTGTATTTTGCTGTGTTTTGCTTTTCTATCCACACAGCCTTCTTGAGTAAATATTGAACTACTCTGTCTGAGAGTCACAAACTAAAGAGGATTACTTGTTAATCCTGATTGGGTGGTCCAACAGTTTTCCCGGTTCGCCAGTGGTGAACGACTTCAATTCTCACAGTTTGAACTCAGGAGTCTCTGACTACCTTGACACAACTTGAGCTAGGATGGGGGTTGGGAGCACACTGCCTCACAGTCCCAGCACAGTTCGCCCCTTTGCATCCTGGTAAATGCAGTACACAGTTCAAACTTACTTCAAAAGTAGCTGGAGTTTTCCACCAAAGTTGGTGCAGACATTGCTGTATATCTCTAGACACGTGTTTCTGGGTTGATCCCGTCTTCAGTAGAGAGCAGCAGTACTAGAGAGCAAAGAAAAATAATCTGGGGTTGCTGGAAATGCTGCCAAGTTTCTTTCAGGTCACAGTACCACTCACAGGCACACAGGTGCATCTCCAAAGCTCGTCAGCTTGCTGGCTCAAGGGAGCCTTTTGAACAGAATGGGGGGTTGGGAGCACACTGCCTCACAGTCCCAGCACAGTTCGCCCCTTTGCATCCTGGTAAATGCAGTACACAGTTCAAACTTACTTCAAAATTAGCTGGAGTTTTTCACCAAAGTTGGTGCAGACATTGCTGTATATCTAGTATTAGAGAGCAAAGAAAAATCATCACATGGGGTTGCTGGAAATGCTGCCAAGTTTCTCTCAGGTCACAGTACCACTCACAGGCACATAGGTGCATCTCCAAAGCTCGTCAGCTTGCTGGCTCAAGGGAGCCTTTTGAACAGAATGGGGGTTGGGAGCACACTGCCTGACAGTCCCAGCACAGTTCGCCCCTTTACATCCTGGTAAATGCAGTACACAGTTCAAACTTACTTCACAATTAGCTGGAGTTTTTCACCAAAGTTGGTGCAGACGTTGCTGTATATCTCTAGACACGTGTTTCTGGGGTGAGCCCGTCTTCAGTAGAGAGCAGCAGTATTAGAGAGCAAAGAAAAATCATCTGGGGTTGCAGGCAATGCTGCCAAGTTTCTCTCAGGTCACGGTACCACTCACAGGCACACAGGTGCATCTCCAAAGCTCGTCAGCTTGCTGGCTCAAGGGAGTCTTTTGAACAGAATGGGGGTTGGGAGCACACTGCCTCACAGTCCCAGCACAGTTCGCTCCTTTGCATCCTGGTAAATGCAGTACACAGTTCAAACTTACTTCAAAATTAGCTGGAGTCTTTCACCAAAGTTGGTCCAGACATTGCTGTATATCTCTAGACACGAGTTTCTCGGTTGAGCCCGTCTTAAGTAGAGAGCTTTGGAGATGCACTTGTGTGCCAATGAGTGTTACTGTGACCTGAGAGAAACTTGGCAGCATTTCCAGCAACCCCAAATGATTTTTCTTTGATCTCTAATACTGCTGCTCTCTACTGAAGACGGGCTCAAACCAGAAACAAGTGTCTAGAGATATACAGCAATGTCTGGACAAACTTTGGTGAAAAACTCCAGCTAACTTTGAAGTAAGTTTGAACTGTGTACTCCATTTACCAGGATGCAAGGGGGCGAACTGTGATGGGACTGTGAGGCAGTGTGCTCCTAACCCCCATACAACTTGAGCTAGGTTTCTTAACTTTGGAGTCCCTTTCTGTTTTCCAGTATTTCTTTTACTTAAGTAGCTTTTCCTTCCTTCTTTTGGACATTCAGTAGGCCAGCTTGTCTTTATTTTTTCTTTTTGTAAAGTTCCATTCCTTTGGGGAAAACACATTCAAGAAGTGCAAACATGTTTAATGCATAATGTGTTGTCCTTAAATCAAACCTCCTGAAGACCACAGTCTACATAACTTTTGCATTCTCAGCAAATTAAAGTTTAATAGTCTCCATCGCAGAAACAGAGAAAAGTCAAATTCCATTCTCAAGTTTATATGACACCAGTGCTCTTAGTTTTTGGGGGATAAGATGGATCGCCTTCTTTGAGCATGTCGATTTCTCCAGTATTAGGGGTGTCTTTCATAGATTCACATGCTTGAATATTTGAAATCCTCTAAAAACAATTCCTACATAGGAAAGCATGATAAAGAGAAAAAACTACTTGTAACACATTAGTGTCATTATGTTAGTCCAAATTACAGCCAATCAGGCTCCAGCACCCTCTAGAACCTTCTCCTCAGAAGCTCAAGCCCTCAGATTTTCTACCGCACGTCGTGTGAAGGGAGTCTCCCTGAGCTTTGCTCAATTTTCACCTCTACTCTTCTAGTTCCAGTGTTTTTCTCAACATGTCAAGTAAGAAGTCTTTATTTATACCTTGCTCTTCTTGTGGGAAGCTGCGCCTTTTTGAAAAGGACCCCCACCAGAAGTGTATATACTGTTTATACCCTGATCATGAGGCTGGCAGCTGCAAGTTCTGTAGAACTTTTTCTACTAAGACTCTGAAGGACAGAGAAGGCCACCTTCTCCTTTGGCTTCAACGTCTAAAGGACAAGGATTCAGTCCTGTCAGACGCAGAAAGTTTTCATTCTGGACTTTCTTCAGCAGCATCCAAGCGTGGTAGTTTACAGGATGTTCCATCTCCTTTCCTCAAAAAGATGAAGTTGGCCATGCCTCTGGCTCCTGGGGCATCTTCAGCCACCCCTACCACCTTTACGCCCACGAGACCTGGCTCTCAGGCGTCTTTTGCTGCCTCTCGAGGTGTTTCCAAGCCTCTTAAAGTTTCGCCGCCGACGAGCGCTCCGACGACGAAAACGGCATTTGCTGCATCCTCTACGACGACGCGGACTACAACATCAGCTTTTTCCTCATCGACTACGGTCTCGTCGACAGCATCCACGTCGACGAGAGTTTCATTGCCTTCCAAGCCAGTTCCGTCGACGATTCCCATCTCCTCGTCGACGAAGAAGAAAGAATCCTCGTCGACGAAAGTCTCGAAGAAATCGTCGTTGTCACGGCGATGCCGTTGACCAAGATCTCATCGACGAAGATACCGTCGACCAAGGACTCGTCGACAAAGACATCGTCGACCAAAGCCTCGTCGACGAAGACTCCGTCTACAGAGGTTCAACCGGCGTCGACGACCGTTCCGTCGACGGTTGCTTCGTGGACGACCTCGTCTCCAGCTGATCGCCCGTCGACAGTGACCCTGACGACGACTCCGTCGACGGCCGTACCGTCGATGATGACTTCTCCAAAACTATCTTTATCGACGACTAAGTCAGTATCGTCGACGTTAACGATGACGGCACCGTCGACGGTGGCACCACTTTCCTTTGCCTCGCTGCCGTTAGTGCCTTTGATGAATTTAGAATCTTCTCATCATCGCAATAAGGCTCCATGCCACCAGATCTCTGATCCAGAGCTGCAACCACCTTCTCCAATGTTTGCCACTACCTCTGAGCATGATACTGACTCAGAACAAGAAGGGGATATGTTTGGAGCGGCACAAAGTCCCTCTGACTTAATAATTAAATGTCAGGACTGGGATTCTGTCGAAGGTGACGGTGATCAACAGTCTCAATCTGAGGAACAGCTGGTCCAAGTCCCTATGGCTACCATTTCTTTAACTCTAATCTCAAATCTCCAGCATATGCTGGATGATTACAACCGCCGTTTCCCAGCAACGCCACAGAGAACACCGGCACCATCTCCGGCTCCCGTAGCACTGCCTCCACCTTCTCTGCCGCCTATGTTACCACCAACAACTTCGTATCAGGTTCAGACATCTATTAGAATCCATACAACGGTTTATCCGCAGGATGCGGATGATGAGGCGGTCCCAGAGCGTAAGGACGGAGAGGTCCCAGACAATTCAGATAATGATACAGGTGACCAGGATATGGCTGAATGGGATGATTATCGGGCACAGACGCCTTCGCCTCAGCCAGGGAACTCTGGAGATTCACCTCCTGTAGATATCGCCGGTTTCCATCTTTTAATGGATAAAGCAGCTCTGCGTTTCAAGTTAGCAAGATCACAACGTGAGGAGGACTGTTTCCTTTATGATTTTAAAGATAAACCTTATAAGCAAACCCACACAATTCCTATCATCGTTTTTGTTTGGAAGGAAGGAATTAAACTCATGACTGCTCCAAACTCCTTACCTGCTCAGATACTGCGCCTTGAGAAAAAATACAAGGCCCCAACTGGCTCTCCGGCTTGCCTGCTTTCTCACCCCAAGCCGGACTCGGTAGTTACTCAGGTCGCACAGCGTCGAGCCCGGAACCCAGCGGCTCCAATCACAGCCCCTCCAGATAGAGAGGGTCGACGCCTGGATGCTATTGGCCGCAAGTTTTCAACGATGGCTTCCACATCTGTCCGGGCAGCCAATGCCTTAGCCATCTTGGGACGTTATGACAGACAGATGTGGTCAGACATTTCAGATTTGATGGAACTCATACCTGATGCTTCCAAGGCTGATGCTCAACAGATTCTTCGCGATGGTCAGAGAACGTCAGAAGAAATGATCGACTTCGCAGTCGATATTGCTAACACAGGTTTCCGTCTGCTTGCAAGTGCGGCTGCACTCCGACAACAGGGTTGGTTGAAATCCACATCCTTCCGGCAGGAAGTCCAATCCAAAATATTGGATATGCCCTATGATGGGGAATCGCTATTCGGATCCCATATCGATGACGCCCTGGAATCCATTAAGAAAGACACCGATACGGCAAAGTCTTTGGGCACGTTACAATTTCGGAAGCAGTCCTTTCGAGGTGCGCGAGGAAGCGGCACTTCTTCCAACGTTCGAGGTGGTCAACAATACCGCTCATACAATCTGAGCGGCCAACGTTACACGCCCAATCAGCAATCTTGGCAGCAGCCCTCCAGGCCCTACAGAGGAAAGTCCTCTTACCGTGGATCCAACTCAAAGCGCCAATGACTTTTCTCACCCTCAAAGTGTTGGAGGTCGAATCTCTCTGTTTCATTCTCAGTGGTCCTCGATCACCTTGGACCGCTGGGTTTTGGACATTATACGACGGGGTCATGCCCTAGAGTTTGTAGAGATTCCTCCTTGTACTCCACCTCGTGGCCTGCCTCCTCCACATCTCGAGGAGCTTTACCATCAGGTCCGTCTTCTTGTGTTAAAAGGTGCAGTCAAAGTGGTCCCGAAACATCAAAGAGGAGAGGGGTTTTACTCTCGATTCTTCCTCATACTCAAGAAGACTGGAGATTGGCGACCCATTCTGGATTTGAGGGCTCTCAACCAGTTCCTAAATTCCCAATCGTTCCGCATGCTGACGTTACTGGAAATCCTGCGTCTTCTATCCAGCGAGGATTTCATGACCACCATAGACCTTCAAGACGCTTACTTTCATGTCCCAATTCTTCACCAACATCGCCAGTACCTGCGTTTCAAGGTGGGGCCAATGCATTTTCAGTTCAAAGTTCTGCCCTTCGGGCTGCGATCAGCTCCTCGTGTGTTCACGAAGGTACTGGCCCCTCTGGTGGCTCACCTGCTTCTACAAGGCGTTGAAATCTTTCCATATTTGGACGATTGCCTTCTCCAGTCTCAATCCCACCATTTGCTATGTCAGGACACTCGCCTTTGCCAGCAGGTGTTTCAGTCCCTGGTGTTGACCATCAACGTTGAAAAGTCACAGTTTGCGCCTCTGCAAACCAGATCCTTCTTGGGAGCGATCCTAGACACGAAGCTCTCAAAAGCGACGTCAGAAAATCCTTCGTCTGGTCTACCTCATTCGAAGAAAACAGTCAGTTTCTGTTCAAACGTTAAAATCATTCTTGGGAATGGCTTCATCTTGTATCGCACTGATCCCAAATTGCAGGTTGCGCGCCCGTCCCATTCAGGAAGAACTGGACTTACAGTGGCGTCAGATCTCTGGGTCCTTCAACGACCTTGTTGCAGTCACAACCCGCATGAGAAAGAGCTTGCTTTGGTGGGCACAACCTACAAACCTGGAAATGGGAACGTCCTTTCTCGTTCATGCACCAGATCTTACTCTGACGACGGACGCCTCCCTGGAGTGGTGGGGCACTCATCTCCAGGGCCTATCCATCAAGGGCAAGTGGACTCCGCCCCAACGCAAGTGGCATATCAACAGGCTGGAATTGATGGCGATCTTCCTAGCGCTCAAGTCATTCCTACCTGTAGTTCACGGGGAGTCAGTGCTGATCCAAACGGACAATACTGTGAGAAGTTGGCCTGGTATATAATGCTCACTAATTCTAGTGATCACTTTGTACCATGCCAAGCAACCCTTATGATGATTGGTTGTAATTCAACCTTGTAGACCAGTTATCCTAGTGGTAACGTGGACAAAGCAGTCTTAGGCTAAACTCTGAAAGGCATGTGAAGCCAGCTGTAATACCATACACAACCCCCTTGAATACAAAATGAAAGGGACACCACACAGATATATATTGAAAATATATATTGATTTATTAACTATAAAATCCCCTGGACTCTTTATGAGCACAGAAGCACAAGCGTTAAATCACAAGACAGTTTAAAATACACAAAAGTTGCACAATATGGATGAGCCCTAGGGGCCACCTAAACCATATACTAAGAAAGTGGTATAAGAGATACCAGGGTGAAAGGGAACAGGCCTAGGGCCTTGGGAATCGCTGGAGCTATTCGAGACTAGCAGTGACTAAGTCGGGAAAGGCCCGCGGGACTCGGGTGCAGTGTTCAAAGTGCACGCACTTTCCAATGGAAGTCTATGGTGCGTAAAAAGTACAAAGTTAAAGAGTTAGGAACCTTCCGAGTGACCTAGAACGCTGAAACTTAAGACACAGACCCTTGAGATGTGTACCAGTGTAGGAACACCGGCGGAGCTGAGTTACCTCACCCACAGGAAGCGGGTGCACAGGGTCGAAGTAGTGTCGGGTTTCGTCACGCTGGTCGATGGTGCTTGGAGCTGAAGATGCTGCAGGCGGCTCGATGTGAAGAGTTCCGGTGGATCCAAGGGTGGATCTGAAGATGTGAAGACCTGAAAGCAGAGGGGACAATGTTCAAAGTCACTAGCCATTGACTACCGTGGAACCAGATTGGAACCAGGCGATGTCGGGTACAAACAGGCGTTGTAGGGTAGCTTCTCTCTGCAGCCACGTGGACACCGGGGGTCGAGGACGTCCAGGAGTCGGTCACAAGCTGTCCCACGCAGGCTTCTCGCTGTTGGCGGTGTCGGCGACCTGATCGGAGCAAACAGGCCTTGGCTAATGCAAGCCACGCAGGAATTGAAAGATGCTTAACACTCGGACCAGCAAGGTCAGAGCGAGTGCTCCTTTTCACAGGAGCTTGGGTAGGTCTGGAGCAACCAGACCTGCTGTGTAGTTTGTCCGTTTCGTCGCCAAGATGGCCGCTGACCACGTGGCTAGTGGCCGGGATGGCGCGTCAAGTGGCACAATGCAAAAGGGCCCCACGCAGATCGTGGAGATGTTGGGGGGCTGATCTTCGGTGCAAGGGCTGCTCGATGGTGGGGGTTCTCAGTCCCCAAAGCACAACGTCGAGGATACATCAGAAGCTGCGCAGTCAGCTTTTCATGTGTCTTCCAAGAGGTCCGGTCCCACGTCACTCGGTGCCTCCACGGGTCCCTTCTTTGCAGGGACTGTAGATCGGGCTCTGAGAGGTCTGGGAGTCTGGTTCTTGTCGGGCTCTGGGCTCGGGCTCCGGCGGGAGGCGGCGGCAAAGCAGACTTCGAGTTGCTGGTTGGTGCCTGTGTTCACAGGGTGGCCACTCCTAGGCCACAAGGGAGATTCTCTTCAGTCTTCTGAGCAGCAGAATGTCGAAGTCCAGTCGTCTTCTTAGTTTCAAGTTGATTCAGGATGATCTGCTGTGCAATGGCACTGCTCCCACTCTTATTCCCAATCTGAGGGGTGGATCACCTACTAGGTCCCTCCTCTGGGAGGAACCAGGAAGGGGGGCGGTTACACCCCCTTTCCTTTGTCCAGTTCCGCGCCAAGCCTGGGTCTGGAAAGTCCCAGGACCGGTTTGGACTGGCCTATGCACAGGGACACCTTGTGTGCCCCGGGCATGTCTGATTCTATTCAGCCCTGTCCTACCCAATACACAAAACCCTGTCTGGGGTGGTGCTCGCACCTCCCAAGGCAGGAAACCCTTTGTCCAGGCCACCATCTGCCGAGTTTCGGTCAGCAGCAGGACGCCAGACTCGTGTCTGTGGTGGCAGCATCCATTTTGTGATGCTGAGGCTCTGGTTAACTTTAACCGGGGTTAAGGCTACGCACATGTCGTGTCCCTCTAGAAGGGTGGAATGCTATCCCCGTCGACAGAACTGTCGAGGGGATAGTATTCCAATTCGTATGACACCTTACTCGACATGTTTTGATAAAGCCAAACCAAAGATGGCATTTAACCGCGAGGATTATAATGCACTTAAGAGTATATGGTATGGCAATATCCCGGAACAGCTTAGGGAGTGGTTCCCGACAGCTGCAGACAGGCTCAGCTCATGCTAGAGCACCATCTCACATATTTCCTAGCACTCTCCCTCCAGGATTGAGGAGGCCTTCCATAGGAGTGGCTGATAGGAACATATGTGTCCAGTTTAGGGTTAGGCACAGACATAATGTACCTAAGCAAGAGGTGATTACACCAACTTACCCCAGCTGAGTGATCAGCCAGTTGTGTCAAATATGGAGGCCAGGGGTGGCACAATACATGCTGCAGCCCCTGGTAGGCCTTGGAAACACCTATGTCCTGGGTACCTAGGGTACACTACTACAGGGGCTAATAAGGTGAACCAGTTCCAATTCGTAATGCACCTAAAGTGCATTGGCAGTAATTTAGAGAGAGAACAGCAGGCTGTGGGTCTGATTAGCAGGCCCACAGCCACATTAAGTCATAAACCAGTGAAGCAAAAAGCAAAAATTTGGGGTGACCATAGGATAGCAGACCCTACTCTCCTACATAACCCCCCCCCCCCAAAACGCAGGGACATTAGACTAACCTTGACCAGTTGTGTCTTCATGTTCTAAGTGGAAGTACCTGGAGAGACCATCTGCGTTGCCATGGTCAGTCCCTGGGCGGTGCTCCACTGTAAAGTCCATCCCCTGTAGGGAAATGGACCACCTGAGTAGTTTGGGATTTTCACCCTTCATCTGATTAAGCCATAAGAGGGGCTTATGGTCGGTCTGAATCCTGAAGTGAGTGCCAAATAAGTATGGTCTCAACTTCTTCAGGGCCCACACCACAGCAAAGGCCTCCCTCTCTATAGCTGACCAACGTTTCTCTCTGGGGGTCAGCCTTCTGCTAATAAAAGCAATGGGCTGGTCCTGGCCATCTACATTAAGCTGTGAAAGCACTGCTCCCACTCCCAACTCAGAAGCATCTGTTTGGACAATGAACTCTCTTGAGTAGTCAGGACTCTTCAGAATAGGTGCAGAGCACATGGCCTTCTTCAGGTCATCAAATGCCTTTTGACAGATTTCTGTCCACTGAACCTTTTTGGGCATCTTCTTGGATGTCAGATCCTTAAGAGGAGTCACAATGGACCCATAGTTCTTAACAAACTTCCTGTAGTACCCAGTCAGGCCCAAGAAAGCTTTGACCTTAGTCTGGGTAGTTGGAGGGGACCAGTCCTTGATGGTCTGGATCTTACTCTCCAGTGGTTGAACTTGGCCTCCACCTACAAGGTGGCCCAGGTATACAACCTTGCTCTGCCCTATCTGGCACTTTGTTGCCTTGATAGTGAGGGCTGCCTTTTGCAGAGCCTCAAGCACTTCCTTCAGGTGGACCAGGTGATCCTCCCAGGTGGAGCTAAAGACAGCAATATCATCCAGATAAGCTGCGCAAAAGTCATCCAACCCAGTAAGGACTTGATTCACCAACCTTTGGAAGGTGGCAGGTGCATTTTTCAAACCAAAGGGCATCACCACAAATTGATAATGCCCACTAGGGGTAGAAAATGCTGTCTTGGCTTTAGACTCCTCAGCTAACCTGATTTGCCAGTAGCCAGCTGTCAAGTCAAATGTGCTCAAATATTTGGCAGAAGCCAACTTGTCAATGAGCTCATCTGCCCTTGGAATAGGGTGTGCATCTGTCCTGGTGACAGCATTGAGTCCTCTGTAATCCACACAGAACCTCATCTCTCTCTTGCCATCTTTGGTGTGAGGTTTGGGGACCAGAACCACTGGGCTAGCCCAGGGACTCTCTGAAGGCTCAATAACACCTAATTCCAGCATCTTTTGCACCTCAGTCTTTATACAGTCCCTGACGTGGTCAGGTTGCCTGTAAATCTTGCTCTTTACAGGAAGACTGTCACCAGTGTCCACCACATGTGTACACCAGTTAGTCTGACTGGGTGTCAATGAGAACATATTCCTGTAGAACTTGTCTGCAGTCATGTTGCTGATGTTCAGTGAGGTTGCCACCTAAGGCCACACCATCAACTGAGCCATCCTCAGGGTTTTGAGTGAGCAGGTCTGGGAGAGGGTCACTCTCTTCCTCCTGTCCCTCATCTGTAGCCATGAGCAAGCCCATGTCTTCCATGCTGACATATGCCTTCAATCTGTTTACATGGAGCACCCTGTGGGGGCTCCTGGGAGTTCCTAGGTCCACCAAGTAGGTAACCTCTCCCTTCTTCTCCAGAATTGTATGGGGTCCAGACCATTTGTCTTGGAGTGCTGCTGGAGCCACTGGCTCCAACACCCATACCTTCTGTCCAGGCTGAAACTCAACAAGGACAGCCTTTTGGTCATGCCAAGCTTTCTGTAATTCTTGGCTAACCTCAAGGTTTTTGGATGCCTTTTCCATGTACTCTGCCATCCTGGAGCGGAGACCAAGTACATAGTCCACTATGTCTTGCTTAGGCTTTTTGAGAGGTAACTCCCATCCTTCCTTCACCAGACACAGGGGTCCTCTTACAGGGTGCCCAAACAACAATTCAAAGGGGCTGAAGCCAACCCCCTTTTGAGGGACCTCTCTGTAAGCAAACAAAAGGCAGGGCAGTAGGATGTCCCATCTTCGCCTGAGCTTTTCAGGTAATCCTTTAATCATGCCCTTTAGGGTCTTGTTAAATCTCTCAACAAGCCCATTGAATTGTGGATGATAAGGAGTGGTGAACTTGTAGTTGACACCACATTCCTTCCACATAGCTGTCAAATATCCTGACATGAAGTTGGCACCTCTATCAGATATTACCTCCTTAGGAAACCCCACTCTGGAGAAAACTCCAAGTAAGGCCCTGGCCACAACAGGAGCTGTTGTGGTCCTAAGTGGAATTGCCTCTGGGTACCTGGTGGCATGATCCACTACCACCAGTATGAATCTGTGCCCAGATGCTGTAGGGGGATCCATTGGACCTACAATATCAATCCCCACTCTTTCAAAGGGAACCCCCACCACAGGTAGTGGTATCAGGGGGGGCCTTTGTTGTTCCACCTGCTTTACCACTGGCTTGGCAGGTTTCACAGGAGCGACAAAACTCCTTGGTGTCTTCAGACATGTGAGGCCAGTGAAAATGAGGGACAAGCCTGTCCCAGGTCTTATTCTGGCCTAAGTGTCCTGCTAGAGGAATATCATGGGCTAAGGTGAGAAGGAAACCCCTAAATTGCAGAGGTATAACCAACCTCCTGGTTGCACCAGGCTTGGGGTCTCTACCCTCTGTGTAAAGGAGTCCTTCATCCCAATAAACTTTATGGCCACCTTGAGCATTCCCAGCAGCCTCAGCAGCAGCCTGCTGTCTGAGGGGTTCAAGAGAAGGACAGATTAACTGAGCCTGCCCCAAGTCCGCCCTAGAAGGTCCCCCTGTCCCCAGAAATTCAACCTGATCAGGTTCAAGTTCTTCAGAGACAGTTCCTTCAGGGGTCTCAAGACCAGCTTCCTGTGAAGCTTGATCCTCACTTGTAGGCAGTTGGGAAGGCACAGCCTTAACCCTCCTGTTCTTCTTCTTGGAAGGTGCTTGGTCCATTGTTCCAGGATCCAAGACCTGAGGTTCAGAGAGGCACTTTTTGGCCAGTGACCTGGTCACAGCAAGGACATGTGATGATATCCCTAACATCTCTGCATGAGTCCTGTACTCAACTTCTGACCATAGAGAGTTCTCCAGGTCATTGCCCAACAAACATTCAACTGGGAGATCAGCACTAACCACAACTCTTTTTAGGCCAGTTACCCCTCCCCAGGAAAAGTTAACAAGTGCCACACTATGTGTAGTAGTGACATTGCTGGCATTGGTCACCAGGTAATTATCACCTGGCATGTATTGTCCAGGGTCCACAAAGTTAGGTGTCACCATAGTGACACTGGCACATGTGTCCCTGTAAGCTTGAGCCATTTTGTTATTAATCAAAGGTGTCTGTCTGTATTTGCTCAGGTTACTGGGACTTATGTCAGGGGTCAAATCTATGTCCCCTTCACAAATCAGAACAGCCTGAGTAAGGGTTCTGACTAGGTCAGAATCTCCTTCAGTTCCCAAGGTGATACCCACTACACCCTTGGTTTGTGGACCAGCACTGCTAGCTGTACCAGTGGGTGCAGTTGCCTTAGGGGCTACAGTGCTGGGGCCTCCACCCTTTTTACACTCACTTGTCCAGTGAGAGGTGTTCTTACAAGTTTTACACCAGGGTTTCTTCTGACCTTCTTTCTTCTTCTTCTTGGAAGTTTGGGACCCACCCTCTGTATCATTTTGGGGCCCTGTTGAAGACTTCTGGTCTTTAGCTTTCTGCTCCCCACCCTTCTGGTCTGTTTTCTTCTGGTCACCACCCTGGTTCTGGTTCTGGTTCTTTTGCTTAACTCTGGTTCTTACCCATTTATCTGCCCTCTTTCCCAATTCTTGGGGAGAGGTCAAATCTGAGTCAACCAAATGTTGATGCAACTGCTGGTTCTGACAATTATTTAAAATCTGTTCTCTCATCAGCAAATTATACAATCCTTCATAGTCTGTAACCTTGCTTCCCAGCAACCATCCCTCCAGAGCCTTAGTGGCACACTCAACAAATTCAGACCAGTCCTGAGTCTGTGTCTTCTGGGTATCTCTGAACATTAACCTGTACTGTTCAGTGGTTAAGCCTAACCCATCAATCAGAGCACTCTTCAGGACCAGGTAGTTTCTAGAATCCCCATCACTAACTGTGAGGAGTCTGTCTCGGCCTCTACCTTCAAAGGAGAGCCACAAGATTGCTGCCCACTGCTCCTGAGGGATCTGCTGTACTCTGCAGGCTCTCTCCATTGCAGTGATCCATTTATGGATATCATCCCCAGCTTTGTAGGGGGGCACAATCTTACTCAGGTTTCTGTTATCAAAAGACCTGTCTTTCTCCTTGTGGATATTGCTGCCACCAGTGGGTTCTATTACCCCACTCTCTCTAGGCTGTCTTGCTCTAGCAAGTCTCTCTTGGACCAGGGCGACCTCTAATTCTTGCCTCTGGATCCTAAGCTCAGCCTCTCTCATCTTGGCCTCATGTTCCCTTCTCTGAGGGCTAGTCATCTCCTTTCTGGAGTGACCATGAGAACCTCTAGAAGCATGGGAGTTGTTAGAGTCACCTGAGTGAGTCCTTCTCCTCCTAGGCATCTGGTTAAGTCCACCTGGGGGTCTGAATGGGTTTTTACCAGATTCAGTCCCAAATAGGCTTAAGTTAGCCTGGTTCAGTCTACTGACCAGCACCTGACTATTTCTGTCATCATCTGACTCACTGCTTCCCCCCTCTGTCTCTTCTTCCTCTTCCTCTTTTTCTTCCTCCTCATCTACCTGAGGAGCTCCAGTGATGGGGGCTTCCTCATCTACCAGGATGATAGGACCAGGGGTGTCTACAGTGTCATCCTCTGAAGGATGGCCTCCTTCAGCATCCCCTGTGGGGTTTGCCTTAGAGGGCTTTAGAGTCTCAGATTGGTCTAAGAGCTCTCTTAGGTGGTCTGTGGTAGGGGAAGGCCCTGTCCTCAGACCCCTCAAGACACAAAGCTGTCTTAATTCCTTAAAGGAAAAAATAGCAAATTTGGATGGTGCCCTTGGAGGGTCACTCTCAACAGGGATGTTCCCAGTGGAACCCTCTGCTCCAGACATTGCTCTAGTGTGGGTGGATGTGTTGCAATCTACCTACACTGGTGTTTACCTACTAAACCTATCTAGTAGTTGTAGTCAGGGTGTGCTACTCCCTTTGCTCTACAACAACTAAGTTCAGTAGAACTTAAGTATACTAGTCTTGTTTTATATGTACCTAGCAGGTACCTGTATGATCTTTCAAATGATAATCTCAAAGATTGTAATGGTAAAACAACAGCAAGCTCAGATCCCACCGCTGCCACCAATGTGAGAAGTTGGCCTGGTATATAATGCTCACAAATTCTAGTGATCACTTTGTACCATGCCAAGCAACCCTTATGATGATTGGTTGTAATTCAACCTTGTAGACCAGTTATCCTAGTGGTAACGTGGACAAAGCAGTCTTAGGCTAAACTCTGAAAGGCATGTGAAGCCAGCTGTAATACCATACACAACCCCCTTGAATACCAAATGAAAGGGACACCACACAGATATATATTGAAAATATATATTGATTTATTAACTATAAAATCCCCTGGACTCTTTATGAGCACAGAAGCACAAGCGTTAAATCACAAGACAGTTTAAAATACACAAAAGTTGCACAATATGGATGATCCCTAGGGGCCACCTAAACCATATACTAAGAAAGTGGTATAAGAGATACCAATAGGAAAGGGAACAGGCCTAGGGCCTTGGGAATCGCTGGAGCTATTCGAGACTAGCAGTAACTAAGTCGGGAAAGGCCCACGGGACTCGGGTGCAGTGTTCAAAGTGCACGCACTTTCCAATGTAAGTCTATGGTGCGTAAAAAGTACAAAGTTAAAGAGTTAGGAACCTTCCGAGTGACCTAGAACGCTGAAACTTAAGACACAGGCCCTTGAGATGTGTACCAGTGTAGGAACACCGGCGGAGCTGAGTTACCTCACCCACAGGAAGCGGGTGCACAGGGTCGAAGTAGTGTCGGGTTTCGTCACGCTGGTCGATGGTGCTTGGAGCTGAAGATGCTGCAGGCGGCTCGATGTGAAGAGTTCCGGTGGATCCAAGGGTGGATCTGAAGATGTGAAGACCTGAAAGCAGAGGGGACAATGTTCAAAGTCACTAGCCAGTGACTACCGTGGAACCAGATTGGAACCAGGCGATGTCGGGTGCAAACAAGCGTTGTCAGGTAGCTTCTCTCTGCAGCCACGTGGACACCGGGGGTCGAGGACGTCCAGGAGTCGGTCTGTGGTAAATAAATTTACCTATTCATTTTTCCGTATAATTATCATTACAAGACAGCTCATTCAAATGAGAGGCAGAGTCCGGGGTGTCTGAGTCATACAGGCTTTAATGGCATTATCCTTAAGGATGGAGCATCATGTTCCGTCACCTCTAAGTTTCAGGAAGGGACAGTCAACGTTTTATTAACATTACACATTATATATAGTAAAACTTTACAATTGAATCCAATACAGTAGGCGTAACAGGTGAAAAGAGGGAGATAAGAACACATGTGCGTAATAGGAGGCGTGAAAAGAGGCGTACACATGGGCGTGCACTGTACATGTCAGAGAAACGTCACAAGATACGTCACATGTGGGTGGATGCATGAAGAAAAGTTGCAAAATCAGCAGAAACCCTTAACCTGGATGCGCGCGCAACTAGCATGACGTGAAACTGGGGGCTTTGACTTTAGCACTAGTGGAGGAGACTGGTGTCTGGAGTGTCAGGGCAACCTGTACCTATAACATGTCTAGTATCTTATGTTTGGAGGATGTAGTGTCTGAAGTAAAAGGTCTCTCGGGCAGGGGCCATCCAATACTGAAAGCTAGTGCGTGCATACGTGTCTGGGTGCAACGTGCGGAGCCATGGGCCTACCATGGTAACGGAGCCAGTAAATCACTTGCAAGGAGGAAAGAAAAGGCCGGGCCCTTTGCTCTGCAGCCGGGAATATGTTTACCTATTTCACTAGACTGGAATGTGTTTTCGAGGAGGCTGAACTGATAAATTGAAGGCAAAACATGAATTTGGCAGGCAGTCCAGGCCGAGCCAGGCACCGCTGCGCTGGCAGGAAGTAAGGCAGAGGTCAGGGATGCATCTCCATGCTGCAGCTTTCAGAGGCAGAGACAAGTGGTTCGAAGTCAGAAATCAGGGCCTAGCTCGGCAGAGCCAGGAAAACCTAAAAGTGTACCATGTAAAGACGTTGGCACGGCATGGTTAGAAACTGAATTATCGATCCATTCAAGGTGGATCTGGTTGAGGACATGTTAACGTTGGACGCAAATGTATTTGCGTCTTCATATTCGGTCATGGAGGGAAATTACATGTACTTTAAGCACGTACATGGAAACGTTGGGGTACACGTTAGGGGACATACTTGACCATAGAAATTTCAATTACCTCATTCCCTCCTTGTCCCTACGTTCCCTTCAGGATATATCTATCTTCATGAGACCATCTATCTGTTCATATAACATCATCTGCTCGTCTTTTCTCAGACGAGAATTTTTACTGGAACTGAAACGTGGACTTGGATGTGGAACGCAGGCTGTGGCACACAAGCCGCAAATCGCTGGCCCACATTGTAGGCATAGGCAACAACTGAATACTATGAGCAGTATGATTCCTAGGAATGACAGTAGTTTCCATCCCCAGGCTGACATTACACTCCAGAGCCAACCGGACCAAGTCCAATTGCCTGGATTCTGGTGTAGCTGATGAGCTATTTCATGAAGCCTGGTTATTGCTTTGTATACTGATGGTGCGTTATTAGGAATAAACACACAACAACTGGATCCGATGACTCTACAAGCCCCGCCCCTATCGGCCAGGATGACGTCAAGGACAAGGCGGTTCTGAAGAACAACAAGTCTCATAGCAGACTGCTCCTCTGTAAAGTTACCTAAGGCAGAAGTAGTCTCATTCACTACTGCTTCGAGGGTTCTGGTTAACTTGCGTATCAGTTTACTATTGGAGACAGTACCTATGTATGGAAAGAACCCTTTATTGAAATCTATGTATTGTTCTAAGGTAGTTTCAGTCTGATCGACAATTGGGAGACCTCTCTTTTGTCTAACGTGAATAAGGCGGGAATTCCTGTGATAATCAGATGGGGCTAGAAAAACAGGTGGCAATAGGAATGCAATAAAACAAGTACCATCCCAGTGTAGAGGTAAACGTACATAGGCTGTCTGACCACAAATAAAATATGAATGTCGAGAAGCTTTGAAAGTAGACTTTCCTTTATCACTGAATTCGACCACAGTAGTACAGTCACTGTGTCCTAGATGCACTGAACCACTCTTTCTGACGCATAATACGCCTTTTACTGGTAAGACTGATATTGATGGCAAGTCTGGATTAGTCTCGGACTGAACATTTAGAATCATGAGGTTAAGTGTAAAATTACCTAATCCATACACTTCATTTTCTAGATCGGTCCCTGTCATTTGTGGAAGACCTTCCTCGTCTGGGAAACATGCTTTGTTCATAACTGTGTTCAGGTTACCCCATATCCAATTTCCTTGGGAAACTCTGGATTCAGTGTCTAAAGAGGATATTAAACTAAACCATGCACCACAGGAACCATTATGTGTAAACGGATAAGGAAAGAGGGGCAGAGCTCCCTTGTAGTTCTGATAGGGAGGGAGTCGGCCACATATCCAACAATTAGTAGCATTGCTGGTCTGGTGTGAATGATGTAACATACGGATGAATGTATTGTTGCGCATGGCTAAACGATAGGAAAGCTCAAGTGGGGGCAGATCACTAAACGTGTGCTCTGCAGTGTCATTAGAAGAAGAATGTGCAAAAGGAAAGAACATATGTAACATCCAACTCGTGCAGATAATCATAAGACTCAGAAAAAACATAATAAGTAACGTTAGAACACAACAACTTCGGAGATTTTTACAATATTTCTGTTTCTTGATCTCCTGTCTATCTCTCTCACTAGTGGGGTCTATCTTATACATGTCAGGAGCCTGTCTAACCGCTTCACCCAGGAGGGGACTTAAACAATTAAACTGTCTGACTTACTAGACCTCAATTTTGACTTGTACTCCTGCTGCGGAGTTTTCTCTAGCAGGGGGAGTTTAGAATCAGTCTCTGAAAGTGGGCAGTCCTTAAAGGGAGAGTCTGGCAACAGTCCGTGAATTTTTTTAACATGGCTCGAATGCAGCCATCCTTTCCTCCCATCCACTTTAACTGCAGTCCTTGTAGATAACAAAACCAACTTCGGCTGCTTCCATCTGGGTTCCAGCGGACTCTTCCGGTCGAAGTTCCTCACGAGGATCAAATCTCCAGGGCGGACTTCGTGTGGCTTTACTTGGGTGTTGTCCGGAAAGGCAGCCGCGACCTGTGAACGACAAGATTGTAGTGCAGACATCAAGGAAGCCAGGTAATCTGTCAGCATACAACTGTCAATATCAGTAATCCTATGGGGCATAGGCGTCCCCCCACATATTCGGAGGCCTACCAAAGACCACCTCATACGGGGATAGCCCTGTCCTAGAATGAGCTACCATTCGCATGTAAAAGAGTGCAACTGGCAAGGCAACTATCCAATCTACACCTTTCTCGGCACATATTTTTGCTAGGCGTGTTTTCAGGGTCTGATTATGTCTCTCTACGAGACCTGCGGCTTCAGGATGTCGGACACAATGGAACTTCCACTGATAACCTAACAGGAGTGACACCTGCTTCATAAGCTCGGACGAGAATGGCTGTCCATTATCGGAGTATACGACACGGGGCAAACCGTACCGCGGGAAAAACTCACGTACCAGCTGTTTGGCAGTGGTTACAGCAGTGTAATCGGAGACTGGATATGCTTCTGTCCATCGGGATAGAGCACATACGACTACGAGGACGTACTTAAATCCTCGACAACGGTCCATCTGGATATAATCCATCTGGAGGACTTCAAAAGGATGGTAAGGAGGATGAAATCCACCCTGTTCCACGGGGACACCTTTTCCTGGATTGAACTGACAACAGATCATGCAAGTACGCACTTTCTGTTTTGCGGCTGCTCGTAAATGTTTGTTGTACCAGAGATTCTGTAAACTGTCGAACATGGCTTTCTCTCCTAAGTGTGCTGGACTATGTGCTGTGTTAATTATAACTTGAACCATAGAGTCGGGGAGGAACCATGTGGCCCTTCCCTTCCTCATCCATCCCTGATCTGTTTGGATCCCTCCTTGTTCAGTCCATTTCTTGATTTCGTCTGGTGTGGCATGTGTCTGTATGTCGAGTACATCTAGAATGGGATCCTTAACTGTCAGGCAATGTGTCAGTGTAGTCGGATCAGTCTTTGTCATGTCAGTCGGAATATCTGTCTGAGCAGTGTATTTGGCTGTACGATCTGCCAGGTCATTACCCTGGGAAATAGTGTCGGTGACTTTGGTATGTGCTTTGCATTTCATAATGGCTATGGCTGTCGGCAAGTGTATTGCTTCTAACAGGGCTTGAATAAGGGGACCATGCTGGATCTTGGTACCGTGAGAAGTTAAAAAACCTCTCTCTTCCCAAAGGACTCCGAAGTCGTGAACGACTCCGAATGCATACTGTGAGTCTGTGTATATGTTAACTTTCTTGTTCTTGGCTAGTATACAGGCTTGAGTCAGAGCAATGAGCTCTGCAGCTTGAGCAGATAGTGTGTCAATACGGTGTGTTTCTATGACTTCAGTTTCAGTGGTTACTGCATAGGCGGCCACTAATTCTCCTGTACTTGTTCTCATACATGAACCATCCACGTAAAGTGTCAGGTCTGGATCGGTCAATGCAATATCTGTCAAGTCTTGTCGGGGCTTTGTCACTGTATTAATGACTTCTACACAGTCATGTTGTGCTGGATCAGTTGTACTCGAAGGTAACAATGTGGCAGGATTGAGTATGTTGCAACGTCTGATTTCTATGTGTGGCTGGAACAGTGTCAATTCATAACCTGTCAGTCGTGCTATGGTCAAGTGCTGAGTCTGGGTACGGTTCAGAAGTACTTCTACGGAATGGGGAACCTGTACTGTCAAAGGATGTCCTAACACTATTGAATCGCTTTGTCTGATAGCTAGAGCTGTAGCTGCAACTGATTTTAAGCATGCAGGCAAGGCCTGGGCTACTGGATCCAATGTACTAGAAAAATAAGCACAAGGCTTATGGTGTCCTGCTTGATCTTGTGTGAGAACAGATAACGCTGTGCCATCGCGTTCTGTGACAAAAAGTGTAAAAGGTTTGCTGTAACATGGTGTCGCTAAAACTGGCGCTTGACATAAAGCTTCCTTCAAGTCATTAAAAGCCTGTGTATGTTCCTGAGTCCAAGGGAGGACAGTCGAAGTCGCTGCCTCCTGTGTTGTCAACTGTATGAGTGGCTTGGCTAGAAATGCATACTGGGGAATCCATTGTCTGCAGTATGAAGTGAGGCCAATAAAGGCCCGTACTTCCTTTTGTGTCTTGGGTTGTGGCAGATGTGCAATTAACTGAATACGATCTGGTGTCAACTGTCTACCCCACTTGGACAGCAAGTGCCCAAGGTATACCACTTGCTGGGCACAGAATTGGAGCTTCGAAGGGGATACTTTGTGCCCCTTTTCGGCCAGAAAATACAAGACTGTCAGTGACGCGCGCTCACAGTCACGTTCGGTCCGTGCTGTGATCAATAGATCATCAACATACTGAAGTAGAGCAGTGTCAGTAGGCATGTGAATACTGTCTAGTTGTCTTTTCAATGTTTGGCTGTAAATACTCGGACTTTCCGTGAACCCTTGAGGTGCACGTGCAAATTTAAAGCTTCGGCCATTTAAACAGAATCCGAATAGGTATTGGCTATCAGGATGAATGGGGACGCTGAAGAAGGCGTTCTTAAGATCAATTACAGTAAAGAACGCAGCTTCGGAATCAATAGCTGTCAATAATGACGAAATATCTGGGACCACTGGATACTGTGGTACTATGCATTTATTGAGTTCTCGAAGATCGATCACCAGTCGATAGACCGGAGGTGCATTTGGGTCAGTTCGTTTATGAATCGGAATGATAGGAGAATTACATACGTTGGAGTCAGTCTCTACAACTACTCCTTGGGCAATGAGTTCGTCAATAATTTTCAGTAAGGCTGCTACAGCCTCGGGGGGCAATTTGTATTGTCGGATTCGGGGCAGTACAACACCTTGCTTGAGTGTAACACGATAAGGAGTAATGTGCATACAACCTACATCAGTTGGACCTTGCGCCCATAAATGCTGTGGAACATTTTTCAATCTGACATCAAAATCTCTCAACACATAATGGCCCTTGAAATCACGAAGGAATAATCTCACTCCTTCTGGGGAACAACATATAACTGCTCCTAGAGCTTTCAGTGTTTTAATACCAAGCAGGTTTTCAGGACATGATTTCGTAAGCAATAAATCTGTAGTACGGGACAATGGACCAACTGCAAGGGGAACTGGCTGTGATACTTCGTTAACAATAGGCTTTCCTGAAAATCCAAGGGAAACATTCTGTGAACCTGAGAGGGGTGCCCCTGGGACCTCGTCATGACTAATGGTAGTTCTGCTCGCCCCTGTGTCAATCAAAAATTTTCTGTCTTTCCCTAACACCTGACTATGTACATAGGGACCATCTTGATCTACAGGAACCTCGATAAGGGGCAAGCCAACCTCCCTCTCTAGGCTGTTTCATGTGTACTGCTGATAATCTGGGTAATCGGATTGTGCATACTGGTACATTTGCTGTGTGACGTGCTGTGTTGCGGCAATAGGTTGGGGTTGCGGTACAGCTACTGTCTGTTGCTGTGCATGCTGTGGAGGTTGCGGATTCTGTGGAATATTCTGTTGAACATGTTCTGTTCTAGGCGGACGTGGTCTTTCTTTCGTTTTGCCTGTAGCAATATTGTCTGAGGACGGCACATTCACTTATAAAGTGACCTGGCTGTTTGCAGTAATTGCAATTCCCTTTAACAAGACCTGTAGGATGACTAGTCTGTGTGTTCTGCGTGTTACCCCTCTTCTGACCATCTGCTGGAACAGACTGGGCAACTAGTACTTTCATTTTCGTGTCTTTCATACGTCTCTGTTCATGATCGTGTTCCTCTCTAATTCTGTTCTGGTGGTACTGTAACATTTGTAACATTTGGGAAGGCGTATTAGCTTGCCATGTACTTTCGACTTTCAATACTCTGTTTTTAACCTGTGGTAAGGAATTCTTGACTAGTTTGGTCACAAAAAGATGTGGGAATGACTCGCTACTTGTTTTCAGGCCACTTAATAATAAAACATTTCTGGAATCTTGAATAAAAATCGCTAGTGTCTTCGTCTTGTTTCTGTTTGCAGGCTGAGATTGCATCCCAGTCTTCCTTTTTAACTGTCAATAATCTAGGCAAAACCTGTACTAATAATCCTGGCAATGCTTTAGTTTTGTCCCCAAGACCTAAACCTGGGGTACGTCTATTTTCTTCGTCTTCTAATTCAGTCCAAACAATCTTTTTATCTCCCACCTCCCATTCTTTTTCTTTCAGTTTTTTGTAAATCCCTGCTGGCAACAGTACTTTTAACATTTTAAGAATATCAGAATACGTGTAATCGCCCATAAGTAACATGTCTTTTAATTCACTGTGGAAACCTGCAGGATCTTTATCGTGACAAGGTACAATTTTCTTCATTTCCAATAATTCCATTTTAGTCAAAGGAGTGTATACGAATACGCGTTCAAGCGTATCATCTGGCTTGCGGATTGGATGTACTTCTCGTAAGGGGTTCTGTCTGTCTAGGTGATATGGTTGTCTTACTGGGGGTGGAACGGAAACAAAACGTGGAGTCAGGAAAGTTCTGTATTTGTGACGTTGTTCTAGAATGATATCAATTAAATCGGTACCTAGACCTCTCCATCTTCTCAGGAGTTGTTGTTGTCTTGTAAAGCGCACTGCTACCCGGAGGCCTCGTAGCGCTATAGACCGCTGGGGAACCCGTCCTGGCTTTCCCTGTGAGATAGTCCCTCCTGGGGGTCTCCAAGGTGAAACCAGGCATCCCCGGCGTTTGTGTGGGGCCGTTGTGGAGATGAGGCAAGCTAATGCCCAGAGTTGCCGAGTGTGCTCCCTGGTCGGAGTAGGCACCGATGTAAGTCTTGCAATAAATTATACAATGGACCTGGATCAGATTGCTGATTTTCATACAGTGTAATGAGATGTTGGGTCATGTATATACCAGCTAGTCGCTGTTCTTCTGGAGTAAGACTCAAAAACGTTTGCACTACTAAATCATCTTTATATATACTGTCATCCCCGGCCCATTGGACTGCTGACCGGGCTAGTTCCTGATCACGTAAGGTATTAAGTTCATGATAACCTATTCTCTCTTTCAGTATTTTATCAGTGACTTGGAATATATGTTCAAGAGAACATTGCTCTGGTATCGGGGAAAGGAAACGTTTCTTGTTTTCTAGACGAATGGGTCTGTCAAAAGGTCTATCAGAAGAATACTGTTTAGGGAGTTTTACTCGACCTACGTAGGCTATCCTGTCTGGATTCTCCATTGGAGTCTCTATTTCTACCTCCTCCTCCGAGGAGTCATTCTTGTCTGACTCGGCTTCCTTTTCAGCCTTCTGTCTGGTATGTATTGCTACTATTTCCTTACGGATTTTTCTGGACATGGCATCTATACAGGATTGTTTATCATGTTTACATTCTGCAATATTCTGACTCCATCTTGTCAGTACATTCATCTCTTCTTGTACAACACCTGTCTGATCTTGTTCCCTTATCAAACAATTAATTAGGAATCGTAATAGTAAACCTTGTGTCTCTACTTTCTGATATGCCATGGCCTCACGAATACATTCTGGCCTCTCCCCCGTTCTAATAAAATGATATATGTTATCTAGATGTCCTGGCATTTCTGGTAATAACATCAGATAATCTGTAACACGTCGTAGACGCAACGAGGCTAACATCATGTCTCCTGTCTTGCCAGGTACTGGATCATATCTACAATCCGTAAGATACTGTTTAAGTTTTTCATGTGGCATCGCTTTCGGAGTACGCTGTGTTGCTAATTCTCTCATTGTCACTCGTTGTAACTGTGGCGGGGTGTGAAAGTGACCTCCTGTGGCACCTCCTGAGGCAGAACCATGGGCATGACCTGACGTCATGGCGGGAGGGAAAGGTACATGTAACGGGGACTGACTCTGGGTTGCATCAGTCGCAAAAGGATTGAGAGGACCAATAGTAGGGGGACCTGTAACAGCAGCAGCAGAAGGGGAAGTGACAACAGGTGCAGGAAGCGAATCTTGGCGTGGAGGGGTCGTGGCTTGATCAGCCGGAACATGCTGCTGTACATTATTAACGGGTGGTACGGGTACATTGGTATATGCTGGAGCTACATCATCTAAATAGGAAGAAAGGAAAATGTCTGCTGCGGTCTTTTTGTGACGGAGTTTAATCGGAACCAATGGTGGTGGCAGGTTACGGGGTACTTCCGGGGTCGCCTTGGGCAGGCCCTCGGTAAGAACTGGATACATGCCTGTGATGAGTGCATTTCTTTGGCGGTCCAATTGTTCTAATCTGACCTGTTCTCCTTCTTCTAGTAAGTCTTTTTCTCTGGCTTTTTCGGACTCTTCTCTACTTTTCTCTGCTTTTCTTATTGCTTTTTCTGTTCTTCTATGCGATTCTTTACGCCACAATTCTATGGCATCTTTCTGAGATTGTCTGGCTTTCTTTTTCCATAACGCTTCTTCTACTCTCATGATGCATTCGGCATCCCATGTCCCTGAGACAGGCCATCTAAACTTCTCTTCCAGATTCTTGGTGTAATCCACCCATAAATCTAAATACAACACAGCATCTAAGCCGTGTTTGTGGTACATAAAATATCTTGGAGTGTCCCTAGGCGGGACAGGAACTGCTTCTTCAAGTATCCCTTTTCTAGTACCTATCTGACGTAATTTCGAAAACAGCGGCATGGCTGGAATGACTCGGACGTGAACACAATAAACACAGTAATAAACAGTAGACAATCATTCATACCACAACATTAAAACACATTAAAATATATCGGACTGATATTACCTGGAACACAGAAAACACAGAAAAACTCTTGAGATAAAACTGAATAACTAGATGCACTGCTAAAACAGTACAGACCGGTCTCATAAAGAGACACGTCGGACCGTATCCACCTAAGTGAACACGTCAGGACCAGAATTGTGTACCCAACTCTGTCTTTACCGGGCACAAATTAATGAACCCGTCTAGATGCGTTCCCAACAACGGTACTCACCGGGAAGCAAGAAACTGAAGGCCTCGGAAACTGGACTGGACTCTGGACTGGACTGCTACGACATCGGACTGGCACGCATCACGCTACCACGCATGCGCTTCGGAACAGGTGGGCCTCCGGACACCTCGGACCTTGCTCTCTCCACTAGGGCTCTGGTCGGGATCCTCCACATTCCTCACCGCCTCGTCTGGACGCCGGACCGCAGTCTCCGTCTCCCTCGTGGACCCGAGGGAAGATAGCAGGAAGACCCGCAACGTGCACGGTTTCCGTCGGGGTTGTAGAAGGGGTCGAAAGCCGCGTGACTTCACCGGCGAGTGGGGAAGGAGGGGGTCCCTATTCGGGCGCCAAATTATGTGGTAAATAAATTTACCTATTCATTTTTCCGTATAATTATCATTACAAGACAGCTCATTCAAATGAGAGGCAGAGTCCGTGGTGTCTGAGTCATACGGGCTTTAATGGCATTATCCTTAAGGATGGAGCATCATGTTCCGTCACCTCTAAGGTTCAGGAAGGGACAGTCAACGTTTTATTAACATTACACATTATATATAGTAAAACTTTACAATTGAATCCAATACAGTAGGCGTAACAGGTGAAAAGAGGGAGATAAGAACACATGTGCGTAATAGGAGGCGTGAAAAGAGGCGTACACATGGGCGTGCACTGTACATGTCAGAGAAACGTCACAAGATACGTCACATGTGGGTGGATGCATGAAGAAAAGTTGCAAAATCAGCAGAAACCCTTAACCTGGATGCGCGCGCAACTAGCATGACGTGAAACTGGGGGCTTTGACTTTAGCACTAGTGGAGGAGACTGGTGTCTGGAGTGTCAGGGCAACCTGTACCTATAACATATCTAGTATCTTATGTTTGGAGGATGTAGTGTCTGAAGTAAAAGGTCTGTCGGGCAGGGGCCATCCAATACTGAAAGCTAGTGCGTGCATACGTGTCTGGGTGCAACGTGCGGAGCCTTGGGCCTACCATGGTAACGGAGCCAGTAAATCACTTGCAAGGAGGAAAGAAAAGGCCGGGCCCTTTGCTCTGCAGCCGGGAATATGTTTACCTATTTCACTAGACTGGAATGTGTTTTCGAGGAGGCTGAACTGATAACTTGAAGGCAAAACATGAATTTGGCAGGCAGTCCAGGCCGAGCCAGGCACCGCTGCGCTGGCAGGAAGTAAGGCAGAGGTCAGGGATGCATCTCCATGCTGCAGCTTTCAGAGGCAGAGACAGAAGTGGTTCGAAGTCAGAAATCAGGGCCTAGCTCGGCAGAGCCAGGAAAACCTAAAAGTGTACCATGTAAAGACGTTGGCACGGCATGGTTAGAAACTGAATTATCGATCCATTCAAGGTGGATCTGGTAGAGGACATGTTAACGTTGGACGCAAATGTATTTGCGTCTTCATATTCGGTCATGGAGGGAAATTACATGTACTTTAGGCACGTACATGGAAACGTTGGGGTACACGTTAGGGGACATACTTGACCATAGAAATTTCAATTACCTCAGGTCACGAGCTGTCCCACGCAGGCTTCTCGCTGTTGGCGGTGTCGGCGACCTGATCGGAGCAAACAGGCCTTGGCTAATGCAAGCCACGCAGGAATTGAAAGATGCTTAACACTCGGACCAGCAAGGTCAGAGCGAGTGCTCCTTTTCACAGGAGCTTGGGTAGGTCTGGAGCAACCAGACCTGCTGTGTAGTTCGTCGGTTTCGTCGCCAAGATGGCCGCTGACCACGTGGCTAGTGGCCGGGATGGCGCGTCGAGTGGCACAATGCAAAAGGGCCCCACGCAGATCGTGGAGATGCTGGGGGGCTGATCTTCGGTGCAAGGGCTGCTCGATGGTGGGGGTTCTCAGTCCCCAAAGCACAACATCGAGGATACCTCAGAAGCTGCGCAGTCAGCTTTTCGAGTGTCTTCCAAGAGGTCCGGTCCCACGTCACTCGGTGCCTCCACGGGTCCCTTCTTTGCAGGGACTGTGGATCGGGCTCTGAGAGGTCTGGGAGTCTGGTTCTTGTCAGGCTCTGGGCTCGGGCTCCGGCGGGAGGCGGCGGCAAAGCAGACGTCGAGTTGCTGGTTGGTGCCTGTGTTCACAGGGTGGCCACTCCTAGGCCACAAGGGAGATTCTCTTCAGTCTTCTGAGTAGCAGAATGTCGAAGTCCAGTCGTCTTCTTAGTTTCAAGTTGATTCAGGATGATCTGCTGTGCAATGGCACTGCTCCCACTCTTATTCCCAATCTGAGGGGTGGATCACCTACTAGGTCCCTCCTCTGGGAGGAACCAGGAAGGGGGGCGGTTACACCCCCTTTCCTTTGTCCAGTTCCGCGCCAAGCCTGGGTCTGGAAAGTCCCAGGACCGGTTTGGACTGGCCTATGCACGGGGACACCTTGTGTGCCCCGGGCATGTCTGATTCTATTCAGCCCTGTCCTACCCAATACACAAAACCCTGTCTGGGGTGGTGCTCGCACCTCCCAAGGCAGGAAACCCTTTGTCCAGGCCACCATCTGCCGAGTTTCGGTCAGCAGCAGGAGGCCAGACTCGTGTCTGTGGTGGCAGCATCCATTTTGTGATGCTGAGGCTCTGGTTAACTTTAACCGGGGTTAAGGCTACGCACATGTCGTGTCCCTCTAGAAGGGTGGAATGCTATCCCCGTCGACAGAACTGTCGAGGGGATAGTATTCCAATTCGTATGACACCTTACTCGACATGTTTTGATAAAGCCAAACCAAAGATAGCATTTAACCGCGAGGATTATAATGCACTTAATAGTATATGGTATGGCAATATCCCGGAACAGCTTAGGGAGTGGTTCCCGACAGCTGCAGACAGGCTCAGCTCATGCTAGAGCACCATCTCACATATTTCCAAGCACTCTGCCTCCAGGATTGATGAGGCCTTCCATAGGAGTGGCTGATAGGAACATATGTGTCCAGTTTAGGGTTAGGCACAGACATACTGTACCTAAGCAAGAGGTGATTACACCAACTCACTCCAGCTGAGTGATCAGCCAGTTGTGTCAAATATGGAGGCCAGGCCAGGGGTGGCACAATACATGCTGCAGCCCCTGGTAGGCCTTGGAAACACCTATGCCCTGGGTACCTAGGGTACACTACTACAGGGGCTAATAAGGCGAACCAGTTCCAATTCGTAATGCACCTAAAGTGCATTGGCAGTAATTTAGAGAGAGAGCGGCAGGCTGTGGGTCTGATTAGCAGGCCCACAGCCACATGAAGTCATAAACCAGTGAAGCAAAAAGCAAAAATTTGGGGTGACCATAGGATAGCAGACCCTACTCTCCTACATAACCCCCCCCCCCCAAACGCAGGGACATTAGACCAACCTTGACCAGTTGTGTCTTCATGTTCTAAGTGGAAGTACCTGGAGAGACCATCTGCGTTGCCATGGTCAGTCCCTGGGCGGTGCTCCACTGTAAAGTCCATCCCCTGTAGGGAAATGGACCACCTGAGTAGTTTGGGGTTTACACCCTTCATCTGATTAAGCCATAAGAGGGGTTTATGGTTGGTCTGAATCTTGAAGTGAGTGCCAAATAAGTATGGTCTCAACTTCTACAGGGCCCACACCACAGCAAAGGCCTCCCTCTCTATAGCTGACCAACGTTTCTCTCTGGGGGTCAGCCTTCTGCTAATAAAAGCAATGGTCTGGTCCTGGCCATCTACATTAAGCTGTGAAAGCACTGCTCCCACTCCCAACTCAGAAGCATCTGTTTGGACAATGAACTCTCTTGAGTAGTCAGGACTCTTCAGGATAGGGTACACTACTACAGGGGCTAATAAGATGAACCAGTTCCAATTCGTAATGCACCTAAAGTGCATTGGCAGTAATTTAGAGAGAGAACAGCAGGCCGTGGGTCTGATTAGCAGGCCCACAGCCACATTAAGTCATAAACCAGTGAAGCAAAAAGCAAAAATTTGGGGTGACCATCGGATAGCAGACCCTACTCTCCTACATATACCACCAGTATGCACTACGTGAACAAACAGGGAGGAACCAAGTCTCCTCATCTGTCTCACTTGGCCCAGTCGACCTGGGATTGGGCTCTCCGCCACCAAATCACCTTGACAGCCGCCCTCCTTCTGAGCGTGTACAAGATCTTGGTGGATTCTCTGAGCAGGCATACTTCCTCAACACACGAATGGGAACTGCACCAGCCGACTCTAGATCTTGTTTTTCGCCAGTGGGGTCACCCAGAACTAGACCTCTTTGCAACACCGGAGAATCGGAAATGCCCGTCTTATGCAAGTTGGCATCCCCACCCCGGGTCGTGCGGGAATGCCCTTTTGATAGACTGGTGCGATCTATTCGCTTACGCTTTTCCGCCGATTCCATTAGTACCGTGGGTGCTGTGGAAGATGCGGAGACAGCCCTGCCACATCCTGTTGATCGCACCTCGTTGGCCCAGACAGACATTGTTTTCGGAACTGCTTCTGTTGTCCCAGTGCGAGCCCATTTCTCTGCGTCCTCGTCCAGACCTCCTATCAATGGACAGGGGCCTAGTGTGCCATCCAGACCCCTCCACGCTGCAATTGTGGGCATGGAACCTGAGCACCTTGAATTCGCAGATTTGAACTTATCTCAAGAATGCAGAGACATCCTGGCTCAGGCTAGGGCTCCGTCTACCATCAAAACTTATAAACTCAAGTGGAAGAGATTCTGCCATTGGTGTGTTGCAGCCAATGTCCACCCCATCCATTCCACTCCAGAGCAACTTCTTCCATTTTTCTTAAGCCTCGCTCAGTCAGGACTCTCTTATTCTACCCTGAGAGTTTTCTGAGCTGCAATATCTCGTTTCCGTCACAATGGCTCTTCTTCCCTCTGTTCATCAAGAATTATACGTCAATTCTTCAAAGGGCTCTTCCGCAAGTTCCCACCTGTTCGGCGCCCTCCTCCATCTTGGCACCTCAATGTTGGACTATCCCAACTTATGAAGTCACCATTTGAACCTATCCATAAAACGGATATCAAATTCCTCACCTGGAAGGTTGCGCTACTTTTGGCTTTGACCTCATCTCGTCGTGTGAGCGACCTTCACGCTTTCACTATCAAGCCGCCTTATCTTCAGTTCAGGCCTAACGGAGTAGCGCTCCGCACCAACCCCTCTTTCCTACCTAAAGTACCTACAGACTTTCATTTGAATGAGCCTGTGTTCCTGAGAACTTTCTTTCCAGACCAAAAGTCTCCGTCGGAGCAGCGCTTGCATTCTTTGGACATCAAACAATGCCTTAAATTTTACATTGCCAGAACTGCCTCCTTCCGCAAGGCCGACCAGCTGTTCATTGCCTATGGACGACTGCGTAAGGGACATCCAGTTTCCAAGCCAACAATTGCTTGGTCAATGCCTTAAATTTTACATTGCCAGAACTGCCTCCTTCCGCAAGGCCGACCAGCTGTTCATTGCCTATGGACGACTGCGTAAGGGACATCCAGTTTCCAAGCCAACAATTGCTTGGTGGCTTTCCTCAGCCATTGCCTTCTGCCACCAACAAGCTGGTAAACCATTGCAGTCTTCAGTGAGGGCTCATTCTACGAGGGCGATGTCTTCATCCACCGCCTTGTTTGCTGGTGTGCCTCTTCATCAGATTTGCCGTACAGCAACATGGTCCAGCAGGCACACTTTCACCAAGCATTACTGTTTGGATGCCATCAATGAAGCGGATACCGCAGTGGGACAGGCAGTGCTTTGCCATCTTTTTCAATAAGGTGAGCCTCTGTTCCCCCCGCCTTGATGTTTTACTGTGATTGCTATGATGTGTTACATGACTGTATTATTTCTAGTACTGTCTTGGTTTTTTCCATATATGTGCCTAGCAATCTCAGTTCTCGGAGGTTACTGCTTTCTATTCTATTCAAGCATGTGAATCTATGAAAGACACCCCTAATACTGGAGAAGAACAATTGTTACTTACCTGTAAACAGGTGGTTCTCCAGTATTGGTGTCTTTCATAGATTCACATGCGACCCACCCTCCTCCCCTCACATGCTCTCTTCTCCTCATACACTCTTGGTTACTTGTGCTACAAAAATCTGAGGGCTTGAGCTTCTGAGGAGAAGGTTGTAGAGGGAGCTGGCGCCTGATTGGCTGTAATTTGGACTAACATAATGACACTAATGTGTTACAAGTAGTTTTCTCTCTTTATCATGCTTTCCTATGTAGGAATCGTTTTTAGAGGATTTCAGTTTGTTTTCCTCTTCTTTATCATGTACTATGTTTATATATATATATATATATATATATATATATATATATATATATATGACAAGCAAGTCCTTAAGAAACAGCATACCAGGCAAAAGTCTCCCCCAGCGCTTCTTAACAGGAACGGACCACAACGAAAGGTAGTTCTTATAAAGTGCTCTTTTATTTTCCATCAACATGACGCGTTTCGACTAGGTCACCCCAGTCTTGATCACATGACATGCTTGAAAAGCCCACACCCTTAAATACCTAGTGGCTACAGTGCACACACTCCCCCAATTTGGTATAGAAATAGAAAGCAGACTATAATTTTAAAGTGCTAAATAAATAACACACAATGCCATAAAAAAGCAATGAAAATGGAAAATCCAGGGCTAGTGCCCTAATCAACTATGAATATCCGCAAATGACTATTTCACAATAAAATTAATATACCAGGGAAGAAAACAAAGAGCCAACAATAAGGTACACCCAAAGTGAAGGGACTAAATGTAAAAATTATCACACTGTTAGTCCCAAAAAAATCCAATTAAAATCAGATGAGCAGATGCGAAAAAACATATCAAAATACAGCAACACTTGATGTCATAGGCCAATCGAAAAAATATTGGGAAATTACAGTGATATAAATTTTGGAGTTATATCTAGTCATTCAGTATCTGTAATATAACTATCATATGTATAGAGAATACAGATCACAATAAACATTTATGTATTTGGCCAATTCACTATACCCCTGCCAGAGAATCATTAGTAAAACTAGAACCCAGTTAAACCAAAAAACTCATAAAACTAGAGTAAAATACATATAGCCAATAAATACAATAAATATTACATTTAAATATCTAAAACTCAACACTGATATATATACACACACAACAGTATTCAATTATGAATAAAACTCCAAATTTGATTAATATTAAAAATCCATTCAATAAGCAGCAGAATCACAAAGATAATATTTCATCATATAGATAAAAAATAGATAGAAACATCTCAAAATTGATTGTAAACATAACAGACTATAATGCGTAGTTTAGAGAAAGTTGACTAAATCTTCCCCAGTGTTGAGCCCATTCGGCATTTTAGTATTGAGGCGCACAATATATTGACTTTCTAATTGACGAAGTTTCTTTTCACGATTTCCTCCTCTTATAGACTTCGGAACTGAGTCAATAACATAATATTTCAAATCCTGAAGTTTATTTTGATGCACTAGTTTAAAATGACGGGCAACCGGATAAGAGGGGTCTGAATTAACGATTGCCCGTAAGTGCTGCAAAATACGATTAAAAACAGGAAGTTTTGTGCTGCCGACATAGCAAAGTTGACAACTACATTCTAAAATATAAACCGCAAAATCAGTTTTACACGTAAAATAGCCTGCAATTTGGTTAGGCATATTAGAAAAAGGATCAGTAAAAGTCTGTTTGTTTGTCCCAAACTTGCATGCCCGGCATGAACTGAATTTAAAAAAACCTTTCTTATTAGTGAGCCAGTTAACAGAACCAACTGACTCAGGGCTTGTTCTAACCAAAGCATCCCTCATAGAGGGTGCTCTCCTAAAAGTAATTGTAGGTTGTGTTGCAAGTTCCGGTGCTAATACTAGATCAGTTTTTAAAATAGGCCAATGTTTATTAACAATCTTTCTTACTTCTCTTTCTTGACTACTAAACGTGGTAATGAGCCTCACCACAGGTTTTGTTTGAACCAAAGAAATTGGAGAAGCTTCTTCTGAATTAGAAACCTCATTAGATGATGTCACTTTATTCAATTTGGCCAATGCCAGTTGCAAAGTTTTTGGTTCATATCCTCTGGCGAGAAACCTATTCTTAGATTCAGTAAGACAAGTATTCAAATCCTCTTTTCTGCTGCATATTCTTTGAATTCTTAAAAACTCCCCATAAGGGATACTTTTAATAAGGTGCTTAGGATGAGCACTATTGGCATGGAGTATTGAATTACCAGATGTAGCCTTTCTGTGTAATTTGGTACAGATGACACTCTCTTCTATAAAGATCTCAACATCCAAAAACTCGACTTTTATGTTACTTACTTGAGCAGTGAATTCAAGATTAAGTGAATTGACATTAATCCTACTCACAAACTCCAATGCAGATTCTTTGGAACCTTTCCAAATGACACAAACGTCATCGATGAATCTCCACCATCGAATGACGTGGTCAGTGAGCTCTTTCTTAAAGGTCTGAGCTAGGACGTGCTTCTCCCTATATATATACTTCCACTGCTCACCCTCCGTCGAAAGTAAGCGGGACACAGCTCCGGATTCCGACCAGGTAGGATTTTTATTGAACTTTACAGCACATTTCCTTGCAGTCCGTGATGTGTTTTGGTTCTATGGGCAGACGCGTTTCTGGCCGTCTTGGCCGTCTTCAGTGCCGATGTCACAGGCTGCTGGCAATTCGTGTGGGCTTTTGATCGCTGGCCACTCCTTTTAGGACAGTCCTGCACCTCATTGGGGGGACCCCTCCCTCCAGGGCGGTCTCACGACTCCACCTCTTCTCTGCAGGTGTTTGTGCTTGTAGCGCCTGGCAGACTGCATCCTGGGATGTGTAGTTCAGTGTGGATTCCCTGCTTAATAGCGGAGTTCCAAACATTCTAAAATGTCCCCTTTCCTTGGCACCGTTCCATACATCCTAGCAGTGTAGCCAGGAAAGTGTTGTTCCGTCACCACCTGTGTCTTTGTCCTATCGGGTAGCGCAATGCTACCTCCTCTCTCCCCATCGCGAAATTCAGTCACCTTTGCAGGCAATGTCCTCGCTGGGGGGGGCGCCGCACCTTGTACTCGTACTGTCCAAAGTTTTTTGCTGTATGATCCGGTGCTCCTGACTGAGAGTGCGTGCCCCACCGGTTTCAGCCAACCGTAAACATAAACTTCCACTGCTCACCCTCCGTCGAAAGTAAGCGGGACACAGCTCCGGATTCAGACCAGGTAGGATTTTTATTGAACTTTACAGCACATTTCCTTGCAGTCCGTGATGCGTTTTGGTTCTATGGGCAGACGCGTTTCTGGCCGTCTTGGCCGTCTTCAGTGCCGATGTCACAGGCTGCTGGCAATTCGTGTGGGCTTTGGATCGCTGGCCACTCCTTTTAGGACAGTCCTGCACCTCATTGGGGGGACCCCTCCCTCCAGGGCGGTCTCACGACTCCACCTCCTCTCTGCAGGTGTTTGTGCTTGTAGCGCCTGGCAGACTGCATCCTGGGATGTGTAGTTCAGTGTGGATTCCCTGCTTAATAGCGGAGTTCCAAACATTCTAAAATGTCCCCTTCCCTTGGCATCGTTCCATACATCCTAGCAGTGTAGCCAGGAAAGTGTTGTTCCGTCACCACCTGTGTCTTTGTCCTATCGGGTAGCGCAATGCTACCTCCTCTCTCCCCATCGCGAAATTCAGTCACCTTTGCAGGCAATGTCCTCGCTGGGGGGGCGCCGCACCTTGTACTCCTCGTACTGTCCAAAGTTTTTTGCTGTATGATGCGGTGCTCCTGACCGAGAGTGCGTGCCCCACCGGTTTCAGCCAACCGTAAACATAAACTTCCACTGCTCACCCTCCGTCGAAAGTAAGCGGGACACAGCTCCGGATTCAGACCAGGTAGGATTTTTATTGAACTTTACAGCACATTTCTTTGCAGTCCGTGATGCGTTTTGATTCTATGGGCAGACGCGTTTCTGGCCGTCTTGGCCGTCTTCAGTGCCGATGTCACAGGCTGCTGGCAATTCGTGTGGGCTTTGGATCGCTGGCCACTCCTTTTAGGACAGTCCTGCACCTCATTGGGGGGACCCCTCCCTCCAGGGCGGTCTCACGACTCCACCTCCTCTCTGCAGGTGTTTGTGCTTGTAGCGCCTGGCAGACTGCATCCTGGGATGTGTAGTTCAGTGTGGATTCCCTGCTTAATAGCGGAGTTCCAAACATTCTAAAATGTCCCCTTCCCTTGGCACCGTTCCATACATCCTAGCAGTGTAGCCAGGAAAATGTTGTTCCGTCACCACCTGTGTCTTTGTCCTATCGGGTAGCGCAATGCTACCTCCTCTCTCCCCATCGCGAAATTCAGTCACCTTTGCAGGCAATGTCCTCGCTGGGGGGGCGCCGCACCTTGTACTCCTCGTACTGTCCAAAGTTTTTTGCTGTATGATGCGGTGCTCCTGACCGAGAGTGCGTGCCCCACCGGTTTCAGCCAACCGTAAACATAAACTCCCACTGCTCACCCTCCGTCGAAAGTAAGCGGGACACAGCTCCGGATTCAGACCAGGTAGGATTTTTATTGAACTTTACAGCACATTTCCTTGCAGTCCGTGATGCGTTTTGGTTCTATGGGCAGACCCGTTTCTGGCCGTCTTGGCCGTCTTCAGTGCCGATGTCACAGGCTGCTGGCAATTCGTGTGGGCTTTGGATCGCTGGCCACTCCTTTTAGGACAGTCCTGCACCTCATTGGGGGGACCCCTCCCTCCAGGGCGGTCTCACGACTCCACCTCCTCTCTGCAGGTGTTTGTGCTTGTAGCGCCTGGCAGACTGCATCCTGGGATGTGTAGTTCAGTGTGGATTCCCTGCTTAATAGCGGAGTTCCAAACATTCTAAAATGTCCCCTTCCCTTGGCACCGTTCCATACATCCTAGCAGTGTAACCAGGAAAGTGTTGTTCCGTCACCACCTGTGTCTTTGTCCTATCGGGTAGCGCAATGCTACCTCCTTTCTCCCCATCGCGAAATTCAGTCACCTTTGCAGGCAATGTCCTCGCTGGGGGGGCGCCGCACCTTGTACTCCTCGTACTGTCCAAAGTTTTTTGCTGTATGATGCGGTGCTCCTGACCGAGAGTGCGTGCCCCACCGGTTTCAGCCAACCGTAAACATAAACTTCCACTGCTCTCCCTCCGTCGAAAGTGAGCGGGACACAGCTCCGGATTCAGACCAGGTAGGATTTTTATTGAACTTTACAGCACATTTCTTTGCAGTCCGTGATGCGTTTTGGTTCTATGGGCAGACGCGCTTCTGGCCGTCTTGGCCGTCTTCAGTGCCGATGTCACAGGCTGCTGGCAATTCGTGTGGGCTTTGGATCGCTGGCCACTCCTTTTAGGACAGTCCTGCACCTCATTGGGGGGACCCCTCCCTCCAGGGCGGTCTCACGACTCCACCTCCTCTCTGCAGGTGTTTGTGCTTGTAGCGCCTGGCAGACTGCATCCTGGGATGTGTAGTTGTGTGGATTCCCTGCCTAATAGCGGAGTTCCAAACATTCTAAAATGTCCCCTTCCCTTGGCACCGTTCCATACATCCTAGCAGTGTAGCCAGGAAAGTGTTCCGTCACCACCTGTGTCTTTGTCCTATCGGGTAGCGCAATGCTACCTCCTCTCTCCCCATCGCGAAATTCAGTCACCTTTGCAGGTATATATATATATATATATATATATATATATATATATATATATATATATATATATATATATATATCACTGCTCCGAACCACACCAACAGCGAGTCACTCTTCAAAAGCGGGTGCTGCAGCGCGGTGGTGTACCGCGTGACACATCAAGGCAGCACTCCCGGGATTTCAGCACAGGTGAGTATTTATTTTCAAGACAGACGCGTTTCGGGAAAACTCCCTTCCTTGGTTTCAAACATTCACGCTCTGCGTGGCGCCATTTTTTAACCAGTTTCTGGACCAAAAGGTAAAACACAAACGAAGGACAACCATACATCATTTTGGAAGCGCCATTTGTAAATGTAGAGTGGTTATAGTTTACATATTTCCTGACAACAACAAATTACATAGTTGTCTATTACTGTGTCATGTTATCTAGCCGTGGATTGGCAATCGCGACCCAATAGAGTCGCAAACTCGTTCCTGTGCAATATTTACAAAAGGAAGAAAACAAACAATCGCTTTTTGGGGACATACTGCACTGAACAGTAATTCAGTGCCTTGAAAAAACCTTTTTAAGGGACTGACATTTTCCCTAGATGAAATGTTCCATTATACATAATTGTAATTGAAAGACTCATTACTACCAAAGATCCAGCCGTGGATCGGCTATTGCAACCCAACAAGGGTGGCCAAGTCCCCTTTGCGTTGTAACTGTGATCCTCACCACATTGGTTAAAAAGCACATTTGAAATGCAAAGGAATACTTTCACAAATTGGTCCAGAGCCTGAGTGAACATTTGTAAATGAAATAGACCGCATCCTAAAGGTAGAGATATGAAAACACTCAAACTGTACTTAACCATGAAACTGACATAAATGCTTAACTCATTACAAAATATAGTGCAAAATAGTGATCATTACGTAAACATTATAGCTATACACACTTAGATTACATAAGATACATTAATTGCCTAACTCAAAATGTGTTCATTTAACCCAGATGTATTGACATTTCCTCACTGCTGTTAAGGCCTTCCGGGGCCTTCGACTGTAGGTCTACTATATATCGGGATTCCAGTCTCCTAAGCCTCAGTTATTTGTCACCTCCCCTAGTACTTTCAGGGACATAATCCAGACAAAAATATTGAAGTTGATTCCTGTCGCTTTTATGTTTGATTGCGAAATGACGTGCGACTGGATAAGTGAAGTCCTTACTCGCAATCGCTCTCATATGTTCGAGGATTCTCAACTTGACTGGATTGATCGTGCTCCCTATGTAACTGAGTTTACATGGACAGCGTAAGCATTATACGGCATAGCTGGTATGGCAGGACATAAATTTGTTGATTCTTCTACCACCCTTGCAACCCTTCACTTCGTATGACAGTACCCGTTTGCTGTATGCACAGGCTTTGCATCTTCCACAAGGGAAGAACCCTTTAGCTTCCTTGATTGACCCAGTTCTCTTAACTATGGGGTCAAGGTGGCTATTTACTAGTTGGTCACAAAGGGGTCTTGATTTTTTTAAGGTAATCTGGGGTGACTGGGGGATGTCCTTACCAATGATGTTGTCTGTCTTAAGGACATGCCAATGTTTCTTCATTAAAAGTCTGAGTTTGTATGAATCACATGAGTATGTGGTTATGAGGCGAAACCTCCCTTCCTCCAAGTTCGTTTTTACTTTGTTTTTGTTGAACAAGGACCTCCTCTGTATTTGTTGAACACGTCGGAGTGCATTGTCCAACAGGCTCTTTTTGTAGCCCCTTGCTAAAAATCTATCAGTGCTTTCAGTGATAGCTTCCTTGAAATCAGAATCAAACGAACAATTGCGTCTGAGTCTCAGAAATCCCCATATGGGATACTTCTGACTAAACTCTGAGGATGATTACTTGACGCGTGTAGCGTGCTGTTACCCGCAGTGGGTTTCCTGTAGAGCGCTGTTTTGATCTTCCCCTCATACACCTCCACTCTTAAGTCAAGATAATTCGCTGACACAGAGCCTATTTGGCCAGTAAAAACCAAATTACAATTGTTGTTATTTAACACTTGAATATAGGATTCTGCCTCCTCAGACGTACCATTCCAAACTAGGAACAGGTCGTCTATATATCTCATCCAGGATATGATCTTGTTCGACCACTCCTCATTCTCTGGGGCCCAGGCTACCTGCTCCTCCCACCAGCCCACGAATAAATTCGCATAGCTGGGGGCGAAGCAGGAGCCCATCGCCGTACCGGAGACTTGTCTAAACATGTTATCCTGAAAAAGAAATATGTTGTTTCTAAGGCAGAATTCAACCAACTCTAGTAACATTTTATTATGCATTGCCAACTTCAATGGTTGTTTCTGCAAGAAATGATTAATTGCATGTAGCCCTTTAGTATGGTCAATACAGGTATAAAGGCTGGTAATGTCAAGTGTTATTAGGCAGTATGAGGTTTGCCACTCCAGTTTTTCAATTTGTTCGATAAAGTCTGTAGTGTCCCTGATATAGGATTTCAAGGAAAGAACCCTTTCAAACAGATAGTGATCAAGAAATTTCGAGAAGTTCTCTGTCAATCCTCCTATTGATGAAATAATGGGTCGCCCCGGAGGATTGTCCATACTTTTATGTATCTTAGGAAGATAATAAAATGTTGGTAAGATTGGATTCATTGTCTTCAAAAATAGATATTCATCCAGGTCGAGCATGTTTTTATCATGCCAGTGCTTCAGTAGGCCACAAAGATGCTCTATGCTCTCCTGGTATACAAGTTTCGAGCAGGGTTCATAACCGGTCTCATCTCCTAATTGTCGCATTGCCTCCTTCACATATGCTTCCCGTGATAAGATGACCACATGGCTTCCTTTATCAGAAGGTTTGCATATGATGCTGTTGTCCTCTGCCAATGCTTTAACAGCCATCCTCTGTGCTTTCGTAAGATTGTCCTTTCTGTTCCTCGGTGGCTTTACTAGTCTTAGAGCCATCAGTTCTTTGATCATTAGATCCAAGAAAGTGTCTATGGCATCTAGAGGCATTTGTGGCAAGAATTTAGAGGTAGGTTTTAATCCACTGCTAGGTGACTGTTGCTCTATGTCAACTCCCAATAGTCTCTGAGATAGTGTTGCCGGCGTTGCGGTTTCTTCCACGACATTTTCCTGTCTGAGATTTTCCAAGATTTCTAATGCCGTTAAGCCATTGACTTGAAGAAGATCTGTTTCTCTTCGACTATTTTTCAAATACTTGGCCTCTTTGGGGGTAGGTTTGATTTTATAGTATTTGTAGAGTTTGATTTTCCGAATAAACTTGAATAGATCTATTCTTGTTTGTGTGTATTCTATACGATCATTTGGGCAGAATGTGAGTCCTAGTTTCAATACTGATTCTTCGCAAGCTGTGAGTTTCTTGTGTGATAGGTTGACAATTGTTAGGCGGTCCTGATTCTCTACCACTTGGCTCCTCTTTTGCTCCTTGTCACTCTCGATGTTGCGGGGGCACTTCTTCCCCTTCCTCTTCCAGCTGCCCCTTCTTGTTTGTCTTCTTGTTCCGGGGGGTTGTTTTTGCCGCCCCTTAGCCAGTTTTGTTGGATGACTTTGTACTCCTGCTGAAAAGGGGTTTTCAAGCTTGCGTCCGACGAGCCCGCCAGATCTTCACCTGATCTCTCATCCTCTGTGACTTCTAATTCCGAAGTTTCCACAGTGGTAGGCGCCGCTGATTTTGAGTTCTTGTTCTTGTTTGCCAGTTCCTTGCGGCTTTGATCGTATCTTTTGGCGAACGTTAAAATCCTGCCCATAGCGTAATCACGTTCGTCTCGATCGTATTTTTCTTCTTTACGATTTTTGATCTTAAGTTCGTATTTTTCTAATCTTTTCTTCATTAAAGCTCTTAATTGTTCCTGTTGTTCTTTCTCAGGATTCAATGTTAATTCCTGTTCCAATGTTTCGATTTCTTTCAAAGCCTTTTCCCGATCGCTCCAGGCGAATTGTATCAAGATTTCCAACATCCCTTTGCACGATGCTGCAATATGTGCCACCCATGCTTCCAGCTGCAAGGGATCCGGGTTTTCGTAGGCTGGTACAGTGAAAATACGCAGACCACGTGGGACTCTTTGTACTTCGATGTAAGTTTGGAGAGAAGTGCCCTCCCACCATTTGCGTATTTCTCTCTCATAGAGCTTTTCCAGTTTCATGAATTGAACAGCCAGGGCGTTTCCAGCCTCAGCCACCGGTTTCTGCGGTGGTTGCGTGATGTCAGGATTTTTGTTTTCAAACATCCCCGCTGCCGCCGCGCGGCGTTCCGTGACATTAAACATCTTGGTCTGATGGTGGATAATGCGGTGCTCCGCTCTCGGAGCACTACAACCACGATAAACTCACTGTATCGCTTACGTATCCCTCGCTTAGCCGCCACCGACAGTTTTATCGTGCGTGAAGAAAAAGTAATCCGGACTTACCGCGTGCCGTCGCGGTTTCGTGCAACACTTTAGTCCATTTCTTCCTTTGTAGATAGGAATTTTGGTCCCACTCTTCCCAAGTTCAGTGGCGGCGGTGCACTCGCATAAATTTATCACTGCTCCGAACCACACCAACAGCGAGTCACTCTTCAATAGCGGGTGCTGCAGTGCGGTGGTGTACCGCGTGACACATCAAAGCTCAACTCCTTTTCAATTTCAACGAAAAGAAAGGCAGCACTCCCGGGATTTCAGCACAGGTGAGTATTTATTTTCAAGACAGACGCGTTTCGTGAAAACTCCCTTCCTCGGTGTCAAACATTCACGCTCTGCGTGGCGCCATTTTTAAACCAGTTTCTGGACCAAAAGGTAAAACACAAACGAAGGACAACCATACATCATTTTGGAAGCGCCATTAGTAAGTGTAGAGTGGTTATAGTTTACATATTTCCTGACAACAACAAATTACATAGTTGTCTATTACTGTGTCATGTTATCTAGCCGTGGATCGGCAATCGCGACCCAATAGAGTCGCAAACTCGTTCCTGTGCAATATTTACAAGAAGGAAGAAAACAATCGCTTTTTGGGGACATACTGCACTGAACAGTAATTCAGTGCCTTGAAAAAACCTTTTTAAGGGACTGACATTTTCCCCAGATGAAATGTTCCATTATACATAATTGTAATTGAAAGACTCATTACTACCAAAGATCCAGCCGTGGATCGGCTATTGCAACCCAACAAGGGTTGCCAAGTCCCCTTTGCGTTGTAACTGTGATCCTCACAACATTGGTTAAAAAGCACATTTGAAATGCACAGGAATACTTTCACAAATTGGTCCAGAGCCTGAGTGAACATTTGTAAATAAAATAGACTGCATCCTAAAGGTAGAGATATGAAAACACTCAAACTGTACTTAACCATGAAACTGACATAAATGCTTAACTCATTGCAAAATATAGTGCAAAATAGTGATCATTACGTAAACATTATAGCTATACACACTTAGATTACATAAGATACATTAATTGCCTAACTCAAAATGTGTTCATTTAACCCAGATGTATTGACATTTCCTCACTGCTGTTAAGGCCTTCCGGGGCCTTCGACTGTAGGTCTACTATATATCGGGATTCCAGTCTCCTAAGCCTCAGTAATTTGTCACCTCCCCTAGTACTTTCAGGGACATAATCCAGACAAAAATATTGAAGTTGGGAAGAGTGGGACCACGATTCCTATGTACAAAGGAAGAAACGGACTAAAGTGTTGCACGAAACCGCGACGACACGCGGTAAGTCCGGATGACTTTTTCTTCACGCAGGATAAAACTGTCGGTGGCGGCTAAGAGAGGGATACGTAAGCGATACAGTGAGTTCATCGTGGTTGTAGTGCTCCGAGAGCGGAACGCAACCACCGCAGAAACCGGTGGCGGAGGCGGGAAACGCCCTGGCTGTTCAATTCATGAAACTGGAAAAGCTCTATGAGAGAGAAATACGCAAATGGTGGGAGGGCACTTCTCTCCAAAGTTACATCGAAGTTTTGCAGAAACGACCATTGAAGTTGGCAATGCATAATAAAATGTTACTAGAGTTGATTGAATTCTGCCTTAGAAACAACATATTTCTTTTTCAGGATAACATGTTTAGAAAAGTCTCCGGTACGGCGATGGGCTCCTGCTTCGCCCCCAGCTACGCGAATTTATTCGTGGGCTGGTGGGAGGAGCAGGTAGCCTGGGCCCCAGAGAATGAGGAGTGGTCGAACAAGATCATATCCTGGATGAGATATATAGACAACCTGTTCCTAGTTTGGAATGGTACGTCTGAGGAGGCAGAATCCTATATTCAAGTGTTAAATAACAACAGTTGTAATTTGGTTTTTACTGGCCAAATAAGCTCTGTGTCAGCGAATTATCTTGACTTAAGAGTGGAGGTGTATGAGGGGAAGATCAAAACAGCGCTCTACAGGAAACCCACTGCGGGTAACAGCACGCTACACGCGTCAAGTAATCATCCTCAGAGTTTAGTCAGAAGTATCCCATATGGGGATTTCTGAGACTCAGACGCAATTGTTCGTTTGATTCTGATTTCAAGGAAGCTATCACTGAAAGCACTGATAGATTTTTAGCAAGGGGCTACAAAAAGAGCCTGTTGGACAATGCACTCCGACGTGTTCAACAAATACAGAGGGAGTCCTTGTTCAACAAAAACAAAGTAAAAACGAACTTGGAGGAAGGGAGGTTTCGCCTCATAACCACATACTCATGTGATTCATACAAACTCAGACTTTTAATGAAGAAACATTGGCATGTCCTTAAGACAGACAACATCATTGGTAAGGACATCCCCCAGTCACCCCAGATTACCTTCAAAAAAGCAAGATCCCTTCGTGACCAACTAGTAAATAGCCATCTTGACCCCATAGTTAAGAGAACTGGGTCAATCAAGGAAGCTAAAGGGTTCTTCCCTTGTGGAAGATGCAAAGCCTGTGCATACAGCAAACGGGTACTGTCATACGAAGTGATGGGTTGCAAGGGTGGTAGAAGAATCAACAAGTTTATGTCCTGCCATACCAGCTATGCCGTATACTGCTTACGCTGTCCATGTAAACTCAGTTACATAGGGAGCACGATCAATCCAGTCAAGTTGAGAATCCTCGAACATATGAGAGCGATTGCAAGTAAGGACTTCACTTATCCAGTCGCACGTCATTTCGCAATCAAACATAAAAGCGACAGGAATCAACTTCAATATTTTTGTCTGGATTATGTCCCTGAAAGTACTAGGGGAGGTGACAAATTACTGAGGCTTAGGAGACTGGAATCCCGATATATAGTAGACCTACAGTCGAAGGCCCCGGAAGGCCTTAACAGCAGTGAGGAAATGTCAATACATCTGGGTTAAATGAACACATTTTGAGTTAGGCAATTAATGTATCTTATGTAATCTAAGTGTGTATAGCTATAATGTTTACGTAATGATCACTATTTTGCACTATATTTTGCAATGAGTTAAGCATTTATGTCAGCTTCATGGTTAAGTACAGTTTGAGTGTTTTCATATCTCTACCTTTAGGATGCGGTCTATTTCATTTACAAATGTTCACTCAGGCTCTGGACCAATTTGTGAAAGTATTCCTGTGCATTTCAAATGTGCTTTTTAACCAATGTGGTGAGGATCACAGTTACAACGCAAAGGGGACTTGGCAACCCTTGTTGGGTTGCAATAGCCGATCCACGGCTGGATCTTTGGTAGTAATGAGTCTTTCAATTACAATTATGTATAATGGAACATTTCATCTAGGGAAAATGTCAGTCCCTTACTAAGGTTTTTTCAAGGCACTGAATTACTGTTCAGTGCAGTATGTCCCCAAAAAGCGATTGTTTGTTTTCTTCCTTCTTGTAAATATTGCACAGGAACGAGTTTGCGACTATATTGGGTCGCGATTGCCGAACCACGGCTAGATAACATGACACAGTAATAGATAACTATGTAATTTGTTGTTGTCAGGAAATATGTAAACTATAACCACTCTACACTTACAAATGGCGCTTCCAAAATGATGTATGGTTGTCCTTCGTTTGTGTTTTACCTTTTGGTCCAGAAACTGGTTTAAAAATGGCACCACGCAGAGCGTGAATGTTTGACACCGAGGAAGGGAGTTTTCCCGAAACGCGTCTGTCTTGAAAATAAATACTCACCTGTGCTGAAATCCCGGGAGTGCTGCCTTTCTTTTCGTTGAAATTGAAAAGGAGTTGAGCTTTGATATATATATATATATATATATATATATATATATATATATATATATATATATATATATATATATATATATATTTATTTAGCATTATTGCTATTTATTTACCGTGGGACTCCCACTTCGACGACGGGGAATATTCAAGCATGTGAATCTATGAAAGACACCAATACTGGAGAACCACCTGACTTCCTACACAGTGGCTGAATGTTACATTTTTCCAAAAAACATCCTTTAGGGCTCTGATAGATAGAGAAGGTATGCAGCTAGGAAATCCAGAATGTATGCCTCCTCTGAATTTGATGCGGTGTCCTATCAATGTAAATCATTTATTAAAGCACCTTGTCTCCACCAAAGTACTTTATGTGACCCTCCACCAAAGAAATTTAGGGGAAATATATCACCATCACAGTTGTTGTAATTTCTCTTTAACAACAAGGGAAAAGCCTCAAAATTGGAAATCAATATTGTGAACATTTTAGATGGATCTCCTCCCAACTTTCTGATGTGTAGTGCCTCTTTACTGTTGGGGTATTTTATGTTGATATTCCATGGGGTGACAGGGGGCACACCATTGAGATCCTTGCACTTCTTGTGATGCCAATCAAGCCCTGCCAGAGGAACAGGAGGAGGTACCATTACTTCATCTTAAAGGCAGGTTCGCAGAAGGGAGATTGTATTGAACTGCACCAAGTGTTCTCTGTCTTGAGGTGACTGTAGGAGAGTAGGGTCTGCAATCCTATGATCACCCAGATTTTTCGCTTTTGTTTCACTGGTTTACGACTTTCTCTGGCTGTGGGCCTGCTAATCAGACCCACAGCCTGGCTGTTCTCTTTCTAAATTACGAGATGTACCCTAGGTGCATTTACCAATTGGTACTGGGCCACCTTATCAGACCCCGTAACACAGGGCATAGGTGTACCCAGGGCCGCCAGGGGCTGCAGCATGTATTATGCCACCCCTGGCTGGCCTCCTAAATTTGACACAACTGGCTGCACGACAGCTGGGGCGAAGTCGTGTAAGCACCCTTCGCTTTAGGTATAGTAGTTCTATATCTAACCATACAATGGACACCCGAGTTCCTATCAGTCACTCCTATGGCAGGCCTTAACAATCCTGAAGGCAGAGTGCGTGGGCTCGTGTGAGCTAGGTTCAGGCCCGAGCCGAGCCCGGTTGCAGCTTGCGGAATCAAGACCCAATGGCTGTTCCATGATAACGCGTACCACATCGGTAACTTCGGTGTCGCGTTATCAAGGCATGTCGAGTAAGGTGTCATACGAATCGGGGTGCTGCCCTCTCACCAATTCTGGCGATGAGGTTAGCATTCCACCCTTCTAGAGGGACACGACATGTACGTAACCGTGAACCCCGGTTAAAGTTAACTAAAGCCTCAGCTCCACAAAATGGGTGCTGCCACCACAGACACGAGTCTGACCTCCTGCTGCTGGGAGTCTTTCCAGCGAGGAGAGCTTGGACAAAGGGTTTCCTGTCGAGGGCGGTGTTCGCACCGTCCCAGACAGGGTTTGTGTATTCTGGGTAGGTAGGGCTTTTGCGAGAAGGTGACTGCGGAGTGGCACCCCGGTGCTCACTACGCATCTGCCGGTTAGAACCAGTTCCAGGGGCGACAGCCCTGGCCTGGGGAAAGTCCGGCAGGGGAGAGGGGTGTAACTACCCCCCTTCCTGGTCCCACCCTTAGGGCAGGACCTAGTCATGTACCCACCCCTTTCTTTAGGATAAAGGCCGGAGCGGGGACCCTTCCAAATTAGATCATCTTTGAATCAAGAATACTTTCTACGAAAGGACTTCAAGACTCTTCTCAAGATTTCTCCCTTGTGACTAAGGAGTAGTCACCCTGCATCAGCGGGCACCATCTAAGAACTCTGCAGTTTGCTGCAAGTCCTTCCTCAAGGATCCGACGGCCCAGCTCGACGAGAACCGGCTTCCCTGGCACCTCTGACCTCTACCCACGTCATCAGCTCAGCTGTGATCTGTGGGTGCGACGAGACCTCGAGGGACCGGCCATCATCAGAACCTGCACGCTCTTAAACCAGCAGGACCATTGAGGTAACTCTCTGGTGAGTGCTCTGGGGTCCGAGAAGCCCCGACCCTGAGCCGCTCCAGCACCGAAGTGCAGTCTCCCAGCATCTCCACGATCTGCGTGGGGCCCTTCTGCTCGCTGCTCAGCACGTTGTCTGGTCACTAGCCGCTGGCTTGTGCCCGTCCTTGACGACGACCGACAAACAACTCTGCTGGTCTGGTTGCTCCAGACTGGCCCTTGCTTCCATCTTTGCGAGAAGCACCCCGGACCCTCCTGGTCCACTCAAGACGCCATCTCAGGCCCACCACGTGGCCCTGAGATCTGCCAAGGCTTGTTGCCCCATCCTGGGCCCAGCGACGCCGACAGCATCATCCTTCGTGGGACAGCTCGCACCTCCACCGTGGTCGCCGACAACGCCTCCTGGTCCGAGAGACTGCAGAGCCTAGCGTCGCCCACTCACCTGGTCGAGGCGACGGCCAACCGGTACCCTCCTGGTACCCTCTGACTACTGGCTAGTAGTACGAACTTGGTCCCCTCTGCTTTCAGGTGTCAACGATCTCTGATCCAGGCTTGGATCTCTACGAACTATTCATCACTGGTCGCCGGCCAGCAACTCCTTTTCTTCCGGCTCCTGGCTCGTCAGCGAAGACCCCGACGCCTGTAAGACTTGTGCAGCCGCAGCCCTCGTGGCTAGGTAACTCGGCATTTCGGTGCCTGCATAGCCTCTTTACTCTAGGGTCCCGAGTCCCTCGCTTCCGACTTGCCTTATCGGGTCCGCCCGAGACCTTAAACTTTCCGTGTCCTCGGACACTTGTTTTAATTGTGCACTTGAAGTATTTTCCTAAGAGATTTGGTTTGTGCTTAGTACCCTGTCCTCATAAAGAGTACAGGACTGTTGTGATTCTTAATAAATATACTGTTTATTTTCATAACACTTGTGTGGTGTCCTTTCACTGGGTGTTCAAGGGGTACAGGTGTGGTAAACAGCTGGCTTAACGCGCCCTCTCGAGTCTTTAGCCTTAGACTGCTCGTATCCACGCTACTAGGATAGCTGGTCTATAGGTTGACTTACAACCAAACACCATAAGGGTCGTTGGAACGATACATAGCGGTCGCTAGAATAGCGAACGTTGCATATCGGGCCAACTTCTCACAGTGACATTTAACAAATTAGATGCACTCCTGTAAAAGATGATGTTCCTGTAGAAAGCATAACCTGTGGAAGAATTCTCTAGTAAGACATTTTGCATAATCACAGGACTGATTGTTTACAGTGAAATCGTATTCCCCTTGGGAAAATGTTTTCTACCACTTCTGAGTCTTAGTGGGGCACTCATTTTGTATTTCACCGAGGTTTTATCATCTAGAGAGTTTTCAGTTGATGGCACCACATTGCAGAGGAATAATAACATGAAGTATGCCTTTCTCCTCTATTAAAGAAAGGTATGGCCATCTTTGAGAATTTGCAACATTGTCATAATGCTTGACTAATTCGAGCCTACTGTGCATATTTTTATTTGCCATCAACTACAAAGTTGGCTTCTTCACATGTGAAGATTAAATGCAAACCACCAGGAAAAAAAGTCTTATTGAGGTTTAATTTGCCGGTAGATTTAGTTACAGACTCATGTGCAAAAAGAGATCCCTCATCAGCGTCTACTGCTGTGGACAAAGAGAGCAAAGGGATTTATGTGGAGGACTGCGAGATATAAGGAACCTACGCTACCTTCTTGAGAGTCACAGGTTCATTTGCTCTCCTAGGATGTTATGAAAGATGTTTGTATGACTACATTTAAAGGTTTATAAAAGACCTTCCAGTAGACAAAATACAGCCTTCCACGGTGTATAGCCAAACCAAGAAGTAAATACAATTATAGGACATTTCATATATCTCTTGGCATATAATTACTGTCTAGTAAGTACATTAAAAGCTGTAGGTTGGAGAAGAAAACCTATTTCCCAAATCCTCTTTTGAGGCTGTGAGAGAAACGTTATCATCTTAAGCCAGTACACCCTCCTTTCTGGCGGCACTAGCAGTCTCAGGAACTGAAGAAGCATGTCCACCACAAGATGCAGTGTAAAGAGTAAGTTGGACAATAACCTTCAACCACACTTGGGAGTCTCTAACCACCTTCACACACACACTCAATAACTCCTTCCTCATTGTTATCCACTTTATTAAGGGCAGTATAGAAGATTACCTGGAAAAGCGATTAAAAAACATATGGATGTTGACTGCTGCGTGGAATAGCTAGACATTGAGGTGCAAGGCATCACCTATCAGCATTCTATAAACAATACTTACAGTTCCATTGGGTCTGACGTATTCCAGCAGTTTGGATTATGTAGCAAAAGGAAGCAGCATAGTCTGCATCAGCAGACTGCAGGAAGCCTAACTAAGGAAAGGGCCCTAATCAAAGCCCAGTGTCACTGCATCTGAAATAGTAAACAAGTGGGTAAGAATAGAAAGGGAACTTCAAAATGCTAGCCTTACTCAAGATTTGTTTGGTACTTTGTTTTGGAGGCTGAATGTGTGCAATAGATTTGCAAGAGAATTACATCTTCGTGTTACCAATATGGAATTGTGGAAATATTCTGAGGTCTATCATAGAAGCAGTAACTTCCAACACAAGGTTATACCATTTGGCATTTATTAAAAGAATGGCAGTTGCTTAAGCACACCAATAGAGGATGAAGACTTTCATGTTCTCCCACATGAATGCTTTACTACAAAGTTTAATACCAACAGTTTGTCAGGATTTTCAAGTAACCACCAACATTCTGCAGAATCTAGGGCTTCTCATTAATTTCACCAACTCTAGTTCAATCCCAATACAATGCTTAGGAACTCTAATGGATACAAAGGAGATAATGGCACATTTTATTTTGAGTCAATGCCTTTTTTTCTGGAAGCATCCAGCAAAGATGTCTGCCTTTTCTCCAGGTTTTAAGGCACAGGGCCTTGCTACAATGGCACTCCAACTAAATAATAAAGTATCCCCTTTGTACCTTTGACTCTCCACTGGTAGATTGGGCATGCAGAAAAGTATTTCTCCAGGATATGGTGATGTGTTTGAAACTTAGATTCAATATGATAAGATAATAACATAGCACAGTTTTAATGCTGAGTCGGCACTGGGACTTTATAGAAACCATGTCTTTACTCACATGTCAGAAATTAAAATAAGAAACTTCAAAAGAAATCAAAATGTCCCAGCATATTCTATGGCAGGGTTAAGACAGCAAATGCTATTAATTCTGTAAACATGGGAGCATGTAGACATTAATTGTCTATGGGACGGTAATTGTAAAGACTTGATAGACTTGATCCTTTCAGGTTTTACTTTGGTGTACCAAATCTCGGCTTCCCACAATCTAGATAAGGGGTTATAGGTACCCGACAAAATGCTATAATGTTGCTTAGAGGGCTATGATTTGGCTTCCACATATCCTGGTTTCACTGCAGCCCTGGGCTCAAAGAATGTAGCGTAGCTCAGTGCCTCGTGGCTAATTCTGCATCAATTTTCCGAACTTTAACAGACCTGCTACTCAAACAGTGAAGAAGGGTCCCAACCAACACTACAACTCCAGTGCTGGTTTGGAAAAATAGGAAGAGTCTCTTGTCACTAAGAATGTTCTGTAGACCGGGACCTGTAGCTTCAAGCACCGAACACCGTTTATGAGAACAGATGATATCCACAATCCTTAAACATACCAAGACCCTCAGGGAAACATGTTGGGGCCTTGCAAGTACCACCCAAGTGCCCCTACTGGGAACAGCAGCCATTCTAGATTAGAGACAAGGTCTTACTAGTTTTCTGACCCCAATAAAACCTAGAAATCATAAGTCACAGGGAGATGTTCCAGTTGTTAAAAGTTCATTGAGATCAGATCTGGTCAAAGACACTGATTGTCTGGGGGCCACGTATACCTATTAGGTTTGGTTTTTGCATGGAGATGCAGTGATCTGAACTGCCTGAATATACATGCTTTCGGAAGCAGGAGATGCTGTCTGTATGCAAGGAGGGTAGGCAACACCTAGAAAGAGGCTTCCCATCTTAGACGGATGTGCTACACGAGACACAAGTCAGGGGCGGCTCTAGGCTCATGGTGGCCCTGGGCAGGGAGCATAGGTAGGGGGCCCCGGAAGAGGGGGTCTGGGCGGGGCAGGGCGCAAAGACCAGTGAAGGGGAGGGGGTCAGGGGGTTTGGAAGTGGAACAGAGGCGGAGGCCGCCAAATCCCTGCCAGGGGCCACCACGCAAATATGTATCCATCCTCAGAGGATTATCATATTAAGGATATATATTGGCGTGGCGGCCCCTGGGATTTGGTGGCCCTGTGCAGGTGCACAGCTTGCACATGCCTAAGGCCACCCCTGCACAAGTGAATTCAAGAAAGGCTATATTTCACTTAGAGACTATCACGGGACTTTCAATTGGCAGCTATTTTAGTCCCTTGGAGTATGAGTTCCTTGTGGTCCAGAGCATTCTTGGTAGGCAATCCGAATACATAGTTACTTCAGTCTGCACCTTGTTGCCAGAGTTTCAAGTTTTGCAGATTATTGTTATTCATTGGAAGTTGACTAAAGACTGAACTATTATTATTTGGATTTTTGTATAGCGCGCGGTTACCCTCTGGCATCCCAGCGCTTGTCCAAGGCTCCGGAGGCTAGTAATAGAAAGGAAACATTAAGCGGGGAACAGGGGGGTCTTGAGTAGTTTCTGGAACCACATAGTACAGGTCTCAGAACGTAGATTCAAAGGAAGCGCATTCCACAAATTGGCCGCGTTCACTGAGAATCTTCTGCCACCCGTCCGGGCTCTTTTCACTCTGACAGTTTGCAACAGATATTTATGATCCGAGCGCAAGGCTCTGGTAGCCTTATAGGTGAGCACCATACTCCCCAAGATGGGAGGTCCCTTCCCCTGAAGGATTTTGTGAGCCGTACAGAGGGATTTAAATTTTACCCTCTCCCGCACCGGAAGCCAGTGCAGTGCTCTTAATGCTGGTTTAGCTGACTGCCTCCTAGGGATGTTCATCAGCAGCTTTGCTGCTGCGTTTTGCACCTGCTGGAGTTTATTGAGCGTTGCTTCCGGAGCGCCCAAAAAAAAAATCGCATTACTATAATCCAGCCTCGATACAATTAGTCCCTGGATGAGTAATTTCCTGGAAACCGGTGGAAGAAGAGGCAGGACCTTACGGGCTGACCGGAGAAGGCCGAAACAGACTCCTACGTTTTTTTTTTGGCATGGCTCTTAAAAGATAAGTCCTGTTCCAGCCTCACCCCCAGGCTATTGATCTCCTTTTTGGGGCTTGGGGGATCGCCAAGACAACTAGGCCAGCTGCTTGGCGGTAAGGAGAGCACCGAATGGCCCAACAGCATCTTCTCTGTTTTGGAGCCATTCAGTTTTAATGCTGAGTTGCACATCCATGTGTGCACCTTGGACAAGCATGAGAAGTATTCTAGGAAAGTAGTGCTTAAGGATTTAGACTTGCGATTGAATATTTGTTTCAGGAGTCATCCTTGGAGGATTCCAAGCTCTTAGATTTGCTCTTAGTTATTTCTTCAAGAAGATTGAAAAGAGTCTTCCCCTTGCACATAACGTAGTTAAGTAACCTTTCTTTCCTGAGATGTATGCAGAGACGTTTTCACGCATGGGCAAAATGGGCGGTGGCCCAGGGCCCCAGCCTTTCATGGACCCCCTCCCGAATGCAGCCACCTCTGTTCTGCAGAGTGCTGCCCTATGACCTTGGATAATTTTTAAAGCGATTGTTTTAAACACCGTTGTCCTTTATTTTAATTTTAATGTGGGTGATGTGTGGCAGTCTATTACAGACATTTTGCAGGGAAATGTTACTAGCAACATCTATAAAACAAGTTTCTTTTAGATCAAAACAGGACCTCACAAACGAGAAATGGGTGGGAGTGGAGCAATATTAGTGAGCTACTGCTGTGTATTTTAATATTGAAAACAGGTCACTATCCTTCAATATTAGATGTAAATAATTGTAGAATGTGGACTAGTGTGCCTGTGCACTGTCAGTGACCTGGTCAAAGAGGACATGAAAGAGCTGAAAGCGTATAATAAATCCAAAGCTGTACGAACAGGGGCAACAAAATTACATTTGGCCCAGGGCCCCCCGAAATCCTTAAGAAGTCTCTGGATGTATGGTATTTAACGTATCTACTTAGTTGCAGACTTGCTTGTGTGTTATGTGACCTCTATAATATTTATATATATATATATATATATATATATATATATATATATATATATATATATAAAAATATATAAATTCACAGAAAAAACATAGGTTTCAGGGGTGTGTATATATATATATATATATATAATATATATTTAATTTTCAAACTAAACATTCACTGGATGATATCATCAGTGATGTCCTCAGTGATGTCACTGACCATGTCATGATTGATGTAATATGTGACATCATCAGCAGTGCATTGCGGGCGCACGAGTCATAGTTAGCTATGGTTTTGTTTGAGTGAAATGTCCAGCTAACTATAACACCCCTGAAACCTATGTTTTTTTCTGTGAACTTCTAAGGTATTTTAAATGCTGATTTCTAACTATAACGTCTCTGAAACCTATGTTTTGTTTAGTGAATTTAAAGCTTTTTTAAATGCTAATTTTTAACTATAACGTCTCTGAAACCTATGGTTTTTTCAGTGAATTTCAAAGGTTTTTTAAATGCTAATAGTAGTTATACCTATTTTTTGTACAGATTATCTACAGTTTTTTTTACCGGTTTATTTATAAATATGTTATTCATGATATAACATTATATATTTTTCTGGAAACTGCAGAATTTTTTTTTAACTGAAATATTCTTTCATTTTTTGATTTTTCTTATTTCTTTTAATATATTCATATTATTTTCTTTGTATATTATTTTCCAAAGCGTACACATCACAGTGGGTGCGTGGATTCTAGCTGCCATTTTAGAAAAGTTGTGAAGGATCCGCGTACGGTGTGCGACGGCTGCGTGTTTTTCAGTTACAACATATACATTTAATGTTACGTGGTGTGCGCAATTGGTATGCGACCAGTCCGCGACTACTGCTCCTGCGCATTCGCGACACATGCGCATTACTGTACGCGGTGCTTGACTCAAATGTCATGGAGTGCACGGGACCCACGTCTGAGAGACTAATTTGTTATGAAGTTTCCTATTTTCCTCATTTACTACAGTCTCCTCAGTAGGAATTTTTTTTTTTAACTTTGGTTCCATAAAGAAGGCATTCAGATGTGTCAAACAATTGCCATGAATTCTGAATGTTAGCACTCTAGTTAGATCACTGTAGTAAAGCTACTGCTCACCAGGGAAGTCTGCTGCTGGTATTCAAAGTGCCTGTTTCAGTCTGCATGTTAGAATTTTTTAATGAAATAGAAGAGGAGTGGAGAAGTCAAAACGTGCCCTAATTTTACTTTCTGCAGCACTAATCATAATTTCTATTGCAAAATTACCCCCTCATTTTGTTCCTTTGCAAATTAAATGTTTTAAGTGTTACCACTTTATTCCAATCAAGATGGCTTCAGGTGTGCCATACTTTTGTCATAAGTAAGACTGTTAGCGCTCTAGTTTTTCTTTCGAACACACTGGGACATTCTGTCATTGGGCTACACTTGGGCTTCATCTGGGTTATATTTGTGCTACATTTGGGCTCTTTTGTCTCTGGTGGCCATCTTGGGAGACTTATTTGTTATGAAGTTTCCTAATTTCTTTATTTACTACAATCTCCTCAGTAGGAAATACTTTCAGTTTTTTACTTTGGTTTCATCAAGAAGGCACTCAGATGTGTCACCCATTTGCCATAAATTCTGAATGTTAGTACTCTAGTTGCTCCTTAGATTACTGTAGTAAAGCTAATGCTCACCAGGGAAGTCTGCTGCTGGTATTCAAAGTGCATGTTTCAGTCTGCATGTTAAAACATTTTCATGAAATAGAAGAGGATTTGAGAAGTCAAAATGTGCCCTAATTTTTCTTTCTGCAGCACTAATCATAATTTCTATGGCAAAATGAAGCCCCTCATTTTGTTCCTTTGCAAATTAAATATTTTAAGTGTTACCACTTTATTCCAATCAAGATGGCTTCAGGTGTTCCATACTTTTGTCATAAGTACGACTGTTAGCGCTCTAGTTGTACTTTAGAACACTCTGGGACATTCTGTCGTTGGGCTATACTTGTGCTATATCTGGGTGCTGTTGGTGTCATATTTGGGCTCTTTTGTCTCTGGTGGCCATCTTGGGGGAATTATTTGTTATGGAGTTTCCTAATTTCCCAATTTACTACAGTTTCCTCAGTAGGAAATACTTTTAGTTTGTTTACTTTGATTCCATCAAGAAGGCATTCAGATGTGTCACACATTTGCCATACATTCTGAATGTTAGCACTCTAATAGCTCATTAGATCACTGTAGTTAAGCTACTGCTCACCAGGCAAGTCTGCTGCTGGTATTCAAAGTGCATGTTTCAGTCTGCATGTTAGAATTTTTTAATGAAAGAGAAAAGGATTTGAGAAGTAAAAATGTGCCCAAATTTTTCTTTCTGCAGCACTAATCATAATTTCTATGGCAAAATGAAGCCCCTCATTTTGTTCCTTTGCAAATTAATGTTTTAAGTCTCACCACGTTATTCCAATCAAGATGGCTTCAGGTGTTCCATACTTTTGTCATAAGTAAGACTGTTAGGGCCAGATGTAGGTAAATCTCATTTACCGATTCCTAAATACCGAATTTTACCGATTCGGTATTCATGAATCGTAAATGAGATGTAGGTAAAAAATCGGTATTTTTTACCGATTCGGTAAAATTCGGAATCGGACTTTCGGAATTTACCAAATCGGTATTTACCGAATCGGTATTTCCCATTCATTCCTATGGGCCAAAAGGCCCATAGGAATGAATGGGAAATACCGAATCGGTAAATACCGATTCGGTAAATACCGATTCGGTAAATTCCGAATCGGAAAGCAAGCAAAAGTGAAACTCAAGAAAACAGCCAATCAGGTGCTACCACCCTCCCCCTCCCTACCAGGAAGTGGCTACACAGGCAGCTGCAACTAATTAGAAGCTTCTGGAGAGGCAGTTGGAGCAGAGACACTGGGAGCAGCAGCAGAAAGAGTTTGTGCAGTTTAAAACCTGTAAAATGGCAACCAGCAAAGACACAGAGCAGCCAGAGAGGAAGAGAAAGCTGAAATTCAGCAGCATGAAGCTACAGGTCCTTGTGGAGGAGGTGGTGAAGGTGCACCACAAACTGTTTGGCAGGCAGTCCCTCACTGTGGCTGAATCTGCCAAAAGGAAGATTTGGCTGGATATACTGGACAAAGTGAATGCTGTGGGAGTGACCACCAGAGACACAGATGACTTGAAAAAGAGGTTCTATGACCTGAGGAGCCTCACAAAAAAAATTGTCAGACCACCACAAGCAGGCATCGAAAACTGGTGGAGGAAAGAACACAGCACCCCCCTCACTGACCTGGAGGAGATGGTGGCCTCAACCTTAGAGCCTGAAAGCATCTGCGGACTGGGAGAAGTGGACAGCTCAGCCAAAGCTGCAAGCAGAAAAGGTAAAATGCATGCACAGCAATCCCCCTCACACCCTCCTCCTTCCCTCACCCCTTGAAGCTAAGTGACCCCAGTCCAGGTGTGCCAGCACTATACAGTAGCAATGCATCATGGTACATGTAGTCAGTTAATGAAAGACCATGTAATACAGCACAGCAACCACCAAGTTAGGCAAATGATTGCAGACATAATGAAGGGCAGGCAACATGTACATTGTGCAATTTAAAAAGATTTAATTGTAGTGGCTGTGAGACATTTGCGCTTGGCTGATATACGCTCATATGTCCATAGGTCACACATCCAGAAGGCGGTCACAGGAGACAGAAGGCAGGGCACCCGAGAGAGATGAAAGTCAGGAGCCAGGTCCCAGTGCATCACAGGACACACGTGTGCCAAGTAGCCAGCCACCTTCCCAAGACCCTGAAAACACTCAAGATTTGCAGGCATCCCCACGTCGTTCACAGTCCCCTCTGTTAATGTCTTCACCAGATATGCCAGCATCACTGCATGTAGAAACACCAGCATCACAACCAAGCAGGAGGTATGTCGTTGCCCCACTGATAGAAATGGATACATCTGCCGGTGAAATGGAGGTGGAAGACACACACACCTTGCCTGGAGATGATATCTCTGCCACACTGCAGTCCAGTGCAGAGGTTGTCCGTAGTAGCACTAGACGCCGCAGAGTCCAAGGAAGGAGTGTAGGTGCACGTGGGGAGGGGTCCAGTGTGTTCCAAGGCCTGGAGGGGAGCATGGTGAAGATCCAGAGGATGCAGGGAAAGGCCATCATGTCCTGTCAGCGCCAAATGCTCAACCTGAATAGCAATATGGAGGAAATAGGAAAGGGCATCAGGGAACTGGTGGAAGTGAACAAGAACATGGCTACAGGGATACATGAAATGACACAATCGGTCCAGCCACTGTGCACAAAACTGGACACAGAAATAGCATCAAGGCGCAGGGAGAAGCAGCGTGCACATCAACACAACAAAGCAATTCACCGCCTGGCCACAGCCACATCCCTGCTATGCAGGTGAAGCATTAACAGTCAGGAGTGTTTGACGCAAAACAGCCATAAGGAACAAGGGGCATAGCCAGGATGACCGGTGCTCTTGAGGCGCTAATTAATACTCAAACAGTACAAACTGCTGCTATTGATGTGCCAGAGAGTGAAGGGAGCACAAGTAGGAGCAGCATGGCAAGCCGCCTTTGTGTAGAGACAAGGAGGAGCAGCAGGCGACAAGGTGAGGCTACAGCCCAAACGCCCAGCGAACACAGTGAGCCAGATACATCTGCCACTACTAAGCGTGGACGCAAATAAACAGTTAATATCATGGGGAAGTGACCCAGGACATACAATTTTGAAAGTTCAAAGTTTGTGTTGCACATTTGTGCCTTATATACCTGGGTAGTGACAAAATTAAACTACGTTGGGTGCATACTCCACCTGTCTGTGTCTCTTTACTTACTTAAAAATAGTTGTGTGTGATCTCTTCCCATCTGTGTCTGCCATCTGTTAGTGTTGCATGTCCAGCTGTGTGTGGGCCAGGCAGAGCTTGGTCATCATCATGGTCCTCAAAATCTAATATTTCCACTTCAGGGCCTTCTTAACTGCAAGGTTGTGCAACATTGCACCGGCTGCAATCATTTTGCAGCAGATCACTGGTGTGTACTGGCGTGCCCCTCCACTCTTGTGCAGGCACCGAAACCTGCTCTTCCACAGTCCAAAGGTGCGCTCCACAATGTTCCGGATGGATTTGTGTGCCCTGTTGTACCTCCTCTGGCTGGGTGTTGAAGGGTTGAGGTAGGGTGTGAGGATGAAGGACCGAAGGGCTTATGCACTGTCTCCTATTTGTAAGAATAGAAATACATTACTCATATGCACATTTAAACATACAGCTGCAATTTGTATCAAGGGAGATTCACACATTGATTTTCCTAGCAAGTAGCCTTCGCCAAATTCCCCCGCTGTCAGCCGTGAGTAGATGCCACTGTTCTGAAAGATGTAGGAGTCGTGGGTACTCCCGGGAAACTTGGCAACTATGTCCGTGATTATAAATTTGGAATCACAGATTACCTGTACATTTATGGTGTGTGTGGATTTCCTGTTTCGATAAATGTACTCTGTGGCAGCAGGTGGGCATATTGGGATGTGGGTACCATCAATGCACCCAATGACATTGGGAAAATGCGCCATCTGATAAAAGTCAGGTCAGTCCTGACCAGTTCAGCGTGCGTTGCAGGGAAGCTGATATAAAAATGCATTCTCTGCAACATGGCGTCCAGATATTTTCTGAAACACCGGGACAGGCAGCTCTGGGACACCCCACCTATCGATGCAATGACACTATGGTGGCTCCCAGAGGCAAGCAGGTGTAGACTACAGAGCACCTGCACATGGGGTGGGATGGCATGGGCCCTTGGGGTTGGGTGCTCCAACAGTGGGTGGAGGTCCCTGATTAGCTCCAGGATGGTTTGGGGGTGTAGCCTGTACCTTTGGAGGATCTCTGCCTCAGTCTGTTGGAATATGGTGATCCTCTGCCTGTACACCTGCTCCTCTCTTCTCCATTCCCTCTCTCCTTCTGCCTGGATCCGTAGCCGCCTCACAATCACATAGAATGCCGCCATTCTGGTCAAACTGTTGCATTTTGGGCCCTTTTTTATGGCCTGCACCTGGTTACCACCTGATGTCAATCCATGGTAAATACCGACTCTTAAATACCGAATTTCATGCAAATTCAGTATTTTTGAGGTTACCTACATCTCAAACTTAATTTTTACCATTTCTTATTTACCGAATCAGTAAAATTACCAATTTGGTAAATTTACCGATTCGGAAACTTTACCGATTCGGTAAATTTACCGATTCGGAAACTTTACCGATTCGGACAATTTTCTGTCCCCTACATCTCAAATACCGGTCGGTAACGGCCGAAATTCAGTATTTTCGGCCGTTACCGACCGGTATTTGGTTACCTACATCTGGCCCTAAGTGCTCTAGTTGTTCTTTAGAACACTCTGGGACAATCTGTCATTGGGCTATACTTGGGCTACATCTAGGTGATATGTGTGCTACATTTGGGCTCTTGTGTCTCTGGTGGCCATCTTGGGAGACTTATTTGTTATAAGGTTTCTTAATTTCCTCATTTACTACAGTCTCCTCAGTACGAAATACTTCCAGTTTTTTACTTTGGTTCCATCAAGGAGGCATTCAGATGTGTCACTCATTTGCCATAAATTCTGAATGTTAGCACTCTAGTTGCTCATGTAGATCACTGTAGTAAAGCTACTGCTCACCAGGGAAGTCTGCTGCTGGTATTGAAAGTGCATGTTTCAGTCTGCATGTTAGAATTTTTTTATGAAATAGAAGAGGATTTGAGAAGTCAAAATGTGCCCTAATTTTTCTTTCTGCAGCACTAATCATACTTTCTATGGCAAAATGAAGCCCCTCATTTTGTTCGTTTGCAAATGAAATGTTTTAAGAGTTACCACTTTATTCCGAACAAGATGGCTTCAGGTGTGCTATACTTTTGTCATAAGTAAGGCTGTTAGCACTCTAGTTGTTCTTTAGAACACTCTGGGAAGCTGCAGTAGAACACAAAGGAATCAACTGACAGTCTCTGCCCTTGTTAGATGTATATGTTTTACTGAGAATGTCAGACTTCATTCTCACATGACTGAGAAAGATAATGTGAATTTACAGAAAATATGCTCTCAGTTTAGCTTATAGATAACCTTCCAAACCTCTGTGGGAAAAGCATGAGCAAAGAGTTTTCTCTCAAACATGATTCATGATATTCGAGCAGAAGACTTTTTCACATGGTAAAAGTACCTTAGAACACACCACAATTCCTAAAATGAGTATGGTACCATCAACAAATGATTTATAATGTAACTAAAGTCTTAAAACCTTCTATTAACTGCAATGCTTTTTAATGAGGTGCTATCCTGTATATTGGTCCCAAGATGGCTGCCAACCAGGCGCGCAACGCCCATTGGACTCAACGGGCTTCAAGCCCCCCTGTCGTGTGTGGCAACCTGGGATGGGACAGCTTCCCGGGAGCACACACAGCCGCACCCGAGTACTTCACAGGTCCTTTTGCTTGGTAATGAGGCTTTGATGGTTGTCACACCTTCTTCGGGCCCCTGCAGCTCCACTCTGCCTTTAGCTTGAAAAATCAGCCCCCATCGAATTTTTTTCTTAGTCCCCCCACCCCCGAAATTTTACTCTAGGTGCGCTCTGCTGCCAACACTTCTTGGATGAAGTGCTGACAGCTAATCAGATTTCACAATGAGATGTGTCATTAGGCTCCGCCCAGATATATATATATTTTTTCCTTTAATATCTAAAAAAACTACTGAACAGATTTAGACCATTTAACAAAAAGGCAAGAGTCTGAACCAAGTGCTACCTCCTTGCCAAATTTGGTGTAATTCCGTTCAGCAGTTCGGGCTGTAGCTGCGACTAAAGGTTCCCATGGGAAATTGCATGAGGAAAACACGTTTTAGGACCCCCCTTTTTTCTCTGCCCTAGCTTGACGAATCTCCCCTAAACTTTCAGGATAGGAGCGGACCGGAGGGCTCCACGAGTTTTGAACATTTCGCGAACATTCGTTATTGCAAATAGAATGTTGAAGATTTCCTATGGAAAATAGGTCCTAACTATAACTACCTACTGGCGACCACCAGTAGGATATATATCTATATATATATATATATATATATATATATATATATATATATATATATATATATATATATATATATATATATATATATATATATTTACATATATATATATATCCTCCACTAGTGCCGGTACATGAGTTAGGCTGTCAGTGGGCGGTCCTGCGTAGCCACCAGCCTGTTAGCGTATTCCATCCAAAAAATCTCCTCAATCATGAAGAAAACAGGACGCCCAGAGCTTCTGTTACGGTATTTTGATCAGGCAGATGAAAAAAGTCGTGAGACTTTTTTCATCTGCCTGATTAAAATACCGTAACAGAAGCTCTGGGCGTCCTGTTTTCTTCATGATTGAGGAGATTTTTTGGATGGAATATATATATATACAAGCTTAATTCTACCAGAGATCTCGGGGCACTCATCGGCGGGTGCTGTAGCGCGCTGGTATCCGCGCATCAAATGGCAGCTCGATAATCAATTTCCCTTCGTGGAAATGATAAAAGCACTCCGGGTAAGTGACAACGTTTTTTTTTCGCCGCCAACAGCAGAAGTGATACAGACAAACACGTTTCAGACAGCAAGTCCTTCCTCAGTGTCAATTAGCATGCTACGCGCGGCTCTTTTTGTGCGTCTTCAACAAATCATTAAATGAAGACGGACTACATTTTAAAGTGTAGAATTGAGCTTGAATTTGTGTTTATCGGGAGCACCGCTGAATACAGACCATAAGTGGGAGGAGCTAAGGGACGAGTGCCCGGCTGACAAAACAGAAGACGCCGGTAAGCCGCCGTTTCCTTTTCTACACTTCTTCACGCATTGGCGATTGGTCCATTATACAGCAAGGCGAGGGGGTAACGTTGGCTTAACCCGGGAAGGCTTCCCCGTGGTTTCGGTGGCCAGCCAGCATGTGTGATGAGGAAGAACGCCGCGAAGCAGCACTTGACGTTTTTAAGAAACGAGCACCCAACTCTGAGACCGTGCCCGATACTGGAGGTGGGGGGAGCACGTCACGTAGCTCTCTACAGAATTTATTCGTCAAACTGGAACGATGTAGCGAGAGAGAGATAAGAAAATGGTGGGAGGCCACCTCACTACAAAACTACATTGATGTGGATAGAGTGCCTAGGGGGCTTTGTATATACACGGTACCCGCCTATGAAAGCCCTGATCCCATGTTATTGGAGCAATAGGCTGACTTGACTGCTGCATCATGTAAAGCCATGCTTGATCTGCTCGTGAAATTTGCATGGAGCGACAGAGTAAAAGTGATGGACGAAATAGCCTCCCTGGAAAGTGAAATATCTAAAGAGACTGATTCCATCAAACAATCGCAGTTGGGGTAAGATATGAAAAAACGACTAATTAAATACGAATTGAAACTCCGACAGCGGAAGCAAGAGAAATTTGAGAGGGATGAGCAGGACTATGCTCAGGGAAGGATACTTACCTTCTCAAAGAAATTTGATGGTCCCCGAAAAGCCCTAAATAAGAAGAAAGGTGCAGCACCGGTTGTTGAGCCAGCCACGGAGGAATCATCAGCCACGGAGGAAGAACAATCGGGTGATGAGAAATCAGTGCCAACAAGTGAAGGCAGGAGGAATCCTTTTCACTTGGAATTCAACCTCATTCGCCAGACCTGGCTGAGAGGGGGCAACACCAAACCATCCGAAAGCGAAGAAGAACCTGACGAGGTGGCTGGCAGAGGAAGAGCAAGGGGCAAACCTGTGGGCCAAAACACCCGCAAGAAGAGGGGCAACAGATGGTAGACCCCAATGCTAATTTGACTATTGTCAATTTGACCCATCAAACTCTAACAAAAGATGAAGAGGATACCTTGCAACTGGGGCTTAGCTTCTGCCCCAATAACAAACTCAAGTATACCCAAACTCAAATTGATCTGTTCCAATTGACCCGTAAAATGAAATAACACAAATTCCACAAAATGAAACCCTAAACTGGTGAAACGAAGAAAACAAGACAGAAAACAGTGTATCCGACTGATGTACTTACTACTAAGGATCTCAATGTGGCACAGACACTAGAGGAATTAAGAACTGGGCAAAGTCAAGGGATTTCCGAAGGGGCCACTGGAATAGCGAGGGCCCAGAGCATTGAACAGCAATCACCACTCACGGACTTCAAGGCACCCTCCCAGTTCAACCCAAGAAGGAATAATCTTACTATTGCACAAACCACTGCCCTGTCTAATCTGAGCAATAACGAGGGGGTTGTTGTTAAACCCTCGGATAAAGGAGGGAATGTTGTGCTATTAACAAGAGATCAATATTGTGATGAGTCCCTTAGTCAGCCTGAGGACTATACCAATTATTCAAAAACTAATAAAGAGGAGTATTTTGAAGGCATCAAGGCCTATCATGATCTCCTGAATAAATGGCACAATAAACTCATGTTGGATATGAACGAATTTCTCTTTTTGAGGAATCCTGAACCCATAATTCCTACGTTTTACCAGTTACCGAAGGTATATAAAGACCTTCGGCATCCACCAGGGAGACCGATTGTCTCTTCTAAGGAGAGACTCACCGAGAATTTGTCTATTTACATTGACTCATTTCTGTCTTGCTTTGTTGTTGATCTAAAATCGTATGTAAAGGACACTAAGGGTTTTATAGGACAGATTGATCAAATTGTTTGGGACCCAACGTATGTACTCATTACCCTAGACATCGCCAGCCTCTACACAAGTATACAACACACTCAAGGTGTAGAGGCGGTGAGGTATTTCCTAGACAAAAGACAAGCAAAGTATACAGAACATGGTAAGATGCTGGTCGAGCTTTTGGACTTTTGCCTCCGAAATAACATCTTTCTGTTCCAAAATGACTTCTTTAGGCAAATCTCTGGGACTGCGATGGGGACCTGCTTCACCCCCAGCTACGCGAACCTTTTCGTAGGCTGTTGGGAGGAGCAGGTGGCCCTAGCGGGTAACAACTCGAAATGGGCTGAGTACATCGTAGTTTGGCGTCGATATATCGACGACCTCTACTTAGTGTGGAGGGGCTCCACCACACAAGCGGAGGAATTTATTATGGATCTCAACAATAATCAAATGAACTTGAAATTCACTTCTGACATGAGTATGACTGAGGTACACTATCTTGACCGGAGGGTCTTTGTCAGCAAGGGTGGTCTGGAAACAGCTCTCTATGAGAAGCCGACGGCCGGCAATAGCATTCTACAAGCCGGAAGTAGCCATCCCCTAGTCTGATCCGCAGTATTCCTTAGGGTGAATTGTTTTGAGACTAAGACACAACTGCTCATTAGAAACAGATTTTATTCTAGCAGCCAAAGACTGTATTGCCAGGTTTCTGATCAGGGATATGATATGAGCAATCACTCTTAGACAATACTCTTAAAAAGGTACTGAGAATCCCCAGAGAACATCTTCTTGAGCAAGCCCCAAAAAGAATCGGGCAATCTGAGATCACTAACAAATTTCGCATGATTACCACCTATTTGGATGAAGCGAATGTACTCAGAAAAATGCTCACTAGAAACTGGCATATATTGCGTACCGATCACGTAATAGGAAACGATGTCCCAGTGAAACCACTGATTACATTTAGGAAGCTGAAATCCATCAAAGATAGTCTTGTCCAAAGTCACCTGATGCCTATAAAACCCAAGACTAGCGGTACCCTCAAATATATGAGGGGGTTCTTTCCCTGTGGTAAATGTCGAACATGCGAAAACAGCAGACGTGTATTAACATATAAGATCCCAGGTCTAGTAAAACCTAAGACCATTAGCAAATGTATCACGTGTACAACACCTTATGTAGTGTATTGCTTAAGCTGGGGAGCACCATCAACAATGTAAAACTGCGGATACTGGAATACCAACGAGCTATTGCCAATAAGGATACAACTTATCCTGTGGCTCGGCATTTTGCCAAGGTGCATGAAAGTAACATGGAGCTGTTACAATACTTCGGTATTGATCATGTACCGCTTAACCCTAGAAGGGGGGACAGAATGTTGAGTCTCCGCAGATTAGAGTCTCGCTATATTATCGACCTACAGACAAAGAACCCGCTAGGGATGAACACTGGGGAGGAATTGACAGCCCATCTGGGTAAATGAATCTCCAGGGAAAGTCACTTTATGTTTCCTGTAATATGCTGAAAATTCGATAAATGCGACTCATTATGTCTCCTTAACTGGTCATGAATGTATGCAACTTCTCTTTGAGATCTTTCTCCAAGATTTTTTAATCATCTCATTGTATGATCTAATTGTATGATTCTATTGCTTATTATTTTCCATTTTTGCCCTTAATTGCTAGTACAGTTTTATTATTATTGTAGGACTGTTATCTCTGGTTTTCTCTCTGGTTTGATTGAATGTAGAATGGTTTTATCCTAATACAGGCACAGATATAGGAGGTTTTTGATTTTTTTGATATTGGTGATATAATTTTGAAGAGCACTTTTGAACCAAACCAGTGATATGCCGATACACGGCTAGATTTGGAAGGACACCGGTAATGGCGGTCTGTGTTCTCATGCACTTACTTACACATTTGCATACCTATTTGTATTCTGATTGTATAGAAGTAAAATACAAAATATACACGTGAACCTGTCGCCTGGTTCATCTGTGCTCTCTATTTCTGAATTTTGTATCATGCACTATAGATATGTTGGGTAGCCCTACCCCACAGAGAGTGTTCTGCTGCACAGCGCCTGCCTTCTCCCCTGCATAGCGCTCCTGTATAGCGCTTGGTATCGTTTTTTCGTTTTACTTTCTTTCACAGAGAGTGCACTGCTGCACAGCGCCTGCCTTCTCCCCTGCATAGCGCTCCTGTATAGCGCCTGGTATCGTTTTTCGTTTTACTTTCTGTCAAGAATAGTAGTTAACTTTTAACTTATAGCGTTTTTCCTGCGCTATAATTTATATTGTTGTTCTGATCAGTGCTCCTGATATCTGGCAACTTTAGCGCGGGGACTGCTGAAATCGCGCTACCCCACCGCCATTTTGCTGTTGTTGTTTGTTTACCTGCCCCAGTGTCTCCTCCCCGCTCCCGCCTCCCAAGCTGACCCTCCCACGCTCCGCCCCCCCCACTATCCATTTATGGACAGATGCCTCCACGCGCAGCGTCCACGCGCTTCGGACACGCCGAAGGTGCGCCAAAGGTAAGCCCGTCTACGCCCGTCCGCGCCTGGACCGCGCCCAGCGCCAGACCCCCTGCCCCTCGCGCTGCCCATCCCTCCCGCATTACCTACGATGCTGCCACCCTCCTAGCCCTTAACCCCGGTCGCGCCCCCAACTGCGTCCAAGCCGCTCCTGGACGCACCCATGGCCCGTTCTCCTGCCTCTCCTGCAGACTCATCGGCACCAACAACACCTCCGCTGCGACAACAACACTGACTCCCGACCCCAACCACCTACAATGCATCCTTCTCAACACCCGCTCGGTCCACAGGCACGCCATTGACCTTTGGAACCTACTAGACACCATCTCCCCTGACGTCGCCTTCCTAACGGAAACATGGATGAACGCTTCCTCCGCCCCTGACATCGCCATTGCCATACCTGATGGCTATAAGATCACACACAAGGACCGCACTGACCATACAGGAGGTGGAATCGCTATCGTCCATAAGAAATCAATCCGCATCTCAACCAGCTCTGACGTCAACCTCGCCAACTCCGAACACCTTCACTTCCAGATCCACATTGACCCCAAGACCACACTCAGAGGCACCCTCCTCTACAGACCACCAGGACCCCGCGCAAAATTCAGTGAAGACATCACGGACTTCACCACCCCACACGCGCTCCCCTCCAAAGACTACATCCTTCTGGGAGACCTCAACTTCCACCTTGAAAAGAGCAACGACCGCAACACCGCCACCCTCCTGGACAACCTAGCCAACCTCGGACTTAAACAATTGGTCACTTCCCCCACCCACATCGCAGGTCACACACTCGACCCCATCTTCACCTCCAGCAATCATGTCTCCTTCAGCCACACTACGGATCTCCTCTGGACCGACCACAGCTGCGTTCACTTCACCTACAACAAACCGAAACCCATCGTCCACCCCCAACCAACTCTACAAAGAAACTGGAACAAAATCACCACGGATCAGATCTCCACATCGCTCCTTCAAACCTCCCCAGCCCTCTCTTCTAACGCCAACGAAGCCGCATCTAACCTCACCCTCTGGCTATCCAACACCGCCGACACCTTAGCACCAATGAAAAAACGTCAACACACACTTGGCATCAAGAAGGCCTCATGGTTCAACGATGACCTCAAGAAGTCCAAGAAACTGTGCCGCTCCCTTGAAAAGGCCTGGAAAAAAGACCCATCCACCAGCAACAAGGACGCCTTCAAAAGCGCCATCCGTACTCACCACCAACTGATCCGAAAAGCCAAGAAAACAGCATTCAAAGATCGACTTGACAACAACGCCCACAACAGCAAGGAACTTTTCAACATCGTCAAGGAATTTTCCAACCCCTCGGCCAACGCCAACGACATCTCCCCCTCTCAAACCCTCTGCGATTCCCTAGCCTCTTTCTTCCACAACAAGATTGCTGACATCCACAACAGCTTTGACAACCAACCCGGAAGCCAACCCACCCTACCTTCAGCTGACCATCTTCCCCCCGTTAACACCCTTAACGCCTGGAACCCTATCTCCACTGAGGACACCATCCGCCTGATGAATTCCATCCACTCTGGATCCCCCACAGACCCATGCCCTCACCACATCTTCAACAAAGCAGACTCCGTCATAGCTCCTCACCTCCGAGACGTCATCAATTGCTCCTTCAACTCCGCTACCTTCCCAGAAAACTGGAAACACGCTGAACTCACCGCCCTTCTGAAAAAACCAACAGCAGACCCCACCGAACTCAAAAACTACCGCCCCATCTCGCTTCTTCCGTTCCCGGCCAAAGTCATCGAGAAAGCTGTCAACAACCAGCTCGCCGCCTTCCTCGAAGCCAACAATTCACTCGACCCCTCACAATCTGGCTTCCGAGCCAAACACAGTACTGAAACCGCCCTCATCGCAGCAACAGACGACATCCGAACTCTACTGGACAATGGAGACACAGTCGCCCTCATCCTCCTCGACCTTTCTGCAGCCTTCGACACAGTCTGCCACAGCACCCTCTTACACCGCCTCAGAAACATCGGAATCCAAGGAAAGGCACTGGAATGGATCACCTCGTTCCTCACCGGAAGAACCCAGAGAGTCCGCCTCCCACCATTCAAGTCCGAGGCCTCTGAAATCATCTGCGGCGTACCACAAGGATCCTCACTCAGTCCCACCCTCTTCAACGTATATATGAGCCCCCTCGCGGCCATCGCCCGCCAACACAACCTCAACATCATCTCTTACGCGGATGACACTCAACTGATCCTATCTCTCACCAAGGACCCCAGCACCGCCAAAACTAACCTTCACGAAGGAATGAAAGAAGTCGCCGAATGGATGAAACAAAGCCGACTGAAACTGAACTCAGACAAAACAGAAGTCCTCATCTTAGGTAAATCCCCCTCTGCATGGGACAACTCCTGGTGGCCGGAAGCCCTCGGAAATGCACCCATCCCGACAGACCATGCACGGAACCTTGGCGTCATCCTGGATGCCTCACTATCAATGAACAGACAAGTCAGCGCCGTATCCTCTTCCTGCTTTAACATTCTTCGCATGCTCAGAAAAACATTTCGCTGGATCCCCACCGAAACAAGGAAAACAGTCACCCATGCTCTGGTCACGAGCCGACTGGACTACGGAAACACCCTCTACGCAGGTACCACCGCTAAACTCCAGAAGAAACTACAACGAATCCAAAACGCCTCAGCCAGGCTCATATTAGACATCCCACGCAACGAACACATCTCTGGTCACCTTAAAGACCTCCACTGGCTACCCGTCAATAAGAGGATCACTTTCCGACTGCTCACCCACGCACACAAATCACTCTACGACATCGGACCAGATTGCCTCAACTCTCGACTGTCCTTCTACTCCCCCTCCCGCCAACTCCGCTCTTCCAGCCAAGCCCTCGCCACTGTACCTCGCATCAACAAGACCACCATGGGAGGCAGATCCTTCTCTTACCTGGCTGCCAAAACATGGAACTCACTCCCCGCCTACCTTCGCCTAACCCAGAATCACCTAGCGTTCAGAAAGCAGCTTAAAACGTGGATATTTGACAAATAATCCTCCTCCCCTTCCTAAGCGCCTTGAAACCCTCTGGGTATGTAGTGCGCTATATAAATTTCATGACTTGACTTGATATGGTGATACACGGCGAGATCGTAAAATTGACTGGCAGTGGCAATTGGCCAACTGTGGAGTTGTTACATATGGGATATCGAACCATAATACACAATACCACATTGTAGGCTAGATGTAGGTAATTCTAATTTACCGACTCATAAATACCGAATTTTACCGATTCGGTATTTATGAATCGGTAAATTAGGAGGAGGCAGATGTAGGTAAATCAAAAATCTGATTTTCGGTAAATACCGAATCGGTATGGCATATTGATTCCTATAGGCCTTGAAGCCCATAGGAATCAATGGGCAATACCGATTCGGTATTTACCGAATCGGTAAATACTGAATCCTGCAAGGGTGCAGAGGGTGTCACTTTGACACCCTCTAGCACCCCAAGTACAGGCTTGTGTGCCATGTGGCACACAGACATGCCCTAAGGGCATGTCTGTGTGTCACATTGCACAGGTGTGCATGCACACCTAAATTCGGTATTTTACCACCCAATAGGATTGGGTGGTAAAATGCCGACTCTTAGGAGTGCCACCTACATATGGATTTAACGAATCGGTAAATATATCGATTCGGTATTCTACCAATTCGGTAAATTTAAAGAATCGGTAAAATATAGGCCCCCTACATATGAAAACCCTAATACCGGTCGGTAACGGCCAATATCGGTAACGGCCGAATTCGGCCGTTACCGACCGGTATTAGGGCTCCTACATCTGGCTCTGTATCATGTATCTTGCATTGTATAAACATGGCTGCCACGTTTTACCAGCGTTTTACCAGCGCTCTGAAATGCAGGAAGGATCTACTTTAAAATGTAGTCCGTCTTCATTTAATGATTTGTTGAAGACGCGCAAAAAGAGCCACGCGCAGCATGCAAATTGACACTGAGGAAGGACTTGCTGTCTGAAACGCGTATGTCTGTATCACTCCTGCTGTTGCTGGCGAAATAAAAACTTTGCCACTTACCCGGAGTGCTTTTGTCATTTCCACGAAGAGAAATTGATTATCGAGCTGCTATATATATATATATATATATATATATATATATATATTCTTTTTTTTGTTTTACTCTAAGAAACACAGATTTTCACCATGCTATTCAGAGTTGGAATTACAGAATTTTTTATAAATGTCATACGCAATGTTAGGAATTAGCTTCTCGAGTTTGAATGTTCACTAAATAATTTCTCTTGTCTTTAGATATCCATGCTACTGCATTGCAGAGCATGCCCATCTGTGCAACCAAACAGAGTGACAATACCCAGTGTCTGTTTCTCATGCTTATCCAATTCCCATTACGTTGGGTCTACTTATAACCATCATAATGCCAATGTATCATTGGCAGCTGGTTTCGAGGAGTGTGGAAGCACAGATTCCTTCCATTTAATCCAGAACACAAGGTTCGTATATCCTGACAGGAACACACCCCAGTGATCTAGAACGAAAGAAGAAGACATATAGTGCTACTAAGGCTGTGAAATGGCAACACATGCCGCAAAATCAAGTTGAACCTGTGACCACCTTTGGGCCAGACTCACTAGTACCACTGGATAAAAGTAGGAGGCACTCGCTATCAGACTTGTAGTGCCAAACAATGACTTGATACCACAGGTGAGACAAACAATGATGTAATTACTAGCAGTAAGTACTGGGCGCTCGGTAAGCAACCGTTCACTGGTTAGCATCCTTTATCTAGTGTGCCAAATTCATCCAGATGGTGGGGTGAAGGTGAAGTGAGGTCACTACAGGAAAAGGCTCTGTAGAGGGTAGTGATATAGATCAGTATATGACTACCTCCATATTTCAGCAGCCATCACAACCACTCCCTGAGGTTTACCTTAAATACAGTGCCCTGAGTCTTCGATTAGGAAACGCGGTACCAGCTACAGGACAGAGAAACAGAGTGGTGCTGGCATGTAATCCTCGGAGGGTGCAAGAGCAGTTGTAATTTACCACCAAATGGGGACAATAGTATTAGTATTTAAATTTCAAGCGCTGGGAGATGACACAGCAGAGTTCACATGACTGGATCATGTCTGCTTGGAGACAGCACCATCCTGCTGCTGCACTCTAGTAGAACCATTGGCCTAGGACCCAAAATGGGGGCTTCGAAGAACAGCCATTCAACATTAGTCCAAAGATCAACAGATAATTTGAGTGTTATTGTTTACAGCATTTCTTTTTGCTAAGGTACTAGAGCATAATGTTAGGAACTATCTTTTGGGCTGTCCGGAAACTGTGCATGTGCAATGTGCCTGTGTCCATACCAAAAAACTAGGAGCACGTCAACAACTCGATAAAGCTTGGTGGTGATACTGTACTGGTAATGCATACCCATAAGTTGAAGAGTGGGCTGAAAGCTAGTTTTCTACATACATCAGTGAGCCCTGAACATGGCATGATTCCATACCATCAGATTGCTCAAGTATAGATGGTCATGTACACCAGATATCATGACATGGATGGAAGGAACACAGGGAGACAGGTTGAGGAAGCTTTGGAAGCTCAGCACTATGCACAGACCATCGGCGTCTGCTGCACATCCACTACTCTTTTATGATGTAGGTGCCTGTAGACAAAACACTGCCAAGAAAACAAAGACCTAACAAGACAGAGCCAACCAGTAATCCCACAAGGACTGGGTATGATCAATAACACAATAACAAATCGTCCCTGTAGGAATTATTTATACATACTGTAATCTCCTTGCTACTTTTTGAGTTCAAGATCACTACGGTGACTAATATTGATTGAAGAATTTTTTATAAATAATTCCTACAGGGGCGATTTGTTATTGTGTTAAGAAAACAAAGACAGCAGGTTTTTAACTCTCCCTCCTTTTTAAAAATTTGCATTGGAGGTTCATCAAAATACACATAACTTTGTTACAATATGTCCTGGCTAGAGGGGGGCGCTAGAGGGCGCACTGCGGAATGGCTGACTGCTAAGTCAGCTCCGCCGGACGGGCGCGTTTCCTCGTACCCCTTGGCCCTAAATCCACCCCGGTTCCCGTACAAAACAGCGGAATGGACGGCTGAAGGTCCCAACTCTGCGATGTGTTGATGCCAGCCAGAAATTATGCAGCACGCCGAAGAAATCTGCGAAAAACCTCCCGGCGCTGAAAGGCTGACCAAAATGGCGGCGCGCTGCCGTGGTGACCGCAGCTGAAACCCAGCGATGTCGCCCTCAGACAACCACAGGGCTATCCTCATCCCGGCGCGCAGACAGTGGGAAACGAGAGCTGGCGAAAATCGGGTATGATGTGCCTGCCCAGCGTGCGGATATCGGAGCATACACTGTGCGTTCCACGGCAGCCAAAATGGCGGCGGCGGTGAAACGCAAGATCGGCGACCCTGCCCCGGACACTGCCGGCTCCCCGTTCCACAGCGCCAGCGAGTGAACAGGTACGGGAACGCTCCACAGCGCGGCTGAGGAGGCGAAAAAGGGAGAGAGGCGGCTGGGGGCTCACCGGGAGATGTGCGGTGGTGCGAGGCTTCCCATCACTACCGCGCGCCGTACCTGAAGGCGCGAACCAGACTCGCCATCACCCACGGGACCACCTCACACGGACAGGGAGTTACAGAGGCACGCCGCAATCCCCTCAGCATTTCCACTTTCTCAAGACAACCCTGCGAAGCACCGTGCGCTACCCTGGGCCAGTATGTGGCTGAGTGGCCATTCCGATGAATAGATCCTCAACGCAGGGAGCGGTTGGAGCGCAATTGCGACGCACACGGACAACGACCAAACCGGCAGCCCCACCGAGCCCGACAGTCGCTAGCCCAGCTGCACCCACGGGCACCATGGGAAAGCCCGACAAACAGCAATCGAAACTGCCTTTTGAGGCGAAAAAGCAAACGGCGAAAACGGGAGCTGCTCAGGACGCCGACGGAGACCAGGTTCTGGGGGACGGCGCCGGCATGGAGGCAGTGCTGAGGGCTATCCAGCAGAGCTTGCACGATATGAATAGCAAAATGGACAGTGTCGTGGCAAGGGTGGACTCTTTGTCAAACAAACTGGAAAACCACGAGGAGAGACTGGTAGAGGCGGAGCAGAGGATCTCCTCGGTGGAGGATCACTCCAGAGACATCGCGAAAACACACAGCGCCATTGAAAAGACCCTGGAAACCCTGAAGGCGAAGGTGGAGGACCAGGAAGCGAGGTCCCGCCGCAACAACGTACGCATCTCGGGCCTGCCGGAATCCACCAACACAGGCAGGATGGAGACGTACGTGGAGAACATGCTGAAGGATATCTTCGGAACTGGAAGCTTCTCTGACGTCTTCCTGGTCGAACGAGCACATCGCTCCCTGGCCCCCACTCCGAAACCAAGGGCTACGCCTCGGATAATCATCGCCCGAGTGCTCAACTACAGGGACAGGGACACTATACTTCGAATGGCGAGGGAAAAGGGCGCCATTACCCACCAGGGCAACTCGCTGGAGTTCTACCCAGACCACACCATGGCGGTACAGCAGGCAAGGAAGGAGTTTGCTCCAGTGAAGAAGAAACTTCGAGAGCTGGAAATTGGATACGCGATGCTGTACCCAGCAAAACTTAAAATCCTAACGGATGGCAAGCCGGTGGTTCTCACGACGGTCCAAGCCGCGCAGGATTACGTCAAAAACCTCACCAAACGTCGGAAAAATCAGGAGACTGCGGCCAGAATGAGCGACAACGACTGACGACGCAATGGCTGCCATGTGCGCAACATTGGATTGCTTCTTCGACTTTGGCAGCGGACGACGGACACTACTAATAAAGTGCATCAACACGTTGAGATCCACGAGACTGAGGACATCGCTGCTGACGAACTATGGGAGGGAGACGCCATCGGCAGTATCGCAGTGAGTGCACTTGGGGAGTGTTGATGCAGAACCCACACACGAGCTCTGGGTCTCAACTGACTAAAGACATGAGGCCGGCAGGCTGTACAGACTGCACTATTACTGCGAAACCCTGAGACACTAACTACGAGGGTGTGCGACACTGCCTACATGGGTTCTGAAACCTCGGAGGGAAACGGAGGAAATATCACTGATCATGATAACATTGCGGGAGGTTGGAGGCGGGATGAGGGGACTAGGGGGTACTTATTGACATTGTCATTATCTAGAACTCGCGCTCGTCCACATCCACTATGTGGGTGGAGATGTGTGCTTCGGGCGGCACCCCCAGGAGGGTGTTCCCCACAACAAGTTCAATCACAGTTCTGAAGTTCGGGGGGGAATGGCTTTGGCAAAGTTTGGGCGCTAAAGTGGGAGGCGGGGGGTTGGGGGAGCTGAGTAGAGTTTATATGTTAGCACTGTGTCTGAGAAGCATTGCGACCTCTTTTGTTGCTTGTAGTACGTATGCTGAAGATGCGCTGTTTCACAGGTGGCCACATAGATCACGCGACGCACAATTTCACCTGACCACGTGTTAATGGCACGCTCTGACACACTCAATTTCATCACATGGAATGTCAGGGGACTGGGGAACCCGAAAAAGAAACGGCAAATGTTTGCGTACTTTGACAGACTTAAGGTAGATGTGGCATTTCTACAAGAAACACACATGGCACCCACTTCCACATCCAAGCTGGGCTCCAAATGGGCAGAATCCGCCACAGGCGCATACTACTCGACGTACTCCCGAGGCGTCAGTGTTTTGATCAAGAAAGGTACACACTTCAAAATCAAAGACACGTACACTGACACAGGGGGGCGATATGTTATAGTGGTGGGCGAGACGAGACACCAAAAACTAGCCCTTGTGAATGTGTATTGCCCGAATGTGGATGATGCAGGTTTTTTTGAAAGGTTATGGCACACTATAGCGGATGTACAAGCGGACAATGTCATCTGGGGAGGGGATTTTAACGTAACACTCAGAGACGGGCTCGACAGAGCGACACACACACTTGAGCAACATACCAAGGCGAGGGAAATGCTGCTGGACGCAATGGCTAATTTACATGTGAGTGACCTGTGGAGGATACTGCACCCGGGGGAACAGGTTGCCACGCACATAAATGCTGCAAATAGGAGCTGGTCCAGGTTAGACTTTTGGCTGGCCACACAGGACGTCCTTACATGGGTGGAGCAGATAACACATCTCCCTAGAACACTATCAGACCACGGTCCTGTACTCCTGAGGTTACGGATCCCACACTATGTCCCACCGCCCTACACCTGGCGCTTTAACGCACAGGCCCTGCGTGATCCACTGTATGTCGACACGGTCCAGAAGGCGATCACCGACTACTTTGATTTGAATGCCCCCACCACGGAGGACCCGTGCCTCCTGTGGGAAGCGTTTAAAGCAACAATACGGGGCGTGTGCATTAACACGTCCGCTGGCATACTAAAAGATATTCGTCACCAACTAAAAAGAAGGGAGGAGATGCTCCGAGACCTCGAACAGAGATACACAAACACTGGGGACAAGGCACTACTAAGTGGCATTCAGACACTACTGTTGGAATATAACACATTTGCTGATGACGAACTTAAGTACATCTTCAAGAGAACAACGGCCAGGAGATATGGGGAAGGGGGCAGACCGGGCAGGGCACTAGCAGAAAAGATTTGCTCGGGGAGGGCGCCACAACACATAGCGACTATACATACCAAACAGGGTACACGTGCACACGACATGCCGACCATTATGGGTGAATTCAGAGACACCTATGGGGCACTATATGAGGCCAGAGCTCAAATATCTCGGGAGGACCTTTTGGAATACATGGCTGACGTTGAGATCGCCTGGCTGGCAGACGGACACAGGGAATATTTAGCAAGGCCTCTCACGACACAAGAAGTCATAGACACTATCAAAAGACTCCCTAATGGCAAAGCGCCGGGCCCGGACGGCTTCGTCATAGAATTTTACAAAACGTATGCAGACACGCTAGCACCTCATCTGGTGAATCTGTACGAGGCCGCGCATGAAGCCCAAACACTACCACCATCCATGAGAGAGGCGTTGATCGTCGCTCTCCTGAAACCGGGCAAAGACGAAGAACACTGCGACTCATACCGCCCCCTCTCCTTGATAAACATAGACACCAAGATATTAGCTAGCATCCTAGCGGACCGACTGAAGCCACTAATGCCGATGTTAATAAGACCAGACCAGGCAGGTTTCATTCCGGACCGATCGACCACGCACAACACTCGCACCCTTTTTGCACTGGCACACTACTTGGCCCCAGATATCAAAGCGGTTGCTGTATTATTGGATGCGGCAAAGGCATTCGATACGATTGACTGGCCGTTCCTTCACGCAGTCCTAATCCGGATGGGGTTCCCCCCATTATTCATTGGCTGGATCACAATGCTATACTCGGGCCTGTCAGCCCGCATACGGGTAAACAAGCATCTATCGTCCCCTATACCCATCGAGCGAGGCACTAGACAAGGATGTCCTCTATCGCCAATGCTGTTCGCCCTCATACTGGAACCCTTGGCTTGTAAAATAAGACAGCACCACCACTATTCAGCTATTCAATTACCTACGCGACCCATACACATAGCCTTATATGCAGATGACATGGTCCTATATGTGAAAAACCCGGAGACAAATCTCAACCCACTGCTCAGGGAATACATTAAATTCGGCCAATACTCGGGTCTCCACATCAATTGGAGCAAATCCCTCATACTCCCGCTGACGGATGGTACCCGGCCCACAGCGCTGGACTACCCCCTGGAATGGCAGGAGGAACCGACAAAATATTTAGGCGTTTGGTTCCACAGAGACCCGGAGTTGGTCATCTGCACCAACTACGGGAGGGCCGTCTCCACGCTAGAAGATAAGGTCAAGAGATGGATAGGACTACCGCTCTCACTGGCAGACAGACTTGCCATTGTGAAGATGGTGCTCCTGCCCAAATTCTTATATCTCTTCAATAATATACCTATTAAGCCACCGGCTGAAGTGTTTCGCAACATTAAATCTCTCATGCTCTCCTTAATATGGGCGGGGAAGCAGGCTAGATTGGACCTGCAGACTCTGACTCTCCCGTACGCTAAAGGGGGCTTCAAGGTGCCAGATATTTACCTGTACTACCAGTGCGCTCAGGCGCAATTCGCGCACTATTGGTTTCACAAGATTCCTTTTTTAACGCACGTAGCAGTAGAGCATGGAGATGCTGATCCCATCCCACTAACAAGTATATTAACGCACAAACGTCCCAGGTTGCACGATCATGACATCAACCCAGTAAACACCACGATAGAAGCATGGAGGACACTGAGTAAGATGGCACGTTGCACACCAATCTACGCACCAACACTCCCCTTGGCACACCATCCGGCACTATCTGTCACACAAGAACAGGTGGGAATGGACCTTCTTAAACGCGCTGGCATAGACACACTAGGGGATCTATATAGAGATGGGCAGTTCGTAACAGTGAACCAACTGACATACATCCAGAATCCAACTCTGTTGTTTAGTTTCAACTATTACAGATTACAGAGGGCGGTGAGGGAGCATTTCGTGACTTTCCCAGCAGAACCGCAAGCACTCGCACCACTGACACTCGTGCTCAACACCCCCTCAGCGTCACACTTAGTGTCCCGACTATACCGCAGCGCGCAAGCTAGCAATGGGGGTAACACTACCAGAGCCAGGGAGAAATGGAAAGCAGCACTGGGGGATGACCTCACGGAAGAGGAATGGGAGGCCACCTGCATACTAACGGGGATGCTGACACCAAACGGGAATCTTAGACTGATTCAACACAAATATTTGCACCACATGTACCACACGCCTGCACGGCTGCACAGATATGGTCTGAGGGACAACTCTAACTGCACTAGGTGCGGACAGGAACATGCAGATTTCATTCACTTGGCGTGGCGCTGCGATGCGGTGGCACAATACTGGGATCAGGTTGTGCGGACGCTCAACACTATATTGGGGGCACAATTGCCGTGTACAGCTAAAGTCTGTCTCCTGGGGTTAGTGCCGCAATTGAGAGCGAGACGACGTAAACTTTGTGTGATTGCACTACTGATGGCGAAGAGGAGAATATCCTTACACTGGAACAGTAAGCGGAAACCTAAAGTGAAAAATTGGCTAGAGGACTTGACCTACTGTAGAGACACTTTAATCACATATGAGGAAGAGTTGCCTATGGGGTCCCGCCCCAGAGACTTCTGGGAACCATTTCAACAGTATCTGGTGTCAGTGGCCACTGACAACGACGCGTGCTGAGCGCTCAACTGCTACAGGATGTTTGCCACTCCGTGATACAATTGGCGGGGTGATGAGGGAGGGAGAATGTTGTGACACAGTGCTTCGAGTTTTTTAGGGGGTTCTTACTTTGTTGTTTACATCATCCTCCCTAGGTTATGGGGGCTTTGGTTGAAAATACTGAAAATGTAAGACTGACCTGGCGTATACACTATACGGATGCATTGTCAAAAAAGACCGAGAATACACTGACACCGAGCACACGCCGCCGGACCTATGGTTGTCGGCTGATGGGCTGTGTATGGATAAGTCTCTGCTTTAATCTTGCGTACTATGCATAGCCGGCCTTCTCAGGTTGTAGGTGATATTGATTGTACTATTTCTATGACAATGTGCAATAAATGTCTTACCCAAAAAAAAAAAAAAAAAAAATGTCCTGGCTAGACGGTGTGATGAAAATAGGCCTTAGCCCAGCGACACTTGGATTAATTTACCCAATTTCAGATATTCAGTGTGAATTCTGTGCATTTCCATTTTCAAGAGGAGCATTTGTAAGACATGCTGCTCCACTACTCGCATTGTCGGTGTGTGTGTTGGCATGCCATGTTTTTTCACTCCTAAATTTAACCAACCCCCTGCTCTGCTGTCTTCCTGACACCATGCATCTTAAGCACATCACTCCAACGCTAATGGAACTACACTGGCTTACTATCCAAGCCCATTTCATCTTCAATATAAGCTGCCAGATCTAGAGGCATATACCTCTTCCAGAACTGGCACCTCTCCATTCCTGACAGAGAATTTAATTACTTCAGGCGAATGGAATTCGGTACGTTGCCAGACATGAAACCAAACAAAAATGCAAAAAGAGATAGACAGAAGACAATACTTCTCCATCTGTGCTCCCAGGATCCGGAGCAACATCCCCATCAACATCTGCATTTTCTCAATCCTTCTGAAATTCAGAAAGGACCTGAAGATACATCTTCACAAAACACTATTTTTCCACACAATATTATGAATCACCCATGAATATCCTGATTTATTGTAAATTATCTACAAAAACCTATACCTAGATGATACATGCTGGTCTTGATTATCATATTTAGTCCAGGGCTAGCTAGGCTACTGGTTATCATGGCTTATTGTTGTCAGGAGCCTTACAAGAACATAGTGATGCAGACAATAGTCACCTAATCCCAGGCAGTGACAGGTCAGGTAGAATGTATGGAGAACTGGTCTCTGGCAGCTGCAGTGCTACAGGTGTGGATGAGGTGCCTGGATCGAAGAGAGACAGACTCCTTGGTGATTGGTCAGAGTACATAGACCCAGAAGAGGGTCAAGCACTTCTGGGGCAGTTTAAGTAGAATCCGCGAGAAGAAAGAGATGCCTAGAAACTTTCATTGGTTGAATGGTTCCCGCTGCAGTTAGTATTTCCCTCACCAATTGGCTTCCTTGCACTGTGTTGTTTTTCACCTTTCTTCAGGTCCAGTTTCTGAACATTTCCTGCCTGAATCCTTTAAGATTCCCTGATTTCAAAACCTTTTTGCTCCATGCATTGCTGTTTCCAGTCCTAGTTCAGCGAGATGCACTCTAATTTCATGATAATCCCTGGTTCTGGAGGGGGGCGTGGCTTGGACGCCGATCGGGATGGCGGCGTGCTCCGCGCCTGATCCCGCTAATTCTCCTGAAAACTACACCATCGGCGCTCCCTGAGGGGCGGTTTCCCCGTAGGGAGAAGCAGTGGAGAGCAGCTGGGGGCCAATAGGAGACCGAACATAGTGCTGAAACCTGATCCCGGAGGCGCCGAGCCGAGAATGAAGAAAATGGCGGCGCACGAGAGCGTTAGAGACTGCTTGCGGGGCGAGGCGGGTCAGAACTGAACTGGATAGCAAACAATTGCCAACAAGGTGCGAGGAGCGGGGGTCCAACTGAACGGGACCTCAGAGAAGGACTAGTGGCGTGAGGGGCTCCCACCGGCCTGGTACACACGGCAGACGCAGCACCCATCCCACCCATCCCCCCTTCCCTGACATGGCGGCCGAGTGAGTGGTGCCCGCCATCGGCCTGCGACCCCGGTCTCCGGTGGCTGCCGGGACCATCGTGGGAGCTTGCTGCTGGGTGGAACTGTTGAGACGCTTGAACGAGGTCGGAGAGCAGAGGGCGATGCTCCCGTGACGGGCGCGAGGCCTGGTGAAGCACCTAAGGCGACCATATGGCGACGCACGAGGCAGTCAAGATGGCCGCTGCTGCTGGTGGAGATTCCACCATGGAACACGGTCGGGAAGACGCGACCGCGCTAGCCCGAGATGGTGGGGCCCACACCCCCCCGGAAGCAACGGAGCAGGAGCGGAGGCTGAATCAGCGACTGGACAACATATTGGAAGCAATAACCGCGACTAAGAAGTCATTGCACCAGGACATAGCACAGGTCGCCACGGGGCTGGGTCTCTTGAGGGCGGACCATGCTAAGCTCTCGGACAGAGTAAAGGAGAATGAACAACTACTTCAGGAGCTGAAACCGGCGGGAGTGACCGCAGAACACAAATTGACAGATATTCTTAGCCGCCTAGCCACACTGGAGACGAGCAGAGGATGCCGAAAGTTGTAATCGGAGGAACAACGTGAGGGTGGTAGGCCTTCCGAAAAAAATTAAACGGGATGATTCTGTGGCCTATATGGAGAACTGGTTCAAAACGGTGGTGGCATGTAGGGGTAAAGTCAGAACAAAAGTGCACCGGGTTATGTGCCTGGTAGGGAAAATAGGGAAGGAAAACTAAATAACTAATGACTAGAAACACTCTAGTGTTGATTTCTTATGATATTTTATTATTTTAACATCTTTTTTTCTTAGCAATTGTTTTTCTTAATTCATTATACGTGCAAATTATTATAGGTAAAAAGAGACAAAATATGTGCAAATAGTGTAAACCTTGACAATTTGATTAATTATTAAAAAATACAGAAGTGCATTCCTTTTCAACGCGTTTCGGCGTGAGCCTTCTTCAGGAAGTCTGTATTCATGCACCAATATCTTAAACTGCTGGCGGATATGGCACAAGCGGATGTAAGTGTACTGTAGTATGGTACAGAAATCAGTCCACCTGTTGGTATGTCGTTGTGTGGAAGATATTCTATCTGACGGTGGTTAATGGATTTGTGAACGATCGGTCCTCCTATGTTCACTGACTGTATCGATAGATTAGCGTGGTATTCTTTCCAATGCACTAACTATGTAAAAGTATATGGTATCATCAAAAAAGACCGCTTGTTTGATGCAGGTAAAGTATTTACCCTCATGAATCCAGGGAGGACTCCATCTATGATATGAAGGATCCGTCCTTCACCCGATCGTCCGTCTGTACGGTCCGCCTAGCCACACTGGAGACGAGCAGAGGATGCCGAAAGTTGTAATCGGAGGAACAACGTGAGGGTGGTAGGCCTTCCGAAAAAAATTAAACGGGATGATTCTGTGGCCTATATGGAGAACTGGTTCAAAACGGTGGTGGCGCCAGAGGGTCTCTCTCCTTTCTTTTCCCTGGAGCGAGCACACAGGGTCCCAGCTCGCCCACCTATGCAGGGCCGGCCGCCTAGGCCGATGGTGGTGAAACTCTTACATTACAAGGATCGGGACCTGCTGATACAGAGGGCGCGCTCACTGAGCCCCTTTCAAGTGGACAATAGCCGGGTCACGGTCTTCCCGGACTACACACAGGAGGTCCAGAAGAACAGAGCGTGCTTCCTGACCGTGAAAAAAGAACTGAGGGAGGAAGGGATCCAATACTCCTTGCTTTTTCCGGCCAAGCTACGAGTGATCCTAGATGGGAACACTCAATTCTTTCAGACCCCGGATGAAGCATGGTCGTGGCTCGAGTTATATCGCGCCGGAACGGACCGCAATGGCAAAAGTCAGAGGGAGAGACATAAACCGATCCAGATCCGAAAATCACAGCGTATCCGCAAACGAAATAAACTCAAAAGAGCGATGCGGGATGTTCAGATGGCGCCCGACAGGAAAGGAGCGTTAGCTGCAACAGCGAGTATTCCGAGGTCGCAACAAGAGAAGACATCGGTGGGGTCGGACTCTGATGAAGATGGAGGAAAATCTGGAGAAGAAGTATCCGAAGCTGAGAGCTCGAAGGGACCAGCGGTCACCCCGCAGACATCAGATGGACTCTTTAATGAGTGACAATTGAGAGGGCTGAACAATTCTGTTACTTCTACTGGGGCAGGCTCTCCTGGTGTTTGGCGGGCTGGCAGGTATGGTGCTGCAAATGCAGTATGGGATCGAGAGTGCGGGGTGGGGGCTCTGCCTGCCCTGGGTCGGCGCTAACTCACCCTCTTGCGGCCCTTAAGGCCTTCTGTGGTGGCGACCACAGATTAGTCTGTGTGCTGTGTTACAGGTTTGGAACAGGGCTGAAGCTGGGTTATTAGGTCCTGTCCTGGGGAGTGGGGTTTGGGGAGTTTTTTTCGGTAGTTCTGATGGGGGGATACAACTGCAATGATGTAGGAAACAACTAGTTGCTATTGAAACGGTACGGAGATGACTACTATGGGGACGTTACCTAATTTGAAATGCCTAACATGGAATGTCCGAGGACTTCGAACAATGGTGAGACGCCACAAGGTACATGCTTATCTGGTGAGGCGTGGCGTCCAGATTGCAATGTTACAAGAAACTCATTTAACCAAGCAAGAATGCACTGCACTGCAGAAGAGATGGCGTGGTCAGGTGTTTGGCACCACGTATTCGGCGTTTGCTAGAGGGGTGCTGATATGGATAAGGGCGGGGATACCGTTCCAGGCTATGACCCAGCTGGTGGACCCTGAGGGCAGATATGTGGTGGTGGAGGGGAGGTTATATGGTAGGGATGTGGTTTTATGTAGTGTATACACCCCTAATGTTGATCAGACCCATTTTTTCGATGGTCTAACGAGTTCGCTGGCCTATTTCCTGGCGGGCACCATCATCCTAGGAGGTGACTTCAATTCAATCACTGATGTGACACTTGATAGGTCGCACCCACCGTTGGCCGACTCCCCAGTGCGTTGGTTGGCCACACACAGGAAGGAATGGCAGGAGAGTTGGGGATTGATAGATGTGTGGAGGTAGCAACAACCTGACACTAGGGACTATTCCTTTTTTTCAGCCCTGCATGCACTACACATCAGAATAGACTGTCTTGTGCAGTGGCCCCCTGGCTGCCGTGGTAACTCACACGGAATACTTGACTAGGACTATCTCGGATCACAATCCCTTGTTGGTGTTAGTACAGTGGCAGAGGGCGAGATCAGCAGTTCCAACATGGAGGCTGCGGCCTGATACATTGGAGGATCTGGTGTTTAGTGACACGGTCCAACAGGGCATTGAACTCTATTTTGAGGAGAATGAGGGTTCAGCTACTGCGAGGTCGATAGAATGGGATGCGATGAAGGTGGTGGTGAGAGGCGTATGCATGGGCAGGTTTTCGAATGCAAGGACATCAGTCTTGACTGCTCTAGCGAAAGCAGAGGATGCGTTGAGGGAACTGGAACAGCGTGTGCCCGAGCGACCGGATTTACAGGAGCGGTTACTTGAGGCTAAGGAAGTAGTGGCGACTGCAACGGAACGGCTGCGGTGCTATGATTATAAGCAATACACCATCAAGGCACATGCAGAGGGAGATAAAGTGGTACGCTCCTTGCTAGGCTGGCCAACCCAGACACTAGAGGTTGCCCGGTCATGAGCATAAGAACAGAGACAGGGGCAATAGTCTACTCGCAGGCGGCGGTGCTGGCGCGCTTCCAGTCTTACTACACGAAGTTGTATGCATGCCAACTGGGGGTGGAGGTTTCTGAAATAAGTGAATACTTGGACTCTGTCCCACTGCCAGTGCTGGATGACGAGGAAGCGAAGGACCTGGGAGGGCCTGTACCGCTATCGGAGATTAGAGAGGCCATTAAACAGATGGCAAGTAATAAAACGCCTGGGGAAGATGGCCTGCCGATTGAATTCTACCTGAAATATATTGATATTTTAGCGCCCAGACTATTGGTGGTGTACTCTGAAGCCAGAATGTTGGGGTACTTGCCCAAGTCAATGAGGGAGGCGCTAGTGGTGCCACTACTGAAACCCGGCAGAGAGGCATCCGATGTGACGTCTTATCGGCCCTTGTCTATGCTAACGGTGGACTATAAGATCTTGAGCCGTATTCTAGCCACCAGACTGCTACCACATATGACTAGACTAGTGCATGGGGACCAGGCGGGGGTTATTCCTACTAGGAACACGTCAATGAACATACGCCGATTGATCCGGATATTAGACAGTGCTGTGGACACAGATCAAGAACCTGCAGTTTTGTCGGTTGATATTGAGAAAGCTTTTGATAGCCTTGAGTGGACATACCTGGATGAGGTGTTGGTGAAATTCGGTATAGGAGAGGGATTTGGGAGATGGACAAGAGTGCTGTATTCATCGGCCACAGCGAGGGTACGTCTAGGATCGATTATATCCTCAGATTATCCAGTGCGTAGAGGGACGAGGAAGGGGTGCTCACTGCCCCCCCTGTTGTTCGAACTGGCGATGGAACAACTGGCGGCGCAGGCAAGGTCGGGGGCCATGTACCAGGGGATCAAGCAGGGTGAGGAGTCGCATTACATATCACTGTATGCGGATGATCTGTTATTATACCTAGCGGACGCAGAACGGGCCCTGGAGGGAGCAGTGGGCATGTTATCCAGATTTGGCCAGTTGTCAGGCCTTAAGGTGAACTGGACTAAAACCTGTATCTTTCCGCTGCGGGCAGGCGCGCCGTGTCCCCCTCTCGCGCTGGAGGTAGTCTGGGAGCCATCTTGCTTCACTTATCTAGGTGTCCGCATCTACCATGAGGCCGCGAGTCTGTTGGAGGGTAATATAGGGCGTTGCTTGCGCGCATTGAGAGGTTGCATATCTTTTTGGGCCTCCCTCCCTCTCTCGGTGCTGGGTCGAGTGGCGCTATTGAAAATGGTGGCGCTCCCACGGTTGCTTTATTACTTCCGTACCCTGCCGATATGGATCCCTCAGCGGATCTTTAAAGAACTGAGGATGATGGTAACGGACTTCCTTTGGGGTCAAGGACGACGCAGGGTGGCATTGAACACTTTGATTAGACCCAAACTCGAGGGGGGGATGGTAGTCCCCGACTTTGAATTATATTATTTAGCATCACAACTTCAAATACTCACGCAACACATCGCCAGAGAGTTCAGGGGACCAGATCATGAATGAGGGACTGGTATTCAACGCCATGTCTTGTCCTACATAGTTATGCAACAGAAACTAGATATGAGGGACCTAACAATGGAGGAAAAGACTATCAGGCTGTGTTGGCAAAGAAGTCTGAAGAGAGCGAAGAGAGCCCTGCCGTATGCACCAGAGATACCACTGGGAATGCTGACCGCTCTGCCGCATAGGGGTGATTGGTCCCCGTTATCAGAATGGGAGGAGATGGGCTTACAGATGGTGGGGGACTTATTCAAAGATGGAACGTTGGTCCCCTTTCAGACGTTGCAGGAACAGTTTGGCCTGCCAGACGGAAATTTTCTTCTGCATGCGGCAGTGGTTGCGGCGATGCAAAAGCACTGGAATGGAGGACTAGTTGAGCCGGAAACGACCATGGCCTGCCAGTATGTGGTGATGGCTGCGGGCACTTTTAAAGTGGTGACCTGCCTCCATAATAGGATGTTAAATCAGGGACTGGAAACACTACAGGCGCTAAAGGCGAAATGGGAGGACAGTATAGGTAAGCCCATCCCGGACACGGTGTGGGGCCATATATTGAAACGGACATGGAAGGGGACCAGGAATGCACGTTTCCAGCAGGTACACTTTTTTGTCCTACACAGGGCATACCTGACCCCGGAAAGGATTAAGCGGTACTTTCGGGTACACGACGCGAGGTGCCTGGCGCCTGAGGTTGACCTGGATCACCTGCTGTGGGGCTGTCCGAAATTAGGGACGTATTGGCCGGAAGTGGGAGAACTCCTGAACGTGGTTACTGATAGGGAGGTGGACTTTGACATGGCGGCGTGCTTACTGCTTTGGTTTCCTCACACAAAGAACACAAAAATCACAAGCAAATTCATTGATCTAGGGCTCATGCTGGCTCAAAGAGAGATTACCTGGCACTGGAAGTCCAAGGAGGGTCCGTCCGTGAGGAGATGGATGAATGAGCTGCTGAAATGGTCAGAGGTCACTGGTTAGAGGCGGCAGACCCGAGAGCAGAGGACGGCCCAGGACCAGGGTTCGATTCCCGGCGTGGCAGGTTTCTGGACCAGGGTCAGCGGACTCGATAATTCTCTCGCCTCGGTGCCCACTCTGATCAGCGATCACACTCGGCAACTCTGGGCATTAGCTTGCCTCATCTTCACTAACGGCCCCACCAGACCGCCGGGGATGCCTGGTCTCACCCTGGAGATACCCATTAAGGGACCATCTCTCAGGGAAGCCAGGAAGGGTTTCGCAGCGGTCGAAGCGCCTTGGTACCCTACGGGTAAGTAGTACGCTATATAAATGCCTATACATTTACATTTACATTCACAGAGTGTGAAAGTGTGCTCAGAATGCGACAGGCTGCCAGGACTGACAATGATAAAAGCTTGGAGATGGCGAGAGCATGGGAGATGATAGTTCAAGCGTTGCGTGACTACATGGTAAAAGATGAAGAGTAAGTACATTGAACAACTAGGGCTCCATGAGGCTTGAAAGAACAAAAGCAATACCCGATTTGAGGCGTGCTCCATTATCAATGCCGAATAACTATGCCCACATCAGCAGCAGTTGGGGGGGAGGAGGGAGGAAGGGATGGTTTGGGAAGGGTTGTTATTTATTTTATTTATTTATTTTATGCAATTTTTGGAGCGCAACAAATACCCATACGGGTGTCTCGGCACTATTGTTACAGATACTCACTTCTTGTAAGGGGAAAAATTTAGGATGAAAACAACCAGGTTTTGAGGCTTTTTCTGAATTTTAGTAGCGTAGGGGCGGTTTTAATGTAGAGTGGCAAAGTGTTCCACAGTTTGGCAGTTGCGATGGTGAAGCATCTGTCTCCCCAGTTGGTTTTTCTTGTCCGTGGAACTTTCAGCAGGTGGGCTGAAGCTGATCGTAATGTCCTCAGATGTTCCACTGGACAGAGGGCTTTTTTTAGGAACCTTGGTCCGGAATTGTTCAGGGTTTTATAGGCTATGCAAAGAGCCTTAAACTTGATTCGGCTCCTAATAGGAAGCCAGTGTAGCTTTTTGATGTAAGGGGAGGTTGAGGTGAATTTGGGAATGGATAGTAGAATTCTGGCCGCGGCATTTTGCACAGTCTGGAGCTTATTTAGTACCTTTTCCTGTGCGTTCAGCAGTAGGGAGTTGCAGTAATCGGTTCTAGAGAACACTAAGGTACTGATCAATGTTTTGCCTGCGGATTGCAGCAGGTAAGGGAGTCGTTTTCTTATTCTTTTTAGGATGTAAAAAGCAGAGGATACCACAGCATTGGCGTGGTGGAGGAAAGTCAGCTTGTTGTCGAAAGTGACTCCCAAATTTCGCACCTTGACTACTGGCTGGTGGGGTGTACCCAACTGGGATGGCCACCACTGGGGGGACCAGGCCGGCTGCAAGTTCCCGAATGTCATCACCTCCGTTTTATCGGAATTCAGCTTGAGGCAGTTTGATGACATCCAGGAGCTTATCGCCTTCGTCCCCTCTTCGAAATTGGCTGCTATAGATGTTCCGTCATTGTGCACCGATAGCACTAATTGGGTGTCATCAGCGTACGTTGTGAGGGCAATTCCGTGTGATTTTATCACCCTCGCTAAGTCCGATACATAGATATTAAAAAGCGTCGGACTTAGCGAGGAGCCCTGTGGAACTCCGCAGGGGAGGGAGAAGGTCTGGGAGGTGAAGTTACCCATCTTGACTGTCTGGGGGCGGTTGGCTAAGAATGAAGCAATGAGGTCTTTGGCCTTGCCTCTTATGCCTAAGGCTGAGACACGGTCGATCAGAGTAACATGATCGACCGTGTCAAATGCAGCGGAAAGGTCCAATAGTATTAGTACCGCTGCTCCTCCCTTGTCCATCGTTGCTCTGATTTCATCTGCGGCTTTGAGGAGTGCTGTTTCCGTTCCGTGCCCCTGCCTAAAGCCGAACTGGGAGTCATCGAGAAGGTCGTTATCATTGATGTATTTTGAAAGTTGGGTATTCATTACCTTTTCGAAGATCTTGGCTGGAAAGGGGAGACAAGCGATGGGTCTATAGCTAGCAGGGGTAAGAGGGTCCAACGTTGGCTTCTTCAGAAGTGGTTTGATAATGGCCTCTTTCCAGACTGATGGATAAATGCCTGTTGAAAACATGGTGTTGCAGATAGTTGATAACGCGGGGGAGACAGCTTCTGGGATGAGATTCAAGATAGCAGGGGGACATGGGTCTAGGGGGGATCCTGATTTGGTGCTTGTTACCAGTTGTTGAATTTGGTCTTGATTAGTCGTGTTAAAGGATAAGAAACTGGGCTTGTGGCTTATAGGAGGTGACACAGGGGTGGGGGGAGAGGATGAATGAGAGAATGTCAGGAAAATGGAGCGAACCTTTTCCTCAAAAAAACTGGCCAAAGCATCTGATAGGGATTGTGAGCCCTCTAGTCGTGGGGCAGGTGGATTGGACAGATGGGTGACCACCTGAAACAATTCTCCTGCTGAGTATTTTGCTTGGTTGATTTGTGCCGTGTAGTAGCAACTTTTTTCTGAGTTTATAAGTTTTTTGTATGTGGAAAGGGCGTTTTTGTAGTTTTTGTCTGTAGGGCTGTATTGTCGGCGCCACTGCCTTTCAAGGTTCCTGCAATACTGTCTCTGAATTCGTAGGGGCTCTGTGAACCATTGAGCTGATGGCAATTTCCTGTTTCGACGGGAAGTTTTGATCGGGGCTAGTTTGTTGCAAGCCGTGTTTAGGCACCGAGGCAATGTTATGGAAGATACCCGCAATTGAAACCTAGGGCTGGGTACGCAGCAGTGGGTCCCCGAGAGGGGTAAAGCAGGTTGCCGAGGGGCAACAATAGAAATACCCTGGAACAGAAACCATAGACGTCCACTGATAGGAACGAGCAGGACCAGGTGTTACAATTCCGATATCACCCATATAGGGCGCCTGGGCATGCTTGCTGGTGTAGAGGGGGGATGGGAGTTTAGGGGGGTAAAATGCAGATACTAAATGGTGTTGTTAACCAGACACCCCTATGGGGTGACCACTGTGACATCTTTGCTGAGCATACGACTTGATGCGCCGCCCGGCCTCCGGGTTGTGGGCTAATTGGCTGTGTACGAATTTACTATTATTTTTATTTATGCTTTGTGATATCCTAAGTGTACTGGTTGACTTATTATGTGATCTTGTTCCTAATTCTGCAATTAAAACAAATAAAAAAAAAAAAATCCCTGGTTCTGGAGCGGGATTCCTGATATGGTTTGGAACTTGTTAACAGCCTTATCTGTGGAGTATGGCATGAGAATGCTAAACTATAGTATGTTAACTTACTGTGCATAGTTGAACCGATAGCTACATTTTTTCATAATTTATTGTGGCTTATTTGAGCGTAAACTAATATTAACACCACAGCGTGATACAAGTCACTGCAACCCACACTGCTGTATCAGACTACCAAGACTTTGCCACTGCTGGTGTTTGAAGGGCGGCTGACAAAAGTTTCCTGTAACTAAAAGCGCACAGAGGGAGCCTTATGTGCCACGACCTGGACAGCGGAGCCAAAACTAGTATTTGTAACACTAGTATTTGTTTCACTTCTCTTTCCCTTACCCCAATTATCCACAAAGGGAATTACAAACGACCAGTGGTGTATTTTCTAGTTTGTGTAGATTCCACAGCGAGGAGGATTGGTGGACTTACATCTGAATTCTTGCCCCACATGCCAGTTAACTTTAGAATCCAGGCACTTGGACAAACTGTCTCCTCGAGTCATCCTCCCTGCAGGTGACAGCCAGCTGTGTCATGTACTTGTCCTCAAGTTTAATTAACAAAACAGCAATGGTACATGAAGGGTATCACTGTGAACAAGAGCCTATTGATTTTAAATAGCCCATAAAAGAAGCAGAAAGCTTACAGGAATAGTAGGAGTGTAAAACAACTTGAGAAAAACAATATTTAATATCAATATATAAAATTGAGAAGTTGTTTTAAGGCGAAGACAGTGCAAAGAGAATAGGCATTGAATCAAAACCATCTATGATCGAATCGAACTGTTTACATGAACTGATCATCACATTTGAATAGATAAAGCATAAATAATGGATCCTGATGCTTATAATGTCGACATTTTGGCCTTTTACATCAGTTATTGTGTGATCATCACAGTGTGGAGCATAATAGACAAAGAGCCCTATTCACTTTGGGAATTCACAAAGGGCATATCCGAATACTATCCTTATATCCGCACTTGGTGCGGGGGTAGGCGCGGCCCGTGCAGGTAAAAGCAGTGAGGCTGGGTGGATTTCGACAGACGACGAGGGAAAATTTATTATTTATTTAAATTTACCTTGTGGTCATCTTTTAAATCCCCGCAACCTGGCCCCACCGCTCTTACATGCACAGGCTGCGGCTGGTCTAAGTTTAGTACATCAGCCTAAAACACCTTAGTACATCAGTTTTAAAATTTGAAAAAGAATAATTGAATTTGCACAAATTATATTTAGAGAAAAAATAGACTAGTTTTGAGACATTCTGTTTAATTTAAAAAAACTTGTGTTAATGTGAAATGAATTGACCATAAGGAGAGAAGAGGTGTACTGGCCGGTCACACAAACAGTGGTCGAAGTGTGCGGGATCAGCAGGGCACGGCGTGCCCCAACTTCTTTCATTTTGCAGAGTCCGTTCTCCTACTTTTTTAGTTGAACACGTGTCCCAGTGCGTCCCAGGGCCAGAAATAGCAAAGGTCTATAGATAAGGCTTGCCGATTGTGACAGGTCAGGGAGGCTGGACTGGCAGAGAAGGAAAAGGGCTCTGTTTCATGCCCAGAAAGCGTGCAATGCCCATTGACCCCCCAGCCATGTGTGTCAGCCCGCCTGAGACAGCTTCCCGGGCACACACACAGCCGCAACTGAGCACTTCACAGGCCTTTAAAAGACCATTAACTTGCAAACGAGGCTTTGTTGCTTTTTAGCCCTTCTTAGAGCCCCTGCATCTCCACTCTGCATATTGTGAGAAGAGTCCGCCCCCCACTGAAATTTTTCATAACTAATAACTCCAGTGATTAATGTTCTTTCTAGAGAGAGAGAGATGCAGTGTCCACTTCTCCTGCTCTGCCCCCAGCAGCTGCCCCACCCACTTTATCCCGCTCTTTATGTCTTGCTCCTCCTCACTTATTGAAACTATTCCATTACAAATGCCTGTTTGAGGTACTATCCCGTCGTCAAACTTTAAATAAGCTGATAGATATTTGGCTATACCAGACATTTTGTATGTAAACACACTAATTAATCCGTGTCTTTTTTCCCAATCTCAGTTGTTTTTTGAGGGATGAAAAGTTGTGCTGACCACAATGGCACTGGAATCCATGGGTTTCAACAGCTTTACAGATTTCGTCAATGGAATCATTACTTCACTCGGCTATTGTAACGTTTGTATCCGGGCCAGATGAATCAGATTGTAAGATATCTCAGTGGATTAAGGGACTTGCTGCAGCGATCCGTGTGTAATCAAAGCCATTGGTTTCTTTCAAACTAATGGAATAGCTCAGTTTGTCAGTGTGTTTAATGCAATGCACTGTGCGTGATCTGTATGTCACATGGTTGAATCCTAGCAGAGTGCTCCGTGGGCTCACGCATTTGTTAGAGATTTAGGGACCACCTTTAGGGGATAGGTTCTGTTACTGATAAGAAAGCAAAGTGTTTTATGCACAGCAGGGCACAAGTTCTATAAAAAGAAGTGGGGGACTGACAATATGCAAATGACCTCATGACGTCGTGAAAAGCAGAGCTCACACGTTTGCTACGTCCAGTCCAAGTTTTTACCCTGTATTCTGGAACTTGTAGTCCTGCTTATCCCATTAGAAAATGCGCAAATAAAAACATCGTATACAAAGTAAAAACCTGGACTGAGGGAACTACTCATGCAAGACTCTGGGAAAGCTGGGGGCTCTGCATTACTAGAGGAAGCTGCCCTGCGGCTAAATCGAATACCCACACTAGATAGCAAAGAAGGGCTGTGAATGCTGCACGATTAACCCAGTCCTTCGCCAATTTGTGTTTATAAAAGTCACAGGACGGCAAATGAACGCCGTTTCATATTTCTGCAATTAGGACAATACTGCTTACACAAACGGTTTCCTTTTCCATCAACGCCCATGGGGCCCAAGTTCTTGGCAGGGGGGACGGCATCCACCCGCGTGGACCCCCAACTTGAGCCCTGATGCACAAGCTGCAATCATCTGCATGTTGTGCCCGTAGCATACATTTAAATCCCTGCCAGGCCAACTCGTGTTTTCATTATTCTGAGGGCATTCAAACGAGAACTTTTGGGAAGTATTTAACGCAGTATTGAATGCCAATTAAAGGGTAGTTAACAATTACTTTTATGTTCTATGCATTATATGTGGACATTATTGGCTGAATGTTCGCATTCACTTTAAATATATTAAATAAATTGTCCATTCAGGAGACCTGTTTTCCATGCCTGCTCTAGAGGTGAACTGCAGCACATTTTATTTTTGCATGTCAATCAGCAGAAATACTATGTTTGCCTGTCCAGAGGGCTGGAGCACAGAGACCCCGCTCTGTTGGGCCCTAGCTGACGTGTGCTCTTGTGCTGCTGCCCCGACCTCCCATACCTACTTCCAGGATACTTAAGTGCCTAAGATAAAACTGGCACTGTGTGTCCTCGGGTCAGTGGTTACAGAGAGGGCTGGGCCATCTCTCTGCACTACTCTCTTGTGGGCTGGGCAACCTTTGGTCGAGCAGGAGAAGGAGTAGATCTGCTTATGGTGGTGAAAGGGAGTAAGTTGGTGATACAACCTTCCGAGGGCTGTGCAGTGTGGGGCCACCAGCTAGACTCAGCCTCAGAAACATGTCCAAGAATACTGAATGCCCACCCACTTCTGTTTGTGTAACAGACTAACATATCCACCACTCAAATTACTTTCATATTTCACTATACTAATTCACCACTAATCCTTTATGGGTTCCGGAGTACTAAACTACTCGCAGAAAAAGTCCTTGACGCCTCGTCAGGGGTAGAACGCGCAATATAAATGCAAATACAATACAATAAACAATAGAGTGGTTTTCAAAATGGGCAGATTGATTGTATTCACCTAAACATATTGTCGCCACTTTACTAAGTTTGCCAGTGAAGCGCTACTTTTGTTTTCTTGTCTTTCTTTGAACAACATTGTTTTCCATGGGTGGGGAAGGGCACCATTCCTGGAGGTACTGACTCGGATGGGGGGTGTCATGTTTACAAGTATATTATTGTTTCTAAAATCACTTACTGCCTCCTTCCTGGCCTCCAGCAATTTTCGAAAACAATAAAAATGTAAAGATAACTCTGGTGATTAATGTTCTTCCTAGAAAGAGATAAAGTTTTGTCAAGAGGAAGTTTTGACTTGTGGAAAGGTAGCGCAGAGGGTTAATGTGCCTGCTGCAAAGAACATGTACAATGCAGATCACAAAGTGCACATATTGTAAACAGGTCAGTGGGTTCCGCATTTGTCAGAGAGTTCCTTTTCCTACTTGCAGTCTATACGTCAAAATCCTAACATAGAACAGTGAGCTATTAACTGTCTCCTAAGAGCTGCAATCAAACTGCAAGGTATAAATTAGAGAGTTATGTTTTTTCCCACAGTCTTTGATTATCTTAATGTTGCAAAGGGTGTTCATATGGATAAAATCAATTCTGATTATTAAAGAGAACCCCCAACCATGGTATTACGTTCTAAATTCAGAGTTTGTGTTTCTCCAGACCAATCACTATTAAACTATACTGCTTACTAGTATAGTGTCATGTGACTCCTACACCATGTAATACTTTTCTTTATGCATTTCCTAGAGAGTGATTTACACGCATATGATTGATTGTCTCTCTGTAATGTCGGTGATGTAAAGTGATCTGACACCCTACATTGGTATCGGTGGCGCTGTAAATCAAATGAAATGCATCTGAGCAAGAAAGTGGTTATGGAGACTCGAGGGCCACTGTTGAAGGGTGGTAGTGAGGGAATCCAAGGCGGAGGGAGTCATTGGGGGCACCAACAAAAATTGTCACACAGGGCTACCACCAGCGCTAAAGCTGGTCTTGCCCTTGAGACCAGTCCTCTGCAGCCATTGGTACCTCTATTGGCCTTGTTTCAGCAGTAGTAGGTGCAACCAAACTTAGTTTACAAACTTCATGGTCTTTTTGCTTCATGCACAAGCACTTTAAGCATGTGCTGCCAGCTTTGGGACCACTGAAATTATGTAGCAATCCATTAGTCTGCAGTGTTGACTAAATTATGCAGCAAAAACAAGCTGTAGCGTAATAATGTATATTTTCTTTTACACATGCTAACAGTCTGCAAAGATTGTGCCTTATTAGTAGCAGTGCAACATACAAATGCAGCAGTGAGAAGCATGATCAGTCAACCTTTGCAAAGGGCTGTCCACTTCGCAGAAACACAGGTCACGTTTGTTTGTAACTTTTGATCTGTTTGAGCTACAAACAATTTATTAGTTAAAATCATCAAATTATGCAGCTGGTGATGCATTATGTGGCAAATATTGCCGAGCCATAATTGTATAGAAAACATTTGCAACTAGGATATTTTGCCATTCATGTTTGAACTGCACTTGTGGAAAAAGGGAGAAGTGCTGATGACAGAAAGTCCATGGCTCGGAGACAAATGGCTGATTACACTTTTAAGCGTATTTGGGACATTATGTGATTAAAATACATTCACAAAGTGGGATTTATTTTCAATGTCAATAACTCATAGTAAACTTGAAATAAACGTGTACCCATTGGCTGAATTAAATAACGTAATAAGCTGCAGCTGAGTAGTGAAATGCTAAACAAACACTAAAAATTTGAATGATTTGCTCTTTCTGGCCACACCTCTGACTCCGCCAACTGAGCTAATCCTCGGGTTGTTCCTGCCCCCTGATCTCCGCCCACAGTTCCCCTACTTCCCCCCCCCCCCCACTTCGACCGCAGCACACAAACCTAAATAAAACATAGCGACTAAAAAAAACAACACATTTATTGGAATGTATCAAGCCACACGTGAGGAGATATTTCCAGTATGGAATATAAGTGGTACCAGTAAGAAATCACAGAGACTAATAAACAGAAAATGGTGCCCAGTCGAGACGTAAAATACTGACTTGAAGATAGACATGAATGTCCAAGAAACTGAAGATAAATGGCTAATTCAGTAGAGCTGAACTGAAAGTCATCCATGGGAGCAAGTGTAAGTCTAAATAAAACTTTTATAGAAAATTGGTCAAGGACTTATGATAAGTGAACCAGGCAGGCAGAACTAGGAAAGGACTGGCTTACAGGTCTTGGGTGAGTAATGATTCATCAGAGAAATTGCAGAATTCAGTGACATCCAGACCTGGGTGAAATTGTTGTTATGCTGGTGTACTCCAGCATTAGTGCCAACATCGGCCCATACCCCAGCCCGCTCACAACAAGTTCTCACAATAATGGACAACACAAATTGTTTTGTTGGAGAAAGTTGTTGCAGCTTTATTTGCATAAACATTATGCTAACATGTTGGGTTATCTTACGGGCGATCCAGGGTCAGGCAGCCCCTTGCCACCTGCCCACCTGATGAGCCATAAACCCCTGCGGTGTTAACCGCGGGGTGTTGTCAAATTGGGGGAAGGGCTAGCCCCTCCCCACGGCAGACTTCCAGTCCACCCCTTACTCACGCCCCTCCCCACTACGGGGGCAGAGGTTTGCAGGCAACCCCCGGTTGCTCAGGTCCACAACCGGCCGTAGGACTGAAGGGGCGCCGTCCCTCCTCCAGGGTCCCACCCTTACTGTGCTCCTGTAGAGGGTACCCTTCTGTACCTTCCAGCGTTGGATCGGCCTGGAACTCCACCATGGCTCTGGGTGTGGCCCAGCCACCCCAGAGCTCCCACACCTTATATTGTTCTTTCACTTACAACCTGCCGCTACCAATGCCTCCGCTAAATCTAGCAGGAAGAGGTCCATCCCCATATTGGATAGGTGTATGTCGTTCTCTTCAAAGCACCCTGTGCATTTCGCATGTAGCAACCCATGCCTTGAAGTATTTCAGGGTTCCCAAGGCCTACACGCTCCAGAGATTACCCACATACACAAAAGAACTGTTGGCACGGAAGCTGTAAAAGGCAAAGAACAAGTTTATTAAAAACCCCATGGGGTGGTGGTACACTCAAACAGCACCCTTCGGTATTGCAAGAGGTATCACACCGAACACCGGTGTGACCCCGTTTATATACAATTTTGGGGCAATAAAAGATAGGCGGCACAAGTTAAGACACAGTTTTAGAGACATACATGGTCATGTTTTGGAATACTGCCAGCTCATTGGAGGGTTTCAAACCCGCTGGTCAGTTAGCGGCACATTCCTGAAGGTACACGGGTCAGTGAGAACTGCGCATGTGTGGTTTGACCAGTACTAAAAATAGCCTGTTGCTGGGCAGATGTGAGTGGTCAGTGGAACGGACAAAGGACTAAAGGGCACGTCGGCCACGAGGCCGCTCATGATCTAAGATGGCCGCCACAGTATTCAAAAATGGCGTTTATCGTATACAGCCAAGTTAAGGAGGACAACGTGTAGGTTTAGCTAATCGCTAACACGGACGGGCCAATTACGACAGACGACCCTTTTAGCGTTTAGCTGAATCTACCTCATAATGAACATAGTCTGGATGTTCGTCCTCGATGTCAATTAACATAATTTGTGTCACCTCCTTATGTAGCATCATTTTATCGTGAGCAAGAGCTCGTCTCGATGGCAAACAGGCCGATAGGCACATTGAACATAATGCAGGACTACTTTGGATACACAAGCAGATAAAAAACATTGCTCCCACAAGTATACAGAGAATCGTCAACAGTTTCCAGCCCCAAGTTGCAATCATGGACCAGAACCATCCAAAAAGTGTCCAAGTTCCATTGTCCGGGTGTATTTCGGCAGCTATTTTATGCAGCTTTGAAATCGCATCATACACAGATGGAGAATTATCAGGCACGTAGACACAACAGCTGCTTCCGATGATCCTACATGCCCCCCCACGATCAGCCAAAACAACATCCAGCACCATCCGGTTTTGGAGGGTGACAATTCTGGAAATCTGCAGTTCTTCGGTAATATTCCCCAGGGCAATAGCAGTGTCATTCGCAACAGCCTCGACAACACGTGTCAGGCGTCTGATCTTCCGACTGTTCAGTGCGGCCCCCACAAAGGAGAATAGTCCCAGATTGAAATCCACATATTGTTGCAACGCAGTGTCCGTTTGATCAATGTCCTCTAGTGCAACAGTTCGCTTAACTCTGTTCAAAACAAAATCATGGTACAGAGTATAGTCGTTGTGATACATCGGAGGGGCAATGAATACCGGAGGGAGCACAAACGATACATAACATGTGCCCAACCACCCCACTGGAAGTTGATGGTACCCCTTTGTTCCACAGATGAAGTAGGTGTTTCGAGATGCAACAAATGAAATGCCATTCGGGCTATCAAACGTGAGAGTAATGTTACATTCACTTTTCCCCACAGCAATCGTGCCCTTATTCCGTATACATAAATCAGCTTTTGTAGCAATGACATTTATAACATAAGCACTTGATACATTCACATTTCTCTGATTGCTGTATATTCGTGGAGCAGACACATTGTCGGGCTTATACTCTTCCCATTCAAAACGTGTACCCTCAGCCCGTGGAAACCCATCCTTGTCATGGGGACATTCTTTATTTAGACGAAAAAGCACCCCCCCTTTGGTTGGCCATCTCAAGGTAAAGAGGAGGGTGTACCAGGCGTTGCAAGACCCATTATGCGAAAACGGGAGTGGAATAAGTGGGGTGCCCCCTCTCTTCTGGTGCCCAGGCAACATTCCACACACCCAGCAATTAGAGGTATTGGTCATATTATGTGTGTGGTGAAGAATCTGAATGAAGCTGTTATTTAAGTACGTTTGACGGTGACGCTCTTCATGAAAAGGCAAGGTAAAGTGAAAATGTTCAGACGGTGCCGGGGTAGTCGGCAGCAAATGTTCACGTACAGGCACCACAAGTTCGACTACCCAGGCAATAACAGCTATCACCACAATCGTGAAAACAAAAAGAAAGGCACCCAGTATTTTCTTATCACGCGATGCCATTGATGCCATAGTTCAAGAAAGTTCTGTGCAAAGTCTCAAATAACACAAATTGTTCACAGTTTCTCACAAGTGGTCTCTGATACACGTACGTGTATACCTAAAAAAAGAAAAATGCGGTGCTGAACTCCGAGGTAGCCGTTGTTTTCTTCTCCGGGCCAAGACGGGTGTCGCTACTCTGGCAGAACTGATCCCCCCCCCTTGGAATTCCCGGTTTCCGTTTCACAAACCTGGAGCGGTTACCAACCAGTCTAAAAAAAGGAACAAAAATCTTCTTTATCGCGGTCGTAAATTGTAGCGCTCTCTTCCAGCAGCAGATTGGTCCGGGAAGGCTCCCTCTACTTCGGCCGACGTCACAGCTGGGCTCTTTTCTTTCTCCAAGATCTCTTTATAATCAGTCAACACAGCAGGAGTCACCAGATCCGGAGAGACTCTGCGACAATGTGTCGAATGCACCCACCGCTTCCTGTTGGTCACTCGTACGGCGGTGCGGGTCGCCAGAAGGACCTGCTCGGGGCCCTTCCACCTGGGCTCCAGACTGCTTGCTCTTTCAAACGAACGGATCATCACATGATCCCCAGGACGAAGATCGTGGCCCTCTCCAGTAGAGTTATCAGGGAGCGCTTCTCGAACCTGTTGATGAATGGAGAGCAAATCATTTGTTAATCGTGCCAAATAATCATTCATCATAACACAAGGCACATCATGTATTAATCGCGGCTTGGGCACTCCCCAGATATTCATGGGGCGACCAAACACCACCTCATAAGGTGTAAGGCCTGTCCGTGAATGGGGTACTGATCTAAGAGACAGTAGTGCTAGCGGCAACGCATCTGGCCACTTCAATGATGTAGACGCCACAATTTTGGCCAGCTTAAGCTTCAACGTGGCATTGTACCGCTCGACCAAACCTGCCGACTGAGGGTGGAATACAGCGTGGAACTTTTGCTGAATCCCTAACCCCTTCAGTACATATTCCACAATCTTTCCGACAAAGTGGGGCCCATTATCGCTCCACAAAAATTTGCAAACTCCAAAGCGAGGAAAGAATTCCTTAAGCAACACCTTAGCTGTTGTCAAAGCCGTATTGTCTTTCGTGGGGTAGGCCTCAACCCATTTGCTAAAAGCACACACCACCACTAAGACATACTTCAGGTTATTGCAGCGCTCGAGTTGGATGTAATCCATTTGAAGGACTTCAAATGGTGCAGAAGGTGGAACGAACCCTCCTTTCGGAGTATAGGCCCCCTTTCCAGGATTGTGTTGCAAACATACCAGGCAGGTCTGCACTACTCTCTTCGCAGTATTCGCAATCTCGGGATGTTCCCAAACTCGTGCTAAAAGCCGAGTGATTGCAAGAGCTCCGACATGAGCCAGTCCATGTGTCATCTGGACCATCGCTTGTAAGTAAGCCGCATGCAATTTCCACTTCTCCATGTCTTTGCTTCTCCAACACCCCTCGTCATCTAGTACCCCATCTACTGCCCAAGCCGCAAGCTCAGATTCTGTAGCTGAATTTTGTATATCCCGTATCTCTGCTCTAGCATCACTCCATCGTTCAGCCTGTGATTGTACCACATACATGGGGGAGCTAGTTCGGGACATAGCCGTTTGCCTTGCTATGCTGTCTGCAAAGGCATTTCCTTGGCCCACCTTATCCGTAATTTTCCTATGGGCACTGCACTTCACTATTGCTACTTTTTTAGGGCCAAGCAGCGCATTTAGGAGATCACGCACTAACTCTCCGTGCATAATGTGCTCCCCATGTGACGTCAGAAACCCGCGTTCCCTCCAAAGAAGCCCGAAGTCATGGGCCACTCCAAAGGCGTACCGGCTGTCTGTGTATATGTTCACACATAGGCCAGCACTCAATTCGCAGGCTCTTGTTAAAGCTATCAGCTCTGCTGCCTGAGCCGATTTTTGTGGTATTCTAGCTGTTTCTACCACCGTCTTAAGAGTAGTGATCGCATATGCTGCGGAAGTCGTGCCATCTGGCAGCCTCAAACACGATCCATCAACCCACAGTTCCCCATCCACATCTGGAAGTGGCACATCCTGTAAGTCAACACGACCCTTTGTCTGTTCCTCAGTCAGGAAAACACAATCATGATGTTTTTCTTCCTGACCCTCCTCGGCCGGATAGGGCAATAAAGTCGCGGGGTTCAAAGTAGCGCATCTCTTCAATGTTATGTGTGGCGCTAAAAGTGTCAGCTCATATCCTGTAAGTCGTGCACTCGTGAGGTATTGGGTCTTTGTTTGGTTTAACAGGGCGTCTACTGCGTGCGGAACCAACACCAACAATTTGTGTGATAACACTATGCCCTCACTCTGTCGTATGGCTACTGCTGTTGCCGCTACTGCTCGAAAACACCCAGGCAGCCCTCGTGCTACAGGATCCAAAATGGCAGAGAAGTATGCACATGGTCTCTGCTTATCCCCGTGTAACTGCACTAACACTGACAACGCGCACCCATCATTCTCGTGCACGTACAATGTGAAAAGTTTCGTGTAGTCTGGTGTTCCTAACACGGGTGCAGAACAAAGGGCCTGTCTCAACTGTTCAAAGGCTTTCTGACATTCGTCTGTCCACTCAAGAGGCATCGGTGTAGTTTTGGACAATAATGCTAGCAGAGGTTTTATGATATGTGAGAAACCCATGATCCATTGTCTACAAAAAGATGTCAACCCTATAAAGGCACGCACATCTCTCTGCGTGCGGGGGACTGGTGTATCTAAAATCGCCTGAATTCGATCAGATGTTAATGCCCTCCCCTCCTTAGACAACAGATGACCGAGGTAGGTCACCTGGGGTCTACAGTATTGAAGCTTTTTCTTGGAGACCTTGTGATTGTTTTGTGCCAAAAAGGACAGCAACGCAAGCGTGCTTTGTTCACATTGTGTATAGGAGTCAGCAGCAAGCAAAAGGTCATCCACGTACTGGATGAGCGCAACGCCAGACTGCAATTCGAAGGAATCTAGTTGTCGTTTCAAAGCCTGGCTGTAGATGCTAGGGCTCTCAGTATAGCCTTGGGGAACACGACAAAATCTATACGATTTATTATTGAGCGTAAAACCAAACAGATATCTGCTATCTGGGTGAACAGGAATAGAAAAGAACGCATTCTTTAGATCGATAACGCTAAAAGTGGTGGCTGTCGGTGGAACCAAAGTAAGCAAAGTCGTGATATCAGACACCACTGGGTATTGGGGAATGACAATTTTATTTATTTCACGCAAATCAATAATAAATCGATAGATCTTGCCATCTGAGTCTCTCTTAAGAATTGGTAGAATAGGGCTGTTACAGACATTATAAGGGACCTCCTCCACTACCCCTGCAGAAATCAAATCCTGAACAATATGTGTAAGTGCAATTTCGCCTTCCTTCGAGATCTTATACTGTGGCACTCGTGGTAGAGGGGCCCCCTCCTTAACAGTGATATGTATTGGTGGAATACGCATCTCTCCCACATCCGTATCTGATGTCGCCCACAACGTGTGCGGCAGAGAGGCCAAAGCGGGAATATCTAAAATGACACAAAATCTGTCATGTTCAGGGCAATCATCAGGATCAGGGTAGTTGTCATTCAGAATAACCCGCACTCCTTCTGGAGCGCAGCGGATTGTTGCTCGAAAATATTTAAGCAAATCAATGCCCAAGATATTATCTGGGGTATGGGGCGATAACAAAAATTGGCCAAAACTAAAGTACTTGTCAATGCATAGTGCAAGGGGCTTGGACAATGGGCTGGGGGAGGGTGTGCCATCAAACCCTACACACGTAATCATTTCGCCAGACAGGGGAGCCCTCGGAACCAAGTTTTTCGACAGAGCGCTACGAGTAGCTCCTGTGTCGACTAGAAACTGATCAGTAGAACCCAAAATACCCGCTGTTACATATGGACCTTGCTGATCTACTGGCACTTCGACTGATTCCTTACCCCATCCTACGCAATCCTATGCATGCACATAATCCTGATGTTCCACATTCTCTCCTTCCAAAATCTGATATTGATTCCGTCTATCAAACGTATTTCGTTCGTCCTGGCCACGGCCCCTCTCCTCAACCTGTCTACGATCACCTCCGCCACCTCTCACTCCAGTATAACCTCCTCTTGACCTTCCACTGCCTCGACCACGCTGACTACGCTGTTCACGAAGTACCGGACAATCATCGGCCCAATGCCCAAACTCCTTACAATAAGCACACTGATCCTCCGCAATGTCCGTACGACCATACGACGCATTTCCTCCACCTCGTCTACCTCTATCATTCCCTCTACTCTGTGTTCCCCGAACCTGTGCCAACATCACCTTCGTTTTCAATTCCTTCGTCTTTTTCTCTACATTTTCTTTAGCCTCCACCTCCTGCCGCTCATAGTACTGAGCCATAGTTAACAAAGACGCAGGGGTCGCCGTGGCCCAGGAACTTTCGCTCGATTTCAATCGCTTAGCAATCTCCGGTAGGAGATTAGCTACGTACTTATCTACAAACAGATGCCGACCCGTATCGTCTGTTAAAGATTGACCACTGTAATCATGAAAAGCCTCCTCGAAACGCGTAAAGAAATCTGAAACCGTTTCATCATGTTTCTGCTTGCACGACGTTAACATGGTCCAATCAATCTTTTTGGCGGGAACAAGCGTTTTCAATTTACGCAAAATAGCTGCCGGAAGTTCTAGGATTAGCTGACAAGGCTTGCATGCTGGTGCCCTGTCTAAATCTGCAGCATTTATTTCTTTCCATGTCCCTCCCAATATTGTCTCATCATTATTTTTACGAATCTGCCGCCACATGTCAGGTGGTAATATCAACCCAAAAAACAAATCTATATCTACAAGAGTCATCACACAAGACGATATAGCCCCCTCCACCCCCTCATAGAATGCCGCTGGATTCTTTCGAAGATCAGGTAAAGAATTTTTAAGTGCCATGACATCTGCTCTATTCCATGGTGTATACACCCAATTATACACAAAATATCCCTTCGCATCCTTTGACAATTTATCATCATCCGTACCTTCCCCTTTTGGTGGAACATACAAAGGCGCGGCTTCACGCATAGGCATAACATGCAACGCAGAGCTCTTATCTGAACCACGAAGAGAACACTCCTTAACCGCCCCGTCGTTTCCCGGCTCGGACTCCTGTTTCCTCCGTTTCAGTTCCTGTCGCAAATACGTCGTCTCATCCCGCAGCGCGATCAAATGTTTGAACAGGTCATCCACATCTGTAAGATCAAAATCACCTTTAGCTAAATTCTCACGGTGTACCGACAAAGCTTTAGGTTCTAACGTTTCAGAAACTTCACGATATGCATTTACAACTTCATCCGCTAAAGTGGACAAGAAATACATTAATTCAAGATCCGACCACCCCTGTTTCTCCGCTACCAACTGTTCCTGAGTAACACAATGCTTATTCACTTTACGAGCCCAACTGCGTAAATGAGCGGACCTCTCCGCAGTAAACCTGAGAGCCGATGCCCCTTTCTGGCTCACTTGAATCTGCCCATCATCCTCGGAATCCGCAGCCGGAGCCGTCGGTGAAACGTACGGAGGCGGTGACCGATCTAACAAAGAAAAATCATCAATTTCATTATTAAGGACAGGATAAAGCGGTCGGCGAATAGGAAACTGACCAGTCGTTTGCAATTTACGTTCCCGTTCCTCCCTCTCTTTCTTCTCCTGAGCCTCCTTCTCCTCAAGCTGTAAAGCCTTATCCCGAGCAGCCTTATGCTGCTCTTTGTCCGCCAAGGCAACCTCACGCTTCATTCGTTCACGCGCCGCTTTCTCCCACATTCGTACACAATCAAACATATTTTGTCTAGACCTACGTTGAAACATACATTGCTCGACAAATTGGATTTTACTCAAATCGTATGACCCGTGTAGGGGCCATTGCAATTCGGGATCGGCCTTAGTGTACTTATGCCATAATTTACTGTACATAATAGGTGGAAGGCCGTGCTTGATATACATGTCCCTATTTGGTGTTCCCTCTGGGGGAGCTGGCTGTGATTCCGCTAACCTAATTGATGCATCATCTCCTAAGCAACACATTCCCCGGAGTTTGCTGAAAACAGGCATGTTCAAAAAGTATCACGAAAGCGTGACACCAAACCAAATGGCACTTACAGTTCTTCACACAATTGTGCCGCTCAAAGGAAAAAAACAAGGTTAGAGAAACATCTCTACATGCCTGCCTATGTGAAGTGCACTACACATATAAGTTCAAAGATCACAAATTCAAAATGTTAGCTAACTCAGATCAAAGTTCACAAAATTCGGCGAGCGTCCGAAGACTACCTCACCGATCACAAATCTCAAGACTTCAGTAAGCGTCCGAAAACTACCTTACCGAACACAAAGCTTACCAATTCTCAAAAGTCCAGATTCCAACTGCCAAGGTCTTGTAAGCCAAATCAGCCAAACGGCACTTTCTCAGTGAAGCGGACACTCGAAAACTCAGTCGGAGACCGGCGCCACCTGGAAGGTCAGATCGGAAGGAAAGGAAAAAACACCTTGGCAGCCAAGACTCGGGTCACTCGTGGCAGTGCGCGTCCATGGCGAGTTTCCAAGCCTTCGTCACGACCTCTCCTTCGGGCATCCGAGTCGCCGATGAGTCCCTTCGTGGTCGCCAATTGAAGTATTTCAGGGTTCCCAAGGCCTACACGCTCCAGAGATTACCCACATACACAAAAGAACTGTTGGCACGGAAGCTGTAAAAGGCAAAGAACAAGTTTATTAAAAACCCCATGGGGTGGTGGTACACTCAAACAGCACCCTTCGGTATTGCAAGAGGTATCACACCGAACACCGGTGTGACCCCGTTTATATACAATTTTGGGGCAATAAAAGATAGGCGGCACAAGTTAAGACACAGTTTTAGAGACATACATGGTCATGTTTTGGAATACTGCCAGCTCATTGGAGGGTTTCAAACCCGCTGGTCAGTTAGCGGCACATTCCTGAAGGTACACGGGTCAGTGAGAACTGCGCATGTGTGGTTTGACCAGTACTAAAAATAGCCTGTTGCTGGGCAGATGTGAGTGGTCAGTGGAACGGACAAAGGACTAAAGGGCACGTCGGCCACGAGGCCGCTCATGATCTAAGATGGCCGCCACAGTATTCAAAAATGGCGTTTATCGTATACAGCCAAGTTAAGGAGGACAACGTGTAGGTTTAGCTAATCGCTAACACGGACGGGCCAATTACGACAGCCTGACAAACCCAAATCCTCTTTGCTCGGTGAATTTGCTCATTGCGCTGTTCACCCGCCTCCCCTGACCTTGCGCCCCGCCAAGATAGCCTCTGGGTAATTTCGGACCACATATCTCACAGGTCCCCAGCAAGTTTCTCAATTCGCCCAATGTGCTCCTAATCATGTGCAGCAGGCCCCTGCGCCCCAGGTGAACCAACTCATCACCTCCTAGGTGTTATTACCAATAAATCGTGTCATGAGCACCACCCCCCTCCCCCCGTCCAGTCTAAGAAGAATTTTCCGCTTCAGGCTATTCTAGTGCATGTTGGGAGTTCCCAGCCACTGACCCTTCACTTTCAACTTGCTGCTGCCAATGCTTGGCTTTATTCTAGCAGAAATAGGTATATTCCTACTTTGGGCAGGTGCATCCCATCAACCTCAAAGCCCCGTTGCTCCTCCCGGGTTCAACGTGAGGACTTCCCTGTGGATTTTCAGCTACGCACCCTTACTGTGCTCCTGTAGAGGGTACCCTTACTGTAACTTACAGCCTTTGGATTGCCCTGTAATTCCACCACAGCACTGGGTGTGGCCACCGTCCCCCCATGGCCCCCCACCGCCATAGACCTAGTTACCTACACCCTGTTCATTCAGAGACCTCCCTCGGCTCCTCCTCTGGACAGCAGTGCTGCCCAGCAACCAAAATTCCCCTATCAGTTCTGTCGCTCCACAGGTCTGAGAACTGTATCAGTAATGACCCTGAACCTCTCAACTAACACTGCAAACTGTGCTCTGGAGATGTCCGTATTAGTGCTCCATCCCCTCCATTTCAGCACTGTCAAGGCCCATCGCACCCTCCTGGGAATGGCTCACTAGCGCCCCATGCACACAGAAAGACCTATTTATGTGTAGTCCATAACCTTGCATTTATTCCCAACAGTGTATCAGGGTTCTGTTGAAACATAGTTTGCTTGACTGCCGAGTGCCCATTGCTCCGTCCCGGATATGATTTTACTCTACTCCGTTTCCAGCTGCCAAGCTGCTGACCTTGCCCGCCCCAACCCTGGGCGAACTAAAAGAGGCTATACTGCTATCCATATAAGCAGCTGCTGTTGCTAATGATGGTCCCATACAGAACTGGCAAACTGGATGCTGTACTATATCATATGCACCTGGTACAGCACCCCTTGGCCCATCACATCAACTTTACAACCGAGGAGCAAGCCTGAGCTGACTACCCCAGGTCCATGCTGCACACGCCTTACTCTAAGGAGCTCTACCCAACGGAGCAACGTCCCACAGAACTGCTCAATTTGTATCCCACAGCAGTGTGTCACAAGAAGCGGACCAGGCCCCCTCACGGCTAAAAGGATGCCTCTTGGCGGGCCCTAGCCGCGCTTACGTAAGTCTAGACTTGAAAATACCGTTGCTCCTGACCACCTGGGCAGGCCCTCTCCCCTGCTGTGTGCAAACCCTATAGTGTGACACAAGTACTGACCTTCAGATAAGTTCTGGAGAAGATCCCTGTGCACCCCCCTAATGAAAACCATACCAGTCTTCTGCCCATCTCCCCTTGTGGTTACCCCTCCTGTCACCTATGAGCTGAGGCCAGCAGTTGCATAAGGTACTTGAGCACAACTGGGGCTGATGTGTAAGGGGGCATGATAATTTCACAACTGCTACCCTTAACACTGCTTCTACTTTCCCATACAAGAAGTCAGAACCGGGTTGTCACCTTGCCCCCCAAGAGCACTTAACCAGGAACAGCATTCAGGCTCCGAGCCCGGAGCACCCCAGGGCATTCCTGCTTCCGTTCCCAACTGTCCTTCTCAGAGTGGTGCCTGTGTACTTGATCCGATTGTCCTGAAATTAGAAAACAGGTGACACTCCAATCCTGGAAGTGCTGACCCAGAACCCCACACACTGGCCCCAGTGTGTTCTTCCCCTGCTCCGAGCCCTGGCAGGCCAGCCTGCTAGGTGTGGTTTGACCATTATAGAACGAAACCTGTGCGTTTCTGGAAGAAATAACGAATTCATGAAAACAGCCCCTAACCAGCATTGACATGTAAGCTTATTGCTCGCTCGATTGCCAGGATCAGAGCCCCTTACTAGCGCACCAGTTGCTATACAAACAAACACATTGCCCAGCCAGTTGTTTTTACAAGATATAACATCCAATTATTGCACAGGGGCTCCCTATTATGCACAGACTCACCAGTTAACTACCAATGTATTACTTCCATGGGGTGTAACCTGCGCGCCCCACAACAGGGACAGTAATGACACCTGGGGAGAACCTGGGAATCTCAGACCCTAGCACACTGTCCCCAGTGTGCTATGACCCTTCTACCTGTAGATAATTCAGGTGGCCCCCTAATGTGAGTAGGGCGGTTCTCCCGCGCGGTTCCTGCATTTGAGATATAAAACATCCATTAGTAGGCATGCCCCCCCTCATATACCAAATGGATTCTCTGCAAAGAGACAGGGGCCATCAATGCCCCCCACGCTACTAAGGTCAAGCCTGTTTGTCGGATACGAGAACTAGATTGCTAACTCGATCGCCAGGATCAAGCCCCTTGCTTGCGCACCAGTTGCTGTACAGAAGAACACATTCCATTAATGCACATGGACTGCAAGATATGCCCAGACACATCACATGTGTCAAAGAAAACTCATTTCATTGTTTTCACAGGGCATGCATGGTTTGCCCACAGTCTCCCACTGCTTACCGACAGAACACCCCAATAATTGCCCAGTAAATCAAAAATTGCCCCAGTTCATCCGATGTTTTACAAGAGAAAACCTCAAATTCTTGTATAGGAGCTATCTGCTAAGTTCAGATTCACCAGTTGACTACGAATGTAATACTTCCATGCGGTGTAACATGTGTGCCCCACAACAGGGACAGTCCTGACGCCTGAGGAGGACCTGGGTGTACCGGACCCTAGCACACTGCTCCCAGTATGCTATGACCCTTCTACCTGTTGATAGTTCAGGTGGACCCCCATGTGAGTAGGGTGGTTCTCCAGTGCTGTTTCCTGCATTTGAGACATAAAATATCCATTCTCTTCCAGGGGATACTCATCAATAGTCATAAGCACTGAACAGTCCCGCCCTCGTGCGGGACCCCGGAGCAATAGCCAATAATATGCATATATATATATATATATATATATATATATATATATATATATATATATATATATATATATATATATATACATAAATACGCATAAAATAACTGTGTATATATATATATATATAGATCATATACATATACATATGCAGCCCAATATAACCATACTAGGCTCAAAAGACTGCCCCCAAATGCCTGTAAAATCTTTACATTTGTTAAATAAAGACATATAAATTACATTATATGAAAATGCAAAGAAGAAAGCACTGCCTTTGTTGTCTTTGAAACACACAACCTTTATTTCCAAAGGTAAAACAGGCAGGATCATAGAGGCAGCTTTAGCCTAGATAGGCTGCATTGTAACAATAGGAAAAAAACTGGCGCCGTGCCTTTAAAACCTCTATGAGCCTCCAGGCTCCCATCATGCACCACAGGTGACAGTTAGGTCAGTTCTTTTTTCCAGCTCCTTCTGTGAGGATCCTGGAGCATTGAGCTCTCCAGTTGGTGATATTTTTTCACTTTCTTCTGGTAGTTCTTCAAATTTTTTGTCTTTACCCGACGTCTTTAGTCATTATCTGACTAAATCAACAATTTTTTGTGGTTTTTTGGCTTTTTTTCCAGTCACAATGCCGGCCTTATTTATTAAGTGCCCGGCCTGTGGTAAAAAAAGATCCAAGACAGACCCACATTTGGTCTGTGTGGCTTGTCTTCCATCTACACACAAGCCAGAACTCTGCTACCATTGCAGCAAGTTGTCATGACAGAGGAGAAACCGTGAGTGGAAGAGAAGATTTTCACTCCAGGAAACCTTCTTCTCAGCAAAAAGAGCGTAAGGAAAGAGGGGAGAAGAGAAAACATCGTTCCCCTTCAACTTCGAGGGACAGATCTTCTTCTAAAGTTCCGGTATGTTCAAAATCGTCGAAATCAGCGTCACGACATCCGTCGACGTCGAAGTCGCCGTCGAAGAAGGATTCGCCATCGATGAGAAGTGAAAAACGTCATGAGCGTAGGCGATCCAAGTCTGGCTCCCCTACGGCTATGAGAGGACTGGACTCGACGTCGTCTCATCGACGTCGACGGTCACCGCCGAGAGGCTCGAAAGATCAGTCAAGGTCGCCGTCGAGAGGTGCTATGACGTCGACGTTGAACCGGGCTGTGGAGGTTTCGACGTCGAAGAGCCCAGGTCATGTGGCGTTGAGGCACACGACGCAGAGAAAATCATCGCCGTTGAGGCGCATGACGTCAACGCCTAAGAGACACTCGACGTCGAGGAGGTCACCATAGAAGAAGTCGACGCTGAGGAGGTCTCCGTCGAGGAAGTTGACGCCGAGGAGGTTGTCGCCAAGGAGGTCGTCGCCGAGGAGATCGTCGTCGAAGAGGTCGCCGTCGAGAAGATCGTCGTCGAGAAGAACACCTTCGAGAGGATCGCCGTTGGAAAGATCGACGTCGAGGAGACCGCCGTCGACGTCTCCTTCAGCTAAGAGGCCTAGAACGGTGTCTAAAGACCGATCTAAGGTTTCTGTGGCTTGTTCTGGGAGTTCTTCTTCCTCCCCTGGGCTGAAGATTGTAGAAATCTCTCCAGAGCCCTCAAGAGCGCCTTCACCTACAGGGGCTAATATCTCTCCCAAGATGGCTGGGAGAACTCAGAGAATGGAAGGTAAGGAGAATTAACCTTCCAAGGTCTACGTCCAGGTCTCCGGTGTCGGAAAGACCTGCTTCGAGATCAAGGTCACCTCTTTTACGAGTGGTCCAGTCTCCGAGAAGGCGTGAGCGTACTCCGCCGAGGAAGTCTCCATCAGTGAGAAGGCGGATTTCACCCTCTCCGAGGTCTTCACATCACCGTTCATTCAAGAGACGTGATACAAGATCTTCGACAAGGTCTACAGATTCGAAGAGGTATTACTCACCGACGCTGTCATCAACTCCTCCAAGTAGGATATCGCCGATTGATGACGTAATCACATTTAATGAGGTTCTTTGCCGTGGAGCAGCAAAACTTAATATAGAGATGCCTGTCTCTTCTGCGAAGACTACGGTTATCTTCGAAACATTGCATCAAAAATGATCATCGAGACCTTTACTTCCTCTGGTTCCAGGTCTATTGGAGCCTGCGGAGCATAAATTCTTGACTCCTGCATCTTTGGGAGCGGTTCCCTCACGGATCGCAAAGAAGTATAAGGCTCCGGACAATGACCCATTATTTCTAAGATCTGAGCCACAACCTGATTCGGTCATCGTCTCAGCGGCACGTAAAAATCAGCCTGGAGCGACGTCATCATCTGTTCCCCCGGACAAGGACAGCCAAACTATGGATTCGGTAGGGAAGAGAAGGTGTGCCACTTCTGCTTCCTACATGAAGGTCGCCAGCGCCTCCGCTTTGTTGGGTCGCTATGACCGCGCACTTTGGGATTCCTTATCCTGGTTCGCTGAAAAACTTCCCAAAGAAGACAAGAATGATTTTCTGGAAATTCTTCATGAAGGTGGGCTAGTGGCTAATCAGGTGATTAGCACATCTGCGGATGCTTCCGATCTGTCTACGCATGGCTATGCTCATGATCTTTGCGCAAGGCGCTCAGCTTGGCTAAGACTTACGGGTCTTAAACCTGAAGCCCAACACCGAATTCTAAGTCTACCCTTTAATGGTAAATCGCTCTTTGGGTCTCATGCTGACGATGAGATGTCAAGAATGAAGACGGAGCTGGATACTGTGAGAGCTGTAGGTCTCGAAAAGAGAAAGGACAATTTTAAGAAAAAATACCGTCCTTATGATTGGATACTGTGAGAGCTGTAGGTCTCGAAAAGAGAAAGGACAATTTTAAGAAAAAATACAGTCCTTATGATCGGAGACAGAGAGGGTTCAAACCCCTCAATGGTCGTCACAGCAAAATCAGGGAAGATCTTAGTTCTCCCAGAGTCGTCCTGGTAGAGGAAGAGGCGGCATATCCAGACAGTCTGCTCCTGGAAAAAAGCAGCAACAACAAAAGCAGTGAGTGTTTGCTTCCCCTAAGCCCGTTGACCACTCCGGTGGGGGGGAAGTGTGCGTTTTTACCTGGAGGAGTGGAAAAACATCACAAACGACAAATGGGTGCTGAATATTGTGCAAAATGGATATGCAATCAGGTTCAAGTCTCCTCCCCTTCCATTCTTCCTCAAAAGACTGTATTCCATCGACTTCATCTTTTGAAGCAGGAGGTGTCTGTGTTACTCCTAAAGAAGGCCATCGAGAAGGTCCAGAGGACACAACATCGGCAAGGCATTTACTCCCGATACTTTCTAGTTCAAAAGAAATGTCCAAACAAGGAGCTCAGGCCCATACTAGATCTCAGGCGCCTCAATCAGTTCATTCGGCGAGAAAAGTTCAGAATGCTGGCGTTACATCAAATAATTCCACTTCTGCATCAAAAGGACTGGATGTGCTCAATAGATCTTCACATCCCCATTGCCCCAAAGCATCAGAGGTTTCTAAGGTTCTGCATACAAACCAGTCATTACCAGTTCGCAGTCTTGCCCTTCGGGCTAAAGTCAGCTCCTCGCACCTTTTCTTGTCGTAGCGGCTTTCCTAAGGAAGAGACATTTTTTCGTCTATGCCTATCTAGACGATTGGCTGCTAAAGAGTGCCTCTCCGGTTCTACTTCAGCAGCATCTCACGTTCTGTATTCTTCAGCTGCAGAGACTAGGTCTGCACGTGAACTTCAAAAAGTCTATCCTCAATCCCACGCAGAGGATTCACTATCTGGCCGCACTTCTGGATTCAAAGGACGCAAAAGCGTATCCTTCGGAGGAGAGACTATCCTCCATTCTCCTCAAGTGTCAAACAATGTTAAAGACTCTTCGACCAAGGCCAGACAGATCTCGTCTCTGCTAGGATCCATGGCGTCTTGCATTTTCCTCGTTCCAAACGCCAGGCTGCACATGAGACCTCTGCAGCAGTCGCTGGAGGATAAGTGGTCCCAGTTTTCAAACCGTTGGGAAGACAAACTGTCACTACCTCGGTCGGTGCGGATCTCCATTCGATGGTGGATGCAGCGGAATCATCTGGTTGTGGGAGTGCCTTTTCAGGAGGACATGCTCAAACGATCGCTGGTGACAGATGCATCCCTGCAGGGTTGGGGCACCCATCTGGAGACCCTTCAAATTCAAGGAGTGTGGTCAGAGAAAGAAAGGCTGTATCACATCAACATGTTTGAGCTCAGAGCTGTCCATCTAGCTCTCAAGGCTTTCTTTCCTGTGCTCAAGACATCTTCTCTGCTTGTTCAGACGGACAATACAACAACGATGTACTATCTGAACAAGCAGGACAGAACGAGATCCAGACCTCTGTCGCTGGAAGCGCAAGCATTCTGGAAGTGGCTTCTGGCTCGGGGTATGAAAATTTCAGCTGTCCATCTGCCCGGTGTTCTCAACGTCCAAGCAGACGACCTAAGACACTTCGCAGAAGCACACGACTGGGTCTTAAAAGACGAAGTAATAAAAGATGTCTTCCAGACCTGGGGGTTACCAGAAATCGATCTCTTTGCGGACGCCGAAAACGCAAAATGCTGCGTCTTCGCGTCCAGGTACCCACAACGAGGATCCAAGGGGAATGCACCGTGGATAGACTGGTCAGAGACATTACTCTACGCTTTTCCACTGATTCCACTCATTCCCTTGGTGATCAAGAAGCTGTACAAGTCCAAGACAGACATGATTCTGGTGGCTCCGGATTGGCCTCGCCAATGGTGGTACCCGGATCTCCTGCATCTATCTAAAGTGCCGCACAGGAGGCTTCCTTGCTGTCCGGATCTGCTGACGAGAGAGAACGGCAGGGTGTTCCATCCCAACCTGCCCTCCCTGAAGCTAGCAGTATGGTACCCGAGTTCGTCCAGTATGGTCATCTAGGTCTCTCTCAGGGCTGTATGCACATTTTAAGAGAGGCAAGGAGAGCTTCTACAAGAAAGACATATGCTTTCAAGTGGAAGCGGTTTTTCACATGGTGTGCTGCAGAGGGTCCTGACCCGAGACGAGGTCAGGCACAGGTACTGTTACCATACTTACTTTCTTTGGCCAAAGCAGGTTTGCAGTATTCATCTATTAAGGTCCATCTGGCAGCAATAACAGCATATCGAAAGTCACCTACTCAGGTTTCTTTCTTTCAAATGCCAGTTGTGAAGTATTTTCTAGTGGGTCTCTGGAAGGTGTATCCTCCCGTGATGGCCCCCTCACCTCCTTGGGAGCTTAATGTTGTTTTGTCTAAATTGATGGGTCCCCCCTTCGAACCTATACATAAAGCTTCTCTTGAACATCTGTCGTGGAAGGTGTCCTTCCTTGTAGCTATCACTTCTGTGCGCAGGGTGAGGGAGATTCAGGTCTTTTGTGCAACAGAACCCTATCTCGTTTTCCATGCGAATAGAGTGGTGCTTCGGACTCATCCGAGATTTCTTCCTAAGGTTATCTCAGATTTTCACATAAACCAATCAGTAACACTACCTACGTTTTTTGCTAATCCGAGCTCTTCAGCAGAAAAATCTCTGCACTCTTTGGATTTGAAAAGAGTTTTACCTTGATAAAACTAAAAGTATCAGAAAGACTGATCATCTTTTTGTCAACTACGGTCCTTTGAATACGGGCTTGCCTGCTTCTAAGAGGTCCATTTCTAGATGGGTTGTGTCATGCATTTTGTTATGTTATCAGTTGGCCCGAAAGCAGCTCCCGGGTAGACCGAGAGCGCACTCCACTAGAGGAAAGGTTGCTACTATAGCAATGCTTAAAAATGTTCCTGTGCATGAAATTTGTGAGGCAGCTACGTGGCGTTCGGTTGACATCTTTGCCCGCCATTACTGCCTTGATTCTGATACTCAGGCGGATGCCCAAGTTGTTCAGGCATCCCTGAGGAATTTGTTTGGGTAATACATATAGTAGTGTGCTGTCTAGAGGGTCTGGTATTCGTCCGGTATGGGATGGGCTTGCTACTCTATTCAGTGCTTATGACTATTGATGAGTATCCCCTGGAAGAGAAGGATTAGTTACTTACCTGTAATCCTAGTTCTCTTCCAGGGGTATACTCATCAAAGTCACCCACCCTCCTCCCCGGACGAATACCAGAACTGGCTATTTTACATATTACCCATGCTGTGATTACACTGTTATACGCCGTCCAAAAGAACTGACCTGTCACCTGTGGTGCATGATGGGAGCCTGGAGGCTCATAGAGGTCTTAAAGACACGGCACCAGTTTTTTTCCTATTGTTACAATGCAGCCTATCTAGGCTAAAGCTGCCTCTATGATCCTGCCTGTTTTACCTTTGAAAATAAAGGTTGTGCGTTTCAAAGACAACAAAGGCAGTGCTTTCTTCTTTGCATTTTCATATAATGTAATTTATATGTCTTTATTTAACAAATGTAAAGGTTTTACAGGCATTTGGGGGCAGTCTTTTGATCCTAGTATGGTTATATTGGGCTGCATATGCATATGTATATGTATATGCATATTATCTATATATATATATAGTTATTTTATGCGTATTTATGTATATATATATATATATATATATATATATATATATATATATATATATGCATATTAATGGCTTTTGCTCCGGGGTCCCGCACGAGGGCGGGACTATACAGTGCTTATGACTTTGATGAGTATACCCCTGGAAGAGAACTAGGATTACAGGTAAGTAACTAATCCTTAGAAGCCCTGCACCCCTCCGTATAGCAATATGAATTCTCTGCAATGAGACAGGGCCATCAATGCCCCCCACGCCACCGAGGCCAAACTTGTTTGTCAGATACGATAACTAGTTACCCACAATACATTCTCATAAGGAGTTGGGTGGGGCACATACTTGCGTACCTCCAGCGCCAGATGCAGAAGTGTAGTGTCTTGAAACTAAGTCAATTATTCCCATGCAAAGTCAGATAATGACTATTACACTTTGGAGTGTGTGAATTAGAGTCACTTCTTAACTCGTCCCCTTACTATTCTTCTCTACTTGTACTTTGTACGCTTTTGTGACTTGCACACATGTCATCTTACCTCCTGTAATGCACCGCTTGCTACCTCTTGTATTGTTTGATCCGAGTCAAATTGTCCACGGGGCCCGTCTATGGGCGAGCAAATAACTCTTGCACTACCAAATGTAGGAAAAGCTCTATACAGTCACTGTTAATTGAACAATGAATCCAACACCCATTCCCTTGCTCACTTTGCCACTGGATTCAAGCAAGCCGGGCTGAAGACGGCTGGAATGCCAGAAACCGGTCCTCGGAAGCTTGTTTCCGGTCCAGGGAAGACATGGCTTGGCAGTTCGGGCTGGACTGTTCCCATGAGGCACAGGGTCAGACTGATTTGCATATAGCCATGTCTGAACTGGGGTGGCAGAGTGGGCTAAAGAACTTTGATGGATTAAACCCAGATCTTTTGACTGGGTGTGAGTGTTTGATTGATTCAGATGCTCCGTCCATCACCAACCCCTTTTGTACCGCTTTTGGCTGCCATAAGTGTGGCAGGGTTTGCTCAGACGTGAGTCCCTTGCTCACTTTGCCACTGGATTCAAGCAAGCCTGGCTGAAGACGGCTGGAATGCCAGAAACTGGTCCTCGGAAGCTTGTTTCCGGTCCAGGGAAGACATGGCTTGGCAGTTCGGGCTGGACTGTTCCCATGAGGCACAGGGTCAGACTGATTTGCATATAGCCATGTCTGAACTGGGGTGGCAGAGTGGGCTAAAGAACGGTGAAGGATTAAACCCAGATCTTTTGACTGGGTGCGAGTATTTGATTGATTCAGATGCTCCGTCCATCACCACCCCCTTTTGTACCGTGGTTTAAAATATTGCATATTCCTGGGGGTAGCTTTAATACCTGCACCATTAGAACCACAGGAACTCAGAAGGTTGTGACCCTGCACACACTCGCAGTGAAGGTATATAATGATGGTATATACAACACATCTGGGACACACCAATGCTGCGCATTCACGCACAGTGGCGACGTGCTCAAGAGATACCAATCACACCCCATGGCACATTGCAGTCACACAAACCCCCACACCCCACACACCGACAGTTTGCAAACAGTAGTGGTGCACTCAACCGACCGCAGAGGCTGTCATACACACACCTCACATTCCAACTTAACAGTGTTGTACATAGTCACACACAAAAGCTGTGCCTGAACCGCACCGCATTGTGTGTACGCCCATAGCATCCAGCCTCCTAGTCCTGGCACAATCCGGCTGCGGGCCCTTGACCCAATGACGCCATAGCCCTAGTAAAGTAAGACTCAGTTTACACGCAAAATACATGTAGGCAGCTGACAGGTATGCATGCCCTAACTCGGTCGTCCATGCCCCAGCCCCAATATGTTAGCACCAGTTGCTTTACAAGGGGGCATCTAATTTATGACAATGGAAGAACAGGATTACCCCCGAATCACAGGCTGTATGCGTGTCAGTTGCCGGGCATTGAACCTGATGCTACTACCACTGCAGGTACGCCCAGGCCCAAGAGCGACAGTTCCAATGGTGTCCCATTTTTTAGAGAGAAGCCACACATAACCTGGGTACACCTGAACTGTACTATCATATATAGTGTGTCCAACCATACCTGCTCCAGATAAAATCCCAAAGTCCTCTTTGTCGTCTAATTCTTTGCCAACAGACAACCTGTAATTAGAAAAACACGTTAGCCTCAAACCACACCTGTTTTCCGTTACATCAGGCCCACTGACCCCAGTGTGCCGACGCTTGTTTACCCATGGTCACTCCCGTGACTTTCAACGATGCGTGCCCAGCATCCTTTTCTGAATGGTAGGTAGCCTGCATGGACATAGAAAAAAATGTAAAATTAGCCCCAACGCCCAACATAAACATCACACCAGACCCTGGGGGGTTGGGGGCTGGACGGGCTAGGAGAAAATGCACACTAAAGAATCACATGGTTTGGGCCCTTGCGCCCTATCTATGCCGCGTGGCCTTGTCCCTACAAGAAGTGAGCAAGAAGGCTTGTACATGGGTCTTGTGATGCACACCTAAATTAGCAATCACATTGCAAGTGTAAATTGAAACACTTCCCCTATCCTCATGTCCATAAGCTACTCTAGCATTTTATTCCCCTTACGAACTCATGTAATCCACAATACTATGTAATGCCACTGATTCTATGTAAGGAAACAACACTGGGTGTGGGCTTCCCACAGTAAGGCCAAGCCTCTTTAGCACTACACAACAACACAAAAGCCAATACTGTGACTTCTATTTAGCTTCAATTTCCTACGCGCGAAGAATTAAACTTAGGGGCTCATTAGGATTGCGGTTTTTCCGCATCCTCGGGGCCGGCGGAAGCCACCGCCGGCCCAGAGGATGCGGAAAAACCGCAGCTGACTGACCAAAGACCCACCGCCACATTAGGATGGCTTGTGGGTCCTGGTTTCCGTCCGCAGCTTTTCCGCCGCGGTTGGCTTACAACCGCGGCGGAAAAGCTCTAATCTGGTGACGGTGTCTCTCAGACACCGTCTGGCAGATTAGGATGGGATGTAAAACATGCTTTTCCGTGGCAGCTTTTCCGCCGTGGAAAAGCATGTGTAACTTCACTGCAGGGGCCCGTTGCAGGCCCCCTAGGTGAAGGGGGGGTGAGGGGTGCACATGGGGGGTACCTATGGTACCCCCCTGCATTTGTATGCAGAAAGCGGCAGGCACCGCGAGGTGCCTGCCTCTTTCTGCATGCAAATGCAATGACTGCATTTTTAACATTGCCGCGGGTGCAGCTTGAAGCCGCACCCGCCGCAATGTTAAAAATAGAGGATGTGACCGCCAGGGTGGCGGTCACATCCTAATCGCACAGGAGGGGACTCCGCAGCCCATGCGGACGTCCCCTCCTCCTCAGTGATCGCGGATGGACGCAAGTCCGTCCGCGATCATAATCGGCCCCTAAGTGTGGGTTGAAAACAAATTTCACAGATTAAATCACTTTCATTTTTGTGAAAGTTTTTTGATACGTTTGTTGGTTAAAGTTCACCAAAGATTCAAAACAAATATCAAGGACAAACAATACAAAGTACAATATTCATAAAAATGACATTTTCATAAAAATACACATTAGTGGGGAAAAAAACAATCATACGTAGTTGATCAACATTCACATTCACATCTCACTCTCTCAAACATACCATGCATACAAAAGTCAATATTTACAATTTAGAATGTCACAAAGTAAATTTTTGGGAGAACACCATAGAAATTTTTTACAATAAATAACCTATTTTTTGCCAGTTTGAAATACACTATTTAGAAATGACAATCTTATGGTGTCGATAGACGGTCTACGTGTTTCGAACCCCTGACAGGTGGGGGGGTTCTCATCAGGACCTCATAACTGTGGGGAAGAGAAATTAGATCAGTGTCACCAAATGTGAGCAATTGCGAAGGGGGTTCTAGCTGACGCAGCCAGTAAAAGCCTCTTACCTTGACTGAGAGTGTACACTATTAATGAAGGAACCGGGCGTTGACACACTGAAAAACAGATTAACAAAAGGACCCAGTCAACCAACCTATGTACGCTCTAGAAATTCTTAAGAATTTTCAGCGAGCTGCCGAAGTACCACTTACATGATTTCTTTTAAAGCTGTTTTCAGGAGGTCTGTAAGGTGAGAAGATGGGCCTGTGTAAGCTGTCAGGGTATTTAGATGGAAACAAATGCTTTGTGTATGGACGTCGGGAAAAGCATGGCTTACTTGTTTTGAGTCGTGTTCCACAGCGGGACTGGGAGGGTGCCAGTGTCTAATCACGGGTCTGAAGGGATGCCAAGAATGAATCACGGACCTGTTGGCGCAGAAAGAAAGTGTTTCAGCGTATGGGGTCTGAGGGGTCGAGACAGTCAAACCTCATACGGAGTTTGGTGCTCGTGTTGAGCGGTGCTTACCTTCGGCCGGAGCGGCGTTTGTGCCTCTGTACGGTTTCTGTCCTGTGTCTCGGAGTGACACGAGTGGTGAACTGGTAGATTGAGAACGCTTGATTGCTGATATTCTTCTTCCGGGTTCTAGGGCCTCTGGAGAATGTAGTTCGAAGGTGGCTAAGCCGCGAAGTGCGCATGTGCGAAAGTTTCGGTCTGTGTATGATCTGTTTATAGTTGTCATGGGTATTAACCCGATGCTTGGGCATTACAATTTCATGTGATTCGGTGCATGCTTCAAGTAGAACTTTTTATGCCCTCGTTAGTTGGCTCAAGAGACTGATAGATTCAACTATTAGGTAGTTCATTCTCGCATTTTTGAATAAGGCGACTTTATGCGTGGGAATAAAATGGACAACACACCGTGTTGCACCGTGCTGGCCAGCTTGCATATGGTACAACAATAATACCAGTTGGATGTATATTGGTTGATAGTCTTGGAAGCCAAGTCGCATGGAATGAGGCCGCTGTTATCTCCGCTTTTCGTTGTCGAATTTGACTATCAATTGAAATCTACCAAATTCTGTTTCCGTTCAGAAAACCATGTGAAGCATAGAGTCAGCTCACTATATTGAACAGTCAATTAAGTCTGTACAATTCAAACATTTCATTCAGGCCTTCGGCTTCTGTGTTAAATTTCAATGCTCACATTGCTTCCCTCTGCAGTAGTTTTTTGTCTAGACCTCCGCCTCTTTTGTCTTTGTCAACCTTCAGGATAACTGTCCATTTCAGGTCAGTTTCTTTATGGGCCATCATTTGCCAATGATTGACTAGTGGTGCTGTTAGGACCTTCATTTTTATTTGCGACTTATGCTGTGTTATGCGCGTTCTGACTTCCTGATTAGTTTTACCAATATATAGAAGATCACATGGACATTTGATCCCGTATATCACATTGCGTGACCTGCAGTTGGTAAAGGAATTATGTTTCCAGAAGATGTTTTTATGTTGGAAAACCGATCCTTCTTCTGTCGACGAGCAACATACGAGCAACATACGCACGTTCCACACTTTTTATGTCCCTCGACTGGAGGGAGTCCAATGAAACTTCTGACTGATACAACATCTTTTTGCGGCATAGCTGCTCTGACCAGGTGATTCCCAATGGTACGTTTTTTTCTGAAAGCGAATAATGGCTTCACATTAAACGCAGTGTGTAGATTTTTAATTAAATGCCAATTCCTGGCGACCACTTTTTTGAGTAGGTTCGAATTAGGGCAATAAGTAGAGACAAAAACTATTCTATCCGTTTCTTTTTTTGCTTTCCTTTCTAGTAAACTTTCGCATGGTGTCCACCATGCGCGTTTCATTGATCTCCTCAGGAGTTTTTTGGGATACCCCTGTTCCAAGAGGTTATTAGTCAGTTTTGTGGAGTTGTCCATAAATTCATCTTTAAAGTGGCAATTACGGCGGATCCGTAGATATTGTCCATAGGGTAAATTGTCCTTCATGCTCCTTGGATGATTACTTTTAAAGTGGAGTGATGTATTGCGATCGGTCTCTTTTTTTTGTATAAGGTGGTCATGAGTCCTCCGTCCGCAGGAGAAACTTCCACGTCCAGGAAGGGCATTCTGTATTTTGAATAATTCAGACTGAACTTGGATCTCCTCTGTCCGAATATTGACCATAGATGAAATTCTTTGAGTACTTCCTCCCGTCCGGTCCCCACGAAGAAGACATCATCTATATATCTGCTCCAATATTCAATTTATTGGAAAAAAGGATTGTTTTTGTAAATGAAGGTTTCTTCATATGAAGCCATAAACAGTACGGCTAACTCTGGAGCGAACGGGCACCCCATTGCGACTCCGCTTATTTGATAGTAAAAGTCCCCGTCAAAGTTGAAATAATTTTTCTTTAGAGCAAAGCTTGCTAGTTTAAGAATGAACTCAGTTGGAACTCTATGCGGTCGTGTTCTTGTGCCTAGGAAGTGTTTTAAGACATGCAGTCCTTCCTCTTGGGGTATTTGAGTGTATAGTGACACCACATCCATTGTGACTAAAAAGTGACTATGTTCCTCAAATTTTATCTCATCGATTTTATTTATGAAATCTGTAGTGTCTTTTAGAAAGGATTTGACATTTGCCATAAAGGGCTTCAGAAAATGGTCCACAAATTTTGATCCTGGTTCCATGAGAGATTCACACCCAGAGACTATTGGTCTCCCAGGTGGTTGTGTCTCATTTTTTGTGCACTTTTGGCAGTACATAAAAAAGCGGGATTCGTGGATTTTTTATTTTCAGATAATCTGTCTCTTTTTTGCCCAGGAAACCTTGGTCATAACCTTCATTAACAATAGAATGAAGTACATTCTTAGTTCAGTGGTGGGATCATGGTTTATTTTTCTGTAGCAACGCTTGTCGTCCAACTGGCGTTTTACTTCAGTTACATAAAGCGTCCTGTCCCAAAGTACGATAGCTCCTCCTTTGTCGGACTGTTTATAGATGACCTGACGTATCGTTCTTTAAATCCATAAGTGCCAGAGATTCATTTTTCGTAGTGTTGAATTTAGTCCATTTTTTCTTATGTTCCATATCTGAAATCGCTGAAAGTAATGTCCTTTCAAAAGTAATGACTTCCTTTGGAATTTTGTTATTTGGGGGAACAAATGATGATTTATTTTTTAAGCCTGTATTCTCAAATAATGGTTTGAACACATTTTCTGCAAAAAATGCCTAAAGCCGGACCTTTCTGCAGAATTCTAGGGCTTCCATTTTGAGTATGACAAAGTCTGTAAATTGAGATGGAACAAAAGAGAGACCCTTTTCCAGGATACTTGTTTCGTCTTTAGTTAAGATCTTATTTGAAAAGTTAAAAATTGAAGACTTTTTTAATTCTTGTAATTCTGTCTCCTGGTGGACATTTCTCATGGTTGATGGTTGAAGTGCACTTTTCCTCTGGGTTTTGTCTGGCCTCTTCCTAAAAAAGGCGTTTGGTGGTTTTGATGTGATCCTTTTCTATTATTAAATCTTCGAGGTTCCGGGGTTTCACTTTTACTACTACTGCCTGAGGAGGATGTTTCCGAGAACGTGATGTAATTATTGGATGATCTGCCTTGATATTCTTGCAAATGTCTTCGTGCCTCGGGTCTTGAGTAGAAGTCCGTTTGTAAATATGGATAGACTTTGTCTATATTAAAATTGTGTTTGTCCTTCTCAAATTGGGTGCTCTTCTGATTGATGGTATAGTCTTTGAATTCTCCTATTTCTTTTTCGACTTTTTCTAAAAGGGATTTTGCGTCCGTGATGAGTTGATTAGTAGAGATGGCTTTTTCTAATTTAGATCTTTCCTCCAATTGAATTTTAGAATGTCTTTGGGCGGTTTCTACTGTGAGGACCATCAGGTCGCGGCTACACTTGGGTTCAATGTAGCTGTATCCTTTTTTGTAGATAGGATCCTCTGTAAAAATTACCGGAACATTTTTTATCTGGAGTCCTGCTGGAATCGTGCCTGCTCGAAGATGTTGTAGTAAAAAATGACCGTGTAAATCAGTGCGTATTTGTTTCTTCTTCAATCTCAACAAGTTGTCGGTTTCATTCTGGTTTTGGGCAGTGACACTAAGTGTGGCTGAGGCGAAAAGGGGCGGGCAGCTAGTAGATTTTTTATATGTTCTTCGCTATAAGCGAAAGTTTCTGTGTCTAACATACCAAACCTAATACAAAAAAGACCAGACTTTAATACTGCAACAAAAATGACTTTTTCAGGGTTCCAACAAAACCCAAAAAATTGAAGCTAAATAGAAGTCACAGTATTGGCTTTTGTGTTGTTGTGTACTGATTCTATGTAAAGCGCTCTGACACCTTCGGATAAAGTTTGCGCTATATAAACTCGCATTAACTAAACATACCCACAACTCCTGCCAAACATCGTGAGGGAGGCAGTAAACAATGCTTACATAAATTGCAACTGGTTCTTCTGTGAGGCGCTCATACACCTTCGGGTAATGTTCGCGCTGATTACAAATGTATTAAATAAACATCGCTACGTAACGTTTGCACTTGTGCTCGAGTGTCTGCCATGCACTGCAGTATTATACCTCTACTTGTAATTTTTACGCCTATGTAACCTGCACACAAGCCACTTTAACTTCCTGTGATGCACCATTTGCACCTCTTGTATTTTGCTTGTTCACAATTGTCTTATTGCCTCATGTAGCCTCACATGTTTTGCTTATGTAAATAATTCCCTTGTGATGTTCTCCTCATGTATCCGTTCCGTTCCTATTGTGAGGCGCTCCGACCTCTTCGGGCAATGTCCGCGCTATCTAAAACTCCGAGGTAGACAAATAGTTAACATGAAGAAAGCAGTTACCAGGCCTGCACACAATCACAACTGGTTCTACCGAAAAGCGCTCGTACACCTTCGGGTATTGCACGCGCTCGCCACATAACATTTACATCACATCGCTACAGCTCCTGCTTCCCTCGCAGGGGAAGCTGTGCACCAGGCTGCATCACTGCGAAATTTGTTCGTTCGCACGCGCTCCGGCATCCTCTGCTCACGCATGCGCCCTGAAATCTCCCCTGCCCAGAAGTGCTGCGGCGACGAGCGGCCTGCACCCCCCCTCCCGCCTGCCCTGACCCCGCCTTCGAAGCTTCAGTGGGGAGCCCCCAGCCACGCAAGCAGGCCCAACCTCGCCATGGCCCATTAGGCGCACACTGCCCGAGTCGCGCGCACCCCCCTAACTGGCGGAGCTCCAGCCCCTGACCAGGAGAGTTCCCGGGCCACAGGGTCATACAAGGCAAGGGAGGGAGCAGCCAGGGCAGGGGGACTTGGGGCATTGGAAGAAGGGGCGCAGCCGCCATGCACCAAGCAGCAGGGACACGCGAAGGGAGCACCAACCCCACCACCCCCTCCCCACGAGCCCGCATGCTGAGGAATGGCAGCGCCGGGCCCAGGCCGCACGACCCCACCAGGGCATACCCCACCATCGCGACACCCGCCCAGGGAGCACCTCCCCCAACCCCAAGAGCCCACCCCACTCGTCCCAAACGGAACACAGTCAAGCTAAACCCCACAGCCCCGCCACACCGGACACCAGGCCCCGCTACCCAACGGACCCACTCGCTCCCCTCGCTGCCCGCATGGCCAGGCCCCCCCCTTCCTCTCCCCTCCCACACGCCCAGAATGGAACACAGCCAAGCTACTCCCCACAGCCTGCCAAACCGGACCCCAGGCTCCGCTACCCCGACGGGCCCACTCGCTCTCCTCACCGCCCGCAATACCATGCCCACCACCCTTCCTCTCCCACTATGGCACCGAGCAAACTACCCGCCCCGGACCCAGGCCAGGAGACCCCAGCCCACCCCCAACCGCTCCGGCAGGCATCACACAACAACCAGGGACCCGTGAGGGAACCCAGGACCAGGAAGGGAGGGGGTTGGGAGGGGTCAGGAGGTTTCGATACCACTCACCTTAAAACAGCGTTTGGGCAGTCTGCACCTCGGGGAGAAGGGATGGCTGGGGTCTGTGCCACCATGTGGCACTAAGGGTGGCCGCCCTCTTAGGTGGCCTCCTTCGGTGGCCCAGGGCAGTCTGGCAAAGTTTTCGAATTATGTGATGCTTGTTATGTGGAATTCCCCAAATTATGCCATTGCGCTGCATGGCAAACGTTTTAGCGGTCGAGCACGATTAATGTGAACGATAGACTGTAAGCAGCTGTTGTTTGCAGAACTTGTATATTTTACTTTATTTTTAGGGCGAAATGCATCCAGGCACATTTTCACTAAAATATACTGAGAAATGCAGTTTTCAATGTTGTGTAATTTCACATCATTTTTGCAGAATTTCATGTATTTAAACAAAAACAAATTAGGCAAATTTTTCTCTGCTCTTGTGATATTCTGCACGTTTGGAAAATCAAAAGCGCTGGATAAGTCAGGATTTGAGGAACACAAAATGGCCACCACTTTATGTTCATATTGTAACCTTTTTGGCAGCAGGACAAGCACTATAAGAATGGCTGAGACGTCACAAAAACTGTTTTCTTTAAGCAATAGGGAGTTACTAATGTTTACTAGTCAAAGGCTTTGAGGAAACAATGGAAAAAATGATTATAAAATGATTTACAATATAGTACATAAAAAAGGAAAACAAATGGAATACAGGCCTTGGGCTGTTGGGCTCCTACCGTTCTCCAAATTACTTCATTTATCTTTCTATGTGTAGTTTAAGGCTGTCTAAAAAAGACGTTTTCTGTTTCCTTTGGCTTGCTGGAGCTGGTAGGGCTAAATCATTTTCAGGTTGGGAGCTTGTTCATGGAACAATCTAAGTAAAGTACCCTAGGGCGAGCAGTAATTAGTTCATTTTGGCTCTGAAGGCATATATTTTAAGCCTTTATATCAATGGGTTGTAAGAATCCGGATGAACAACCCGTAAGAACATTGAAACATAGTGCAAGATATACAAATGTTTTCATTAATTCGTATTTTGAGGATTTGTGTTCCTACATATTGTCTACAGTAGCTGCCCGTATGTCGGTAGTGGGGCCAAGTCAAGGGGGCAAGGCACAGACGGACGGATGACTAGATAAAGGAAAGCAAAAAAACAATTACCTGCCGCATCGCACTGCTCTCCACTGCAGGCACAGGCTATCAGAGTCCACTGCGGTCTTTATGCTGCTGGCAGCATGACAGCAGCATCAGGATTGGCCTGTGTGCCCTTGATTTATCTCCCAGTTAGACTGGAAACCTGTGCCTGCTCTCTCCAACCTGGCAATGCAGCTGGGGTTGGAGAGAGCTTCAGTGCACATGGCGGTTTGGCCTTCCTGAGACGTCTGTCCAAACCGTCATGCGCACTGATAACTCTGCATAATATGCCCATAGTGCCTGTCATCCCTCTGGCCCTGCCCCAAGCTCAAAAATAAAACGATAATAAACAAGAGTTTATTATCATCTTCTTTTTCATTTTTTTGGCTCTGGCAGGAGGGCAACGCTTCTCCGCCATAGTAAAGAGCCGCTGCTGATTGTGTTTTTTGGGATTAATGGTGCCACTTTAATATTAATACACCTTTATTGCTTGATTAATTAAAATCCTTGCAATCAAACATCTTTACATTACGCAATATCTAAAAACTGTATAACAAGGGGACGCTCTAAAAGTACAATCGCCAACTCACTTGGGGCAACCCTGGACCCTTGCTGCCGTCACTTGGCGTGATTCGCCTTCAGCCTCATTGAAGTCACTGAGACACTGCTAGCTTGCACTTGGGGGTTCGTAGCACACTGAGCGCGCCGGGACTACAACATCCAGTGTCCCCAGTGCGCGCTCAGATTACCTCATCATCAGTTGCGCCGGAAGGCGCATAAAACATAAGCGGCACTTCCGCAGCGCGGGGCGCGCGCAGGCGTGCCCGGGCGCAACCCCCCTAACATCTCAAAAAACTGTAAGGAGCATAGACTTTGCAAAGTGCTTCTTCTGTCTTGATTGTTGTCGATTACCCATTGGGTAGTGATTTGGGAGCATTTGGATGCACTTTGTATAGATATGGTGGATCGCGTTGGAAGGGGAAGGAGGGCTTTGGCGGGGGGGGGGTCCATAAGCGGAACGCTTGATCAGTTTATCACCAGGGCTCAATCGGTCCTTGAACATGAAATAGTTTTGACAGAACGTCGTCTGTCGTTGGATCCCATGTATGCAAGAAGATCGTCCTTAGGACCTATAGGGTCAGTTATCTCCCCAAACCATTTACAAGGGCAAAATGTTTCCACCCAACATAGTAATGAGAGAGGTAGTAGTGAACATAAAGTGGGGGATGTACGAGCTAATTTAGCACTAAATGAGGTTGACCTACTAAATACGATAGTGACGGAGGAGGCACCTACTAATGTCTTATCACATTCTTCATTAAGTACTTGTGTGAATAATACTGTAGAAACACATACGATCGAACAACCCACAGGACAAACTGCTACTGCTAAGAGGAAGAGGGGAGGGGAAACTCAGAAGGGGAGACGTCCAAAGCTGCCAAAAACTGTGGAAGAGGCCGTAATGCTGATAGTATCGCTGAGGAGGTTGGGATTCCCCAAGAAATTGTAGTACCACATCAAGAACAATTGTTGACTACCGTGCCAATACCCTCGCCATTATGACTGGTGGGTTTAACACTCCCCTCGGCCCAATCATTGGATAATCTCATGCCCCAAATGGAACAACTAATAAAATCCCTACTTATACCATTATGTCAAAGAATAAAAATAATTGGTGAAAGGCTGTAGAGACTCGAACAGAACACTATTGAGCAATCTGGCATGTTAAAAAAACTGATTGAGTGCCCAGCAAGAGTTAACAAGGGGGAGGCAAATATATCCTCTGTATTAGGAGCAGGATTATCTACTGTACCGAACCCAATGGCAGTTAAGACAGCGCGGGTGGAATCTGTTAGAGAAAATCAAACCCTCAGACCATTGGAAAACGTGAGAGGGGTGGAGTCTGGTAAAGATAAACAAACTTCTGGACCACATTCCATCCTTCCTCCAAATGGGACTAGGGAATTGATAAGAAGTCCTTTAGGAGTGAGGGAGGAGACCCAGGTGAATGAAGATAGGCCCAGGGGACAGAATGAGGGCAAAACATTGGGGGCAAGCGAATGTAACAACATCGGAAAGAGCACAATGGGTTTAAATCGTATTGATCTTCCACCTGACTCTTTTCCTTATGTAGTGGTTCTCACTGGGTTCCAGAATTAAAAAGCAATAAAACAGAAACCTACCCAGAACTCAAAAATAAACTAATATTCTGGCTAAACAGAAACAGACCCCTTCCGAGTAGTATTGATGGGGAGATTCTGTTTGCTCGGAGAGTTAGCTGGGTCGGGCACAGAACTAAAGATATAGCCGGGGATTCTGTTATTATCAATTTTAGGGACCGAAGGGCAGTGGAGTACATTTGTGATCGTTTCTATGCAAGTGATGGGAGTGGCATACAACCTTATAATTTGACCTATTTCTATCGCCCATCATCGAGGATATTGTCTAATTATAACCCCTTTGGGAGGCAACAGATAGGGAACAGGGGTGAGTCCAGGAACTATTATACTATCCCCACTTTGAATCAATTTGAGTTGTTATCTGGACTCAAAGGCGTAGACTGACTTACCCTACATAGGTTGGGAGAGGGCTTATACCGGGGTGTTTCCAAAAATAAGGAGGTAGTGGTCAATGAAACTTTTGCTGGGAAAGGATGGGAAAGTAATTATGTGGATAGAACATCGCATGTAACTGTACATGTTCCGTACCCACCGTCAGACAATGTGAGTAAAACATCTAAAGGTAATTATCCAGTAAATAGTGTCCAAAACATTAGCACTGAGTAGGGGCAATTAGTTGAACCTAATCTGACAGAGGATATAACATATGATGTAATTGTACCTGCCCTGGACACCCCGCTAGATAATACATGTAGAACAATAAAAGTAAATTATGTAGATGAAAGTGTCCAATATGATAGTACTGAGGTGGTACATGCAGTAGAATTTAACTTGACAAGTAATATAGTACCAACAGGGGTAGAATCAAGTTTCAAACTAAGGTCCTGGAACATAGCAGGTATTAAAAAGAACCTAAGTGATCCTGCATGGATAACTTTGTGGATGATTGCGAAATCATACTATTCCAGGAAACCTGGGCTGTTGAAAGCCAGTTTAGAGTTGGTTACAGATCATTCTATGTACCCGCCATCGCCGGCCCAAAAGGAAGACCTTCGGGGGGTTTGGTGATATGGACAAAAATTGCATTAGGAATTGACTTTAAGCAAATTGATTGTAACAGCCCGGATATCCTGGGAGTTAAGTTTAATGCTACAAACAAAAGAAAAGTTTGTTTCCTTAATGTTTACAGCAGGCCCTTGCCGGCTAATAAGGAAGCTAAAGTTATCGAGCAATTAGATAATATTATTTCTACGCTCGAAAAGGAATGTTGGTAATTGTTGAAGGCGACTTTAATCGGAAATTTGAGCCAATAATGGGCCTAGAAAGTATCCTTGAACAAGAGGACAGCACCAATAATATCCCAGGAATTGAGACCCGCAGGGCGATGCCATGCTCAGTGGCGACAGCACAGGTACTGCGTCTGACCACTACACGTGGCCTACGAGCCTGCAATGGGCGTCTCCATTCAGACAGCCCAAGCCAACCAACGTTTAAGAGGGGTAGCTGTAATAGCCACATTGATTATATTATGGTGTCAATTTCTCGTAGTAGAGAATCGTGTTGAAAGCGTTCACTATCCGCTTACGCTAAAGCTCAATAAGACATTATTCAATCTGATGGTTATGGGGAGAAGTTGTATAAAAAATACTGAGATCGAACCCCTGACCTCTAACAATCGTAGAGCATTGAAGGGGCCAGTAGTAATGGATAATGACAATATTGTCAAAAAAATCTATGAACTTTGTGTTGATCAGCTCTCCCCGTACATTAATTCTCCAGCGCAGAAAATACCTTTTATGCAAATCCATGGTAACATCTCCTCAGGACTGGGCGTATTGCTGACCAAAAATAACAAGCACATAAAAACGGGACATGTAAACTCAGCGATAGGGAATCCATGGTATAATAAAAGCTGTTGAAATGCTAAAAAGGAACTTATAATGGCTGCAAAGAACAGCAATGTTCAAGTACTAAGGGAGAAAAGGAGGTGCTATAAGAGCTTACTAGCCAGGGTAAAGAAATGCTGGGAAGAAAATAACTGGTCCAGATTATTGGAAGCATGCAAGGCAAATGACCAGACCTTATTTTGGGGCCTGATTGCCAAAAGTTCTGGAGGTGGAACCCCCAGCAGGGATAGGTTCTTCAAAGCAAATGTTTGGGTTTTCTACTTCTCAAAATTATATTCTGTTAGCGATGCAGAATCTATATCTATTGTTAATGACCTAGGACCACACTTGAGTGCTACCCCCCTGTCTTTTAGTCTGGCAGAAACCATTGAAGCTATTAAAGCAATCAAACCGGGAAAGGCACCCAGACCCGATAGGATCCCGGGGGACCTATGGAAGCACGGAAACATGCTGTGGGCCCCATATGTAAATTGCCTTTGTAATAATATTGCCAAGGGCGCCCCCATTCCAGAAACATGGCGGGGCGCTGAGATTGTAACAATTTTCAAAAAGGGGGACCGTATGAACCCGGCCAATTATAGACCAATTAGTCTAATTGATGTTTTACAAAAAGTATTTGCGAGGCAGGTTTTAAATAGGCTTGGTTCTTGGATTGAGGAGACTAATACCTTAACAAATACCAAGCGGGTTTTAGAAAACGGATTATCACAGTCGACCAGGTGTTTAGATTTTTATGTATTATTTGGAAATACATCAAAATCAATGGGGCACACTTGTATGTGGCCTTCGTTGACCTCAAGGCAGCTTTTGACTTGATCTCGAGAAACTTACTTTGGTCAAGACTGAGGCACATGGGTGTTCCTGGGGAAATCTTAGAACAGATTGTCAGACTGCATGAGGCAAATTATGCTAGGGTGAGATGGGGCCCAAATGGAGAACTATCAGACCGAATTAACATAAATAGAGGGGTCAGGCAAGTTTGCGTGCTGGCCCCAACATTGTTCTCCCTGTACGTTAATGACATACCAGACAGCCTCTTGGGCTGCGATCATGACTCTCCCAAGTTGGGTGGCCTCCACGTGCCCGCACTGTTATTCGCAGATGACACCATCTTACTTTCATAGACACCAAAGGGACTGCAAAACCTACTCGATACTTTTTTGTTCTTACTGTAAAGTTAAAGGACTGGAGATTAACTCGTCAAAAACCAAGTACATGGCAGTTAATCCACATAGAAGTTTTAAAAAGACACTAACTGTAAACATGGAATCGAATGAATATGTCTCGAATTTTAAATATTTAGGTATTACAATAGAAGCTAAATTAAACTGGGAAACCCAGATAGACAAAAGTAAAATGATGTTCTCACAAAATGCAGCACCGATAATAAAGCACCATAAGACTAGCTATTCGAAATCTGTCACTCCAGTATTGCAGTTGTATAAGTATAAAGTTCAATCGGCCTCACTTTATGGGGCAGAATTATGGGGCCATGTCTGTAACGACCGGATTCTCAGAACAGGCAGCTCACCAACCGTGGCTAACCCAGTCGTCACGTAACAACACTCTTCTCAGGCCACTATTTACAAGATATTTAGAATGCTCACCTGAGAAAGTGAAAATAAGCTATTTACAAGCCTGTATAATCAAAGAAACCACTAACATCTAATGGATTCCATATTTTATCCTATAATTACCTCATCTTATATTCTTTTACGTCTCCCGATGATATCTTTAACGTCACCCGACGATATCTTTAACGTCACCCGACGATATCTTTAACGTCACCCGACGATATCTTTAACGTAACCTGACGATATCTTTAACGTCACCGGACGATATCTTTAACGTCACCCGACAATATCTTTAACGTCACTCGACGATGTCTTTAACGTCACCCGACGATATCTTTAACAACACCCGACAATGTCTTTAACGTCAGCCGACGATATCTTTAACGTCACCCTACTATGTCTTTAACGTCACCCGACGATATCTTTAACGTCACGCGACGATGTCTTTAACGCCAGCCGACGATATCTTTAACGTCACCCGACCATGACTTTAACTTCACCCGACGATATCTTTAACGTCACCCGACGATATACACTAATGGGGATACTAATGGGGATTCACCTTTAAGAGTTATTTCCCAAATGAAGTTCACACTCTCCCCTCATCATCAGTTACCTTTGCAGAAGGGCATATCCCATCCTTCTGTATGTCAGCACCTGGTTAAAAGGAAAGGTTAATCTCATTCATGAAAACAACATTCAAAGATATTTATCATTAAATCTTTATTCTACAATTAAGCATGACAGAATGAGCAAAAGAAACATGAATTAAGTTAGTCGCAACCTATAACCTAAAAAGGGAATAAAAATGAATGGTTAGATATATTCTACACTAAGCTCAGAACGCCTCACCTTAGACGTCTGTCTTTCCATTTCAGCAGCGGAGCTGATCCCTCCCTCTCGCTTTGTCTTTAATGTACTCGGGACTCTGCTCTCCCTCTGTGGCTCACGAATACACGTCTGCACCGCTACGCTCCCATCTACGCCGCTATGGTTCTGGGATACTCGAACCCTCTTCTGGACTTAGTCTCTGCCACTCCTGTATGATGTCACTACAGGATTCTCAATCACTTTCCTTCTTCGTTTCAGGATTTCATTTAGCTGATAGTATCAGTCACTATGCACCAGCCTTTGGACCAACTTCTTCTGTTTACTCCAGACGCTGCTCTCTCTCTCCTCTCTACTTGCTCCTTGGTAATATAGAGCTCACTTTCTCTATGGAAAATTCCGGTATTAAGCCGACTCCCACCAAATTCCTGTACCAGTCCCAGGCTCCCTTCGCCTTCCACAGTGGCCACCTGCGTATTGCGTCTAGAGCCGGGGAGACAAACACATTCCTTTGATAAGGGCCAGTCTTGACCGGTTCCTCACTAGCGAATAACAGGATGAATTCTAAACACTACCTTTACCCTGCAAGAGCTTCGGACAGTCCTTCAGTTGCTGAGAAGCATCTCTCAAAGTATACCACGGCTTCTCATTAAGAGACCAATCAGATTCAGTAGGGTACTTGTGATTACAACCTTCTATGGCCAACTGCAATAGATTAGTCTGATCATTGATATTGTAATTACGAAAACATTCCTGAACCGTAGGATCAGAACTCAAAGTACAAAATTTCACAGCATCACCTTTATCCAACGAGATACCTGAAGCACCTAAATCAAAAAGACGAACCATCCAAGTAAGCAAGGATTCACTCGACTTCTGCCGGAACCTATCCAAAATGTCATTTAATTCTTGTTGAGTATCCTCCAAGCTGTCAAGAGGAATTCCCTGGGGAACATTAGGATTGCCCTGTAATTTACGTCGATGAATTGTTTGAGCAGAAATCTCAGTACGGTCTTTAGAGTGACAATGACGTCTAGTGCGAGAAGGCGCACGCGCAGCATTCTCTTCAGCCGAAGAAAATGAATCAGACGAATTCCAAATATCACCATCCTATTCGTCAGGGTTCCAATTGAGGCCTGCTTTAGCAACAACCATATGCACTTTTCTGGTGTTAATTCTACCACGTCTGTGTCGATACTTGTATTTCGCAATGCGCACAGCAGCCCTCTCGGCCACAGCCTGATACATTTCTAACTTGTCAGCAAGCAATTTATTTTGACATCGTAAAAGAGTAACATCATTTTGCACTTGAACAAACTGTTCCTCCAAAGTTTTATTCTCACATTGTAATCGAGAATAATTCTCATGTACAAGCGTGTACGCATTTAATAAAATCCAACCTCTATGTCCCAATATGGGAAGCTCTTCACCTTTCACCACCTGAACTTTCTGCAGGCACGCAACCACCTGAGCTGCTCAGCATCTACCAAACATGAATTCCAGTTCTCACTCAAACCAGTAGAATTAGCCCATTCATGAGCAAGCGCTTCATAAGCAGTTTATTCCCAACCAGGAATTTCCACAGGCAACTGAAAAGACTTTCGATTTTCTCGAAAACATCATACAATCGTAACAAACAAACAAGAACAAATAAAAAATAATATTAAAAAAAACTGTACAATCAAACAAATATATACAAAATCATTCACGGCGAGAACCAACGGACCCCCATACAGAATCACGAAGGTATACCCACACCCATCAATCGAAAACAGTTTGTGACGCCAAATGTAACAACCGGATTCTCAGAACAGGCAGCTCACCAACCGTGGCTAACCCAGTCGTCACGTAACAACACTCTTCTCAGGCCACTATTTACAAGATATCTAGAATGCTCACCTGAGAAAGTGAAAAGAAGCTATGTACAAGCCTGTATAATCAAAGATACCCCTAACATCTAATGGATTCCATATTTTATCCTATAATTACCTCATCTTATATTCTTTAACGTCTCCCGACGATATCTTTAACATCACCCGACGATATCTTTAACGTCACCCGACGATATCTTTAACGTCACCCGACGATGTCTTTAATGTCACCCGACGATGTCTTTAACGTCACCCGACGATATACACTAATGGGGATACTAATGGGGATTCATATTCAAGAGTTATTTCCAAAATAAAGTTCACACTCTCCCCTCATCATCAGTTACCTTTGCAGATGGGCATATCCCATCCTTCTGTATGTCAGCACCTAGTTAAAAGGAAATGTTAATCTCATTCATGAAAACAACATTCAAAGATATTTATCATTAAATCTTTATTCTACAATTAAGCATGACAGAATGAGCAAAAGAAACATGAATTAAGTTAGTCACTACCTATAACCTAAAAAGGGAATAAAAATAAATGGTTAGATATATTCTACACTAAGCTCAGAACGCCTCACCTTAGACGTGTGTCTTTCCATTTCAGCAGTGGAGCTGATCCCTCTCTCTCGCTTTGTCTTTAATGTACTCGGGACTCTGCTCTCCCTCTGTGGCTCACAAATACACGTCTGCACCGCTACGCTCCCATCTACGCTGCCATGGTTCCGGGATACTCGAACACTCTTCTGGACTTAGTCTCTGCCACTCCTGTATGATGTCACTACAGGATTCTCAATCACTTTCCTTCTTCGTTTCAGGATTTCATTTAGCTGATAGTATCAGTCACTATGCACCAGCCTTTGGACCAACTTCTTCTGTCTACTCCACACGCTGATCCCTCTCTCCTCTCTACCTGCTCCTTGATAATATCGAGCTCACTTTCTCTATGGAAAATTCCTGTATTAGGCCGACTCCCACCAAATTCCTGTACCAGTCCCCGGCTCCCTTCGCCTTCCACAGTGGCCACCTGCGTTTTGCGTCTAGAGCCGGGGAGACAAACACATTCCTTTGATAAGGGCCAGTCTTGACCGGTTCCTCACTAGCGAATAACAGGATGAATTCTAAACACTACCTTTACCCTGCAAGCGCCTCGGACAGTCGAGGCAGAAATACAAAGCTTTTGTGCTTTTGGGCCTGTAGGCCCAAGAAAACGGAAAAAGGCACTAAACCCTGTCAAAGCGCATAGTTAAGCCCTACAAATGAACGCAAATGAAACTAGGACTGAGATGGTAGTGGATTATAGTCACCACCAGTCTGAAAATAGACTAAAATGACCCTGTCGCTACAATGTCGCCAATCATGCCTTCATGGTACAAGAAAACACTTTTCTCAGGAACATCTTAGCGATCCCACAGCGTACACCATTACTCCCACTCACAATGGATTTGGATATTCATCGTGTTGATGACCATGCTGCTTTACGACCTCTGTTGTACTGGGTCTGTTTGTGGTCAACAGAGGAACTAGTAGACTACAGGGAAGGCCTGAAAGAGATTATAAAAATAAAAAATACCACGAAATTGGTATGGTTAAGACACATTGAGGAGTGGTTGTTTAAGCTTGAGCTGAACCATTATTGGGTGGATCCTGCGGGTCTTACTTTGAGTTGCAAAAAATTGTTGAAGGAACATTACTGGGCGTTTACACTAAACTCAAAATTGCATAACCCTAATTTGGGGGCATTAACTCTCAAATATTTGGGTATGAAGACAGAGAGTAGGTTTGAGCCCCTTTTTGGATGAGATTCTACTGGGCCTAGCTAAATCATTGAACTTAAAGTTTCGAGATGGCATACTGCAAATCAATGCTAATACTGTGAGGTGGGTATGCCATGAGGGCAATGTAGAGAAGGATGACCTGGCATTATGTGAACTATGCAATAGTAATGCCAGAGAGGACCAAGCACATTTACTATTCTTCTGTCCGGTATATATTCACCAGAGAAGAAAGTGGATAAAACCAATCTGCCGCCTTTTAGGGTTCAAGCGCTATTGTGAGGCGGAGAGAATTTTAAGATCAGAAACAACTCAACAAACGGTTTTTAGTGTAAGCAGATATCTTTTGTCAGTGCCGATAATACGGAAGAGACGGGGTCTTAAATTGTAATGCCATTAATAAGTTTTATACAATGCAATTGCCACAAAAATGTGCACTTTGTATTCTATATTAATTGCATAAGGTAGCAATAATTTGTATATATGTGAAGCTTTAATGATATACTAATTTCTACCTTGTGAGTGTAAATATTTTACTATGAATGATGAATTGCACTATGATTTTAAATCTAATTTTGCAAATGTATTTATTGTTTTAAAATCGTAGCTATTTTTTTGAACAAACTTTAATTGGTCTACAATGAATTGAGGGAAAATGGCCGGAATTGATAAATTGGCACTGTTTTAACTATTGCATGTATGTCTTTTATGGCTGTATTTTAACCGAAATAAAGATTTAAAGAAACAATAAAAAATAAAAATTACCAGTACAATCATAATTATGTCACAAAACTGGACCAATTCACCATACATTGTGCATTTAATAAATAGAATATAAAAGCAATCAAACATGAGCTTAATCATGCATAGCTAATTACATTGGTAGCACTTACAAAAAGAAATCAACAAATACAATAGCAAGATATTGCACATATTGCAGTGCAACGTGCCATAATTGCAACTTATAAAGACAAGAATAAAATGCAATAAAAAGACATTATTAGTTACTATAACAAAATATTGCACATATTACATTTTAAAGTGCCAACGTGCCATAATTAATAATTCAATTGTATAGAAACAATAATTAAGTGCATCAATAATTACTTTAATAGTGCCAGAACAGCATTATGTAAGCTGCAAAGAGGGGTGTGTGAAGGGGGGCTGGCAGTCCTAGATATCCTGAAATATTATTGGGCCTCACAATTAATAATGGTAAATGACTGGGCATTCGCAGATTGTAACGACCCGGCATTCCGGGAAGATCACTGGGCAATGGGGAGAGGGATTATCCTGTGGCACTATACTGTAGAAGCAAGGAAAGAGTACTTCCACCGCACACACAGACGGTGGTGCGGTCTTGGCGAGAGGCCGCCAAACACTTAGGATGGGAGGGGAAGTTGACAGAGAAGACTCCATTGTGGGACAGTGACCAGCTGCGGAGGTGGGAGGACTAGCAGGATTCCAAAAATGGAAATTACTAGGGCTTGAGAGCCTGGGAGATGTCTGGAGGGAGCCGGCCCTGAAGACATGTGGGAATCTGCAAACCGAATACGAACTGGCTGACCCAGAACGGTATAGATACCTGCAGCTGAGTCATGCATTGCGTGGAAGAGGTGTGGCGCAGCGACCAGGGTGCCTGACCATGGCGTTCACGGTTCGATTCTCGGTGCTGGCGACAGGTTAGCCCAGCACCATGTGACTCTGGGCAATAGCTCGCTTATTGTTCCCGACGGCCCACAGGGCCAGGACACCTCTCCGGAGGTAGCTGTGCACTTTACAAATGCTGGTATTTCATTTCATTTCATCAAAGAGGGGGCGACACCAGCGGAATACGCCCCACTGGAAGACAGCTTATTAGTCGACCATATGGTAACCAAAGCCACCTCGTTAACATATTGGAAATTTGTATATAACTCACCCAATCCGAATAAATTGCTGAGACGGGCCTGGGAACTAGATTTGGGACAATTGGAGGATGATGAGTAGGAGGAGGCGTAGCAGGGATGTCTGATCATATACAGAACTGTGCATTGAGACTTGGAACCTCAGTGAATTAGGGTGTGCCAAAACTCACCTCAGCATCCAAAATCCCCTACCAGTCTAGCTATCAGTGTCTCATTGGTACTTACAAAACCCCAATGATTTAGACAACCCAGAACATGGACTTAGAACACCTCAGGTAATGTGGAACACATGAACACTCTTTCGTTATACTAACATATCAATCCAGAACGAGGAGTCAATGAGGACACGTGCGAGTTTGAAATGTTTATTTCTGATGCAGTGTTCTCAAACGCAGTATCTTAGCTAATACAAGCAAACATATTATAAAGATCAAGGTTAACAGCATGGTTACTATTCCACAAAATACAAAGGGTGAAAGCATATTAAATTGCTAAAGGAAACAGGTCTAAACAGAACCTCGGTTTACCCTCCCTAGTTAGTATATTATATTATATCTAAAGAAGGTCTCTTTGGGTTTAGAAGGGCGGGCCCATACCTTTGGGTTCAGTGGAAATTGATCACATCATCTCCTGCACCAACAGTCTGCATACGGATATTCATCAAGTGTCCGTCTCCTGCCTTGCGCAGTGCATTATCATTCGAAGCCTAAACCCAAAGTTGGCCACAGCTGCATCCATATTATGTCTACTCTGTTCGCTGATCAATCCAAACAATAAGCACTGTGTTGAAATAACCTTGAAGGCCTCGGCACTCACTGTACAAACATAGCTTACCAAGCAAGACTGATATTAAAAGCAAACATGTTATTCTCATGTAAAGCAAAATACCTTACTAGGCGAAAAGCATTAATAACAAAATGTGTCGTGTGCAGAGGCAGCATGAAAGGAAAAATGGTGTTTAAACTTCTAACTAACACATGCTAACTTAACACAGTGCAAAGGTGAAACCAATACACAAGACACCCTCCCTTTGATCCGAGCACTGATAGCACAAGTATGAAGGGACTTATTTAGGAACGCAGAGTTCAAGTTCGATAGTTCAAATACAAGTCTCTAATTTGGCACTGTAAAAATCTAAGAGAAACAAATATAATAGTTGTGAAAAAACTCAGTATTTGACATTGATAAAGTCAATAGGCAAGCCTTTAAAAAAATTATGAAAGTCCCAAAAAAAAAAATCCAATGAAATGTGTAGGTCGAAAAATCGAGACTGCAAACACAGTTCATCCTAATAATGAATATGCAAAATATGCAGCAACATATTTCCAACAGAAAGTCACTATTATCATCTGAAAACAGATCAGCCATCCAATTTAACAAAGGTAAAGAACATACATGCTCTTCGATTACCGGAGCCTCTTGCACCATCAGAGGACAACTCGGTGGGTTCTCGATGAAACTGCGAGCCAAGAAATCTTGCGCCGCTGCGAACACATTCCAATGACCCAGAATACCAAGCATCGCTGCAAAGGCCATAATCCCTCCATCAGAACAAAGCAAATCATGAGTAACTAAGGGACTCATAAGTTGATTATAATCAGCATCGGGAGACACCGTATTACAGAGACACAAATCCAGGGCCCATTCGAAGTCGCAACTCAGGCAATGGAAAACAGGCTTAACGCAGCTAAAGTAGGAAAATCGAAACAATAATCTATAAGCTGCACTCAGTGTAGCAAGAGGTAGCGCACCATAGTACTCAAGCATTCGGGCGCGAAGAAGCCCTAGCCGAGACAGCCCGTCTTGTAACACATTATGTGCATCCATTTTGAAATAGACAGAACAGTAATAGCACGCCAGCAGCAAGAGCCAGTAGCAAGGGAAATCCACCAAACAGGCTGGAGAAAATAGAATGGAAGAAAGCTGGAATGACTCTGAAAATCTTTTGGAAGGAAGTCACTAAGCCACCGCTTAAAACTTTAAAAAAGTGAGCCAGCCCAGAAGTGGAGGACGCATTGAAGATTGTGTGAATTAATTCACCGAAGTGCAAGGGCAAATCAGTATTTAATAAGGCATGTACTTCTGTGCAGGTATTAGCCACGTGAAGGACAAATGTTTCACGAGCAGATGTGAGGGCAACTTCTTTTTGGGACAATGGAGCTCTTATGCGACTCATCTTATTGACCTCTGCTTTCAAGGTCGGAATTTTCGGCCAGATGGAAACATCAAGTTTCCCATGCGGGGGTGGATACATTACATTCTTGCAACAAACTACACGTTCACTGACTGTAACGACATAAGCAATCCCTTTAATTAACCCACAACAATCCTCATTGTTTAAAAGCAAATAACTACCGTTAGCCAGCAACGTGAATGTGGGAACGATTGCAGGCACCGGTGTACCCTTCAAAATACAGGCTAAATTAGGCTTGTTTTGATTGCAAGAGCCATGTCATTGGATATGTCGACACATTAAAGAATGATCCAGTGCTTCAGTGCATTCTTCACCATTCAAATAAACTTCTTTTCCCTCCCTAAAGCATCTATATGTAAAAGCCAGGCTTCATGGAGATAAGAACTTCCTAGAGGCTCGTATCTATCAATGGAAAGTACTTCACACAATTTTTAAATTCGAATAAAGGAAACGGTAGGGTTATTAAACTGTGAATAAGCCACGTAGCAGCATTAGCTTCTGCCACAAAAATGGTAAAGGCTCTAACCTCTCAATGTGTAACAAGGAAAAAGAAGCATCCTTCATCGATATTAAGCGTTGCTTGTCAGTCAAATTAAAGGGGGCAAACAAGGAGGACGTATTCATGTAATGCCATGCCACTTTACCGGCCTTAAGGGTCTGTAATGTCCATGCAAACTGCATAATGGAACGCAACTGATTTTTACCTTGGTACAAAGCAGACACTTCATCTTGCACAATATCTAGAACAGATGACACAATATTATCTAACGTGTAATGCGAGAAGAGAGCGTGTTAATGCTGTTATCTACAACTGCTAGCACTTTTTCTAAATTAGCTTGATCTATAGCCCTAAGGCGGGTAGCCGCCTCAACCTGGGAAGCTTTCCAGAATTCATTATAAACAGCATATATCCATCTTTTAGATCGACCTTTAGCTGGGCCTTTAATAAAATCATTTAAATCAACATCATCAGTCAGTTTAGACAAATGCAGTTTAACTGACACCAAGGTAGAATGTCTGAGCCAGTTCTGACACAATTTGCCTACAGAATAGGTAGTCACAGAATGGCCACTTTCAAAACGGGGGATCTATCCTGACCTGTGTAAAGCCTGGAGCTAAACCCAGAAAACGATGCTGGCATGAATCAGCACTTCTGTGCCAGAGCAACCAGCCTTCGGGATCCAAACTGGATATGTTAAAGGAGGAATTCAACAATAGAGTTTGTAACTCTGTCATTGAAAATGCAGTAAAATTACCCCAACCGGAATATTCCTCTAGATCAGGAAAAGAAGGAGCATTTAATTTTTTAGGCGTAGCCAATCCAAAGCACGTTGTTTGAGAAATAGTAGAATTTAAAAACAACATAAGGTTCGGGATGAGGCATGCAAGGTGCAAAGCCTCAGTGCCTTGCACTTGCCAGCTTTTAGAATCCCAAACTGATTTAAGGTCAATTGTATCCTTCCACAACTCGTAGCCCCCAACGGCCAACTGGTCTAGAAAGGACTTCGAATACAATAATTTAGTATCAGTAAGTCTAGCTTTGGAAATGGACGTTTCAGCCATTTTAAATAAAAGGCTTTTGGATTAGATTGATTAAAATCTGTAAAGTGAGTGAACCATTTAAAAAAGGTAGCAGAACTGCCTTGTATAGGAGCTGGACAGTGTTCCTACTGGGTGTCATTTACAGTGAGTCTCCTGGTATTAGCTTTATGCAGGTAGTGATTGCCAAAATGTTGATAACAATACAAATCACCATAATTAGAAGACTCCAAGTATAAATCTTCAGCATCAAAAGCAGTATAATATTTCAAATCAGAAAACAATGATTCAACGGCCTGAACATCCCAATCATCAGAACGTATATTTTGTTTTACTACATCCCCCATAGACCCTCTAATGGGTACATGCATCAAGGGTTTTTGCATTCACAAACGGTGCGAATCACAAAATTCGGCCGTTTGCGAATGCAAATCCCTTTTTTGGGATGCATTAAGGTTTTTGCTTTTTTCGCAATTCAAGAAATCACAATTTATTTGCAATTTCTTAAATTGTGATTGCATTTAAGAAATCGCAATTTTGCAATTTCTTAAATGCAATGCATGATTTTTTTTAAATTGCGAAATCGCAAATAGGAAGTGGTAAATTACCATGAAGTTAACCTTCAAGGTAATTTGCAAAAAATTTCAAAAATGCACAAAAGTGCATTTTTGAAAGTTTCATTTCACACACACACATGCCCTTGGGGCATGTGTGTGTGAAAAAAGTACTTAAAGGTACATTTCAGGAGTGCAGGGTGGGGTCCTTTGGACCCCCCCCCCCCTGCAACCTTGAAATTGCATTCTCATTTTGCGATTCCTTAATTGCGAATCGCAAAATGAGAATGCCTTCACATTCATTCCTATGGGCCTCTAGGCCCATAGGAATCAATGGAAAGGGATTCCTAATTGTGATTCGCAAATTGTGAATCGCAATTAAGGAAAATTAAGAAATCGCAAAAAAAATTGTGATTTCTTAATGCATAGCCGTTTGCGAATTCTTAATTGCGATTCCTTAATTTTCGCAATTAGGAATTTGCAAACGGGAACATTGAGGCATGTGGCCGTAAGCACATTAGGTACATTTATAACCTCAGTGGGCCCATGAATTTGAAAGCGAACAGCATCCATACAATCCCATCTAAGACAGGCCAAGCAGTGATGTTAACAAAAGCCAGGTCTCTCTGCACTCTGTGTGATGAAGAATGGGGAGCCAATGTTCCATTGATATGTCGAATGCAAGTTCTCTCCTCGACATAGTGTCCATTTATGAGACGGAAAAAATAAAACACAAAACCAATTGTCATAAAAAGGTAAATCTAAAAAAAGCACCAACCAAATATATGTCCAAGGAGGAATCAAAATTTTTTTTTTGAACAGTCCTGCCAAAATAGAAATCTTTGAGGGCTTTATGGATGTGTGGGACACAGTGTCAAATGAAAATCTGGATTCTGTAGCCAAGCGAGTTTGCAAATCAGGCATCGATAAGTATATTCATTTTCATCATGTTGAGTACCAGGTAGTATACTCAATAAAGTACTGGAAACTGCAGGCAACTCGAGAGCAACAACAGGCACAGGATTGGAAACCGGGGCCAAAACAGAATTTCTCAAAATCGAAGGACATGAGATTGCCGGTGTCATACTAAGAAGAATTGGCCACTCTGTGTATCTTGACATTGTCAATGGAGATATACCTGTTCTCCTTACGACCTGGAAGTGGTGATAAAATGACTGTTCTTGTGCCCTTCAGTCCAAGCACGGAAACTGGAGCTCGATAAGAGGGACCAAATTCTTTCTTGTTATCGATCTTCTCACAAACTAGTTCTCCAACTTGGGGTAGCCAGCCAACTACCAGGATCTGCAACGCATCATCCGAGGTGGAGGGCAAATGTTCCTTTGCAAGACTGTCTCTTGTCTTTTGTAGATCCTGTAAAACATTGCAATATTCATCTACGTCAAAGGAGGCGGCTTGAGCCACCGAGTCTAGACCGCCAAGGTCCGGTACATACATGTTGATACTAAAGAGCATTTCATATGGGGTCCGCCCACCCAGAGACCTGCTAGGGAGATTATTAAGAGCACGCTGAATGCCATTGAGATGGGCCAGCCAGTTCCTGCCAGTGCCTATAACTTGAGCCATCAAAGACTGCTTTAAATCTCGGTTCATCCGTTCCACAACACTATTACCCTCAGGTCTGTATGGAGACGAAAACTTGACTTGGACCCCCAACGAAGTCATGGCATCCTTATACACCTTAGAGGTGAAAGCCGGACCCTGATCCGAATGCAAGGTACCACAGATAAAAATCCCTAGAAAGATACGCAAGCCTCTTATGACAGTCCGTGAATCAGCGCTGCGGTGAGGCCAGACCCACACAAAGTGTGTGCATGAATCAACTTCTACTAAGATGTACTTATATGCAGTATCAGAAGAAAAAGGACCGCAGTGATCTAAATAAACACACTCAAGGGGTTTATTAGAAATGTACAACTGTGTCTGGGGCGGACACGCGGCAGTTGAAGGCTTAATCTGCTAGCAAATGTCATATTGAAGGACATAATAACGCGTCTGTTTGTACAGTCCCCGCCTCCATAAAACGCTGTTGTAAATGAGCTACAGTAGCCAAAACGCCCGCATGCGCAGACGCATCACCTTCATGGGCTGCGGTAATCAGTGTAGGCCTGCGGTCTGCGTTGGGAAGTAACCTCTCTCCAATGTCAGGAATTTTCACATAAGGAACTTTATCAGGACGTAAATGGTATGAATACTTCGAATGGAATCCTTTTGGATATTTACCTCCCTTCTCAGTTGCAGCAACAGCTGCCAAGATATCATCATCAATCTTACTTTTGGAACGTGTAACAGCTGCAACCAAATATGTCGATACCGCTGATTTTGCTGCCTCATCGGCAAGCGAATTGCCAACAGCGTGGACTCCCACACGCTGATGACCGAGAGTATGAATCACAAACACGAGGGGCAACTGCTCTTTAAGCTCAGCCACTCGGACCCAGATCATTTTATGTTTTATTGTGCTACCCTTGGAATCACGAAAATCATTTTGAATCCAAAAGAACAGGTTTTCGTTGTAAGACTGGACACAGTAGTAAGAATCACTCACAATAAGAGTTGTCACAACAGGATCAGCGTACTCCAATGCAAGTATCAGAGCACAAAGCTCTGCCAATTGTGCGGTGCAGTCCCCTAGAGTCTGCATGTGCACGACTCTGGACTTGAACTTGTCATTCACCATGGCACCTACCACAATAGCGCAAGCGGAAACGTATGCGTGCTTAGACCCATGCACAACCTGCGCTGAACCATCAGTGTATGTGATGCAATGGAAGTCCTCCAAAGGCCGCATAGCCAAAGGGGCAGGATTAACAAATTCATACTGCAAAAACTCCTGCGACTGTAAGGAGGCATCAAAAATAAACGTGACATCCGGAGACGTCAATGAAGCTGCCTATTGTATCCACCAAGGGTGCAAAGCTTTAGAATTTGGCACACTGGCTTTCGTTACTGCCTCTAATGCAGGAAACGGGGTTACAACCAACATACCTTTTCCCTGCGATAGCGCACGTTCCTTGAGAATCGCCATTTGCACTGCTATCAAAACTTTTTCCACAAAGGAAAACCGCATTTCAGCCGAAGTGCACAAGTGTGACTTGTAAGCAATAGGTACTGTGTCTCCTTCGTTAAAAGTAAGGTACATGAAACCCACCGCCCCAGGGATGATTCTTATCGCCAGGTTGGTGTTGTTATCACGGGTCAGTAAGAATTTAGATTCTAGAAGATCAGCCTGCAAAGATTGCAAAATAGCTGAATGTTCCGGCAGCCAGCAAGATTTGGTAAAAGTAGGTTGTATCAAAGCATACAAAGGCTTGATACGCTGGGCATATTCAGGAATATAAGTACGCCCGAAATTCAAAAATCCCAGCAAGGACTGTAATTTTTTCAGAGTTGTTGGAGCGCTCAGTTGTGCACATTTCTCCAAGGAGTAAGGAGCCAATCCTCTACCTTCATTGTTGAGCTCATAGCCCAGGAACAACACTGTATACTCTGCAATGTGGGACTTTGCAAAGTTGAATTTGTAACCGAAGTCCGCAAAGTTACAAATTATGCGGTCAACGCCACACAGATGCTCCCAAAGCTCGTCGTCTGTGAGATATATGTCATCCACATACGAACACGCATCAGTGTCTATCCTCTCTAAAAGAGAGACTATACGGGCAGCAAACACGCCCGGACTATTCTTATAGCGGATAGGTAAACGAGTATAGTGCCTTTGTTTGCCGCCACAGGTAAAACTGGTCTACTGGGAACTCAGTCCGTCCAAATTGTGGGCAAAAAAAACGTTGGATATATCAAGTGTGGTTTTAAAACGTTTACGCACAAGACCATCCACAAGAGCAGAGCCGTGAGTATTCTGTACTGCACAGGTACAGCAATGCGAGTTCAAATGCCGGTAATCCAATACCAACCGGTACGAGCCGTCAGGCTTGGTCACAGTAAAAAGAGGGTTATTCATTGGTGAAACACAAGTTTCAATCACACATTGATATTCCAATTGTTCAAGGATTTCCGCAACGGAACCTTAGCTTCTCGTTGGACGGGATATTGAGGTTGAGGCTGTGGCATAGACGTAAAGGAATCTCGTGGTGCGGAGAAAATGTATCACAACCACACTGTGTACGGTACAAAGCTGGTGCAAGAGCCTTAGCCCACTCTTCTGCAAAATTCAGCGCATGCTCTTTCAAGACCTTGTGCGCGAAACTAGGGAGGATCACCTCCTCCCCTCTCGGAGCTGCGAGCACAAAAGGTGGGGGCCAGTCAGCCTCCGCTAACAAAATGTAAATGTAAATGTCAAGGTATTTGTAGAGCGCACTGTCACCAAGCGGTTTCCTGGCGCTATTACTCATACCGCTGTGGAACCCCTCCTGGCTTTCCCTGTGAAGTGTCCACTCCTGGGCACCCCCAGGGTGAAGCCAGGCATCCACAGCGCTGTTGGGGCTGGTGTGGAGGTTAAGCAAGCTATTGCCCAGAGTTGCAGCGTGGGACCCATGATTAGAATAGGCACCGAGGCGAGAAATCAGGTCCGAGGAATTATGAGCCCAAGACCCGCCGAGGCGGGAATTGAACCCTGGTCCTGGACCGGAACTCTGCATCAGGGTCTGCCGCTCTAACCATTGAGCCACACTCCTCCACAATGTCATATGTAGTCGTAAGATTTTCCCAAAATACCCCCTTGATTGTACTTTGTATGTCACCTTCAATTAAAAGGACTATTTCATAAAGTCTATCAGGGGGAGCTACTCTAGTATCAGCTGTCTTCACAACAACATATCGATCAGTCGCTGTCACCTTCTGTAGCGAACGCAGGGCCTCTTGCACTATAGTAATCTCCGCCGCGCTGTCCAGCAAGGTCAGAGCTCATGTCTGATTCTGAAGCTGGGTTCTCACTATCTGTGGCATATCTCGCTGTTAAAGCGGCAACTTTCTTTTTCTGAAACTGGGGTCTCTTCGGTGTCGAATCGTCCTGCTTGCCTTTACCGTCTTTCGGGCGGGGCTGGTCGCGTCCCTGCTGGCCACCCCGACCTCTGCCGCCTCCTCCACCACCGGTCGATGAGGCCGATGAGTCCTGAAAAGAACGAGTAGAGCGTTGTTCAGAAACCTGAAAACAATCAGGTGATTTTATCGTCGCGCGATCGCGCAAGTCACAAATACGTTCTGTAGGCGCAGGCACTGGTGATGCAGGACGAGACTCCTGTTTCTGCTGTTGTTGTTTACCCTGTTTTTGTTTTTTCGGCCAATTTTGTTTTTTGGTCTTGGGCTGTTCGTCATTCTCTGACTTTGGCCCTTGGGGTTGCTTTTTCTATTTAGTGGAAAATGGCTCGACTCCCACGCTATTGCGGCCCACGGTCTTATAAGCCGCCACAATAATCCTCTGTAACTGTCGGGTTTTATTGGCATCGGGAACCGCCTGCAAAGCATTGGATACCTGAAAGTTCACCGCATCTCCCTTGACATTCGCAAGTATGAGATAGGAAACTGCGTCAAAGGAGCCGCATAGGCGCAGATCCAATTCAACCGCTGCCTCAGGTCCGTGGTCATCTTGAACACGTTTAATGACCATCCGACGGACAATCATGGATGGAGTGCCGAAGCACCTCGCATAAACTGCCGCAAAGATCTTTCCCCAAGACTCACAGTCACCAATTACTGGGGTCAAGTCCTTTAGCATGCTAATTGTCAGAATCCTGTGTTTTTTACCAGTAGTCATGTTAGGAAATACTGCTTCCAGCTGGTCAAACTTCTCGGCAAGCCAGAAAGGAAATTCATCCTTATCCTGGGTTATGTGTCAGCCTGCCTGATGTGTATTGCATGTCTGGTATTGGAGGGACAGGGCAGGCTAGGCCACACGTGGGTTGAATAGAGGGATCTGCAGTTGTAAACAAAGTACTCCAGGACCACCCTAATCTGGTTCTGGCTGGGTTCAGGGACTTGTGACTGTTGAGAACAAAGACTTGTTGTGGTATAAGTAAAGGGGCTGGGACCCCATGAAGTTATACAGCTCAGTCTTGGTGTGCTGCTGCTGGGGCCCAGGGGGGGCTGCAGTGAGGGCTGTCTCCCAGGGCCCTGCATTGCCCCCCTCATCTTTAAGGACTTATTCTCTTAAACTACAGGACCTTGGTGTGCTTCTAAGTGCCCTGGGAGTGCTTGACTTTTACTTTGAAGAGCACCTGGCTCTTTACTGCGAGGAGCGAGTGGGCTATCGCAGCGCTACGCTGCATATGGAGAGAGAGAGGGAATCCCCCGGCGTAGGGATTCCCCCAGTGATGCAGAAATGGCAGGTGCCCACCCCGCATTAGTTTGGTGCTTTGCGGGTGCCCACCCCGCTTATTGATCCTAGCTGTGGGTGCCCCCCCTGTATTTATGTGCCTCTGGTAGGGGGAGCCCACCCCGCTTTATATTTTCAAATACGAGGAGCCTACCCCTCATCACCGCCGCAACCCGAGAGAAATCACCACAGAGCCCCCGTGGTTTGCTGCATTAGAGAAGACAACGGTGGAGGGGGTCCGAGGCACGCTGTCGTTGCCTGCCCCTGCCACGTGAGCAGAGCAAGAATCCAGCCGCAATGGAGAGCCCGGTGAGTAGGGGCTTCTCCTTTGGGTGGTGCGGAGCGAAGCACAGGCTGGTCCTCCGATTCTGAGCGGTCTTGACTGGCATTGGCCGCTGCAACAATGGTGGCATGGTTTAAGAGCCACATGGGGGTTCAGTAATGTTACAGCTGCACCGCCATAGCGGGCAGTTGCCACGTGGGCGCATTTGTTCGTAGGGACCGGAGGGGTCCATGCTCATTTGGCCGCCTTGTTGCGAGGAAGTCCCTGAGAGGGACAGAAGAGGGACAGTGGTGCCAGGCCTTGTTTGCTGCACAGCTGCACAGCTGCCCAGCAAGTAGTGGGCAGCTGCTATGTTTAGGCAACAGTTCTTTGAGGGAATTATGAGTGATAGGATTGAGTTGCACTCCTCTGCCCCAATGCAATGAGGCATGTGTGAACTATGCTGCACAGGCACCAGCCCTGACATTCTGGACACAGGGCATTTGAGCCCCCTTTGAGAAGGTCAGTTGGCCAGTGGGTCAGCGATTTACATAATATTAGGAAATGTGTTGCTTTACTGTGAACCATGCCTCTAAATGCATTTGGGGACGAAATTATGTGCGTAATGTGTTTGCCAGTGATATTATTTCCTACTGTGAGTATACCCCTAATGTGAGTGATGCTTAGGAGATTAGGGTCTAATAGGTTAGTCTGATGAGGTTGGTGCACAATGGATTTGGCGCCTAATGTGATACTGTGCATAATGTGGTTTATGTGACAGGATGATGCGGAGTACAGTGGTTACCAGTGATTACTGGTTGTGGTATCTGTTGGGGAGTCCCTGTCAGGCTCCCCCCCCGGCAGGTTGTCATATCTGTTGGAGAGTCCCAGTCAGGCTCCCCCCAGGGCACATTGGTGCCCGTCCCCATTATGCCCCACAGCGGTGTAGCCGTTGTGGACCACTGCCACATTTGGGCATGAGTTATTCGTAGGGCCCCAGGGGAGATCCAGCGGCACAGTAGTGCCAGTGTTTCCAGGGCTGATCCCAGCTGTTCTGCGAGAGCGCAGCCTGCTGCATCGTTTTGGGCCAGTTGGTGAGAGAGGCCCAGTGGGGCTGAAGAGGCTCAGATGTGCCATGGCCCCTTCATCGTGTTTATTCTCAGCTGCGCGGCAAATAGTGTCAGCTGCACCGTTTAGGCTGACATTTCCTTTGGGGGCATCTTTGTGAGAGATAGGTGTGAGATGCAGTCCCTTGTCTCAGTCCTTTCACAGCTGCACAGCACTTAGTGCCAGCTGCAATGTTTAGTTCTGCGTAATTGTGCACATTGATTTTGCTGCCTTGGCCGCCACCCTGACATTTGGGACATAGGGCATTTGAGCCCCTTGGAGAAGGCCAGTTGGCCAGGGGGACTGCTAGGTTTATAGGGCGCCAAGACCTAACATGATGGTGCTAGGAAATGTGATGCATATATTAGGATTTACGCACCCTGTTTCATGCCTCTAAATGTGGTTTTATGTATGAGGTTTATAGCATAATGTGTTTAGGCTTATGTACTTTATGCCTAGAGTAATGATGACTGCATAATATGAATTATGATGGCCTAATGTGTTTTATACTTGCGAGGCCTATTGCCTCAGGTGATGATTGGATAAGGTAGTATGCTTGCGATGCACATTGCATCTTGTGACTTATTCCCTACAGTTGTTTATGTTGTTTATTATGCTGCTGAGACTTATCAGCTAATGTGAGTTATGCTTAGGAGGGTGTCTAACGCTAAGGTAGTTATTGCCTCATCCCATGTTATGACCTTTTAGGTTGGTGTCTCCAACTAAGGCGTTCTCTGCTTGCAAGGCTGATGGCCTCATGCGAGAATTACATAATTAAGTTATGCTTGCGATGCCCATCGCATCTTGTGATTGATCCCCTATTGTTGTTCATGGTGGTGATTATGCGGTTGATATTTATCCGCTAATGGGATGTATGCCTAAGGTGGTATGCCAACGAGAATCATGCCTGATCGGATTTAGGTGCCCTATGTTTTATGTTACAAGATCTAGTTCTCCATACAGTATTATGCCAGCAGTTATTGGTGGTGCATTATGTATGTGTTACTTGTGCATTTCTGAAGGTTCTGACCGTGGCCCGATTGGATTGGCCAGTTGTAAATAATCCCCTGTAAATAATGCCTAGTGCCAAGGGGAACAGTGTATATTGTGTGATTACTACTCTAATGTGTTTATGATAACACAAAGGCTATTTTTGATATACCCTTATGTGGAGTTTCTTTAGTAGTGTGTTGCTGCTGTGTGTGTGTTGCACAAACGCTTTACACCTGGCCACCGGGATAAGCCTGATGGCTTGTGCCAAGCTACCAAGGGGGGTGAGCAGGGGTTATCTTTGGAGTTTAGCTCCTTTGCCCTGAATAGAGTGGTGGTCGCTGCCTGGCTTTGGCGCAAGCCTTCGCCAACAAGAGACCTTATTTCTAACAGTCAGAATAAGTAGACTTATCTATTTCTATCCAGCAGGTATTCCCTAAGGATGCAGGGGCTGGTGAAAACATAGAGTACATACATTTCAAAAATGCTCCTTCTGATACCAAGCACTGTCTCTGAAGACCAAACTCTAATCTTAGTGCTGCTTGGCCTACTGATCTGGGATTCCTAAAGGTTGCTTTGAATGCCTTAACTCCTAATAAATCTAGGAGCTTTGCATCTTTTCCTCTGGTAATGGGTGAGCCATATTGGATGGTTGGCTGTAACTTGGCTTTCATGACTCTAAGAATATAGTCATATTATAGACTTCAACAAGTTTTTAAAGCATTTAAAAGCATGAATTAAAATCACAGTTTTTGCCCCTAGGTCTTTAAAATGGTATTTAAAAAAACTGTCATCAAACATCACCCCAAAGTATCCATAAGTTTTAACAACTATAATTAGGCCTGCTCGGGCCCTCCATATATTGAACTTCTGCCTTACAGATCCAATTTTCATAATTTTTGTTTTTTTAACTCCTTCCGTGCTCATATGCTCATGACGTGCTGAGCGTTCCACGGAAACGGGTGTGACCGTGACGAGCTCAGCTCGTCATGAGCACACGAGCACTGTGCCTCGTGACGAGCTGAGCTCGCCATGAGCACGGGGGCACTGTGCGCACCACCACGCCCCCCAGCACAGCAGGGGAATTACCCCCGCTGCAAAGAGGTTAACATTCAGTTCAAGGCTGTTTATTTGGGTGTAATCTTCAAAGGCATTTATAAGTCTTTGGAGGACAATTGGAGTACGGCTCAGGAGGACAGCATCATCAGCATATTGAAGATAGCTGATTTGCACTCCTCCCAGCCTTGGGGCATGAGCATTAATAGAATCAAGATGCTGAGAAAGATCTGACAAAACGAAATTAAAAAGGCAAGGGGCAAGAACACAACATTGCTGTAGGCCATTATATGTCCTGAATTTCCTTGACAAGGAACTCCCATCACCCAACCTGACTTGAACCCAGGTATCCGTATACAAACGGATAATAGCCTCCAACAGTTTCTCTGGGATTCCCCAACCAAGCAATTTTTCCCATAGCATATTTCGAGGCACTGAGTCAAAGGCTGCCTTTAAATCAATAAAGGCAATATATAAATTGTGTTTTTTTAAGACAGGCCTCTCAACAAGTAAAGTGAGTGCAAGAAGGTTGGTGGTGGTGGACTGGCCCTTTCGAAAGCCAGTTTGGTTAAATGGAATAATACTCTCCTGCGTTGCCCACTATTCCAATTCTTTCAACAGAATGGAGGCAAAAACTTTTGCATCAACATCAGTTAATGATATTAGACGATAATTAGCGGGATTATCTACCAGACCTCTTTTATAAATAAGCCGCAATATACTACTACCTTGCCATAATGCTGCCACAATTTTCAATGTCAATACTTCGTTGAACAATTTATACAAAATTCCAACCCACATATCAAACTTGGCATGGAACAAGGCATTTGGTAGCCCATTAGGTTCAGGAGCACCATTTGCGCGAAGCCCACATAACAGTTAATATTTGATCACAACTCATACATTCTAAATTAAAGTTCAAGTCAAGACTAGAATTGCTAAGATTGGCTATGGTAGTCATCCCATGGCAATCACCACTCCCCATAATAATAGTTGATATACTATTTTCCCAGTACCCAAAGCACATATTCGGTTGATTTGCAGCCATATCCGATGTACCATACAAATTGGTAATAAAACGTACCCAACTGGTTTACGATATATTTACACAAAATGACCTACAGCCACCCTTTTCAAGCTTCTTGAATACTGCCCAGAATCTTTTTGCATTGTTTTGTTTGGAGGCAGATAGTAGACTATTCCAAAGCCCTATTTGATTGTTAGATTTAGCCTTCCAGACTTCTTGTTTATAAACTTTTCTAAGTTCATTCAAGTTTTATTTATAAACAGTATAGGACTGATGGAATCTATGAGCATACGCCTCCCGAATAGCTCTATTAAGTGAATGGTGCAATTTGTTTTCATTATGCCCTGTACATGCCTGTACAATAATGCTTGTAGAACCAGTAAAGTAAATAGTGGGGCATTGTCAAGATAAACTGACACTCCCCAGTAGCACTTCGCCTTTATCATTTTCATGGGCAAAAAATTGCTAAATGTTGTGCCTTTTCAACAGCAGTTTTTGACTCAGTCCATTGTGGCAGATGCCACTTTAAGAGGTCTGCATGGACCACCTACAGAAACGAAAGTCATCCTCCATTAAACTTCCCTACCACATAAACATCATTGGAGTCATAAGATACCCTTCTCGGCGTGCTGACGTCAGTTCCCCTTTTTCCACGCCTTGGGCGCATAACTTTTTTTGCTAGGCTCTCCTTAGAGTTGGGAGTCTTTTAAAACAAAATCCAGAAACTGCTAGACTCTTTGTGAGGAAATACAAGCTGGCTCTGGTGATGGATTTGCCTTTTGAGGGGTTAAGACTGTTTGGCACCAAATCAGATTCTGCCTTGGAAAGATTTAAAGATAGCAAGTCAATAGCAAGATCTTTGGCCTTCAATAGCAGTTCAGGGATTACAGGCAGTCCCAGAGGTTTCATAGGTTTGGCAGGAACTTCTCCTTTCGAGGAAGACAGCAATAGCAACAACAGTAACAGCAATCGTCCAATTCCCTCTATAGGAGTTATAGGGGGCGGGTGGGGCAGGGTGTAGAAAACAAGGAGCTGCCCATCAACCATCTTCCTCCTCTGCCAACATCACAGGAAAAGCAGCCCTAGATTTTCCCCCTTGAAGCATGCTTTGCAGGTGAGAGGATGTGTGTCCTGATTTCTACCACAGTGGAAATCCATAACATCAAATTGGTAGGTGTTAAATATTATAGAAGTAGGGTAAGCCCTACTCCTCCAAACATTTCCCCCTACCTTTCACTCCCCAACAAGGTTTTTGTTCAGAAGACGATCTTTGCACCTTCAACAAGAGATCCATTCCCTACTCCAAAAGGGTGGAGTGGAGTTGGTTCTACAGCAGGAAGGGGGTCAGGGGTGCTTTTCCTGGTACTTCCTGTTTCCCAAAAAGGATGGTCATTTGCGGCCGATCCTAGATCTCAGAATTTTGAGCTGGTTCCACAAGCAGGAAAAGTTCAAAATGTTGACCCGAGTACATGTCCTTTATGCGCTGGAGAAAGGAAGACTGGATAGGCTTGATTGATGTGCATGATAGGTATTTTCACATCTAGAGTCTGCAGTTCGCATAGGAAGTACCTCTGATTTACGGTGTGGTTTCAACATTATCAGTTTGCGGTCCTCTTTTTGGTTTTACTTCCGCACCTTGAGTCTTAACGAAGGTGATGGCGGTGGTCGCAACATATTTAAGGAAGTGGGAAGTACCAGTATTCCCTTACCTGGACAATTGCTGATCGAAGCCAAGTCTGAAGGTTTGGTGTTGCATCACTTGCAGTTGACATCTCAGTTGTTGTTCAATCTGGCCTTTTCCATCAACAAGCCTAAGTCCCACCCAGGCCCTCTCGGTGCACCTGTTTCATAGGGACAGTATTGGATACTATGGTGAATCAAGCCAATCCCCCTCCTCCTCAGAGGATGCTGGACATTCAGGCTATGATTCTGATGTTTCAAAATAGAGCTATGGTACCAGTCCTGAAGGTCTTGCACCAGCTAGGTCTGATATCCTCCTGCAGTCTGTTGGTCACCCATTCATGCTGGCACATAAGAGCCCTCTAGTGGTGCCTCCGCAGGCAGTGGTTTCAGCACAGCAGAGCTCTCAATAACTCGGTCAAGCTCTCCAGAGAAACTGCAGCGAATCTTCAGTGGTGGTGTGTGCCTGGCAATCTGTCCCAAAGGAAGCCTTTTCACCCTCCAGTGGCCACAATGATAAACAATATCTCCACTCTAGGGTGGGGAGTTCACCCTGGGGTTCTGGATATTAAAGGACATTAGTGTCCAGAAGAACAATTGTTTCATATCAATCTATTGGAATTGTGGAATTGCAGGTGATATGTCTGGCTTTCAAGCTTTCCTACCTTCCATTTGTGGTCAGTCATTGCAGGCCTTAACAGATAAATTACTGTTATGTAGTTCATAAACAAACAGGGAAGAGTAGTGTTTATTTTCCCTAAAGAGAAGCTCTACGACTCTGGTCCTGGGCTCAGAATCATCAGATTTTTATAATAGCATATAACTTGGCCAGAGTTCTAAATGTGCCTGCGGACTATCTCAGGTGGCATTTTCTAGATGACCAGTCGTGGCGTCTCTATCCAGAAGTGGTTCTTCACATTTTATGGCTATCGGGGACTCCTTGCCAATCACAAGAACATGCACTGCCCATAACTCTGTAGCCTCCAATATCCGATGCAGGCCGCATTGGGGGACGTGTTTCAATTAGACTGGGGCTCCCAGCTGTTTCATGCATTTCCCTCCAAAACCCTTGATTCCTTGGGTTCTGAAGAAGATTCGCCAAGACAGGGACCAAGCCATATTAATAGCCCTGGACTGGCAGTGAAGGGTGTGGTACACAGACCTTCTTCCCCGCTCACTGTGCCCTCTGCTCTGTCTCCCTCACAGGGCAGCCCACCTTTCCCAGTCACAGGGACCTCCAGAGCTGGCACCTACATGGCAGCAGTTTGAATGGGGCAACTTGGGTTCTTGTTCTCTCCTCCCTGATGTGGTGGCTATTCTTTTTTCGGCTAGAAGACACTCTACCAAGTAGGTTTATGCTGGCAGATGGGCTACGTTTTTAAAGTGGTGTGGGGAGAGTTCTATAGACCTTTCAAAAGCCCATTTGTCCAATAATTTAAGGTTTGCTCTTACCTTGGCGCAGCAAGACTGTGGAGTTGCAACTGTTAAGGGCTTTATTTCTGCCCTTTCAGCATTCTCTTGTTTACCCGATCAGCCTTCTCTGTTTAAGTCCTCTACAGTGTTAAGGTTTATTAAGGGACTTGCTAACAAATACCCTCCCACTCCATTCATTATTGCTCAGTGGGATCTTAATTTGGTTCTTACTTATCTTTTGTGTTCTCCTTTTGAACCTTTACATAGTTGTCCTTTGAGACTATTGGCTATTACGTCTGTTAGACAGGTTAGTGAGTTGCAGGCCGTTAGTGTTAAGCCCCCTTTCACGACTTTCTATTCAGCTAAATTGGTTTTGAGAACCAGGGCTGCTTTCCTGCCACAGGTGGCTACACCATTCCACTTAGGCCAGTCCATCACACTTTCTACTTTCTATCCTCCCACATCCCTCTAATGAGGAGGAAAGGCTTCATCGATTGGCCCCCAAAAGGGCTTAAATGTGGATAGAACAGTAATCTCCAGCTGTATGATCAGCTGTTTTTTGGATATATGTACAAGATGAAAGGAAAAGCAGTGCATAGAAGGACCTTATCATGATGGATCGTTCTTTGCATTAAGATCTGCTATGCCATGGTTCACAAAGAACCTCCAAAAGGTTTAACAGTTCATTTCACTAGAGCTAAGTCCTCTACTTCTGCTTTAGCTAGAAGTGTCCCTGTAGTTGACATATGTAAAGTAGCAACTTGGGCCTCTCCCTACACTTTTGCGAAGCACTATTGCTTAGACTCCGAAGTGAAGAAGGATGGTCACTTTGCTTGTTCTGTTCTGCAAGATTTTTTGGTATAGGCAGACAGGCCTATACCAAAAAACTGCGAGTGTGGGACTGCTTGGGGATTCTGTTATCATACATAGATGTATCCATCAGAAGAATAAGTTACTTACATCCGGTAATTCTTTTTCTGGTGGATACAGTATCTACCTGCAGATTCCTCACTTGCCCACCTGCCTCCCTGTTGATTGTCTGCTTATACCAAAAAGAAATCTATTATGTACATATTGCACATTTCATATATATATATATATAAGATATATATGAAATGTGCAATATATATATTTGTGTATATAAATATATATGTATTTATGTATATATGATGTAAACCTTACAGTATGTTATTGCATTGTGATGTTGGTTTCACCCGTTCGCTTCAAAGGCACACAATAAATGGGTGGAACTAGGCCACTTATGTCTTCAATGACGTTACGTGGAGCTGCACACAGAGCCATGGGCATTGTGACATCCTTGTCGATGTGAGAGAGCTGTAAAGAAAAGTGTCAGTGGAATGCTGGTGTATTGGGATATACAGAAGGTGAGGAATCTGTGGGTAGATACTGTATGAACCAGAAAAAGTGTTACTGAAGGTAAGTAACTTGTTTTTGGTGCTTATGACAGTTCACCTAACCCCGAAATTCTTCCTCCCTTTTATTAACAGACAAATTGATGCTTATTGAGGGAAACAATGACAATGCACTACTTGAAGATGCACAAAAGAATGAAGTCCGGAACCCTCTCAGAGCAAACTAAAATCACTTGGCATTGGTTCATCTGCACCTTTAATAACAAAAACAACCTTCCAGGTATGTAAGAATGACAGGCAGACATTCTAAACAATCCCATTAAACAAAATCTTGATCTGATAGAGACATCTAGCTGCAGATTCCTCACCTTTGAATTTCCCAGGCTTCATGCTGGATCCGGAAACTTTTGCTGAGCAATACCCCTTGCACGTGCCGTCGGATGACTCTATTTGACTTTGCATGATGGCGGCATTAATGTCGGTTATAAAGTCGCAGTCACCTATATAGGCGTCACCAAGGCGTGTGGACGTCAGTTCTTTTCTTTCTGCACCAGTTAAGCGCTGATCTGGGTAGAGCTGCCCCTCATTCGCTTTTTGACAGGTTTTTGTCTCGACTTTTTGTCAAATCGGATTTTTTTTCCATTTTTGTGTGCGAGGGATGTCTTTGAGGAAGATAGGTCTCAAGCTGTGCAGTGCCTGTCACCGTATAATGTCGGTCACGACCCTCACCTCGTCTGTCTCCAGTGTCTTGAGCGCAACCACGACTCAAAGTCGTGCTCTGACTGTCAGGTCATGGCTCCGAAGGCCTTGAGGGAGGGTGATGAAGCTCCTTTCGGCCCGGCAGCCCACACCATCAAGCGAGACTCCACGGAAGTCCTGATCGAAGAAGAGGAGGTCGCGGGACTGCTACCCGAGCCCTAAGCCCTCTTTGTCCCACTCGAGGCCCTCGGGACACTTGGCAAGAGATAGAAGAAGTCCAAGCGGACTTCATCTTCATCTCAGCTGTTATCCGTCGACGAGAGAGGTAAGGAGCGCCAACGCTCTATGCACGGATCCACAGAGCCATAGCTTGGCTTGACTTCGTGCCTTCCTTCCTTTCCAGGAGCCGGAGCAACTCCAGCTCGAGTAAAAGAGTTTTACGAGCCCATGCACTGTGTATTTGAGCAGGCCAACCCCACTGTTGAGCCCTCAGGGTGGAAGAGCCCCATTGGGTTTGACACCGTCGGCCCACTCCACGGCACCGGTGGGGCCTCGTGGATCTGATCCCAGATCTGGGTTGATACCAGTCATGCCAACGTGACCTCCCATGACGTTGGACCCAAAGTCGGTGCATATGGAGCTGGTGGTGCCAGTCCCATCCTCATCCGCGACAACACGGAGCCAGAACTATGTCGCTCAACTCCGACTAAACCCAGGGGTTCTATGTTGTTGCCAGAGTACTTTGAGGATGTGAAAGACTCAAGCGAGTAATGAAAGGAGTCTGTGGACCCTCTGGAATACGAGGAAGACTCTGCGGAGCAGTTGGACTGGTATGGGGAACTTGCAGATGCCAGTGGACTGGATACTTCTCTAGATACTGGCATGGTCTCTCTGCCTACAGTGGCTATGGAGAAGGGGGCATCCTATGCCATGGTGGTAAAAAGCCAACAACAACACTGATGCCAAAACTGACCCTCTTTTGGAATCTACAATTGATCACACTTGCTATATTCAATAAAAGCGATTACTGTTTAATTTTTTTAACACAATTTTTTTTATTTTGTTTGCATTTTTGTCACACATAGAAAACCTTACACAAATGATCAACAATATTTTTCCATCACACCAACATTATTACATACATGATAGTGGAGAAAACATAAATAAATTCACATCTATACATACAGAATGGTATTATACACAAAGGACACAAGTCCAATACATCAATGTATCAGTTCTTGTTTCAAGAAAAATATCTCGAGCATAATCAAAAGGGGAATACATTTACCCTAAAACAATTCTCAAAAGCTCCCTCATTTTCTGGACAAGGGACCCCTGTCAAAATGTGACTGTTTATCAGGTGCATATCTTATACAATCCCACTTGGTAAATCCCTGGGATTTGAAGTCACTCTATATTACAAAACAATTTTCAATTACGACAGTGGGTTCACTGGAAATGGTCAATGCATTTCGAACCCTCTAGACCTCCTTTATGGGGTTCTCCTCTGGACGCAGAACTGATATCCACTCTACAGAAATGAACATACAAATACATGTAACTTATCAAAAATACTCAGGTGGGTAAACAACCACTCAAATCATTATATCTACACATACATTATCATAATTACCTCGGATGGTTTGGAGCACAGGCACAAAATCGCTATTTGGCATCATGCATCTGAAAGACAATTTTCCAGTTGTCATAATTACGCTTCCTTCTGTCAGAACTCACAATCAATCCTCAATATTTGATCAATATCTCACAGTAAGCCACTAACATGGCCTAATACTTACTGATGCACAGAAGCAAGCCCTTCTAATCTGATAAACGTGGTCTCCAAATGATCTTCGGCTTAGCACTAGATCAAGATTTTAACATGTGCATGGGGAAACCTTTGCATTACTAAAGGCATCGGCGTGGACGCAGTAAACTACTGACAAAGGTCTCAAAAACGAAATCACTAGGCAAATGGTGAATAATGCATCTAATAAAGTTCACAAATGTTCACACAAGTAAAGCTGGCTGACAACAGTGTCTAAAAAACTATGCCTAAAAGGTGTTGTGCATGGTCACGCTACAGCTTTGTGGAAACTCACACTGATTTGAAAAAAGCACATGTACGCTTTCTCAGGCGGCCATCGGTGTATTTGACCATCCAACACTCAAATGACTAACAGCGTGGCACTCTGTAAAATTAGGAAGCCAACAGTTTGTGCAACTTACTTTAGCATCAGCCACTTTATGGCGTTCACTCGCTCACCGGGAGCCATCGGCAACCAGACGCGTTATTTGCATGTCGCATAAGAATGCAGAAGAAACCAGAACCTCCACCCGCTCACTTGGAGGGATTCTTGGAAGTGTAGTTTAAAGACACACAGCACCAAAGTTGAGCCTGAAGGAGGCTGGTACAGCCAATTTGTATTGGTGTATACGTAAGACAATAACTTCATACAACTACACAATATTTCAAACTATGTAAAGGTGCAGTGCCACCCTATTTAGGAGGTAAGCTGTTCAATTTTGACATCTCATAAAGTCAGTTTGCCACAGTGTTAAAATATAGGATGAGGTAAGCTTCCTTGTGGTTCAATCTTGCATCAAGGTCCCCACTGCGGAGATCCGATTTAATTGTCTCCAGTACAGTCCTTGTAACATCAGCTTCAGTGTGGAGCTTTCTAGCCAATGATTGACGAAAGGAACAGCCAACCCTTTGTTTCGAAGACGTGCTTTACGTTGAATGATCCTTTGGCGAATCTCCTGATTGGTTTTGCTAATGTACACCAACTCGCAGGGGCACCTCACTGCGTAGACCAAATGTTTTGTTTTAAGTTTGAAAATGATTTATGTATCCATTTAACATGGTTATGCTTAAAAAGCGTACCTTCTATGGTTGATGACAACAGACACATGTTCCACATATAAGATGCCCTTCCAGTGGTGGTAAATTCCACAGTGTGCGCAAACTGTTTTGTGCCGACCCCGAAGATCTACAGGCACACACAACTTGGTTTCCACTTGTCCGTTCCCTTTTCAGTGCCATTAGTGGCTGCTTGAACAAATTATCAACTTTTTCAATCAAATGGCAGTTCTGCCGAATTATTTTTTAGAACTGGTTAGTTCTTGAACAAAATGTGGAAACACACACCATATGTTCTAACTGTGTTTTCTCCTTTTCCAGCAAGGTCTCCCTCAGTGTCCAACAGGCACGTTTCATGTTGTTTTTGAGAAGTTTCTTTGAATATCCTCGTTCTTTTAGTTTAGCCACAAGGGCTTCTGCATTCAAGAAATATTCGCTTTTTTCTGAACAATTGCGTCTGACTCTAAGAAAATTGCCCATAATGCAAATTACAGCTAAGACTACACGGATGGTGGCTGGTATAATGCAAAGCATTATTTCTATCAGTTAGTTTAGATAACAATGTAGTTTTTAATCTTCCATTTTTACCAAACACTCAACATCCAAAAATGTGATTGATGAGTCACTGCTTGATGCACTGAACTCAATGCCAGCTGATCTCGAATTCAAACAATCGGCAAACTGTATCACAGAATCATCTAGTCCATTCCATAAATAAAAAAATTTGTCAATGAAGCTGAATGTTTCAAAACAGTGGTTCCATACACAAGAATTGTTCAAAAGCAATAAATATAGACACAATGGGTTCTATATTAAATTTGACATGTCCAGAAGGGACAGGGGTCTCAATCTTTACTTAAAGAAAGATGCACGGAAAAGGATTCCTTCAACAATTCACCGTAGTGTGGCACAAGCCTGTACCCGAACACATACAGATCAATACAGTGAAAAGAAAGAGGAACAAAAGGAACAAAACAGGGCTTTTTAGGCATAAGCTGCAGTTTTCGGTAGTTTTACAAATGCACAAAAAATTCAAGCGGGCACCTTCACAAATACATAACATATAATTTACGTTTTTGCATAAGGTGCACAAAAGGTCGACAGCGTTTCGGTCCCACTAATTAATCATGGGGACCATCATCAGGACATTAGGTTATGCCTATTAGTTGAAAGCCTCTATTGCCGAGGGGAGAGCCCTGGTATTCTCGGAATGAGTGGAGCGGTGGGTTTTGCCTCGAGTAGGCGGTCTGGCGGGGATGAGCTGCCCAGGATCGGGAGCTATTCTGTTACGCGTCGACTCAAGGGTCGGAACGCGTTATTGAGGAAGTGCCGGTTCAGTCGGCTTCATGGGCTTCCTTGCAATGAAGCTGAACCATTTCACAATGTGGTGCACAAACTGATTCTTTTCATAAATGAATTGTTCATCACATTTTGCCATAAACCGCAAGGCCAACTCTGGACAGAAGGAAAAACGGATTGCTGTGCCTTTAATTTGGACAAAGAATTCATCTCAAACTTAAAGTAGTTCTTACTTAGGGCAAATTGAGCCAGTTTGACAGTGAAATTTGTTGGTAGCCGATGTGGCCTAGGTCTTTCTCCCAAAAATGCTTGAAGTCCATCATCTTGCAGAATTTGGGAATATAAAGATGTAACGTCAAAAGTAACCAATCTCTGGGTCTCTGGATCAAAATCAAGATCTTCAATGTTCTGAATAAAATCCATAGTGTCTCTTAACTAGGGTGGAACATTTTGTACAGGAGGTTTTAAAAAGGTATCCACATATTTCTTTTTTTTGTCCTCATTAGCCTCGATTCCCAATCAATTATATAAATTACTCCAGGGCCTCCGTTTTTGATTAGCGCCAACTGTAGATATATATATATATATATATATAGATATATATTTCGGGACGAGGATGGATCCCTCTATACCATGCTTGATTAACCTCAAACCATAGGAGAACTTCTTTCCAGCTAAGAAAAAAACTGCGAAGTCACCAAAGGAGTCTTCCAGCAATATACTATAGAGGCCTAATCATTAGACTATGTTCAGATTACGTTTCACCCAATACTCGTAAGGACGTCAGAAATCATCTCACTTTCTTTTAGATGATCTGTCTAACTGATTGGTATACTTTATAGCCATTAACCATTCTGTCTTAGTCGGAGGAGTAGATTTAACCCAATTTTTACAAATTTCTCTGCGGGCCAAAAGTATCAAATAAAAAATATTTTTTTATCGTCAATTGGCATAGCTTCTCCATGCTCCAACACCCAAAAAATATAAAAATGTTGCTTACCTGGAGTGAATCTCCAAGTATAGACGATATTGTGCTACTCACAGCCTCCCAGAACTCTTTGAGAACATGGCACTCCAGAAACATATGAATATCATCTCCTTTTTCCTTGCTACACTTTGGGCATCGGGATAGGACCTTTTCCCATTTCTGCCAATTTATAAGGAGACCAATAAACTTTGTGGAGACAGAAGAGATGGTTCCGCCTTAAATTTGCAGCACGAACTGAGGAGTATAAAAAATTACAAGATACTTGCCATAACTCCTCATGCTGCTCTCCAGGCAAGATCTTGTCCCAGAGTAACAATGGTAAATTAAAGTCTCCATCTGCCAGGTCCAATAAGAGCCAATACCAGCTCGCCACCTCTTTCTTCCGGATGATATTTGTCATTATCCTTGATTCCAACTCATTTGATACTCCTGCTGCATCCCCGACAGAAAGGAGACAACTTTTTATTTGGAGGTATTTGAATCTAGAAAGCTGATTGTTCATCAATTCTTGACATTCTTCCCATGAGATCAATGTACCATCTACTACCAGATGACTCCAATATACTATGTTAGCATTTTTCAGAAGAAGAGCCAGATTATCTTTGGACCATTCTGGTTAGCCGGGGGAGTTCCAAATTGGAGCCATACCACTATAATAACTCATCTTTAGCTCTTTCCTGATTTTATACCATGTTCCCACAAGGGACTGCAAGACTTTAAGTCTCAATTTTTAAAAGAAACGCGGATCCCCATACTTGTGAATAAAATTATATTCGCCCCCTTCCACATCTTGCATCATTGCTTTAAACATGTTCCCACGGTCTGAGGAATCCGGAGAGTTGAAAAGCATTTTCCCTGTTTTTAAAAGAAATAGCCATGCATAGTATGACAAGTCTGGCAAACGTATCCCCCCTTTGCCATATTTTCTCCTTAATTTCTTTCTTGAGATACGAACCCCTTTTGATGCCCAAATAAAACTGGACATTCTTGATTGAGCCAAAGTAAACCAACTTTCCTTGAAAGCCAGTGGGATATTCTGAAACAGAAAAGTATATTTGGGAAGGATGGACATTTTGACCATGTCTATTCTGCCATATAGCGTCAATGGAAGATGGGACCAACTTAACAACAGTTGTCCCACTTCTTTATTTACTTTGTCGAAATTTACTTCTGGGATTAACTCTACTTTTGGTACAATATTGATACCCAGATATCTCATCTCCTCCTGAATACACTCTAATTGGGAGTCAATATTCCAGGTCATTACCGTTGTTTTATTTTCATTTATCTCATATCATGATATAGCCCCAAAACATTTTGCTAACTCATATACCACCGGAAGGAAGGAATCTACTTCTGAGGAGTACACAACCAAGTCGTCAGCATATAATCCCACTTTTTTCTCCCACCCTTGAAATTTAAAGGAGGGGATATTCTCATGTCTCCTAATCTAAGCTGCCAAGGGCTCAATATATAAATTGAAAAGAAGGGGAGATAAGGGGCACCCTTGCTTGTTCCCCTAAAGATTTTAAAAGGTTTTGGCAAATTTCCATTTCCTATAACTCTAGCTATAGACTATATGAAGATCATTAATTCCCCTGCCTCACACAAACCCCTTCTGGTCTTCATGCAATAAGTGCCCAACCACTCCACTAAGCCTATCTGCGAACATTTTTGAGAAAATGTTATAATCTGAATTGAGCAGTGAGATAGGCCTATAGGTGTCACAGGAAAATAGTGGTTTGTCCGGCTTTCATATCAGCGTCACTAAAGCTTCATTCCACGATGGTGGGATCTCAATACCCTTCTCAAAGAAGGCAAAAAATAATTTAACCATTACAGGTACCAAACATTCCTTTAAATTTTTATACACCTCGATAGGGAGACCATCAGACCCGCTGCTTTATTAGATATCCCTATTCTTATAGCTTTCCTTATTTCTCCTATTGTTATAGAGCTATTAATAGCTCCCCTTTGGATATTGGAAATGTTTCTAGGGAGGTCCAATCCCAACCATTCTTCCACATCCTTCACTCTTGTATTCAAATCCTCCGTATATACTTCTCCAAAATGGTTGAGAAGAACCTCCTCAATACCCTCCCTTGTCTCAATCAGAATCCCTGAATCTTTTGGCTTTAAACCCTTTATAAAAGATTTCACCTGATCTTTTTTCGTTTTCCAAGCAAGCAATTTGCCACAACCTTCCCCATCACTAAAATGAGCAAGTTTGCTTGCTTGCCACCTTTCCTGTACTCTACCTTCCATTACACCTGCCAGATCATTTTTTAGCATCTGAATAGAGTGTAGTAGAGGTTCTTGAGCAAGTTCTTTATTTAGCAACTGCTGTTCCAGAATCCAGATCTCTCTCTCTATACTTGCTATCTCTTCCCTTCTTTGTTTGTTCTTCTAAGATTGTACAGAGATTATTTTCCCCCTTAAGAAAGCTTTGTATGCATCCAATACAATTCTGATCGAAGCTGTACCTAAATTATCCTCAAAGAACTCTTTGGTTTCCAGTCTAAGCTTTTTAACTATCTTGTCATCAAATAGTATGGTGCGATCCTTTTGACATCTCTTCTGTGCTACATTTTTCGAAGGTGTCAAAGACATAGTGATGGCAGAGTGATCTGACATATGTGAACCTAAATGTCTCACACTTCCAACCTATCTTTTAAAATACAACTGATCAAAATAGATCAATTCTAGATTGATGTCTATATTTTTTATTATTAAAAGTATAACTCTTAAGGGGGACCCTTCCTCTCTCTCCAGATATCACACCAACCTCTATCTTTCATTACTTTTTTAATCAAAGATCGTGTTTTATTGTTCATCATGGCCCTGCATTTGGTTGAGCAATCCAAATTAACATCCAAAACTATATTGAAATCTCCGGCCATGATGACAGGATCAAGGAAATCTAAAAGTTCTACTAGCAGGTTGCCAAATGGGATTGAGTCACCTAAATTCGGGCCATAATAGCCCACCACTGTATATAGCTGATCATAACATTTAACTGTGGCTATTGCCCATCTACCTGCCTTATCTACTTTACTCCACTCTATCACTATCTGGGGATTCATTTTAACTAGAATTGCTACCCCTCTGATGGTAAGCTGCTGATCAGTAAATACTGCTTTTTGTAACTATTTCCTGGATTTAAAAACCTCTTTCATGTCATCCCTAGTTAAATGGGTCTCTTGTAAGATTATGATCTGGGCCGGGGCATCCTTCCAATACTGCAGCAGCTTCTCCCTTCTGTACCTCATTCTAAACCCATTAAAATTCCATGAGATTAGTTCCACCTGCTTTATCTGGTTGGCTATCATCTTATATTAAGTGGTACAAAAGGGGGAAAACAGATCTGGGTTTAATCCACCACCGTTCTTTAGCCCACTCTGCCACCCCAGTTAAGACATGGTCATATGCAAATCAGCCTGACCCTGGGCCTCATGGGAACAGTCCAGCCCGAACTGTACCACATCATCTTATATTAGACATTATTATTTGTATTTTTTTAGGCTTAAGAGTATGTTTTCCAATCAGGACTATGTTTTTTTCTTTTTTGCCCACTGCTTCTTCACCCGTGTACTAAAACCTATTAGTGATCCCTCCCTCCCCCCACCCTTGGAAAACCCTCCTCAGACTTCATATTGGCCTAAAGCCAGAGGAGGCCCCCTTATTTGATGATTCGGAAAAAATCAACTTTGAGGCTTATTCATAAACAAGAAGGAGATAAGGGAAAAAAATAAATAATAATATTCTTTCTGATATTTTCAAACATATCATACCAGGCTGACGAAAAAGGGGGGGAAAGGGAAAGCACAATACTGTTCTGCAGCTTACTGTTAAGTATCTAGTATCCATTTTCTCTAAGGGGGAGACCCTCACTCCCCTCCGTCTCTAGTGACTTCAAAATTTCGCAGCATCTTCTACTGTTCTAAAATTGTATAACTTGTTGTTGTGCATCACCCGAAGACTGGCCGGAAATCTCAACTGAGCGGTTGCCCCCATTTTTTTATAAGCCTCAATCATATTGCCAAATTCCCACTGCTTATTCGCTGTTATTTGAGATATGTCAGATCTAATCTCAAAAGTCATTCCGTCCATTGTTAAGCTTTTCTATTTTAAGGCTTTTACTAATATTTCTTCCTTGATTCTATACGTTTTAAAGTTGACAAGGAATTTCCTAGGTTTGGTCTTTCCCGGGGATGCCTTAAAAGGGTCTCTATGGCCCTCTGAATATTTTCCTACAATTCATTCACTGTGTGCTTAATGTGTATACTTGATTTTATGAGCCTTGCGACAAAATCTTTAAGGTCTTCCCCCTCTGAACCTTCTGGAATTTTTAGAATCCGGAGATTATTTCTTCTCATATTATTTTCTAATGATTCCATTTTATCTTTACCGATCGTCTCATTCCCCTTTAATATTTTTATCTTTTTAGTGTTGACCTCAGTTTGGAGCGTAAGTTCTTTAACTGAAGATTCCAGCTGAGTAGTCCTGCTAGCAAGATCATTCATTTTCCTCTCTAGACTATCACACACTGATCTGATCTCATTCTAATTTTCTTCAGAAATTTCGAACCTATTTCTCACTTCCGTTGTTAACACCTTAGTTAAATCAACAATATATTGAGACTGAGGCTGAGACTGCGATTCAGATTGTGGTTTAGATTGAGATTGAGACTGCGATTGGAGTGAAGTACACTGAGACTGATTTGTCTTCCCTCGCCCATCCGTGGATGATATAGAAACTTCCTTTGTTACTCCTGCTAACTCACCTCCCACCTTTTGCTGGGGCTCAACAGAGGGTGGAGCGCTAAGTTCCATATCCTTAATCGGGGGATATATTTTTTCTGCAAGCCATAATGAGCTGGGCACCAACACTGTCTCCTCTGGGAGATTTGCCAGAATCTGATATCTATTTGGGCTTACTATCTCTTTATTGCCACCCTGACTATACAACGTATCAGTTGTGCTGGTTTTTTTTAAAACAAAGGTGTTCAGTACCACTTTGAAAAAAGTTCTTAGAGATGGGGTAATTTTTAAGCTTGTTATTGGTAGCTCTCCTTTTTTGCTTTTCTGCTTCCTTCTCCTGGGGTTCTCCCACTCACTTTACTTTCCACATTGTTTCGAGACTGAATTCCCTAGAACCCTTACCGCTTCTACAGGACAGGTCACCGTGTCCTCTTCTCTATTTATACTAGATGGTTTCCTCCTAGGGGTTTTTCGGTTCCTCAGCTGATACCTGTTCTGCCCGTACTTCTATCTAAAACCCTTTCTAGGTCTTGGCCTTCCCCCAATCTTTCCAAATTGCTTGATGCCACTTTTTCCAGATTTCTTCAATCAATCAATTAATCAAGAAATTTGTATAGCGCGCTACTCACCCAGAGGGTCTCAAGGCGCTTGGGGGAGGGGGATCCGCTACTGCTCGAACAGCCATGTCTTGAGTTGCTTCCTGAAGGAGAGGTGGTCTTGGGTAAGACGGAGGTGGATGGGGAGGGAGTTCCAAGTCTTGGCTGCCAGGTAGGAGAAGGATCTTCCTCCCATTTTGGCTCTTCGAATGCGTGGAACGGCGGCGAGGGCGTGGTTGGTCGATCGTTGCTGGCGGGTGGGAGTGTAGAAGGTCAGGCGGTTGTTGAGGTACCTGGGGCCCAGGTCGTGGAGGGCCTTGTGTGCGTGGGTGAGGAGTCGGAACGTGATTCTCTTGCTGACGGGGAGCCAGTGCAGGTCTCTCAGGTGTCCGGAGATGTGGCTGTGTCGGGGGATGTCCAGGATGAGTTGAGCCGAGGCGTTCTGGATGCGTTGGAGTCTCTTCTGCAGTTTGGCTGTGGTTCCGGTGTAGAGGGTGTTTCCGTAGTCCAGTCGGCTGGTGACGAGTGCCTGGGTGACCTTCTTCCTGGTTTCGGTGGGGATCCATCGGAAGATATTTCGGAGCATGCATAGCATGATGATGAGACGGCGTTGACTTGTCTGGTCACCGAGAGGGAGGAGTCCAGGATGAAGCCCAGGTTGCGTGCGTGGTCCGTTGGTTTGGGTGCGCTGCCCAAGGCAGGGGGCCACCAGGAGTCGTCCCAGGCAGAGGGTGAAGATCCAAGGATGAGGACTTTCGTCTTGTCTGAGTTCAGTTTCAGGCGGCTGTTCATCATCCACTCGGCTACGTCTTTCATCCCTTCGTGTAGGTTGGTTTTAGCGGTGGCTGGGTCGTTGGTGAGGGAGAGGATCAGCTGGGTGTCGTCGGCGTAGGAGATGATGTTGAGGTTGTGTTGGCGTGCGATGGCTGCGAGGGGGCTTATGTAGATGTTAGAGGGTGGGGCTGAGTGATGATCCTTGTGGTACTCCGCAGATGACTTCGGTGGCCCCGGATCTGAACGGGGGGAGGCGGACTCTCTGGGTTCTTCCGGCGAGGAACAAGTTGATCCACTCCAGTGCCTTCCCTTGGATTCCGATGTTGCTGAGGCGCTGAACTAGGGTGCGGTGGCAGACTGTATCGAACGCTGCGGAGAGGTCCAGGAGGATGAGGGCCGCAGTTTCCCCGTTGTCGAGCAGGGCTAGGATGTGGTCAGTGGCTGCGATGAGGGCGGTCTCGGTGCTGTGGTTGGCTCGGAAGCCGGACTGCGAGTGGTCGAGGGATCCGTTCGTCTCGAGGAAGGCGGAAAGCTGTCTGTTGACGGTCTTCTCGATGACTTTGGCAGGAAACGGGAGGAGCGAGATGGGGCGGTAGTTCTTAAGGTCGGTGGGGTCTGCTGATGGTTTCTTCAGGAGGGCGCTGAGTTCGGCATGCTTCCAGCTCTCCGGGAAGGTGGCGGTGTTGAAGGAGCAGTTCATGATTTCCCGGAGTTGGGGTGCGATGACGGAGTCGGCCTTGTTGAAGACGTGGTGGGGGCATGGGTCGGTTGGTGATCCGGGGAGGATGGTGTTCATCGTGTGGATGGTGTCTTCGGTGCTGACCGGGGTCCAGGCACGGAGGGTGGTGGTGGGGGGCGTTGGTTCGGTGGTTGGGTGCGTGGTCTGTGCGCCGAAGCTGTTGTGTATCTCTGCGATCTTGCTGTGGAAGAACGAGGCGAGTGAGTCGCAGAGGTCTTGTGAGGGAGTTATGTCTTGTTTCCGGCGCTGGAGTTGGAGAGCTCTCTGACGATGCTGAAGAGTTCCTTGCTGTTGTGTGCATTGTTGTCTAGTCGTTCCTTGAATGCTGTCTTCTTGGTGGTGTGGATCAGCTGGTGGTGTTTGCGGGTGGCGTGCTTGAGGCCGGTCATGTTGTCTGTAGTCGGGTTTTTTCACCAGGCTTTCTCAAGGGTACGGCAGTTCTTCTTGGAGTTCTTGAGGTCGTCGTTGAACCAGGAGGCTTTCTTGTTGGAGGGCCTGCTGGGATGGCTTTTCAGAGGTGCGAGGTAGTCAGCGCAGTTAGTGATCCACTGTGTGAGGTTGTTGGCTGCTTGGTTGGGGTCCGTTGTGCTGGCGGGAGAGTTCTGGTTCAGTGATGTGGTGAGCTGGTCGGTGGTGATCTTGTTCCAGCTCCTGCGGGGAACCTGTTGCAGGTGGTGGTGAGTCGTGGTCCTTCTGAAGCTGAAGGGGACGCAGCTGTGGTCTGTCCACTGGAGTCCGGTGGAGTGGCTGAAGGAGATGTACTTGCTGGAGGAGAAGACTGGGTCAAGCGTGTGTCCGGCGTAGTGGGTGGGGGTGTTCACAAGTTGCTTGAGTCCGAGGTTGGCGAGGTTGTCCAGCAGGGTGGTGGTGTTGTTGTCGTCGTTGTTCTCCAGGTGGAAGTTGAGGTCCCCTAGGAGGATGTAGTCAGCGGAGGGGAGGGCGTGTGGGCTGATGAAGTCTGCGATGTCTTCGCTGAATTGGTGTGGGGTCCTGGGGGTCTGTAGATGAGGGTGCCTCTCAGTGTGGTCTTGGGGTCAGTGTGAATCTGGAAGTGAAGATGTTCGGCGGCTGTGAGGGTGTCATCGGAGTTGGTCGTGATGCGGATGGTGTTCTTGTGAACGATGGCGATGCCTCCTCCTGTCTGGTTGACGCGGTCCCTCCGGGTGATCTTCTATCCGTCCGTGATGGCGATGTCGGGCGCTGAGGAGGCGTTCATCCAAGTTTCCGTGAGGAAGGCCACGTCTGGAGATGTGGTGTCGAGCTGGTTCAATAGTTCCACGGCGTGTCTGGACGGAGCGGGTGTTGAGCAGGATGCACTTCAGGTGGTTGCTGCTGGTGCTCGGCTTGGCGGGTGCGGTGCAGGTCCGGATGCAGGAGAACTTGCAGGATTGGCAGGTGAAGGGTCCGTGGGTGCATCTTGGGGTGGCTCGGTAGCAACCGGGGATCCGGCCGGTGTTGAGTGCGTAGAGGGTGGCGGCGTCGTAAGTCCGGCGGGTGGGCTGACATCTGCGGGGGCCAGGGGGTCTGGCACTGGGCGCGGTCCAGGCGTGGACAGGCGTAGACGGGCTTGCCTTTGGCGCACCTTCTGCTCACCATTGGCGCGCCCGCTGCACGTGAACGCTGCGTGTACGTGCGGACTCTGCCATAAATGGAGAGTGGGGGGGCGGAGCGAGGGAGGAGCAGCTGGGAGGCGGGTGCGGGGTGGCGAGTGGGGAGGGGAGCGGTGTGGTGATGCTGGAGGGAACGGGGTGGGCCGCGGGGGAGCAGCAGCAGGGAGCGGGGTAGAGCAGCGGGAAAAAGACGGCGGTAGAGTCACAGAAACAATCAGGGGCACAACAGTGGACGATAAAAATAAATAACAGCACAACAGTGGAAAGCGAGATCAGGGGCACAACAGTGGACGATAAAAACAATAACAAACAAAACAGGTGATGGACCGAATGTGGATCAATATCACACATTCATCCCAGTCCAAAGATCTGGGCCCAAATCCATCGTTTTTTTGCACTCCACACCACCCTGGGTTAGACAATGGCGATATGCAAATCAGCTCTGACACTGTGCCCTCAGTGCAGGTCAGGACTAATCTCCTGACCTAAGTGCTTCAACGTGGGGCTTCCACTTCCGAACCCCTATTGCTCTTCAATGAAGCACTGACAGACGTCCTTCTAGGCACCTGGTCCAAGCCTAGCACAGGGGCTCCTCTAAATAGAACGGTTGCACGCTGCCATCGCCCAGTTACGGGTAATCCGAAGTTCCTCAGCCAAAACCCCATCCCTGAAAGTTTGGTGGTGCAGGCCTCTACTTCCCAGGGCACGATGCCATGCACCCCTTTGATAGGGAATCCAAGAGATTGGATGCATTTGGGAAGAAATTGTTTTCTTCCTCCAGCCTGGCATTGGGGTCGGTGAATACTGCATGCTTATCGGGCCGTTTCTCCTATTCCCTTTGGGAGATGGTTGCTCAAGTGCTGCTACAAGTCCCAGAGGAGGCCCGGGCCGTGCTCTCCCAAGCAGTCAAGGATGGGAGAGATGCAGCAAAATTCACCATTCAAGGGTGTCCTAGATACGACAGATTGGCTAGGCAGATTGATTTCAACGACACTGGCCTTAAGGCGCCATGCCTGACTTAGGACAACTGGCTTCTCGAGCGATGTCCAGGCAAACCTGATGTACATACCCTTTGATGGAACCCGCCTTTTTTGTGGAAAAGGCGATTTGGCCCTGGTCAGATTCAAGGACTCTTGAGCTACGACCAGATCCTTGGGCCTTTTGTCTACTCCTCATGGCCAGTCTTCCTTTTACTCCTTTGGTGACAATTGAAGGGGTTTCCAGCCGCGTCAACCTTATCCCAGCCACCGTCCTGCATAGACTTCACAAGCCGCACAGGGACGTGGATGCAGGGCATTCCGATCCAGGAATAGAGGCCAGAAGTTGTCGGCCACCCTGCCCCTGTTAGCCGCAGCCTCCAAGCACTCCTAGGCTGACTCTGCAGGGCCACACTTCCCTAGTTAGTGGGAGAATTTGTCATCATCTCCCCCACTGGAGATCCATAACATCGGACAAGTGGGTCTTGCAGATCGTCCAGGAGGGCTACTTTCTGCCTTTCCTTTCTTTTCCGCCTCCCATTCTGCCAAATCAGGAACGGCTGACTGGGGATCATCTGTAATTGTTCCAAGAGGAAGTTACAGCTCTCTTGGCCAAAGGAGCTATAGAAGGGTCCCAGTTTTAGAAGTAGGCAATGGTTGTTATTCCCACTACTTTCTGATTATGAAGAACAAAGGTTTCAATCTCTTCCTCAAGAAGGAGAAATTCAGATGCTCACTGTAGCTCAAGTCTTGTCTGCCCTAGACCAAGAAGACTGTATGGTAGCATTTGACCTGCAGGATGTGTTATGTCACATCCCCATCCTGCTGGGCCACAGGCGATACTTGCGGTTCAAGGTGGGCCTCGAGCACTTTCAGTTTATGGTGCTCCCCTTCGGCCTTACTAGTGCCCCTTGGGTGTTCACCAAGGTCATGGCGGTGGTCGCAGCTCATCTGCGCAGGTTAGGGGGTGTCAGTCTTCCCCTACCTTGACGACTGACTGTTGAAGGCGTCCTTGCCCCAGGCTGTAGTCTCCCACCTTCAGACCAAGGCAGACCTCCTGCATTCGCAGGGGTTCTCTGTATTAGTGCCAAAGTCACAACTGACTCCTTCTCAGACGCTCCCTTTCATCAGAGCTGTTCTGGACACAGTGCCATTTCGGGCCTGTCCTCCCGAGCAGCGAGTCCATGATATTCAGGTTATGATTCCAATGTTTCAGCCTCTATTCTGGGTTTCGGTGAGACTGACTCTGAGGGTGTTGGGCCTCATGGCCTCCTGCATCCTGTTAGTAAAGCATGCAGATGGCGTATGCGGGCTCTGCAGTGGGACTTGAAGTTCCAGCGGGCACAACATTGAGGTAATCTCACCAACATGGTTCAGATCTCGGAAGGAACTTCAAGAGATCTGCAATGGTGGTTGACAAACCGCAATTGGGTCAACATCAGACCCCTCTACCTTCCCCAACCAGAGCTCACAGTAGTGACAGATGTGTAACTTCAGGGATGGGATGACCATGTGGGAGAGGTGGAGATCAGGGGACACTGGTCTCCAGCGGAGTTGGGGCTCTACATCAATTTGTTGGAATTCCAAGGTATTTAATTGCCATTAAAAGCATTTCTTCGCTCTGCAAGGGTAAGCTAGTGCAGGTGTTCAAGGACAACACTACCGCCATATGGTACTGCAACAGGCAGGGCGGGTGGGGTCGTGGACCCTTTGTCGAGAGGCCCTGCGTCTCTGGACATGGCTGGAACAGCAGGGCATTACCATGATGGGTCAGCACCTGCCCGGTTCTCTGAATGCCAGGGTGAAAAACTCAGTCGTCAACGCCTATATGATCACAAATGGCATCTCCACTCGGAGGTGGCGCAAGGTTTCTTTCAGCAGTGGGGAGAACCTTGGTTAGATTTGTTCGCCTCCAAAAAGAACATGCAATGTCAGCAATACTATGCGGTAGAATTTCCAAGGTGGCTACACTTTTTGTTGCAAGTGGAGCTCAGGTCTGCTGTATGCCTTTCCACACATACCACTTCTGCCCAGGGTTCTGAAGAAGATCAGGAGCGACTGGACCGAAGTCATTCTTGTGGCTCCGGACCGGGTGAGGAGAGTCTGGTATCCAGAGCTTCAGAAAATGAGCATCGATCCTATGATCAGGCTGCCCCTGCGGGAGGATCTTCTGTCACAGCAACAGGGAAAGGTCCTCCACCCAAACCGGCCAACTCGGCGCCTCCATGTGTGGAGATTGAGCGGTGGCAATTGCTAGCTTTTGACCTTCCTCCCAAAGTTTGTAATGTTATTCTGGCATCCAGGCGACCCTCCACTAAGATGGTATACGCCTGCCTTTGGCAGAAATGTGTATTATACTGTACAGAAAAGTCTTGACCTTCTTTCTGCTTCTCTTTCTACTGTCCTTCTATTAATTTTTACCCAGGGCTCTGCTTTGGGAACTCTCAAGCGTTATATCTCTGCTCCGTCTGCCTTTTTGCAGCTGCCAGACCAGCCTTCTCTCTTTAAATCTCCGATGATTTCTGAAAGGGCTGGCTCACTTGTTTCTACCCATGCCCTTTGTTGTGCCACAGTGGGACCTTAATGTATTTCCGCACCTACCTGATGTGTGCTTCCTTTAAGCCCATACATAATTGTCTCCTTCAGCTGTTCACCATCAAAACAGCCTTCTTAGTGCTGATTACATCGGTCCAGAGGGTGAGTGAGTTGCAGGCGTTATCTGGCTCGCCTCCCTTTTTAATGTCCTTTCTGGACAAAGTGGTGCTTCGCTCCCGGACTTCCTTTTAAAAAAAATAAATTTTTATGGGTTTTACAATGAGAATACTTTGCACTGGAATCAGACAAAGAACAATTATAAAAAGTACACAGTTTCACCAATCGCCCGCATAACCACTTTTTAGATTTACATTGTGTCAGGAGGGACCCAGCGAACAGGACTTGCGGACTCTTAACCATGGCACTGTCCTGCTGGCACAGATACAGGACGAACTCGGTCCCTTTAATTCCCCTCGCCAGCAGCAGGAGGAGGAGCTCAGCAGCGGGATGTCGGTCTCGGAGAGCCTATCCTGGCGTCCCAACACGTTGAAGGAGGAAACGGCCAATACCTGCCTCGTGCATGCATCAGAGGAGAGAGACCTGCCCGGAGAGGAGAAGATGCTGTGGAGGAAATCGAGTGGAGAGAGCCCGCCTACTCGTGATCCAGAAGCCTTCCAATGGGAACCGGAGCCTAGACAGTTTGTCAGAGGAGTCTGACACCGCGCTACGATCCGCCACACTCCAGGAGGAGGGTGGCTGGCACAGGTACGTCAGAGTCTTCTGGGTCTGACTACACCACGGGGAGGGCACGGATAGTCTTATGAGAGGACACTGCTTTCTTTCTTTGGTTTCCACTTTTCCAGTAGAACCGGTGAACCCCTCACTCGCCTCACCCTTTTATTACAAGTGTCAGACAAGGATGCGTACTGGCCCCCCTTCTCTTTAACCTATTTATAGCCGACCTGTCAAGTACCCTAGATAAGGTAAACAGCCATCCACCTAAAATAGGAGGTGCGGCATTATGCAACCTTTTATATGCCGATGACCTGGCCCTGTTTAGCCTTACTAGAGTAGGGTTACAAAGGCTTCTTGATGCACTGTCGCAATACACGTTTGATAACCATCTAGAAATTAATATGGAGAAAACCCTGATAGTACCATTTGGTAAGAAACGCTACAGTGGCGGTGGCTGGTCAATCAATAAAACAAGTCTTACGATTGACCAATCATACAAATATTTAGGCGTTCACTTGGACTCCAGGGGCAACTTCACAAAGCAAAGCAGTGCAATCGCAGCCAAAACTACGGCTCTAGGGGTATCCCTGGCCAAACTATCAAAGAAACTCTCAGGCCCAACCCTTGCCCCCTTACTAGAAGTCCTTAGAGCAAAGATTGGGCCAACACTCTCATACGGCATAGAGATCTTTAAAGGTAAAATGAATACTGCCCTAAACAAACACACCACTAAAATCTACAGAAAGGTACTTCACTTGCCGAGCACCGCCTCCCCGGCCCAGATTAGATTAGAGCTAGGACTAACTAACTATGAAGCCTCCAATGTCGGCACCTATCTTAAGCTGTGTCACAAACTAAGACAGGCCGATCAAGGTACACTAGAATCTTTAACCTGGAAAGAAATCAATGAGACCAACCCAGGGGGAACATTTGGCCGCCTCTTGAATGACTATATTCTCCAAATGTCAGTTGCCGAACTCTGGGCCCTTAACCCCAGTCAGACCGTTTTTAAAAATATAATCAAAAAATGCGTAAGAATGAAATCTCTGGCTGCAGACAAAGCTCTAGTCACAAAACGTAGTCACTCGTGGGCAGTAGTCAATTCCTACAAATGACTAACCCCTGCTGCCTACCTCTCCACGACATTTTCACTTCATCTAAAGCGCTGTCTGATTGCTCTAAGAATGGGAGATTGGCGCTTTCTTCAAAATCTACCCACTTGGCGCCGCACGAAGAAGGCCACAACATGCAGAGGATGCGGGTTAGCAAATGAAACACTTTTGCACGTGGTCTGCCTCTGCCCTACATTTAATTCTCAACGCAGGCGTCTGCTTAAGCCAGAATGGAACAGGCTGGGGGTTCGGTCCTGCAGGCATGCCATTACTGCTGCTTTGTCCTTAGATAATATTATTTTAAGCATAAATTTGGCCAAATTTATTCAGCAAGTATACCGTAACCTAGATAAAATGGACACTGCTGAGGTCTCTGCTCATCGCTAAATCTGAATATGCATTCTAATAGAACTTGCAAAGACCGGAAGGGCTAATCTTCAATTTGTAACGTTTTAACTGGCATGCTTTAAGCCACATTTTATTGTTTGCTTCTCTTTTAATCATTCTTTTACTTCATAAAATTGTATATAATGTGATTTGTGCGACCTTTTAAAGATATGTTTTATATCTAAATAAAGGAATTATTATTAAAAAAAAAAAAAAAAAGTGTCAGACGCCAACTACTGACCTTCTGTCTTCTTTTTTGTTTCTGCTGTTCTTCCTTCTGATGTCTTGATGCCCTGACCTCCTGCTTGGGACGGCAACTGAGAACCTCAAACGACCCCCAACCTTCCAGGACCGGGTGAAATCGAGAAGAACTTCCCTAAACCGGACTCTTGTTTTTGAGTTAACTAGACCGATTCTTGTGATGACTAAATAAAAATAGGCACACTGAACTTAACTTGGGTTTACTGCCTCATTAGAGCGTTGTCCCACACCTCACCCCCTACGGTGGGTCCGACAAATTGTTAATATCACATATCAGTCCATCATTTTAAACACCCAGTAATGCCAGATTGTATAGGGATACCTCCGTTTGAGTCCATTAATTGCTCAGGTCTGGGTCCGACTCTTTGAGGGGTGGAGTACAGATATTCCCTCTAAAGGCATTCCACTTCCCCCATATTAGAGTCCATTTCTTGAGGCATCCCCTGCGAATGAAAACCGCCTTCTCAGCCACCATTGCACTATCCATGTCTTTACACCACTGCCCCTGAGTGGGGATGACCTGCACAACCCAGATCTGAAAAATATTGCATTTAGCCAACATCATGCCCAAGGTTGCCCAGTATTGAGCCGGGTGATTAAGGTCTGTTGGGTCCCAGATGTTGAGAAGACACATCCCAGTGTCTGGGGAGACGGCGGGTCCACAAACCTGTGTGATCATACTCATGATGCCATCCCAATACCTCTTAATGCAAGGACAATCCCTCAAAGTGTGATAGAAAGTTCCCGGCATCCCGCAGCCTCTCAAACACAACCGGCTGTCTGTCTTACCCATCTTGTGTAGGATCGTTCTCGTGTAATATGTTCGATGCAATATTTTGAGTTGAACTAATTGTAGTTTAGAGGGTATTACCAGTTCGCACAGGGACACCAGCGCCTCCTGCCAGTCCAAGTCATCCAGTACCCCCAGCTCAGCCTGACATTTCTCGCAGAGAGTGGCCGTGGGATCACTCTGGTTATTTACAATTTTATGATACGTCAGCGAGATTACTTTTTTGGTCATGTGATATGTCAACAGTCTGTCTTCAAGTGGTGAGGACTCGGGTAGGTCAGTGCCTGACGGAATAGTGTTCAAGAGCGCATGTTTAATCTGTAGTTACAGGAAGTGTTCTGACTTTGCCAACTCATATGTCTCTTGAAGTTGGGAAAATGAGATGACCCCACCCTTCTGCCATCGGTCCCCTATCTTTGATCTACCCATGAGAACCCTTGCTGTTTCTGAGCTAGCCCAACCGTCTGGTGTCCCAAAGTGGTGTGTGTTGCGTTAAGACCCTCTCCCAAACCAGCGCTCGGAGCACAGTGAACGAAATGTGTACCGTATGTGCGGTCAGCCCCAGCATTGTACTTTTACAGGGTTTATTGTAGAGTGCACTTAGCACTCCTCCCGCACGAAGCATGTGTCTATCCATGCGGAAGACTGGTTCGCCTTGGGGGGCATGTAGCCACTGGTTCACCACGATGAGCTGCAAGGCCCAGTAATATGTTTTGATATTAGGTAGGGCAATCCCCCGTAATGGTTAAAAAATTAAAGGAGGACCCCACACAGGCTAAATAGGGGACTGGGGGGATAGTGGTTTACAAAAAGGACAAGGGCGTCCCCACCAGAGGGACGGTATGAAGGTGTGTCCACTCCTATTGAGTGCACATTATAGTGAGCTTATTATTCAATGCGCATGCCATCAATCAGGCGGGAAAGGTAAAGTTACAAAGGGCCAATCACCAATACTAACAGTATATTTCAGCTAAAAAAGTCAATTCTGTGTACCAATGATAATGTGTATTTAACTGATGCCGCGTGTTTAAAAAAGGACCTAATTTTTGGCTATGTATTCAACTCTATTTATGTCATCAAAATCTGCTATATTTAATGAATAACACAATTAAAACAATTAAAAAGAGATGTTTTCCACACCGTAAGTTTGGTAAACCTCTGTTTTACATTTATTACAATTCAAAAAACAATTGATCATTATACATTATTGCCATCTTAAAAAACACATGTTATACATTTTTATAAAAAATGACTTAAAAACACAAAGAATCACAGGTCGACGCGGCGTTTCGGTATTCTGTTTGTCTACCTTCTTCAGGACTGATTCTGGATAGATTTAAAAACACAGAGTTACCATTCTTACAGTGGTGCAGATTAAAAGTAATTCTCATAGTTAAAACCAATAGATAGTCACAACTATAGGACCTATAACCACATTTTTTTGTGTCTTCATTTTTAACTAACATCTCTTAATCAACGGGCATCATTCTTTAACACAAAGTCTTTGTTTTTCTTAACAGGACACTGGTGTGTACACATATTCTACACAGTAAAATGATTTAAGTTTCATATCCCATTATACTGTTTCTACGCGTACCTACACTTAGACAAAACTATTAGTGTTTACCTTTCCCTTGGACTATATAGTCCAATGCTTATTTGACCCCAATTTCAAACATCGTTGAGGATATGTTAATGGGATTCTCATTCTGGCGCATACCTTATGTCAGATGGAGTGAATCTCCCCACCGGACATTTATTTGCTTCTTATTGGAACCCTGTAGGCTTCAAATGCATGGGCCTGTTTTTCGGATTCTGCCTTTGATATGTGATGTCACTGTATAAGATAAATGCACAGATGCTATGTTTTCTAATAACCACAACACTATGGATTTATCAGGAAGAAACGTTTCAATCTATAATCAAGGCAGATTGTATTTCATGCCTAATTACGAGGAAACGATATTTTTTATCTATATATACTATAACGTAAGTACCTGATTTTCAGCATAAATGTGCTTGATATTGGACTACCAGGAGGAGCCACCGTATTTTCAATTGTGGATATCGTCAATCACCCTAGAAAATTATAATTGTTCCATATAAGTATACTTAGGCGTCATTTATTTGGGAAACAACTTATTATCAGTACCTATTCGCTGTAAGGGGATCACTCACCATTAATATCAGGTTGACTGGTGCAATTCCAATGATATTTGCTTCCAAGTCACTCCGTTTTGGAGAGAGGGTCCGTACTACATTGGACAATACAAAACATATATCAGATGGAATAGATGGTAGTTTTTATTACTAATCATAATTCCATAGTCGTTTATTTTTAAGTTATCTCATGTTATACGACAAATGGGGGATTTTAGTCAAGTTAATATGTTGCAGAGTTTACCCAGATTATTGCGTTGGATATATTGGGCTTATAAGGATTGTTAAATAGTAAAGTTCGGTTTACATGGGGCGTCTAAGTCGCTAATTTCAAATCAAGCGGTCCCTAGTTTCTAATTGTCCTTACCTTTAGTTCGGTAATCGGCCTCCCGGCTCCTATATCCTGGCAGTCTTTCGATGTGTCCTTCAGCCGGTATGTTCCGAGCCGCGAAGAGCACTGAATGTTTTGCAATTGACGAAGCTTTTTATGCTTCCCGCGTTCTGATTGGGCGTCCCTCTCCTTAAACCGTATTGGTTCAACGTTGGCCAATCAGCGTCCGGTCTCTGTGGTAACCGAACGCTTTTCTCTTTAGTTCCGGACTTCCTCTGCTATTGGCTCATGCACTTTCTTTCCCTCTTACTGATTAGGGGGTCGGTTCCATGGTAACCGAACGCGTTCCTATGTGATTATTTAGCGCGTTCTTCTATGTTGGCATAATCGCGTCAGTTATTCCCTCACGTAGTGTTTCCTATTGTCTATTTTATATTACAGAAACACACGTTTTCCTTTTAATTTTACCGCGGCGCGTTCTTCTATGCTAGTATAATCGTGTCAGTTATGTGTTCACATAGTTTTTAATTTTGCCTGTTCCATATTAAGGAAACCACGTTCTCTTTAAATTTCACCGGGGTCAAAATTCCGGAACATAAGTATATACATATTAAAGAGTGCGCCTGTTCTACTTTCTTGTTTTAACGCGTTTCTGTTATGTGGATATTCTAAAAAAAACGCTTAGTCCAAACTCGTTAGGTACTTTATTGTTAGATATTGAAAATATTGGACCCGCCTACCATACCTGTGTTGCATATAAAGAATAATTGTTATTATTGGCCATCTAATGCCAGCCACCCCATGTTTTATTCAGCTCTTGGATGTGCTGACTTTTCTATACTCCACTAATCCACAGTCAGGGGAGGAAATTCTCCAGATCTCTATTGGACAATTTTTTCCCAATCTTCCCTTGAGTTTAAGCCGCACCTCACACTGTTGAGGGTCGACATATAAAATTGCTCCCTTCTTTTCCTCTTATTGTTTTGGTTGCCCTCTCTAGCACTACCAGTTATCTTTTCCAAGCCACACCATTTTAGATCTTCAATTTTGTGGCCAGCCTCCCTCCAATGTTCAGTGAGGGGCGCTCCTGTTTTATTCGTCCTAAGTGCTGATCTGTGCTCGTTTAAGCGCAACCTAATTTCCCTTGATGTTTCTCCTACATAGGATTTATTGCAGGGGCATTGGATGAGGTAGATTGCGTTTTTAGTTCTGCAGTTAATAAAATTTTTGATATATACTGTTTTTGCATTAACTGTGATTTTGTCACCTTTGATGATGTTCGCGCAGTTCACGCAACCCATGCAGGGATGGGTCCCCGTTGGTAGTGGGTTACCATCAATGGTGGTCTGCAGATTTTTTGGGATCTCTTTGTACGTATGTACTAGAGAGTTCCTAATCGTCCTGTTTCTCCTGTACGAGAACATGGGCTTTGGGATAGGGACCTGTGCTTTATCTGAAATAAGATGCCAATTTCTATTTATTATGTTTTTAACCTTGTAGCTTACTTGTGAAAAATTAGTCACAAACATAATTGGCTGTGCGTTGTTCTGGTTCTCATTTTTTGTCGTTTGAAAGCATGACGTATCATTCTTTTAGGGTACCCTCTCTCCAAGAATTTTTCTTTAAGATTCATGGCATGGGTTTCATAATCCTCCATTGAGGTGCAATTTCTTCTTAAACGGAGAAATTGCCCGAAAGGGATGTTGTTTTTCTGTGATGCTGGATGGTTGCTATCATAATGTAACATACTGTTTCTGTCTGAGGGCTTCGTGTATAGTTCCACTACTAACTGCCCGTCCAGGTGTCTGATAATGATATCAAGGAATTCTACATGGCTCCTGCTAATATGTGATGTGAATTTCAAATTCACATCTCCCATATTTAACCAAATAAGGAACTCATTAGGGCATCCATCTCTCCTGTCCATATGAAAAAAATATCATCAATATAGCGACCCCATTCCGAGACGTTTTAAAAAAATGGGGCAGCTATATTGTAGACATGTTTCTCCTCGAATCTTGATACATATAGACATGCCAGGCTGGGGGCACAAGTAGCCCCCATGCTGGTCCCCTTGATCTGTCTAAAGAGGTTTTCTTTATATAAGAAGATGTTGTTTTTGAGGATTGTGGTAATGCAGTCAATGATAAATGTATGATGGTCTGTTAAGTCCTGTTGACTATCTCTAAGGATCTCCTCCATAATCTCAATCGTGTTATCCTGGGGAATGTTGGTGTATAATGCTTCAATATCCAGAGTCACCAACACCTGTGACTCTGGATTGAAGCTCAGATTCTCAATTTTTTTAATCATGGATGTAGTATCCTTCACATAGGCTTTCTGTTGTTGCACGAGGGGTTGTAGGAACACCTCCACTTACTTGCTCAATGGCTCAGTCAATGACCCTATGCATGATACTATTGGTCTCATCGGGGGGTCACGGATATCTTTATGCACCTTTGGTAGGCCATACAGTGCCGGGATAAGTGGGTCCTTATTAAGCATGAACGCGAATTCTTCTTCGCATATAATATCGTCTTCTTTTGCCAGTCTCAGTATTCTCTCGATTTCGCCCTTTAAGGTTTGCCATTCCTCCCTATTAGATTTTTTGTAATGGTCACTATTATTTAGGAGTTTAAGCATTCTATTGTCGTAGTCTTGACTGTTCATAAGTACTACACTTCCCCCCTTGTCTGCCGGCTTCACTATTAGGGTATTATCCTCTTCCAGGAGTTCTAGTGCTTTCTTTTCTTCCTTAGTGAGATTGTATGGTGTCCAGTTTTTTTGGTTCAAAAGATTATCTATGCTCTTGTCGACAGATCTTTCAAAGGCCTCTACATCCTTATGTACAGTATTCAGTGGGGGAACCCATGTTGATTTATTTTTTAACCCAGATTTATTTTGTCTCACGGGTTTCTCTTTCCCTTCAAAGAAAATTTGGAGTCTTACCTTTCTAAAAAAATTTTGCAAGTCTCTTTCTAGGGCATATCTATCTACAGGCGAGCATATTGCATACCCTAGTCCCCCGATTAGGAACTCTCTAGTACATACGTCCAAAGAGATCCCCAAAAATCTGCAGACCACCATTGATGGTAACCCACTACCAACGGGGACCCATCCCTGCATGGGTTGCGTGAACTGCGCGAACATCATCAAAGGTGACAAAATCACAGTTAATACAAAAACAGTATATATCAAAAGTTTTATTAACTGCAGAACTAAAAATGCAATCTACCTCATCCAATGCCCCTGCAATAAATCCTATGTAGGAGAAAAATCAAGGGAAATTAGGTTGCGCTTAAACGAGCACAGATCAGCACTTAGGACGAATAAGACAGGAGCGCCCCTCACTGAACATTGGAGGGAGGCTGGCCACAAAATTGAAGATCTAAAATGGTGTGGCTTGGAAAAGATAACTGGTAGTGCTAGAGGGGGCAACCAAAACAATAAGAGGAAAAGAAGGGAGCAATTTTATATGTCGACCCTCAACAGTGTGAGGTGCGGCTTAAACTCAAGGGAAGATTGGGAAAAAATTGTCCAATAGAGATCTAGAGAATTTCCTCCCCTGACTGTGGATTAGTGGAGTATAGAAAAGTCAGCACACCCAAGAGCTGAATAAAACATGGGGTGGCTGGCATTAGATGGCCAATAATAACAATTATTCTTTATATGCAACACAGGTAGGGTAGGCGGGTCCAATATTTTCAATATCTAACAATAAAGTACCTAACGAGTTTGGACTAAGCGTTTTTTTAGAATATCCACATAACAGAAACGCGTTAAAACAAGAAAGTAGAACAGGCGCACTCTTTAATATGTATATACTTATGTTCCGGAATTTAGACCCCGGTGAAATTTAAAGAGAACGTGGTTTCCTTAATATGAAACAGGCAAAATGAAAAACTATGTGAACACATAACTGACACGATTATACTAGCATAGAAGAACGCGCCGCGGTAAAATTAAAAGGAAAACGTGTGTTTCTGTAATATAAAATAGACAATAGGAAACACTACGTGAGGGAATAACTGACGCAATTATGCCAACATAGAAGAACGCGCTAAATAATCACATAGGAACGCGTTCGGTTACCATGGAACCGACCCCCTAATCAGTAAGAGGGAAAGAAAGTGCATGAGCCAATAGCAGAGGAAGTCCGGAACTAAAGAGAAAAGCGTTCGGTTACCACAGAGACCGGACGCTGATTGGCCAACGTTGAACCAATACGGTTTAAGGAGAGGGACGCCCAATCAGAACGCAGGAAGCATAAAAAGCTTCGTCAATTGCAAAACATTCAGTGCTCTTCGCGGCTCGGAACATACCGGCTGAAGGACACATCGAAAGACTGCCAGGATATAGGAGCAGGGAGGCCGATTACCGAACTAAAGGTAAGGACAATTAGAAACTAGGGACCGCTTGATTTGAAATTAGCGACTTAGACGCCCCATGTAAACCGAACTTTACTATTTAACAATCCTTATAAGCCCAATATATCCAACGCAATAATCTGGGTAAACTCTGCAACATATTAACTTGACTAAAATCCCCCATTTGTCGTATAACATGAGATAACTTAAAAATAAACGACTATGGAATTATGATTAGTAATAAAAACTACCATCTATTCCATCTGATATATGTTTTGTATTGTCCAATGTAGTACGGACCCTCTCTCCAAAACGGAGTGACTTGGAAGCAAATATCATTGGAATTGCACCAGTCAACCTGATATTAATGGTGAGTGATCCCCTTACAGCGAATAGGTACTGATAATAAGTTGTTTCCCAAATAAATGACGCCTAAGTATACTTATATGGAACAATTATAATTTTCTAGGGTGATTGACAATACCCACAATTGAAAATACGGTGGCTCCTGCTGGTAGTCCAATATCAAGCACATTTATGCTGAAAATCAGGTACTTACGTTATAGTATATATAGATAAAAAATATCGTTTCCTCGTAATTAGGCATGAAATACAATCTGCCTTGATTATAGATTGAAACGTTTCTTCCTGATAAATCCATAGTGTTGTGGTTATTAGAAAACATAGCATCTGTGCATTTATCTTATACAGTGACATCACATATCAAAGGCAGAATCCGAAAAACAGGCCCATGCATTTGAAGCCTACAGGGTTCCAATAAGAAGCAAATAAATGTCCGGTGGGGAGATTCACTCCATCTGACATAAGGTATGCGCCAGAATGAGAATCCCATTAACATATCCTCAAAGATGTTTGAAATTGGGGTCAAATAAGCATTGGACTATATAGTCCAAGGGAAAGGTAAACACTAATAGTTTTGTCTAAGTGTAGGTACGCGTAGAAACAGTATAATGGGATGTGAAACTTAAATCATTTTACTGTGTAGAATATGTGTACACACCAGTGTCCTGTTAAGAAAAACAAAGACTTTGTGTTAAAGAATGATGCCCGTTGATTAAGAGATGTTAGTTAAAAATGAAGACACAAAAAAATGTGGTTATAGGTCCTATAGTTGTGACTATCTATTGGTTTTAACTATGAGAATTACTTTTAATCTGCACCACTGTAAGAATGGTAACTCTGTGTTTTTAAATCTATCCAGAATCAGTCCTGAAGAAGGTAGACAAACAGAATACCGAAACGCCGCGTCGACCTGTGATTCTTTGTGTTTTTAAGTCATTTTTTATAAAAATGTATAATATGTGTTTTTTAAGATTGCAATAATGTATAATGATCAATTGTTTTTTGAATTGTAATAAATGTAAAACAGAGGTTTACCAAACTTACTGCGTGGAAAACATCTCTTTTTAATTGTTTTAATTGTGTTATTCATTAAATATAGCAGATTTTGATGACATAAATAGAGTTGAATACATAGCCAAAAATTAGGTCCTTTTTTAAACACGTGGCATCAGTTAAATACACATTATCATTGGTACACAGAATTGACTTTTTTAGCTGAAATATACTGTTAGTATTGGTGATTGACCCTTTGTAACTTTACCTTTCCCGCCTGATTGATGGCATGCGCATTGAATAATAAGCTCACTATAATGTGCACTCAATAGGAGTGGACATACCTTCATACCGTCCCTCTGGTGGGGACGCCCTTGTCCTTTTTGTAAACCACAATCCCCCGTAATACCAGCCTCTCACCAGTTTGGGCATGGCAATCCGGGCCGGCTTCGCTTCCCAAAGAAGGTTGCTGACCGTTGCATCAATTGCTTTGAAGTAGGAGTGGGGAACTGGGAACGGAGTGTTCTGAAGGGCATACAGAAACCTGGGTAGCGCCATTTGAATAGGGCTTCCCGACCCAGGAGTGTCAGCGGCAGAGAGTGCCAGTGTTTCAGGTCTTGTCGGAGTCTTTGCAATCCATTATTATCAATGGGGTAACCCAGTAGTGCACAGAACCTGGGTGCAATTGCAATAAACTAAGAATGGTTCTGCTACAACATATTGTCAAAAAGAAATCATTATTGACTTGTATTTAACCACCCACCTAGTGAGAAGGTTATTCAATTAATGAAAATAGAAAAGTAATACTCCCAATCTTTTTAAATTAATGAAAGACACTGACAAAATGGTGAAATGAAAATAATTCAAAATATAAATTTACGCAGGCATGACATATATATACACACACACAGTATTATTCCAGAGACAATTACAACACAATCAGTAGTGAGAATGTTCTAAACAATACAAAAAGTTTTTCATACACATAACACGTGTTATAATGTTCACAGTATCAACGTCAAATTCATTTTTAATCGTCCTAGGCTAAAATTAATCCAATTAATGAAACATTCTAATTCTAATGAATTTGACGTTGATACTGTGAACATTAAGTTTCTGTTGATGAGATTGTCTTTTGTGTTGTGTGTATGAAAAATATTTTGTATTGTTTAGCACATTCTCATATTGATTGGGTTGCAATTGTCTCTGGAATAATACTGTGTGTTTTGCCCAATAAACTTATTGGACTTGTCCCCGTGAGTGCTATGTACTTTTTGTGCAATGGAGCTTTGGTCTTAGTGTGACCTGCGTGGTGCAGTCACCCGCTGCTACAGCACCCGGCCGTGAGTGAAGGGGAGTAGACGGACAGTGAGCTTGTATATATGTGTGTGTATATATATATATATGTCATGCTTGAGTAAATTTATATATTGAATTATTTTAATTTCACCAGTTTGTCAGTGTCTTTTGTTAATTTATAAAGATTGGGAGTATTACTTTTCTATTTTCATTAATTGAATAACCTTCTCACTAGGCGGGTGGTTAAATACAAGTCAATAATTATTGCTTTTGGAGTCTTTGCAATGGCCCTGAAAGGTTTCTCTCAATGAAATGTGCGGGTTGGGAAGTAATGTAAATCCCAAGGTACCTGAATCCCTCATCCGCTACCTGTACCTGGCAAACTGAAGGGAGCCGCGGAGGTGGGCCCCTCAGCACGTAGAGGACCGATTTGGCCCAGTTAATAGTATAACCCAAGGCTCTACCATAAGATACGAAGATATCTAAGAGTACAATCATAGACCGTCTGGGGACATAGAGTATAATGTCGGTGGTATAAAGAGAGATATGATTCTCCCATCCCTCCGTCCACTTCAGCCCTCTTATACCAGGGTCCCTCCGTATCCAGGCAGTGGGTGGCTCCAGAGAAAACAGGAGGGGAGACAGCGGACAACCTTGTCTTGTCCCGCGACCAAGTTAAAAGTCGGCCGAGACTCGCCCATTGACCACCACATGCGCCAGAGGCTGCATGTACAGGAGCTGGACCCAGGCACAAAATTTGGGCCTGAAGCCAAAGTGTCCTAAAACCGCGAAAAAAAATGGCCACTCTACAAGATCAAAAGCCATGCGTGCATCTAAGGAGAGTATGACCTCCTCTTCTTGAATGGTTGGTATGCGGGACATTACACTATTAAGTCGTCTGAGATTAAGTGCTGTGTTCCGACCAGGCATAAAGCCCGACTGGTCGGGGTGTATTAGTGAGCTAAGGTGGGGTTGGAGCCTATTTGGCAGTTCCTTTGCAAGTATTTTGGCCTCTGCATTCAGCAAAGAGATCGGCCGATAAGAGGAGCACTCCTGTGAGGGCTTGCCAGGTTTCGGAATCACTACAATTGCCGCTGTGCACTGATCTCTAGGAAGCAGTCCCACTGCTAAGCAAGCTTCATACATTTTAAGTAAATGTGGCGTTAGTTTGCATGCCTTTTTTGTAAAGCTCCACAGGGATGCCATTCGGACCTAAAGCTTTCCCGGACTGGAGCCCGTTGATGGCTTGTGTTAATTCGTCAAGTGACAAGTCAGCCTCTAAGGTTTGAGCCACATGAGGGGTAAGTCTGGGCATCTGAATATCCTTGAAGAATGCCAGATTGTCCTCTAGCATAGTTTTAGCCGCGGAAGTGTATATTTTCTCGTAGTGGTTTGCGAATTCGTTCACAATCTCTTGCAGGTTCGTAACTACTTCCCCCTCGGCCAAGGTCAACTGCGCCACCCAGCGTCCAACTCGCTCCCTTCTGTTTAGCGAGGCCAGAAGTTTGCCAGCTTTATCGCCGACTTCATAAATTGTGTGTTGTAGCTTAGTCACTCTGGCCTTTGCCATTTCCCACAGGAAGTCCCTGTATTCCTGCTGTGCAAGCTTGTGAGTTGCTGCGTCTCTGGGGTCAAAGGAGGGCTTCTCCTCTGCCCGTTGCACCTCCTTCTCAAGGGACAGAACCTCATGTGCCCTGTCCCACTTATGGGAGACAATGAGGGATATTGCTTGTCGGTGTAGGACTGTCTTGTTGGCCTCCCACAGAGTCACAGGGGAGGACACGGAGTGTTTGTTTTCAGTAAAAATACTGCTTGGTGGTGTTGTGTAGGCCTTTACCGATGGCGAGGTCTCTTAGAAAACAGGGGTGAATGGGAAATATACGTTGTCTCCCCTGAAAATGGGAGGTGTATTTTAATAAAATCGGAGAGTGGTCGGAAATGCCCCTGGGCCGGAAGACAAAGCAAGGATATAGTCTATCCTAGACAGACTATTGTGCGCACCCGAATGGAGGGTTTATTGTAGTTCCTGAGGGAAGCGAGAACGCCAATCATCTATCAGGCCGAAGGCGTCGAGGAAGTCGGCTGGATGTGGATGGGTCCTACAGTCTTCTCTAGGCGGTTGTCTATTGCGCGTGTCGTCTAGCGTGGCATTGAAGTCGCCCCCTATGATTAGTTCACCTTGAGGGAGTGTGAGCAAGAATTTACCCAGGGCCGGAAAGGCTAGGGTTTGCAGCGTGGGTGGGATATATACAGAAACTAAAGTGTATGCACGTCCCTCCCATTGACATGTCATAGCTGCAAAGCATCCCTGATCATCTGTCCACAACTGTTATGGTCAGTGGGAAGTTTTTCCGAACTAGGATTCCCACCCTCTTGAGCCCGAGGTAAATTCAGCGTGAAACGCCATTTTAAATCCCAACCTGTCCAGAGCCCTACAGGTTGATCCCGTCAAGTGTGTCTATTGGATGAGGGCCACTGCTGGAGCATGACGTTAAAGATATTGCAGTACCAACCCCCTATTTATCTTATCTTCTAAGCCATTTACATTCCACGATATAATGGAAAAGGGGGGGCCTAGCCCATCAAGAAACTCAGGTTGAGCCTGTATGTGATTGGTTATATCGTTACTACATGTCAGCCGGTGTGAAGGTGAATATGGTGCATAGAGAGCAGTGCGATATAAGGAGCGTATATAAACTGTGTGTAAACATAATCAATATATGATGTAAAAAATCCAAACAAAACAAACATTAACTTCATCCGATCCCTACCCACACCCTCTCCCTGCCTCCCTGCAAGACGGACCTGTAACTACCCACCACCCCAACTCCGCAGAGTGCTTATTACCCATAACGTGTACTTGCGTGAGGGGGAAAAGTTGTCCAGAGATCGTCCTGAGTCATCCCTGTGTTACTTAACATATCTGGTCAGGAAAGTCAATCTTATCACAAGTATTATTGAGTCGGTGATACTTTATCCGCGGGGACATTCAGCCAATATAAATCCGGGCTCAAATGATAGTCATTAGTCCAGATCTCACTAGTTCAATAGCGTTATAGTTCTGCTCGTTCCTACGATGTCTTCCCTTCTCGCTGCAGACGTGAAGCCCGGGCACCCATGGTGACTCCATCACTCGATCTCCGCCTGTGCTAATTCCTCTGTGTAGCCTGCGTCTCTCGAACCTTGCGATGCCGTGTTTAGTCATCGTTGTTGTTGTGTTTTGTTCGGTCTTCATGGCCCTTGGCCCAACCCTCCAACCAGTCATGGGCCTCCCCTGGCGTCCTGAAGAACCATGTTTTACCATCTGCAACCACCCGTAGCTTTGCAGGAAAGAGCATAGAGTAGTTGATTTCTCTGCGTCTGAGTTCTTTTTTAACTTTCAGAAAACTCCTGCTGTGTAATCTGGAAAAAGTTAAATCACAGAGTTCTCCAGGAGCAGCGGAGGAGCCACTCGCGCCATCTGCAGGATGGCGTCTCGGTCCCGAAAATTGAAGATGCCAGCCAGGATTGTTCTCGGTGGCGCCCCTGGTCGTGGTTTGCAGCATGGTACGCGATGGGCCCTCTCCACCGAGCAGAAGCTGGACAGTCCTTGTGGTTGGAGCGGAGTCTTGATGAGGTCCTCGACAAATAGATCCATTGCAGACACCCCTTTATCTTCTGGCTAGCCAATAATTCTGACATTATTGCGTCTTGAACGTCCTTCCTAGTCGTCCAGCTTCGTCGCCATGGACCTGTGTTCCGCTTTGATGTGTCGTACTTGTCTTTGCAGGGTCGAAGTGTCGGTGCACAGGGCTGCTGTAACTGTTTCAACTTCTGTCACTCTCGTGGCCATTTTTTGGAAGTCGGCCCGCAGTAGCAAAACATCTGTGGAAATGGTCCCCATTGTAGCCTGCATTTTGTTAAGGGCAGGCATGATATCCCAGAGCATGACGTCTTCTTGGCCTTCAGGCGATGGGTGTTTGTCTTGGGAGGCCGACCGCTCCCCCAGGTCAGGTGGGTCCCTAGTTTAAAAACAACAGGTGATGGACAGAATGCAGAACACTGTCATACATTCACCCCAGTACAGAGATCTGGGCCTGAATCCATCGTTTTTTTGCTCACCATGCCATTCCAGTTTGAACCCAGCCATATGCAAATCAGTCTTGACCCTGTGCCCCATGGGAACAGTCCAGCCCGAACTGCCAAGCCAGGTCCTCCCTGGACTGGAAACAAGCATCCAAAGGACCTGTTTCGGGCTTTCAGCCCTCATCAGCCTGGATAGCTTGATTCCAGTGGCATGGAGAGCACGGGACTCACGTCTGAGCATACCCGTCCCACTCGGGGTGACAAATGCAAAAACAACAGGTGATGGACAGAATGCAGAACACTGTCATATATTCGTTACGCCACTGGAGAGCTCATACTGTCAAAGCACACCTCTCCCCATAGGATGGTATGAACCCCTGTTGGGGCCATGCACCACATTTATTCTGCCCACAATGTTGGAACTGCCTCCTCCTTTTCGTGTGGCATTTATGTAACCAGCCTGCTCCTCTCTCCTCATTTGACCCAATCGCACCTGTAGATACCGCCTTGACATTCCAAAGAAGCCCCCACCTGTTACTTCTTTCCTCGCGAAGTAGGAATCTGCCTCTTGGTGCGCTTATCGGTTTCCATTTCCTCTCTCCCGTTCCCGTGCTCTCGACCACTCTAATCCGTCTCGCGCTGCCGCCGCTCTCTCTCTCCTCTCCCGTTATCTTCTTCGCGCCCCCTCCCCCCTCTCCTCCACCCGCCCCTTACCTGCCCTAGTTCTCAGGTGTCCTGGCAGCAGCTGCCGCTGCTTCTCCGCAGTCCCAGAGACAGCAGCCATGCATCGTGCTGCGGATCCTGACTGGGAGGACGGCGGCGGCTGCGCTCCCTGTCAGCCTCTTCAGGGGGATGGATGGCTGCGACGGTAATTATTGGTGTTTGTGAGTCTGTTACTGGGCCTGTTGCTCTCCTCTCTGGTCTCGCGGGAGGAACTTGTTACAGCTTCACCCCTTGCAGCTGTGAACAATGAATCCTGGAGATTAAGCCTCGTGATTTGCTCTCGAAACTTTATTTTTGCTTCCCTTTCATTTTTGTCGCCGTTTCTCAAGCCGCTGGCATTCTCCATTGCTCTCCGTCATCTGCATGTTTCTGTCCCGCCTCTTCTGTAGTTTACAAGGGGTCCTCCGCGCCCTGCAGTGCGCTGTTAAGTACTTGCTCATACGACTTTTCTCACCTCTCCCTGCCCTGGAGTCCTTCTGGGACATTCTGCTCTGTCATAATATCGTCTGCAGTATCCTTATTCTATCTAAGCTTTCCCGTCCCTGCTTGTCGCTCCTCTTTTTCACATGCCCTATTTTTTGTGCTCCTACTTTCCCTGTTGCCTCCCACACAGCTTCGGTTTTATGTTTTGCTCCATGAACGTTTGAGAAAAAGGCCTTAATCGTCAGGTGTTGGGTCTGTTCCGTTGGTTTCCCCAATCTGGATAAGGCGCAGCAGACACAGGTATTTGGCCCACGTTAATTCTCGAAATTCTTGGGACAGGCAAGTAATGTACGGGTGTCAGAGTTCCCTGTAGCAGTCACCTTGACATTAATAATAACGCGAGCCTCTCCATGCACAGCACATGCCATTAGCGGTGGAGCCATCCTGAGTGCGTCAGTAGCACTACCCCAGTGTGTGAGAATGGTCTGATGGGCTGCTCCCAAAGCCAGGGCAGTAAAAAGGCCTCTGCGAGAATTTAGCGGGAAGACGATTGCCTTGGGAAGCCCCAGGATTATGTAGGCAGGTATCGAGGTAATTGCGTGTCTATATGTGCATCTATGGAATTCAGGACAGTATTTCTGAAATGTGTGATATACTCTATGAATAACTCAGGTTTCTCGCGTTTCTGCTCTGGGATTTTGGGCAGTGAAGAGGCGTGTTGCGCTACACAGTATCCTGACCAGGCATTTGTCTGTGCTTTTTATGATCAGTCACCTCTCAAATTTTGTCAGTGGGCGTTGCACTCTGGTCCACACCATAGGGTGCGAAAGCCTGGAGAGACGTAATTGCTCCATCTCCGAGAGCGCAACATCCACTCGCAGTTGCTCAAAGGAGATAAAGCCCACTGCATCAAAGAAGCGGGCAATAGATCTACAGCCAACCCGCTGCCATAGGGGGAATGACGCCTGGTCGAGGCCTGGTGTGAAGTCCGTATTCCACCATATAGTAGACTTGGGCCGCCTTGTAATATTGTAAGAGAGTTGGGAGCCCCAGTCGCCCTCTGCTGGAGATTGGTAGCTCTGCTCCCTGCTCATGCACGTGTAGCCTTCGCCCAAACAAAGCAGTGCATCCCGGCTTGCAAACATTAGATCATTCCAGCGAGGGGTTCAATCGGAAGGGTCTGAAAGAGGATTCATGGGAGAGCAGTCATCTTTAAGGCCAATACCCAGCCAAGCCAGGAGAGACGGTACAACCTCCACTGAGCCAGATCCCCCTTAACTTGTCGAAGAAGAGTCTGATAGTTCAGGATCACAGTGTCTGACACTATTGTGACCAACTGTATGCCCAAGTAAGGGATGGATATTGAGATCCTTTGTATGGGTATCGATGGGACAGTTGGGTCTCCTTGTCCGGAGGTACCGAAAGGTTAATGGCCTGGGATTTATGAATGTTTATCCGAAAGCCAGCTGCACCTCTGAATAGCCCCACCTCATCCAAGAATGGTGGAAAGGCATCAAGAGGGTTGTCTAGTGCCACAACTACATTGTCTGCCTAGAGACAAATCGTGTGATCTTCCACACCAAAATGAACACAGGTGAAATTCAGGTTGTCACTCTCTATTTGAACAAATGGTTCCATGTACAGTGCAAACTGCAAAGGCAACAATGGGCACTCTTGCCTTGTCCCCCTGCTGATTGGGAAGGGATCCGAGGTCTGGCTGTTGAGTCCAACATTCGCCGTCGGATGGCTATAATTGCTCAAAATGCAGGTACGAAAGCGCTCCCCAAAACCAAAGTTGGTGAGTGTCACTGCCATGTAGGGCCAATTGGTGCAATCAAACACCTTCTGGGCGTTTCAATCCAGAAGCACTATATCCCTTTTGGAGCGTTTAGCTTTGTCAATGAGATTGAGAACCCTCTTGGTGTTGTCACTACATTGTCAGTGTGGGACGAATCCCGCCTGGGATCTTTCAAGCGGGACTGGGTATAGCATTCTCTCGATAGGTCTCGCAACCCCATCTCTCGAAGCCATAGAACGCACTTCTAAGACCTCTCCCCGGCTCCCCATTATCTAAGTTAAGTGTGGTCTAGGTCATTGGGGAATACTAGATTAAGGTCCCCTCCCTGCAGCACCAACCTGTCCCGTGAGGCATTGACTTTTGCTACCGATACTTGGAGAAAGCGTTCCTGGCCATCGTTAGGTGTGTACAAAGAGCCAAGAACCACAACATGATCTCCTACCCTTACATGATATTCTAGCAGCCGGCCCCTAATCTCGGTTAGTTTAGCACTCACTTTTCCCCGGAAAGATCCACTCACTTTTCTCCGGAAGGATCAGGAGGCCAAAATGGCCACCCCTGCTATTTTGCTTCCGGCTTACGAAAGAAATTGCTGAGGGGTGGCTCGGGACTTAAGCCGATGCCAATCATTCAGTACCAAATGAGTCTCCTGCAGGCGGCTTATATCAGCACCTCTTTGCTCCATGTAGATAAACAGCTCGTCTTTTGGCTGGGTTGTTAAGCCCTTTTACATTGACTGTGATAACCCTGAGCTTGTCATGTGGTGTGGGAGTAGAAAATAGCAGCTCTACAAAAGCCAACCTTCAGCTCAATGGGGCTATCAAGCCTCAGAACGAGTCCTCGTGGAGAGGAGTCTCAGACGTGGTAGACCCCTGTGAAGTGTGAGTAAACCCACTCAAAGCAGGCAATATGGGCAAAAACAACAACAGTGTCCATGGTGCGTCAAGACCTCTGGACTGAGCCAGTAGCATCCCAGTGATACCTCAAGTATAGCGGCCCGTGGTGAGTCTTAATTTCCAATCCATATCGTCTTGAGCCCACAACCAAAGCAATCATAGGGCCTCCATCTGACTTAAGGTTGACTCTTGGTTCTCGGGGTCTACAGTTAGAGTCTCCAGGATCGCCTGCCGTTCCTGCGCCATGGTATCTGATAGACTCTTCTAGCTGCAGATTCTTTACCTTTGAATTTCCCATCTGTCAGACTGGATCCCGAAACATTTGCTGAGCAATATTCCTTGCGTGTGCCACTGGGTGGCTCAATTCGGCACTGCGTGATGCAGTCGGCATCAGTTATGACGTCTCTGTGCCTATACAGGTGCCACCCAGGCCCTGGACGTCAGCCCTTTTCCATGCCAGTTAAGCATCGATCCGGGAAGAGCTACCCCTCTGTCGCTTTTTGAGAGACTTTGTCGACTTTTGTCGAATTCGAAATAAAATTCCACTTTGTGTGCAAGTGATGTCTTTTAGGAAGACAGGTTTCTAGCTGTGCAGTGCTTGCCACCGCATGATGTCGGTTACTGACCCCCACCTCGTCTGTCTCTGGTGTTTTGAGCGTGACCACGACTCAAACTTGTGCCCAAACTGCCAGGCCATGGCTCTGAAGGCCTTGAGGGAGCGGGCGATGAAGCTCCTTGAGGCCTGGCAGTCGACACCGCCGAGTGAGACTCCTCGGAGGCCCCGATCGAGGAAGACTAGGTCGCAGGACCGCTCCCGGTGCCCTAAGTCCTCTTCTTCCCACTCGAGGTCCTCGGAATACTCGGGAGAGGCAGAAGAAGAAAAAGAACTCCAAGCAGACTGTATCTTTACCTTGGCTGTCATCCGTCGATGAGAGAGGTAAGGAGCACCGATGCTCTAGGCACGGTTCCCCTTGGCTGGAGTCTGGGTCGACTTCGCGCCTCCCTCCAGTTCCTTTCAGTCGAAGCGGCCCATACTCAAATAAAATCCTTTTACTACGCCAAGCACCATGTATTTGAGTGGGCCAACCCCGCTGGTGAGCCCTCAAGCCACGTGAGTTGGAAGGGGTCCCATAGGGTTTGACACAGTCAGCTCTGGCCAAGGCGCCATGGGGCCCTGTGGATCCTATCCTGGTTCTGGGTCGACGCCGGTTGTGCCAACGCAACCTCCTCTGGCGTTGAACCCGCAGTCGGTGGGCGCTAGCCCCATCCTCATCCCAAATGACAAAGAGCCGGAACGTTGTCGCTCGACCTCGATTTCGGCGTTGATTGAACCCAGGGGCTCTATGTTGTCGCCTGAGGACTTTGGGGATGTGCTAGGCTCAGGAGAAAAATGGGATGGGTCTATGGACCCTTTGGAACACCAGGATGACTCAGCAGAGCATTTGGACTGGTATGGGGAACATGGAGAAGCCAGTGGGCTGGACACTTCTACAGATACTGACATGCTCTCTCCGCCAGCTGTGGCTATGGAGTAGGGGGCATCCTATGCCTGTAAAAGGGGGCCAGATCTAATCGATACTCTTTAAGTGTTGCCCGGCGTTAGTCTCCCCTCGTACCACTCGATAATTATCGAACAAAGAGGCAGGCGCTGGAGATTGGAAGGCAGGAAACAGAAGTTTATTCCGTTGGAGCAGAACACATCAGATCAGACAACAGGGTTTCGTCTCGAGGTGCTCTAACCGCATCTCTGAGGCCTGGCCTCTTATACACAGGTTTATGGTCTTTATTGCAGTTTATTACATGTGGCACATTCTTGTAAATACTTTGAAGTACGGGAAGACATCCTCGGAATCCCCGCTTCAGGCCCGTTCCCACACATAGCTACAGTAGAAGTCCCCACCCCGATCTCAGTAGGTGATGACTGTCACGGAGCTGGACATTCCGCCGGTTCCCGGAATGTGTGAGGCTGATCGGATCTCATGGGGTCGGAGCTTTGATCAATCGTAGCTCCTTTGAAGAGGAGCAACTTCTTACAGTAGGGGGCAATAAACTGCATCCGCAGGACTAGGTGATGGCCTGGGATCGGGTCGGACAATCGGGCACAGAGGAAGGGGGTTCATCAAAGGATGTGCGACCATGAAAGGGATGGAGGGAGGTGTTAGCCGGGGACGGGATGCGGTCCTGAGGCAGGACCGCGCTGAAGGGGTGGTTTATGGCTCAAGCATCTGAGAGCGGGGGCTGTCAGTGCGTGGGGGATGCTTGCGAGGTCAGAGAGAGACGCGCTGGCGGTCGGCAGTGGGCAGAGAGGCCATGACACTCAAAATGGCTGCTGCTTAAGCACACGTATGAGCCTGAAAAAGGGACAAGATGACGCTGATAATGTTTACGCCGCAATCTAGATTTTAACAGTCCTCCCTTTTCAACATATCTAGCCAACTTGTCAATCTATATCTATCCCCATTATGTAACGGATTTCCACTTCGTATAAAGCTTTCATTCGTTCAGCTTCGAAGTCCAGAGTCTTAGGACAGATACAGTTCGCAAAAAGTGAGCACAGGGGCAGCAGGCATTGAACACCCAGGCAGAATCCACATAATATCACAATCTGGATCAAGATGATCATAAACAACCTCCACCCCCAGTCCTTTACAGCACTCCAGAACCAGCTCCCAAGCGACCATCCTTACTGTTCCTGATGAACCTCTGAGGAAAGTCTGTGGAGGTGTTCAATGGCCTTGTAGACGGAGGGTGAATTGTCCGGTATGTAGGTGCAGCAGCTGGATCCAATGATGCGGCATGCTCCTCCACAATCCGCTAGAACCACATCTAGAACAAGGAGGGCCACCAGGCGGACCGCCTGAAGCTCGGCCATGTTGTTCGTGAGGATGCCAGCTGTGATATTCATAGTCGTTTCCACTGCCTGGGTTAAATATCGGATGGCACGGCTGTTCGCCATCGGACCCCAGAGCGGAACAAGTCCCTTCACTGTGTCCAGGAACTGTGCTCCGGTGGAGTCGGCTTGTTCAATGTCTCTTGCTCGTTTTTGTCGATGGTGGTTTGCTGGAGCCGCATAGGTTGGAGGGGGAATGAAGGCGATGTAGCAGGTACCTCCCCAGCCCTTCGGGAGCCAGGTATAGGCTTTTGTACCACAGACAAAGTACATGTTCGGGGAGGTAACAAAAGAGGGTGGATCAGTTGAGTCCAGAGTTCTGGTGATGTGGCAAGCGCTGTGGCCCACCAACTGTGTCCCGAGGCCTTCGATGCATACAAGGCCCGAGACGTTGACGACAGACAGGGCCACAGTCAGGGTGGCAGCTGTTCATTTTCGGAGGTAGGAGAAGGTGGGTCTGGCTTGATTGTTGAACACCTGCATTTCAACCCGTTCTTTGGCAGGGATGTCCATGTGAAATAAGGCGTTGGATGTCATAGGGCAAAAGGGAGCAGCGGTTCTTCCAGTTTTGTTCAGCCAGAACCCATGATAAAAGTGGGACACAGTTTTGCTGGAAGTGGCATTATCCCGGTAGCTCTCTTGCAAGAGGATCAGCCAAGCAAGGCAGGAACCATGAACGGAGAAAGGTGAAGGGATGAAGGGGATGGAATGCCCAGTGGCATGTGGTAACAACCCACAGATCCAACAATTCGTGGCCTCGGCGGCAAGGTTGTGTTGGTGCAGCAACTGCACAAAGGAGTTGTTCCAGAACTCCTTACGCCTTTCCCGGAGCTGAAGTGAAAGAGAGATCAGGTAGTGTTCTTTCATGGTGGTAGGCTGTGCAGTAGTTGGAAATGTCTTATGAGCTGGTGCGCTCTCTTCCACAATCCAGAAGGTGGCCATGAGGAGGAGGCAAAAGAGAAGGGCGATGAAAAGGGCAATAGTCTTTGAGTTGTGTATTTTATCAGTCTTTGGGTTTCTGTAGTGGATCTTCGGCTGTCCGGTTGCTTCCATCATCTTCGTATCGGGCGCTTCCATCATCTTCGTATCGGGCGCTTCCATCATCTTCAAGGGGTTCGGTAGCGGGCAGAACCACAAACTTCGTTTAGCCTCTCTCCTGGTAGCCTTAGTAGTGTTAGGCTACCGTTCTGAGATTTGTAACTTAGTCAGTGGTCTGCTTAGCCAAAGCTCCCTCCTTTCGTCGCAGGTTATACCCTTCTCTGGACGGCACAGTGGGATCGGGAAATTTTGCCAATTCGAGTGTCTCTGTATAGGGTAACAGCTCAGGGATGGTCAGTCTTTGTTCAGGAGCTCTTCTTGGGTGGCCACGTCTACGGTTGTTGTCAGGGTCGAGGATATTTTCTTGCAGTGGTGTGCGTGCAGCCAATTTCGTTTCCCCTCCACTCGAAGAGCTGTTCGGGTGGTGATCAAGACTTGCCAGGGGCCAGTCCACCGGGGTTCCAGACTCTTTGCACGCTGGAAGTTCCGGATTAGGATGTAGTCACCTGGCTGGATGTCGTGTCCGGGGCCCCTGGAAGCATCGGGGATGGCCTGCAGCACCTGTTGATGGATAACAGACAGTGTTTTAGTCAGATTATACAAATAGTCAGACATTAGGACGTCCGGGACGTCGTGAATGGATGTCGGTTTTGGTGCGGACCAAACGCTCATAGGCCGGCCGAAAACGACCTTGTAGGGGGTCAAGTGGTGTTTGGTGGGGGTGGAACGCATTGACAGCAATGCCAGTGGGAGAGCGTCTGGCCATTTCAGTCCTGTGGTAGCTACTATCTTTGCTAGCTTGAGCTTCAGTGTGGCGTTATGTCGTTCAACCAGTCCAGCAGACTGCGTGAAACTTGTGTTTTACACCCAACCCCTTCAAGATGAGTTGGATAACCTCGGCTATGAAGTGGGGGCCATTGTCGCTCCACAAAATTCGACAAAGGCCGTAGCGAGGGAAGAATTCCTTCAGTAATACCTTTGCAGTAGCAATGGCAGTGTTGTCGCGAGTTGGATAGGCTTCCACCCACTTGCTAAATGCGCATATGACAACAAGCACATACTTCAGACCTTGGCACCTTTCTAACTGGATGTAGTCCATCTGTAGGACTTCAAAGGGATGATTGGGGACCCCAAACCCTCCCCGGGGGATGACAGTTCCTTTCCCAGGGTTGTGTTGCTGGCATATCAGACATTGTTGGACCAGACGTTTAGCTGAGTCTGTGATCTTGTCATTGTGCCAAACTATGGAGACAAGTTCGGCCATGGAGGCAGATCCTATGTGTGCAGGGGAGTGTGCCATGGTCAGTATGGGGATCAGGTACGAGTTGGGTAGCAACCATTTGTTCGTGTCTTTTGTCCGCCAGCAGCCTTCATCGTCTTTCAGTCCCACCCGTGCCCATTCAGTCAATTCGTGTGGTGAGCTGGCCATTTGGATATCCCTAATAGTTTCCCTAGCGTCCTTCCATTTTTCAGCTTGTGACCTGGTCACGTACATGCGTGTCGTCGTCCTATTCTCGGAAGTGGTCCGGGCAGTGATGTCGGCCAATGCATTCCCCTGCCCGATGATGTCCGTCACCCTTTTGTGTGCCTGGCATTTGATTACTTATTAGAAAAATGCACCTTGAGGAATTATTTCACACAATTATTCGTTTTTCATCAAGTCATATATATGTACAATTAATTGAAAGGAACATAAGAAGCACGGTATCTCTTATTCAAATTTATATCACACTGTAGACAATGTATATCAAGAGTTATTACAAAAATTATTACAAAAACAGGGCAACAGAAAACACTACCATCTTCAATACATCTTTTTGTAGTGCATTACACCGTTGGTACAATATGTATCAAACATATGTATACATAAAGTGCTCCTGAAACATCAGTCAGCTGATTAATCAATAATATGTACAATTCCTGTTGTTGGTGATTGCAAACCAAACGGTATAGGAGCGTCGACGTTTCGGTCTTTTTCACAAAATTCACACCAAGACCATCCTCAGGACTATACATTGCACACAATATCTACAAAAATATACAATATATACACATTTAGTACACTAGAGCCTACTACTCATGTCCAATATAATTGATTGTCTGCTAACATTAAACTAACCGTCACCACACCCGTTGTGACAATGCAAAAACACAAATGACATACCCCAATGGGGTGTATGATACTCACTGAACTGATATAGATCAGACAAGCCTTCTAGATCAAAATAAGGCTTCTCACCGAAGACCACTATTATTCAAATGTAAAACTCCATTACACCTGTATATAGATAAAGTCAAGATGTGCTCATTCAGAATATCACTAAACAATCTCATATATATACACTACTATTCTACATACTCATTTGAGCATTGCTTACCTCCCAAATTAATGTCAAGGTATTACAATAAGTCGGGATCAGTCCGCTGTTGTTATAAAGGGCATACCATCTCACCTAAATGACAAAACGAAAGCGCCTGCCGTCAGACTTATGAAAAGCCGGCTTCGGTTACCAAAGATTGCATGCACACTAAACTATGGCCAAACACTGGTACTTACTCGGATGCCAGGCTATCAGCGGGATTTCTCCTCGTCTCCCTTAGTCAGCGTCAAGGCTCGGCGGCTACGGGAGTTGACCTTTCACCTAACCACGTTATGTCCGGGCATGCGCATACGATTACCAACGCGCATGAAAATGCGGCGGCCATCTTAGTAGGATTGGCTGACCTGACATGTCAAATTGAATCACCAAAGGTCATTTAATACCGGTAGAAAGTGAGAATGGGTTGCCATATAGCGTAAACAGTGTGAACACATAAATATACCCAAGTGAAATAAATGTAACACAAATTATAAACACATTGCTTAAAAGTGCATAGTGGACCTTAGGTATACACCTGCTTAAAAACCATGTGATAAAGATCACGGTCGGTTCCACTCAAATGCGAGCCAGTATCATGGGAAAGGCGATGACCTCAATCATGGGGAGGACCCCCTCTAAAACAGACCAGTCAAAGAATACCTCACTATCTAAAGTCATAGTTACAGGGTAATCATAGCACAAGACCACACCACATGTCCTGTGGTATAATTGTCATTACAGACCACATTAAAGGGTCGCTACGAAGGACAATCCATAGCTTAGGAGTTCTAATTCCTTTCTACTTAACTCGTGACTGGAGAGATTGAAAATAGGTACTATCTCCAGTGAGGGATTATCCTCTCCATTAACTGTATGTATTTCCACTCTATCTACCATTCGTAGTAGTTGTTTCTCGTTTGACGGAACCCTGGGGTGTACTGGTTCCTGTACCAGCCTCTCCGGGCTGTTCGTGCACGCCCTCGTGGTGGTGTTTGGCCTCTCAATAAAAAAGGACCACGACCTTGTCCCCTCCCAAACCCTTGGTTGGAACTGCTTCCTCGATTTGCACTTTCGTCTGAACTGGATGATGCCGTATCAGAAAAGGTAATGTGTTTCGGGACCCAGTGTGTTTGGTCCTGACCTTGCTGAAACAACAACATCAATCCCGGATTAGATGTAAGGTATTGACAGCGCCATTAGTAGAACATCATATTCAGAACTCACATGGCCCAAAGGATATGAAATGGTTTGTGCTGGAGGTGGTGAAGGGTTCGAAAAGGAGGACCAATGTAGATCGTCTGCTAACATTAAAAGAAAACAGATGGATATGGACCAGCAGGACGATGGAACACGGATTAAACCTTTATGTAGAATGGCACAGTTTAGCGACCCTTTATTGTGGTCTGTAATGACTATTATACCACAGGACATGTGGTGTGGTCTTGTGCTATGATTACCCTGTAACTATGACTTTAGATAGTGAGGTATTCTTTGACTGGTCTGTTTTAGAGGGGGTCCTCCCCATGATTGAGGTCATCCCCTTTCCCATGATACTGGCTCGCATTTGAGTGGAACCGACCGTGATCTTTATCACATGGTTTTTAATCAGGTGTATACCTAAGGTCCACTATGCACTTTTAAGCAATGTGTTTATAATTTGTGTTACATTTATTTCACTTTGTGTATATTTATGTGTTCACACTGTTTACGCTATATGGCAACCCATTCTCACCTTCTACCGGTATTAAATGACCTTTGGTGATTCAATTTGACATGGCAGGTCAGCCAACCCTTCTAAGATGGCCGCCGCATTTTCATGCGCGTTGGTAATCGTATGCGCATGCCCGGACATAACGTGGTTAGGTGAAAGGTCAACTCCCGCAGCCGCCGAGCCTTGACGCTGACTAAGGGAGACGAGGAGAAATCCCGCCGATAGCCTGGCATCCGAGTAAGTACCAGTGTTTGGCCATAGTTTAGTGTGCATGCAATCTTTGGTAACCGAAGCCGGCTTTTCATAAGTCTGACGGCAGGCGCTGTTGTTTTGTCATTTAGGTGAGATGGTATGCCCTTTATAACAACAGCGGACTGATCCCGACTTATTGTAATACCTTGACATTAATTTGGGTGGTAAGCTATGCTCAAATGAGTATGTAGAACAGTCGTGTATATATATGAGATTGTTTAGTGAAATTCTGAATGGGCACATCTTGACTTTATCTATATACAGGTGTAATGGAGTTTTACATTTGAATAATAGTGGTCTTCGGGGAGAAGCCTTATTTTGATCTAGAAGGCTTGTCTGATCTATATCAGTTCAGTGAGTATCATACACCCCATTGGGGTATGTCATTTGTGTTTTTGCATTGTCACAACGGGTGTGGTGACGGTTAGTTTAATGTTAGCAGACAATCAATTATATTGGACATGAGTAGTAGGATCTAGTGTACTAAATGCGTATATATTGTATATTTTTGGAAATATTGTGTGCAACGTATAGTCCTGAGGATGGTCTTGGTGTGAATTTTGCGAAAAAGACCGAAATGTCGATGCTCCTATACCGTTTGGTTTGCAATCAGCAACAACAGGAATTGTACATATTATTGATTAATCAGCTGACTGATGTTTCAGGAGCACTTTATGTATACATATGTTTGATACATATTGTACCAACGGTGTAATACACTACAAAAAGATGTATTGAAGATGGTAGTATTTTGTGTTGCCCTGTTTTTGTAATATTTTTGTAATAACTCTTGATATACATTGTCTACAGTGTGATATAAATTTGAATAAGCGATACCGTGCTTCTTATGTTCCTTTCAATTAATTGTACATATATATGACTTGATGAAAAACAAATAATTGTGTGAAATAATTCCTCAAGGTGCATTTTTCTAATAAGTTTATATTACCCAGTTCCTTGGGGACTATTGGGTTGCCCTCTTCTAGTGAATGATTTAGAAAAGGGGGTGGTGATGAACAGAGTGTCTGAGTTAAGCAGACCACTCTTACCCAGTCCAAAGATCAGGGCTTGATCCATCACCGTTATTTATCTCACTGCCCCATCCCAGCTCAGAACCTGGCTATATGCAAATCAGTCTGTCCCTGGCCCAGAGCATCATGGGAACAGGGCAGACTAAACTACCAAGCCAATTCTTCACCAGAAAGGAGACAAGCTACCGGGGACCGGTTTCTGGCATTTCAGCCTTCTTCGGCCCAGCTTGCTTGAATCCTGATGGAGCAGTGAGAAAGGGACTCATGTCTGAGTATACCCTGCCACACCTATAGTGGCCAAAAACGATTTAGAAAAGGGGGTGGTGATGAACAGAGTGTCTGAGTTAAGCAGACCACTCTTACCCAGTCCAAAGATCAGGGCTTGATCCATCACCGTTATTTATCTCACTGCCCCATCCCAGCTCAGAACCTGGCTATATGCAAATCAGTCTGTCCCTGGCCCAGTGCATCATGGGAACAGGGCAGACTAAACTACCAAGCCAATTCTTCACCAGAAAGGAGACAAGCTACCGGGGACCGGTTTCTGGCATTTCAGCCTTCTTCGGCCCGGCTTGCTTGAATCCTGATGGAGCAGTGAAAAAGGGACTCATGTCTGAGTATACCCTGCCACACCTATAGTGGCCAAAAACGATTTAGAAAAGGGGGTGGTGATGAACAGAGTGTCTGAGTTAAGCAGACCACTCTTACCCAGTCCAAAGATCAGGGCTTGATCCATCACCGTTGTTTGCCCTGTTCCCATCATGCACTGGGACAGGAACAGACTAATTTGCATACAGCCAGGTTCTGAAACTGGGATGGTGCAGTGAGCTAAAAAACGGTGTTGGATCTAGCCCTGATCTCTTGACTGGGTGAGAGCTTTCTGCTTAATTCAGAGACTCTGTCCCTCACCACCCCTTGTTGTAAATATTTTTGTCCACCCTAAGCTTGGAAGGGTATTCTCAGATGTGAGACCCTTGCTCATTGCACCATCAGGATTCAAGCAAACCGGGCCGAAGACGGCTGTAATGCCAGAAACCGGTCCCCGGGAGCTTGTTTCCTTCCCAGTGTCAGAATTGGCTTTTGTAGTTTGGTTTGCCCTGTTCCCATCATGCACTGGGACAGGAACAGACTAATTTGCATACAGCCAGGTTCTGAAACTGGGATGGTGCAGTGAGCTAAAAAACGGTGTTGGATCTAGCCCTGATCTCTTGACTGGGTGAGAGCTTTCTGCTTAATTCAGAGACTCTGTCCCCCACCACCCCTTGTTGTAAATACTCTTCTAGTGAATGGCATTTGATTACAGCAAGTTGTTTGGGAAGGAGAACTGCTTCAGTCAGAGCGGAGACTAGATCTCCATGTAGGATGGGTGTGCCGTGTGAGGTAAGGAATCCCCTCTCCTTCCATTAGAGCCCAAAATGATGAACCACCCCGAAGGCATACTGGCTGTCCGTGTATATGTTTGCTGTCGTCCCTGCTGCTAGGATACACGCTCGTGTGAGGGCAATCAGTTCCGCTGCCTGTGCAGATCGCTGTGTGATGCGGGCTGTCTCAACTACAGTTCGGGCTGTGGTAACTGCATAAGCAGCTGAGGTGGTGCCGTCGGGGAGTTTGATGCAAGAGCCGTCCACCCATAGCTCTCCATCAGGATCTGGGAAGGCAGTGTCTCGGAGGTCAACCCTACTCCTAGTCTGTTCGTCTGTGAGGGTCACACAGTCATGTATAGGGGATACATTGGGGTCGTTTTCAGGTAGGGGTAACGGAGTGGCTGGATTCAGAGTGGTGCATATTTTCAGTGTGATGTGGGGTGCAAGCAGAGTCAGTTCGTACCCAGTCAGCCGTGCACTAGTCAGATGTTGCGTCTTAGTCTGGCTCAGGAGGGTGTCAACCGCATGGGGCACTAATACTGTAAGGGAGTTCGAGAGCACGATCCCCTCACTTTGTCGGATAGAGACAGCAGCGGCAGCTACAGCTCCAAGGCAGGCAGGCAAAGCTCTGGCTAAGGGGTCAAGAGTGGCAGAGAAGTAGGCACATGGGCGTTGCTTGGGGCTGATGGACTGAGTCAAAACAGACAAAGCGTGAGTGTAGAGGGAGAAGGGCTTTGAGTAATCTGGGGTTCCTAGGACTGGTGCTGAACAAAGGGCATCTCGTAACTCTTTGAAGGAGGATTGGCATTCGGGGGTCCAAGGGAGTGGGAAGGGGACATCTTTAGCCAGCAGGGAAAGTAGTGGTTTCACAATAAGGCTGAAATTTGGCAACCATTGTCGACAGAAGGAGGTGAGACCTACCAGAGAATAGTCTGAATTCGGTCGGGTGTAAGCTTTCTCCCGTCTTTGGACAATAGATGGCCTAGGTAAGTCACCTGAGGTTGGCAGAATTGTAACTTCTTCTTGGAGACCTTGTGGCCATTTTCCGCGAGGAAGTGTAGGAGTTGGATGGTGGCTGTGACTGCAAGTGGAGTGGTGTCGGCCGCCAAAAGGATATCATTGACGTATTGTATCAAAACCACTCCATCCGGTGACTGGACTGCATCCAGCTGTCTCTTGAGGGCCTGGCTATAGATGCTGGGACTTTCAGTGTAGCCTTGGGGTGCTCTACAAAATCTGTATGAGCGGGATTCTAAGGTGAAGCCGAAGAGGTAGCGGCTGTCTGGGTGGATGGGGATGGAAAAGAATGCATTCTTGAGGTCGATTACAGTGATGGTGGTGGGGTGGAAGGAATCAAAGTCAGAATGGTGGTGATGTCTGAAACTACGGGGTACTGGGGTACAACTACCTTGTTAACCTCTCGTAGGTCAATGATGAAGCGGTACGCTTTCTCATCTCCCTCACCTTGCTTCTTTACAATAGGTAGGATAGGGCTGTTGCAAACATTGCTAACTACTTCCTCTACCACTCCTGCATCTACTAGGGACTGGATAATCTTTACCAATGCCTTCTGGCCCTCGGGCGATATCCGATACTGTGGAAGTTTTGGGAGTACTGCATCCTGTCGAACAGTTTTATGCACAGGGTCAATCATCATGCGTCCTACGTCTGAGTCAGTTTTGGCCCACAGGTACAGAGGTAGAGCGTCGAGTGGGGACAGGTCAGCATCGGTTATGGAAAACATGTGTCGTGTGGGACAAGGTCTGAGCAGAGTCGGGTTGTCGTACAGAATGACTCGAACTCCGTCCTGTGAACATCTAATAGTAGCTCGGAAATGTTTCAATAAGTCAAGTCCCATGATGGCGTCGGGGGTGTTGGAGCAGAGCAAACACGTCATGTCAGTGGTGTTATTTTCCAAGTCAAAGGGGATCGGTGTGGACAAGGGATTAGTGGAGGGCGTTCCATCAAAACCTATTGATGTTACATGTGAGCCAGACAAGGGTGGCCTTGGAATCAGTCGTTTAGATAACGCACTACGTGTCGCTCCAGTGTCTACCAAAAATGGAGACTTTGTACCCAGGACCTTAGCGGTGATGTAAGGACCTTGCTGGTCAACATAGAGCTCGACTGGATCCCTCCCTTGCCCTTGGCAGTCCTATGCAAAGTCATGGGTGTTTTCGCAGTCAGACTGTTGGTACTGGTACTGTCGGGGGCGGTCGAATGTGTTCGGTCTGTCTGGCCTGTCGTTGTTGGTGTCGTTCGTGTACCCTCGTCCCTGTCCTCTATTTCTTGACCCACCTACTGTGTCTCTTGTATCCCTATTTTTGTTCATTTCTAGCAGGACCGGACACTGGGATTTCCAATGACCGAACCCTTTACAAAACGCACACTGGTTCTCATCTATGTCTTTACGTCCAGCATAGGGTGCGGATGTACGGTCTTTAGGGGGTGGATTTCTAGGAGCATTTGATTGGTAATTCCCTTTGTACGGTTCCTTTCCTATAGTCACCCCCTGCAACTGTGCGATCATCACCCTGTCCTTCAGATCCTTTTTCTTTTTCTTAGACGCCCTATCGTTCTCGTTCTTTTGATGCTCATAGTACTGTGCCATCTGAAGGATAGCCGCAGGTTTGGAGGCCGCCCAACTACTCTCACTAGTCTGTGGTTTCTGTGAGACTTCTTGCGATAGACCTTTGATATAATTCTGGACAAATAGATAATGTCCGGTTGCAGTGGTCATGTCCTGGCCACTGTAATCGGAAAACACCGTCTCGAACGGGAAAAGTATTCTGATAGGTCTTCCTGGGGTTTCTGGCGGCAGGCCGTTGCTATCGACCAGTCCACCTTCTTTTCTGGGATCAGGGTTTTCAGTTTCTGGACGATCTTGTCCGGGAGGTCTAAAATGGCTTTTAAGGGTTTCTGTCCAGGCTCTCGTTGTCTATCTATGCCATCAAGTTGTGACCAGGTATGTCCGAACAGCTCAAGGTGGTCGACTTTCCGGATTTGCTTCCACACATCAGCTGGCAGGCATAGCCCGAAAAACAAATCGATGTCCGCTAGGGTCATGATCGTCGAAACCAAGGCTGTACCTAGTTCAGTATAAAAGGCAGTGGGGTTCTTTCATAAATCGGGTACGGATTTTCGGAAAGTCAGGATGTCTTGTCGATCCCATGGTTGGTAGACCCAGTTATAAACTACCCTTCCTCTCGCATCTTGGTGATTAATGTCGTCATGTGTTCCCTGTCATTGTGTCAGTTTTTTCTGTTCGGGGTTCAGTCGCTACAGGAGTCGTAGTCTTAGTTTCTAGCCTCTGTTCAGTGAGGTGGCGGAAAACTTCAAGCGTATGCGTGAAGAGGTCCGTCACATCACACTCGCCTTCGTCTCCAATGTCGACTTTCCTATATAGAGTCGTTAAGCTTTCAGGACCTTTATCTTGATATCTGTCTTCATAGGCATTGAGGGTGTGATAACAAAATCGCACAACAAAATGTCGTTGGTGGCTATCGGCATATGAATTGTACATATCCGTTACATATTCTTCGTTCTCCTTCCGCTCCACCAGTGTTTTCACTATCTTATCGATCCCTGCTCGTTCATCTTTGCTCAATCGATTCATCCTTGTGGTATCTTTCTTTCTAGTCTCAGGGTTATCTAATGTTACTGTTTGTGCTGTGTTCAGTACAAGGGGCTCGGCCGGCGCGGAGGTAATGAGGACCGAGGTCCTGGCATTATTCTCACCTGTACTTGGGGGCTGCGGGTGCTGTACTAAGGGTTGGGAGGGGCCGTATGGAGGGGGCATGTAGATGATTGGGGGACCTAGTAATAAATCATCATTCGCTCGTTGTTTTGAAGGTAACTCAGGGTAGAGCGTAGAGGGTGTTCTAACGGGACACTGGCCCGATGTTTTGGACTCTTCTGTTTAGCTTCCTCTCTCCTTTATCTCTTCCTCTAACTTTTTGGCAGCACGGTGAGCTGCCTTTCGTAGTTCTTTCTCTATTGTTACTTCATCTGTCTTATTCCGTTGTGCTGCTTCTTTGCGCCACATGCCGAGACTATCAAGCATAGTGGGCGTTGTCTTATTGGTACGAAGGGCTGCTTCTAGTACGTCTATTTTATTGTCATCAAAGGACCCTATCAGTGGTCACTGACTTTCCTGATCCTTTTTTGTATATTTATGCCATAGCCTACTATAGGCTACGGCGACTAATCCGTATTTAGTGAACATGTCCTTATTAGGAGTGCCTTCCAGTGGAGCTGGATGGTTCATCTCTAATAAGCGGTCCGGGCTGAACCAACTACCAATCAGTGGGGAGAAGATAGGCATGACAGATTACAAAGGGTGGACAAAGGTCCGCACTACCTATCCTTCACTACTTGCAAAGACTAGACAGAATATTTCTATTCTACGTTATTTGCAAACAGAGAATATCTCAAAAAGAACCAACTTCGAACAATCAATGTTCGGACAATCAATCAGTGGGGAGAAAAATAGGCACGACAGATTACAAAGGGTGGACAAAGGTCCGTGTTACCTACCCTTCACTATCTGCAAAGGGAGAGAGAATATTTCTATTCTTCCCCGTTTGCAGGCAGAGAATATCTCAAAAGCAATCAATGAGTAATACTAGTATTTTCAGACAAGCAAACAATCGTTTCGCAATTCGTTGTGTTACACGACTTTACCCGGACCGCATGGACAGTTCTCGTCTTCCGCTTCCAGTGCCCGATCGTCCTCTATTCTCCGTTATTGCCGCGGCACTCCTGATGGTTCCCAGTCAGGACCGTAGATCACTCGAGAGAGATGTCTGCTCGGAACCGGTGAAGTTCGGATGATCAGCTGCCAGACGAGGGTCTATCGGGCAGGAGCTCCTCCCGATCGTTGCAGTCGTTCACTCTGTCGTCAGGACCTCTCCCACTGGATCCACGTGTCGCTGATGGGCCCCACGCTTGGGACGCCAATTTTAAAAGGGGGGCAGATCTAATCGATACTCTTTAAGTATTGCCCGGCGTTAGTCGCCTCTCATACCACTCTATAATTATCAAACAAAGAGGCAGGCGCTGGAGACTGGAAGGCAGGAAACAGAAGTTTATTCCGTCGGAGCAAAACACATCAGATCAGACAACAGGGTATCGTCTTGAGGTGCTCTAACCGCATCTCTGAGGCCTGGCCTCTTATACACAGGTTTAATGGTCTTTATTGCAGTTTATTACATGTGGCACATTCTTGTAAATACTTTGAAGTACGGAAAGACATCCTCGAAATCCCCGCTTCAGGCCCGCTCCCACACATATCTACAGTAGAAGTCCCCACCCCGATCTCAGTAGGTGATGACTGTCGCGCAGCTGGACATTCCGCCGGTTCCCGGAATGTGTGAGGCTGATCGGATCTCATGGGGTCGGAGCTTTGATCAATCGTAGCTCCTTTGAAGAGGGGCAACTTCTTACAGTAGGGGGCAATAAACTGCATCCGCAGTTTCTAGGTGACGGCCTGGGATCGGGCCGGACAATCGGGCACAGAGGAAGGGGGTTCATCAAAGGATGTGCGACCATGAAAGGGATGGAGGGAGGTGTTAGCCGGGGACGGGATGCGGTTCTGAGGCAGGGCCGCGCTGAAGGGGTGGTTTATGGCTCAAGCATGTGAGAGCGGGGGCCGTCAGTGCGCGGGGGATGCCCGCGAGGTCAGAGAGAGATGCGCTGGAGGTCGGCAGTGGGCAGAGAGGCCATGACACTCAAAATGGCTGCTGGTTACGCACACGTATGAGCCTGAAAAAGGGACAAGATGGGGCCGATAATGTTTACGCCGCAATCTAGATTTTAACATGCCATGGTGGTAAAAAGTAGAGAAAAGGAGTATGGTCCTGGGATGCAGGGGAAGCTGGACCGGTTAAATATGGACATTAAAGAATTTGCTAGCCCCCACGATAATGATTATTACGGAAGATTTAATCAAGAACGCACAAACAAAGAAACTCTTCAGTTTGTGCAGGTATTTTATTTCAACCTGTTGAAATTAATTTATCAAATTCAAGTTTTCATGGAAGAGAAAGATACTTCTAAACCATACTTATACATATTTACAACATTTAAAAAGACAAACATATATACAAATATTCAACAATCTTCTTTTACAAAAGCTACGTGTTCACAAATATTTACTCGTTGTGAAATATTTCGTTGCCTTTAAGAAATATTTCCCACTTATGATTACCAAGAATAGAAACAAAAGAAAGCAACCCTTTCATTGCAGGGGAAAATTGATTCAAAAAACAATTAATAATGCAGTCAACAATAAATTTATAACTTTTCTTTAAGTGCCGACGCGTTTCGAATCTGAAGGTGAGTGACAGATTCTCATCAGGGCTCTTTCATTGGGGGTAATCTGAATAAAAATGTGAAAGAAGAACATTTAGTAATATCCCTCATTTTACACAACAGGTCTACAGTTATAGAAACAGGACCCTGGAAGCTATTAGCTCCGTTACACATATTGGACCCGCGGGACCGCGTAGCCCATAGAACAAGGTAATAGAGGCTATGGCATCAGTCTTTGATAAGGGGAGTAGTAAGGTTTCAGATGTAGTTACTAAATGTTCTTCTTTCACATTTTTATTCAGATTACCCCCAATGAAAGAGCCCTGATGAGAATCTGTCACTCACCTTCAGATTCGAAACGCGTCGGCACTTAAAGAAAAGTTATAAATTTATTGTTGACTGCATTATTAATTGTTTTTTGAATCAATTTTCCCCTGCAATGAAAGGGTTGCTTTCTTTTGTTTCTATTCTTGGTAATCATAAGTGGGAAATATTTCTTAAAGGCAACGAAATATTTCACAACGAGTAAATATTTGTGAACACGTAGCTTTTGTAAAAGAAGATTGTTGAATATTTGTATATATGTTTGTCTTTTTAAATGTTGTAAATATGTATAAGTATGGTTTAGAAGTATCTTTCTCTTCCATGAAAACTTGAATTTGATAAATTAATTTCAACAGGTTGAAATAAAATACCTGCACAAACTGAAGAGTTTCTTTGTTTGTGCGTTCTTGATTAAATCTTCCGTAATAATCATTATCGTGGGGGCTAGCAAATTCTTTAATGTCCATGGTGGTAAAAAGAGCAGCTGAGGTCCTTGGACTAGAATTTCCCACAGTGCAGGCCTGGAATCATCTCCTGACCGAAGTTCTTAGACCTGGGGCTTCCACTCCTGAACCCCTTTTGCTCTTTAATGAGGCACTTCCAGACGTCCTTCAAGGCACGTGGTCCAAGCCTAGCAAAGGGGCTCCTGTGAATAGGACGATTGCACACCACCATCGCTCAGCAAAGGGTGATCCGAAGTTCCTCAGCCAACATCCCACCCCTGAAAGTTTGGTGATACAGGCCTCTACTTCTCAGGGTGCGTTCCCTTCCCTTTCACCCCGCTAGATAGGGAATACAAGAGCTTGGATTCATTTGGGAAGAAGTTGTTATCTTCCCTCAGCCTTGCATTGCAGTTGGTGAATATTGCATGCTTATTCAGCCATTTCTCCCACTCCCTTTGGGAGACGGTTGTGCAAGTGCTGCCACAAGCCCAAGCAGTTAAGGATGGGAGAGATGCAGCAAAAATCACCCTCGGTGTGGCCTAGATACGAGAGGTTCGCTGGGTAGATCGTTTTCAGCGACAGTAGCCTTGAGGCGCCATGCCTGGCTTAGGACAACTGGCTTCTCGGGCAATGTCCAGTCCAATCTGATGGACATTCCATTTGATGGAACCATTCTATTTGGGGAAAAGGCAGATTTGGCCATGGTCAGGTTCAAGGACTTGCGATCTACGGCCAAATTCTTGGGCCTCTCCTCGCTCTTGAGACTAGTCTTCCTTTCGGCCCCTTTCATGGCAGCGGAAGGGGTTTCCAATCGCGTCAACCCTATCCCAGCCACCGTCCTGCACAGACTCTACACGCCATGCAGGGACGTAGTTGTGATGCAATCCGATCCAGGAATGGAGGCCGGAAGTTGTCGGCCACCCTGCCCCCGGCAGCCACAGCCTCCAATGACTCCTAGTCTGGGTCTGCAAGACCACACCTCCACAGTTGGCAGGAGAATTCGTCATCATCTCCCCCACTGGGGGATCCATAACATCAGGTAAGTGGGTCTTGCAGATCATTCAGGAGGGCTATTCTCGGCCTTTCCTCTCTTTTCCTACTCCCATTCCGCCAAATCAGGAACGGCTGACGGTGGATCATTTAAAATATCTCCAAGCGCAAGTTACAGCTCTCTTGGCCAAAGGAGCTATAGAAAGGGTACCCATTTCAGAAGTAGACAGTGGTTGTTATTCCTGTTACTTTCTGATTTCGACTAAGAACAATGGGTTGCGTCCCATCTTATATCTTCAGACTGTCAATCTCTTCCTCAAGAAGAAGAAGGAGTTCAAGATGCTCACTCTAGCTCATGTCTTGTCTGCCCTAGACCAAGAAGACTGGATGGTAGCGTTGGACCTTCAGGATGCGTATTTTCACATCCCCATCCTGCTGGGCCACATATGTTGCTTGTGATTCAAGGTAGGCTGCGAGCACTTTCAGTTTACCTTGCTCCCCTTCGGTCTTCCCAGTGCCCCTCGGGTGTTCACCAAGGTGTTGGCAGTGGTCGCAGCTCATCTGCACATGTTAGGGGTGTCAGTCTTCCCCTCCCTCGACAACTGGCTGTTGAAGGTGTCCTCGCCCAAGGCTGTTGTTTCCCACTTTCAGGCCTCAGCGGACCTCCTGGGGTTCTCTATAAACATGCCAAAGTCATACCTGACTCCTTCTCAGATGCTCCCTTTCATCGGAGCAGTTCTGTACACAGTGCAGTTTCTGGCCTATCCACCCGAGCAGCAAGGCCAAGATATTCAGGTTATGATTCCAATGTTTGAGCCTCTATCCTGAATTTCAGTGAGAATGACACTGAGGCTGTTAGGCCTCATGGCCTCCTGCATTCTGTTGGTAAAGCATGCCAGGTGGCATATGCGGGCTCTGCACTAGGGACTCGAAGTTCTAGTGGGCACAGCATCGAGGGAATTTCACTGACATGGTCCAGGTCTTTGGACTGTACGGTCGGGCCCGCAGGGACGGGCATTTTGCCCGTTCGGTCCTGCTAGACCTCCTAGTATTGGATGTTGGTCTGCCGCCCAGTGCCGGGATTGGATGGCTTGGGTATCTAATTCAAAGGTAAGAAATCGACAGCCAGAAGTCTATCATATGAACAAGTTACTTACCTTTTGAAATGCACTATCTAGTAGAGACTTTATCAAGCTGCAGATTCTTTACAGCCCCACCTGTGCCTCCCGGCTTTGACGACTAATTGTAGGGCTAGGGTTACTCTTCCTTTCACCATCCTAGTTTTGCACATGACTATGTCAGTTACTTCATTGATCTGCGCTTCTGGTGTGGAAATAACAAAAAGTACTGACATCCGTGCGCCTGGGTGGCGCCTATATAGACACTGTAACATCATAATCGACGCTACAGACACCACGCAGAGCCGAATGGAGCCACCCGATGGCACACGCAAGGGGTATTGCTCAGCAAAGGTTTCCGGATCCAGCCTGACGCCTGGGAAATTCAAAGGTAAGGAATCAGTAGCTAGATAGAGCCTCTACCTGATAATGTGTTATCGAAGGTAAGTAACCTGTTCTTCAGGTTCAGGCTGTAGGCCTCTGGACATGGACGGACTCTTCTGCTGTCTGGAGCATTTCGTGGCTTTTCGACTCTTTGGGTTAGCCTTAAAATTAGCATTGGTGTCCTCCTCAATCCCCAGCACTTCACATACAGCAGTCAATGATCAGATCTGGTGAAGTTTTCCATCCCAACGTAAGACAATTCAGAATGTGTGCCCCCAGGAGTAGGGGATCCTTTTCCCCCAGAGACGGGCAGTCACTGTTCAGAACTTCTGCCTACTTTGAAGCTTTAGTGCTGAAAGATCCTGGTATAGCATCAATGTGTGACCTCTGAACTGCAGGGGGTGCAGCTCTCGCTTTGTGTTGAATCTGCTCTTTTAGTGGAAAATCGTGGACGCACACCAGGATGTCATCCGGGCAGGCATCAACTCTGTGTGCACGATCCAGCCATATATCCGTGTCCAGAGGTGATTCCAGGATCTGGGCGCAGAAGGCTCTCACATAGGACCCAATGTTGTCTCCTTCTGCAGCAGCTGGTGTTCCATTATGCATATGTTGTTGTGTCTAGATCTATTTTCTAGATCCTGTGCATGAGCTTCCACTTGGAGGATCTACAAAATAGATCAATCTGTTGGTTCCTGAGGTGAATGACTTCCTGCTGGATTGCTCAGTCTCTTCATCCCGGCTAGTCTTGTGGTCCTTCAAGGTGGAGTTGCTGTCCCCGACCTCGGCCACATCCCTTTGGACTGTCTTTAGGTTTTGGCACAGGAATTTTTTGACCATATGAAGGTCATCCCTTAGAAATGCGAAGAGGGTCTCAAAGATAGAGTGAGCCACTGGGCCCTTCATCTCCTCACCCCCCGGCTGCGGATCTTGGCTGGAGGAAGGGGCCAATCAATAGGCAGACCTACTGTTGGTTTTGAGAGCATATCCATGAGTAAGTGGTCTTTTTTTGGGGGGGCTGCTGCCAAAGTCAGTTACTATGGTGGGGCCTCGGACGTAGAAGAAGTTGCAGGTCGAGGGCAACACCAGACCCTCTGTCGTTGCAGTCCACTGCATAGGAGGGTGTGCATCAGAAGCCGTGACGTCTGTAGTGGGGGGCAAGGAGGCAGCGTTTGTCTGGGAGACCCCAAAACAAAGCTGCAGCTCTTCTCCTGGGTGTAGTTGCGGCGCAGCTGGCCACCTTGCCTCATCCCTCCACTCACGATGCTGGATGAATTTTCTCTCTTGCATCAATGGCACAAGCCTGCTGCTCCCTCTCTGACTGTCCGGCACCCCCCTCTGCCACTGAGTGGTGAGTGAAGCCCACTGGTCGGCTCGGGGGCCCGCACCTGGGCCTCAAACAGCTTTTCCTGTCAGATCCAGAAGCCTTCCACCCCATCCAGGGTAATGCAGGTTGTGTCGTCGTCTGCCCAGGATCGTAGTATAGCTCAGTAGCCTGGGCCCATTGGGTCAGGGACCAAGTAGAGAGCAGCGGTTAGCATCTGCACAGTGCAAGTGCAAGCCTTGGAGTGGGGGCACTCGCAAGTGTCTGGTGCGCTGATCGCCTACAGTCGTTAGAGTTGCTGTGCCCTGGGAGGCGTGAGTGGGTCTTGAATATCTAACTCCTCCCTCCTCTAAGTCACTAGCCACCCCTAATCATCCAGCCTGGGAATCAACTTGTAGCAGGGGGGCTTTTGATGGGGATGTCCTGTGTCAGTGCTCTCAGCCTCTAGATGACTTAGTGCTCCAAACAGGAGTGTACGGGCCCGAGTAGAAGCAGCAATCGGATCCCAGACTTCAGTGGGCCGCTAGGGCAATGTTCTCAAGGCCCGCACCACTCCCCCAGGCCTCGGCCCTCACTGTTAGTGCAAGAGTGCGCATTCTGGGGAAGGCTAGCACCAGGTAATGGGAGTGGGCACTGCTGTTGTGGCTTATCTTTGGGAGCCGCTGCCTCGCCATCTGCCAACACAGCTGATGGAAGGCGGGCCGCTACATCCGAAGAGCCTCCCAAAGAGCTACTGGTATGGCGTCAAGCGGCACCGGATCGAGGCAATTCAGGGGCCGCTCCATGAGTCTACAAGGTCGTAGGTTCTATTGCGATCGCAGTCCATACCAAAGTCACTCGGCAGCCGCCATCTTGCTGTTCATAAGGCGGTGTGGCAGCGGCACCGATTTATCCACAGCTAGTTGTCATCAGCTGTCCATCCGGTTCCCTCTGTGTATGTGAGGTCCGCGGTCATGAGGAGGGGCAGCGTGGGCCCTTTTCAGCAATATTCAGGGGGATTAACCAGGGTCCCCCTGTGGCCGAGACAGATGGACAGGAAAATGCATCAGAACCATCTGCCATCTTGGCCATACCCCCTTTGTGTTTAACTAATACACAAGAAAGACTATAATGTTGCCCCATATATAATTTGAATCTAGGCCACATGCGGGGGTACATATGACAACAGAAATGCATCTTAATTCACTAAAAGCATTGTCATCAGGGCAGGTCAGGGATGTTTCTCACATCATGTTTTAAAATGGTTACTTTTTAATAAATAATTTTCAAAGCAGCGATAATCTGATGTACTGAGATGAAACCCTTCAGTGTGTTAAAGAAATACTTTTTGGAAACTTGAAGACACCTTACCATATTCTAACATGATGTTTGCTGCATGATTTCCAGGAGGGACCTGATCTGGAAGTTCAGGCTGGACTGGTCCCATGGGGAGCAGGTTAAAAACTGATTTTCATATGGCTGGGTTCAAACTGGGGTGGCGTGTTAAGCAAAAAAACTATGGATTTAACCCAGATCTCTTGACTGGGGGTGAGTGTTTAAAAGGTTTCAGCACTCCGTCCATATTCTTCTTGCGTTTAGCGTGATTTGCATGCCAAATATTTTCAAGGCTTTGCTTGTGTGCGCGGGGTAGTAGAACCAGAGCCAACTCATGGCTCTGCTCTGGCTCGGCTCTAACTGTCAATTTGTTGGTTGCACACCTTTACCATGCAACACTACTTTTTCCATATATTGTCTGTAACTTTTAATCTCTTTTTCGACAACTTTTGTTGTATTATTTTTAATTAAATAGAAGTCTTTTGTTCTTGCCAGTGGTATAAGCCGGACATTAATTTAAGAAGATGATTTGACATTCAGGGCCTTATTACAAGTCTGGCGGTCAGGGGACTTGCAGCCTTGTGGTGGCACGGCAGTGGTGGTCTAGCCACCACTGCCCTGGCGGTCCCACCACCCTATTACGAATTGGGTGGTTGGACTGTAATTGGACTGCTGGTTCCACCAGGGAACCACCATTCGCTGGCGGTGGCACAGCGCAGCAGTCAAGCCATTGTAAGTGCTGCTATGGCACCGCCAGGCATATTACGAGTTTCAGGACCACCAGTGTTTTCATGGATGTCTTTCCTCCATGAAAACGCTGACGGTGCTGAAACAAAGGGGGCCCCCTGTGTCCCGATGCACCCCCTGTGTACATGCACCCCAGTTCCTGCATGCCATGGACTTTACAGTCAATGCAGTGCAAGAACCTGTGTGGCGTTCCAATTGGGGTGCCTTTGTTTAAAGGCACCACCGTGGGAACTGCCACGCTGCCCGCCTGCCAGACCACAAAATTACTTTTAATAGGGCAGGCGGCAAAAAGTCGTAATTGGGTCCTCAGTGAATGCCAGGGATTGTCTTTCTGTATCTTTGATTTGAGACGCCTCTGGCTTACTTTTCAATTTTGTTGCTGTTTCTCAAGCCGCCAACATTCTCTATTGCTCTCCTTCATCTGCATGATTCTGTTCCGCCCATTCTGTAGGTTACACGGGTCCTTCGCTCCCTGCAGTACGCTGTTAGGTACTTGATGCAGTCCATTCAACTTTTCTAACCTCTCTCCACTGAGGCGTCCTTCTGGGACATTCTGCTCTGTCTTAATTCCGTCTGCAGTATCAATATTTCATTCATGCTTCCCGGTCCTTACGTGGTGCCTCTCTCTTTTCCATGTGCCCTCTTATCTTGTGCTCCTACTTTCCTGATTGCCTCTCACACAACTTCCGTTTTACGTTTTGCTCTGATTTCCTATTTTCCCTGTCACCCCCTTTCCATCTCCTTTTTCATTTTCAACCACCCTTGTCTCTATAATGCACTGTCTTTCCATACACTCCTGCCACCATCTCCACTTCTTACTCTCACTTTTTTGATATTCAGACAAAATATTGAAACACAAATATTGTGCTACTAAAATACTGTGTCCAAAATGCCATGATATGGAAATATCGTCTGCAAGAATATCGCTGTCAAGAATATTAATTTAGGGTGAGTAATATCGATTTTGAAAATATCAAACTCATTAATATTGTTAACAAAAATATAGCTGGAAATATAGTTTTTTAATTATTGATATGTGTTTTAGAATATAATTTAAATGTATATATTGTAAATTTTTTGTATAACTTTGTTTTTAGGTCTCGCCTCTCAATGCGCATGCGCATTGAGCAGAGCGAGACTATAGGGACTTAAACAGACTTTACCCAACTGGCGATTTGGTGCCGTGCCCGTGCGCTTTTAGGTCAATGCGCAAGCGCATTGACCTAAAATGCGCGTGCACAGCATCAAATTGTCAGCCATCTGGTGCCCAGCTTGGTGCCGCTCCACCCCTTGCGGCATCAAAGGATTTCACGGCCGGCCGGCCGTGCTTTCAGTTTCACGGCCAGCCGGCCGTGTCTCCTTTTCTTTTAACTTGTTTCTTGTTTTGCTTTTCCTTTCTCGCGCTATTTGTTTTGTTTTTTTTATTCTCCCCCCCTCCCCCCTTTTCACTTTCTTCGGCTCGCACTCTATCTCTTGTTTAAATGTATGTTAGGCTGGGATTACAGTGTGAAAATAAAACATTGATGTCCATTGAGACCCCTTTGCAATTTTATTTTAGGTCTCCGCCAACGCCCTCTCCCCTCCCCGATTCCTTCTAAGTTGTCCTTTTCTCTCTGCCTTTATTTCCACCACATGCTCTAAGCTCCCTCCCTCTCCTCATTTTCAACATTCCTTAGTCTGCCCCCCATTGTCTTCGTCTCCTGTTTATTCCCCTCTTCCTCTCAATCTCTTTTTCTTTCTCTTCTTCACTGTCGCTGTCGGCCTTTCCTCCTGTCTACTTTTAATTCAATTGTGCATCTTTACCGCTCTCGGGCCGTCTCATCCTTGTTTAATATAGTTGTTACATTTTTAGTAGTTATTCAATGTAATAAATGTCTGTGATTTTTAGTACCGTGGCAGGTCGTGGGTTTATAGAGAAACAGGGTTGGTAGTAATTTAATTGTAATGAATTAATAATTTGTTTTTCATTAATATTAATTATTTTAGGTGCGGGTTGTGAGGTTACAGGGGCACAGGGTGGGAAGTCAATAAAATCTAATTAATTATTAATTCATTTTCAATATATAATGCTTTAATTAAAAAATATTTTAATTGTGTTATTCATTTTTTATGAAGTTAAATTTAAGGTATTGGTTGTGGGGTTTATAGGGGTAGAGGGTGGGAAGTAAGTTCATTATAATTCATTTGTTTTTCATTAATAATTATGTATGTTAATTGTGCAGTTCTTTCAAAGTTAAGTTAAATTTAAGTGAGGGTTGTGGGTTTGTAGGGGTATAGGGTGCGGAGTAAATTAATTTTAATTAAGTAATTAATTTTTAATTGATAATTCAATTGACATTTACGTTAATTGTGCAAATATTTTTTGTTACGTAACATTTTAGCAGCAGGTTGTGTGTTTTGTAGTGGTATAGGGTGTGACGTAACTAAAATTAGAATTATTTAATACTTATATTTTGTTTAATACATTTTTAAATCTTTCAATTAAAAATAATTATGTAAATTGTGTAATATACTAAATGTGTTTTTTGAGTGAGTGTTGTTTTTGTGTGTGTAAAGGGTGTGTAGGAAATGAATTAGACTAAATAATCAATTTAATTGTTAAAATTTAAATATGTTAAAAAATATATATTATATATTCGGTGTCAGTTGTTGAATTTGTAGTAGTAAATGGTGGGAAGTTAATTCAATATAAGAATTAATTATTACTTAATTATAAATAATACATGTTTAATTGAGAATTAATTATGAAAATTATGGAAATCATATTTTTTTAAGTTATATATTTGGTGTGTGTTTATTTGTATGGATAAAGGATGCAGGGGTACTAAACTACAATTATTTTAGGAATAAATAATTAATATTGTAACTGATATTTAATCATTTAAGGTGTACACAATATTATTTTAATAAAGACTTTTAGATGTGTGTTGTGTACTTTCTTGAAGAGTAGAGTAGAAAGTTAAGTAATACATTGAAAAATAGGTAATTATGTTTTGTAATTGTTATATATTATTGTATGTGTTAACTGTATTGTGTTTTTTAAATGTAAATAATATTGTATTTGTTAGCTGTCATTTTTTTGAGAATATACTTTTGTATTTTAATTATATTTGTAGTAATTTATATGTATTTATTTAAAATATATATACATAAATATTTATATTTCTTTTTTTAACATTTCTTTTTTTTGATTGTTTACTGTGTTTTTGAAAATATTTTATTATTTGAAGTAAATTTGTTTGCTTATAATGTTGAACTGTCTGGAGTGGGAATAGCAAATATACCCCTCCACAATTCAACACTTTCCCTACAGTTGCATTGACAGGATATCGGGAGATCAAGAATGGACGGGGCGGACAGGGTAAACTGACAACCTGCTCCCGCTGTGTTCTGAAACTGACAACCTGATGCTCCAAGTGCAGGCTACGGAGTGCCCCTTTAACTCACCACAAAGTATCCTGGAGGAGGAGTCGTCCCATTGGGTGATGTCATCCCCTACTGCCCTATCAGGTGGAGGCGATGAGGAGAAAGAGGAAGTGGTTGCACGTCAGGGGACGAATGAGGGAGCGACTATAGGAGGACCGGAGCAGCGGAGACCATGCCAAGCAAGTAAACGAGACGTCGGACTTCTGGAGAAAAAGGAGCCGAGGTGAACGTCCCAGAGGATAAGGAGATGCTAGGAGGCCAACAGAACCACACGTCGCCCCGCCACTCTCCAGGAGGAGCGTGGCTGGACCAGGTACGCCTCCGACTACGGGGATTCTCTGGGCACTGGGTGAGGAAGGGAGGTTCCTAGAGAGAGGACACCCTTTTCTCTCCTCAAGCGGGGCTGCACATGGTGGCGGTATTCTGTGATCCCTCACACTCCCCTTCCTGGCTCTAGGAGTGTCTCGGCTTCTCCACTGACCTGTGGTTATTTTTGTTTTTTCTTCTGGACTCACAGGCCAACAATGGAGATCCACGCGCTCCGGCAGTATCCTCTCAGACTCTGTGAAAAACAGGAACGCCCCCTGGAAACCGGACTACCATTGTAGAAAGATTGATGTTTTCTCTCTGAATAAAAGAGACACCAAAGAGCCATAAAGTTTCTGGATCCTCATTTCCTGTGGGCACTATACCATAAGGCACCCCCCTCACAGTGGGACCCTTGACAGATTTGGTGGAGAATGCAGGTAAGAGCCCTCTGATAGGTTGATGAACAACCTCTTGTACCAATTGGGGGAAGGACAAAAGAAGTAAGAATGGGCAATGGAGAAGAATGCAAACCAAGCAGAAATGAGCAAGCTAGCCGAGGGCAGACAGAGTTACTGCTGGCTTTAGGTCAAGGGAGGACGCCTGCGCTTCCTGTAAGAGTGATTGCCCTGCAGAAGTACGTCCCGGGGGAGGACCCTGTTTCCTTTTTCCTTTTTCCTTATTTTTGAGAGAGCTGCAAGGGCCAGCACCTGGCCAATGGACCGCTGGCCTTTTTACCTGGCCCCCCTTCTCACAGGCGAAGCCCAGGCCGCCTACCAAATAGCGGACAGAGATGGTACGGCTACCTGCGGGCACGTCAAGCAGTTTATAATGGACCGCTTGGGGGGTGGATGACGAGTCACACCGCCTCAAGTTCAGACAAGAATGGGGCGCACCAGGAGGCATACCGAAGACGCTGTTTTATAAACTCAAAGACACCGCTGATCGCTGGCTCAAACCATTGGAATCAACTCATGAAGAGATTATGGACAAGATTTATTTGGAACAGTACCTGGAGGCATTGCTTTATGGAACACAGAGATGGCTTCGTCAACATGCTGGTCTGACCCTGGAATATGCCGTGGAGATGGCAACATCCTACGCTCGGGCTCAGAATCGCAACCTGTTTAAGCACCCCAACCAATGAAATTGGAAAGGAGATCAAGCAAGCCACCTTTTGAACCATCGATGGCGCGTTCAGGAAGATCCGACGTCTTTCCCTCCTTCGGTCCTCAATGTTTTGAATGCGGAAAGTAGAGGCACAATGCAAAGTTCTGCAGAAAGAAGAAAGAAAAACAGGAAGAGGAACCTATGGGCGTTAGTTACTTGCCCCGGCCCCTACTTTATGGTCAGGAAAAGGGACCAGTCTACTGTCTAAGGATGAACGACAAAACAGTGACAGCCCTCCTAGCCTCAGGTTGCAAGCACTTGGTAGTAAGGGGGGAGCTAGTACCCCAGTCCAAGCTGATGCCCGGGAGGACTGTTAGCACTCGCTGTGTGCATGACGACATAAGGGCTACCCTGTAGCCAGGGTAAAATTTAAAACCGAGCAGAGCATAGAAACCTTGGCTGAAGTTGGGGTTCTCTCCCTTCTTGAACAACTCATAGTAGGCATGGACAACCCCTGTTTCTACAGTCTCCTAGTAGGAAACCTGAAGACCTATTCCATAAAGGAAAACCCCCACGACAGCCTCCTCACCTCCGAGCTGTGGGCCATAGACAACCATTTTAGAGCAGCACAGTTAAATGATAGCACCCTTAGTAACGCACGGCAGAGTGCTTAAGAAACACAGAATAACCCCCGAAAAACGTATCCCTGTTTTATAGAACAGAAATGTCTGCTATACTGAGTTGCTAAGGAAGGAGAGGAACCCCAGTTATTGGTCCCTATGGGTTTTAGAGACCAGATCCTCTTCTTTGCCCATTCCCACCTACTTGCAGGCAATTGTGGGGTGGAGAAAACAAGTCAGTCAATCCTGCACAGTTGTTTTTGGCCAGGTATCCACGCACAGGTAAAATAATAATGCCAAGAATGCGCAATTTGCCAAAAAAGGAACCCATATACCCCTCCAAAAGTACCCTATGACCCCTACCCATCATTGGCAAGCTTTTTGATTGAATAGGGATGGACCTCATAGGTCCTATTCCCAAGTCGTCCAGGGGATACCAATATTTCCCCGTTCTAATTGATTACTCCACCAGATACCCTGAGGCTCATCCCCTGCGAACCGCAACCACAACCACCATAGCCCAACGGCTGATTGAGGTATTCTCGATGATGGGATTTCCCCGTAAAATCCTCATGGACCAAGCTACCCCATTTGTTTCTAGATTAATGAAAGAGGTCTGTAAGCAACTGAACATTAGTCACATAAAAACCTCTGTGTACCGCCCTCAAACAGACGGCCTCGTAGAATGTTATAATGGCAACATAGAACTCACCCTAAAGAAATTAGTAACAGGTGACGGAAAGAACTGGGACCAACTCCTCCTGTTGGCCCTTTTGTCATACGAAGCCAGGTGCAGAGTAGTCTGGGCGTGTCTCCCTTTGAGCTCAACTTTGGACGGAATCTCCGTACTCTTCTGGAGATCGCCAAGGAAAGCTAGGAAAAAGAGTGTGCAAACGAAGCCCAGGCTTTGTTGGATTATGCTATCCAGGTGAAAGTCTGTCTCCATAAGCTGAGAGCCATGGCTCAAGAATCTCTGGAAAGGGCCCAGGGTAAACAGAAAACCTTCTATGACAAGGGCAAACGCTAGAGGAAGTTGTGCATAGGTGATTGGGCTTTGATCTTGCTCCCTTCATCCACCCATAAGCTAAAAACGTAATGGCAAGGACCATATCTGGACTTGAGAAAAATAGGCAAAACTACATATGTCTTGAGTCTTTCCCCGTCTAAAACCCAGATGTACCACATTAATCTTTTAAAGAAGTGGTTAGGCCCTCCTCCCTGTAAAACCCATACTTTCTCAGCCATTAACACCCAGACACATACGGTTGATGCCACCGTTTTTAATACAGACCCGACAGAAAGGGAGAAACAAGACATACAAGCCCTCCTTCATTCCTTTAAGGACATCTTCTCTGACCAGCCTGGAAGAACTCACCTAACAATGCATTCTTTACCCACCCAAGAGGGAGTCGCCATTAAACAAAGACCCTAAAGGGTTCCTGAAGCCGTAGGGCTGCCCACCAGCAAGAAGTCGCCCAGATGCTAAAGTCAGGTGTCATAGTGCCATCGAGGAGTAACTGGTGTTCACTCATTGTGCTAGTACCGAAACCGGATGGTAGTATTCGGTTCTGTATTAATTTCAGGGCAAGACGGCTATCCCCTTCCCAGGGTTGATGAGCTAAATGAGCTCCTGGGTGAGGCACGTTACATCTCCACGATGGACCTCACAAAAATTTGTTGGCACATCCTGATAAACCCCGCCGATCAGGAAAAAACGGCTTTCTCCACACCTGACAGCCTCTACCATTTTACAGTCTTGCCTTTTGGGTTGCAAGGTGCACCCACCAGTTTCCAGAGTTAATGGACGCACTTTTCGCATGTCACCTAAAATATTTGTTGGCATATTCGGACGATATTGCAGTGTACAGTAATTTGTGGGCTGAACACCTGGATCATCTTGATGCTATTTTTTCCAAGCTTAGGAGTGCTCATTTGCATATCTACGCAAAAAAATCCAAATTTGCTTTTCAGAAAGTGAAGTACCTGGGCTAGGTGCTAGAAAAAGGCATGTTTAAGCCACAGACTGAAAAAGTAAAAGCAATACAGGATACCCCTTTTCCAAACACCAAACGCTTTTCTGGATCTGGTGGGGTATTATAGGCGCTTTATTCCACAGTTTTCGGACATCGCCGCCCTTCTCACTGGCTTGTTAAAAAAGACAGCCTCCCCTTCACATCTTCAGACCCCATCTGACAGTAAAAACGTGGACTTTCAGAGGCTGAAGACAGCTTTGACCACCCCTCCGGGGTTTTCCTTACTCCTTTCAGAAACCAGTTATCCTCCAGCATGATGCTTCAGGGGTGGGTATAGGAGCGGTTCTGTATCAGTTAGAATCTGATGGACTAGAGAGACCGGTCCTCTATATCATCAGGAAGCATTTTGCTAGGGCATGGGTGTACCCCACTATTGAAAAAGAGTGCTTAGCAGTAAAATGGGGTATTGAAAAGTTGTGTTACTATCTAGAAAGAAGAACTTTTGTTTGGTATACGGACCATGCCCCTCTGACCTGGTTCCAGAGGTACAAGGGCTGCAAGGACCGGGTGCTGAGATGGTTCTTAGCCCTGCAGCCCTTCAGCTTAGAAATTTCTTCGTAAAGGTACGGAGAAGGCAACGCGGGCTATTTGTCGCATTGTCCTCTTTCTCCCGAATGGGGAAATCCTAGGTGAGGGGTGTGTTGGGAGATTAAGGATGGATGGGCAGACAGGGTGAACCGACAACCTGCTGCCTGCTGTGTCCCGAAACTGACATCCTCATGCTCCATGTGCAGGCTGTGGAGTGCCCCTTTAACTCGCCACAAAGTATCCTGGGGGAGGAGTCCCGTGGGGTGATGTCACCCCCTACTGCCCTATCAGACGGAGGCGACAAGGAGAAAGAGGAAGTGGTAGCACATCAAGGGACGACCAAAGGGAGCAACTACAGCAGGACGCTGAGCCGCAGAAACCACGCCAAGCAAGTGGACGAGACGTCGGACTTCTGGAGAAAAGGGACCCGAGGTGAACCTCCCAGAGGACAAGGAGGCACCAGGAGTCCTACTGAACCAAGCATTGCCTCGCCACTCTCCAGGAGGACCGTGGCTGGACCAGGTACGCCTCCGACTACGGGGATCCTCTGGGCACTGGATGGGGAAGGGAGGTTCCTAGAGGGAGGACACCGTTTTCTCTCCTCAAGCAGTGCCGCACAAGGTGGCGATATTCGGTGATCCCTCACACTCCCCTTCTTGGCTCTAAGAGTGTCTCGGCTTCTCCACTGACCGGTGGTTTTATTTTTGTTTTGTCTTTTTTCCTGGACTCACGGACCTACAACGGAGATGCACGCGCTCCGGCAGTATCCTCCCAGAATGGAAACTGGACTGTTATTGTAGAAAGATTGATGTGTTGTTTCTGAATAAAAAAGACACCAAAGAGCCATAAAGTTTCTGGATCCTCATTTCCTGTGGGAGCTATACCGTAAGGCACCCCCCCCCCTCACAGTGGGACCCTTGACACAGGAGTGGGAATAGTAAATGTTACCCCTCAGCTACCCAACACTTTCCCTACTGTTGCACTGACTGGAGTGGGAATAGTAAATTTTCCCACTCCGCAATCCAACCCTTTCCCTACTATTGCACTGGCTTGAGTGGGAATAGTAAATTTTACCCCTCCGTAATCCAACACTTTCCCTACTGTTGTACTGACTGGAGTGGGAATAGAATATTTAACCCCTTAGCGATCCAACACTGTCCCTACTGTTGCACTGCCTGGAGTGGGAATAGTATATATTACCCCTCTGCAATTCAACACTTTCCCTACTGTTGCACTGACTGTAGTGGAAATAGTAAAATGTATCCCTCCCCAATTTAAGAATTACCCTACTGTTACGCTGAATGGAGGAGAGCTAGTACATTTTACCCCTGTGTAATGTAGCAGCTTTCCTACAGTTGCATTGCGTGAAGTGGGAGTAGTAAATGTTATCCCTCCTGAGTTTAACACGTTGCCTACTTTGTATTAATTGTAGTGGGAATAGTTTAGATATTAATTGTAAAATGTTATAGTTTATTTTATAATATTTCAATTTATATTATGTTTGTTTATTTAAAATAATAAAAATATTATTGTTTTTAATTTGTTAAATATTTTTTGTACGTTGCAATTTTTTGTTTAATTTTGTATTTGTAATAAAAATAGCTTTTTTATTTTTTATGTTCAGTATATGTATATTTTTTTATATTACATTATTACAAAATGATTACATTATACTTTAAATTAAAATTATCTATTTAATTATACTTTTCCAACTATATATTTGTAAAAATATGTATATATATATTTGTGTTTTAAGTTTTTTTAAATAAGTATAGTTGTTAGATTTGTTTAAATAAACATTCAATAGATTTTATTTTATTATAATAATGTTAATATTTAATATTAATATTTACAGTTTAAATGTATATCTATTTAAAAAACGATATTTTATGCATCAACATTAGTGACAATTATATTTTTTAGATATTTTTATTTAGACTTCGATATTTATGTCCTGATCTTTTGTAGCACGATATTTTAGGAGGCAGTATTTCTCCAGTAAGCCCACTTTTTCTCCACCTTTCCCGAGCACAGTGAGCAGTCCTTCCAGTCTCCTTGTAGAACACTGGGCTCAGGCAGGGATTTAACACAGGCCCCTGCAGCGCAGTGGGGCTCCCAACCCTCCAGTGCCCAACACTTCATGGGGGGCCCCATTCAATCCAAGGTCAATGAATATCTGTGAGGTATGGATGGCTCAGGGCCCCTCATCATTTACTGCAAGGGGGCTCCATCATTTTGCATTACATCACTTGGCATAGGCTCTTTTCATGCCCATGCTCTAGAGGTGCCCGGCTATGGCCAAGCTCAATATCCTCTAGGACGTCAAGCCCAAAACTAGTCGAGCATTCGCTGGAGGCTGTGTGGCCTAGTGGCTATATCTGCCATCCAAGTAACATAGGGAACCAGGTTTGAATCACAGTGGTGTCCCCTCAGCATCCTGCGACTTCAGCAAATCTCCATGTTCCTAAAAAATGTTAACATACTTTGTCCGTTCGAAAGCGCTCCAGTGTCCTTGGGCAAGTTCTGCACTAAGTAAAACTTTCAACCATAAAATATGGATTCTGCCTGCTAGCCATGCTATAATCTTATCCTTCAATTAAAGAAAACATTATCTTTATTGTCAGAAAGAGATAATCATCTACGCGTTGAATTTCATAGTTTGAAACTATAAAATGTGTGATTAAATCCTGCTTAAACAACTTGTGATCTTAGACAAATACTTTTTCATTGAGCCTCCTTTTTGTTCATTATCACATGAAAACACCTTTAAATGCACAAGTTGAGGATGTGAGCGATATAAAAACCTCTTGTGTTTAAGAAAGACTTTAATCTGTAGCGGCTGGTGTCCGTGTTGAGTGGGGATGATGGAGGCCCAGGTGAGAGAGGGGAGACTAACAACTACATCAACACAAAATGTAAAGATATCTCGCCTGCCCATCCTGCCATCCTGCTTTTCTTCTCCTCATCAGCACAGACTCCCAGAGCCCCCCTGCAGCAAATCCTGATGCTGCTCTCATTCTTGAGAGCAGCATCCGGGTTTACTTGAGCGCCCTTGATTTGCACTCCAAGGGAGACTAGGAACCTGTGATTGCTGTCTACAACACAGCAATGCAGCTGGGGCTTAAGAGAGCTTCACTGCGCATGATGCTTTGGCCTGCCTGAGATGGACCAAGCCGTCATGTGCATCAGTGTTCAACCCCCTCTCCTCCGCAATGGCCTCGACCCCAAGAGAAAAATAAAATGATAATAAACCTGGTTTATTATCATTTTATTTTTACATTTTTGCAGCTACTGGTGAGCGGGGGAGGAGCGACGCTTCTCTGCCATGGCAGAGGAGACGCCTCTGACTATAATGTTGCTCTATTTATAATTAGAATCTAAGCCACATGTGGGCTACATATGACAACATACATGCCTCTTAGTACACTAAAAACTCACTTTTTAATAAATACTTTTCAAGGCAGTCCTAATCTGATATACTAAGGTGAAACACTTCAGCATGTTAAACAAAATACACTTGCTTGAAATTTGAAGACACCATATTCTAACATGGTGTTTGTTGCATGGTTTGCATTTCAAATATTTTCAAGGATCGGTTCGTGCATGGACTTTTACATCCAGAGCCAACCCGTGGCTCTGCTCTGACTAATCTCTCCCTGTTGATTTGTTGGTTGCCCACTTCTACCATGCAACACAACTGTTTCCATGTATATTTTCTGTAATGTCTAATCCCTTTTTTGATCAACATTTATTGTTTTATTTTCAAACTGACCACTAAAGTATTTTGTTCTCAGCACTGGTATAAGCCTGACATTACTTTTAAAAGATGACTAGACATTCATTGAATGCTAGGGATTGGCTTTCTGAATCTTTACCTCGATTCCCCTTCTGGGTGTTAAGGACCCAAGGAAATCTACAATAAAAAGGCGTGCCCAGTCCACTGGGTGGATGGGGACTCTGTAAAACTTAAAAGTCTCTGAGGCAATGTGTCCCTTGAGATACGTTTCAAAGCAGCATTTCAAAAATAGTCAATAAGAAAGGACTGACTCAAAGGGGGAGTTTGAGTAAAATTTAGAAACCCCATAAAAGTGTATTACAAAATTCAAAAGTGAAATACAGAAATAATGGAATGCAGATACAGCATAGTTCATAAGACATTTGCAGTGAAGGCCATCAAATACAGAATAAGTTGTAAATTGTAAATGTAGTTATATATTGCTTAACCCTGACGAGGCATTGAAGAATGAAGTAATGGGCAACAAAATTAAAAATGCTGTCTCAAATATTCAGCAACTTCAGTAAGAAAATGAATAGGAACCCTAGTCTCAGAAAACGTGCCCAAAGTGCTCTGGCTCGCCTCCAAATCCAAGGGTTTATATACAGTTTTGTTACATAAGAATTACTAAAAACTGCAAAGCCAGCTTGGTACGATTATTGCTTTAACAAATCACGATTTCACAATTTTAAATGTCAAATAATACTATCATTTTGGCACTAACCCACTACATGAATATTGATTTGACAGAAGGGATGTTGTCCGGAGTTATTAGAACAAACTAGTTAAATAACGATAGTGAACCATTGTGAATAAATTTGGTTTCCACAGTGCTTGGCTCATCAGGCGGGCAGGGTAGCATAGGTTAGTACGACTACCTGCCCTTGGATCACCCCCATAATGTGCATACTGTTGTATGGAATAAACCTGCAGCCATAATTTCTCCAAACAAAAAAGTTGTGTGGTGTATTTGTTTATGCATGCCTTTTCTACTTTGGTGCGGATGTGGATCATCCTGCGCCGATAATGGAACTATAACGATAGTGAACCATTGTGAATGAATGCAGTACCCTGTGCAAGCGTAAGGGCTTTGGAAAATATTGCAAAAGTAGTTATTCTAGCAAATGCCATTAAGAAATAAACAAGCCACGTCTTGCTGCACGTAGTGTCAGGCGAAAAATGTAAATTCATAATATGGTATCCATTTTGAACAAGATTATGTTGAGACCTGAAGTCGAAGCCTTAGCCAGAAAAACACACATTTACACTCTGCTGCTCTCTGCTGAGATCTCAGGCCAGCAGGACTTTTTCTTCACTAGAGGTAGGGGTGTAACACAAGGCCCTGCAGCCCCTTCGGCGGGGAGGGGGGTATGGAAAGCACCCTTCACAGAACCCCCATTCAGTCCGTGGACCCCATTCAGTCCGTGGCCTCTGTGCGATGTCAGTCTCAGGGTACCTTCACAGTATGTTGCTGCTGAGGGCTCCATTATTTTTCATTACGCCAGTGTTGGGAGGACCCCTATACTGTATAAGCTGTCTGTTTTCAAGACTAGATTAAGAACGCTCCTCTGTGACAGGTTTGCGTCTTCCTGCTGGCTGTGCTTTCAATGACGGAAATGTCATCGCGCAATGTGATGGGGGGAGTCTGGAGGGTGTGAGTCGGTGCCTGTTGGCGTCCTATAAATATCGAGCTATTAAAGGCTTCTCAATGATTTTCGCAGAGTATTCGGCACTCTTCCCTCTTCCCGTGGGACAGTGTATCGGGGAGTTCGCCACCCATCCATCTCCGGAAGTCCTGGTGGATTTATCACATCTGTCAGTCTTCAGCCGCCGTGAGGAGCTTCGGAACTTTCTGATCTCCTTGAGGCTTCAGAGGCGGGGAGCTGATGCCGAAGGGAGCCCAGGGGCAGCGGGCTGATGATGGATTGTGGGAAGGGTGCGCAAAATCTCAGTGGAGCACTAATCAGCAGGGGATGGCCTTTTACCACCTGACAGAGGCAGAGGTAAAGCACACACAGGCGCAGTGTCGAAACTTATAAGCATAACAATAAGACTTACTCGTCTATTTCAATAGTTTCTTTCCTGTCTCTCAAAAGGAAGTTTAAATTGTTGGGGCCTCTTCGCCAACCATCTGCAATGTTCAAGCGTTAAGACGAATTGCTGCAATTTGCCATACACACGGCTTATATTTTGCAAATCGAAAGGGTCGAATTGAATACTTGACTCAGGAATGTTAACTGATTGCATAAATAATCGCTTTTTATAAATAACGATATTTTAATGTGAACTGCGAAAAACAAATGCTTAAAATGTACATACACAATACACATCTGGTGAACATGTACTTGAAACGATTTAAAAGAAAGAAAAAATATGTTTAAGATAGCTGATGTTCATACTAAAATACATAGACCAGAATGCACTGTTCTGGCTTTTTAAGAGAAACCTATATATACTGAAACTGAAAAAGGACTCCCAATACTGTGAGAAAGAACATTTTTTGTTTGAAACGTTGGTGGGTGATGGTGGCTGTGTTAATGGAGTAATAAACGCTTAAAAAAACGAAAAGCCTCGTGTTTAGGAGTGCAATTTCTTTAAAGTTTGCTGCTGGAAGATTTTCACGGGACTTGGTCTGGTCCCGGTAATTGCACCCGTGTTCTTGAGCGCGCCGGTCACAGACTGTTTGGTAAAGGATATATATATATATATATATATATATATATATATATATATATATATATATATAATTGATTTTCTCAGGATTACATTTTACTAGCGCTTAGACTTGGACAAGTATATATTACATATTTACAGAGTGAACAGAGAAATAAAATATCAAAAGGGGTAAAGAACGGTAGGTGGGGGAGAAGAGTCGGAGGCTGAGATTGGTGAGAGGAGAGAGAGGGACCTGAGGGGGAGAAAGAGATAAGGCAGTCCAGCAAAAGAGAAATGTCTGAAGGTCGGCAGGATGGATTCCAATGGACCAAAGGAAACGACAAGAATCAACAAAATGGCGGACCCGGGTCATGGGCATCGCTGGAAACAATCTCAAAATGCCAAGATGCACCCAGGTCAAGATCCAAAAAACAAGGCGAGCAGAATTCCATTAAGTGGGTCGGAGGGGGGACGCAGTCATAGCACCAAAGGAGAGTGGAGAGCAGTAGAATGTCTGCTGTTTGCGTGCACAGGCACAGCACCACAAGGGCATCAGGCTGACGACCAGCGGATCAAGAAGCGCCTCGAACTGGAGTGAGCCTCTGAATAGGTAGGGACCACAGACACCGAAATAGAAGAGTATCCCGCACGTTGTCTGCCCCGCTGAGAACAGTGACGGTTCCAGCAGGATGCGAAGCAGACTAGGTCGTGCACTGGCGCAGTGTTATTTCAGCGAAAGACCTGCCTGTGACAGGTGTAAGAAAGCAACCAGGGTCCTGAAAGGCACTGAGGAAATATGTATAACATGTCTTGGGGCAAGCTTTAAGGCTCAACAGTCACCTTTTTACTTGTATACTTGCCGTTCTGTCTTTTAAGTCTGCTTACAAAGGCAGAGTCAGATAAATCCTACCAACTTCCACCAGACCTTTACTGGGGGCCAAAAGCAGTTCAAACCTTCCTCTCAACGTCATGCGTTTTATAGTCCAATTCCTGTTTTTGTACATTTCCTTTCAATATTAGATTTATAGTTCTCTTTATTTTGCCACCTGCCCTCAGTTATTCATTTATTTACGAGTAACCTTTACTGTCCAAAAATGGCCTGGATTCTACCATTTCAGTACACATGCTTGCGCTTTGAACAGAGAGGTGTGCTAAAGAAACTCCCACGGGCAGTGTTGTAAGTCTGCCCGGTTTGCCAACAACCGAATACCCAATGGAAAGTCCATAATAGCAAATGTTGTTTTTTAGGTCGAGCGTGGACAGCACATGCACTGCCACGAGGCCTGCAATAGTGGAGTATGGCTTTGAAGCCCCGCTCCCTCTCTGCCCATATTTTGAATTGCCTTGTGTCATTGTCCTTCGTAAACGCTGGCTTTCGATTTATTATTAGGCTTGTCAGTCCCTCCTTGGTACTTCCTTGTCTTCATTTGTTACCACCTATTAGGAGTGGACTTTTACTGGTGTTGGTACATGCTCTGCTTTATAGGTTGGTAAGCACTATTTTCCTTAATGTTCTTCCCCTATTCACCCACGACATCGCAGCATGCTGCACTCTTACTACTGTACTCATTTAAGTTACTACGCGGTCCACTTTAACTGTAGCTGCCGCACTTATACAATTATTTAATTTAAGGCACTGTCCGCTTTCAGTTTAGCGGACGCTCTTATTTATTTGTTTTATTTTACCGGTGGCCGCTTTCACAGTAGCACTCATGCTTATTTATTTTATTAATTAATAACATGAGCTGCTATTACGTCAGCGGGCGCACAGAACGTTTCTGAATTATTTTATTTTTGCTTTGTGTGAAAGTGCTCCAAATGTCCTTTCACTTTATTACTGCCCATGCCCCTTTGATTAGACGCTGCTCACTATAACCTGAATACGGTAGGAAGCATCTAAAGAAATGGGCGCGGCCAACATTAAAGTGCTCTCGCATTGGCGAGAGTTTGAGCTATTGGCATTAAAAATAACAATGCCTTTTATATATGTGTTGGGTTTAAGACACATAAATACAAGGCTTTGTAATTTACGATGCCAATCACTTAAGCACTCGCAAAAACGAGACCTATTGCATTGAAAATGCTTGTTTATGTCTATTATCTGTATAATTTTCTGTTCTATTCCTATAAACTACTGTATTTATTCTTCTGCTTGACAAAAGTAAAAATAGGAATTAAAAAAATGCCAAGCTCTCTCTCACAGAGTTCATCTCCACCAGAGAGTCATGCCAATTCCAATCTGTTTGCCACTGAACCCACCATTCCACATGCAGTGTTTGATGCCATCCATATGTGCTTCCTCATTTACATTCAGTACATATTTTGTAAAAAAAAAAAAAAAAACAAGTAAGTGCCAGGAGGCCACTAAAACCTGCACCACTTATTGCCCCTGCAAGCTCTGCCAGTTAAAGTACCAGCATAACTACTCTCACACTCCTACAAGTGTAACAATTCAGACTATTTCAGGCCTCCAAAGCTATGAGAATGGCATGACCAGCAGGTATTATTATTCACTTTTAATGTACATTAACTTTTTAAACACTTGTGCTCATCTCAAAATTAGACAGACAGTGCCCCCATCTGGTGTAATGTCACTAGTGCCAGTGCTGACAATTAAATGCATGTGCTGAGCATCTGAAATCATCAGCTCAAATTAAGCACTGTTTATGTGTCTACAGCCGCTGAATTTGATGCAATGTACAGGTTGTCTTTCTCTTCTACATTCTTGTCCATCTATCCAAAAATTGTTGCTTTATCCAGAATCTCTCTTCTAAATGTCTCTTCTACATGCCTACCCAAACCATTACAGGCTGATGCAGGTCTGTTTCCCTCAAAGGCCTGTCCTCTTTTTAGGTCAAAGCCTACCAGACAGTGCACCTGTCGGGTTTGCTAACAACTTCTTGTGGGCATTCTGAAAGCTTCCCGGGGATTGCATTCCGCCATTTGCTTTCCATTGGTTTTTTGGTTTGTAACTCACATTTGCTTGCTTTCTGTTTGCTGGGTTTATTTGTTTTAGGCTGTCCAGCTTGAGTTCATCCCTACGTGGACTAAACCCTTCTTGCTTTCTTATAAAAGATGCCTTTAAATCTTGTTCGCATCTTGTTACATTTTCTGAGCATTCAAAGACTGAGGTCACATGGCAGGCTATGTCTTTTAAGACATAGCCTGTTTACTTTTCTTTCTCTGGCTTCAAAGTGAGAGAATTAATGTAAGTATATTGCGGTGAAACAAAAGGCTTTTTTCTAACACACAACAAAAATGACTTTGCTGGTACTTCAGAATATATAAAAATTAGGAAAGTACAAATTACGCATATTTTTGGGTAATTCCAAAGTGTTGTGGAAACAAATATTTTAGTTCAATCAAAACACATCCATACACTAGGTGATGACATTTCCACACATTATCATTTGTGCACAGTAAAACAATATGTCTGGCAAATGTAATGGCCATTTCAATTGAAAATGTGTTGTCTGTAATGGCAGTGCGCTTCCACACCATGCATAGACCACACAGCACCACTCCACTCTACACCACTCCGCTCCACTCTACAACAGACTACCCCAGTCGACCCCACTCCACTCTACCCCCCTGCACTCCAATCTACCCACTCCACTCAATCTATTCCACTCCATGCCAATCTATCCCACTCCACTCAATCTACCCTACTCCAATGTACCCCACTCCACACCTCTCCTCTCCAATCCACTCCAATCTACTCCACTCCAATCTACCATATTGCACTACAATCCATCCAATTCTGCCCCCCTACAATCTACCCAAGTCCACCCCAATCTAACACAGTCCAATTTATCCCATTCAACTTAAATGTACTTGACTCCACTCCATTGTAGCCCAGTGTACCCCACTCCACTTCACTTTACCCCTATGTAACCAACTTCACTCTATTCAGCCTGCTCCACTCCAATCTATCCCACTCATTCTAGTCTACCCTTCAATCTACCTCAATCCACAACACTCCAGGCTACCCCACTCAATCTACCACACTCCACACAATCTACTTGGCTCCACCCTACCACAATTAACCCCTCTCCACACCACCCTAATCTACCCCACTACACTCTATCACAGTCTACTCCACCCCGGTCTACCACACTCCAGTCTACCCAACTCAAACTACCGCACTCCATTCTACCCCACTCTAATCTAGCCCACTCCACCCCAATCTACCCCAGTCCACCCACTCCAATCTACCCACTCCAATCAACCCCAATCTACCATACTCCACTTCACTCCAATCTTCCCAACTCCACTTTACCCCACTCCACTCAACCACAGTCCACTCCATTCTGCCCCAATCTACCCAACTCCACTTTACTCCACTGCACTCAACCCCACTCCAGTCCAGTCTGCCCCAATCTACTCATTTCAATCTACCCTACTCCACTTCAATCTTCCCAACTCCATTCCAGCCTACTCCACTCCACCCGACCCCAATCCACACCACTCTACCAAAATCTACCCCACGCCACCGCAATCGACCCAACTCCAGTCACCCACTCCACTTCAACCTACCCCAATCCACGCCACTTGAGCCCACCCCAGTGTACTCCAATCTACCCAACTCTACCCCACTCCAGTCTACTCCACTCTAACGCACTCCACTCCAATCTACACCAATCCACTCTACTCCAATCCACTCAACTCCGATCAAATATACCCCAGTCACTAAAATCTACTGCACTCCACTCCGACATACCCCAATTTACCCCACTCCAACCCACCCCAATCTATTCTACTCCCATCTATGCCACACCAATCTACCCCATTCTACTCCACTCAATATACTCCACTCCAACCTACTCCACTCTGCCCAATCTAACCTACTTTACCCCACTCCGCTCCAAACTTCCCCACTCCACTCTACTTCAGTCCAACCTCCTCCAATCTACCCGGGTCTACTCCAGTCCACTCCAATTTACTCCACACCAATCTACCTGAATCTACATCACTCCAACCCACCCAACTCATTCTACCACTATCTACTCCACTGCACTCTACTACAATCTACCCCACTCCACATTACCCTAATCTCCCCACTCCACCACAGTCTACTCCACTCTACCCCACTCCACTTAACTCTTATCTGACCCAGTTCACCCCAATCTACCCACCTCACTCTAATCTACCCCAGCCCACCCCACTCCAGTCTACCTACTCCAGTCTACTCCAATCTACCCCATGCCACTATACCCCAGTCTACTCCACTCCACTGAAATATAACCCCAGCCTACCCCTAGAATCTGCCCCACTCTGCTTCAATGTACCCTACTTCAATCTAATTCACCCTACGCCAGTCCAATCTATCCCATTTCATTCCAGTCTACCCCACGCCACTCCAGTATACCCCATCCACAACACTTCAATTCACTATAGTTTACCCCACTCCAGTCCACCCCACTCCACTCTATCCCATTGCAAATTACCTAGTCTACTCTACTTCACTGTAGCACAATCTACCCCACCCCACTCTACCCTAATTTACTCCACCCACCCTACCACAATCTACCCCACTCCAAACAACCTTACTTCAATCCACTCCACCCCACCCAATTTACCCAACTCCACTCTACCACACTCTAATCTAGCCCATTCCACTCTAATCCGTCCCAATCTACACAGCACCAATCTGCCCCACTCCCTTCTACCTCACTCCAATCTACACCAATCCACTCCAATCTACCACTCCATACCTGACGCCAATCAATCCCGCCTCACTCCAATCTATCCCATTCCACTCTACCCCAATCCACTTCACTCTGATCAATCCTACCCCACTTCACTCCAGTCTACCCACTCAGTCCGATCTACCCAATCTACCTCACCCCACCCACTCAACCCCACACCACTCCAATCTACCCTACTCAACTTAGTCCACTCCAGCCTGACCCACTCTAGTCAATATAACCCACTCTACCCCTCTATACCACTCCACTCAAACCACCCCACTCCAATCTACACCAATCCACTCCAGTTTACACCAATTCACTCCAGTCTACCTCACTCCACTCTACCCCACTTAACCCCAAACTACCCCACCCCAATCCACTCCACCCCACCCCAAAAAAAAACCAGCCCACTAACTTTAAACTATGCTGAACAGCACCCACACTAGTGTACAACGTGGCTAAAACACATTGCCCAAGGCGAGACAAATTGGGTAAGCTAATGCTTATTTTCTTAGAGGCTGATTGTGTTCTCAGACTCACCACCGGAAGCCTGCTATTCCCCCAGCGTCATATTACATGCCAAGGCACTCTGTCACCTCTACGGGCCAGCCCCCGTCCTATGGGCTTATGTCGTGTCCTGAGACGTGCTCCACCTGTAACAGTGTAGGACTGTCAGCAGTCCCAGAGTTCCTATAATTTTTAACTCTCAGATCGCCTCGAGGGTTCACGTTGAGAGGCAGATCCTTGGGATAGTGTGGCAGAGTTTACTGCGCTTGGAGCGAGATTGTGGCACATGCTCAACAAAGTCTATGCATTGGTAACTATTTCTTTGTGCTTGGCTTGAGGAATACTCCCTCTATCCTCCCGGGGCTGTAGAAACGGTAAAGTGCACACCACTCACTGTGCAGTAATCAGCAGCATTATTTTTCAGTGGCTTTACTATATTAGTCTTTGAGTTCAGTTTTATCCTGACACCATATTTGGAGATTCTGATCCTGACGCAGTATTAATCCCAGAGTTGAGGTAATGGTATGGCAATGTCCTTGTGTTTACACTGCCATAAGGCCTCAACGGTACATGGTGTCCCTTCTGTGCTGTGTCAGAAACCAAAGGCCAAATGATTTCGTTTTATGCAATGGTATTGGGTGTGATCTCCCTTCCCTTGAAGTCGTCATAGACATCGGGCCAGTACTGTCAGGCCCTGAGTTGTAGTCTATGTCAAAGGACATGCGAAGTTGCATGTTGTGATTTTATCGGGGTTACGTTTTGGGCGATGTCCTTTAGTTGTCACCTGTGTGTGGTTAGTGGAGCACGAATGCAAAGGAGTGTGATGTCACTAATTCCACCCCTACGAATTTGCTGAAGTGGCAGCTCTAGCACTGGGGAACTGCCTTCAGGCACCCTTCTTATCGGTAGTTATTAACCATGATGCGGGTGAGAATGTGGCTCCCTCAGACAGTTCTTGGATTTTGGAATGTCTGTGGTGTTATCCTTTCTTGTTGGAGAGATGTCTGTTGCTGAAATTCCTCTGGTGAGGTCACTAAAGTTCGGAGCATTAAGGTGGCGTTTAGGAAGGGTGTTATATCTCAGTGAAGGGGCGCCAGGCCAGATCTGTGGTGTTGCAGATCTCCTGGGACTGTAATTGCGGTTATCTCTCCGGTGACGTCACCGGAGCTCAGTGTGTGAAGCTGGCCTCCTGGAGTGGTGGGATTGAATACCTAAATAGTAGGCGCAGACCTTGAAAGCGACCTTTCGTGCCGTTCCAAGGATAGCAGGAGAATGTGTCAGGATTCTTCCAGTTAAACACAGAGCCCTGGTGTCCGATTATACACCCTCTGTACACCGTCAACACGTTTTCACCCAACAGCAGATAAATAAGGGGCTCCAGTGACACTGTGCTTGGAACAGATACCAGGAGGAAAAACGTTCCTAACGGGTGATTGCAGCTCCCTTCTCCGAGTAGACCCTGCTACTGGAACTTGGAAATATCACAAATTGAATATGCCTTCAACTACTAAATCCTGCGAGGCCCAAAATTATTTTTGTAGCCATCACTATCCCACTTTTGCCCATCTTCTTTTCCGGCTTTTCTTCGTCCTTTCGATCTTTAACAGCCTCCTCCTTCGTATTTCCTCTTCTGCTATCACACTGCACAGCCGGATGTAGTGCCCCAGACTCGACTCTAAACTTTAGCTTCTGCTTTGTCATTAAATAAGTGGAGCACAGTTGTTGGAAATCTGCTCTTTCTGCAGGGTCACCCCAGATTTGTTCCTTCTGTCACTGAGTTCGTTTTTTGTTGGCCCAGGACTCTGTGGCTTCCCGCGGTCCACGCAGGGGACCCCCATAGGAGGGTGGCTACCTTAGTGCCACATGATGGCATACGGCAACAGTCTAGTGTTTTGGGGACCCCCTCTAGGTCCGGGCGTGAGACTGGCGGTCCACAGGTGGGAAGGGGTAAACCCTCCCCCAGAATTGGTAAGCACCGATTGGTTAGTGCCACAGTGCAATTTGGCTCTTTGGGTGGGCCTGCCTTTACATCACCCGTAATTTGACCCACCATGTTGGCATATTTCGGTATGCAAATAAACCTACAGCAATTTTCTCCACGAAAAAAGGTGTTGTGTGTTTATTTCATCAGGAGATTGCTTAATGTGTGATGGGGAGTGTTTTGAAGATATTGGCACTATGTGTACTTTACTATGCAAACCAGAGGTAAAGTACTTGTGCATTCCTTTTAAACCTAGTAAAATTGGCATTGACCTAAATGGCACATTTCATTTACTTATACATCCCTGCTATATGGTATTATTACATTCATCCAGAGCGTACTAGTGGGCTGCAGAACTCATTGTGCCACCTGCCAAAGGAGCACTGTAAAGCATACCTCCAGACTTGCTCATGCTTCCAGGGTGTACTTTTTGAAACTGTTTTTTCGACCAAGAAAAACAAACCTTTTGCCAGGCCTAAACCTTTCTGTTTACTACCTATAAGTCACCACTAAGAAGGGCCATGAAACTCCACAGGGCAGGGTGCATGGTATTTAAAAACCAGGACATTTGTATTTTAAGTTTTACAACTCCAGACCATGTATAGTTGTATCCAGGGCTTTTTTGATGACAGATGACTAGAAGTGTCAAACAAGAACACATTTTACAAATATTTAAATGTTACTCTTCACGGTTCTAAGTTTGAGTGCAGATTGCATGCATTGTAGACAGTCCACTTTTCTTAATAGTAATCTTTATTTGCTTTTATACAAATGTACTTGATGGAAATGCAATGTCCATCAAAGGAGTCACACATATATTGAATAATGAGAATACCAACATGAATTATGACATAATGAATCACCTTGCTCAATATATTCAGGACATTGAAGCATTCTTTACATCATTATTGCCATCTCCATGGTAATCTTGTCAATTAGCCATTACCCTTTCATTCATCAGAGGGCAACCATGATATTCATACACTTCAGAAACTTGCTGCTCAGGTTATCTGCCTCTCTCAAGGCCCGACTTTCATTTATTGAAACATGGTGCATTAGAAACTCTGCAGGTTTTAGCTATGCCCCTTTTAGCAATCACCAGTTCGAGTCCAAGAAAAAGTTTGATGTTTTTTATGTGCCTGTAGTTCAACTATAATATTATTGACCGCTCATTGTACTGAACGGACCGTTTTTAACTGCAGGTAGAACAGCTTAAATGTTATGCCACTATGTTTGTAGCATTCTACACGCACAGAGTGTAAGAAGTCTCTGTGGTCACCATTATATCATGGACATAAAGGCGATGCCTTGAAGGACCGGGTTTTAGAACGCCCGATGCCTTCGAGTTCCCCTGTCTTGGCAAACAGAGACACGGGATACTTCTTGATGATGTCAAAGACCAAAGTTTATTGGCTGCAACCAGGAACAGAGATCTACAAAGCACACACGGGTGGTTCGCTAGAGACTGCACAAATTCAATGAGTGGAGCATGGTCTTTTATGCCAAAAACCAAGGCTCAGGCAACATTCCAAATTAACATTGGGTTCATACAAACTGACCAATGACAGAGTCACAATTCAAAAGTAGCGTATGACGACAATCCCACTTTCCGTTGTCCAGTCCACCAGAAATGACCAAGCAAATTGCAACTTTCCTGTTCGATCAGGCCGGACAAGCCCATCATAAAACCCTTAACCCAAATCAGTGATTATGTCGTAAAGGAAGGAGCAGAAACAGATTGTAAGCAAGATAGAAATGTGGGAGCAGTGTACCATAAACTCGGGCCTGCCCTACTCTTTGATCTTTATCAGACCAGCTGCTTAACAGGGAACTGGCTCAGCGAGGTCGGCCTCGGGCAAAGAGTCAGTTCGGACAGGTCATTCAGAAGTCAGCTAAGGCATACGTGTCTCAAGGACTCGTTCGGTCGTAGTCTTCGGCCTATGTGAGGGCAACCATACAAAATGGCTGCCGTACACAAAATGGAACCCGAAGGTTCGAACTAAATCCTTAAATACAGAGTGTTCCCATTGATCGATTCATGCGAAAACACTCAGACACACTACACTCGTCATTTGCGGCCTGCTGACACTAAAATCGTCTATTTCAGACGACCTTTATTGAACGGGTTCGGAACCATCAAACCTCACTCACGAACCACGGAACTACAGACCCTCCTTTTGCCCTTACATAGGCAACAGACCCAAACCCATGTCAATCTGAATCCGGATTTATATTCATCAGATCATCGATAAGCTGCTGTAGCATCATCCTATTACTTAGTACCTCTCTCTAAAATAGGTCTCCTTGCACACGAAGTAGCACAGAGGCCACAAACAGCAGGAGCACACTGTACACAGAGACAGAACAGGAAAAGGATAGCTAAGACCATCCCAATGACCATCAAAATCTTCCAACCCCAAGTGGAAATCAATCCCCATAACCATCCCATCAACGACCAATCTCCTTTGTCCAAATGGACAGAATCGGAGATCTTATGTAGCTTGGAAATGGCCTGGAAAACTGACGGAGCGTTGTCTGGAATGAAAACGCAGCAGCTCGATTGAATCAGTTTACAAACTCCACCTCGATCTGCTAGTATAACATCAAGGGCAACTCTATTTTGGAGTGTCATAAGTCTATCCGACTGGAGCTCAGCAGTCAAGTTACTAATGGCACCGGCAGTTTCGACTATGGTGGACTCAACCACTCTCGTCAACTGGTGAATATTCCTGCTGTTAGCCATCGGTCCCCAGAACGGCAGAAAACCCTTAAAGAAATCTCCCAACTCTTTCCCTGCAGTGTCTTCTTGACTAAAGACACCTCTTGCAACTCTCGTTTTATGGTAATCTGCCGCAGCTGTAAAAGTGGGAGGCAACAGGAAAGAAACAAAGCATGTGCCCGAAAAATCAGGGGGCACCCATGTATATGCTTTCTTTGTCGTAGCAAACAAAGTAAGTACCCTTAGCAGCTAAAAATGCTGGGGAAGGCTGGGACGTAAATACATAGGTGTCAGTACAAACGCTCTTCCCTAACTGAGCTCTCGGATTCTTGCCATTACCCTGCAGACAATAGCGACCCTGATGGGGCACTATCCAAATCGGTGGAGAACTTTTCGCTCGCTGGTTGACACTCAGACTAACTCCATATCCAGTAATATCCCAACTACTATAGGGTTGCTTCTCATCTATCGGAATAGTTTCAACAGCATTAGTCCCTTTAACCATGTCGACTATGCCTCTAGCAACTGCACTATTCTTTGGGTTGTCTTTCGGTGAACGTTGAGGATAAACACTATAGGCATAAATAAACATCGTTCTGTAAACCCAAATCGAACCCTTTAAACTAAAAGGCAAAACTAAGTACGGAATACCCTTATCAGTCGTATGGGGCATTAACCACAAATCCAACAGTTTGTCGTGTTCATCACTAACTGGTGTTGGTGCAATAGTTGAATAAAGGAACTATTAGCAAATTCCAATCGTCTAACTACCTCATGCTCAGGCTAAGGATGAAAAGAATGAAAAGAAATAGTAGGTGGAGGTGTAGGTTGCACAGTGGGAACAAACGTTACTTTAAAAGAGAATGTCACATAACCAATTATGAACGTCATCAGGCTCAATAGTAGAAATACACACGGTATTAGAAAACGTTTCTTTGATATGAGTTTACATGTCTTCTTTCTAAAAATCATTGTCCCTGCAGGTCTCTCCAAATCGAAGAAATCCATACTAAACTAAATATGCTGCTCGCGATGGTAGGGTGTTTCTGCTAAGGAATGCCTCTGTCAACCCAGGGCAACTCCCTTAGGCCAACCAGAACCCTCGACCTAGTGTCTCAGGCTTGCACTCCAAAGACTTTCGGCAACCGCGACCCTACAGCTGAACCCAGATGGCGGTTCGAAAAACAAAAATGAGTAGATCCTCGGTGGAGAGTTAACCTGCAAACAAAACAATCATTAAAAAACTTTATTTGTCTTTATTTATTTGTCCATGACTCTCGGTCGCAAATTATAGCGGCTTCTTCCAGGCAATTCTTGATCTTTGAATAAAAGTTCAGGCTCGATAGTGTTCATTCGATTCGAAGGAGGCATTGCTTCTTGCAAAATATCATCACTTTCTCTTTCAGAGTTCGTACCAATCAAACAAGCATCGCTGAATGGCAAAAATCGTGGAACAGTGTCTGTTTCTGAGTCTGGAAGTCCCTCCTGGACCCACTTATCGTACGGTAAGGGCAAAGGTGCACGCTTATAGTGCACGCCGTGGATCCAGTTTTGTTTGCCTTGTACCCGAACTGCAGATCGTGTAGACAAGAGGACTTGGAAGGGTCCCGTCCAGCGGGGCTGATCGTTCTTGCTCCGCTGAAAGTTCTTCACGAAGACCCCTGAACCAGGTTCAATAGCGTGGCCTGGATCCTCAGAAGCTTGTGGGAGGCTATCGTGAACCTGTTGGTGTAAAACACACAATTTAGTCGTAAGTTCGCGCAAGTAGTCAAGCAACACAGGATGTTCAATCTCACTAAATCTAGTTGGTCTTGGCACACCCCAATTATTCGCTGGGCGACCAAAAACCACTTCATACGGACTCAAACCCATTCTCGAATGCACAGTCATTCTTGTGGACAAAAGTGCTAAAGGTAAAGCATCTGGCCACTGTAGACCAGTGCTCGCTTGGATTTTGGCTAATTTTAGCTTCAAGGTGCAATTATAGCACTCAACTAAACCAGCTGATTGGGGGTGATTTGCAGCGTGGAACTTTTGCCGAATCCCTAGTCCCTCACACACTCTCTTCATGACTTGACCCACAAATTCACTCCCATTGTCGTTCCAGATAATTCTCGGCATTCCAAATCTAGGGAAAAACTATTTTTTCAAAACTTTCGCTGTGGACAGGGCAGTATTGTCCTTAAGGGGATAAGCTTCTACCCATCGAGAAAAGGAGCAAACAACCACTAAAATATACTTCAAGTTGTTGCATCTCTCCATGTGGATAAAATCTAGCTGCAAAGCCTCGAACGTTTACGTAGGAGGAGCAAAATGACCAGCTGGTGTTGGAGTTCCCTTACCAGGATTGTACATCAAACACACCATACAGTTCTTAACCAAATTCTCTGCACATTTTGGAATTCCCGCATTCTGCCAAACCGGAGCCAACAACTTGCAAATCCCTTTCACGCTGATATGTGCCATGCCATGAGCCATTGTAACAACTGGAAGCACATACGCGTTAGGCAAAAACCATCTCTGATACTCAGACAAATCAGTCCAACAACCATTCGAATCCAGTCTACCTCTACTTTCTCTCCATTCATTCAACTCTTTCTCAGTAGCTTCAGCTTAAATGCACCTCACGCTTTCAATCGTATCTTCACACATACTCTTCTCTGGAACCCATCTCGCCGGACCCGCAACATACATTCGACTCATCATATTTCTCGCAGTTTCTTTCGCAACTTCATCCGCAAATGCATTTCCACGACCAACATCATCCGTAACTTTCTTATGGGCACTGCATTTGACAATCGCTACTTGTAACGGTAAAGTAAGAGATTCAAGAAGTTTATTCACCAACTGTCCATGCTGGATCTTTGTCCCATGCGAAGTCAAAAACCCACGTTCACGCCACAAACGTCCAAAGCTATGAGCCACGCCAAATGCATATTGGCTGTCAGTATACACATTCACTCGTTTTCCTTTCGCCAACACACATGCTCTCGTTAATGCAATCAACTCCGCTGCTTGTGCTGAATTATGTGGAATACGTGCAGCTTCAACAATCGTATGCAAAGTCGTAACAGCATATGCCGCAGTCGTATCACCATTCGGTAACTTAAAGCACGAACCATCGACCCACAAAGTACCATCACACTCAGGAAGAGGAGTGTCTTTAAGGTCTACTCTCCCTTTTGTCTCTTCTTCAGTTCTTAGAAAACAGTCATGCTGTTCTCCACTATCTGTCTCAACTGTAATTGGCAACAACGTGGCTGGATTCAACGTGTTGCATCGTTTAATGTGCACATGACTCGCTAACAACGTCAACTCGCAACCCGACAACCGAGCACTAGTTAAATGCTGTGTCTTCGTACGGTTCAACAAGGTATCCACTGCATGTGGAACCATGACCACTAACGTGTTGTCCATAACCAAACCAGCAGATTGTCGAATCGAAACAGCAGCTGAAGCCGTAGCTCTCAAGCAACTCGGCAACACTCTAGCTACAAGATCTAAAGTTAATGAAAAGTAAGCACACGGACGTTGCTTATCGCCAAACTGCTAAGTCAACACTGACAAAGCACATCCCTCTCTCTCGTGAACATACAACGTGAAAGGCTTACTGTAGTCGGGAGTACCCAACACAGGAGCCGAACACAACGCATTGCGCAATTCAGAAAAGCTCTTTTGACATTCGTCAGTCCAAGGAATAGGATTGGGAGTATCCTTAACGGTAGGAGCTATCAAAGGTTTCGCTAGCAAAGAAAAATTAGGGATCCACTGTCTACAGTACGACGTAATACCCAAAAACACACGTACTTCTCTCTGTGTCGTAGGCACACTCATTTTCGCAATAGCTTGAATTCTCTCTGGGGTCAGTTTCCTTCCCTCCTTCGATAAGAGGTGACCTAAGTAGGTTACTTCTTGTCGACAATATTGCAACTTGGAGAGAGAAACTTTGTGATGAAAATCAGACAAGTGGCGTAACAACGACAAAGTGGCTTCCCTACAAATCTCTTCAGTATCAGCGGCAACTAGCAAATCATCAACATATTGAATAAGGGCTGCACCATCAGGTAAAACCAACAGATCAAGTTGTGTCTTCAAAGCTTGACTATAGATCGATGGACTCTCGCAATAGCCTTGAGGAGCGCGCTTAAAGCGGAAACTTCGTCCTCCTAAAGAGAATCCAAAGATATCTCTACTCTCCACGGCAATCGGGATACTGAAGAAAGCATTCTTCAAGTCGATCACCGAAAACCATGTGGCTGTAGCTGGAATCAGAGTCAACAAAGCTGTAATATGAGGCACGACAGGAAACTGTGGAACAACAATCTTGTTAACTTCGCGAAGATCGATGACAAATCTATATACAGGAGGCTGTGAAGAATCAGTTCTCTTCAGAACAGGCAGAACGGGGCTATTACACACATTACCTCTCGTTTCCTCAATGACACCCTTTTCGATTAGATCATAAATGATCGCTAAAAGTGCTCTCTCACCATCACTCGAAATACGATACTGTGGAATGCGCGGTAACGTAGCATTCACCTTTAGCGTCACAACATATGGGGGAATTTCCAATAGGCCCACATCATTCGGACCAGTAGTCCACAATGAATCTGGTAAGGAAGACAATTCAGGTGGAAGTCTGTCTTTCGACATGTACATCAGAGAGATCACTCTCTCACCTAAGGTAAGATGTACTCCTGACGGAGAACAATACAGTGTCGCATACAATCTCTTCAATAAATCCAATCCTAACAAATTCTCATTACAACCTGTAGTCAAAAGAAGGGGTGCTTCGAACTTACGAGGACCAACAGAAAGGGACAATGGAGCAGAAATCGGTTTTGTAACGGGGCGCCAGAAAAATCTACGGAAACATTATCAAAGCCAGACAAAGGTGCGCCAGGGAGTTTAGAATGCATAATAGAACTCTTTGTAGCACCAGTATCTAGCAGAAAAGGTTCTGACACACCTGATGCAATCACTTCAACATAAGGTCCACTCTGATCTACTGGAACTGAAACAACTCCCTCTCTTTGTCTATGGCTGTCCTAACAATCATTACCATTCGCTTCGTCACCTTCAACATAGTAATGATCTACATAGTACTGTGCTGTCCTACCAGACGAACTTTGCTGTTGATCAAAACTATTCATCGAATTCTGTGGAGGCAAAGGACGTACGTTCTGTCCGCGGCCTCTTCCTCTAGGCACTTGTTGAGCACCTCTACCTCGTACACCAGAAGCACCATTTGTGCGCTGCAACAAAACCGGGCAACTATTCTTGTAATGGCCCTCTTCTTTACAATACGCACACTGATTAGGCCCATACGGGAAACGCTGTTGAGAAGACTCGTTCCTTTGCGAGTTTCTCGAATATTGCTGAGGTGGTTGATAATCGCGCTGACTATTAGTGGATAAGCTTGTTGTAGAAGAATTTTAGTCTTCAATTCCTTAGTCTTCTTATCCGGTTTCTCTAACTCGTCTATGCGCCTATTTTCCTAGTACTGAGCCGTAGCTAAAATCTGCGGCGACGTAGAGACTGGCCAAGCACTCTCTGAATCCTTCAACTTAGTGCACAACTCGGGAAGCAAATTATGTACAAACTTGTCAACGAACAATCTCTGGCCACCCTCGGTAGCCATATCCTGACCACTATGATCTACAAAAGTCTCCTCAAACTGCGTAAAGAAATCAGACACCGTCTCGTCTTTTTTCTACTTACATGCAGACAACTTGTCCCAATTAACACGCACCTCGGGCGTCAAAGTCTTCATAAAAGTAATTATTCTACCAGGAAGTTCAGCAACCACATCTTCAGGCTTAGCACCTCCAACTTGTCTGTCATTGGCAGCAACAATATTAACCCATGTATCACCTAATTCATTATCATGATCCGTATGTGGAATCACATTCTAGATAGGCTGTGGAACAACATTGCCAAACAACATGTCTATATCTGCTAAATTCATAATGCACAAACCCACAGTTTGAGTGAGCTCTTTATAATATCCCGCAGGATTTTTGCGCGGATCAGGTAAAGACTGCTTAAGCACTAAGACTTCAGCACGTTTCCAAGGAACATGTACCCACACTTTCTGAAAGTGCGCAGGCGCAGCTACAATACCCTGTGCAGCATTAGCCTGGACTGCTTCTTTCCACACCTGAGGAACCTCATGCATCGGATACTGACGCGCTTTTCTCCTAACTGACGGATCAGGCTCAAACAAACGCTCAGAAGGAGCATTATTACGAAACGACAACAACGTCGACACCGCTTTCTCAATGTCGAGAAGACTCGCAATCGTCCCTTTCGCAAACTCGGAACGCACTCGATACAATTCTTCAGGAGCTTTACCCACTTCGTCAATCCATTGTTCATGGAGGAACACACACATCATTTCAAAAACGTACCGTTGCTTTGGTGCTTTCCATTGCCGGAAAACATCCATAATACCCTCAAGATCATACTGGGAGGGATACGTAACCCATCTACGCGCCATATGATCCAAAACTACACGCTCATCCGTGTCAGGCAATTGACTACGCGATTGTCTACTCTCACTCACAGGAGAAATACCCAATTGTCCCAACAAAGGAGTCAAGAAACCAGAAAAAGCAGCCGTCATTCGCTGTCTAGTAGAAGGAGAAGACGGAAGAATAAGGGAAGACGGAACAATAGTGGAAGAATCCAAAGTCGGAACAGAAGAAGCATTGAGGACAGGCGTAGGAGTAGCAGGCAAAGGAGAAGGCAAAGTTGGCGGCCCCTGAGGAGGCTGCGCCAAAGGAACAGTAGCCAACGGAAGAGGAGCTAGCTGTGGAGGAATCGCAGGTGGCACAACAACTGGATGTTGCACAGCCACAACTGGTGGCGGTGGTGCAGTAGCACTCTGTGCATAAGGTGGTGGCAAACTCAATAGATGCGACATTAAAGGATCTTTCCCAAGATCTGTCTTGTCTTTAGGCGGCAAAACTGGTTAGCATCTATTACCGCTAACTTCTTCGCTCTAAGCATCTGTTCACTCTCTTGCTATTCCTCATTATCCCTAAACGCAATGGCAGCTTGTACCATTGACATACCTCGTTCTCGTTTATTCTTCTTCGCTAGTTTAATTTCTTTCTGTTTGGCTGCTTTGCGCCATATACGGAAAGAGTCAAACATTGCCGGCCGGGCTTTCTTCTTGAACAATTTCGCTTCAAGATTGTCTAAAATCTCTGCTTCAAAACTACTGTAACGGGGCCACTGTAGGACACCGTCTTTCCTCGTATATTTTACCCAGATCTCATTATAGCTAATAGGACCCACACCATGTTTCATGTATAATTCATATGTTGGAGTTCCAATTGGAGGAACCGGACACGAATCCTCTAACCGGGAATCCTTAGAACAACCACAACCAAACAATTTTCCAAGTCTGCTAAGACCAGGCATCTTGCTCACTAGTCTAGCTTCAAACTACAAGGGAAATCTCAAAACGATAGTCTCGCAAATACACAAGTCCCTTGGCTTTGGGGCCTGCAGGTACCAAATCAAAGCGATCCACTAAAGGAATACCAAAACAAACTAAGGACTAGGAGACGCTCCACTCATACTTAACTGAAATGTCGATGGCGTCACAAGAAGACCCGTCAATCGTCTCGCTCTACAAACGTCTAAGGCTCCAAAACAGGGCGACAGTCAGGGCAGCAGTCCTTCGTAGCCGTCGGAAGGCGGGGAACCTCGCAGCAAAGACTTTCGGACCACGCCGACATACAGGGGTCGATGAAGTGGTAGGCCTTCCTCCAGAATTTTCACACGAAGCTCCTCACGATCTTCGGGCTTGACCCGTACCGCTGAAGTCGCCCCACGTGGGGCGCCAACTGAAGGACCGGGTTTTAGAACCCAGCGGCGTCAGGGAGAACGCCCGATGCCTTTGAGTTCCCCTGTCTTGGCAAACAGAGACACGGGATACTTCTTGATGACGTCAAAGACCAAAGTTTATTGGCTGCAGCCAGGAACAGAGATCTACGAAGCACACACGGGTGGTTCGCTAGAGACTGCACAAATTCAATGAGCGGAGCATGGTCTTTTATGCCAAAAATCAAGCCTCAGGCAACATTCCAAATTAACATTGGGTTCATACAAACTGACCAATGACAGTGTCACAATTCAAAAGTAGCGTATGACGACAATCCCACTTTCCGTTGTCCAGCCCACCAGAAATGACCAAGCAAATTCAAACTTTCCTGTTCGATTAGGCCGGACAAACCCATCATAAAACCCTTAACCCAAATCAGTGATTATGTCGTAAAGGAAGGAGCAGAAACAGATTGGAAGCAAGATAGAAATGTGGGAGCAGTGTACCATAAACTCGGGCCTGCCCTACTCTTTGATCTTTATCAGACCAGCTGCTTAACAAGGAACTGGCTCAGCGAGGTCGGCCTCGGGCATAGAGTCAGTTCGGCCAGGTCATTCAGAAGTCAGCTAAGGCATACGTGTCTCAAGGACTCGTTCGGACGTAGTCTTCGGCCTATGTGAGGGCAACCATACAAAATGGCTGCCGTACACAAAATGGAACCCGAAGGTTCGAACTAATTCCTTAAATACAGAGTGTTCCCATTGATCGATTCATGCGAAAACACTCAGACACACTACACTCGTCATTTGCGGTCTGCTGACACTAAAATCGTCTATTTCCGACGACTTTTATTGAACGGGTTCGGAACCATCGAACCTCACTCACGAACCATGGAACTACAGCCTCTTGCTCCTTTCGCCAAAGCCATTCTCTGGTATAATATACGAGATGCAGACTTTTAAATTGTATGTGTGGACTGTGCTGCAATGACTATTTCCCTTGGGACCAAGAGGGCTCCTGCCACTCTCCTTTCTACATGCACCCCGGTCATTCTCCCATTTATACCTTAACTGTGAGGCTGTGGTGGGTGTATACATTATGATCATTTTCTAAATTTGGGATATTTTCTTCGTGAGCAATGGGGGAGCCAAAATTTTGGCTCCGAAGGGAGAAAGTAAGCTCTGTAATATCTTCTATTGTGTTTAGGCTTGGCATGACTGCATGTCGAAGTTGGTGATATCGAAAGAACTATAATTTTGATAGTCCTAATATTTCACAGCTTTATTGTAAACTAGCAGCCCGTCCCGACGTTGTCCGGGGATGGCCGATGTTCAATGTTGCCTTTACTTTTTGTTTGCGTAGTAATGTGTGTTTAATTCATCCACAGGTTTTCATTGAGCCCACCTAATTTTGTTTTGCTGTCCTTGTTGAGAGTGTTCCCCCTGTGTGCGAATGTTGTTGTTTCCCAAATGTTGTAATTTGCGCCGCAAGGGCAGCAAGTGTTACAGTGGTCGCTCAGATGTTTTGGCCTGAAATTGCTTGTTTGTGAAAGGAGCTTTCCTTGTTTACGTTTTCGATCCCTTTACTAATGTCTTTTTTTTTGTTTGTTTTTATCGGCGCAAGTACTGGCAGTGTTCCACTTATAACGCAGAGTGTTTGAAATTCGGAAGTGTTTGTGTAAGTTTTAAATTTTGTCCGCAGCATACGTAATCATTCGGAGCCTTGTGAGTTAAGTCTCGTTCATGTTCCGTCGATTGGCTTTCTTGTCTAAGACATGGGCGCCTATTTGTTTACGTTCCTCCCCCTGTGACAACGTATTGTATTGATACGTTTTGTATCGCAACTCGTGTGTGTGTTAATCATTGTGTGTCGTGATTGGTGGGCTGTGCGAAGTAACACGAATGATAGGCGTCCCTTTTTGTATGCCTGCCCCCTGTGGCACTGTATTATTATGGAAGGCGTGCCCCTTTTTCGATGTCATCCCACGAAGGCGCTAATGTTTGAAGGGTAACGCCGACGAATGCGCGAATGTCGAGGCGAGTGATAGGCGGCCCTTTGCAAATGCGCAGGATGCACAGTTAAGTGTGTGCCTTGCACAGTGAAATCATTGAAATCGCATTTGCACTATGCACATTGAAGTGTGTGGTGAAGTGTGTGCCTTGCACAGTGAAATCCGTGAAATCGTTTGGCATATGTTTGTTTGTACTTTGGGCCATGCCCCTGTAAACACCGACATCTTTTGTTTGACACGCCCCTCTAAACGCCCACATCTTTTCTTTGACACTTCCACGCTAACGCCCACAAGGGACTACTTTCCCACTTTTGGCGTTTTTGCTTTTTTAATGTATATGGTGTCCACATCTATAGCCTATGCTACAACTCCCCTTTCAAATGGTGTATTGGGTGTAGTGATTGGTGCAGTACTTTTTGAGTTTACCTGGCTTAAAGGTTTGTGTTCTCTCTTTATAAAAGTAGTATAGATTACGTTTGTCAGAGTTGATCCCCCAGTGTAGTCTGTGAATTCCCTGAAATTTGAGCAGACCTATAAAGGCATCTGTGCTGTTAGCGTCTTATGGCAGTCCATTTCACAGCTGGTTTCTTTCCAAATATTGAGCACAGTCCTTGTTTGCAGAGAAAAGTCCTGCTCCATGTTCTCTAGTGGCGTGAACAAGTAATGAAAGAGTCTTATACCTTCTCAAGAAGAGAGCCACCAGATTAATTTGTTTGGGCGCCTGAGCAATGATATTAAAATGTTGTGTGTAGGGGACCTGTTTATTTATTTATTTTTTAGTCCTCATTACGCAACAAGTTAAAGTTAGGAGATTAACAGGGTCCCTTCTCTTACTCCACGCTTTCTCTTTTTTTTTTTTTCAAGCATCTAGACCACATCTTTCCGGCATTTCAGAGAAAGGGAACCCCTTATTTCAGTATTCTTGTAAGGAGAAGGATTCTTATTTCGGTCAGGGGTGAGCTAGCCATTATGGCTACTCTTGCAAGCTTTCCTCCATTAATGTTGCGATAGCGTAATCATTGGACAAATGGTGGGTTATAAACCAAACAAATAACTACCGCAATAAAGAAACACCCAAGCAATCAATCAACCCTTATGAAACTCTTCCCATATGTCCCAAAATTTATATTTCTTAGAGGCTAGCCTCTTTTTTTGTCTAAGTTATACACTCTAAGAACTGACGCAAGCCATTCATTGTGAGTCGGGGGACTGGGCTTATCCATTTTATACATACCTCCCTCCTTGCCAGGAGGATCAGCACAAAAGTTAGATTTTCCTTGGCTCAGAAAAAGGTCTTATTACATTAATGCCTGACACCCCAAAAATGACTAGATCCATACTCACAGTTAGCTGTCTTCCCATTACCCCTTCTAAGGTAGTACCCACGTCCTTCCAGAAGCCATCGAGCCTGGGGCACTGCCAGAACATGTGCAAGTCGTCTGCCATCTGTAATCCACATTTTGGACAGCTCCTCACTGTAGACCCGTTTAGTTTGGACTTCCTCTTCGGGGTCCAATAAGCTCTATGAATAGTGAGTAAATGATTTCTTTTGAGGGCAGCAGAAGTTACAATCGACCAGCATTTGCTCATAGATACTTGCCATGTATTACTTGTATCCAGCGTCGGCAGGTCTTTCCCCCAGATACTCTCTGGAATCCGGAAGTCCTCTTCCCCCGCTGATATAAGGGCCCAGTACCAGTAGGATATTTCTTTTGTGAATGGCTTTTCCACCTGCATCTTTGATTCTAGGGAGATGTTACCTTTTTTGGTTTCTTTGAGTGACTTAGTCCAGCTCAACAATTGGTAATATTTAAATTTCGATAATGTGAAATTTGTACATTGCGATAGTATTTCCCAATCAAAAAGCTTGTTCTGAAACAGGAGTTGCCCCCATTCTACTATTCCTGCCGATTTTAGGGGGGTCGCTAAACTGTCCTTAAGGCAGCCTGGTGTAGTCTGGGAATCCCAAATCGGGGCATAGGGGACCTGTTTTGCATAAAACCACTTTTGTCCAGATGACCAAGTAGCCAGATCACTGTTGCGAGACAATTAGCCAGGACTTCTGCCAGTATCTTGGCCTCAACATTCAGAAGAGAAAGGGGACAGTGTGTCACATTTATAAAGCAGTCTACCACTCTTGGGGTTGGATGTGTCTATTCCATCTTCTGACAAGCAACCAGGTCCCCTTGATGCACACAACGTTTCTAATAAGTGCGGGCCTGACTGGAGGTGTTAACCTTGTAAAACTCAGTTGATATACCATTTGTCCCTGGAGTGATTTTGGAATCCTGTTACCTCTGTGATCTTCGCCATAGTAATATCTTGATTAGGCGCTCATTATTTGTCTTGAAACATACTAACTAATGCTATATATTTCAAATGTATTTGGTTTCAAGAAGTAGTACTTTTTTCCTCCTTTTTAACTCCAAGCTTTTTGGAGGTATTCGATGAATGTCATTGCTCCGCCCATGGGTTGCTAACCTCTTGTAAGTCTATTGTAGTGTCAGCAGAGCCTCAGTTGAGCAGAAAATATTCTGTAGTTTCAGTTCTAGTATTTTTCTCAGATCAGCAATGTAACCACCACAATCCCAACTTCTTAATTGTTTCCATACACAAGAACCTACTAATTGGGGCAAGATCAGAGAAGCCAGGTACTGAATATCAGTTTTCATCACCATGTGTGCTTCGGGTTTGTGGGACAAAGACATATTCTATACTTGAGAAGGAGTTAAGCATTCCTGAGAAGAATGTGCCATTATGTTGGTCTTTTTGTTGCCCCTGCCATATGTCCTATAAGAAGTAGGCAATGCAACTGAAGCTAAGCTTGCCAGTCCTGACACACTGGCATCTAACTGCGGGTGCATGTAAAAAACTTGGTAAATAACATTGAAGAACCCACCTGTGATCATTATTCCTGGGGGTCCTCTGTCAGTAATTTGCTGAGTGTATTAAGTAAATCTGTTGACGACGACGGTGGTGGTGGTGCATAAACATTCAAGTAGTTTATTGGTTTTCCTTCTACTGTGCATGACACCATTATATAGCGTCCCATCTTGTGTATCCCATCATGACTTAAATAATTGGGAATTGTTTTTTAAATAGAATTACAAAATCCATTAAACAACATGTACATTTTGCATGTTGCACTCAACCAAGTCCGTGTCTGTCAAGGAACTCGTGATTAGACCACATTGTTTGGCTAATTGTAGAATGGCTGTGATCTTGGTCTTATTGAGCAACTTTTCATTCTCCAGGATGCACAATGGATTTCTTCGGATTTATTTTGTTGCCTGGCTTAAGTCTGATCGCTCTTTTTTTAAACAAATTTTTATTCAGGTTTTATACATGGTACAGCATTGGCCCGAGGGCCAATAAATCAATAGGGTTCAATTCAAATTTCACTGTGTACCAGTTAAGAATAAAGCAGGAAAGGAAAAACAAACTTTAAACCAGAATTAAACTGAGCACAGATTAGGCACCCCTATCTCTCCCCGTACCGCCCGAATGTTGATGCATAGTATCTGGCTTATTAACTATATCGGACTTAAGGAGGCTATATCTATTAGTTTGCATTTCCTGTGCTATTAGGGATTCAGGGGACTCTACCACCGGTAAATCTATTTCCCTATATTCGGCCCACTGTTTCCATATTTTCCCATGCTTTTGCGGGCAACTCAATGCTTGGACACCGCTACTTCTATTCCCATACACCAAACTATAGCTATTTTCAACTTTCCCACAGGTGGTGGTGTGGCTTCCTTCCAATGCTGGGTGATATCCTGTTTAGCAAGTGTAAGCCCAAGAAATAAAAGTTGTTATTTGTACCTATTACCTCTGATCTCGTCTGTGCTATGAAGTAGAACCAGTTTGGAATCAAACGAGAGATGCCATGATATCACTTTTCCAAGACATGCCATTATCTTGTGCCAGAATGGATGGAGAGCATTGCAGCTCTAAACCATATGGATAAAAGTGCCAGTTTCTCGATTGCACCTGAGGCACACCGGTGACGGTATCACTCCCATGTGCCAGAGACGTACCTGGTATAATAGGCTTGGTGGATGAACTTAAACTGAATCAGACGGTAGCAAGACGCTATGGCCGCACCGCGGAGACTCGCTAGTGCCTCCGTCTAGTCGTCATCTGAGAAATCGGTTGTATCACCCTCTCAAGTCCATCGAAGTGTTCCTAGTGTAGTGCTCTTATGCGGGACTATGGCATGAGTAGTTTAGGGTGATACAGAGTTCTTCTTGGTCATGCATGCTGGTGTTTAAGGGCGGTGATTGTTTTTTTATGGTTCTGGATGGGTGGAGTTTGGGCGTGCTGGGGTGTTTTAAGGGATATGGGATGGGTGGTGTTGAGGCATAAAAGGGGTTTTCAGGGTTCAGGAATGGGTGGAGTTAGGGGACGTGAGTGATTTTATGGTTCAGGGAAGGTGGAATTTTAGGGTAGAAATGGCTTTTTAGATTCAAGGAGGAGGGTTGTTAAGGTGTGGTGAGATGTTTTAGGGGGTAGGGATTGATGGTGTTTAGGGGCTGTGAGGGGTTGTGGATTGTGTTTACAGGTGGTGATGGTGATGGATCAGCGAATTAAAAGCATCCGAAGTAATTGTTAGACAATTTAAAAAATATAAATATGAAATAATATCGCCTGTAGTAAAGCATTGAAATAAATATCTCCAACAAAACAATTTCTGAAAGTAAGACCTGCAACCATTGCATTCACACTTAAAAAATAAATATTCTGAAGCCAATTTTAACCAAAAGACATACTCTGAATTGGTTTCTACGAAAAGATTAATGACATTCATTCTGAAAATTTGAAAAAACACTGAAGCAGGAGAAGCTCTAATTTATTTCTCACCGGAAAGAGAACTACAAGGCAAAGACTCGCTAAGTACTAGATATTTGTGGCCTTCATTACCCTCCAAGAAAATAATCCTGCAGAGGACTGAGAAGACCAAAAGCCAAGACTGATTCGAAACTGGGGGGAATTAATAAGGTTCCCACGAAAGTTGAGACCAGAAAGAAGGTCACATCCAGCAACTCCTACACATGAGCACCCTAGAAATGACGTTGGACATAGATGAAATGAAAATGCTGAATAATGCACTAGTGAGGAAGAAAGGTTTGCTGGTGGCCGGTGCAGAACCGCATTTGAGCAGCTGGCCTGTAAATCATTGCCTTACCATATAGAAACAAAGGATCGAAATTCAAATATTAACTTAATTCCTTTACTGAAAAGGAGTATAACTTAACACAGGATTTCCCACTCACCTTAAATTGCAGAGTGGCACCTGATCAGATGAAGGAGTGTCATTGCAAGAGGGCGCGCAGGGCGCACATTCATCATTTGTCTTTGTGATGAATTCCCAGGTCAGGTTTTGAGAAGGTTAGGAAGAAAAGGAGAGTGTTCTTTGGGGACCTTATGGTTTCAATTTTACAGATATGGGCAGCGCCATGGAAAAGAGGAAGATTGATTTCGAGACCGTAGACAAAGTGTTTCTAGACAGGCGAAGGCAGAATACTGTTCCTGAGTAACTTAGACATAGTAAATGATGATAACAATATATTTTGAGACCGAGCACAGACTAATAAAGCCTTGCTGAGAGTGTAACATAAAGGTTAGAAGCCAACAGTGAAAGTGCATGACGTGGACGGTGTATGTCTCTCCATGGCATGTATTAAAACAGCATTCCTGTTATGCTCAGCTGAGGCTGCAGATCTTAAACTGGGGTATCCATCGTGATATATTCCTATAAGGTTTGTGACCTCTATAGGGTTTTGGTACGGTACCAGAATATCAATGTCTAAATATTGTCTGACAAAAATGCTGCGTCATGACTATCATTTACTAATATATCTCCTTATTGGGGTTAATACTAGAAAATCTACACCTAACACAAGGTTTGCGAACAATACTTTTTTCTATAATAATTGATTTTGTATCAAAACAAAGCAGAAAAGCATCCAATACAAACAGTATAGTTGCCACCTGTGAGTACACTCCAGAACAATCCACTAATACACAATATGTTGTTCACTTGCCTGTCATTAATACTCCCACATTCACCCCTATATCTTTTAGTGTTTGCAAGGTTAGCCTCTAGCTTTATGGATGTGTTCCTCTTGCTTCGCACACCATTCCTTTACTGCACGCAACTACGACAGTGTCAGAGAATCTGGGAACTTCCTTTTCCATGCTTTATCTCTTTTCGCAATTATTTTGGCCATTCCTATTAGGGCCCATTCCCCTCGGCTGCCTTCCTGGTCATCCAGTATCCCCAAAACTCTTGCAGCCTGATTCATCAAGCCGAAATCGGCTCGCAAAGGGCCAGATTCTGAGACTCTGGCCCTTTGCGAGCTATATTTTTGCATTTGGGATTCATCATCCCAAATGCAAAAATCGATAATAGCGATGTCGCAATTTTGCGAGGAATTACATTTAAGGAATCTCTATTTGAGATTCCTTAAATGCAATTCATCATCCATTAAAAAATTGCGAATTCGCAATTTCGGCCCGCTATTTACCGCAAGGTCAAACCTCGTGGTAAATAGCGACATGTGTGTGCGCAACACCTGTTTCAATTTGCATTTAAGGGGTGCTACAGGGTGTCCTTTGGACACCCCTGGCACCCTTTAAATTGCTATCTTATTTGCGATTAGCTAATTGCTAATCGCAAATAAGAAATACTCCCCATTCATTCCTATGGGCCTATGATGAATCAGGCTGTTGGTGATCTACAGGCGTCTCTGGAACCCGAGTCAACATTCTTCTTATCCGTAGTGAGTATTTTGCAATTTTAGGACATTTCCAGACCATGTAAAAAAGATCAGTATTTTGATCTGTGCAGTGGAAACAGGATATGTAAAGAGCCTGTTCACATTCCACAAACGTCAGGGTGCACAGTATGCAATATGCAAATATTTCAGCTGAATCCAATCTTAGCTGGGTTGAAATAGCAATTTCTCAGGGAGATATCCTGGCCACCCTCCAGTCAGTCAAGGTCAAGACTGATTTGCATATAGCTGGGTCTAAACTGGGGTGACATGGTTTATTCAGCATTCCGTCTATCATTTGTTTGCGTAGCACTTTTCACCCTAAGTGGGATGGGTATGCCCAGACGTGGGTCCCTGGCTCACTGTGCCACTGGATTCAAGCTAGACTGGCGGATGAAGGGTAATACCCAGAAACCAGTCCCAGGATGCTTGTGTCCGGGTCAGGGAGGACCTGGCTTGGCAGCTCGGTCTTGATTGTTCTCATAGGCACAGGGTCAAGACTGATTTGCATATAGCTGGGTCTAAACTGGGGTGGCATGGTGTGCAAAAGAACAATGGATTGAACCCAGATCTCTTGGCTGGGGGTGAATGTATGATTTATTCAGCATTCCGTCCATCATTTGTTTGCGTAGCACTTTTCACCCTAAGTGGGATGGATATGCCCAGACATGGGTCCCTTGCTTATTTTGCCACTGGATTCAAGCTAGATTGGCTGATGAAGGGTAATACCCAGAAACCGGTCCCAGGGTGCTTGATTGGCTGTTTGGTCTGGATTGTTCCCATGAGGCACAGGGTCAAGACTGATTTGCATATAGTTGGGCCTAAACTAGGGTGGCATGGTGAGCAAAAGAACAATGGATTTAACCCAGATCTCTTGATTGCGGGTGAATGTATGATTTATTCAGCATTCCGTCCGTCATTTGTTACCATAGCACCCTCTAGTCAGTGTCATCAAGGGGACCGAACCATCTCTCCTATTTCTCTTTTAGTTCCAAATCTATGTGGGGCATTGATCACTAAAGAAAGGTAAATCTGTGATATTCCCCACCTTCCCCAATAGTCCCATCAGGGTATTATTAGCCTCCAGTGGACAATATTCTGGAAGATCAGATAGGGTGGCCTGGTGTCTATTGAGGGCATATCCAAGCTGTAGGTATTTATAGAATTTAGTTTTATTGAAGGTAACGTTTGTTTAGAGTTCTTGGAATTACCTCTTGTGCAACCCTTGCTATATATTCCCCAAGTTAGAGATACTTATAATGTCTCTTCTTCTGAAACCCCTAACTGGGCGCTGTGTCCTAACCATCTCCCATGACATAATGGAGTCTCACCCAGTCGAGCATAGCACCAAATGCCGATTCAGGAATACCAATGTAGTTATTTCTGGGAGTTGTTGGTGTATTCGACTGCCATACAGTATGCTCATAATTTTGTCTATGCCCACCAGGGATAGTTCTGTCTGGTGGGTCACCCCACCCCCCTAATATCTAGTCATTGATTACCAAAATTTGTGATGACAGTAATAGAGGCATAGAGGAAGAGGTGTGGCGCAGCGGCCAGGGCAACTGACTCCGGAACCTGAGGGCTCACGGTTCGATCCCCGACACCGATGGCAGATCAGCCCAGCACCTTGTGACTCTGGGCAATAGCTCGCTTAATCTTCCAGACGGCCCCCAGCGCCTTGACACCTTCAGGTAATTGTTTGCACTTTACAAATACTGGGCATTTGGACAGTTAGATCATCCATGTTCATTCCTCCATCATAAACCAGCTATGGACATTTGCTAAATGCAGTGCACGGAGAGCGACCCTGCCAGGGAAAGAAGTGAATTGTAACTGCAAAGTGTTTAAACCATTGGTTTAAGATTATCAGCTGGAAGCTCTACAGGACATATATTAATCACAGAAGGATCATCATTTTAAAAATAGCCACGCTCCCCAGAACATGAAGTGGTAGTTTTGCCCAGTTTCTTGAGATCCCTCTTCGTTTAGTCAGCAAAGGGGAGAGGTAAAGGCTACATGTCAGGCTGGGTTCTAGGGATATGTGAATGCCAAGCTACTAGAAGCTCACATGTCCTATTGGGAGGGATTTCTGCCAGTTTATGGTCTCATTATCATCCTTAGGTGGAACTAAGAGGGCCTTAGTCCAGTTGACTTTGAGCCCAGAGTCCTCTTAGTAGAAGCCCAAGATTTGAATGAGATAAAGCCCTGACAGTTGGGGGCTGGTCAAGAAAAGCAGCACTTCATCAGTATACACAGCTGTCTAATCATCCTTATTCCCCCTCCCATCGGCTGCCCAATACTTGTGCGTCACATCGAATCAAACATACAGGGAGATCTATTGCCAAGGTGAAAGGGAATGGGGACAGTGGACACCACTGCCTGATCTCCCTACAGGATGGGCTTGAAACAACACCATTCACTCGCACTTGTGCAACAGGCCCTGAGAAAAGGATTTCAATGTATTTACTAAAGCAAGGTCTGAAATCCATACACACAAGGGCCCTTTCCAAGAAGGACCAATGAAAAGAGTCAAACACCTTCTCATAATCAGTGAGCAAGAAATCGTATGTTGATGGAGTCGGGCTAGTGCCACATGCACCCGGTGGATACAGTAGCTGGTAAGGTATTGTGGTTAGGCATAAAGCAACTTTGAGCTGTGAGGATCAGTGATGTTAGAACTCCCATGAGCATGTTTGCAGGGACCTTAGCAAAATTCTTGTATTTATTTTGTAAATAATAGTAGGACTCTGTGTTCATATCAGACTACATTTTGGTGAACTTATTATATTCTGACTATATTCTGACATACAACTGGTGTTTGCATACTGGGTAGCTAACTGATAGTGGGAAATTTAAGTAAAGATATGGAGAACAAAACACACAAGAACTGAACATTAAAGATGTGCTATGTTAATCTTTCAAGTGATTTTGATAGCTACATGTTTCACTTGGGTATACCTCGTTGTTCAAACACTTTAGTTAATAAAAGAGCAATAAAGGTATAGGCTCAAAAAATGTTTAAAGAAATTCTTTGGGATGCGTTTGGTGAGTTGCTTGCTACTGGTATATTCTTGGTCTACCTTATCTAGTCCCATGGTCAACTTCATGTTGTTGGCAGAAGGTTGTGAATCGAACTTGAGGCCAGTTGCTGTGCAGCTACTTTGGGGTTTGTATGTGGTCCATTCTCTGCTTGGATTACCCAGTTACTTCACTCCCTTGTATGATACCATCATTACAATAAATTCCTGGGAGGGACATTTAGAGATCTGTTCTCTGTATGAAAAGGATCCTTCTGCAAAAGCACAGACTGCTTGCATTCAGTGACTCAGATCTGCATCTGCCAACTTTAGAATAATTTTTACAATGTGCTGGGAGAAGGGGGTGGGGCTATGGAGAGCAGGGTTCCAGGCCCTCTTCGCTGCTCAGTCACACCTGCTCTCCTCCCCAGCAAGAACAAAATAATCTAGAGCAACCTGCAGTATCCTGGAGAGGTTTTAATTGGAGCCCAGCTGCTCAGATTGTTGACGGAGGCGCAAGAAGCCTAATGAGTACAAGGGTTTCCATCTCGCGGTATGATAGTGGCTCTTCACCTTCTCTTTGTAATGAGTGAAGAAACTGTATGTTACACAGCAACATTGTTTTAGCTGGCAGACATGATAACTGAGCTGCGTTTCATGGCTTTATACACACACCACACCAGACACAGCTGAAATGGTTCGTGAACAACTGCAAGGAATGCCATTCCCGGAAGTTGATTACTTGAACTAAGACTCAAGGTTGCAGTGTTGTGGTGAGGATATTTGTGCCATTATCCTTTTTTTAAATTACGTTTTTAAATGATAACATCTACCCCATCAAGCAGACATATCCCATAATCAAAGACAAGTAAATCCAATAGCAACAGTTAAAGCATACATAATTCCTCGGGGGAAAAAGAGAGAAAGAACAAAAGAAAAAAAACACACATTTTACACAAAAAACAGACATAAAGGGGCACGTACAGTTATCAATAAATACAGTATTCACATATTAGACCCCCCCCCCCTTTGCTGGACCACTATTATCTATGCAAAAAAAAGTATTCGATTATTCCCTAGAATTTCTTAAGAAATTCCAGTCACTCAGAGGGGCCCATACTTTAGCCATTTTTTTACGGGCATTCTTACCTTTCCATAAATACACTTCTTTTTTCCAAATGATTCATAGCCAAAAGATGCGCTAGCCATTTATGAAAGGATGGGGGTGGAGTAGGGTTGTGCCAGGCTGTTAAGCACATCTTCAATGCTGCCATTGCGACAAAAATAAAAGGCTGAGCTTTGATAGGTACTACTTTATTATGAAACCCTTAAAAGCACCAATTGGGGAGATACAGCCATATGCACAACCAATCTATTTACCAAGAACTCAGTCATTTCTTCTTTAAGACCCCCCAATAATGAGCATCCAGCCAGCATATGTACCACATCTTCCCGACGTCTTGGGCTCCTTGTGCCCTTTAACCGTCCCCCCCTTTTGCTATTTTCCTTGGGGTTATATACAAATGAAAGCAGGTTTTAAATTTGGAACCTTTAAATTAGCCAATATTAAATAAGAGTGGGCCCTATCGAGTGAATATGCCAAATCATTAGGTTGTGCATATATCTTATCCTCCCATCCTTTTACATGTTTATAAATATCGTCCTGCACAGCACTATATAGGGTTCCAATTGAAATATCTCCACCAATAATCATCTCAGCAATTTCTCCCTTTAAAACCCTACCAACCCCCCTCTTTTTTCCACAAAAAATCCTGAATCTATAAGTATTACAAAAATCCTTATGATCAAGCTTACATTTCTGCTGTATAACATCAAATGTATTTACAATGCCTGTGGAAACAAAACCCCCAATATATATGGCCCGTTTATTAAATACCTGTTAACACATGAGTCCCAATAAATCCTAGGTAAGAGAGGGTTACAATGCACAGGTGTATGAAAGTTAAAGCGACCAGTACCCATTCTTTCTCCAACCTTTGCCCATATGCGGAAGGCAGCCTCCAGTGTCTTAAACCGGACTCGCTTGTAATAACCAAACTCAATCTGCCAAAACAGACACCCCCAGGATTTCCCCCCAAGTAATAGTTCATATATCGACAGAGTATATCGACAGAGTATTATACCCCTGATTCCTTCACTTGCAAAAGGGTGGTCAGTTGTTGAATTGCTGAGACCTAATAGTATAATTTAAGATTTGGGACTGCCAAGCCGCCTCGTTCTCTCATAAGGGTCATACATTTTAACGCCCTCCTTGGTTTAGCATATGCACAAAGAAATTGTGTTAGCATCTCATCCAGTTCTTCAACCACTTGTTTCTCACCTCAAGGGAAATGGCCTGAAAAATACATTACATTTTGGACAGGAACATCATTTTTATAAAGTTACTCCTACCGATCAAGGAAAGTCTTAAATTGTTCCATCTCCCGAAATCCAGCTTACAATCCTAAATTTTTACGATATCTGCCTTGATAGTGATGCCTAGGTAAACCGAAGCTTTCCGCCATCAATACGGATTCCTTATAAATTGAAACTTGTGTCTTTTCCTGATTCAGCAAATACCATGAGAAGCTACCAAATCTCCTAACTTCTCTTTCAATTTCTAAAAGGGCTTTTTTAAGATCAGGGGTGACAACAGCCAAATCATCGGCACAAGCAAGAAGTTTTGTCCTCCCCCTCCCTGGAGAGTCTATTGACAAAATAGCTGGATTATGCTGAATTCGCCTCATAAGGGGATCGATGTAGACAACTAAGCTGTGTTACATGATGGAATACTGCTTAATAAAAAGGATTGATTCAAAGTAAAGAGCAAAAAATCAGGGGAAGCAAGAGCAACATCAAAATAACTCCTCATCAATTAGATCTTATCCCGAGGGTTATGATAGAGGGCCTTAACAGATGTCATAAACCCTGGTCCTATCCCTCTGCTTGACATAGCCTCCCTGAGATACGACCAGGAGACCCTCTCAGATGCTTTTTCCCCATCCAGAAGTAACAATGCCAGAGGGTCTCGTGCTGTTCCATTCGCATCAAACAAGGCAATAACCAGGTGAATATGATCAGTAGTCCCCCTTCCCAGAAAAAATCCATTCTGAACTGGAGAGACAAGCCGGCTGATAGCCGCTAGTCGTACTGTCAGGAGTTTTGAGTAAATCTTAGAATCACTATTCATGAGTGTGATCCGACGACATGAACCTAGTTCTTGAGGTGGCTTATTTTTCTTTGGAAAAACAATTATATTAGCCATAGCCCAAGTCTCAGGAGGAGCAATCCTCCTCTGGATCTGCTGAAATAGTTCTCCCATATAGACTTGAAGCATAGCTGTTGGGACGGGAAGTCATCTGCATGTCTCTGGAGAGAGTACTTCCCCTGCTTTATGCTAATCTCCAGGCAAGACACTCAAAAGTTACTGTATGGTTTCTAGATCCCTAACTCAGTGAGCATGACAATAATACATGTCCACTGAGGGTCTGTGCAGTCTGCCATGCCTGTGGCCCTGTTGCCTTTGTCTGTCTGACGTGTGTGGAATGTGAGCTGTTCTGCTGGACATCCCAGCTCCCCCGTGCGTCTCCCTATTTCTTTGGAGAGCCCTGGTAGGCTGGGGTAGACACTCAGCTCATATCTGGGTTTAGCTGCACTAACTCTGCTAAGGGGACTCCCACCTCCTGGTCTGGAGTTAATTAAAATTCCTCTTTAGAGAGTGGCACAGGCTGGAACCAGGAAAAACAGTAGGTCATCTGTGCATGCTGTGGTCATACATTGAACACGCCATGAATGGTTTGTGATTGGAGGTGTAATCAGGATGCAAAAGTACCACTCGTTGAGGACCAACAGTTGCGAGGCCTGGTAATATGAAAGGATATCCGACGTCGCAAGACCTCCACAGTATGTGGAGATTAAGCACGTACGCAATGCAACACGCACCACTCCTCCCCCCCAGAGAAACTGCCCTAGAACCGAGTTTACCAGCCGTAACCATCTGGGCGCGATCGGGTGCAGGTGGTTCTGCAATTGGTACAGCAAGTCTTGGAGTGCGACCATTTTGAATATTTCCGACCTGCCATATATCGTTAGTGACATTCGAGCCCATGTCTTGATATCCGCCTGTACGCGTTCCCACACTGGAACAACATTCCGCTCTCAGGACACCGCTGTCAGATAGGAAAACGCCCAGATATTTAAGGCCCCCCACCGCCACCTGTAGCATAGATGCCCACGTACCCACTCCATCCTGAGCTCCCAGCACCCAGAGCATAGACTTACAAGGGTTCAGGTACAGCCCAGACGCCTCCCCAAAGATTCCATGATCTCCAGGATCCGCAGCCCTGATTTATTCAACGCAGGTTAAAAACAAAAGGTTGTCGTCTGCGTATAGTGCTATCCTATCTGAGAGACCCGTAGCCCAATCAAATCCCTCCAGCTGCGCATCAATGCGCACCCAGGCCACAAGTGGTTCCATAGTCAAGGCAAATAAATAAGGCGACAGGGGGCACCCCTGCCAGGTGCCACTATGGATTGCGAAGCCTGGCGATACAGTACACGCCACCCGGAGCAACGCTGTCTAGTCGGTGTATAATAGCTGCACATACGAGAAAAACCGGGGGCCAAGATTAAGCCGACAGAGAAGGGCGAACAGGTAGGTCCAGCTCAGGGAGTCGAATGCCCTATCCATGTCCGCCAGTAGGAGCGCCGCCTGTATCCCTGTCCGCCGGACCGCTGCCAGGGCTACCTGCTCAGAAAAGGGGGTGGTGATGGACAGAGTGTCTGAATTAAGCAGACCACTCTTACCCAGTCCAAAGATCAGGGCTTGATCCATCACCGTTATTTATCTCACTGCACCATCCCAGCTCAGAACCTGGCTATATGCAAATCAGTCTGTCCCTGGCCCAGTGCATCATGGGAACAGGGCAGACTAAACTACCAAGCCAATTCTTCACCAGAAAGGAGACAAGCTACCGGGGACCGGTTTCTGGCATTTCAGCCGTCTTCGGCCCGGCTTGCTTGAATCCTGATGATGCAGTGAGAAAGGGACTCATGTCTGAGTATACCCTGCCACACCTATAGTGGCCAAAAACGATTCAGAAAAGGGGGTGGTGATGAACAGAGTGTCTGAATTAAGCAGACCACTCTTACCCAGTCCAAAGATCAGGGCTTGATCCATCACCGTTATTTATCTCACTGCACCATCCCAGCTCAGAACCTGGCTATATGCAAATCAGTCTGTCCCTGGCCCAGTGCATCATGGGAACAGGGCAGACTAAACTACCAAGCCAATTCTTCACCAGAAAGGAGACAAGCTACCGGGGACCGGTTTCTGGCTTTTCAGCCGTCTTCGGCCCGGCTTGCTTGAATCCTGATGATGCAGTGAGAAAGGGACTCATGTCTGAGTATACCCTGCCACACCTATAGTGGCCAAAAACGATTCAGAAAAGGGGGTGGTGATGAACAGAGTGTCTGAATTAAGCAGACCACTCTTACCCAGTCCAAAGATCAGGGCTTGATCCATCATCGTTATTTATCTCACTGCACCATCCCAGCTCAGAACCTGGCTATATGCAAATCAGTCTGTCCCTGGCCCAGTGCATCATGGGAACAGGGCAGACTAAACTACCAAGCCAATTCTTCACCAGAAAGGAGACAAGCTACCGGGGACCGGTTTCTGGCATTTCAGCCGTCTTCGGCCCGGCTTGCTTGAATCCTGATGATGCAGTGAGAAAGGGACTCATGTCTGAGTATACCCTGCCACACCTATAGTGGCCAAAAACGATTCAGAAAAGGGGGTGGTGATGAACAGAGTGTCTGAATTAAGCAGACCACTCTTACCCAGTCCAAAGATCAGGGCTTGATCCATCACCGTTATTTATCTCACTGCACCATCCCAGCTCAGAACCTGGCTATATGCAAATCAGTCTGCCCTGGCCCAGTGCATCATGGGAACAGGGCAGACTAAACTACCAAGCCAATTCTTCACCAGAAAGGAGACAAGCTACCGGGGACCGGTTTCTGGCATTTCAGCCGTCTTCGGCCCGGCTTGCTTGAATCCTGATGATGCAGTGAGAAAGGGACTCATGTCTGAGTATACCCTGCCACACCTATAGTGGCCAAAAACGATTCAGAAAAGGGGGTTGTGATGAACAGAGTGTCTGAATTAAGCAGACCACTCTTACCCAGTCCAAAGATCAGGGCTTGATCCATCACCGTTATTTATCTCACTGCACCATCCCAGCTCAGAACCTGGCTATATGCAAATCAGTCTGTCCCTGGCCCAGTGCATCATGGGAACAGGGCAGACTAAACTACCAAGCCAATTCTTCACCAGAAAGGAGACAAGCTACCGGGGACCGGTTTCTGGCATTTCAGCCGTCTTCGGCCCGGCTTGCTTGAATCCTGATGATGCAGTGAGAAAGGGACTCATGTCTGAGTATACCCTGCCACACCTATAGTGGCCAAAAACGATTCAGAAAAGGGGGTGGTGATGAACAGTGTGTCTGAATTAAGCAGACCACTCTTACCCAGTCCAAAGATCAGGGCTTGATCCATCACCGTTATTTATCTCACTGCACCATCCCAGCTCAGAACCTGGCTATATGCAAATCAGTCTGTCCCTGGCCCAGTGCATCATGGGAACAGGGCAGACTAAACTACCAAGCCAATTCTTCACCAGAAAGGAGACAAGCTACCGGGGACCGGTTTCTGGCATTTCAGCCGTCATCGGCCCGGCTTGCTTGAATCCTGATGCCGTATGTTGTGACGGGTCGCCCTCTGGGACATGAACCCGGCCTGGTCCGGATGGACCAAAGCGGGTGGACCAAAGCAGAGATAGGCAGAAGGTGGTTAGCCAGAGCCTTGGCTGAGACTTTTGCCTTCACATTAAGCAGAGAGATGTGGCAGTAGGAGGCATGCTGCTCCGGATGCCGACCCGGCTTATGAAACACCACAACCTCTGCGTGTCGCCAGTCCGGGGGGAGCTGACCAATCTCCCTGGCCTCCTCCACCGCTGCCCGATAGTAAGACGCCTGCTGCAGATTGTACCGACGATGAAACTTAGTGGGGAACCCGTTGGTCCCTGGGCCTTCCCCGAATTGAGTTCTCCCAGGGCCTTGCCCAGTTCTTCCACCGATAGAGAGAGCTCAATCCTTTGGCGAGTATCGTTGGATACCGCTTTGGGCGGGAGGTCTGCAATAAATTTGTCCACTGTCGCCTCAGAGAGACACTCCAGCGAAGCATATAAATCAGAGTAATAAGTGGCGAAACTCTCTCAGCTATGGCCCTGGGGTCCGTCAGCGGCACTCCACTCTCATCATGGATCCCTGGAAGGGCCTGCGGATGAAATACGCCCTGACAAAGCTGATGTAGCATTTTACTCGATTTGTCTCCCCATTGGCAGATTGTACTACGTGTGGCCAGCCAGACCTGACGGGCCTCATCCAGTAAGAGAGAGGCGTACGACTGTGCCTGCAGCAGCTGACGTACCACCAGGCCACCGCCTGCTTCCAGATCAAGTCTCCAGATCCTCCACCTCAACCTCCGACCTGACCAACTCGTCCCTACGTTTTCTTCGGGCTGCTGTACACCACGCTATATCCACCCCGTAGCGTAAGCTTCAGTGCTTCCCAGAGCATCACCGCGTTGGAAACCGATCCCACATTGGCTGCAAAATATTCTGCGATCGCCTCCCGCATGTGCCTCTCGTAGTCGGCATTCTGCAAATGCCAAACCGCTAGCCGCCAGCGGAAGGGCTGTCACACCCTACCCAGCCGCAACTCCACAGACACTGTAGAATGGTCTGATAGCCCCCTGGGAAGGATCCCAGTAGACCTCACGTTCATCACCGTCGCCCTGGGGGATAAAATGTAGTCGAGTCTAGAGAATGAGGTATGTACCGCCGATAGATAGGTAAACTCCTCTTGTTGCCATGTATGTGTCGCCAGGTGTCCACCCAGTCCAGGCCCGTAACCAGGGAGTGCAGTTTCATGGGATGTGTACCGCTAGGACCCCCGCTGTCCTATTTCTGTCCCTACCCATCACCATAACATCTTTCCAGTCTCCACCCACCACTGTGGCTACATCTGGCATATCGGCCCACAGTGAAAGCAGTCGTTCGACTAAGGACCACTGTAATGGGGGGGGGGGCATACACACAATCCATCACAATGGGATCGTCCTTGTAGGAACTGGGGTCGCCAGTTCCCCGGGGGTAGCCTGGCACAAGCAGATAGGCACCCGAAAGCTTAGGTGTTAAGTGACTACACAGCACACGCAACCACTGAGACAATAAAAGGCACGCAATGACTGACACCACTCCAGTGTGTTTGATTAAAAATCAAATAACTTTTATATAAGATTCAGGTTCAGGAGTGGAAAATCACAGTATCATTTAGTCATTAAAACATTTCATAGGAGGGGAGAAAAGGGAGCAGTTCAATAGATTAGCATTTCATTACTTCACAATAAACTTTTCATTGCATTAGAAATCAGCATGGCTTAAACCCGAATAGAACATTTCATGAAAGAATTAACATGGACAACCAGCTTATCAGGCAAGGATGAGCATATCCTGTAGCAAGAGTCCACAGGTCTTCAGGTCAGTAACCTGGCCAGTAGGCAAGTCAATTACTTTTCACCAAGCAAGGGTGAACATTTCCTAAAACTCCGTAGCAGGAATAATCATATCCTTCAGCAGGAATAAGCAGTGCATTAAATGATAAAACCTTTCATTAAATGTCAACCAGTTGATTAGCGGAGGTGAAACCTTTCAGTGGGTATAAACATCTCCTGGATCAGGACTACACATTCCCTTAAGCAGAGAGAACGAAGCATTTGGTGTAAATATGCATTTCTTTAAACATATGAAACTTGGCTAGTGCATAAGAACATTTCCTCGACTTTGCATTGGGCAGAGGGAATTCATGCAGCAACGAATAACCTAGGCATCAGGTAAGCTTACACATTAGGCATTAATAACCCTTGGTATCAGGTAAACCAACATTTCTTCAGGTAAGATAGACAGGCCAGTGCAAATCAGGCCGGCATCAACATTTCCTTAGGCCAGAATAAACCTTTCATTTACCATTGCATTAGGCAGGAACATGTAACACTTCGCCCTGCAGGAGTAAAACAGGTAATTGAAGGTATACCATTTCCTCAATCGGAGGGAACACCTCATTCGGCACAAGAACATTTCATGGGGCAATAACTATTTCAGTAGTTACGCAAACATTCCCTCAACCAGGAGCCAACAGGGCATTAAGCTGACTTATTCAGCAAAGGCCGACATTCCATTCTGTAAGTAACCCCTTTGGTAAGCAAATCATATCATTAGGCATAGGTAAACCATTGACTCCGCAGGGTTCTTCCCTCGTGGAACTCAGCTTCTGTTACGAGGCAATCTGGCTAAAACAATTCCACAGCTAGGGACTACTTCCTCCGCAGATGAGGAATCTGGGGTTCTACTCAGTCAATCAGGGCTGCTGCCCGTTTCAGAGGGGGGCCTTCTGTAAGTAATTAGTGCCAACGGGGCCCAACAACAGTGTTCTCCAGGGGAGGGGCGGACTCAGGGCCTCCTGTGGCCTTCCGCCCTCCTCCCGGGGAGTTACCTGGCTTCTTTGGGCCTACATGGCCCCTTGCGCAGATTCTCTGGTGAGGTGGGAGGGCTCTTGCTTTCCCCCGAGCCCTCCAGAATGTGTAGGAGCCTGTCAGGGCCCTATCTGGGCTGTGATGTCGACAGGTGGGGCTCGTGCTGTCTCTAGGGTTCACTTTTGATCTTTGGCCCGCCCGAGCCTACACTAGCAGGTGGGGGGGGCTCGGACTCCCTCGGAGCCCTCCCCGATGTCGAGAAGCTGTTCCCGGGCCTTCCACAACCTCCACGGCCGGGGAACCAATCAGGAGGCGTCACATGAGGGACTTGGCCTTAGCGGCCAATAGCAGAGCCGCTCCTGAGGGCGCTGCGACGGCAGCCAATGGCTGCGCGGCGATGGACGGGGGCGTGGCTGGTGACGCGGCCAACGCCCCCATCACGTGGGGCTGGTGGTTGGCTCTCTGAAGTAGCGGCGGCCCTCTCCTGGTACCGGGGGCCGCAGAGGGACTACTAAGGACGGCGCTTCGCCTGACTCTTCTTCCGGGCCGAGCCCGGCCCACGGCAAGACAGCGGCGGTGCAGCAATAGCGTGTGCCGGGCCCCAGAGCCAATCCGAGGCTCGTTTGACAGGGGCTCGGCCACGCAGCCAATCAATGCGCGGCAAAGGCTTCAGGGCCTGTCAGGCCTAGCGCAGCCTGAGAGGAATTTCGGCGACCCTCTCCTCACACCGGGGGCCGCCTCGACAACGCTGGACAGGGCGGGAAGGCCCTCTACGGGGCTGCGGCGGTGATTACGGCCCCTGGGCATGCCGAAAAACGGCGTCTTCTCAGCCCACTCCTCCGGACGCAGCAGCAGCTCTCTCCTGGCACCGGGGGCCGCCTCGGGGCAAAACACAGCGCTTCACAGGACGTGGCTGATGAGCGCTTGAGGGGCCAAATGCAGCGCTTCAGGGGGGTCACAGCGCTCGAAGGCAGCTTCAGGATTAGCGCGCTTCTCACAGATGCAGTGGGAGAAGTAAGCGCCTCGTGGAGGCAGCACTCCAGGCCCCCAGACACAACGCTAGCTGGCTCACAGCAGTTCTTGGGACCATAGCAAGTCAGGAATAATGCCCAGTAACTTCGTGGCACTTCAAGGGTAGTTAAACAGTTCATGCAGTCCAGGCAGGGCAGGACAGGCCACACAACAGTGGCAGGACAATTGACAGTCCGGGCAATTCAAAGTTCTAGCGCTTAGAAGGGAGCACCTAACAGCAATTCAGGCCATTTAGTCAAGGGGGAGTTAGGCAGGACAGGGCCATGTAGTAGAGTCTGGTACATGGTTGATCCCCCTCCGACCTGTGGTAGTTAGGTTTTCTTCTTGGCGCTTGATGGGTCTGGTGCCCTTTTAAATAGCTGTTTCTTGTTACTTGAAGGGGGGTTGAGTTGGGGACTGCAGGCAGGCTTCCTCTGCAGGTCACTGTAGATGGTCCCTGGGGTTCCCTACCGCTGGGCCAGATCAGGGGGCTAGTCTAGGACACCTCACCCAGCTTAAGAGGCAGCACCTAAATCCTGTCACTCCCAGTAGCATAGGTTCCTAACTAGGCCCTCCCGCCTAAAACTCCTGCGTGGGTTCCCCAGGTCAGTAATGCCCCAACTGACAAGAAAGTTTCCCTCCCTTTCCTTATATAGTGTCAGTTGGCAGTGGCAGTTGGTGTCACCTCCCCTGTTCTGGAAGGTTCCAGGAGCTTCTAGGAGGTTCTACCATTCTGGCTATGGGCAGGCTGGCAGGCTGGAATGGCAACATTGTTGGGAGTCCCTGCCAGCTTCTGGTAACTAGAATGCGCCTTAACAAGACCACACTGCAGTAGCAGGGGTCAGTGGCAGCCATGTTGAGGGTAGTCAAGCACCTGCATCTAGCATGGGTTTTAATATAACCCAGGGCATTTTAACCTCACAGGGCCTATACAATTACAGTACAAGGGGGGACATCCGGAATCAGGGGAGCAAAAAGCAAAAAATGTCAGTGAAAAAGGGCCAAGTCCAACAGTCCTCAATCCTGCCCCGAAGAAAAACATAGCGTCCCTGTGGATCCAACCATTGTTACAAATGTACGTACGGGACCCTGTGGATCAAGACCGCCACCCTTGCGTAAACCCAGCATGAAAAACCTGCTGGAAGCCATAGCGCTGCAAGCAAAGGACCTTGGAACCCAGCAAGTGGGTCTCTTGCAGCAGAAGGATGTCGGCTCCGGCCCTTTTGGCCTGACGCAGGACCGCCCCTCGCTTAATTTTGTCGAGGACCCCACGCATATTCCAGCTCACTACGCGGAGGGTACCCGCGGACACCCGATCATCTACTGCCCCACTAGCCATCAGGCATCGAGCATGGTGTAACATGGACCGGAGGACCCAACAGTGTGCGTGCGTATAGTGGTGTGCCCAGTGTAAAAGTGCAACTCCAACCCCAACAAAACCCCGTTCCCATAACAAACCCCCAACCCATGCCTCAAAAACTCTGAAGTACCTGTCGCAGCGGGATCCACAACATACCCCCAATGGGAAGGCACAGTCTGTACTCACCAATGGATCCCCAACTCACAGCCCATGGCCCGAGGCCCACTCCCCACACAAACCAATCTGGTGGGGGTTCAGCCCTCCTAGGGGCTCCCTCAACCGAGGAAAATTTAGTCAGTCACATAGTCCTGTTGGAGAAGCAACCATCAACTCCTTATCGAAAGATTGGCAGGAGTTGGAGTGGAAGGTACAGCCTTATCCTGGCTGTCATCTTTCCTGGCCCAACGGTCCTATCAGATTTGGGAGAAGAACGCCTGCTCCTCCGAAATGCCCCTCCAATGTGGTGTGCCTCAGGGCTCTTCCCTGAGCCCCACATTATTTAATATCTATATGTCCACATTGGAGGAGGTTATCATCCCATTCGGAGTGAGCGTCGTCAGCTATGCTGACGACACACAATTAGTGGTGTCTCTGTCCCATCCCAAACAACAGAAAGCTGATCTCTTCAACTGCCTTACGCAGGTCCATCGTTGGATGAATAGATCAGCCCTAAAACTAAACGGGACAAAAACTGAGGTCCTCATACTTGGCCCGAAAGGAACCTCACTCCCGCTGGACAGTTGGCCAGCCTGTCTAGGTCCTCCCCCTGACCCAAAAACAGAGGTGAAAAGTTTGGGAGTATGGATCGACTCCGATCTTTCATTTACTCCGCAAGCAAAGAAGGTAGCAGGGACCTGCTTCGGCCTTCTAAAATCTTTGAGGAAAGTCCTGCCCCTTCTTCCCCCTAAATCCCAAAAATTACTAATCCAAGGTCTCATAATATCGAGACTGGATTACAGTAACGTGATCTATCTGGGTGCTCCCGAAGCGACCCTTAATAAACTGCAGAGAATTCAGAACACTGCTGCCCGGATCATCACAAACACCCCGGCCAGATCATCTGCTAAACCCGCTCTCAAACTCCTCCATTGGCTCCCCATAAGGGAGAGAGTCAAATTTAAGGCCTTATGGCTCGTCCACAAAACGTTGCATAACCAAGGCCCCCCAGTCCTCAGAAATTTTGTCACCCCTTACATTACCACTAGATCCCTCCGTTCTAACGCAGAAAACCTCATCAATACCCCAAGATTCAGGAAAGCCCGATCAGGAGGAAGACGCTTCTCGGTACAAGCTGCCCGTCTTTGGAACTCACTCCCTCATAACTTACGTCTGGAACCACAATATCTGCGCTTCAGGAAGCTGCTAAAAACACATCTCTTTCCCTAGCCTCCTTGCCCCCCCCCTGTTTTTGATTTCCCACCCTTCCTCTCTTCTGCTCTCAGCTCCCGGTCCTCAGATTTGTTGAATTAGGGTTTTTTAGCGCTGGGATACCTCCGGGTGACTATGCGCTTTATAAAAATAAATAATAATAATAATAATAATAATCTCGGCACCATGCAACACACAAGAATCATGGCTCTACTAGCTGTCGTTTGGAAGCCGGGTCTCCCCGAGAGGAGGCCCCGCAGGACATGGAACATCTCTGGGACCGCGATCTTCTGTGCCCCCTCCGGCGCTGACCACAAGGATTCTTCAACGGTCCCTCACTCAGGGATGAATCAGATTGCAGCCCAGGCGGCGTATGTACCCGCATCCGCACAGTCTCATCAGTCCACTTGAAGTCCTCCTCCGGGGAGTCAAAGAAATGGGTGCGAGATTGAAATACAAGGTGCAGGGGAGCCGAAGAGAACAGGGCGTATGGAAGCTTAAGTTCCCTCAATCTGGCCTTCGCCGCCATAAACGATTGGCACTGCTGCACCAGTTTGGTATAGTCGGGAAACACCAGGATATGGTGATTGTCATACAGCAGGGGTTCTTTGATACGCCCCTGTTTCAACACAGTGTCTCAGTCAAGGTAATTCAGCAGCCTCGCAATCACTGGCCGCGCACGAGCCCCCACCGGCGGTTTCTGAGTGAGCGCCCTATGTGCCTGCTCCACGACAAAGCACCGGGATAGCGCATCCGGAGGGAGCCAGCTTTCCAGCCATTGAGTGAGGAAGCGCTCCAAATTGCCATTCTCGCATCCCTCCCGGAATCCCACAAAGCGCAGGTTGTTCCACCTTGCCCGTCCCTCTGCATCCTCGATCCGGAGGTCCAGACCCTTCTGAATGCCTTCCATGCTCGCCACCCCACTCCCGAGATGTGGGTCTCGGCCTCCGTGATACGGGATACTGTGTTCCGGAGATCTTGACAAAGCAGCATAACATCCGTGCCCACAGATCCAATTTTGGCATCTAGCATGTCTCTCGATTGGGTGATCGCCGCCATCAGCGCCGCGTTGTCAGGCACAGCCTCCTGGGCTCCCCCAGCCGCACCGCCCGCCACTCCCGGGCAGGTGAACTTATCAATGGGACTGTGCTTCGTGGAACCGCTGCCCTTGTCCCTCATCATGGTGGCCTACCAATGACTCCCGGTGTGCCCAATATGATGAAGCTCGGCCCAAGCACTAGGTTCGCCCCTGAACCAGACCGCTCTCTCCGGGCATTCCTGACACCCCCACGTGGCCTGGTATAGCCGCCGATCCCCGGGCACCAACCGCAGTCCAAGGAGAAGGAAGGGGTCCAGGCTTGTGGTCACCCACCACCAGAGCCCGAGCACAGCAATCCCTGGTTGAGGCACTGGGCCCGGCAGCACCACCAGGGCTCTCCCTGCCCCCCCTCGCGGCCCGATTCAGCCACCGATCCCTCTGCGCAACAAGCAGCCCGAGAAGGGGGGGGCCCGCCCAACCACGTGGGACCGGCCGGAAAGGGGGCGCAAGCTAACGCCCGGGCCCTCGAACCAAGCCTCACCCCAGGACGCGAGGCACAGGGGCCACCAGGCCCCCCAGCAGGCAGGGGCACTCCCTCCCCTCAGTCCCTCACCAGCAGAGTTCCACAGGACTCCGGGGCCGCCCCGCCCCACGGCAGGCGCACCGCCGCAATTACTCAGGGCCCACGCAGCAGAGGGGACCACCGGGATCCATCGTCTTCTCCTGTAGCTGCGCCGCCCCTCTCTGTTTCGCTTCCGCTAAAGTCACAGGGCAACCCCAGAGGGGCACACACCAGGCTCGGCCGACCTCTTCTCAGGTCCTAGAACCCCTGCTGCAAGAGCACCACAGGGCCCACTCGCTGCCTCCACTACCAGGTCTGAAGGATCACAAAAAATTCCAGGCAGCTCCCCAGAGGCCTCTCTCCAGCCCCCCAGTGGGGTCCGATATAGTCACCGGTCCCCCGACACCAGCGCCAATCCGGGGGGGGGGGGGGCGGCGCTCTCACCAAACACCTGAGGGAAGGGCTCACCTTAGAATCTGGCCTCATTCCCGAGCGCGTTGCGCAGATGCAGCCGAGCCTCCCCACCGGCTGGGGCTCCTCCTCCTCCCCGCAACTCCTCACCGGTACAGAGAGCCTGGTCCCTGGGGCCTACCCGCCCCTTGAAGATCGCCGCCGCCACCAAGCCGCCGGGATGCCAATCCGCAGACTCACACGGACAGCCCCGTGGCTTGCACCACTTCCTGGGTCGCCAAAATTTACTTCCCAGCTTCACCAGCTCAGGCCAAGCCACGCCACGTTAACACGGCGCCTGCAGCGCCCAGCCACTCCAGACGCCTGCTGCCGCTCACCGAAATGCCCCCTCCAGGACTTAATAATTGTCAGAGGGAGCCAGGATAATCGTCGGATTAATGATGGGCTGGACGGAGCTGGCTAGCACACGTCTGCCATGTCGGACTGCTAAGCCACGCCCCCTTTTACTAGATTTTGAGGCTAATCAAGGGTCGACTAGGCTGCTCAAGAGCATTTTGATATATCAATTCCTCAAGAGTAAGTGGTCCACTTAGCATAGTCTCCAATGTTACATCTTGTAACCATTTAACCTTGCCACTAGTCTTTATTTGACAGTTTAATTAGGAGTTTGATCAAACAACAGTTAAGCTGTGGATCTTCTGGATCTAGGCATTTTAATATTGCAGTTCTGCAGGAGCGTATGTCTCTTGTATTGAGTGGCCCCCCTAACAATTTCCGGCGATCCTCGCCTAACGCTGGGCTGATACAGACTAAGTGAATAAAATCCTGCTTTGGTGCTCCACAGAGACAACAAGATTTTGGGCCCTGATATTTCCAACTTGGCTGGTCTGCATTTGATGGCAATTTACCAAAGCGTATCGCTATAAATTTAGATTTTAGATAGTAAGAAAATGGCTGATCCAAATATGCTGCTGGTTGCAGTTTTACATAGGATTGCAAGACCATCCATGCATCTGCCAGTCTGCTTAGGGTGGCCTTTTCCTCGAGGAATGAGTGCTGCTTTGCTCCCTTCTTCAAGATTTTCTGGAAAGTCGAATAAGCAAGGTTCTTCTGCCAAAGATCTGCGATGTTTGTGACCTGTAGTGAAGTTTGACTGCGGATCATCTTGTAACACAGTCCAGAGTGCATTATTGTTTTCATTATCTCGATTACGCTAAAATTTTATACCAGGCTCTTATCGTGGCATATCTTCTATGAAGCTGTTGCTGTTGTAAACCGAATTCTAGTCGAACCTGTACCGGCAGGGCATTATGCAGAAGTGAAAAAACTTTTTTGTATGCTCACGTTTGGAGTCTGTCCAGAACCCCAGCATCTTTCCCAAACTGGACTTCGCTTCCATATGCAAGGATGGGGAGTACTTTTGCCTTCATGATGGATAGTAATGGGGTGAGGGAGGGACCTTTTAATCTTTTTGAAATAGAGCAGAATGCGAATGTAAGTCCATTTCCCTTTTTTTTGTGGCCTCATTTTGTACTCGGAAAGTTAATCGTTTATCCAGATATATTCCTAGGTATTTGTAGCTGCTCACTACTCCAATATTCGAATTACCAATTTAAATGACATTGAGCTATCAGCAAGAATGGGATAAAGGTAATCGTTTACAAATGTACTAACTAGTGTGAAGGGTGTAGAAGCATAGTACACACAGCTTGGAATCTGGGAGACTCAAAGGTGCCTGATCCAGATTCTTATGATAATGAACAATGATGCACTGGGAGACCACCTGGGTATTAATCTAATAAAAAATACAAAACTGAGGCGTCAGAGAAGAGGGGTCAGGCTGCAATTCCTCGGTGTGATGACCTCTTCACAGAGATCGGCATACTGTTGTAACAGGGCTCCTAAAGATGCAATGCAAGGTCGCTGTGTTCTCTAGAAGTGTGGAGCATACGTTTCCTGTAGGCTTCTGCAATCGCATGGTAGCAGTGCAGATCTGTTAATGAGGATCTGCTGACCTTAAAGTTATCATCCATCATAGACTGTCTAGAAATGTATTTTGGGATTATTTTAATTTATGGCAGTCAATGAAGGAGGAGAATATTTGACAGGTGGCTAGGGTGGCCAGGCATGAGATTTTTCAGGTAATTTTATATACAGGTTCTCTTTTCCCTACCCGTTTGGATCACCATGAAACAAATTAAAAGAAACAATGTTGTTGAAAGCTCTTCCTGTTCGGTTTGAATCCAAGCTTTAACTTTTTTAAAGCATGCCACTGTGAATGACACAGCATTGGCAAACAGTTTGGGGGTGGGACTTCGCAGCCCAATTGTACACCATTGTTGCTTCACTCATAAGTATTGAACATAGTTCAGTGCACTGAACATTAAACAACAGTTAACAAAGACAGAATGTTAACGTTTATAAGTCACCGAATGAATCTATTAAAAAACACAGATATGGTAATTTCATCTACAAAAGCGCAAACATACCCATGTTTTACTACCTTGTTACAAGTTGCAGAAAGAGACCTGACTTATCATTGACTACGACTAATATAAAACGTACAAAATTGACTTTAACACACTACCAAAGTAGCCCATGTGCCACCTGAATGGCAGGTGTGCCCTCGGCGCCAGTTGTACCCTCCGAGACCATCTTGCCTCTGGCTCCAATCCTACACCTCTTCATGCACTACAAACTACACCGGCTCCAGGAATTCCATGCTGATACCACCTCCATCGATGCCAGAGGAGAAGGTCTCAATAGTTCACTTTGACGCTGAATCTATGCCGGTCACACCTTGACTGATGATGCACACAATACCTCCTGAAGCTCCACGTCCTCCCCCTGAATTTCCACCTCCACAAGGGAGACATTGCATTCCCTTTTTGGTGCATATTCTGACAAGAACTATGACCCGGGTGATGTGTTTGCTCAGCCCTACCAGGATTATAATTGGTACAATAACGTACAGGAGGCTCGTGGTTTCAATACCTCCCTGGAAGCTGGCCTACTCTCACGCCCTGGACTGGCCACAGAGGAATCATGCTATGATAATGCGTAGAGTGGCTGAAGTACTTAACCTCCAGCTCCCTACCCTGAAGGTTAAGATCAATATTTTCACAAAAGTCCTCTAATCAGGACAAACATCTTTGAGCCCCTTCTTCCATTTAATGAGGCACTGACAGATATCCTAATGAGTACTGGGGCAAACCTTGTGCAGGCCCACCAAGTGAGTCTAAAAATTGCCAGGCACCATCTCCCTGCTCCAGGCAACCATGCTTTTCTCTTGCAACACTCTTCCCCCAAACGTCTAGTGGTGCAAGCCTCCTCTAGCATGTCTAACCCCAATACTTTCTCTAACACTTCCCCCAGCAGGGAATCTAAGCAGGTGTAAACATTTGGGAAACAATTGTTGCCCTCTACCAGTCCGGCAATCTGATCAGTTGCGCCAGCTGCTTGTTGGGATGCTATTCCCAGGCCCTTTGGGACTCAGTGGCACAAGTCCTCCCTGGTGTACCCGAATATCTCCGACCTGTTCTCTTGCTCAGGCGATTCAAGATGGTCGTCATATGGCTAAGTTCACAATTTGTTATGGTTTGGAGCCACCAATTCCATTGGGTGGGCCATTAGCACCAGTGTTGCTATTCCCCTACGTGGGTGGCTGCGATTCACTGTATTCTCTGGTGATGTCAAGTCCTCCCTGATGGACTTGACCTTAAACTGGACACGCCTGTTTGGGGATGAGGCTGATTCTCCTCTAGAATATTTTAAAAAGACCTCAAGCTCTGTGGGCCTATCTAACCCAATTTGCTCACCGCATCAGTTCAACCACTCCTTTCACAGCTTTCGTCGAAGTACTGCTAGCGTGGCCAGCCTCCACAAGGATGTCAGCAGTTTTGCAGCCAAGGCCGTAGTGCCCACAGCCAAGGTCATTGGTCCGCTCAGTGTACCCCTCCTCCGGCAGCCCCACTTGCCAAACCTATTTAACGTGCCCTTACAGGAGCACAGTCACATGGTGGAGTCAGAATCCACCAATTCTTCCCAGGTTGGCAGACAATAACATTGAAAAAGTGGGTCCGATGGATCGTTCACGGGGGGTAGGCCTTACCCTTCTTCCCTTCCCCACCACACCTTCCATCATTCCCCCAGTGACTAATGGAGAGCCATCTCTCTATTTTGTAGAATAAGTGCATGCCCTTTTTGACAACCAGCTGGTAAATGGTTACCAGCACCAGAAGTAGGATGTGGTTGTTATTCCTTCTTATTTCTAATACCCATTAAAGATGAAAGCCTGTGGCCTATTTTAGTCCCCTTAACGTTTTCTTCCGAACAGATAGATTCACAATGCTCACCCTTGCCCAGGTCTTATCTGCCCTCTACCTAAGAGATTGGATGGTGGCATTCAACCTACACGATTCCTATTTCCTTATACCTGTCCTGCATGCCCACCGGCGCTACCTGCAGTTTGTATTGGGACAGGAGCATTTTCAGTTTGCGATACTTTCCTTTTGTCTCATCAGTGCGCCTTGGGTGCTAACAAAAGTTATGGGAGTGGTAGCGACATACCTTTGGTGGTCAGAGGTACCAGTCTTCCCTACCTCAATGACTTGCTGTTGAAGGCGGGCTCTCATCAGGCAGTCATCAACCACCTCTTGGCTATTCTCCTATCATCCTTGGGGTTCCCTATCAACGTGCTGAAGTCACACCTGAGTGTCTCAGACACTCCCCTGCATCAGCGCTGTTCTGTACACAGTTCAGTTTCATACCTTTCCCGTGGTAAAGAGAGTTCAAAGTATTCAGGCACTGATTCCAATCTTTAAGCCTCTGTCTTGGATTTCAGTGATGTTGACTCTTGGCTAGTGAGGCTGATGGCCTACTTTATCTTGTTGGCCGAGCATGCCAGGCGGCATAAGCTTGCTCTGCAGTGGGATCTGAAGTCCCAGTGGACCCAATATCAAGAAGACCTCTCAGACACGTTCCAATTTCAGAGGAGACTGGGAAAGACCTGTAGTGGTGGTTGCTGGATCACAATTAGGGCTCCCGGTTTTATGGTATTTATTTTTTCGAAATTTCCGTCTTTATTGATTCATATTTATTTATTGCTCTTTTTTATGTATTTAGCCATTTGTATTTTGTGTTTTCTGTATCAATGAAGCTGTAATGGGTATTTTTCCACATTTATTTAACTGATAAATGTATGCTCGCATTTAAATGTCCAAAAGGTTTCAGCAGTATACAGTGCAATATCATTATCTAAAAACACTTGCATTGTAAAATAGCATAAATAACTGTAGGTCTGCACTTAATTACGCTTAATTAGGAAATTTATTGTCTTTTTTCATCTCCCCTACATCTTAATCTATTCACCTACCGACCTGCACTCACGATTGACAATAGAAAAAATCATCCAAAGAAGGACTATTTTCTGTATTTTTCTGTGTTTAAAAATAAATACAGACAGGAAAATAAATAGATGTCTGTCTGTATTTATCTGTAAAAATCAGTAAAAACGTAATACTGGGCGCCCTAATCACAATTGGGTCAGCTACAGGCCCCACCCAAACCTGACAGCAGTGACCGATGTACCACTTCTGAGTTGCGGCAGCCATATGGAAGAGGTGGAGATTAGAGGCCTTTGGGCTCCGGCAGAGTCCTGGCTCCACATTCTGGAGCTGAAGGCCATCCACTTGGGGCTCAAAGCTTTCCTTCTCCCCATCAAGTGGAGGGTGATTCAGATCCTCACCGACAACAGCACCACCATGTGGTATTGCAACAAACAGGACTGGGTGAGGTCATGGGCCCTGTACCAGGAGGTGCTGCGCCTCTGGGCATGGCTGGGCCCCCAGGAACTTTTTCTGGTGGCAAGCCACCGGTTACTCCCCTTCAAAGCCAACGTGGGCGAACTCAGCTATTGCAGCCAAGTAGCTCACGAGTGCCAGCTACACCGGGAGGTAAATTAGGAGAACCTTGTTTCCATCTATTTGCCACAGCTGCGAACATGCAATGTGAGCACTTCTGCGTGTTGGAGTTTCCAAGGCATCTTTAACACGGAGACGTGTTCCACCTTGGGTGGCACTCTAGACTCCTGCATGCCTTTCCACTTATAACACTTGTGCTCTGAGTTCTCAAGAAGCATGGACCTGTCAAGCACAAGTCAAGATAGTGGCTCTGGTTTGAGGACAGAGAGTAAGAACTCCTCTGCTTGAGATTTTGTCCTCCGATCTGTTTTTCCCTTCGGGAGGATCAGCTTTTGCAGCCTAAGTCTTTGCTCTCTCCACCTTTGTACTTCGAGATTGAGCAGTGACAGCTGAACCCCTTCGACCTTTGTCCAGTGATGGTTGATATCATCTTGGCAACCAGACGTCGCTCGACGAAAACTCTATATTCCTGTCTTTGGGACAAACTTGTGGTTTCGTGCAGCACATTCCAGATTGACCCCCTCCGATACAAGTTATCTGATATTATTTTGTTTGTTTTGTCCCACACCCAGCAAGGCTTTGCTTTGTGCGCAGTTAACGTTTATCTTTTGTCCCTCTCTCCCTTCTTACAGTTGCAGATCAGTCCTTGTTGTATAAGTCACCAGTTGTGATGAGATTTTTGAAAGAAATGTTTCCTCCTTCTCCCTTGAGACCTTAATCTGGTTCTCACTTATTTAATTAGCACTCATTTGAGCTGCTTCACAGACTCCCTTGCAGTTCCTTACCATTTAAATGGTGTTCCATGAAGCTATTGCCTTGGCGAGGCATGTGAGTGAGCTTCAGAGTCTATGAGTTATTCCACTGTACATACCTTTTTACTAGACATACTTGTTCTGAGGACATGAGCATAATGTCTACCGAAAGTTGTGGTGCCATTTTGAGCGCTAGGTGGTGCACTGGTGAATGGCCGCCTGAATCTGAGGCTCTCGCCGCCCGGTGACCAAAATCCGTACTAATATCCTCCAAATCGGCATCCTGAGAGCACAGACCAGCAAAACCTCATCCGATAGACTTGCGGAACCTGCAGGGGAATTTGCAGCCTAATCGGAGCTGTGGAACTCCGAATATCAGCCCTACGATCTGTGCCGGAGCGGAACTGTGGAGCCTGCATTGCACGCGAGCCGGATCGGACAGTCATGCTAATCCGTGGCGTAGGAAGTGACACTAGGCCGCAAGAAGGCCGATCCGGCGCCCGGGGCACTTTGACGGCCTCGCATCGGGAACTAAACGCCCTATAACCTTCGATAGGCCTCTTGCGACTCCTTCCCTGACTCAGACCGGTCTTGGGGAGAGCAGAGAATCAACGAACACCGGCAGCAAGGGTAGGATCCCTGCTACCATCCTCCCTGCCCCCCCGGGGCTCCCCGCGGCCTTCCTACCTGTTTTGGGCCTTGGGCCTGTGGCTGGTGCTTGGTGCGAACTCTCTTGTGCCCTGGGGCTGTGGAACTATTGCTGTGGAACCTCTGAAGCCCCCTCCCTCTGCCAACTAGGGAGAGTTGGAAGCTGCTGGAACCGGACGCCCGGTGCGTCGTGATTAAGGCGCCAAGGTGTCCCCTTGATCGGCGCAGTGCTTGAGGCCTGCCGGACTATCCCTTCAAACTCCTCACTACCGCGAGGTGTCCCCCCCCCCCGACCACACATCCGCGACGGGGGCCCCCAAAGGAGAGACGACTGCAAGTGTGTACACCTGGGCCCTTGATCACATACCGGAGAGTGCTCCAGCTGAGCCTCGAGACATTTTGGACATACCCGTGGAGTGGGCTCCCTGGTGAGTTGCGACCGTAAGTTTTTGGCGTGGAGACATTTTTTTTTTTTTGGTGTCGACCAGAGCTTGTTCCCATATCGGCAGCGCATCTAGAGTGCCGCTATCCTACGCTCTGTCCTATCCTTGACTGATCTTAATCCCTGGTCCTGCCTCAATATCAACATGGGCAAGACGGACCCAAGACAGCCCAGCCTTACCTTCGACGCTTCCAAGCGGAATGCCCGGACCGGGCACGATCCACCCGTCACCCCCTCCATGGCTGAATCAGCTGCGGGAGCGACGGCACAGCCCGCTGAGATACAGGATATCCTACGAGAGATGCGCCAGGGGTTTGCCACCATAGCGGATAAAGTAGACAGGTTGTCCTCCCGAATGGATGTGATTGTTCACAAAATGGATGCTCACGAAGAACGTATCACGGAGGCGGAGAGACGCATATCGGAATCGGACGACGTGGTAGCCGGACATACTACTCAGCTCTCTAGGATGGAGAATCTGCTTCGTGTCATCGCCTCCAAGAATGAGGATTTGGAGGCCATGAGTCGAAGAAATAACATACGCATAATTGGAATTCCGGAGTCCACCAACACAGGTCGCATGGAAGACTATGTGGAGAAGCTTCTATTGTCTGCGGTTGGCTCGGAGGCCTTTTCCCCTCAGTTTATTGTTGAGCGGGCGCACAGATCTCTGGGCCCCAGACCTAAGCCCGGCGCAACCCCGAGACCCATAATTACCAGACTCCTTAATTACCGGGATCAAGACGTTGCGTTGCGGGCCGCCCGCAGTAAAACAATCATTATCCTATGAGGGGAACTCCTTCACTGTGTTTCCTAATTTCACACCCCTGGTACAAGAAGAACGGAGGAAGTTCCTAGATGCCAAAGCAAAACTGCGTAATGCTCAAATCGATTATGCTCTCCTTTACCCGGCACGATTGTGTGTGACCCACCAAGGCCGACAGCACTTCTTTACGAAATCACAGCAGGTACATGATTTCCTCAAACATCTCCGGCAAGCGGCGCGCCCTGGGGAGGGATCAGAAGACGAACCGCAGGAGCTGATGGATGAAGAGGGCGCTGATGAACAGTAAAGGGCGTTGTTCCCTACATCTTTTGCTCCGCACGACGACTCCTGCAGGTATGATCCTTCTACACTTAAGTAGAATTTGTCGAAAATTGCACTGACTGGTTTGGACTTCTCCGGGATGCTGGACGATGACTCGCTGGGCACCCCATATCGAGTTGGAGCTGCAGTGTTCAACACGAGCTCAGGCAGCAAGGGGTGGACTGAGTTGCCGCCTAGATGACTCTCAAAGGGTGTTCCCCCACACTTACCTGGCCACAAGTGCTGGTGAGGATTGACCTTTGGGTATGTTGGGTAGGGGTGGTGGGGTGGGGTGGGGGGGGATTCCTATACTGGCAAGTTGGGGTTGCTTCAGTGGGAGGGGGTAGGATGGGGGGTGACGAAGTTGGTACAGTTGGTGTTTATATTTACATGAGTGCTTTATTTTCATGGTGGTTCTTGGTTGGGCTCGGATTATCATATGAGATGAGTGTAATTTTGCGCGCCATATCGGATCTCACACGAATTGTGAAACTTAATGGCTAAGCAGACAGATACACAACTCAATGTAATTACATGGAATGTTAGGGGACTTGGGGACCCCAGGAAACGGTGACAGATATTGGCATACCTTGATAGGCACCACACCCACATAGCAATGTTGCAGGAAACGCATATGTCACTGCAAAGACCCACAACCTTTGCGTCCCGTTGGGCTGCACATAGCATCTTCTCCTCATACTCCTCCTATGCTAGGAGCACTGCGATATTAACCCCTTCACTGCGGCGGCTATTCCGCCGCAGTGCTAAGGGGGTGGGGGGGCCGCGCGGCGGTCCCGTGCTCGTGACGAAACCGCTCCGTCACGGCACGCGGGTGAGCTGTGCTTGTGACGGAACGGTTCCATCACGGCCCCGCCCGCTCAATAGAACGCGCCGCGCAGGCGTGGAATTCGGCCGCGCAGGCGCGGCGAGCGGGCCGTGACGGAACCGTTCAGTCACCAGCACATCCCACCCGAGGCTTGTGACGGAACCGTTCCGTCACGAGCATGGGAGGGTTTAATCAAGAAACACATCCCATTTCACCTTACAGGATCGATGGGGGACGATCAGAGGCGGTACTGCATGATCTGGGGTCGGCTGGGCCTGGAATCGGTCACGCTGGTATGCTGTTACGGCCCGAATGTAGACACCCCTGAGTTCTTTTCCTCTCTGTGGGAGGCAATCAGATGCATAGGGTCTACACACATTATTTGGGGTGGCGACTTCAATGTTACGTATGCACCAACCCTGGACAGATCTCACCCCGGTCCGCAACATCGGACTAAATCCGGCTCATTGCTGAAAGACATTATAGAAGAAAACCAATTGATTGACGCCTGGCGTCACATGCATCCACTAGACAGGGAAGGTACACACTTCACGGCTTATGCAGCCACTTGGGCTTGACTAGATCTTTGGCTTGTCTCTCGAGGTCTTGGCCCTGCACTGCGCCAGGCTCACCACCTCGTTAGGACATATTCGGATCATGCCCCTGTACGGATAGCCTTTTCATATGCCGACTTTAGCCCCCCACGCAGCGCATGGCGACTCAACACACGCATGCTCTCAGACATAGTCTTTCAGGAGGAATTGCGTACAGAGGTGCGAGACTTCTTTGAGAGAAATAAGGGGTCTGTAAATGCTGTAGAAACAATTTGGGAGGCCTTTAAGGTTACCATTAGGGGTTACTGCATCTCTAAGGGGGCAGGGATCTTTAAGGATATCCTGAACACTTTGTCTGGTCTGGAACAAGAGCTACGGACACTGGATGATAAGCTCAGGTGCACACCAAATGGTGAAACGCAGGAGAAATTCAGGACCCTGCGTAATGAATACATGGAAGAGGCACAAAGAGAAGTGCGTTTTAGGGGGAAACATTGGCAGACCCGCCGGTATGGCGAAGGAGAGCTCCCTGGTAAGGCACTAGCGGACACTATCCGACTTCCTCGAAACTCAGGTTTTGTATTGGAAGTAGAGGGTCAGGATGGGACATGCCACTGCGTGCATACTCGGAGAGTTTACTGACCATTACGCAGCCTTATACACGACCTCCGGCTCTGCAGACATAGATCTAGACGCCTACCTGGGAGATATTGCGCTAGGTTGGCTGAGTGAGGCAGACCGCACTTTCCTGTGCGCTCCCTTCGAACTAGATGAAGTGAGGGAAGCCATAATGGGCCTTCAGTCGGGTAAGGCTGCAGGTATGGACGGCATACCCGCTGAATTTTACAAAACCTATATAGATTTAATGGCACCCATTGTATGTGAAGTATATGAAGAATCACTGGAGGTGGGATCTCTGCCTGCCTCTAGGAGGGAAGCACTCATAATCTCATTGTTAAAACCGGACAAGCCTGCTCATTTGTGTGAGTCCTATAGACCCCTTTCACTCCTCAATTGTGACGCCAAAATCCTGGCCAAACTCATCGCCAACCGAGTTAGTCTATTGATGGAACATCTAATATTGCAGATCAGTCTAGACTTGTCCCTGGTAGATCCACCTCCCACAACCTGAGAACCCTATTTACAGTACTGCATAACGTGTCCCCTGAGCTACCCCTCGCAGCGGTCTTTCTTGATACAACAAAAGCTTTTGACTCACTCGAGTGGCCGTTCCTTTTTGGGATAATGAACGGAATGGGCTTCCCCCACTGTTGTTATCGTGGATACGCTTACTATATCACCAACCAGGTGCGCGAATACTGATTAATGGCCGGATCTCACAAACTTTTTTGATTACCATGGGCACGCGGCAGGGATGCCCGTTGTCCCCACTCTTACTTGCTATTGCCACAGAACCTTTGGCTGCCCGCCTTCGACAACGCCACAATGGTCTGGCTCTCCGCTGTAACATGAGGCAAATATTAATATCCATGTTTGCCGACGATATTACCTTGTATGTTAGAGACCCACAGCATAACTTAAACACCAACTCAGAGAGTTTGTAACGTTTGGTCGTCTGTCGGGGGTGCACATAAACTGGAGTAAGTCCTGCTTCTTCCCGCTCACAGAAGCGGTGACGCGTTTCCCCCTGGACTACCCATTGCAATGGTGTGGCGAAGACTTGTGCTACTTGGGTATCAAAATCACCAGGGACAAGGAAGAACTCATGCGTCTTAATTATAGTGTAGCAATCTCATGCCTAACGGATAAAATTGACAGCTGGATTAAGCTCCTGCTCTCTATGGCGGGGAGGACATCATTGATCAAAATGGTGGTTCTGCCACAGTTCTTGTACCTGTTCCTAAACATTCCCTATTTTCCCGGGAGATATTTTTTTACATCCCTCAGATCCGAATTGGGCAGACTGGTGTGGGGCGGTAAAAGAGCTAGACTGAAGTGGTCCACGCTAATTAAACCTTATGCAGCGGTTGGGTTCAGCATTCCTGACTTTGAACTTTATTATATTAGCGCCCAGGCACATTACATATACTATTGGATTCGCCAGCCCAAGTACATGCCACAGCTTGCGTCTGAACACTGGCTGCTTTATCCTATCCCGATAGAAGCAGCAGTCTATATAACTCTGAATGCTCGAGAACGCACACAGCGCCGGGATACTCTGAGTAGCTGTGCGCTGAGTAGCTGTGCGCTTTAGAAATGCAGGATAACATAACATAACATAACACACAGACCACAGTGAATGCCACAATCGTAGCATTGCAAAAAACACAGTTGATGGACAGAATGTAGAACAATGTCATACATTCACCCCAGTACAAGGATCTGGGCCTAAATCCATTGTTTTTTGCACTCCACGCCACCCTGGGTTAGACACTGGCTATATGCAAATCAGCTCTGACCCTGTGCCTCATGGGAACAGTCCAGTCCGAACTACCAAGCCATGTCTTTCCCAGACCGGAATCAAGCATCCAAGGACCGGTTTCTGGCTATCAGCCTTCATCAGCCTGGATAGCTTGACTCCAGTGGTGTGAAGAGCCTCCATCCATCACCACCCCCTTTTTGTACCACAATCGTAGCATGGCAACGAATAAAGAGCCTGTTCAATCTCCCCCTGTTGTATTCGCCGTTGCTTCCTCTGGCCTATCACCCGGACATGCCGCTGCTACAGAAGGCAGTCTTCCACAGGCTGCAGCAACGATTATCCATCCTGTTATGGGGAAACCTCTACACGAATGGTGCCTTCAGGGACTCAAGCGACTTGTTCAAGGATGTACACCACCCTCCATTAGACAGCTTTCTGTATATTAGACTCAAACAGGGAATGAGGGCACTTCACACTGACTTTCCTGGTGATCCCCCATTGCTTCCACCACTTCACGCTGTGCTACAGCAACCCTCACCTAGGCGATTGGTCTTGCTCATCTACCGGGCCATACACACCAGACCTATGACATTGGACTCGCCATCTCGAACTAAATGGGAGATTGAACTGGGCACACCCATAACAGAAGAACAGTGGGAATACTGCTGCTCACAAACTGAACGAGTATCTGCCAGCAGTCGGTTTTGGATAATGCATTATAAATATCTACATAGATTGTACTGCACCCTGGTTAGCATGCACAGACACCAACTACGCAACACTGACCACTGCGATAGATGCCGCGTGCTGCATACCGATTTCTTGCATCTGGCCTGCGACTGCCCCGCCATCTCCGAGTACTGGAAACAAGTCTTTGCAGCCCTTACCCAGGTGATCAATGCAAGCCTCGAGGCTACCCCATTGACCGCATTACTGAGCTATATTCAGCATGTCCCCACAGTGCACCGCAGATTCGTGGCTCTTGCTCTACTGATGGCCAAGCCTCGCATAGCCTGCAGATGGGGTAAGGGGAGAGTACCGAAATTTAAGGACTGGCTTGCAGATATGATACACTGCTAAGATCACTTCACCCTTTATGCTGAACTCCTCCCTACCAACTCTCGACCCAGGGACATATGGGCGCCATTTGCAGCTTATCTTTTGTCCCGCGATAGGGCAGACGACCAACATATTGCTAATACTTAGGTGCAGGATATGTCTTTCCGTGGTACTAAGCTCTTAGAATGGCCTTCCTGCACATTGTTTCCTGACCAACAACCCCTGTGTCCTGCAGACCCCGGAGGATCATATCGAGGGAAGGAGGCCCCTAGTCACCCCCTTATGCCTTTTTGTATTCTCATGCTTGCCTTGAATTATATTTACATGTACAATGTTATGAGAATTATTGTGTAGTGTGCTCCTAGCTATTACTTGCTGAATGTTATTATTTGACCCGGGTTAACAAGAGAACCACTATGACCACTGCACCTTTTTCACTTTGTTGTGGGTTCCATCATGCAGACGTATATTTCAGAAATGCTTAAACGCTGAGACGCGGCCGGCCCTGAGAGGTTGTAGGCAGCGTGCTGTGTTAGAAAATTCGGACAATCGTCCTTTGCTACGGATGATACACACTGCTCGTAAGCGCTGCCGGCCACACGATTGGTTGTAGGCATGAAGTTGTGTAACCCATTTACTCACCCAATAAAATGTTTAAAAAAAAAAAAGTTGTGGTGCCATTCCCTGTCGGTTAGACTGTCACTCTGCTGATGTTCTGTGCTGCACTTCACCCCTGTAAGGAGGAGGAGATCCAAAAAGAGCAATCAGATCCGTTCACAGAGCCAAATATGCTGAAGGTGAAAAATCTTCAGCTACAAGTCTCCTTCAGAAGAACAGGTTCCTACCTTTGGTAATGCTCTTTCTGGTAGAGAAACTAGCTACAGATTCCTTACCGACCCTCTCATCCTCCCTGTTCTGTGACCCTATTCTATCCATTGATAAGATCCCAAGTCTAGAAATCTGCACACTGGTCACATTGGGGGCTCAACATCTGAAAGCAACTGGCGTCAGTGCACAGGGGTTGCATCTATATAGGCTCTGCATGTCATTTCCAGACCGAAACGGTGTCAGTGCTGAGCTTCAAGGTGCCATCTGATTGCATTTCCAGCTACTGCTGAAAAGTTTCAGGGTCCAGTCTGACGCCTGGGGAATATTCAAACCTGAAGGAATATGTGGCTAGAAAAGGACTCTACCTGAAAGAGAAAGGTAAGTAACTTGTTCTCCCCATTTCCAAGTGCTGTAGTCAGCACAAAGTTTGTGTACAAGAAGAATAAACATTGATCCCTAGCTGCATGGAGAAAACTCCCTGCTTTGTCAGGGTTATTGAATGTTTTCATTTTGCAGAAAGAAATTCCTGTGTTGTGAATTTGTTTCTGAAAAACAAAGAATAATGTTGACTGGCCACCATTCAAGTTTTGCTAAAAGGGCTTCTGTCAAAAAAAATCCTGCTGAGGTTTTATTTTATTTATTTATTTATTTATTTTATTTGAAAAGTTTTTTATAGCGCTTACAGGTTACATAATTATGGGTAAGGAATGCAGATAGGGTCAGGCAGATCGGCAAGGGGGAAAAGGACTTCAGGGGGAACAAAGCAGTCAAAGTGAAAGATAGATAGTATTAACGCAAGATGGCGGGATATACAAAATCAAACAAAAAAAACCAATAAAGGTAGCTGACTCCACCGTTCCACGCAGGGCTGGAAAAGGGGAGGCAGCCACAACATCACTGAGGGAGGAGGTGGAGGAGGGAAGTAAACGCAATGGGGAGACTAGGAAAATAACGTCCGATGTCCGGCTGGGTAGGTGACGCCACGGGGTGAACCAGAGCCAGACTCCTCTATAGCTGCATAGGACAGTTCCAATGGGCATCGGCCAAGGTTGCTCAGGCTCCTCGGTAAGTACAGTTATTGTTTCCGCCCAGGGGGCATTGTCGTAGGTTCATCGAAAGCACAGGTCCCGGCGCTACTGGGAAACTCCTTCCGCCTCGTCCTCCAGCTTGCCCCTAGGTCAAGAGTAGTTAGAGCATTGACTACGGTTTTTCTGGTCGTTTCTAGTAGCATCCAACATATTTTTCACAGCCATTTAATGATGGTAAAGCAGGTGGCTGCGACTTTGACTGAATGGGGGTGCGTACTAAGGGCCTCATCTATTATGATACCTAAGTTACGTACTTGTGATGAGGGAGATGGAAGATCACCCATTTTGCACGGTCAATGCTGCTGGTTCCAGAGGTTTTTCTGTTTTCCTAACACCAGTACCTCTGTTTTCTCTCCATTTAATTTCAGAAAGTTCTGTTGCATCCATGATGCTATGTTATTTAAGCCAGCCTTTAGTGTAGAAGGCATAGCTGTGTTATGGGCAGATAGGGAAAAAATGATTTGAGAATCATCTGCATAAGAGAACATAGATAATCCGGATTTCTCAGCCATCTCAGCCAGTGGTCTTACATAGAGATTGAACAGTAAAGGGCTGAGGATTGATCCCTGTGATTCCCCATGGGCAAAGGAGTGGACTTCGGAACCAGCAGTTTGAGAAAAAACTCAGTTGGAGAGGAAGGCACTAAGCCAGTTTAAGGCATTTCCTCCAATACCCTGTGATCTGAGCGTGTTGATAAGCACCGTGTGGGATACTGTATCAAAAGCAGAGCTCGAATCCAAAAGAATGAGCACCACTGTTTCTCCGTTGTCTAGATGGCGGCAAATGCCTTCTGTAACTCCAAGTAGGGTGGTTTCAGTGCAAAAAACCCGCTCTGAAACCTGATTGAGAGGAATGGAGAAGGTGGTGTGTTGTGGCATACTGAGTTAAGTGAGCATGAATGTGTTTTTCAAACATTTTAGACAATACAGGGAGCAATGATATAGGACGGTAATTACTGGACAGCTCTGGGTCCGCGTTTGCCTTTTAAAGCAGGGGATGTATCATCGCGTGTTTCCATGTTGACGGAATAACGGATTCCTCCATTGAAACATTTAGGAGATGAGTTATCGCAGATAGTGCTGGTGTGTTTAACTGTTTAGGTATAGCAACGGGTAGTGGATCTTTTAGAGATCCAGATTTAATGTTCTTTAAGAGTAAAGTTATACTGTCTGTTATGAGTGAGGGCCATGCCTCAACCTAGAAGCCGAACGGCCAACATCCCCCAAAATCTTGCGACCTCTCTTTACAGGTGGCCTGATAAACGCCAGGTCAATGTGTAAACACAGTCAGGTCATCCACGATCTCATCATTGACCACGATCTGGACTGTCTCATGATCACTGAGACCTGGCTCACTGAAGACAGTAACCCAGACATTGCTATTGCCCTCCCCCCGGGTTACTCCTTCCATAGACAGGATAGACAGAAAGGCAGAGGAGGAGGTGTTGCAATTATCCTTAGGAACACCTTTAACTGCCACACCTTCTGCCTTGACCCTCTCACTGACGCAGAAGGCATAGGTTTTTGCATAAAGCTCAGCCAAACGCTCTCCTTCTCCGGTGGCCTGATCTATCGTCCACCTGGTAACGCAGCGAAATTTTTGGACTCTCTAAACGACGCACTTGGAAGCTTCCTTCTCCGCTACCCACACTTTACTCTCCTGGGAGATTTCAACCTACATCTTGAAACCCCAGCCGACCCTCACACCAGAAACTTTCTGCAGTCGTTGGACATCTTCAATCTACAACAAAGCGTCAAACTGTCCACCCACTCCCTTGGACATACCCTGGACGGTATTTGTTCAAACTTCCCGTCCCTCTCCTCCCTATCCCCCATACCTCAAATTTGGACTGATCATTGTCTAATCCCCTTTCATATTTCCAGCTGCCGCCCTCCTACCTGCAATATACGCACGCGCCATCTCGCTCACCCCATCAACTGGAATACTGTCCAGAAAAACCTTACCCTTCATCCTCTTTCCCCATCTAATGCCCCTTCCCCCTCGGGTGACATCGACAGAGACGCAATTTGTCTCAATAAATGGCTTTCTCAAGAAATTTCAAGTCGATGTCCACCCCACAAACAGGACAGGGCCTCGAAGACAACTAAAACCAAATCCCCCTGGTATACGCCGGACCTAACTGCCGCACACCTCCTTTGCAGGAAAGCGGAACGGAAATGGCGTAGAACCTATGATAACGGCGACCGCAGCAATTACATCCTACAGAGGAAAATCTATCTCTCATCCATTAAATCAGCTAAAAAAACTTACTACGTCAACGCCATTAAGGATGCCAGCCAAAAGCAAAAAACCCTCTTTGCAATAGTAAAATCCTTTACCAAACCAAAAGCTCTTCAACCGGAAATCCCCCCATCTCAAGAACTTTGTGACAAAATCTCCGACTACTTTGATGACAAAATCACCTCCATCCACAAAAACTTTCCCCCCCCTCCCCCTGTTCATTCAACCCCGGACCCGGACCAATCTTGCCCGCCTGCTAATAGTCTCAAAAGCTTTACTCCGGTCTCCTTGTCTCAGACCAGAGAAGCGATCCTCTCCTGCAAATCTGGCTCCCCCTCTGACCCCTGTCCACCTAAGATCCTTCACCTCATCATTGATGATGTCAACCCCTCCATCAATGCAATAATCAACCAATCCCTCATATCCGGTTCTGTTCCCCGCTCTTGGAAAAAAGGGGTGGTCAAGCCACTCATGAAAAAGTCGAACAAACCCCCCTCAGACCTGACTAACCTCCGCCCGATTACCCTGCTACCCGCACTGGGTAAAATAACGGAACAGTTGGTCCACAAGGAGCTCAAGACCTTCCTGGATTCCCATAACTTACTTCATCCCCAGCAATCCGGTTTCCGGTCTAAACATTCCACCGAGACGGCCCTGATCGAACTGACCGATACCATCAAAATCCTTCAAGATCAAAGGAAGAAGGCTATATTGATCCTTCTTGACCTCACGGCAGCTTTCGACACCATTTCCCACTCCATTTTGATCAATAGACTCATGGACATCGGTGTCACCAACTCTGCCCTATCTTGGATTAGTTCTTTCCTCAGTGACAGGTACCAAACTGTCACCCTTGGCCCCTACCATTCCAATGAGAAAAAGGTGTCCTGTGGAGTCCCTCAGGGTTCCATTCTGAGTCCCCTCCTCTTCAATATCTATCTTATCCCTCTTCTTACCCTCATAGAATCGTTCGGCATAACCGTCACCTCCTATGCCGACGATACTCAGCTAATCATCCCCCTAGACGACAATTCTAACACGGCAGAGCTCAATCTGAAACACTGCCTTACAGCAGTCTTCCAATGGATGGACACCAACCATCTGCGCTGCAACTCGAATAAAACCGAGATTCTTCCCATCGGAAAAAATGCCTCTTTCTGCCCTGCTCTGTGGTGGCCGGACAATTCTGCAGCTCCACCTCAAACTGTTTCATCAGCCAGGAACCTCGGGGTTCTCTTCGACTCCGAGCTCTCCTTCGATCTCCATGCTTCGACCACAGCGGGAAAATGCTTCGGCATAATAAAGTCCTTAAGGAAATTTTTCGATTTCCTCCCGCTTGACTCCAGAAAAACGGTGGCGGTAGCCCTCATACTCTCTCGAGTGGACTACTGCAATGGACTTATGGCAGGGACCAAGAAGTCCACTCTCGCCAAACTACAAAGTGTCCTGCACACTGCCGCCCGGCTTGTCTTAAAACTTCCACGAAAATCTTCAATCTCCGCAGCCCTTAAAACCTTACATTGGCTCCCCTTGCACAAGAGAATCCTCTTCAAGATTCTCATTGTAGCCTTCCGAGCCTTCAACAAATCCGGTCCTTCCTACTTGACTAGACGCTTCCCCCATTATACTCCGTGCCGCTCCCTCAGATCTTCACAAGATAACCTCATGACCCCCTCTAAATTCAACCTGAAATCTAAAGGCGGCAAAACTCTAAGCACCTTAGCTATTAAAGCCTGGAATAGTATGCCAAGGCATCTCAGGCTTCAAACAGTCGAGAAGCCATTCCGGAAGCTCCTCAAAACCTGGATTTTCAATCTTCCCGACGACTGGTCTAAAGCTGCCATCTAGCCTCCCTCACTTCACTCTGTGAATTGGAAACAGGACTCATAGCGCCATGATGCTCCTTCCGGAGCGACCGTCTGCGCTTTAGAAATACCTTTCCAAATTTCCAAATTTCCTTTAGAGAGTGATCTGGGTCATTGAAATTGTCTGCTTGATTAGAGGGAGAGTGTTACATATCGAGGAGGGGTGATGCGAGCTGGGTTTGGGTAGGATGTGCTTTCTGTTCTGATACAATATCTTGATAGATAAAATCTAACTCCTCACATTTAGACTGTCAGTGCAGGAGGCTGCATTGAGGTTTTAGATCCGGCTAATTCTTTTACCGTGTTAAAAAGGGTTTTAGGGCAATTTGCCGCATTGGAAATGGTTGTATTGACAAAGCTTGCTCGTGCCTGTTTACAAAGTTTATGGTATTTGTTCAAGGCAGTTTTGTAGACCTGTTTGGACGCAGAGGCGTAATTCTTTCTCCATTTCTTTCTAAGATCTTACAATTCGTTTTTACAGTTTTAAGTGACTCATCATACCATGGCGCAGGTGGACGATGGTTGTTAATTTTTTGATTGGTCAGAGGGAGACAGGTATCTAGAGCATCAGTGAGCAAGCTTTGCACTGAGGTCGAGAAGTGATCAACACTTTGCTCAAAGGATGGATTTTGGGCTTCTAAGAGATCATTTAGACTGTTTATATCTAGTTTCTTCCAATTTCTTTTCAGTTCCCGTGCCCCCGAGAGCTAGCAGTGGTGTCTTTGTCTAGTGTTAGAGTAAGGATAAATTCGATCAGATAGTGATCTGACCAACTAGTTGGAAGGGCCGGTGAGCAAGAAATCGTTGTTAGATTAGAAAAAATAGGATCCAGGAAATGCCCAGCTGCATGTGTCACACCTGAGTTTAGCAAATTTAGATTTAGGGAAGCCATATCAGAAATAAAATTGGAGCTATTTTTACAGGCTGTATCTTTTGGATGTAAGTTTGTATCTCCTAGAAGGGTAAAGTTGGCTGTTTTTATGGCATTAGAGGAGTCTGGGGGACAATAAACAAGTATGCCTGAAAACGTAAAATTAGGAAAAATAGTCAGCTTGAATAAAGCAGCTTCACATGTTGGGATGGGCAGATGTTCAAAGTCGCATTTAAATTAATTCTTAAAAATAATCGCTATCCCTCCACCTATTTTTATATTGCGATCCTCCCTTACTATGGCACAGTTAGTAGGCAACGCTGCTGCAATGTCTGGGCCTGAGGTCTCATGGAGCCAGGTCTCTGTAAGAAAGACTGCATCAGGTTGGTCATTGAAGAGTAGATCGAAGATTTCTGACTTATGTTTCAGCAGCGAGCGACAGAATAGTAATAAAGGTGAAGGATTTATTATAAGGAGTTTGAGGATTTGGATCGCGAGATAAATTGGTGATCCTGGCTTCTAAATTGGAAGTAAAGCTAAAACCGCAATGTGTGCATGCTTTGTAATGGAGTGGGCTCTGGTACAAGTCAGTGGTATCTGGAGAGCCTTCAGTTTATCAGTGGGGTAGCTATAGTCACATGTATTAACTGCCAGATTTGGGTATTGAGAAACACATACCTGCGCTGTAGGAGGACCAGGGATCCTGTCCCTGAGCCCGGTCCAGGTGCGGACGGGCGTAGACAGGCTTGCCTTTGGTGGGCCTTCGGCGCGCTAGCAGCGCACACGCGCTGAGGTGTTCATTTATCTTGAATCAGGCGCAACAACTAGCAACCAATGTCCCCCCCCCCCACCCCGGTCAGCTCAAGAATCGGCTGTGCAGTGAGTGCCTGCGAGGCTGAGTGAGATTACATATACAGCAAGGTGAAAGTATTTAAAAATAAGATGATGCTTCGCGCAAGTTACAAACAGACTCCTGGCTTCATCTCAGAAGTCACTAAGTTGGAGCTCGTGTTCGCTGGGGAGTTCTTTTATCCTGAATCGGGCGGAACAACTAGCACGCTGCCTGCTGATTACACCCAATATGGCGGACCGTCAACCGGCAGTCTTCTGTGCAGCCAAGAGCCCCCCTGTCAGCTCCTGAATTGGCTGTGCGGTGAGTGCGTACGAGGCTGAGTGAGATTAAAAAAAGAGCAAGGTGAAAGTATTTAAAAATAAGATGATGCTTCGCACAAGTTACGAACAGGCTCTGCTCCTCTCTTGACTACGTGACACTATTATTTAAAGCAGAATTGAAAACATTTGCCTAGGAGGGATGTAAACATGTCTGGAACGAGTCTGGTATCTGCCAATATTTCTGAATGAACAATCACTGAAAAGGCATAGCATTCTTCAGAAGAATTATTGCGGAGGTAAGTAATGGCTTTTAACTCCAGACATATACAGATAGTAGTGGCTCTGTCTAGGAGCAGTTGACAACCGCAAATGTAAGGGTAGCCATAATGTCTAGGTGATTGTTGTCTTTTTGCATTGTTGGGTTTCCATGGTTGCACATAATCTGGTTGTGTAATACAGTCAAGACAGTGAAACTTTTATAAGGTTTCGTGCTGTTGGGTAAAATGTGGCCTTCAGGGCTCTGTACCAGGCGTTACTGGAGCTACGCTTTGTAGATAGGATGTCCCCTTGATTGTCTCTTAATTGGTAAGCCTAACAAGCTGTTCTGTCATTTCCCTGTGAACATTAGACTGTTCTATTTTTCAGGTGCTGATTTTTGTTGGTGAGAACCAAACGGGATTCCTAAAGGAAAACTTGCCCTTTCTCGCCTCGTTGGAGAGAAAAGATGGAAAAGCGACCGCTTACATCTGTGAGAGGTTCTCCTGCTCTCTGCCTGTTACAGATTCCAAGGATTTGCCGAAACTGCTTCAGTCTTGAGAAACATCTGTCCAATTATGTCAGTTTGAAAGCAGCACCGCTTGAATGAACCTCTGCAGTGTGTGAGGGGGTCCTCTTCAGCTCAGTCCTTCTGTCTTTCTGGTGTTTTTGTCTGTCTATAATAATGTATATCCCTGTTTTCTCTTCACGCTATGCTATACACCAGTCCCACACACACACACACCTTTTTGTGCCCATTCCACAGCCTGCACACCCCTCAAGTTTTTGCCACACTGCTCAGTCCAAGTATTACTTCAAAGCTTCATCTGCTACTGGCGAACCCTAGGCACCCACCACTTTGTGTTTACACACTGCCACACTGTATACACACACCTCCGTTCTAACTATACAACCACTTCTCAATCCACACCCCCAAGCTATACACACCAGTATGCACACCCGCAAGAATTATACAGGCTCCTCCTAAGTTTAACTCTCATTTTGCACTACAGCAACCACAAGCACAACCATCGGCTGCCCCCTCCTGCCAGTCCTTCTTTTGGCACCCCCATAAACTACAGTCCCTCCATTCATGGCCTCCCAAACTCTACACGTATTTATTAGTCTCCATAACCAAACTATTCACCCATCCTGCAGTGACTCCTAAAATATATGCCTGTCAGTCCGTGCATCGGCCAAAATGTACTCTCAAATCTCATTCACTCTGCTGCCCAGACTATTAATTCAACCTTCAGTCTTCATCACCCCCTTTTTATACAACTATCTCCTAGTGTGCTAACCTGCACTGTATGCAAAACTCTCACTTCATGTCTCCTAGATTATACAACACCCTTCTCTGTCTGCACACTATTTCAAGCAATCAGCACACTCTGTATTCAGTTCCCCAGATCATGCTCCTAGCCCTCAGTCCAAAAACACCACAAGCTATACCATATGTGCCCCACCCCACATCCTCCTAAACGCCATACCCATCCATCAGTGTGCTCCGCAAACCTCACACCCACACTTCAGTGCCTGGAGTCTGGATCCACCCTAAATACACAACAAATCCTCAGTTCTAAACAGTTATCATAGACTCATCAGTCAGTGCTGGCAACCACCGCCAAACTATTTACAACTAACCTTCTCAGACATACGCGCACTCACTTCTTTTCTGTACTCTCAATGATTTGTTCACATTCGCCTCTCAATCAACATGGCTCCCAGCAGGAAATGGATAGCTGTACACACCTACTGTTCTATTGACACAGAAATGACCCTCCCCGCAAAGGCTCCTGCCCATCAGTTGGCACAGCACATCCTGTTCCTAGAAAAAATATATATACACCTACACTTGAGCCTGCTCCAAAGACTTCCTGCTCCCTCGATCCCAAAAAACAATTATGCGCAGAGACCACTCAGTAATTTGGTACCTAGCCGGTAACATTAGTTGGCCACTCTACGATATGCTTGCATTTCGGGGACTACATGCATGAGTGCGTTATTTTGTGCAGTTGAGGCGATAGTTTTCATTTTGTGTTGGAGGGCTGAAGATGAGAGCATGGGAGACGTCATTGTATGGGTGCAGTGGAGTAGTGGAAAACATGATTGGTGAATTGATGTTGGGGAATAAGTTGCGATCGCAAAGGAGGTGTACATGCTTGGGAGGGCACCAACTGTAGCTTGCAGTGGTCTTGGAAGCTGTGTTTGAAAACTGAGATGCAGGTAGGGTGGGGTTGATAGGAGTGTGGTTCCATTTATGGGTGGAAGGTCTGATGGCATTGCTGAAAGTTGTGATTAAAAAGTGGGTTTCCGCAGTAGAAGTGAGGAGCTGTAATTGCATTAAAGATTTTTTAGTGAGGAGTGTTTCTATTTATAGTCAGGAGCTTGTGTGTAGAAATGGTTTTTACAAGTTGTACTATGTGTCTGGAGTAATTTATATATAGAGTGGTTGTTGGAGGACTGATGTTGGGAGAAGGGTTTCCAGTGAAGAGTGGAAACACGATTGTTGTTGCAAATGACAGGTGTTTAGACAAAATATGGGAGAAAAAAAGTTGTGTGGACAAAATATTGTGTCAAGAATATCGACGACAAAAATGTTGTGCCAGTAAGTTTCTATAGGTAAGCACAGTTTTACTATAAAGAACTGCACATATATGTACGTTGATGATATATGTATTTCTTCAAGATACGTAGATGTGGAGTTAAGAATAGTAAACCTATACTTACCTTCTCGATATTTTGATCCTCTATACTTTTGACACAATACTCTGTCCACACAATATTTTTGTTTCCGATATTCTGCCAGTGATCATAATGACAACTAATGTGAAGGGAATATTGATGGTTGTGTACGAGCAGCTGGTGCAGCATTAGTGATGTCAGCTGGATGTGTAAGAAAAAGTATAGCCAGGGGCTGTATTCAAGAGTAGAGTGGAAACTGTTAGTGGTTAGCTTTGAGGGTCACAGTGGGCCTTTTAATGTGTAATGGCCATAGTAGTCACCCATTCATAACAGAGCTCTGCCTTAACTTGTGGATCTCAGAATTTTCATTTTACCTGAAGGGAACATCTAGGTCAATTCTACGGACCTGTAACTAGGATCTTACTTATGAGCAAAACTTGCCTGTAAATCCTTCCAGAAGCCAAAGAAAGAATTTTGTCGTTCATGAGCTCTGTCAGCTGATGGTTAGTTGGCCTTCTGTTTAGGCCAAAAATTGAGTTTGTCTTGGTACTTGCTAATCAAGCACCATCTCTGATCTTGCTGTTTGGGGACTGTATGTGGAGATCTGTACAAATCGACAAATTGCTTAACGGCTTCAAACATAGGTCTGTGCAACTCGACAACTCATCTAAGGTCCGAGTATAAAAAATGTATAGTCCCCAAGTAATTCTTTGCCTGAGGCGCAAGTCCACAAAACCTGTGCTCCCTAATGGATTGTTCATTCGTTAAGCCTTACACAGGTCTGTACAGGCTTAGAGACGGTGCCACTGTAAGAAGCCTGGGGCAGAATCGGGGTGGCATGTCTTTGCATTTCACACTCGGGGCATCCGCGCTGCAGACATTTTCACCTACATCCTCACCACTTCATAGGCTTAGCTTGAGTTCATTGTTTTTCACTTTGCTATTCATTTAAACGTTTTGTTTTAATCTCGTTCCTTTTATTTGAGTTTCTCATTTCTGAACGCTCTCTTATAATCCGAGATACGAATTGATATGAACATATACTTGCATATAGCAACATCGGCTGATGGTTGTGATTCTACAGAAATGGAAAAATGTAGACAGTAATGATTCTAAAATCAAATACACCCGCTTATTTTTGCAGTTTAAATGTACACAATGACATTTCGGGAATGTTTGTGTATTTGTGACTGGATATGCATGCTGTTTCTAATGTCTGACGAAGTAAAACGGGTGAGTTTGTCCTATCTGAAGACATAATGTCGATGGGTTTCCAGGCCTGGCTACCGAATCTTTATAAGCTTGCCCTGCTCCCCCCCCAACAAATAAAAGATTGATGCAGTTGTTTTTCAGCCTATCTTCTATATTATTACTGTAGGCCACTGAACAGTTGCTTTAGAAGCCTCTAGTGCTCTAATTTATATCTCTAGCGTTACTACAGCCATTTCTGCTGTGGCCTCCCATCCAGTCGGCCCTCCACCGCTGTCCTCTTTACTTTGGTGCCATCCGCTGTACGGTGAAGGCTTTTACGTGATGCTATCAACTCCTTCAATTGCTTTGAGAGATCTGAAAGATCACTCAACCCCACTTCCATGATGCTTAAGTGCTACTCCAGGATTAAGGGCAAAAAGTAATCAGCAATTGAAGTAGGAGATCCATCTCTCCTCGAGGCCACAGACTCCCTTGCATGGTGGACCATTCTACTTCCACTTTCTCTAATAGTTGACCTCAGAAGAATGCAGTAGGATCTGTAGTGTGCATTTCAACAATCAGTAAATCGCTGAAAAGTGTCTCCTCTGAGCCTTCAGCATAGCCCCTCTCTCTGGCTGTCGGTATTGAATTGGAGCGAACTGGATTTTGGGGTCCATCATAGAATGACGGCTCAATGGATTCAGCTACTCACATAGACACACTTCATCCATGAACTACCTACCTGGGTTCGGAGCAGTGTCCGATAAGGCACAGGAACCCCGGTGCTGCCAGCAGACATCTCAACGATCTTTCGTAAGTTCCTTAAGAGTCTCAATGCTGCTGGAGGCTCCATGGAAGCTGATGCATGGTGCCGTCTGTCGCCTTCGATTCACTGGTGCTACAAGAGAGATCCAGTTTCATGTGATTTTCTCTGGTTTCTAAAGCAGTGCCGGTTCCAAATCAGAAAACCATCCACGAAGCCCACAGGCCAGGAAATTCGCCAACAAAAATCCGTATTATATAGAGCATTATAAAGAGCACGAAGAAGCACGTCCATCTCCACTGACTTTTTTATTATTTTCCTGTGAGACACATTGTCAAATGGACATAAATAATGGTGTCCTACCTTTCACCTGTTTACAGTTACTTTTCTGTGTGAATGTACATGGTGGTGCGAATGAGTGTGTGGTGCTGTGTATGTATGGAGTATGTAGTTCTTGGGTTGAGTAGATATGGAAAATATAGACCCTTTCCACTGCTTGTCATATGGTGTGTTTCCCTGCTTCCTTGTAAGGTATTCCCCTTTGGAATAGATCCTTAGACTAACATTCACCTGGATAATGACTTGGGTAACCATGCAATTGCCTAGACCCCATCCGGCAATGGATGATAAGGAACTTTCTCTTTTTTAACAGTTCAAAAACTGGCTCTACCAATCATGAAAGGCATGAACTCTGGAGATCATGTTGGACAACTATCCCATTTATGTCTTCTAATCTATACCATGGTAAAAGTTGAATATTTTATTATAGCTGTGCCTCATAAATTCCCTGCATTGCTCTTCTCCCTGAAAAGGTCCCTCTCCAAGTGTGCGCTCCCCATGCGTGCATCCCCGTAATATCAAAATGTCAGTCTCCTACCATCTGCATTGGTATGTTGTGTCTAAGTGCTAGGGCCTGACCAGAACACAACAACAAGGGCTATTTTTTATCAACCTTGCTCACAATGTTCGGACTAAACTCCAGGAACAGGCAGAGAATAAGCACAGCAAACAGTTCCCTTGTGAAAGGCACAGACAGAGTTGTTGCAAAATAAAAGCAGCTAGAAACATGTGCACAGCTGAAACATGGCTGAAAGGCTCGTGCTAACTTAGTGGTGTCGATAATGTCCCCACCGGCCACTTGACACCTCCCCTTGGCCAGGTCAGTAGCACAGATGGTAAGAGAACATGTAGGTATGCTGAGCCAAAGCTATTTGCCAGAAGCCAAATTAAAAATCAAAAAAAGATTTTAAAAAAATAGTTTTAGGAACAAGTCGAACAAAAAGTAAAAATGAATGGAAACTTTTTTAGAAGTTGTGGCATAAAATGTCAAAAAGACCATCTTATAGGTGGGTCCCCAAGTCAGACTAGGACTGCCCAACGAAAGCTATAAGATCACGTGTACTTTACAAGGCGATCAGTTCCAAATCGGCATCTGCATCCCTTCCTCCAAAGAGTGTTGTCATCCAATCAAGCAACGTGAATGAACAGATGTGCTCCTCATAATCCTGTGCTTTGAGGAGCATTCGTGGGCAACCTGCGGGAAATTCGATGACAATCTGCTGTAAAAGGCGCTGGTAGTCAAACCAGCCAGCATTCCAAGATTAGCGGCATATATCAAGCGGTTGTCCCTGGAACAATCCTGGTCGTGGGCCAACAAAGGACCCACCAACAGTTTGTAATCCAGGTCAACGAGAGATATATTGGAGAGGCATATATCCAGGACCCAATTGAAGGGGCACCTGTGACAGAATACAGGTTGCATGCAGGTGAAGTAGGCGTTGCGGAAGTTGAGCCGATAACTGAGGCCCAAAGTGGCTAATGGCAGGCATCCAAAAAGCTTCTGCATTCGTTCACAGGACAGCCGCAAGTGTATTTGATGTTGCCAAACTCCACCCACTTAGGGATGACGACGCCAGCTGTCCAAACAAAAACGCGTTTGAGTAGCGTGAAGAGAACATGGTGTTGAACTGCGCACAGTCCATGAGGAAGGGGCGTTTGTTGGCCCCGAAACGCGTCGGACTCAATTTTTAACTCAAGGGAACCTGTGAACATTACAGAGGAGCCAAACACAGACCGGAGGGTCGGATGAAGCGGTGAGCCCTCCCGAAGCGCTTGCGCAATTTGCTCTACCTTATATATATATATATATATATATATATATATATATATATATATATATATATATATATATTTTAAAAAGGATCGGTGAGAGGGAAGAGTCCTGTGGCTCTTCCCTCTCAGATCTACAGTTTTGGATTTAGACGGCGAAAGCCACACCGACTATTTGCGGTCCTCTAAGAAGGCTCTGAACCAGTCAAGTGCCAAACCCCTGAGACCTGCTGCGGCAATGCGATCCAACAAAATTTTATGGTTTACGGTGTCAAATGCCGCAGACAGGTCGAGGTGGATCAGAGCCTTAGTGCAATCAGTGCACAGCCTGTCCTTTGACGTCATCCATAACAGATAAAATAACAGATTCTGTGGAATGCACTGGACTAAAACCTGCCTGATGGGTGTCCAAGAACTTAGTGGCTTCCAGGAAGGAGCTAAGACAGGAGTCTCCAGTAATTTAGCTGGGAACGAGAGAAGTGAGATGGGTCTATAGTTCTCCAGTTTTTTGAGATCCAAGCCTTGTTTTTTCTGAATTGGGATGACCACCGGTCCCACGGCGGTATACTGCCGTGGGACAGTGAGAGATTAAGAAACTTAAGAAAAGTAGAAGGGAATGTCCGATAGATTATTTTCAGAATGTTGATAGGACAGTCCTCTTTGGGGGAGCTCGATTTGACCTTTGCTACCAGATCCAGAAGACCTTTTTGATCTAGCAAAGGGAGGTTGTTGAGGGAGGACGAATTGGAATAGACCATGCTGTTTGTGGTACTGCTGTTATTAAAGTTGATGGAATTTAGATTTTTTTTTCATTTTTTCCACAAAGGAGGAGTTCAGGTCATTACAGAGTTCTTGGCTGGGCGCGATAGGTGGGGTCAGGCGACTAGGATTATATAGATCTTTCACAATCCTAAAGATGTTTTTAGAACCATTGTCAGAGTCGAGTCCCCTTTTGGTAAAGAAGGCTCTCTTAGCCTCCAGAATGGCGGCTTCTTATGTGTACAAAGTTGCAGTACAGATAGTTTTGTCACCTGCTATGTAGGTTTTTCGCCATTTCCGTTCGGCTTGGCGTGTATGAAGTTTAAGTATTTTCACGTCCTTATTAAATCATTTCGATGCTTCGTGTTGCCTAGAGCGTGAAATTTTGATCTGTAAAGGCGTATGGAGGCTGAAGGCCTTCCTGAGCCAGTCAGTGATCTCTGTTTCCCTGTTATCCGAGTCTCCTTCAAGGGCAGGCTGCTCACAAGAAAGCGTATCCCCTAGTTCTTTCAAGTCAATTTCTAAAGGTGTTTCTAGAAATAGAGGGGTTTATGAACAGTGGTGGGGCATGCAGCTTGAAACTAATAGTGTAATGATCTGACCATGCACATGGTTGGACTATCAAGTTTTGCAGTGTGACATTGAGGGACCACACTTGGTCTAGAGTATGGCCTTTGATGTGTGTGGGGGTGTGGAAGTGTTGAGTAAGTTTGAGGCAGGCAAGATACTCCGTGAGTTCCTTGGACAGTTTTCCCCCATCTGTCTCATTAGCCCAGTAGTTCAGGTCTCCAAAAACATTCACTGTCTCATAATCAGTAGTTAATGACGCAATATGATTCGCTATGACTTTGGGAAAGTCAGGCATCATTATAGGTGGTCTGTATAATACCACATAGATAAAAGTGCTACTATGCATGTTTAGTTTAATTACTAAAGAGTCAACTGAGGAAAGTACAAAATGTGGCAGAGTACAGCAGATAGTTCTTTTTTGATGCTAGCAGCCACTCCTCCCCCACTTTTTCCTGGTCTGTCAGTGCGTAAAAGGAAATAATTATCAGGAAGGGCTGCCAGAATATCAGGGGCGGGTTCTTCAGTAAGCCAAGTTTCAGTCAATAAAAACATATCTGGTACCTCAGTATCCAAAATGTTGTCAATTTCTAGTTGATGTTTGGCCAGAGAACGTGTGTTTGAATACATCACGTTAAGATCTTTTACTGGTCGTTTGTCTGCAACCATAATAGGTGGCGCTACCGGGCTCATAGGATGTTCACCAATTTTTTGGATATCGATATAGGTCGAGGGATTGGGATTTAAGAGCTCCAAAGATTGCAGTTTTAAAATTAGTCGATTATTGAGTGGTCGTACCTCATAGGCTGCCATGGCTTTCAGGCTCGCTGCTGAGAAGATGTGATTTTGGGCAGAGCAACATGCCCTTTGTCTGTCCTGGCGAGGACGGGGGCAGACAGGCTTGACTTTGGTACGCCTACCGCGTGCCCGCTGCCCGCGTCCACACCAGCATTTAATGAAATAGCTGGCCGGCCCGGGAAAAGCTTGAGGCTCTGCCCACCAAGCCTGCAATCAATCAAGCCAGGCAAGGAGGTGTGTCCGCTACCCTCTGATCAAAGGGCAACGCTGCGTCAGACCCGAGAAGCGGAGACAAGGAGAAATAAAAACAATTTGGCAATGAGTTTAAAAACCAGCAGTCAAAATATGTAAAATACAAGAATGTACAAAATTTCACAAGTGCAAAGTAGACAGATAAAAATGGAAAGGGTAGGAAGGCGGGATTAAGAACAAGCAGATTGGGAAGAATGAAGGTGATGGCAGTTACGAGCATTTCAGAAAAGTGGGTGGTGATGGACAGAGTATCTGAATTAAGCAGAACACTCCTACCCAGTCCAAAGATCAGGGCTTGATCCATCACCGTTTTTTAGCTCACTGCACCATCCCAGCTCAGAACCTGGCTACATGCAAATTAGTCTGTCCCTGGCCCAGTGCATCATGGGAACAGGGCAGAACCAAACTACCAAGCCAATTCTTATACTGGGAAGGGAACAAGCTTCCGGGGACCGGTTTCTGGCATTTCAGCCGTCTTCGGCCCGGCTTGCTTGAATCCTGATGGTGCAGTGAGTAAGGAACTCACATCGGAGTATACCCTTCCACGCTTATGGTGGACAAAACGATTCAGAAAAGGGGGTGGTGATGGACAGAGTATCTGAATTAAGCAGAACACTCCTACCCAGTCCAAAGATCAGGGCTTGATCCATCACCGTTTTTTAGCTCACTGCACCATCCCAGCTCAGAACCTGGCTACATGCAAATTAGTCTGTCCCTGGCCCAGTACATCATGGGAACAGGGCAGAACCAAATTACCAAGCCAATTCTTATACTGGGCAGTTACGAGCAGACATGATTTGAGCAGATGAGCAGAATAAAAGCAAAGTGCTGCAGTCTGTAAGGCTATTCTCACACTTACACTCTGCAGCCCATCCACCCCAGCAGTGGATGAAATAGCTGGTTGGCGCGGGAGAAGCTCGAGGCTCCGCCCACCAAGCCTACAATCAATCAAGCAAGACAAGGAGGTGTAAAGTCATACATTCTCACAGTCATCCTCTGTAAGGAATACTTCCATCTCCTTCTGTTGGCAGCAGAATTTAAAGGGTAACAACCATAATTCATGGAGAAAAGTACTACCAAGCGGTTCGTATCTCCCAATGCTGTGAAGAGAAATAGGGAAATTGGTAATGATATAACCCCATGCATTAACCACAGCGAAGATTCGGTCTCAGCTATAATGAAAGGTAACTGATCCAACTCTTCGAAGTGTAACATAGTGTATGTTGCGTCTTTCATAGACATAAGCTTCTATTTATCTGTCAGATTAAATGGTAAAAATAAGACAGAATCATTCAAATAATCACATGGAACTTTTCCACTTTTCAACATTTACAATGTCCAACCAAACTGCATTACAGACCGTAACTGAGCTTGACCATTGTATAACACAGATACATCACTTTGTACGATATCAATCACAGATGAAACAATATTATCCAGTGTGTAAATACGAAAAGACAATGTCTTAATGTTATTATTACCCACATCAAGAACTTCGCATAAATTATCCTGATAAAGTTGTCGTAAGCGGAAAGCAACTTCCAAAATTCATTATGCAGCATATGTAAATCGCTTTTTACGAGGGGATTATGGACCTAAAAGGAAGTCGGAAAAATCTATGTCCCCATTTAAAAGAGACAAATGTTGTTTGACAGATGACAATGTGGAGTATCCCAACCACTGCTGGCATAATTTACCTACTGAGTACGTAGGAACGGTATGTGATTGAGGGAAGTGTGGGTCAGGTCTTCGGAGTGTAAACCCGGTGGAAGTATTCGTCATTGACATGCATTGGTACTTATTGGCCACATCAACAAGCCAAATTGATCACTGTCATAGGAGTTAAGAGTACCATTGAGCATCATTTCATATAGGTTGTCCATTGAATAATTTTTGTAGTGCTGTCATGTTATGTTAATTGTTTATTTATTCAGTGCACGTACGCCCATGGGCTTCATGGCGCTATTGAACAGTGGGTTTGAAGACATAACACAGCAAGGCATTTTCGGCAGTCATCTATTTAGAGTATGCCTGTTTAAAAAGCCAGGTCTTGAAAGCATGTCTAAAAGAAAGAAGGTTTTCAGTTTGTCGCAAGGATTGTGGCAAGGAGTTCCAAAGGGAGGCTGCAAGGTAGTGAAAGCTGCTGCCTCCCTGACGTTTTTTCTTGTACTGGGGTACCAAAAGTAAATCTTTATGGGCTGAACAAAGGCTGTGTGAAGGGATATATTTACATATCAGCTGCCTTATAAATTTCGGGCCCTTATTTTGCAAAGCTTTAAAAATAATACATCCGGGCTTGAATGCGGCTCTCTGCGCCACAGGCAGCCAGTGTAGTTCTTCTAAGCCTGGCCTGATGGACTGCCACTTAGGTTGCTTATAAATAAGCCTGGCTGCCTGATTCTGCAGATACTGCAGTCTTTTAAGCTGACCAACTGGAAGACCCTGATAAAGACTGTTCGAAAAATCAAGGCGGGATAAGACCAAGGCGATGACTGCCTGAATCAGAGCCGAGTGGGTTAAAAGATGGGCGATTTTCCTTATCTTTCTCAACTGGAAGAATCCAGAAGAGACTACCGTTCCTATCTGGCTTTTCAGTGAGAGATCATCGCTGATGGTTACCCCCAGACTCTTGACGGAGTGAGATTTGCTGGGGGGATTTCCCAAGTCCAAGGGCCAAAAATGGGGGCCCCAGCTGATTTCACTTTTCCCGGGCAAGACAAGTTCTGTCTTGCTCGGGTTGAGCTTAAGATGGTTCAAAGTCATCCAGCTTTGGATGTGGGTCATAGTGGCTTGGCATTCTACAACTGCATCAGGAGAGCTCAGGGAAAAAATAAGTTGTAAATCATCTGCGTAGTTGTATATCGTGACATTGTGATTTTTCAAAGAAGACAACAAAGGGCGCAGATACAGATTAAATAATAAAGGGGACAGGGAAGAGCCCTGAGGAACTCCACAAGAGGTACTGATTTTGAGGGCTGTGAACATACCTAACCTCACAGATTGAGTGCGTTCAGATATGAAGGACTGCAGCCATCTCAAGGCAGGGCCCCTGAGGCCGGCCTGTTCAACACGGTCGACCAAGATGGAATAGTCAACCGTGTCGAACGCCGCTGACAAATCAAGGAGCACCAGATCCTGATGCAAGTTGTTATCAGCATTGGTTCTTAAGGTATTCTGGACTGCAAGTATGACTGTCTCTGTCGAGTGGCAGGGACGAAACCCTGCTTGATTGAATTCTAGGTATTCAGTAGATTCAATAAAATTGGAGAGACAGTTGGTGACATGGGCCTCCAAAATTTTCGATAGGTAGGGTAGAAGGGAGATAGGCCTATATGTTGTGAGGTCCAGTGGATCAATGCCCGGTTTTTTAGTCAACGGGATCAATAGTGCATGTTTAAAACTGCTAGGGACCTTACCCTGAGTAAGAGATTCATTAAGTAAGGGAAGGATGCTCTGAGGAATGGTGCGTCCTATTTCTTTAAAAATGTAAGGCGGATGTATGGCCATGCACCATAGGCAACCAATTGCGGAAGTGAGGGAGCATTCAAATTTTTAGTAGTAGCTAAACCAAAACATGTAGTCCGTTGTACTGTGTCATTTAAAATCAACTGCGATGGAATTATAAACAAGCACCCTGTAATGGCTCAGTACCCTGGACCTGCCAAACATTTGTACCACATATTGATTTCAAATTAATTGTGCCCTTCCACTAATCATACCCCTTCAGGGACAGGTCAATTATGAACGAAGCAGAGTATATAAATTTTGTTTGGGTCAACTTAAATTTGGAACATGTTTGTGTATGCAGTTTTTAATAATACGATTTCCGGTCTGAAAGATTATATCCTGAAAAATATACAAACTCATTTTTTCTGTGTTGGTGAACTCCCTTTAAATGGTGTTGGACAATGTTCTCATTGTGTATAATGCACTACAGGTCTTGACAGTATTTGTTTTGTGTAAATCATGATGACCATAATGTTGAAAACAGAATAAATCAGCATAGTTTGCAGAATTTAAATACAAATCTTCAGTCTCAATAGCAGTGTAATATCGCAAATCTGAAAACAGAATGGTCTGCGTTGACATCCCAGTCTTCTGAATGTATTCCTGGTGTGACAACATCACCTAAAGAAAGACATTAGGAATTTGAATTATCTCAGTTGGACAGTGTATATTAAAGGAATCTGGGGCCAAATGTAGGAGCCCTAATACCGGTCGGTAACGGTCGATTTTGGCCGTTACCGACCGGTATTTGGCTTTTGAGATGTAGGGGGCCTATTCGGTAATTGTACCGATTCGGTAAATATACCGATTCGGTAAAATACCTAATCTGTATATTTACCGAATCGGTAAATCCATATGTAGCTGGCACTCTCAAAAGTACCACAGGCCCTTAATAGTCGGTATTTTACCACACAATCCAATTGTGTGGTAAAATACCGAATACAGGTGTGCATGCACATCTGTGCATGCACACCTGTGCCATATGACACACAGACATGCCCTTAGGGCATGAATGTGTGCCACATGTCACACAAGCCTGTACTTGGGGTGCTAGAGGGTGTCAAAGTGACACCCCCTGCACCCTTGCAGGATTCAGAATTTACTGATTCGGTAAATACCGAATCGGTATTGCCCATTGATTCCTATGGGCAAGGCCCATAGGAATCAAAGGGCAATACCGATTCGGTATTTACTGAATCGGTAAATACCGAATCTTACAGATTCGGTAATTATTTTCTACAACAGCTAAGGTGCACCACAAGCAATAATAGATAAATGGATATTACAATAAATTGCAAACGATGATTCTCATTTTTTGGATTTTCAATCTTTATTCAGCACAAAAGGAGTACCACACAGCCGACGCGTTTCGTCCCACGCAGGGGACTTCTTCAGGGCTTGTTATAATTAAAGTTGACCTCACGATGGATGTGACCAGTATTCTATACAGCGGAATGCATAAGGCCTCAGTTGTCAAGTGGTATCTTAAAGTTTGTATATATGTATAGCCTGAACTCCTAATCAGGGCGTTTTCTATACTTGAGAGGCGGTCACAGGCTAACTTCCATCACCAGTCACAAAATGGATATCAAAATATAGTGGTCTCTTTAAAATTTAGGGGCCCGGAGGATTTATCATGCTCCAGATGGAATCTCCCCAGATGATATCCAGAGAACAGCTATACTAAGACTGGTTCTCAAAAATAAAACACAGATTCTACTTGTGTTTGGAGAAATACCACCTGTTACAATAACTTCAAATCTCCATTAATGACCAAGGACATTTACTAAATTTTAAAGAGACCACTATATTTTGATATCCATTTTGTGTGCGGCAACGATCAATGGATGTCTGCGGTCCTCGTTGGGAATCAGTCGATCCCCAACGGATGGAATAGCTGCAAACCGGACTTGTTCAGGAGATAAGTGATATGAATATCGTGAAGGAAAAGCTTGAAGAAACTCCGTTCCATCCTTTGTCGTAGCAATAGCCGCAAGAATATCATTATCAATTTTAGTCATGGACCTAGTAACGGCTGCTACTGAACATGTGGCAACTGCAGATTTGGCTGCCTCATCAGCCAAAGAATTACCAACAGCATGTGCTCACACGCGGTGATGGCGAAGAGTATGAGTAACGTCTAAGTGGCAAATGTTCCTTAGGAGCGGCCACTCAAACTCAACGCGTTTTATGCTTTATTGTGCTACCTTTAGAGCCTCGATAATCATTTTGAGTCCAAAAGAATAAATTGTCATTGAAAGCCTGCACCCAATAGAAGGAATCACACACTACAATAGTTGGTACATCAGGATCAGCAAATTGTGGGCTAAAATCAAAGCACGTGGCTCCGCCAGTTTAGCCGTACAGTCACCAAGTGACTGTGTGTGCACAATGAAAGATTTAAACTCACCATCAACAATTGAGCCTGCCACTATAGTGCAGGCCCCTGAATAAGAGGCTTAGACCCAACGGCTTTCTGAGCAGAACCGTTGGTATAGATAATACATTTGTACTGATCAAGAGGAAGCAAAGACAATGGAGGAGGATGAATATATTCATATTGTAAAAACTCCTGTGTCTGCAAAGTGGGATCAAAAATAAGTGACATCAGCCGATGCCAAGAAACTTGCCCGTTGAATCCAACGTGGATGTAAAGTTTTAGAATTCGGAACACTCGCCTTTGGCACTGCAGGAACAGGCGACATCATAAGAATGCATTTTTCCTGCGCCAGAGAGCGTTCTTTCAGATTCGCCATCTACACAGCTGTCAAACAATTTTCAATTGTGGATAAGAGCATTTCCGCTGATTTATACAAATGTGATTTGTAAGCAATAGGTACTGTGTTACCTTCATTGAACGTTAAATAAGTCCCAGATACTGTTCTGATGACCAAGTTTGTCGAATTGTCACGTGTCAATACGAAGTTGGTCGCAAGCAGATCAGACTGCAAAGACCGAAGAATTTCTGTATGTTCTGGATGAGAAAGTGGATTGTATCAACGCATAAAGTGGTTTGATATGCAGGGCATAATCAGGAATGTATGTCCTCCTGAAATTTAAAAATCCTAGCAAGGATTGCAATTTTTCAAGGTAGATGGAGGATGCAATTGAGCACATTCCCCCAGGAAAGTGGGGGCCCACCCCGACCTTCATTATTCAGTTCGTATCTTAGAAAAAGTACCGCCAAGCAGGCGATATGGGATTTTGCAAAGTTGAATTTGTAACCAAAGTCGGCAAAACTCAGCAAGATGCAATCGATGCACACAAGATGTGACATTAATTCATCATATATGTCATCGATGTATGAGAAAGCATCAGGATTATTGTCATGCAAAAGCGACACAATACGCCCCGCAAAAGCGCTAGCCCATATGCAAGCGCGTAAGTCTTTTTTTATTGCTGACAGCTGTAAATGCTGTCCAGTTACAGCTTTCAGGAGCCAAATTGTGACTATAAAAACCATTGGAAATATCCAGTGTTGTTTTGTGTTTTTTGCAAACAATGTTATTTACCAAGTCAGAGCTGTGTGTGTTCTGTACTGCAAATGTGCGAATGTGACTGATGAAATGTCTGTAATCTAAAACTATACGATTTGAACCGTCCGGTTTCAATATCGCAATAGAGGATTATTCATGGATGAAACACAGGGTTTAATGACACCCTGATATGCCAATTGGGTCAGCATTTCACTCATGGATGCTTTTGCGTTACGCTTGATCAGACATTGTTGTGGGGGCTGTGGCATAGATCGTAAAGGGATTTCATGTTCTGGCGAATCCTTATCCCAGCCCACCTGATTACAATACACAGCAGGCGCAAGGGATAACGCCCATTCCGCCGCATAACCTTGTTTAGCCTCCTCTGGGACATAATGTGGAAATCTGGGTAGTATTTTGGCCTCACCTCGAGAAGAAGCTAAAACAAAAGGTGGAGGCCAATCAGCCTCTGCCAACAAAGTATCATAGGAAGATGGAAAGTTGTCCCCAAAGCCGTAATCGTGCGTTTTATATCACCTTCAATTTGGAGGCCTATCTCATAAAGCCTATCAGGGGGTGCAACACATGTGTCTGCTGTTTCCACTGTAATGAACATGCCAGTTGCTTTAACCTCCAGACATTGGTGGAGTGCCTCCCACACTAATGTAACTTCCACCACGCTGTCTTGGAATGTTACCCCCCTTGTCCAATGGAGGAGCAGGGTTCTCACCGTCTGAGGCATTCTCTGCTGTTTAAGCTGCAACCTTTTTCTACTGAAAGCAGGCAGGCTACGGAGGTGGCTCCTCTGGTTTGGCTTTTACGTCAAACTGGTGCTGCAGATCCCATTGGTCTGGCCTGTCTGCGATCTTGTCACTCTAAGCCACCAAATTGTTGATCCGATGTTTCCTGAAAGGAGCGAGGATCAGGAACCTGAAACTCTTGGGTGTTTTAATAGTAGAGCGGTCATGCGCATCATATCTACACTCAGAAGTTGTAGGCGGTGGTCAACCCGCACGTGAACCAGCACGTGACCTTTGCTTCTGTTGTTGCTGCTGCTGATTTTTAATCCAAGCCTTTTTAGGAAAGACCAGGCGTCCCTCCTTCTCAGGGGGAGGCTTATTTTGAGGAGGCTGTGTAAAAGGTCGAACTCCCAAACTATTGCAGTCCATTGATTTATATATACATCCACAATAATAAGTGGCAAGGCCTGTTGCTTGTCTACATCTGCCACAACTGATGGGCGTTAACGTACTTGTAAGCTAACTGCCTCCCCTTTCACGTTAGCTAGAATCATATCAGAGACTTAGGGAACATACCCACTAATCTCATCCCTAATTCCAGGGCTGAACCAGCCCCATGCTCATCCTGAACCTTCTTTAGAACGTCAGCAGAAGGGGGTGCCAAAGCACAGCGAATAAACTGCAGCAAACACCGTCCCCCAGGTGGTGCAATCAGTGACATCGGGAGTTATACCTTTTAGTAAACTTATCGTCAGGATTCTGTGTTCTCGCAAGGGTAGTGTGTGGAAAAACAGCCTTGAGTTGCTCAAATTGTTCTGCTAACCAAAACGGTAAATCATCCCTATTCTGAGGATGCTTGCCCATCACAGAATTAACCATGATTGGACTAATGACTATACCACCACCATGCCCTGGTGGCTGTGGATCAGCTCCAGCCAAAGCCCCCTGTGAATTACGAGACATATCTTGTATAACACTTATGTGTATATGAATCGGAGATCTATGTAAATGTCTGAGCTCTGCGCGTGTAACACCAAGGTAGTTTGTATGTGGTGTAAAGTCCGCCAAAATGGGCCATGTGGCCCTGTCGACCGATAAAGAGCCTAAACGGACCACAGTAACTGGGTGAGGAAGGGTTCCATTAAACCATATGGTATGCTCCAAAGCTGACAAGGGAACTTCAAGTAAGCGATAAGGGCGAAACTGCTGCGGAATCGCGGCTCGTGTATATTCATGAAATAAATTATCATCTTATTTCATGCACACATAACAACATCCCTCTAGTTGATATTAGTTGCAGAAAGGGAGTTATTTTATTTTCAAAGATGTGCAGGATGCACGGAATTGGAATTTTTCCACTTCATGTGGCATTTCTTAATCTTGACTGGGACGCAGCACACATGAAAGACTGTCTAAAAATGTAGAAACACTTTGACAGGCATTGTTGTCAGTGGCGTAGGAAATGGGGTGCGGTGGGTGCGCCTCCCCGGGTGTCATCACTGAGGGGGGTGACAAAATGGCATAAATATGATTTTTAAACACATATTTTTGCCATTTTTTCATGCCAGTTTTCCGCACCGGGTGCCACCTGACCTTGCTTCGCCACTGATTGTTGTATGTGCGAGAAGATCAGAAAAAGAATGTCAAGCTGTTGGGTTTGAAATCGTGTTTTAAAAACTGTCTCATGTCTGAATTGGTACCATATTCTAAAATCATCTAATGTTTGCTTTTGCTAAATTGTTTGCAAAAGTGTTCACAAGTGTCGGAGCTTGTTAATAGAATGAACGACGTGGTTTCCAATAGTCTTGCCTTTGACAAGAAAGAACCGGGCTGAGCTTAATATAGTTTTGAAATGCCCATCTGCTGGTGCATGTAAAAGAAGATGCATTGTTATTGCTGTCCTCATAGAAAAACTTTTGTACAGGCTTAGAATTATCAAAGGAAAGTTTGGCATTTTATTGCGCTTTACAGGATTACCATAATCCGTTACAATGTTCTCTTTTCTGTGATGTCTTTGCCAGGGAAGATGTTGTGGTGACAATAATGCTTAGATAAAATACGTTCAGGATTTAATGTGTACAAAATAGATTGTCTTAGGAGGCTGCCTTCGACTGCCTGTATGAATACTAGCGACTTTGACATTCTTACTACCCCTCCACCAAAATGTCTGGATGAGGGGTTGGAGAAACGGTGAGAGAATGAGAAAGAGGGAGAGAGAGAGAGAGAGAGGGGGGGGGGGTCGAGAGCAAACTCTAGCTAACCTGAGTAGCAGCAGCTGGTGATCTCTACCTAACCTGAGTGACAGTTACGAGCAAAGCTAGCTGGCCTTTCTCAAGGTGGTTCAGTCCCCAAGAAAATTTCGAAAACAAAATGTCAGACTCTGCATGTTACAGCAAAACCTTCCCTTGTATTTTCTAAAGAGTCTTAGGTTCTGAATGACCCAGTACTTTCATAGTCTGGTTTGGGAGACACATTGCAGAGCATCTCTCGTCTGCTTATTTGCCTCTCTGAAGTAGTTTAAAGAATTAACACTTAAATTCATCGTTGTACCGCCCACTGTACACCGTGCGAGAACCAATCTTTCTGTCGCAGGTACTTGAGTGTTTATTCTATTCTACTGCACAAATCCTTTCCACGGGTAGATCTTCCTGGTTTGAACAAGCCTAAACTGAGAGTTCCCATAGGAATAGCCCAGAGCTGTGTCGTGTCTTCAGATCAATAACAACAAACACTAATGATGTGTGTTCAGGAGATTTATTTCTTGCTTGTTACCAGTTCCCTGTCCCTTCTCTAACTGCCCCTTTCCTGTATCTGCCCCTCCTCTTCCTCCAACCCCGTAACTCCTCCCATCCCAACTACTAGACCGTGCACATCATTACATCTCCCCCTTTGTTAACAAAAGAAATTAACCAGTCTGATCATAGTTCTTCAATCATCCTCTTTGGTTTGTGTATGTCTCTTCGAGGTCGGAGGCACATTCCAACCTCTGCAGGCGCATCTTCCATTTGCCTGTCAGGTCTCAGGGTTGGACTCGGTTGACTCAGTCCGTCTGCATCTCGTTGTACTGAATCCCCATCAAGTGTTTCTTTCAGACCTGGGGTACATTTCTGAAAATGAGACACGTTTCGAGTGATCCGTCTTTTCTCCGACTCGGCGGTGTTCATGGTGCCTTTTTGCTGAGTGACAATCAATGGTTCTTCTTTGAACCGACAATCCGTCTTCTTGGCCTGCTCTTGTTTGACCACTACACAGTCTCCTGTCCGAAGGGAGGAAGACGTGGCTCTCCGTCTATTGTCTGCATATGTTTTCATCCTGTTTTTCCCTGCTTGATCAGCCATCATTGTTTCTCGATGAGTACATGTTGGGGACACCGGTGTCCGAGCCCCTTCCCATGTCGGGATCCTTGTCCTGATGGGTCGCCCCAGCATGAGGGTGGCAGGACACTTTCCGGGGGTTGCATGTGGGGTATTCTGATAGGCTCTTAGCACCTCATTGAGAGCTACTTGTATGTCCTTCTTTACCAATATGGCTTGTTGAAAAGTCTTTTTCAGAGTGGCCATGAACCGCTCAATGGTGCCATTGGCTTGTGGCCACAGCAGTGTGATCTTCCGATGTGGAAAGTTCAAATGCCTTGCAAATTCACTGAACTCATGACCGTTGAAGGGGGACCATTGTCTGTCTTGAGTTCCTTGGGAACACTCCACGCGGCGAAGACCTCATCTAATACAGCGATGGTGCTGGAGGCGTTGGTGGAAGACACAAACTGAGCTATTGGGAATCTCGAGTATTCTTCCATGATAGCCACCACATACTTGCCAGACTGGAGGAATTCATAGAAGTCCATGGCAAGTTCCTGCCATACCCCACTGGGGAATTTAGTCATTTGAAGAGGAGCCGGGGGTTCTCCAGGCTTCACCAGTTGACACTGGGGACAGTCCTTCAGGGTGAGCTCTACCATTTGATCGAGTTGCGGGAACCAGACTCGCTCCCTTAGAGCTCTCTTTGTGGCAACTACTCCCCGATGGCCTTCGTGGGCAAGGTTGACCACTCCTTGGCGTAGCTGCCTCGGGATGACAATCCGATGGTCCCTCAGCAGGAGCCCCTCTGAGGTCGCTGACAACTCGTCACTGACATGACGGAAAGCTTGAATTTCCTGACGGGTTTTGGGGTCACTTGCTTCGTCCTCACTTTCATGTCGCCAGCGATGTGTGCGAAGTCGGCGCACTACCTTCTAAAGGACATTGTCTTGCGCAGTAGCATCCTTGATCGCTTCCAAGGGGACTGCCGGTGGCCGGGCTACACCTACAACAAAGTGTATGTACTCTTCAGCTATCGACGGGTGTGAGACGTGAGATGCTTGAGGGTGTCTGGACATGTAGTCCGCCGGATTCTCACCCTTGCCAGGTTTGTGAATGATGGTGAACGTGTATTCCTGCAGACGTAGACTCCACCTTTCAATGCGGGCGGCATCTTGGCTTTTGGATTCCCGAAGATGGTGGCAAGAGCCTGGTGGTCCGTAATCATGGTGAAATGTTTGCCAAAGATGAACACGTGGAAATGTTCACATGCCCACACGACCGCTAGGCTCTCTTTCTCGGGCTGAGAATAAGCCTTCTCAGTGTCGGATAGGCTGCAACTGGCGTATGCCACAATGTGTCGCCGATCAGTGTCACTATCATACTGAGCCAGGATGGCACCCAACCCCACTGGACTGGCATCCACCGTGATCTCCGTCTTCCTTTTGGTGTTGAAATAGGCCAGATTGTTCGCCGATTCCACCGCCTGCTTGATCTCCTGGAAAACCGGCTCACACTGAGGGCTCCACACAAATGGTTATCCTTGCTTGGTGAGGGCACAAAGTGGATGAGTGATCGTGGCATAGTCCTTGATGTATCTGGAGCAATAGCTTGCCATGCCCAGAAATGATCTTATGTCGCTCACATCTTGAGGGCTCTTGGTGGTGTTGAGCTCTGTTACTTTCTCAGGGTCGGGTTTCATTCCAGCCCCGGAGAACACATGACCGAAGAACTTGAGGGTGGACTGATGGAACTCACATTTGTCCTTATTGAGAGTTAAATTAGCTTCAAGGAGCGCATGGCACACTCGATCCAAGGCTTTGTCATGTTCTTGTGTGTTTGATCCATAGACCAAAATGTAATCGCTATAGTTCAGAGAATTCAAGATATGCCTGATGGTTTGGCGTATGACCTCTTGAAATATTTCTGCGGCAGAGGAGATACCGAAACTCAGCCGTTTGTAAAGAAACAAACCCGGATGAGTGGCTAACGTTGTAATGTACCTTGACTTTTCGTGCAACTCCAGCTGATGATATCCCTTGTTGAGATCAAGTTTTGAGAATACCCTGGCTTCATTCAATGCCGATATCATATCACTCAGGTGAGGCCCTGGGTGACGCTCACGTTCTATGGCCATGTTGGGGAGCCTCATGTCAACACACATCCATTCTTTCTCCGGGGTACCCTTTTTTGAAACAATTACGACCGGTGACACCTATGGGGTGGGCCCATCCGTTTTTTCAATAATGTCCGCTTGAAGTAGTTCTTGTATTTCATCCTCTACTGCCTGCTGAAGGTGGAATGGCACCCGCCTTGGATGCTGAGCAATCGGGCGCACTTGGTCATTGATGTGTAGGCGAATCAGACACTTGTTCATCTTGCTGAGCCCGATGAACAGCTTGGGAAACTTGCGGACAATGTCCGGATTGTCATGGACCCGGTACAGGATTTCAACCAGTCTGAGTCGCTCTGCTGTGGGCAGACTGAGAAGACAATCAGCCTCCGATCCCTCCATGATGTGAATGTACGGCGATACTGCTGTGGATTCGTGCTTGAGCGTCGTTGCGAACTTGCCCAGGCAGGGAAGTGGTTTCTTCGCCATCCAGGTAAACACTCTGACATGTGCTGGACTCAGGACAGGCGTTGGTTTCATCTTGTTATATTCGGTCACTGGCATATAATTCAGTGATGCCCCACTGTCAAGCACAAATTTGGTGGCATGAGTCCCCACTTTGATATCTAACGGAGGATACTTCTTCAGCTGGTCCGGGGCGTCCATTATGCATATGTATTCATCCGTGAATGTTGTCTCCTGAGAGGTCGACCTCGATTTCCTCGACGGTGACCTTCGGATCCATCGAGATCTGTGAGACTCCCTGCTGGAATGTGATGAGGCAGACGACGACAGGGCTCTGTCTTGGACAGCTTTTGCATGATGTCGCTTATCCTCTGGGCGAGATCTGGTTGTCTCGCTCCTTCTTTCCTTGCTGTATACTCCGCACATGACTTCAAAATGATTATTGCGTCCACATTTCCTGCACTGTTGGCCCATTGCTGGGCAGGTGTCTGTGTGTGGGAAGTCATACCCACATCAGTAGCATTTCCGTGGACGTTCTGGCTTCTTGGCGTAGCTCGATTTCTTGTCTCTCCTTCTAGATTCATAGCGTCGATGACTTCTGTGTGTGTGTCTGGACGCTGGACGAGACCTTCTCTGATTGTCAACTGATCTTCTCTGCGCGTTGGTGCTTTGAGTCCAATATGCTTGCTCCTTTTTTTCACCACGCCCTGTCTCCATGTTTTTGGCATGCTCTTCTGCCTGGTCGTACACTCTCGTCATTTCCTCTATCTCGTCGAGGTTATGGCTTTTCCTTAACAATCTCCTTCGAAGCGTCTCTGAATGACAGCCCTCAATGACTCTCAGTTGGATGGCATCCTCCGTTCAAAACGAGTCAAAATTGCAATACTGCGACAGTCGGCGTAGTCGTGATATGAAGGTGCTCATCATTTCATATTTGTATTGACGTGCTTGATGAAACACATACCTCTCGTAGTCCACATTTCTTTTGTGCACAAACTTTCTTTTGAGTGCATCTCGCACTTTGTCATAGGTCCCTTTATCATCCGTTGGTAATTCTTTGATCACCTTTCCAATTTCTTTGCCAACCAGATTTTGGAGTGCAATTAGCCTGTCTCTGTCTCCTGTGACTTTCGACCCTTCTAGGTAGTCCTCAAAGTCCTCCAACCACTCCCGCCATCGAGGGCCCATCCTTCCACCAGCCACCAGGGTCAGTGGTTCCGGGGGGCGCAGATAAAAGACTATGGGCGTGACAGGGGCAGTCACCGCTGCACCACCTCCGTTTCGGTGTGGTGAGTTCGACATAACTAACCTGGTTGACCAATGCAATTACTGTCAGGTTCTGCACTTGCTAGTGCCTGCTATTGCAGTGACCAATGCTTGTTTGTGCACTTATCAATGTTCGTTTGTACCCGCCAATGCTTGTTTTGTAGTTTTCAATGCTTGTTTGCAACTTCTTGTTTTTCAAATGCTTGTTTGCAATTGTCACTGCTTGTTTGGCAACTTTCAATGCTTGTTTTGCAAATTTCAATGCTTGTTTTGCAATTTTCAATGCTTGTTTCTTTCAGCCGGGTGCTGCCTGACTTCAAAATGGCCGCTCAGGTTTTGCGCATAGGGTGTCCCACTAGTTGCCTGACTCTAAGATGGCCGCCGTACATGAAATCTCGATCCACACGAGATTTGCTTTCATTCAGGGCATGCTCACTCTCCAGGACTCACCGGCAGCCGATTTCTGCACGCGATCTAATTTTCCGGTGTCCCTGCACTTCCACACCTTCAGGATCTCCAGGTAGGCGCAGGGAAATGTCCTCAGCGTCGTTGGATGCTGGACCAGCTGTCTCTCACGCATCGGGGCTGAGCCGTATCTTCCACGCGTCCTGGCGTTCTTCGTTGGGACGCTCTCACACGCCTTGGGCAGCACCTCATGCGCTCTTCCACCACTGGGGCAGTAGGCAGAATCGGGGTAGGTACCCGACTTCTCCGCGTGCTCGTTTGCACGCATCGAAGGTGACTCGCGGTTTTGGCGCGAAACAGCGCACCGCTTCAAACGCCCCAGCGCTCAGCGCCGCTTCTTCCCTCAGGGCTCTACGCGATTGCGAGATCGCGGAGCAGGGGCAATGACCCCTAGCCTCTTGTTCTGGGCGGCGGACCTACTTCAGCCACACGTGGCTCAACAGCGTTTCCTTTTCCTTCACGCTGCCGGAACAGGAATATTTTTCCTGTGGGTGGCTGACTGCACCATCCCACCCTTGTCGCCAATTGTCGTGTCTTCGGATCAATAACGACAAACACTAATGGTGTGTGTTCAGGAGATTTATTTCTTGCTTGTTACCAGTTCCCTATCCCTACTCTAACTGCCCCTTTCCTGTATCTGCCCCTCCTCTTCCTCCAACCCCGTGATTCCTCCCATCCCAACTACTAGACCGTGCACATCATTACAAGCTGGAAGTTACTTAATTGGACTTCCTGTTGTGTACAGTACCATATTTACTTACGTTCATCATTTTTTTTTTTTTTTTTTTTTTTTGGAAGACGTTTATTATTGCGAGAAAAAATGCAGTACATATAGCCAAGCCTACAACCCTGCGGGCCGGCTGCAAGTAGTCTGTGCATTGTTGGGGCATGGGGTACAGGGGAAGGCAGTATGCATTGTCTCGTTCGTTGTCTGGTGTGCTTTGTCACAGATAGTTGGTACATATTTCTTACATTTATTTCACGACCATTCCTGTAATTGACGTCTCATTTTACATTTTTCTATAACTCAACCAATAACTCCTCAACATAAAAACAGGGCTGCTCACTACGGTGTGTCCCATTGTGTCTGTGGTGCCAGTGCCGCATCACGTACCTACGGCGCGCACGGCACCATCGTCCCATCTACTTGCGAGGTATGCGCTGGTGGCGCTTCAGTGGGATGTGGGATCTATGGCTCGCTTGCATGGGTAGCTGTAAAGCTGGTGGGGTACGGGCCCGGTGAGCGGTGATGTCACCCCAACTGCCGGTTCAGTGCACGGCGTGTGTGGCAGGGCATATGTGTCTCCCTATTTGCACTGACTGCGGGTGTCACCTGCTCCCGCGTTCCCTGGCGAGGGTTCAAGTAGCGGCACCTATCCGCCGCTGTGTGGTGGTGGGTGTATACGCAGCTAGTAAGAGTAGGAGTGCGAAACGTTTAACGTGGGGTTGTGTTGGGGGTGCCAGGAATAGGGGGGGGGGAGTGTACTCGTGGGGGTTGTGTCTAGGCTATAGTACGAAGTGCAGTGGCCGGGCCATTGTGTGGTGGAGAGCCCCAGTGTGTGTGTGTGGCCAATTATGGTCGCGGCCCGTGTTCTGGGGGGTCGGTGTTGCCCATCTGGGGGGGGGGGGTGCGCAGCGCGCAGTCCTATCTATGGTGTCGCCGCTCGCGGGGCGCCTACCCCTCTCAGTTGTCTCTGCGTGAGTCCCCTGGCCTCGCCCTCCTCCCGCAGGGCTCCCAGGATGTCATCCCAGGCGTGTGCGATCGGGAACTGTCGCAGACCTGCTATCTCCTCTCCGCGCAGCGCCGTGCCCTCTGCTCTGGCCCAGTTAATAAAGGATGTGTACCAGTGTGCGGGGGTTGGGGGTTCTCTTCTTTTCCAGTGTCTGGTGAGCAGGCGTTTGGCCGTGATAAGGCCTAGGTCCCAGAACCGGGCCTGTGTTTTATTTTGTTTAGTCCTCTTGTATAGCCCAAGAACGCATGCCTCCCACGTGGTAGGTAGCCCCGGGCCTGTGCTGTGCGTCAGGAGCGATGTCACCTCCCCCCAGTATGCGGACAGGGTCGGGCAGCTCCAAAGCATGTGCAAGATGTCGGCGTCCCGCAGGTCGCACCTGGGACAGGCTGCGGTATCCGTCGCGAAGTATTTATTTATTCTGTCAGGTGACAGATATGCCTGATGCAGTATGTACAGCTGAATAGTACGGAAGCGGGAGTTACGCGGGACGTTCACAGGGCTGGCTAGGACCAGTTTCCATTCTTTGTCTGTCCATTCCCTCCCTCGGTGAGCCGCCCACTTGTCCCTAATCGGTTGTGTGGTCCTCTGGGTGTGTATGAGGAGCGCCTGTGCCAGCCAGTGTGTAATATGCAAGCCTCTGCCCATAACATGTAGGTATTGGATCAAGTGATGGAGCGGTGGCTCCTCCTGGATATCCCCCCAGGACTCCGTGTACGTCCTCATCACTGACGCATGGAGCAAGAATTGCCCCGCCGGTAGGCCTGTGCTCGCTGATAGTTCCGCGAAAGGAAGCAAGCCCCCGTCCGTGTAGAGGTCTCCCATTGTCTCTACTCCGGCTGCAGACCAGGGCTCCATGTTGCGCAGTGACACCATCCCATTCCTCCGGGGGGTGCCCAGTAGGGGAAGGGCGGGGGCGTACGGCCTGACGTTCTGTGTCAGCTTCAAGCAGCGAAGGAAGCATTTGCGGGCTACTGCCATGTGAAGGGGTAGAGGGCGAGGACCTTTGGTAAGCGGGTGAAACAGTGCACACACCTGCGGATGTGTCCATTGGTAGTCCGCGTTGGCGGTGTCATCCAGGTGCGTGTCGCTGAGCCAGTATGTGACCCACTGCAGCTGGGCTGCCAGGTAGTACAATTCCATGTTAGGGACCGCCAGCCCTCCCTCCGCCGTCGGGGAGTACAGCTTCGCCAAGGCCACTCGCGGGCGCCCCGCGTTCCAGATCAAGCCGCGGAGCATCGACTCCAGTTCGCGGAAGATCTTTGTGGGGACATACATTGGGACATTTGCAAAGTGATAGAGTAGTCTCGGTAGCGCAATCATTTTAGACAGGGCAATCCGGCTAGGCACATTCAATGGCAGGGTCTTCCAGAAGTTCATCTGGGCCCTCAGCGAGGACACGGCGCGCACTAGGTTGCCCTCCAGTATATTCTGCGGGTCTCTGTAGATTTGTAGCCCGAGGTACTTGAACGTAGTCGGGTACCAGGTAAGCCGGGCGCCACCGAGGTGTACCTCGCATTCCTCCAGCTCCGGGCTGAAGGCGTATACACCGGACTTGGTCCAATTGACCCTGAGGCCCGACACCTCCCCAAAGGTCCGGAATATGTCCGACAGTGCTGCAGGCACCGCGGTGAGGTCTCGCACATAGAGTAATAGGTCGTCCGCGTATAGCGAGACCGTGTGCACCCCGTCAGCCAGCGGGATCCCCCATTCCACTCCCTTGTCCCGCAGTAGAGCTGCCAGGGGTTCTATGGCCAGGGAGAAGAGAAGGGGCGACAGGGGGCAGCCTTGTCTGGTGCCCCTGCGTACCCGCACCGTCTCCGACAGTAGCTTGCCCGTCCGCACGCGGACGTTGGGTCTCTGGTATAGCAGCCCGACCATGTCCATGAAGGCTTCCCCCACGCCAAGTTTGTCTAGCACCGCACCCAAGTACGGCCACTCCACCGAGTCGAAGGCCTTCTCTAGGTCTAAGACGAGGCACCCCGACCTCGGCCAGTGTGTGGTGGCCGCTTCCTGGACTCGGAAGAGGCGTCGCAAGTTGCGGGAAGTGCTCCTCGCCGGCATGAACCCGTTTTGGTTGGCATGTACCAGCGCCGGGACCTCCAGGGTCAGGCGGCGGGCCAGCAGGGAGGTGAATACCTTGTAGTCCGTGTTCAACATGGCTAAGGGCCTGTAGGACCCCATACACGTGCCATCCCTGCCTGGCTTCAACAGCGAAACCAGATTCGCCTCATTAAGCGAGGTCGGGAGCGCTGAGTCTTCGATCGCATGTGTATATAGTTTGAGCATCTCCGGGACCAGTACATCCGAGCAGGCCTTGAAGAGGTTACTTACGTTCATCATTCGGTTCCACGGGTTCATAGCCCAACAATCAAGGGTTAAATAATATGCACTGGCATGATCCTTTGCCTCTGAATCTAAGCCCTTGATGGTATGATACCTTCGTCATATACCAACTTCCATGTCCTCCAGCCACAAATTCAAATAGAATATATTGGAGTGGCTCTACCCTTTAGGTGAGTCACGCTCAGCAGATGAAAATGGGCAATACAATGTATATAGTGCTTCATGTTTTATGTTTTGTTTTCTATGGGTGATTCTTAGATGACAGTAGGTGATTCTAAGATGCGAGTTCCCTGTTTCGTTTGGTATGTTTGATCTTGATAATAACTTTTTGTGTCACCGCTGCTCCGGGCACGTAGCTTGTAGGCAAAGGTGAAAAAGCTATATCTTTTGTCCCTTCTGTGTGCTATTTGACGGTTTCAAGGAGATTTGCTTTATAAACAGGTATATTTCAAGATAACCTTATCTGAAAAATACGCAACATACCTGAAATGCCTTCCAGGTGGTCTCACCAGTCCATCAAGAGGTACCAGTAGCTCACAGACAGTTTATTTTTAATAAGCGCAGGGTCATCCTTTCAAAGTTAAGGGAAGGCTATGTTTCTATTACATTATTATTTTCAGGCGATAGCAGTGCTTGATAATGAGCAGTGCTCAGTCAGATTTGTGACCCAGACTGGGGCACAAAGTTGAGGAACTGAAGCACTGATGTATTTATCTCGTAATTAAAAGTCCTTGTCTTATGAGAACAACATGATGTTTGAGAATGCATTTAAATGGAAATGAAAAGTTACCTTAATGATTGTTAACTCTTCATTGTAATTTTCTCCCGTTCAAAGAGTTGCATTTACAAACAGCAGACCATTTGCTCCCAGTGGCCAGTAGACACACTGTGCCATATTGTAACTGAAAAATACAGTAATGTCTTAAATGGGTTAATTTAATATTATTTTTTAAAGCTTCATTTATGAGATTTTCAGAAGAAAAAAAAACAATAACACAATTCTAAATGTCATAGGCATTGCAGCTAAGAAACGTGACTCTGCCGTGTTCAAAGAAACATCATACAGCATTTCCAAGGGGGAACAATAGAGGAATAAATATACAAAGCAAAGCACTTCACACAAATAAATGAGATAAACTAAAGTGAAGTAATATACTTCTGTGAAACATTAATAGCCTGATTTATTTATTGGCGGACAGGGTGCTCTGTCACAGCAGTGATGGAATTTCCTCCCACCAATATAGTGGTCTGCCTGCCAGATTTATCTTTGGGAGGACCTTAAATGTGGCCATGGTGAAAACGACTCGGTCTCTGCTGTGGCCAAACTTCTCTGACGGCCTTGGGGAGTAAGGGCTGTCAGAGAAATGGCTACTTGTCCGCCCGCTCAATTTAAATTGGCCAACATGTCAAAATATTTTCCTGTTTTTTATCGCCAGGTGGTAAGAAACAGTAAAAAGACTGAGCCTGATTTAAATTTGGATGGATGGTGTGGGGGTCAGCCATGAGGACATAGTAAATTACTCCGTCCCCATGGTGGAGAGGCTGCCACCTAATTTATAAATGACCGCTATACACTTATCTACAAAGGCATTGGCAGAAACCGCCGTCACAGCAGTCCCTCTAATGCAGTTTACTATTTGCTATGGGGCTGCATCTGAAGGGTGAAGCATGGATGTCATTTAGGGGTTATAACTGTGACCTGTGATTTCCCTTTTCTAGCCCTGGTTTTTAGGTCTTGCGTGTATTGCAGTGCATAGCGCTGCTCCGCCTCCGCGAGAGTTTTTGTAAGAGAGGACTTAGAGGGCTTTAAGCCCGCCCCTCATTGTCATTGGCTGGCGTCACCGTTTATGCTAAACGGTCGCCTGCCATTGGAAATTAGGGTTTTCTGTTCACCCCCTTTGTCTCTGAGCCAGACTGGCTCGCCTTCTTCAGGGCTGTCGTAAAGCACTTTCTTATCTTTATGGGGCCATTTGTTTCTTTGAGAGGTCGAGGGCAGTGCGTGACTCCATGCTAATTTGAAACACATGGCCCCATAAAGCTAAGAGATCGATGCTTGTTTTGTTATGACATCTGGGTCCGTATTGTGGACAGCGAGTGCCTCTACAAACAATGGTCATACATTGCACCGCTATGCAGCAATTGTTGTCATTATTTGTCAAATCATCAGTTTACACAGAGGCTTTTTGTTGTGATCAGCGCAAAAGTGCTTATATTTTTCATCGGCTTTGGTGTATTCTCGGTTAGGAACAAATATGGGGACCAACTGATAAAAAAAAGTGAACATGAATATCTGGACAAGTCCCACGCGAGAGCGTGTGTACGATTTGATGATTAGTCACAAAAATGACAGAAAAGCAGTTGCACGTGTGCAATGAAGGTGTGCACTGCACTCCTACCCCTGATACATTGCTTTTTTTTAATTCCAACCTATGGTCCGATCCAATATTCTCTTTTTTATTTTTCGTAGTTTTATGTCGAACTCGACCAGAAGGCACTAGAGTGCTTAACATTAGCTCCAGTTACATCACCAAAGGACACATTTATCTTTTTTTGTTCGTTTTTTAGCCACGGGAAGATTACGTGATTTGCCCTGAATCACAGGATGTTGATCTGACGCAGAGTTCGAACCAGTTCCTGTTTCAAAGTCGGCAGCCCTGGGTAACACATCCTCTCCTCCTCTTATGCAACAGAGCATAATTTACTGTAGAGTAGGCATGCACTCTCTTCAGTGTTCTGGAAAACACTCTTTGCTATAATTACTACTGCTCTCTTCCATTTTTTTCTCCCACGCAATTCAATTTGAGAATGCTTTATCACACATAAGGACCTACATCGCATCTGATTGTAACAGCCCTTTGTTGGCGCTTTAAGTTGGAAGGCAAATCGCCTCTTCCCACCACTGTTGAGTGAATACCGAGCAGGAGACTGGTTTGGGGTTTGTAAACCATCTTTCACTTTACACAGAGGCTTTTTGTTGTGATCAGCGCAAAAGCGCTTATATTGTGTACGGTTTGATGATTAGTCACAAAAATGACAGAAATGCAGTTACAAATGTGCAATGAAGATGTGCACTGCACTCCAACCCCTGATGCGTTGCTTTTTTTTTTAATGAAACCTATAGTCCGATCCTACATTCTCTTTTCTATTTTTCGTAGTTTTATGTCGAACTTGACCAGAAGGCACTAGAGCGCTTTACATTAGCTCCTGTTACATTATCAAAGGACACATTTATCTTTTTAGGTCTCACCTATTCTCTCCCGTAAGGGATTGATAGGCGAGATTATAGTAAGCGGTCCAAAAGGTCTACCTAGCTGCGGATCTCGTACAGTTCATGTGAGGCACAATCTCAACATCACCACCCCCTTTTCCAAAATCGATTTTGTCCACACTATGTGCGGGAGGGTATACTCAGACGTGAGTCCCTTGCTCATTGCACCATCAGGATTCAAGCAAGCCGGGCCGACGTCGGCTGAAATGCCAGAAACCGGTTCCCTGAAGCTTGTATCCTTCCCAGTATAAGAATTGGCTTGGTAGTTTGGTTTGCCCTGTTCCCATCATGCACTGGGACAGGAACAGACTAATTTGGATGTAGCCAGGTTCTGAGCTGGGATGGTGCAGTGAGCTAAAAAACGGTGATGGATCAAGCCCTGATCTCTTGACTGGGTAAGAGTATTCTGCATCATTCAGAAACTCTGTCCATCACCACCCCCTTTTCCAAAATCGCTTTTGTCCACACTATGTGTGGGAGGGTATACTCAGACGTGAGTCCCTTGCTCATTGCACCATCAGGATTCAGAAGCCGGGCCGACGACGGCTGAAATGCCAGAAACCGGTTCCCGGAAGCTTGTTTCCTTCCCAGTATAAGAATTGGCTTGGTAGTTTGGTTTGCCCTGTTCCCATCATGCACTGGGACATGAACAGACTAATTTGCATGTAGCCAGGTTCTGAGCTGGGATGGTGCAGTGAGCTAAAAAACGGTGATGGATCAAGCCCTGATCTCTTGACTGGGTAAGAGTATTCTGCATCATTCAGAAACTCTGTCCATCACCACCCCCTTTTCCAAATCGATTTTGTCCACACTATGTGTGGGAGGGTATACTCAGACGTGAGTCCCTTGCTCATTGCACCATCAGGATTCAAGCAAGCCGGGCCGACGACGGCTGAAATGCCAGAAACCGGTTCCCGGAAGCTTGTTACCTTCCCAGTATAAGAATTGGCTTGGCAGTTTGGTTTGCCCTGTTCCCATCATGCACTGGGACAGGAACAGACTCATTTGCATGTAGCCAGGTTCTGAGCTGGGATGGTGCAGTGAGCTAAAAAACGGTGATGGATCAAGCCCTGATCTCTTGACTGGGTAAGAGTATTCTGCATCATTCAGAAACTCTGTCCATCACCACCCCCTTTTCCAAAATCGCTTTTGTCCACACTATGTGTGGGAGGGTATACTCAGACGTGAGTCCCTTGCTCATTGCACCATCAGGATTCAAGGAAGCCGGGCCGACGACGGCTGAAATGCCAGAAACCGGTTCCCGGAAGCTTGTTTCCTTCCCAGTATAAGAATTGGCTTGGTAGTTTGGTTTGCCCTGTTCCCATCATGCACTGGGACAGGAACAGACTAATTTGCATGTAGCCAGGTTCTGAGCTGGGATGGTGCAGTGAGCTAAAAAACGGTGATGGATCAAGCCCTGATCTCTTGACTGGGTAAGAGTATTCTGCATCATTCAGAAACTCTGTCCATCACCACCCCCTTTTCCAAAATCGCTTTTGTCCACACTATGTGTGGGAGGGTATACTCAGACGTGAGTCCCTTGCTCATTGCACCATCAGGATTCAAGGAAGCCGGGCCGACGACGGCTGAAATGCCAGAAACCGGTTCCCGGAAGCTTGTTTCCTTCCCAGTATAAGAATTGGCTTGGTAGTTTGGTTTGCCCTGTTCCCATCATGCACTGGGACAGGAACAGACTAATTTGCATGTAGCCAGGTTCTGAGCTGGGATGGTGCAGTGAGCTAAAAAACGGTGATGGATCAAGCCCTGATCTCTTGACTGGGTAAGAGTATTCTGCATCATTCAGAAACTCTGTCCATCACCACCCCCTTTTCCAAAATCGATTTTGTCCACACTATGTGTGGGAGGGTATACTCAGACTTGAGTCCCTTGCTCATTGCACCATCAGGATTCAAGCAAGCCGGGCCGACGACGGCTGAAATGCCAGAAACCGGTTCCCTGAAGCTTGTTACCTTCCCAGTATAAGAATTGGCTTGGTAGTTTGGTTTGCCCTGTTCCCATCATGCACTGGGACAGGAACAGACTAATTTGCATGTAGCCAGGTTCTGAGCTGGGATGGTGCAGTGAGCTAAAAAACGGTGATGGATCAAGCCCTGATCTCTTGACTGGGTAAGAGTATTCTGCATCATTCAGAAACTCTGTCCATCACCACCCCCTTTTCCAAATCGATTTTGTCCACACTATGTGTGGGAGGGTATACTCAGACGTGAGTCCCTTGCTCATTGCACCATCAGGATTCAAGCAAGCCGGGCCGACGACGGCTGAAATGCCAGAAACCGGTTCCCGGAAGCTTGTTACCTTCCCAGTATAAGAATTGGCTTGGCAGTTTGGTTTGCCCTGTTCCCATCATGCATTGGGACAGGAACAGACTCATTTGCATGTAGCCAGGTTCTGAGCTGGGATGGTGCAGTGAGCTAAAAAACGGTGATGGATCAAGCCCTGGTCTCTTGACTGGGTAAGAGTATTCTGCATCATTCAGAAACTCTGTCCATCACCACCCCCTTTTCCAAAATCGCTTTTGTCCACACTATGTGTGGGAGGGTATACTCAGACGTGAGTCCCTTGCTCATTGCACCATCAGGATTCAAGGAAGCCGGGCCGACGACGGCTGAAATGCCAGAAACCGGTTCCCGGAAGCTTGTTTCCTTCCCAGTATAAGAATTGGCTTGGTAGTTTGGTTTGCCCTGTTCCCATCATGCACTGGGACAGGAACAGACTAATTTGCATGTAGCCAGGTTCTGAGCTGGGATGGTGCAGTGAGCTAAAAAACGGTGATGGATCAAGCCCTGATCTCTTGACTGGGTAAGAGTATTCTGCATCATTCAGAAACTCTGTCCATCACCACCCCCTTTTCCAAAATCGATTTTGTCCACACTATGTGTGGGAGGGTATACTCAGACTTGAGTCCCTTGCTCATTGCACCATCAGGATTCAAGCAAGCCGGGCCGACGATGGCTGAAATGCCAGAAACCGGTTCCCTGAAGCTTGTTACCTTCCCAGTATAAGAATTGGCTTGGTAGTTTGGTTTGCCCTGTTCCCATCATGCACTGGGACAGGAACAGACTCATTTGCATGTAGCCAGGTTCTGAGCTGGGATGGTGCAGTGAGCTAAAAAACGGTGATGGATCAAGCCCTGATCTCTTGACTGGCTAAGATTATTCTGCATCATTCAGAAACTCTGTCCATCACCACCCCCTTTTCCAAAATCGATTTTGTCCACACTATGTGTGGGAGGGTATACTCAGACGTGAGTCTCTTGCTCATTGCACCATCAGGATTCAAGCAAGCCGGGCCGACGATGGCTGAAATGCCAGAAACCGGTTCCCGGAAGCTTGTTTCGTTCCCAGTATAAGAATTGGCTTGGTAGTTTGGTTTGCCCTGTTCCCATCATGCACTGGGACAGGAACAGACTAATTTGCATGTAGCCATGTTCTGAGCTGGGATGGTGCAGTGAGCTAAAAAAAAGGTGATGGATCAAGCCCTGATCTCTTGACTGGGTAAGAGTATTCTGCATCATTCAGAAACTCTGTCCATCACCACCCCCTTTTCCAAAATCAATTTTGTCCACACTATGTGAGGGAGGGTATACTCAGAAGTGAGTCCCTTGCTCATTGCACCATCAGGATTCAAGCAAGCCGGGCCGACGACGGCTGAAATGCCAGAAACCGGTTCCCGGAAGCTTGTTTCCTTCCCAGTATAAGAATTGGCTTGGTAGTTTGGTTTGCCCTGTTCCCATCATGCACTGGGACAGGAACAGACTAATTTGCATGTAGCCAGGTTCTGAGCTGGGATGGTGCAGTGAGCTAAAAAATGGTGATGGATCAAGCCCTGATCTCTTGACTGGGTAAGAGTATTCTGCATCATTCAGAAACTCTGTCCATCACCACCCCCTTTTCCAAAAACATTTTCAACAGCTGCCACAACCACGAGCATTCTAAACATTCTAAACATCTTCCATTTGCTACCAGACACTCCTGTGCACGCGTCCCGCGCTCTGCATTAGACTTCAAAGGACGCCGCTCCCCCACCCCGCAACCCAATGCTGCTCCCCCACCCCCGCCACCCAATGCCGCTCCCTCACCCCGCCACACAATGCCGCTCCCCCACCCCCACCACGCAATGCCAGAGCTTGTACAGGTCTGATGCTTACTTTCATTACGAGTGCGGTGCCCACTTCAGGGACACCGCGCAATAATATGTTCAAGACAGCTCATGTACTGTGCACGCGCTCAATGCAAACAATCATATCTGAAGGTGTCTCACGTGTTCCATTCATCCACGCCCCAGGATTCTGCCAGTTTACTTCCGGTCTTATTCCAGCATCGCCTAACGCATGAAGTCAGACGTCTCGTGTGTCCCAATTGTGTATGAGAACGAGTCATAATGTTTTCCACTACCAGGTCACACTGATGGCAGATTCTGCCCCAGGTTTCTGGTCTGTTTACCACTCGCTAGTCAAGGCCAGTGGTAAGAGTGCTGGCCAAGTAATACACTTGAAAAACTTCACAGATAGTTATGCCGACCATGTTACCTACTGGGTCTGTGCCTGTTCAACGGGCAATGCTGCAGTGTATACGCAAGTCTCATGGACGTCATAGACTTACATCGCGACATTAACTATTGTATTCGCATTATAAAGTGCCTAAGCTCCCTGAAGAGGCGCCGAAGACCGTACACATATCAGGCAGCCTTTTTTTTATCCGCCCCATGTAACCGCATGTCCTTCTCGTTTCCTGCATTATCCTACATGTTATGGCGTATCTTCCAGTAGTGTAAGTCACCCCCTTGCATTCTACAGAATAGGGGTCTCCAGCCCCTTCTGTTATAAGAAAATCATCCCAAGCGACTGGCAATGGTACAGCGTCAGACAAGTTTGCTAGTAGGGATCATCTCAGAGCATCAGGTAACGCGGCCAGCTGTAAAGTGAAAATGCCTCTTTCACAATGCCTCTACATAGCTGGCACTCTGGCACCAAGTTAATATCAGTAATAATATTAGACATTTTGCATTGTTGTGGTTTATAATTTCATGTGTTAGTGATGTGGCATGATTTATGACTCAAACATCAACTTTTATATATTTGGGAAACCAAAGTCTGCAGGCGGATCGGACACAGTTCATGTGCTCAGGATCGCGCACCATCTGTCCGCCTGCAGGCTTTGGGAGCATTTTCGCAGGCCGCTTTGATGTTCTCTGTGAGCCGCGTGGCCACTCAGAACATCAAAGCCACTGCGAAATTGCTCACCATTTGCCACCCACTTCCTTATGGGCTCCAACAACAAAGGCTATTAGTTTGGCTGGCCAGCCCGCAGCCAAGCATAGTTTGCCGTGGTTGCATTTCCCACTGACTTGTTTTTTTTTCTTTTACGTTGAAGCTTTTAGTCATCTTTCTTTGGGACCTTTTATGGTGTTTACGGGTGGTGTAGCAGCAGACCGTTCCCTACTTTGATGCATGTGGAAGATGACACTATATTTAAAATCGCCGGAAAGTGTGCCCCATAAAATGATTATACAGTAAACGATGAAAGGCTGAGTTTTCCCGCCAGGATTTGAACCTGTGATCATGAGGTCAGAGGCCCATACAGTGGATGCATTAGTCCACCAGACCCGGCCTCAATACACTGTAGAGAATTACAGTCCGGAATAATACAGCACAGAGATGCAGGCCTACTAAGGACTTGATGAAAAAGTGTTCTGCCAGCGGTAGGGGAGCTGGACGCCATTATTTATTTAAGACAGTTTGGGTGAAATGCCACCCTAGTCTGACAAGTTACTGTCTTCCCAGGAAACAACATGCACTGGAGAAACGAACCAAGCCTTGGAGTTCACAGTATTTCAAAGTGATCCTTCGTTTATGACAATCCTGAAAATATTTTCTAAAAATAAAATTCTTACTTGCGTTTTGCAAAATTGGAAACATATGAACAAAAGTATGGAATTTCGAGAAGACATTTCTTTGAATAGCTTATTTTTTGTGTCTGTTTGTGATATTTACAACCATATCCATTTTACAGTTTTTGGAGGTTGGCATACTAATATACTTATCAAGAAACGTAGACAGAGAAGGGTAAAGATCGGGCATCAACATTTCTGAACAGGAAGACACACAGTGTAAATACCATGGCTTGGGGAGGGGAAGCTACATATGGAACATAAGCACAACACAAGAAGCACAAGAGATAATCAGCCCCAAGCACACTCAACATGTTATGTCACTTGGCACTGTGACAACAAATGATAGGAGACAGATTTCAGAGCTTAGAAAACAAGTTTGCTGTATGTTTGGCTACTAGAGTGCCTTTGATGTAGAAAAAGAGGAATTTACATTTCTGCAGTTGTGGGCGGGCGGTCGGGTTCGGTCATGTGTTCGCTTTTGTGTAAAAAAAGCAATAGAATGTTTTCTTATTTCTACTAATACAATTCTGTAGTTTAGTTCCTATATTCCCAATAGGCTCTGCGCATTGGAATAACATAAACAGCAGTGTAGACGTAGGACTGAGGTCATCTAGGTCTCTACTGACTAAGTTAGACTTAATAGGTGTTTGCCAGCTAGCTCAGAGGTCGCTAGAAACTTTCCCAAATGAATAGTGAGGGGTTAACTTCCCTGATTTAGACAAGAAGGGATTAGCTTCTGACAACCATATAACATGACAACTTTGCACCCCCAGAATAAGGAGTGTATCTCCAGAGTCGTGTGAAAACAATAGACAGCTATTTCACTCAGTCAATCGTGCATGCTTAATTTCACCAGGGTGCAGAGAAATAGAGAGACGGGCTTTTTTATAAAAGGTGTTATTTTATTGAGCAGTCTTCTTTCTCATGCAAGAGAAATGAATTGCCACAATTGTAATACTTATCATGAAGTAAACTGCGTACAGTAAAAGGAGTATTATGAAATAATACTGTAAAAGCATTGATATGGTTTCTTAGCCATATGATACTTTAAAATGGATAAAATATTTACATACATAAAAACATTGACTAACAAACTCAACTGGTGCTTCTAAGATACGCCTACCCCTGTGTACCTGACCTAAGCCTAATACGTGGGAAGGAGTAAGTAAGTTGCAGCTTTAAGTTAAGTTGGGTTTTTTGCCAAGAATCTGAATCAAGAATTCTCTCTAATGTTTGAATCAGCTCCGTACCTTGGTTATAGAATGAAGGAGGTCTTGTATCTCGTTTCTCAGGACTCAGTTTCACAGTAACCCGCAAAGGTGACTGAAAACACCGGAGCTGGATTTCTCGGCATGAGAAAAGGCAGATTCTCCAGTGTATCAAAGGGGAGGGGCGGCTTCCTTCGGCTCTCACATCAGCTGGGCTTCGGATAAGTAGATAGCCGCTCTGCTCCACACCATCGTGTGTTTACTTAAGGCAAGTGTTGGTATATTTATACCTGGGAGGTGCCGTGTTTGACGTAAGGTTGGACATAAGACGTCAATAAAAGATGTCACTAAGAACTGACTGTTCCTTTAGTGCTCGCAGGAGTTCAATGACAAATCAAAACAAAGTTATGGGGAATTCCCAGGTTGCTGAAGGTTTGGTGTGTCGAAAGAACTTGTTGTGCTCTCTAGGATTCTAAGGAAGTAGCCTTGCCGTATTTGGGCTGCGTGGGCTATTACTGAATATGGACAAGATTCGTATGTCTTCATTAGGACATGGTTTATCATAACCCCATGAAGGCATGAATCAGGAATATTTCATTAGGGTCCTAGATACATTCACAACACCCACTCCACGTATAATGTCCATCATTACTAAATACTAAGCAATATATGAACATATAGGTATGCATGTGCTTTTCAACCCACCCCAAAATATAATAAGTGCATTTGAAATGGTATAGATACACGAAATGAGTATTATACTGTACGCTTTCAAGCAGAGTTAATATTTAGGAAATGCAAATATGAATATAGGCTGAATGAATTGCAAAAATTACATTTATGAAATGGCTCTGAATACAGAAAAAAAGTTGAGACCATTTCATCACAAAGTTATATAAGATTGTACATATGCTAGAAGCTGATTCAAAATGTTGTCTCTAGAGTCTCTAAAAATAGAACTTCTGTTCTCTAAGAATAGTTTTACTTTAAGCAGAGTACCATGTGCCAAAAAATGGTAAATATTTTGGAAATTAGGGCAAAATAATTTCGTTCTCGGGAAGGGAGAGAAAAAAATAGTGTCACCGTCTTTTTGGAGTTCTGTTTATCAAAAACTGAAGGCCGAATTCAGAGTTCAGGGAACGCTGTGAGCTCGTTTTTTCAAATATTATTCTTGTTGTTAGGGGAGAACATTACTTCTGATAGGCCCGTAAAAAATGTGTCTACAACAGTAGGTGAAAGTTGGGCCAACTCCAAAAAGGTGGAAATAGTGCAAATGTGCGATGCATTGCCATCATCGATGTCAGGATCAGCAATGTTCACAGAAGGTTGTACCTGTGTGGTGCCGCTTTCATCTCGTACCTCATCGCCACTTAATCGTAATGGTGAAGCCTCAAAGAATGCCGTCATCAGAATAGGTAGCCGCTGGGGACAACACGTTGCATGAGTCGTTACAAGATAAAGCAAAGCGTCGATATCCATTGGTACTGCAGATGGTAGTGTAAGACAGACGTCCAACACGCATTCTTCTCCGCATAGCAGACATCAAAGCACAGGTAAGATGCAATTTTGCCAAATTGGTCTGAATGAAAGAAACCAGGTAGTATTCAGATCTCTTAGCCGGGCCAATCCGAGGACCTTAGTGATACGTCTCGATATCGTATTGCTAGGATCTTTTCTTCTATCGTTGCCAGAGGTTTGTCTGTGACTTGGCTTGCCATATCGGAGCAGGGGGAACAAAAATACAATTCCTGCTACGAGTCCCAAAATAAGAGGCAGGCCACCGAAGAGTGAGTGCACAAAATTTGGGAAGATGCCAAGAACTGCTTCGAAGGGTGTTAGCAGTCCCGAAAAAATTGTCTTAAATACATGTGCGATGTCACTGGTATCGGACATGTTTAAGATTTGACTTAACATTTCTACGAAATGCACCGGGCAATTTGTCGATAATAGGGTATGTATCTCTGCCGGTGTCCTTGCAACTTGCAGGTCATATGTTTCTTTGGACGAGGTTAATGGCACAATTGTCTGTAAAAGAATAGACTTCATTCTGCTTACAGTATCAATTCGAATAGAAGAGATATTCACATAAGGCCATATTGCTGCCTCCTTGTCTGGATTGCTGTTTGGATACAATACTTGCATACAGCAAATGACCCTGGACGTCATAGTTACGAGATAGGCTTTTCCCGGCACCATGCCACAGCAGCTGTGATCGCTTATTAAAACGTAGCTACCGTTGGAAAGTTGTCTGAAAAACGGCTCGATCTGTGTAGTAGGGGTGCCCTGAAGTTGACATGAAAGGTTATTCGAAGAACCTTCACAGGCCCCATGCAAGTTAATAACTTGGCACAGGAGTGTACTGCTTAGTGATTTTTTACAATCATTACCACTAAGAAATACCTCTTTTTTCCCTTCACTGTAACATTTGTGTGTATAAGGTAAATTCCAGGTCGATTTGATGTATCCTTTACCCAACCTTTCATACAGGCCTGCTGGTATATATTTTTGGCAGTATTGAAACTGAAAAGTTGTTATCAGGATTGTAATGGTACCATGTATTATCCATTCATTGACAGGTCTTTCTGACATTGTCAATGGTAATCTCTCAAGTTTTTTAATGCTCAGTATCATATAGTCTGCTCCTTTTTGTGCTAAACTGATTTCTTTATCAGTAAGGTTAAAGATAGGAAACAATGATGTTGTGTTGATTAAACGCCATGGCACATAGCCTGAACGCAGGTTTTGTAACTTCCAACCTAGCTGTACAACAGAACGTAATTGGGACTGGCCATGTTGTAACATTAGCATGTCCTGCTCTATTATATCAATAGCAGATGATACGATGCTGTCCAGTGAATAGATTCTGGAGGACAGAGTCGTTAACCCATTGTCTAATACAGAAAGTGATTTTTCCAAATTGATACGGTCAATTTCCCGTATTTTTTCCGCAGTTTCAATTTGTTTCAATTTCCAAGCTTCATTGTAAGCTGCGTATATACCGGCGTATATGAAACGTTTTTGATGCTGTTTGCGAGGTCCCATTATGAAATCTCGCAAGTCAGCACCTTCTTTAAGTAAAGTTAAGTGTTGCTTTATTTCGGGAAGTGTGGATTTCTGTAGCCACTCAAGGCATAGTTTTCCTACTCTATATGTTGTTATTATCCCTGGATGTTGTCTCTGAGAATATCTAGGGTATGGCCTGTTCTGTTTGAACCCCTGTATTTTATTCAGGAATCTATTTTGACAGTTATTTGTGTCTATGGGCCAGATCAACCATTTTTTCCAATCAGGATTTGTTCTGTTTTGTTTAAAAATATGGGACACGTCTAACCCCTCATCAGTAGTGGTATTTCTATCAGGCATAGGTTTTGGTATAGATGGGTTGTTTAAATCGTTTTTCTTATCTAAACCAAGACAGGTTGTTTGCTGAATTGTGTCATTCAGGGACATTATTTGTTCTCGGATCATGCAGGCTCTGAATAATGCTTCTAGACCTTGTACCTGCCATTCTTTTGTTCAATGTTGTTTTTCCAAAACTCAAAACCAAAATGTTGACATTTCGTCATAAAATTATTCAGAATAAATCAATTTAATATTTGTCAGCATGTTTTTCATTCCTGTCTTATTTAACATCTTGAAATAAAACATTTCTAGATCAGTGTGATTAAACCCTGAAAAGTATGGGAATTTTTCATAAAACGTTTATTAACTGCCTATTGGCGGAGTTGGACAATGTTCCCACTGATTATAAGTAAAAACATTTCTAGGATCCGCAGACTTATGTAGATAATGATGACCATAGTGGTTATAACAGTACATCTCTTCATAATTCGATGAGCCCTGTAAATAATCATGTTCTGTAAATTCTGCTGACATTTCTAAATCTGACATCATATTATTAATATTTTCAAAGTCCCAATCATCAGAGAAAGAACTTGGTGTCACAAAGTCACTTAATGAAATCTTGAATTGATGTGGATACTTCAAGAGCTCTACCGGGCCATAGATTTCATAGTCAGTTCTGTCCCATGCTATACCACCCACCAGGTATAGGCTTTGCTGTGATGTTCACTGATTATAGTTCTCTTTTCTCTATGTAAGAGGATATGTGTGGTTTCAGGACCAAGTTGATGGTCTGACTTGCTGTGTCCATTGTACTGTATTTTCCATCAATAAATGTTCCCAAAATTAGAACTAAGATTAACCAAAGTAGAAGGATAAGTACACCTAACACAATCCATAGTTCAATCCAAGGGGAAATCAGATATGTTTCTTTGAGTTGAGAAAAAAGTTGTGTAATTTTCATTTAGAAAGTTTTTGTTGCTGGCTTGCCTCCATGTTCACTCGGATCATCGGAAAAGTCATAAAAGTTGATAAAGTAGCCAGATGCAGTTGTGTCAATTGGTGGGATTGCTTCCGGATTTCTATTGATCTTTGCATTCTCTTTCGTTACATTTGTATAGTCCGAGTCAATATCGTTGTAGACTGGTGTTTCTTGAACTGTTGCAATTTGGGTTTCAAGAGGCACAAGTTCCATTGCTTTTTTGCATAGTTCTTTTTTATTCACTGATGGTTTATCGAAAGTGATTAGTCTTTCCGTTTGAACCTTTTGGATTGTAGCAAGATTTGGTCTTCTGCTATTTCTTGAGAGTCCACTGGGCCTACTACTTATTATTGGCCACATGATTGTGGTTTCCCCAAGTCGATGGAAACAACTCTGTTTTCCTTTTTACCAGCAAGTGGCGGTAGTACTACTTATCTTGTTCTGCTGACAGCTAAGACAGGTACTGCTTTTCTGTAAGAAGGCCCAAATTCCTTCTTCACCGCGATCTTTTCTCTAACCAGATCCCCAATCTTTGGAATCCAGACAAGTCTTGCTGGGACAGGTGGTTCTTCAGTGGTTGTTGGCTTAGACTTTATGTTACTTAGACTTTTTCTTGTTTCATTCAAGTCCTGTAAAACAGCCAAACGATCTTTGATATCAAAGGTTTTTTCTTCTACCACTGAAGTATGACTATCTAAGTCCTGGATTCTCATTCTAGTGCCGAACAATAGTTTGTATGGAGTGAAACCCTTTAGAGAATTTCTTGGCAGATTGTTAAGACTACGTTGGACACTTGTTAGATGTTTGACCCACCCATCACCCGAACCTAATACCCTCGCCGTTATAGATTGCTTTAAGTCACGTTTTTTTCTTTCCACAACCGCATTTCCCTCAGTATGGAAGGGAGAAGAATACCGCAATGCAATGCCCATGCTGTTCATGGCCTCCTTGTAAGCTCGAGAGCTAAACGCAGGTCCCTGATCAGAATGTAGCATGCCAATTGCGTATGTGCAGATAAAGACTCGCAAACCTTTATAACAGTTCTGGCCTCAGCCGAGTGCTGGGGCCACATCTTTAGTCAATCTTAGTCTTAATAATTATGGGACCGCATTTGTCCATTCGGACGTCTGCGCATAGATAGCCTGATGCTGTCTAATAGTGGTGTCTGGGCTAGTGCCTGGGCCGGTTCACAACTGCGATCTCTGTTGCAGTCCTCACAATTTATTGCAAAATTGTAAATTTCTATGCTCATTCCCGGCCACCAGTATTGTGATTGTAATTCTATCAGAGATTTCAAGATCTCTTGGTGCCTCAGACCCAATCCCATGTGTGCTTCTTGTATCAAGAAGATTCTCCGGTCCGTGTTTGGAATTACTCTATCCCCCACTACAGGGATTCGAGCAAACGGAACGGAGTTCGCATCAATTATGTATGTATTTTTGAGTGGATAGTTGAGAGGTAATGCCGCATAGTCGCCTTTTAATGAGGCTTTTACTGCCAGCATGGTTTCTCCATCTATTTGTTTTTCTGAACGCGTTTTAGTGGCTACGGAAGCCGGTTGACCAGCCGTCGCTGTGGCTCTATCAGCCAATGAATTCCCTGCAACGTTTAGCCATCACGTCGATGACTCAGTATATATATATCACATGAGTCTTTTGTAGTTCTTTCTGCAAAAGAACTACTTGTTCCCAAAGTTTTTTATGCTTTATTGTGGCACCTGTGTCATCTTTGTAACCGTTTTGAATTCAAGTCTGCAGGTTCTTATTGTAAGATTGGATGCAGTAATGTGAATCGCACACTATTAGTGTGGGGAATTCGCGATCGCCATTTTCAAGCGCCATCTTTAGGGATTTTATTTCAGCTCGCTGAGCTGTACAGTTTCTGAATGATTCTGTTTTTACCTTCGTGCCAACGACCTTTAACAATCACGCACGCAGCACTGTATGCTTATTTACCCCCAACTGCGGGTTGTGCTGATCCGTCTGTATATATTATACAGCCGTAATGTTCAAGAGGCAGAATTTCGGTCGGCATAGGACATTCATGTTCATATTCGAGAAATTCTTGTGTTTTTAAATTAGGATCAAATTCGTATACTACCTCTGGTGCAGCAAGAGAATTAACCCAATGTATCCATCTCCGATGTAATGCTTTAGCATTTGGAATGCTTGCTCTTATTACTGCTTCTAGAGCAGGTACAGGTGTAACTATTATTATACGTTTACCTTGTGCGAGGGCTCTTTCTTTTGCTACAGCAGTTTGAACCGCTGTCAGAAATTTTTTCTCTCGAGCTGAATTTCATTTCAGCTTGAGTGTACAAATGTGATTTGTAAGCTATTGGTACCGTTTCTCCCTCATTAGAGGTCAGGTATGTGAATCTGCATCTTCCTGGGATGACTCCGATTACCAAATTGCGTTCGTTTACGCGTGTTTGCAGTTTTGTTTTAGTTAACATGTCTGTCTGTAATGATCTCAAAATTTCTGTGTGTTTTTGAGTCCAATTATTTGGTTTGAAATCAGGTTTTATTAATTCGTAGAGAGGTTTAACCGTCTTTGCATAATTTAGAATGTATGATCTTCCAAAATTCAGGAAACCTAGTATTGATTGTAAATTCTTCAGCGTTTTAGGTGCTTGGAGTACTGCACATTTCTCTTAGAAATTGTCTGCTAGGCTTTTGCCTTCATTTGATAATTCATATCCTAAAAATAGGACAGTTAGATGGGCTATTCTTGACTTTTTAAACTTGAATTTGTAACCTTCGGATGCGAACCCAAGTATTATGGTGTTCACTCTTTTCAAGTGAGTCTCCAGGTCATCGTCTGTAAGATAGATGTCATCGACATAGGACAATGCCTCGTCATCATACATTTGTAGTAATTCTGTTACCCTTGCTGAGAATAATCCTGGGCTATTCTTGAATCCCTGTGGGAGTCGGCAAAATTGTTTTTGCGACCCCAATATTGAGAAAGCGGTCAAATACCTGCTTTCAGGTGCAATGTTCTGACAGAAGAATCCATTAGAGATATCTAATGTCCTTTTAAATTTTTTGTGCACGATGTTATTCATTAGTGCTGCAATGTGAGAGTTTTGGACTGCAAAGGTTTTACAGCAGGAGTTTAAATGTCTGTAGTCCAAAACTAGATGATATGAATCGTCTGGCTTGGAGACAGGAAACAAAGGATTGTTCATTTGTGAGTTGCATGTTTAAATCACCCCCTGATATTCAAGTTGATCTAAGATCTCCCTGATTTGCTTTTTAGCTTCTTGTTTAACTGGGTATTGCCTTTGTGCAGTAGGTCGATTTTTTAACTGGATTTTGTAGTGAGGAGAGTCCTCATCCCATCCTACATGATTTTTATATAAAGCAGGAGCTCGGGCCACTGCCCATTTTCTTGCAAATGTGTATTTTTTATGAATCTGGATATGATTTGAGAAGGCAGGCATAATCATTTCTTCGCCATGAGGGCACTCCCTGACAAACTCTGGTGGGCAGTCTTTTTCAGCTAACAGGATATCATAGCCTTTAGAAAGATTCTCCCAAAAGAGACCTTTTATTTTCCTAGTTTTATCTCCCTCTATACATAATGTTATTTCATATAGTTTATGGGGCACACTAACTCGCGTGTCTGCAGTTTCCACCTGAATGTATTCATTTGTGTCCAGAAGATTTATCAGGATCTTGCGAGCTATGGTCACTTCTGCTGTGCTGTCTAGCATTGTCTGGGCCCACTCTCCGTTTTTCAGTTGTGTCCTCAGGATTCTCGGCATGTTTAATTTTAATACTTGCTACCTTCTTTCTGGGAAATTGTGATTTTTTACTTTGATGAGCACGTTCTTTGTCTTTTGGACTTGACGTGCTCTTCCTTGTGTTCTGACCGTTCTCTTCTTTCCGATTTCTGTGAGGAAGTCTGAAAAGATCGAGAGGGACGTGTATCAATATCTTGATATCTGTCAGGTTTTCTTAATTTATCCCAATCTCTAAGGTTATATCTTTTTTCAGAGGGCTCCCTTTGCGGAGACTTGTCTCCTCCTCCTGGAGATTTATTTCTCCGTTGGGTAGACCTTCCTCTGGACTGAAATTGTTTTTCTCTGGGAGTAGTTTGTTTATTACCCACCCATTTCTTCTTTTGAGAATTGAGATTGTTTTTAATAAAGGTTTTTCCAGGATTTTCAATAAGTTGTTCTAATCGGTAGTTTGTACGGTCAAGTGTAATTTGAACCAAATCTCTATATGCTTTTGTTAATTCTTTTATTTTAACTAAGAGTTCTTCGCTTGACATTGTATCAATGTCTGGGTGAGGTGTGTAGCTGGTTAGAACCGGCCATGTGGCTCCTGGTCTACCTAGTGGACCGAGCCTGGTGATGTGATTTTGATGTTTTAGGGCGCAATTAAATAAGAGCAGGTGCTTTTGGTATGTTAGTGGAATTTCAATTTCCTCGAAAGGAGAGTATTCCTCTGGAGATTCTGCTACTTTATAGTAGTGGAACTCACGTGTCACAGTAGGTGCTGCTGGAAAAGTTATCCGTGAATAGAATACCTCTGTCTGCCGATACTCATGTGCCCCTACCACAAATACAACTGTACCACCTCTTGGAGATACCCCATTTTCTATAAGTTTTATAGTTATGGTTTTTCTTATATTGACGGGATGAGTATTGCATCCGGGTTGTTATCTTCATTAAACCCTGTAAGGTCTACACCCGGTTGATTAGCATTTAATGCAGCTTCATCGGTGTCGTGATTGTCGCCGTGATTTGGCATTGTTTAATGAAAGTTTCTTGCAGAGCAAATTTTGAGGAAACAAAGATTAGGTACTGTTGCATCCTGCTTTCATTTCTTCTCAGTCCTTCTTTGGTGTTTGTCATTACTTGCTCAGCAGGCATCTATGATGTCACATAGTGTTCCAATTGTGTATGCTTGAAAGCAGGGACAGTTACATCTGAGGCTGAGCTGGAGTCCATCTGCTCCTGGTGGGGTTTCTATTATTGGATCTACTTTATTCTATTTTATCTACCTGACCTGAATCTTATCTTCAATAAACCTAATCTGTTTCATATACTGGACTTAAGGACTTCAGTCATTCATTTATTTGTGTTGACTGCTTATTTGAAACCCTGACCTTGTCATCGTCAGGGCATACTGTATTTATTTCCTCTTACTTTCTTTTCTTTGTTTTAAAAGAGGGAGATGTGTTATATTCTTGTCTTCTCCTTCTCTGCTGCTCAGCCTGTGTATGTGATGTCATTAGAATGTTCGTGTATGCATGGTTTGAATGTGTGGTCAGTTTGAGTGAGTGGATGCTGCTCCCGGTGGGGCCTTCCTTTCTACCAACTATGACTAATAAACCAACTTAAGTATACCTACGTTTATTGGATCTACTTATTTTACAATGTACATTTAACTTTGTAACAGGCACACAATATTTTGGAACACTGTATCCTTCAACGTTGACTATACAGTAAACTAATACATTGGATTCTCATCCTACTAAGTTTCGGCGGATATTAACCTTTCACCCACTCCAGACGTCTACTGGAGTTTTTACAAGAGAAAGGGGTCTGTGTGAAAAGCACGACTGAGTTACTCTAGTATCTTGTGTTAGATTATCGCCTTACCAAACGTTGGGCGCCATGTAGTGTAGTTCCTATATTCCCAATAGGCTCTGCGCATTGGAATAACATAAACAGCAGTGTAGACGTAGGACTGAGGTCATCTAGGACTCTACTGACTATGTTAGACTTAATTAGTTTTGCCAACTAGGTCAGAGGTCACTAGAAACTTTCTTGAATGAACAGGGAGGGGTTAACTTCCCTGATTTAGACAAGAAAGGATTAGCTTCTGCCAACCATATAACATGACAACTTTGCTCCCCCAGAATAAGGAGTGTATCTCCAGAGTCATGCGAAAACAATAGACAGCTATTTCACTCAGTCAATCGTGCATGCTTAATTTCACCAGGGTGCAGAGAAATAGAGAGACAGACTTTTTCAATGAAAGGTGTTATTTTATTGAGCAGTCTTCTTTCTCATGCAAGAGAAATGAATTGCCACAATTGTAACACTGACAGAGGGAGAAAAATTCACTGCACAGTTACCCAAGCACACTCTTATCACTAGCTAAGCATGAACCCTGTGTAGGCCCTGCTGCTTAGAAATTATTGGCCTCAGTTACATTGGCCTGAGCACTGCCATTTTCTTTCAGCTTAAACAGAAGCAGAAAGCAGGTCTGACACAGGCTTCTGCCAGCTCCACTTCTGCGAAGCTCAGCACTCCTGCCCCCACCTCACTGTATGTTAGGTTTACGATCATTAAAGTTCAAGTTCCTTCTTATTCTTGCAACACACCCCAAGCACCCCACCTAAAAGCTGTGAACGGAGATAAGGGAAGTTCCCACCACAAGCTACTTCTCGAGCCTGTCCGATAAATGAGGACAAATGTGGCAGATTAGTATCACAGACTGGCACAATAACGCATGAATAGAATCCTTCAAAGCAATAATAACACATTTCTGATTAATGACAAACTTCCAGTCAGAATGGCAGGAACTCAGTCTAGGCTGGCGTACGTGCCACACAATTACGAGAAGGAGCCACATTTACACTTCCAGTTTCCAATTTAAAACATTTATAAAGCGTAACGTTCACCGTACGGTTTCTTGGCGCTAGCGGAGGGTCCGGCAACTGAGGCAGAATAAACCTGTCGTAGGGCAAGAATGGGCCAGTTACACGGAGAAGGCCTGTTTGAAAAGGAACGTTTTTAGGTCTTTGCGGAAAGAAACATAATGAGTGGCAGAACGAAGGTAGTCGGGGAGGGTGTTCCAGAATGTAGGAGCCAAGGTGGAGAAATTGGCTCCACCCCACTTTTTGCGCTTGAAACGTGGGATTTGAAGGAGAGACTTGGAAGAGGAACGAAGCTCTCTGGTGGGGACGTATTCGTTTATCAGCGAGGAAATGAAGGCGGGGGCAGTGCCTTGGCGGGCCTGGAAAACCATGCAGGTGGTTTTAAAAAGGGAACGTTCCTTAACGGGAAGCCAATGGAGCTCCCTGAGGAGGGGTGTGGTGTGGTGGTAACGTGGGAGACCATAGACCAACCGGGCCGCACTTATGATGGGAAGTCACCAGACAGGGGCGTGAGAGGCGATAGAAGGATATGTGGTTCGAGGTGACGTGATATGGCGTGACCATAGGCCCCTCACCCCTGAACAATATAAAAGGGTGGTCCGCCAGATTATCGTTGAACTACTCCCCGTCAGCACATGGGTGGCGGACAAGAGTTTTTCCCAGGGGTTACTCGCGATAGCCCTTGTTCCATGTACTTAGGTTCTGCTCCTCCATTGTATATTCTGCTGTAATGAAAGGCTTTTTCCTTGTTGCATTTAAAGTTATATTTCGCCATTTGACATGTTATGTTTTCTCTGACCTTGCTTTATCTCAAATGCATTTAAAGTCTTTAAACTTGTACTTTCAGGACATCTTACATGCAGTGGTGAGTGTGCCCAATAATATGTGCTTAACCTTTTCTATGCAATATGCCTCAAAGCTCAGAAGTGTACTTAAAGTATAGTCTCTCTCTCTCATAGCAGCTGTGAACTGTATTTTGTAAATCCAAACTGGTCCATGCAACTTCCAAGAGAATGCTAGGAGCATGATCAAGTACTAAGTGGTTTTTATGCTATCATTGAATATTTCTAGAAGCTGTGTCTTCTAATAAAACTTGTACAACTCTCAGAAACAGTCTCCAAGGCTCATATATCCATGTATTCCTGTTTTTAGAGCAAGAGTTCCAGGACTACCCCGGTGCAAATTAAGCTGTCCCATTTCCCTTAGTTCTCTCCCACGGTCTCCCCAGCGCGGCTTCTGAGCTGCTGCACCGAGTCCCCTGGCCCCTCCTTGCCACAATTAATCTTCCCTCCGACAATACTTATCATGAAGTAAAGTGCGTATAGTAAAAGGAGTATTATGAAATAATACTGTAAAAACACTGATATGGGTACTTAGCCATATGGTACTTTAAAATGGATAAAATATTTCATACATAAAAACATTGACTAACGAACTCAACTGGTGCATCTAAGATACGCCTACCCCGGTGTACCTGACCTAAGCTTAATACGTGGGAAGGAGTAAGTAAGTTGCAGCTTTAAGTTAAGTTGGGTTTTTTGCCAAGAATCTGAATCAAGAATTCTCTCTAAGGTTTGAATCAGCTACGTACCTTGGTTATAGAGTGAAGGATGTCTTGTATTTCGTTTCTCAGGACTCGATCTCCCAGTAACCCGCAAAGGTGACTGGAAACACCGGAGCTGGATTTCTCGGCGTGAGAAAAGGCAGCTTCTCCAGTGTGTCAAAGGAGAGGGGCGGCTTCCTTCAGCTCTCGCATCAGCTGGGCTTCGGATAAGTAGATAGCCGCTCTGCTCCACACCACCGTGTGTTTGCTTAAGGCAAGTGGTATATTTATACCTGGAAGGTGCCGTGTTTGACGTAAGGTTGGACATAAGACGTCAATAAAAGATGTCACTAAGAACTGACGGTTCCTTTAGTGCTCGCAGGAGTTCAATGACAAATCAAAACAAAGTTATGGGGAATTCCCATGTTGCTGAAGGTTTGGTGTGTCGAAAGAACTCGTGCTCTCTAGGAATCTAAGGAAGTAGACTTGCCGTATTTGGGCTGCGTGGGCTATTACTGAATATGGGCAAGATTTGTATGTCTTCATTATGACATGATTTATCATAACCGCATGAAGGCATGAATCAGGAATATTTAACTAGGGTCCAAGATACATTCACAACGATTCGATTTTAAATTCTTTTACTTCATTTTTTGCCTGTCAGCATAACTTTGTAGGTATCCCTTGTGACCAATTCAGTTTTATAGGAATGATCCTCATAGGGGTAGAGATACTAAGTGGAGTGCATTTTTACCACCCCAAAGCTCGACAATTACTTAAATGATTTAAAAAACAGAAACAAGGTTTGGAAAAGCCAATAGGGCATTGGCTTCCAACCTTCTGGCTCTGCCAATGCTTTGTTTTTGTGAAACATTATTGTCTGGGAAATGCCAGACGCGTGTATAAAAAAAAAAGCTTGGCTACCAACAAGATGTTTTTGTCTAAAACAACACACACAACATTGTTGTAGTAGTACCTTGCATGGAAGGGAGCTTCCCATTTTGTGTAGGAAATAACTCCTACTAAGTACAGCTGAAGGCTGTCACTCAGTGTAAATTAAGTTAATGGCTGAAGTGGACTGAACCTTTACCTCATGTTGCAGTGAGCGGGAGAAAAAGAAACAGCAGACCAATGGACAAAGAGAGGTAGATGCAAATAATTGTTGTTCTTCTGCACCCAGCCCTCCTTCAGTCTTGGGTATGAGGTGGGCGTGCTTGTGTTTTCCACGCAGACATGGTCAGCAGTAGCAAAGAGTCTGGCACATTTTCAGTAATGTGGCTTTGCTTAGGCTAGCCTCAGCTAAGCATCAGTTTTAACCTCGCACAACACATAACCACACACACAACCACAACCACACACACAGCCACACAACCACAAGCACACACACAAGCACACACACAACACACACAACCCCACACACAAAACCACACACACAAACACACACACCCACAACACCACCCACAGCACCACCCACAACACCACACACACAACCACACACACACATGTCTCTTTGCTAAAACCTAAAGACCTACTTTCAGGCTCATCAAACAGCATTGACTGTCGTTTCCATCTGACACAAACATTTCTGTATTGTTTTTTCCATCTGAATTTTCCTTTCTGGCGCCAGGATACCCGTAGGGTGACAGATACGCGGTATAAATATTAAATACAATACAATACACAACCACACACACACAGCCACACACTCACAACCACACACAACCACACACACACAACCACACACACACAACCACACATTCACAACCGCACACACACACACAATCAACCACACACACACACACAACCACATAAACACACAATCACACACATCTATCTATCTATCTATCTATCTATCTATCTATCTATCTATCTATCTATCTATCTATCTATCTATCCATCTATCCATCTATCGCCCTCACTCTTTCTATCTATCTATCGCCCTCACTCTATCTATCGCCCTCACTCTATCTATCTATCTATTGCCCTCACTCTATCCAGCTATCTATCTATCTATCTATCTATCTATCTATCTATCTATCTATCTATCTATCTATCTATCTATCTATCTATCTATCTATCTATCTATCTATCTATCTATCTATCGGCCTCACTCTCTATATATCTATCTATCAATCTATCTATCTATCTATCGGCCTCACTCTATCTATCTATCGCCCTCACTCTCTCTCTATCTATCAATCTATCGCCCTACCTCTCTCTTTCAATCTATCTATCTATCCATCGGCCTCACTCTGTCTATCTATCTATCTATCTATCTATCTATCTATCTATCTATCTATCTATCTATCTATCTATCTATCTATCTATCTATCTATCTATCTATCTATCGCCCTCACTCTATCTATCTAGCGCCCTCACACTATCTATCGCCCTCACTCTATCTATCGTCCTCACTCTATCTATCTATCTATCTATCTATCTATCTATCTATCTATCTATCTATCTATCTATCTATCTATCTATTGCCCTCACTCTATCGCCCTCACTCTATCTATCTATGTATCGCCCTCACTCTATCTATCTATTGCCCTCACTCTATCTATCTATCTATCGGCCTCACTCTCTATCTATCTATCAATCTATCTATCCATCGGCCTCACCCTATTTATTGCCCTCACTCTATCTAGCTATCTATCTATCGCCCTCACTCTACCTATCTATCGCCCCCACTCTATCTATCTAGCTATCTATCGCCATCATTCTATCTATCTATCTATCTATCTATCTATCTATCTATCTATCTATCTATCTATCTATCTATTGCCCTCTATCTATCGCCCTCACTCTATCTATCTATTGCCCTCACTCTATCTATCGCCCTCACTCTATCTATCTATCGCCCTCATTCTATCTATCTGTCTATCGATCACCCTCACTCTGTCTATCTATCTATCGCCCTCACTCTATTTATCTATCTATCAATCGCCCTTACTCTATGTATCTATCACCCTCACTCTATCTATCTATCGCACCACCACAGCATCACTCAGGGGCACCACAACATCACTATGCGCTACTACAGCATCACTGAACACCACAACATCACTCAGCGCCACCACAGCATCAATCTGTGCAACCATTCAACAACAACTGGTTCAAATATGTTCTCTCAATGTTTCAAGCTATATTACAAATGTCACAAAAAGATGTTAATATTTCACTTCTGTTCTTGGATTTTCGTCACAATAAAATACACTGAACATAATCTTCACAAAAGTTATTTACAAAAGTTTAAGCTATTGGCATTATAAATTACAATAACTTTTACTTAAGTATTAATTATTTAAAAAAATTAAAAGCCATTGTTATTTGTAATATCAATACATCTAGGTCACGTAAATACAAAACGTGTTGCGTTACAAATGCTATAGAAGTCACATTTGCAAAAGTTAAAAGTATTGGCATTGTAAATGACAAAGCTATTAATTTCGCTATTTTCAAAACCACCACATAAATAAAAAAATTGTCATTTACAAGACCAATAGCTCAAACTTTCCTAATGTTAGACCTATTGCATTGCAAATGCTTGTTTTGTTCGTTTTTTAGCAAAAGGAAGTTTACGTGATTTGTCCAGAATCACAGAATGTTGATCCGACGCCGAGATTCGAACCTGGTTTTCCGGTTTTAAAGTCGGCAGCCCTGGGTAACACATCCTCTCCTCCTCTTATGCAAGAGTGCATAATCTATTGTAGAGTAGGCATGCACTCTCTTCAGTTTTCTGGAAAACGCTCTTTGCTATAATTACTACTGCTCTCTTCCAATTTTTTCTCCTATGCAATTCGATTTGAGAATGCTTTATTGACATTGCCTGATCTTTTCAAAATCACAAATAAGGACATACTTCGCATCTGATTTTCCTTTGATGGCGCTTCAAGTTGGAAGGTATTTCGCCTCTTCCCACCACCGTTGAGTGATTACCTAGCAGGAGACTGGTTTGGGGTTTGTAAACCATCTTTCTGAAGTCAGGGACTCAGTGGGCGGTTCCACACAATAGTACTTTTTTGTTTACTCTTGTTAGAGGCAGTGTATTTTTAAATGAATCTCACATTCTATGTGAAACCGTTCACATTGTTAGCAGACAGGGCCTTCCTCTGACCCTGCACTTTATTGTTAGTTGCTTCTGAGATTTCTGACCTGGGGTGGTAGTGTGTTTGCACATGGCCCCTGTCTCGTAGTTTGTAGCAATTCATTTTGCTCTAATTCTGTACCTGGGCTTTCCACCTGCTTTTACAGCACCGTATGGCTTTTTAAATCATGTTGCATGAGCCATAATATACAGGTACAAGCAGAATTTGCCTAATTAAACAATATAGTATGTTGTCAACAAAAGCATGAACAAGCTGCGATGAGAACATAAAAAGAACCATACTTTAGAGAGTTGTCTGTGTCCCATTGTCGCGTCCCCAGCTGGTGAACATTATCCTTAGTCTGTTGGAGGTGGATATGTTTGGTGTTTTAGCCATAAGAGAGTACCTCTGAGTCTAATGAAGCGGAACTTGCTGGTGCTGGGGCCAGCACAATGCCTCGGTAATCGGCCCAGGGCTTCCATATTTGAATTTTGAATTTAAAAACATTTGTACAGCGCTCGTATACCCAGCGGTTTCATGGCGCTAGTGGTGAACAGTGGACGGCAGCAGCTAAGAGATTAGGTCAGGTAGGCTTGTGTAAAAAGGAAGGTTTTAAGATTCTTCCGGAACAGAAGGTAAGAAGGTGAGGTGCGTAGGGTAACCGGAAGGGAATTCCAAAAAGTTGGAGCCAGGACAGCGAATCTCGCTCCGCCCGCCTTCTGCTTTTTAAAGCAAGGGATGGTAAGAAGGGCCAAATGGGCCGAGCGAAGTTCTCTGCCTGGACAGTATGGCTTAATGAGAGAGCAGACGAACTCGGGAGCAGTGCCCGATCTAGCCTGATACGTGAGGCAGCCGAGTTTAAACAGGGCACGCTCTCTCACAGGGAGCCAGTGCAGTGTTTTGAGTAGTGGAGTGACCCGATGATATTTAGGTAGGCCATGGATCAGGTGGGCCGCCTGGTTCTGCACCAGTTGTAATCGATGGATCATGTATGCAGGGGCCCCATTATAGACTATGTTGCCATAGTCTATACGGGACAGTACCATGGCCAACATAATAATTTTTAAAGCTGAGGGAGAAAAGAAGCGGGAAACTTTCCTAATTACTCTAAGGGAAAAGAAACATGAAGAAACCACGGAACTGACTTGTGGGTGGACAGTGAGCTGGGGATTAAGAAGGATTCCCAGGGTTTTTACTTTGGACACAGGAAGTGGAGGGACACCAAGGGAAGGGGGCCAAAAGGAAGGGGACCATGGACTGCAACCACCTCCGGTCAGGACCAGCTCGGTCTTGTCCGGGTTAAGTTTGAGGTGGCTGCAGTTCATCCAATCTTGAATGAACGTCATTACTGTTTGGACGTTCAGGGCAGATGACGGTGAGTGAGACAGATTGAAGATTAACTGGAGGTCATCCGCGTAATTGAACACAGTGACCTCCAGTTGCTGTAACATAAAAATAAGGGGAAAAATATAGAGGTTGAACAAAAGAGGGGAAAGTGATGAGCCCTGAGGGACCCCGCACTCTACCTTGCGAGAGGCCGCGGCAAAGCCAGTCAAACGGACCGCTTGGGTTCTCCCAGCAAGAAAGGACTCCAGCCAAGAAAAGGCTAAGCCTTCTATGCCCGCCGCCCTGACACGGTTAAGGAGGATGGAGTGGTCCACCGTGTCAAAAGCGGCGGATAGGTCTAGGAGAATCAAGGCTTGCGGAAGGTTGATGTCGATACCTTCACGCAGCTTGTCCATGACGGAAATTACCACTTTCTCTGTAGAATGCAGGGGACGGAAGCCCGCTTGGCAGGGGGAGAGGCAGTGATTTGCCTCAATATGAGTGCTCAAAGTGGAGGTGATATAAGTTTCAAGAACTTTTTCCATATGGTGTGTGTTTATCCGGCAGCCCCTAGCTCCAAACACTGGCTCCTCCAACCCCCATAGAAATCCATCCCCCTCTTTCAAACGCCCAGCAGAGGTGGGGATTCAGCCTTCCAAGTGCAGGCTATATCGCGTTTGTCAAGGGTAATGCCAATAAAAAGCAAGTGGCATTTTAAAAACATAAATTAAAGGCATTGTCATTTACAATGCCAATAGCTTTAACTTGCGTAAATGCGAGACCTATTGCATTGCAAATGCTTGTTATGAAGGGCATCACTCATTCCAAAGGGATATCACGGCGCTGTAGCTTTCCACGTAGCATATATAGAAGTATTATTGCAGTGGACCATAGGCAAACAGTTATTTTGGAAAGAGCAGTCTTGAGCTTCTTTCTAAATTTGAGATAGTCCTTTGTGCAGCGAAGATCAAGAGGCTTTAAAGTCCAGTGGGAGCTACCTATCTTTCTTGCAGCTGCCGTTCACATACCTCTGGTGCATACCTTGGAGCCTGCTTGCTTTGCCCGCTAAGCCCGCACTGCCGCGTACGGTCTCCTCCTGCCGCCGCAGACCCATAACATCTGAGCGCGGCCGCAGTGGGGCAGAGACCGAGGAGGACTACAACATCCAGAAGCCCCTGCGGCCGGAAGCCGCCAACACCCGCACCAGGAGGCCCATAAATCAACGGACACCCCCGGTGGAGCGGGGGACTTATCTTTCTTGCTGCTGCCGTTCACTTACCTCTGGGGCATACCTTGGAGCCCGCTTGCTTTGCCCGCACTGCCGCATATGGTCTCCTCCTGCCGCCGCAGACCCATAACATCTGAGCGCGGCCGCAGTGGGGGGGGAGACTGAGGGGGACTACAACATCCAGAAGCCCCTGCGGCCGGCGCCACCAACACCGCACCAGGAGGCCCATAAATCAAAGGACACCCCCGGTGGAGCGGGGGACCGATCTTTCTTGCTGCTGCCGTTCACATACCTCTGGGGCATACCTTAGAGCCCGCTTGCTTTGCCCCCTAAGCCCGCACTGCCGCATACGGAGGCGCATAAATCAACGGACATCCCCCGCATTGCGGGATCGCCTGCGGGTCAACCCCGGATTAAGCCCGGGCAAAGGGCGGGCCGTCTGTGGCCGTCCAAGGCCAGACGAAGCTGGGCTAGGTCACCCCCCTTATACCTGCTTTCCGGGACACCTACTGTTGTGAATGTATCAAGGACCCTAATTAAATATTCCTGATTCATGCCCTTATGCAGTTATGATAAATCATGTCCTTATGAAGGCAAAAGAATCTTACCCATATTCAGTCATAGCCCACGCAGCCCAAATACGGCAAGGCTACTTCCTTAGATTCCTAGAGAGCACAACGAGTTCTTTCGACACACCAAACCTCCAGCAACCTGGGAATTCCCCATAACTTTGTTTTGATTTGTCATTGAACTCCTGCGAGCCCTAAAGGAACAGTCAGTTCTTAGTGACATATTTTATTGCCGTCTTATGCCCAACCTTACGTCAAACACGGCACCTTCCAGGTATAAATATACCAACACTTGCCTTAAGCAACACACGGTGGTGTGGAGCAGAGCGGCTATCTACTTATCCGAAGCCCAGCTGATGCGAGAGTCGAAGGAAGCCGCCCCTCCCCTTTGACACACTGAAGAAGCTGACTTTTCTCACGCCGAGAAATCCAGCTCCGGTGTTTCCAGTCATCCTTGCGGGTTACTGGGAGATAGAGTCCTGAGAAATGAGATACCAGGCCTCCTTTATTCTATAACCAAGGTACGGAGCTGATTCAAACCTTAGAGAGAATTCTTGATTCAGATTCTTGGCAAAAACCCAACTTAACTTAAAACTGCAACTTACTTACTCCTTCCCACGTATTAGGCTTAGGTCAGGTACACCGGGGTAGGCGTATCTTAGAAGCACCAGTTGAGTTTGTTAGTCAATGTTTTTATGTATGTAAATACTTTATCCGTTTTAAAGTATCATATGGCTAAGAAAACATATCAATTCTTTTACAGTATTATTTTATAATACTCCTTTTACTGTATGCACTTTACTTCATGATAAGTATTGCAATTGTGGCACTTCATTTCTCTTGCATGAGAAAGAAGACTGCTCAATAAAATAACACCTTTTATTGAAAATGCCTGTCTCTCTATTTCTCTGCACCCTGGTGAAATTAAGCATGCACGATTGACTGAGTGAAATAGCTGTATATTGTTTTCACACGACTCTGGAGATACACTCCTTATTCTGGGGGAGCAAAGTTGTCATGTTATATGGTTGGCAGAAGCTAATCCCTGCTTGTCTAAATCAGGGAAGTTAACCCCTCCCTGTTCATTCAAGAAAGTTTCTAGTGACCTCTGACCTAGTTGGCAAAACTAATTAAGTCTAACATAGTCAGTAGAGTCCTAGATGACCTCAGTCCTACGTCTACACTGCTGTTTATGTTATTCCAATGCGCAGAGCCTATTGGGAATATAGAAACTACACTACATGGCGCCCAACGTTTGGTAAGGAGATAATCTAACGCAAGATACTAGAGTAACTCAGTCGTGCTTTTCACTCAGACCCCTTTCTCCCGTAAAAACTCCAATAGACGTCTGGAGTGGGTGAAAAGTTAATATCTGCCGAAACATAGTAGGATGAGAATCCTATGTATTAGTTTACGGTATAGTCAACGTTGAAGGATACAATGTTCCAAAATATTGTGCACCTAATCTTTGTTTCCTTGAAACTTGATCAGCAACAAAAGACTCTCTGTCAGTAAAAATGGCAGACAGTGAGGATGAAAGGGAAAGAGTCAGACTAGCAGCTCAACTCTTAGCGGAGGACACAGTCATCCAAAATAACAACCAGGATGCAATACTCATCCCGGTCAATATAAGAAAAAACATAACTATAAAACTTATAGAAAGTAGGGTATCACCAAGAGGTGGTACAGTTGTATTTGTGGTAGGGGCACATGAGTATCGGCAGACAGAGGTATTCTATTCCTGGATAACTTTTCCAGCAGCACATACTGTGACACGTGAGTTCCACTATTATAAAATAGAGGAATCTCCAGAGGAATACTCTCCTTTCGAGGAAATTGAAATTCCACTAACATACCAAGAGCACCTGCTCTTATTTAATGGCGCCCTAAAACATCAAAATCACATAACCAGGCTCGGTACACTAGGTAGACCAGGAGCCACATGGCCGGTTCTGGCTAGCTACACACCACACCCAGACATTGAAACAATGTCAAACGAAGATTTCTTAGTTGAAATAAAAGAATTAACAACAGCATATAGACATTTAGTTCAAATTACACTTGACGGTACAACCTACCGACTAGAACAACGAATTGAAAATCCTGAAAAAACCTTTATTAAAAACAATCTCAATTCTCAAAAGAAGAAATGGGAGGGTAATAAACAAACTACTCCCAGAGAAAAACAATTTCAGTCCAGAGGAAGGTCTCTCCAACCGAGAAATAGATCTCCAGGAGGAGGGGACAGGTCTCCCCAAAGGGAGCCCTCTGAAAAAAGATATAACCTTAGAGATAGGGATAAATTAGGAAAACCTGACAGATATTAAGATATTGATACACGTCCCTCTCGATCTTTTCAGACTTCCTCACAGTAATCGGAAAGAAGAGAACGGTCAGAACACAAGGAAGAGCACGTCAAGTCCAAAGACAAAGAACCTGCTCATCAAAGTAAAAAATCACAATTTCCCAGAAAGAAGGTAGCAAGTATTAAAATTAAACATGCCGAGAATCCTGAGGACACAACTGAAAAACGGAGAGTGGGCCCAGACAATGCTAGACAGCGTAGCAGAAGTGACCATAGCTCGCAAGATCCTGATGAATCTTCTGGAGACAGTGGACACGAATGAATACATTCAGGTGGAAATTGCAGACACGCGAGTTAGGGTGTCCCATAAACTATATGAAATAACATTACGTATAGAGGGAGATAAAACTAGGAAAATAAAAGGTCTCTTTTGGGAGAATCTTTCTAAAGGCTATGATATCCTGTTAGCTGAAAAAGACCGGCCACTAGAGTTTGTCAGGGAGTTCCCTCATGGCGAAGAAATGATTATGCCTGCCTTCTCAAATCATATCCCAATTCATAAAAAATACACATTTGCAAGAAAATGGGTAGTGGCCCAAGCCCCTGCTTTATATAAAAATCATGTAGGATGGGATGAGGATTTTCCTCCCCACGAAATCCAGTTAAAAAATCAACCTACTGCACAAAGACAGTACCCAGTTAAACAAGAAGCTAAGAAGCAAGTCAGGGAGATCTTAGATCAACTTGAATATCAGGGGGTGATTGAAACATGCACCTCACAAATGAACAATCCTTTGTGTCCTGCCTCCAAGCCAGACGATTCATATCGTCTAGTTTTGGACTACAGACATTTAAACTCCTGCTGTAAAACTTTTGCAGTCTAAAACTCTCACAGTGCAGCACTAATGAATAACATCGTGCGCAAAAAATATAAAACAACATTAGATATCTCTAATGGATTCTTCTGTCAAAACATTGCACCTGAAAGCAGGTATTTGACCGCTTTCTCAATAATGGGGTCGCAAAAACAATTTTGTCGACTCCCACAGGGATTCAAGAATAGCCCAGGATTATTCTCAGCAAGGGTAACAGAATTACTACAAATGTATGATGACGAGGCATTATCCTATGTCGATGACATCCACCTGGAGACTCACTTGAAAAGAGTGAGCACCATAATACTTGGGTTCGCATCCGAAGGTTACAAATTCAACTTTAAAAAGTCAAGAATAGCCCATCTAACTGTCCTATTTTTAGGATATGAATTATCAAGTGAAGGCAAAAGTCTAGCAGACAATTTCTTAGAGAAATGTTCAGTACTCCAAGCACCGAAAAGGCTGAAGAATTGACAATCAATACTAGGTTTCCTGAATTTCAGATGAACATACATTCTAAATTATGCAGAGAGGGTTAAACCTCTCTACGAATTAACAAAACCTGATTTCAAACCAAATAATTGGACTCAAGAACACACAGAAAGTTTGAGACCATTACAGACAGACATGTTAACTACAATAAAACTGCAAACACGCGCAAACGAACGCAATCTTGTAACCCGAGTCATCCCAGGAAGATGCATATTCACATACCTGACCTCTAATGAGGGAGAAACGGTACCAATAGCTTACAAATCACATTTGTACACACAAACTGAAATGAAATTCAGTTCGACAGAAAAAATTCTGACAGCGGTTCAAACTTCTGTAGCAAGAGAAAGAGCCCTAGCCCAAGGCAAGGGAATAACTGTTTTTACATCAGAATCAGCCATTGAGGCATTAACAAGCCCACGCAATCTAAAGCTGTGGCATTGGATCCTTAATGGATACAATGGGAAAATGATCTTGCTACTAAAGACTTGAAACACTATTTTGATCCAAAAATGAAAAAACTAGAAAATCTAGAATACAAGTATGAATATCATCTGCCTACCGAAATTCTGCCTCTCGAACAATACACCTGTGTAATCTACACAGACAGATTTGCACAACATTTTGTTGTGGAAAAGCAAATTTACAACAACGCGTGCGCGATTGTTAAAGGTCGTTGGCGCTTAGGTAAATTCAGACCAATGGTCACTAAAACAGAATTATTCAGAAACTGTACAGCTCAGCGAGCTGAAATAAGATCTCTAAAGATGGCGCTTGAAAATGCCAATCGCGAATTCCCCACACTGATAGTGTGCGATTCACATTACTGCGTCCAGTCTTACAATAAGAGCCTGCAGACTTGGATTCAAAACGGTTACAAAGATGACACAGGTGCCACAATAAAGCATAAAAAAGTTTGGGAACAAGTAGTTCTTTTGCAGAAAGAACTACAAAAGACTCATGTGATACTTACAATGAGTCATCGACGTGATGGCGTTCACGTTGCAGGGAATTCATTGGTTGATAGAGCCACAGCTGCGGCTGGTCAACCGGCTTCCGTAGCTACTAAAAAGCGTTCAGAAAAACAAATAGATGGAGAAACCATGCTGGCAGTAAAAGCCTCATCAAAAGGCGATTATGCGGCATTACCTCTCAGCTATCCACTCAATAATGCATACATAATTGATGCGAACTCCGTTCCATTTGCTTGAATCCCTGGAGTGGGGGATAGAGTAATTCCAAACACGAACCGGAGAATCTTCTTGATACAAGAAGCACACATGGGATTGGGTCTGAGGCACCAAGAGATCTTGAAATCTCGGATAGAATTACAATCACAATACTGGTGGCCGGGGATGAGCGTAGAAATTTACAATTTTGCAATAAATTGTGAGGACTGCAACAGAGATCGCAGTTGTGAACGGGACCAGGCACCAGCCCAGAGAACACTATTAGACAGCATCAGGCTAACTGCGCAGACGTCCGACAGTACAAATGCTGTCCCATAATTATTAAGACTAGATTCACTAAAGATGTGGCCCCAGCGCTTGGCTGACGCCAGAACTGTTATAAAAGATTTGCGAGTTTTTATCGCACATACGCAATTGGCATGCTACATTCTGACCAAGGTCCTGCGTTTAGCTCTCGAGCTTACAAAGAGGCCATGAGCAGCATGGGCATTGCATTGCGGTACTCTTCTCCCTTCCATCCTGAGGGGAATGCGGTTGTGGAAAGAAAAAACCGTGACATAAAGCAATCTCTAACGGCGAGGGTATTAGGTTCGGGTGATGGGTGGGTCAAACATCTAACAAGTGTCCAACGTAGTCTTGATAATCTGCCAAGAAATCCTCTAAAGGGTTTCACTCCGTACGAACTATTGTTCGGCACGAGAATGAAAATCCAGGATTTAGATTGTCAAACTTCAGTGGTGGAGAAAAAACCTTTGATATCAAAGATCGTTTGGCTGTTTTACAAGACTTGAATGAAACAAGAAAAAGTCTAAGTAACATAAAGTCTAAGCCAACAACCACCGAAGAAGCACCTGTCCCAGCAAGACCTGTCTGGATTCCAAAGATTGGGGATCTTGTCAGAGAAAAGATCGCGGTGAAGAAGGAATTTGGGCCTTCTTACAGAAAAGCAGTACCTGTCTTAGCTGTCAGCGGAACAAGATCAGTAGTACTACCGCCACTTGCTGGTAAAAAGGAGAACAGAGTTGTAAGCATCGACCTGGTGAAACCACAATCATGTGGCCAATAATAAATAGTAGGCCCAGTGGACTCCCAAGAAATAGCAGAAGACCAAATCTTGCTACAATCCAAGAGGTTCAAACTGAGAGACTAATCACTTTCGATAAACCTTCAGTGAATAAAAAAGGACTATACAACAAGGCCATGGAACTTGTGCCTCTTGAAACCCAAATTGCAACAGTTCAAGAAACACCAGTCTACAACGATGTAGTTTCGGACTATACAAATGTAACAAAAGAAAATGCAAAGATCAATGGAAATCCGGAAGTAATCCCACCAATTGACAGAACTGCATCTGTCTACTTTATCAACTTTGATGACTTTTCCGATGATCCGAATTAACATGGAGACAAGCCAGCAACAAAAACTTTCAAAAAGAAAATTAAAGAACTTTTTCATCAACTCAAAGAAACATATCTGATTTCCCCTTGGACTGATCTATGGATTGTGTTTGGTGTACTTATCCTCCTACTTTGGCTAATCTTAGTTTTAATTTTGGGTACATTTATTTACAGGGCTCATCGAATTATGAAGAGATGTACTGTTATAACCACTATGGTCATCATTATCTGCATAAGTCTGTGAATCCTAGAAATGTTTTTACTTATAATCAGTGGGAACATTGTCCAACGTTTTATGAAAAATTCCCATACTTTTCAGGGTTTAATCACTCTGATCCAGAAATGTTTTATTTCAAGATGTTAAATAAGACAGGAATGAAAAACATGCTGACAAATACTAAATTGATTTATTCTGAAAAATTTTATGATAAAATGTCAACATTTGGTTTTGAGTTTTGGAAAAACAACATTGAAACAAAAACCATCTGGGGAACAAAAGAATGGCAGGCACAAGGTCTAGAAGCATTATTCAGAGCCTGCATGATCCCAGAACAAATAATGTTCCTGAATGTTACAATTCAGCAAACAACCTGTCTTGGTTTAGCCAAGATAAAAGATTTAAATAACCTGTCTATACCAAAACCTATGCCTGATAGAAACACCACTACAGATACAGGGGTTAGAGGTGTCCTATATTTTAAAACAGAACCAATCCTGATTGGAAAAAATGGTTGATCTGGCCCATAGACATAAATAACTGTCAAAATAGATTCCTGAACAAAATACAGGGGTTTAAACAGAACAGGCCAGACCCTAGATATTCCCAGAGACAACATCCAGGGATAGTTACAACATATAGTGTAGGAAAACTATGCCTTGACTGGCTACAGAAATCCACACTTCCCGAAATAAAGCAACACTTTACTTAAAGAAGGTACTGACTTGCGAGATTTCATAATGGGACCTTGCAAACAGCGTCAAAAACGTTTCATATACGCTGGTATATACGCAGCTTACAATGAAGCTTGGAAATTGAAACAAATTGAAACTGCAGTAAAAATACGGGAAATTGACCGTATCAATTTGGAGAAATCACTTTCTGTAGTGGACAATGGGTTAACGACTCTGTCGTCCAGAATCTATTCACTGGACAGCATTGTATCATCTGCTATTGATCTAATAGAGCAGGACATGGTAATGTTACAACATGGCCAGTCCCAATTACGTTCTATTGTACAGCTGGGTTGGACGTTGCAAAACCTGCGTTCAGGCTATGTGCCATGGCGTTTAATCAACACAACGTGATTGTTTTCTATCTTTAACCTTACTGATAAACAAATCAGTTTGGCACAAAAAGGAGCAGACTATACGATACTGAGCATTGAAAAACTTAAGAGATTACCATTGACAATGTCAGAAAGACCTGTCTTTGAATGGATAATACATGGCACCATTACAATTCCGATTACGACTTTTCAGTTTCAATACTGCCAAAAACATTACCAGCAGGCCTGTACGAAAGGTTGGATAAAGGATACATCAAATCGACCTGGAATTTACCTTATACACACAAATGTTACAGTGAAGGGAAAAAAAGAGGTATTTCTTATGGGCAATGATTGTAAAAAATCACTAAGCAGTACACTCCTGTGTCAAGGTATTAACTTGCATGGGGCCTGTGAAGGTTCTTCGAACAACCTTTCATGTCATCTTCAGGGCACCCCTACTATACAGATAGAGCCATTTTTCAGACAGCTTTCCAACGGTAGCTACGTTCTAATAAGTGATCACAACTGCTGTGGCATGGTGCCAGGAAAATCCTATCTCGTAACTGTGACAGCCAGGGTCATTTGCTGTATGCAAGTATTGTATCCAAACAGCAATCCAGACATGGAGGCAGCAATATGGCCTTATGTGAATATCTCTTCTATTCAAATTGATACTTTAAGCAGAATTAAGTCCATTCTTTTACAGACAACTGTGCCTTTAACCTCATCCAAAGAGACGTATGACCTGCAAGTTGCAAGGACAGCGGCAGAGATACATACCCTATTATCGACAAATTGCCCGGTGCATTTCGTAGAAATGTTAAGTCAAATCTTAAACATGTCAGATACCAGTGGCATTGCACATGTATTTAAGACAATTTTTTCGGGACTGCAAACACCCTTCGACGCAGTTCTTGGCATCTTCCCAAATTTTGTGCATTCGCTCTTCGTGGCCTGCCTCTTATTTTGAGACTCGTAGCAGGAATTTTATTTTTGTTCCTTCTTCTCCGATATGGCAAGCCAAGTCACAGACAAAACTCTGGGAACGATGGAAGAAACGATCCTAGCAATACGATACCGAGAACGTATCAGTAAAATCCTCGGATTGGCCCGGCTAAGAGATCTGAATACCACCTGGTTTCTCTCATTCAGACCAATTTAGCAAAATTGCATCTTACCTGTGCTTCGATGTCTGCTATGCGGGGAAGAATGCGTGTTGGACGTTTGTCTTAGACTACCATCAGCAGTAACAATGGATATCGACGCTTTGCTTTGTCCGGTAACGACTCGTCCAACGTGTTGTCCCCAGCGGCTACCTATTCTGATGACGGCATTCGTTGAGACTTCACCATTACGATTAAGTGGCGGTGAGGTACGAGATGAAAGCGGCACCACACAGGTACAACCTTCTGTGAACATTGCTGATCCTGACATCGATGATGGCAATGCATCGCACATATGCACTATTTCCACCTTTTCAGAGTTGGCCCAACTTTCACCTACTGTTGTAGACACATTTTTTATGGGCCTATCAGAAGTAATGTTCTCCCCTAACAACGAGAATAATATTTGAAAAAGCGAGCTCATAGCGTTCCCTGAACTCTGAATTCGGCCTTTAGTTTTGATAAACAGAACTCTAAAAAGACAGTGAAACTATTTTTTTCTCCCTTCCCGAGAACGAAATTATTTTTCCCCAAATTTCCAAAATATTTACTGTTTTTTGGCACATGGTACTTTGCTTAAAGTAGAACTATTCTTAGAGAACAGAAGTTCTATTTTTAGAGACTCTAGCCTATGTACAATCCTGTATAACTTTGTGATGAAATGGTCTCGACTTTTTTTCTATTCAGAGCCATTTCATAAATGTAATTTTTGCAATTCATTCAGCCAATATTCATATTTGCATTTCCTTAATGATAACTCTGCTTGAAAGCGTACAGTATAATAATCATTTCGTGTATCTATACCATTTCAAATGCATTTGATTGTATTTAGGGGTGGGTTGGAAAACACATGCATACCTATATGTTTTGTATTTTGCTTAGTATTTAGTAATGATGGACATTATACGTGGAGGGGGTGTTGTGAATGTATCTAGGACCCTAATTAAATATTCATGATTCATGCCCTTATTCGGTTATGATAAATCATGTCCTTATGAAGGCATAAGAATCTTACCCATATTCAGTCATAGCCCATGCAGCCCAAATACGGCAAGGCTATTTCCTTAGATTCCTAGAGAGCACAACGAGTTCTTTCGACACACCAAACCTTTAGCAACCTGGGAATTCCCCATGTTTTCATTTCTCATTGAACTCCTGCGAGCACTAAAGGAACAGTCAGTTCTTAGTCACGTCTTATGTCCAACCTCACGTCAAACACGGCACCTTCCAGGTATAAATATAACAACACTTGCCTTAAGCAACACACGGTGGTGTGGAGCAGAGCGACTATCTACTTATCCAAAGCCCAGCTGATGCGAGAGCCGAAGGAACCCTCCCCTCCCCTTTGACAGCCTGGAGAAGCTGCCTTTTCTCACGCTGAGAAATCCAGCTCCGGTGTCTCCAGTCATCCTTGCGGGTTACTGGGAGATCGAGTCCTGAGAAACGAGATACAAGACCTCCTTCATTCTATAACCAAGGTACGGAGCTGATTCAAACCTTGGAGAGAATTCTTGATTCAGATTCTTGGCAAAAACCCAACTTAACTTAAAACTGCAACTTACTTACTCCTTCCCACATATTAGGCTTAGGTCAGGTACACCAAGGTAGGCGTATCTTAAAAGCAACAGTTGAGTTCGTTAGCCAATGTTTTTATGTATGTAAATATTTTATCCGTTTTAAAGTGTCATATGGCTAAGAAACCATATCAATGCTTTTACAGTATTATTTTATAATACTCATTTTACTGTACGCACTTTACTTCATGATAAGTATTGCAATTGTGGCAATTCATTTCTCTTGCATGAGAAAGAAGACTGCTCAATAAAATAACACCTCTTATTAAAAACGCCCATCTCTCTATTTCTCTGCACCCTGGTGAAATTAAGCATGCACGATTGACTGAGTGAAATAGCTGTCTATTGTTTTCACACGACTCTGGAGATACACTCCTTATTCTGGGGGAGCAAAGTTGTCATGTTATATGGTTGTCAGAAGCTAATCCCTTCTTGTCTAAATCAGGGAAGTTAACCCCTCCCTGTTCATTCGAGAACGTTTTAGTGACCTCTGAGCTAGCTGGAAAAACTAATTAAGTCTAATATAGTCAGTAGAGACCTAGATGACCTCATTCCAACGTCTACACTGCTGTTTATGTTATTCCAATGCACAGAGCCTATTGGGAATATAGGAACTACACTACACTACAGTAAGACCATAGCATTATACTAGTGACTATAATTACCGGACTCATTACAGCTCGAACTGTGTAAAACATAGTGCTATAATTTGTTTTTTGCCATCTTGCCTAGTTTTGTATCTGATCCGAGTTCTGTAAAAACAAGTGACAGAAATATGAATTCACGTCTTAGTAAATGTAGGAAATCCCTGGTGGGCGGGTCCTTCAGAGGGACATTAGACCAGTTTATAACCAGGGCCGCTTCAGTGCTAGAACGTGAGATAGCTATCACTGAGCGCCGTCTGTCTTCAGAACTCCTGTATAATAAACGCTCGTCCCTGGATCCTATCCAGCTAGCAACCACCCCACCAGCTGATAGTACGGTAAAAGATTTAGACGGTGACATCAGTGTCCCTTTACAGTTACAAGACTTAACAGCATCCACTGAATTAAACAGGGATCATACCATAAATGATCTACATACAGAACCAACATTAGAAATCACATCTGAGGAACTCATATCAATAACACCTCTCAAGCACTCTCCGATAAAGAAAAATACACTATAAAACAACAGGCCTAGGTCATACCACCAAAAAAAGAAAGCGCGGGGAGAATAGTCATAATGGTAGATGCGCAAAAACATCAAAACTATTCATGAGCCCTTCAAAGAGTTCAAGAACAGTTGCAGGGAAGACTCTGCCAGACCATCTTCCTACAAATCTTCACTCCACTCAAGATTTAATGGGAAACATTGAGCAACTGGTTAAATCCCTATGATTACCCCTTGTGGAGAGGGTGAAAAGAATGGCAGAACAACTGGGGTCCATAGAAAAAGCAATTGCAACTAACACCGAATTAACTAGGGAACTGACACTCCACAGGCAGAAACAGTCCACTTGTGCTACACCGATACCAACAGACGCAATGAACAATGAGGACTTATTACCCTATCCAATGAAAAAATTCCGGCACCCCCGACAATAGATAAAGGCCATACGATTCACAGGGGAGAAAGAGTGGGAGGGCAAGCCAACAAATCAGATAACAGCCATGGAAATACTGTTAGGACGTTCCCCACTGTTAAGAACCAAAGGGGTAATCTACAACCAATAGATTTGCCACCGGAGGCGGCACCCTATGTTATAGTACTTACCGGGGTCCCGGAACTAGTGGCCGGAAAAAGAGAAGGATATCAAGAACTTAAAAATAAAGTAGTATACTGGCTGAGAAACAACAGGCCATTACGCTCTAACATCGATGGTGAAATCCTACATGTAAGAAGACTAGGCTGGTTAGGGCGCAGACCGAAGGATATACAGGGGGATGTAATCATCATCAACTTCAGGGATCGCAGGAATACTACGCACATTGGAGATTGGTATACTGAGAGAGGCGGGAGAGGAATTTCGTCACACGACCTAAGTTACTTCTACCCCCAATCCTTATTGACAAATCCTCTAAGATCCCGGTCCCCATATATGTGCAACATAGAAGGCCCCAGTTTTAATATCCCTACTTTCAATCATTTCGCCATGCTTTCCAGACTGGAAGGAGTTAATTGACTCCTTAACCTGGCGCCCAGGGACCGCTACGCACTTAAATATCCAGAAATGCCAGCGGCACCAAATGTTGGACCTGAAGGCGAACAGATTAATTCAACGGATTCCAATAAATTCCAGGTGGAAACAAAATCCTTTGAATGGGCTTGTTTAGAGCGAGGTAGCTGGGCCAGGGAAGAATACATCCTCCATAAAGACAAGGCCATACTGCCTAACATTAAATTGGCAATGACTCCAGGCACTTATGACATACCTGTTGGAAAAATTTATCTGAAAGGGACAAGTGAGTTGGCACAACAACCCACACTGTTTAACCCGACACTAACTAATACACATGAGCTCCAGGGAAAGGATCATGCCAATACCAAGGTTTTAGACATGGGCACTGACACCTTCCCGTTAATCTGTGAGCTTATTAATACGAATAGCCAACTGTCAGCTAACACCCCACTAACCAAGTACTTAACCTATTATAAGGAGCAAGAGCTGCATCTTAGCTCCCCTTTAGCCCCGGGCACTATGGAGGGTCCAATAGCAAGGGCGGACAGTTCCGCCACCATCATAGAGGCCCAACAGATTGACAACTTATTATCATGGAATGTGGTGGGTCTATTTGATAAAATCACTAATCCTTTATGGCTGGAAACTGTAACCCAATATAGTATTGTTTGTATACAAGAGACATGGACAATTAACGAGATTCACCTCATGGGTTACAAGACCTTTCATACTCCAGCCACGACTAGTTCGCATGGCAGAAACAAGGGGGGATTATGTACATATATTTCTACTAATCTTGGACCCACAGATGCAAAGTTTACATCGACAGAGTTTTTCCAAATCATTGTCATCTCTTGGGGAGCTCTAAAAAATCTTACCTTGGTAAACTTCTATAACAATATTCCAAATTCATTAATTGAAATAGTTGTTGATAATTTAAAGGCAAATCTATCTAAAATAGAGGAGCAGACGGATGGAGACATGACCCTTTTATGGGCAGGGGACTTTAATTGCCCTTTCTGTCCCCGGAGCAAGGCGGGCATTTGTGGATTAGGAATAAATAAGGAAGATGCTCCCACCCATTTCTATCACTCTAAACTAGGGGACGTTTTGAATAGTTTAACCTCCCATTTTGTTTTGTCATATATTAATGAATTGTGCTCCCCAGTTAAGCCCTTCCGGCCCACCTTCAATGGAAGAGGTTGTCACTCAACCATCGATTATATACTCCTATCAGTAAGGTATTCAGGAACAATATTTAATTGGGATACACTAGATATCGCCCTAAGTGACCATTATCCCATTTCCGTGGTTTTAAAACTAAAACTAAATGACTCATTAAATAAAAAGAATAGTTCTTTACATAGTCTGCCACTAAAACTTGCTAGTGCCAATGGGTACTACATCAAATGGGACAAAGTGGTGCCTGCGGACTTTTTACAAACTCTAATTAAAAACACTTATGAGGACATCCAGATAAGCCTTTCAACCAAAGACGAGCACCAGATAGTTATTAACTCCTTTACTAAAATTTTATCAGAGATAAAAAGACTTTTGGCAAGGGCGCCTAGACAAACTTCTCAAAATAAACAATGCTGGTTTAATGAGAGCTGTACTAAGGCTTTGAAAGCCCTAAAAGAGGCCTTACACATTATCCCAAGATCACAGGTAAAAATCCGGATAGCCAGGCATGCTTACCGTGCTGCCTTATCAAGCAGGAAAAAAACAACTTAAGAAGGATGCATGGCTGGCACTTCAGGAGGCAACCAACAGGAGGGACAACTCAGCCTTCTGGAAGGCAGTAAACAGGCAAAGTAAGCAGGCTACTAAAATAGATTTAGTAATACATGGTGACACCTGGGTCACACATTTTAGTAGCTTATATGATAAAGGGGAACCTATGGATCCTGGGAACTTACAGCTAATTGATTATGGTGCACCTGTAGGGCAAAAAATACCCAGTCCATTTCCGTTACGCATCACTTTTGAATATGAGGAAGTCCTTGTGGCCTTGAAGGAAAGCACTACGGGGAAGGTCCCTCGCCCAGACTGTGTACCTATAGATGTATATAAATCAATGATTGATCTATGGGCACCCCTGCTCACTAACGTGCTAAACTCTTTAAATACCTCCGGCTTTATTTCAAACTGCCAGAGGCTATTGTAGTGCCGATTTTCAAGTAAGGTGACAGGAATGACCCTTCTTGTTACCGTCCAATTTCACTACTCGATGCCCTGATGAAGGTTGCCAGGAGGATTATTTTAAACAGAATACAGGAGTGGACAGAAGAGCACGATGTAATCTCGAATTTACAATATGGTTTTATAGCAGGTAAAGGAACCATAGAACAAGGCTTGAACCTAGCCCAAAAAATAGCCAAATATACTCAGGCAAAAAAAGGAAACTTCTTCGTGACTTTCGTGGACTTAAGTTCGGCATTTGATTGCGTGGACCACAAACTGCTCTGGGCGACACTTTCTGAGATCGGCTTAGCTAAAAACATCCTCTTGTTTATAAAAGAACTTTACAGGGGGGCAGGAGCACGAGTCAGATTCGGAAGAGGGGGCGAATGCTCTGATAAGTTCCAGATCCACAGAGGAGTAAGACAGGGGTGCATTCTAGCACCCCTGCTCTTTACCCTATATATAAATGCAGTTGGTCAATACCTTAATGAAGCTTACCATGACTACCCCACCATCAATGGGACTCCAATTCCGATACTATTATACGCAGACGATGCCGCTATAATGTCGCAAACATGTGTAGGACTACAAAGGGCAGTAGGGAAGTTTACTGAGTTATGAAAAATAGAGGTCTACATGTAAACGTCTCCAAAACTTTTACCATGTCCTGTGGAACTGGGACCAGAAAGAAACATTGCCCAATTTCCTTGGACAGTAGAAAGCTGGAGAACATAGATAGGTTTTCATACCTTGGCATTAATTTTGACAAGAGGGGCACCTGGCAGGCAGCCGCAATGGCAAGGGGCATAGCGTTCTCTAGGGCTACAGGCGCACTTATTAATTTTGCTAAAAAATTGGGAGGAAGGCCGGTTAGGGCCCTCTTACAGATCTATAAAGCCAAATGCATATCAACTGGCACTTATGGATCTGGGATTTGGGGGATCGAGCACGCAGATAGTCTGCAACGGTCCGAGAATTTTTTCCTTTGTTACTTACTGGCCGCCCCCCGGGGTACAGCAACATATGTGGCCCACAGTGAATTAGGTCTTACATATATTATGAATACTATCAATTCCTCACCTATCTAACTGTGGTATAATGTTTGGGTAAAGCAGGAGACTAGTCTGAACAGGGAAGTTCTAAAAGATTGCCTCAGACTAGCCGGTGCTGATATCATCAAGTGGCTTAAATACGTGAGGAAAACGCTCAACGATATTGGGCACCCGGAATTTTTTTCTAATCCGGCAACCATGAACACCATGTCCAGAGCTACTCTTAAAAAACTGGTCTTACAGCCCTTGGACAATCATAGATGGTCTGTAGAAAAGGGTAAGGGTATGGTTGCAGAGCATCAATTGACCACAAACACTGAAGGGGTACAACAGTACTTAATTCTAGAACCATCCCCCTTCACGCGTATGCTCTTGACCCACTTTCGTACCGATACCTTTTTTTAGATTAGTAACTTTCCCACATTCTAACAACTGGTCTAGAAACTTAGAAAACTGCCCGTGTGATAACACCTCACCCTAGTCTAACATCCACTGCATATTATTCTGCAGGCTCTACCTGCTCCCGAGGGAAAGTTTCCTGAAACCTCTATTGAAGTCCTGGGGCATACGAACCTGCAGAGTGGCCTATTACAAATTGAAAACCTTAGAAAATGCTTATGTCATTAAAGCTGTATCTACTTATCTTAAAGCGGTCGTTAGGGTCAGGACCTCGATGCAACCTTAGAACAACTGGTAAATAACTAGAGCAGCAAATATCTGTTTTACGTCAATCTATTCTGTTCTTGTGAGTAAGTGTCCCAAGTACTGCATTATTTTTTTATCTATTTTTAATATATCTATTTTTATATGCCAATTGTATTTTATCATCCTGTTTTTAAATTGTATGCTTTTATGATTTTGTCTTTACAAATCGAATAAAGCTTTATGAATGAAAGTCCAGCGTGCTGCAGCTAAATGGGTGAAAGAGCGAACTCCAACTCTTGCTTTCTTCACCATTAAAGTCTTGGCTGGGCGAGATTTTCAGACCTCTGACTTCTTGCGGGAGTGTAAAACTCCATTCTAGATTGAAGGATCGCAGGACGGGATTTATAAGAGCCCTCTGTGCATGACACCGAAGTTTGAATTTGACTCTCATCCGAATAGGCATCCAATGAAGGGTTTTAAGACAGGCAGAAGCCGAGCTGTCCTTATCTTTATTACAGATTAGCTTTGCGCCCACGCAAGCCTTACATTACAGATCAAGCAGGGAGATAGAACATGCACATCTCTTTATGAGACGAGATTAGTTTCCGCCGTTTAGGTTTCTCTCTATGCTAGGCCTCTCAAGACGCCTCTTTTTCATGCGGGGGGCCTGATGAGCGGAGGGCAACTCTGAGTCAATCACAAGAAGGAAATGGAGTAACGGACAGGCTCCAGAATTACCGGCAGTTTAAGAAACAACAAAAAAAGAGAAAAAAAGAATAAGCACTTCAAGCAGTGACTATTGGGCTGGGAGAACCAGGACTTCTTGGTCAGTCCTTTCAGCCCTGGACTCGATCAGCTGTAGGTACTGGGCCCCTGAAGTAGAGGACGCAGTACAAAATAATAACCCACCTGCAGTGTACAGTTGCAGGCAGCTCACAAACCAAAAGGAACATGCGATCCACAGAAGGAGTTAGTTTCACCTTCTCTGCTTTTGTGAATAGCACGTATTTTTGAGGTCTGACAGTGAAGAAAATCTGCTTTTCACCTTGGGAGTTTAGCTGGCATAGACTGTCGGTGTTGCAGGTTCAGCAGCATGGTGGTTTCAGCTTACCTATAAGGCAAGTAATTGGTGTCTCCTATATTAAGGAATTACAGGAAGGACAGCTGGAGCAGTTGCCCGGTTCCCTTGCGAATCTCATTCTGTATTTAATGTGGATGTTTTAAATCAGCAGCAAAGCACCGCACGTTCATATGAAAGTTCCAGAACACTGCTGCTCAAATCAAAGCGCACATTTAAAAGACAATGTAGAGGTACAGTACGTGCTGAGTTTTCATGATGTCTTTTTTTCCCTTCAAGTGACACACTGCTCCCACTGACACCCTTCTGCTTCCCCTATTCCTTCCCCTACTTCCTGTGGGTATATCATGTGCAGTGTCCGTTTATGGATTTCCTCCTCTTCTTTACCAACTCCCAACTCTGAAATCCCTTCACTTCCTTTGTTAGTCATTCCCTGGCATCGCTTGTGTCTCGGGCCATCATGTATTTAGGGAATTGCAATGTTAATGGTTTGTAAATGAGCATTGTGTAATGTGCTCTGGGTGTTGCATTATTCAGAATGTTATGCAGCTTATCATTATTACTGCATGCTGGGTGGCATGCTGTCTCCTCATGGGCCTGTTCACACAATTGTGCATTTTTTTATTGGGCATTATCCAGATCTCTAATCTTGTATGTTTCAATTATGGTTCTCATTCAAATATTGATGCATGTATAACTTATTCATGAAATGCAGTGCATTAGTTTTTTTTGTAAGTGGACAGTAACAACATAAGTCGTTGTCACTTGTTAGCTAAAATGTGATGCAGCAGGAGAGACATTATACATTTTGATTTAGACAACGTGCCATGTCAAGAAGAATTTAATTGCAGCATTTTGGGCTGTTATGAAACAAGGTATGCTGCACAGTCTAAAATAACTGATCACCAAAATGTATCAAGCACACAACATACTGTATGTTATTGATTATCATGTGTTTTTGTTTTTTTTAAATCTGGGAAATTAATCAAGAACTCAGAGTATCGCATAGTGCATTTTCATAAGAGGGCACAAAGCATGGCTCTCACCTATTAAGCAGGTTCCCCTGATATTGAATTGTTGTTCCTAGTCAAGCTTAATATTGAAAGGTATTGGACTGAATGTTAAGAAACATATTTTTTCATTCAGACATTTTTGATAGTGTCAGCAATATGAAGTCATACCTCCAAATAAGTGTAACTTGAGAGTTAGTATATCATACCATGCACCTCCTTTAACAACTTGCCAGATTTGTATTAACATGTACCAGCTGAGCACACAATAACTCCAAATACTAACAGCAAGTCAAAGATCATGTGATATCACTTCCTATGATGTGATAAGATCAATGATCATGTGATGTCGCTTCCTGTGATGTAATCCATAGGTCAAAGGTCATGTGATGTCACTTTTGCTACTAGTGGCATTTTGGTGAAATCGACATCCATGGTACGCAGTCCTGTAGGAAACAGTATTACTTTTGTCTGTTTAAAATAGAAAATAAAATCCAGAAACTGGATTTTGTTTCTGAAAAGAAAAAAGTAACACTGCCCTCATTATGGTCGGCTTTTCCCCCATGGGGTGGGTACAGTATAATGTTTTTACAGTTTCTTACCACCAAGTTTTACACCTAATTGGCACACTTAGTTTACTTGGAAGCCCCTACCCCATGAACCCAGAGCCTGTAAATTAAATGCTACTAGTGGGCCTTCAGCACTCATTGTGCTTCCTACTGAAGTAGCATTTTAAAACATGTATCAGGTCTGCCACTGCAGCCTGTTGGGCAGTTTTAAACTGCCATTTCGACTTGGCAAAATCAACATTTTGCAACACATGTTCCATTTTCACCCTAAGTGGGAAGGGCATGCCCAGACGTGGGTCCCATGCTCACTATGCCCCTGGAGTCAAGCTATCCTGGCTGATGAGGGCTGAAAGCCCGAAACCGGTCCTAGGATGCTTGATTCCTGTCCAGGAAGACGTGGCCTCGCAGTTCGGTCTGGACTGTTCCCATGACGCACAGGGTCAAGACTGATTTGCATATGGCTATGTCTGAACTGGGGTGGCGTGGTGAGCAAAATAACAATAGATTAAACCCAGATCTTTGACTGGGGTGAATGTTTGACAATGTTCAACATTCCGTCCATCATCTTTTTGTGTTGCATTTTCACCCTAAGTGGGAAAGATTTGCCCAGACATGGGTCCCGTGCTCACTACGCCCCTGGAGTCAAGCTATCCTGGCTGATGAGGGCTGAAAGCCTGAAACCGGTCCTAGGATGCTTGATTCCGGTCCAGGGAAGACGTGGCCTGGCAGTTTGATCTGGACTGTTCCCATGAGGCACAGGGTCAAGACTGATTTGCATATGGCTATGTCTGTACTGGGGTGGCGTGGTGAGCAAAATAAGAATGGATTAAACCCAGATCTATGACTGGGGATTAATGTTTGACAACGTTCAACATTCCGTCCATCATCTTTTTGTGTTGCAAAATCAACATTTTGCCAGGCCTAAACCTTCCTTTTTCATACATGAAAGTAACCCCTAAGATATGCCGTAAAGGCTTATAGGGCAGAGTGCCTTATATTTAAAAAGAAGTACATGTGGGTTTAAGTTTTACAAGTTCTTGTAGTAAAAACAAAATCCTAAAGTCATTTTTCACTATCGCATGGCTTATCTCTCATATAGGATAACATTGGGTTACCTTTTCACACTTAATAAGTGATAACTTACGTTTGTGAGTAGATAGGAAAAAATGCCGTTTTCATCAAATGAATTGTAATTTAAAACCCTAATTAACCTTAAAGTCGGATTTTAAGTCACATTCTGAAAATGCCACTTTTAAAAAATTGCATTTTCTAGTCTTAACCATTTTAGCTTAGCTTCTGACCTTAGGTGTTGGCAGGATGGACAATCCTGCCAGTATGGTTGGGGCGGAGCTGTTCCCTGCCTCACTTACTTTTCAAAGTGCTGCCACTTGTAGACACACATAATACCTTGAGACCATTATTTTGCCACCCTAGACTACTTGGAGCCCTGACAGGGGAAGCAAATAACTTTCCAGAACCAGAGGTGAGGTTAGTGTAGGGAGCCTCCCACTTCAAAGGCTGGCACCAGGACCTCATGAACCACTTGTCAAATCACTTCTGGACTTGTGATAGACTCCAAAGAAGTACTGCCTTGCTGCTGGAAGGATGGCCAGTTGCTTAGAAGGGAAACCTGGAATTGCTCCTTGAATCCAGGACCCCCAGAGTGAATCCAAGTGGTAGTTGTCTGGCCTCCTGTGTGAGCTACAGGGACATAATAAGCTCTAGAGTTCTATCCTGAATCTGCCCAGCTGACTAGACTTGCAACTTGACCTGTCTGAGCCCTACTGGCCTCTGCTAGAGTAATTCTCAAATGTTCAGGAGGTGTCTCCCAGGTCCTGGACCATTGGCTGGCATCAGAGCGCACTCCTCTGTAAAGGAGAGTAAAATCCTGTAGTTTTGGGTATGGCAGCCAACCTGAAGCTCCAGTGAACCAAACTCTTTGTGCTTCAGCTACCACCAGCAGTGACCAGCAATGCAAGATCTGCACTTTGTACTTCAACAATGACAGCCCTAGCTATGACCACCAACACAAAACTCATGTAAAGGTTTTGCGAGTTTCAAGGGTTGCGGCCAGCATCGCCGTATTCGGTAGCAGGGTGAGTCCTCGCCTTTGGAGCGTCATGCCAATGAGCGGGGCAAGGCATGATACCCCGGGTCTAACCATTACAAGGTGCTGATGCCTGGGGTGAGTGGGGCTGCTGTCCGTGTAGAAACTTGCAGTACCTCTTTCCACGGTTCTACATATATTATTAACTGCACAAGCAAAGTTGCTCTTTCAGGTTGCAGTCTACATATTCTGCACCATCATGGCAATGTATTTTATGTTGCGACGAAAAGATCATTTAGTCAACGGACGCTGACGCCATTAAAACCCTTTACATCGTGGTTCCGCGCATGAGTCAGGCTGGGCAAGTGTGCAAGTTTTCCCGCAGCGCGTCGCCGTTCATGTTATCATAAGATGTTTAGGCTTTATTTTGGAACATTTTATGAGGTATGTTTCCAGGTACTCGTGGAATATCTGAGTTGCCAGTGCGATATCCATGCAGGTCATGTAGTTTAACGAAATATTGTTATCGTGATGTGTTGAATGTCTAAAGCTGCGGATTGGGAACAGTAAGAATTTAGGAACGTTTGTTCTCACTAGGCATATGCTGTTTACACCGGATGACAAATCTCGTCACTTCACGGTGGGCCGGATTGCTTTCCCTTTCGGTGTTCTGGGAGTGGGCAGAGGAGCTCAGCACCGGAGCTTCTGGCGGGCGAGTATGGTTGTATCAGTCTGTGGGTCGGGCAGCCCTTTACCAGATTGGCGACTGCATTAGCGCGCCCCCTCAGCCAAAGAACAGCCAGGGTTCCCAGGCACAATGTTCATCTAACAAAGTGTGGTGTGTTCACAGGCACAAATATGGTGGCAATCACAGAGATGCTGCAACATCTGTGCTGTGCTGTGGGTGCCATAGATAGCTCATGGGTCTTCTAGAGACGTGGACACAATCAAAGGTGTGGGTTTGGGCCACACCAGAGTGGCCTTGACTGCCGGGTTAATAGGTACTAAGGGGGGGATATCTCTGGCAGTATTCCCTTGCTAGACGTACCAAGGACGAAGTTCTGTGGCCCAGGTGAGGCAACATTATGCATATAAGGTGCTCTCAAGCGCCAAGTTTAGTCAACGACATTGCAACACATACGATCGCTCCGGAGGCACGCGAAGCCCAGGGGAAAGCATGAGGGTAGTTGCGTGAATGCTTAAACCAATCCTTACACAGCGGTGAGAATATGTCCAAACCCCGGTTGGCACCTAGGATATGGTCATAATTTTAGGCACGAATGTCACGGTTTTTCGACCGCTAGTGACACGTTCACTATTAATAGTGGGCATGTTTATGTTAAGGAGTAATTGTAAAGCTAGGTCAAGACTGTTTCCAGTCCGACGCTTCAGCTTTGTTCTTCAAAAATGGTTCCGTCCGCAGACTACTTGTGCCGTCGATAGGTGATAAGTAAAATATAACCAGAACACTGTTGACCTGTAATCACCTCAGTACGGCTAAAGAGCTTGGTGTTGGACTTACTGTCCAATTGACGGCGACTATAGTGTTTTTGTCCTAGCCTTGGTAGTTGGAAGAGCATTGGGCGTGCATTTGGAATCTGTAATTTTAAAATACTTGAGGTTAGTGCATGCTGTGCACCACCTACCATGATACCTCCTTCGCGATACGAGCTAGTTTACAAGGCTTGTAACATTGTGCTGCTGTAATAAGCTGGCATTTCCACCTCTTACTGAATTCAGGGGGAGGGACTTTAGCTTAGCGCTTAAAGTCTTGTTGCAATTAGATGGGTATCATGTGCATCACATACAAGCTAACGGGCAACAGCCAGATTCACTTTATGGACACAATTAAGGACATTAGGAACATCATGAATACCCTGCTAAGATATGCCGTTCCCATAGATCACTCAGCTGATATATTCTCAGGATGCAGACAACTAGAACTTCTTTAATTGTGTATATCAAATAGGTCAAGCTGTGACTGACTGGGGTCACCTTGTGGGTTTTTAAGTTCCAGGGTGTCTTTTTGATGTCGATGTCCGTACAAAGGGGGTAGTTAGGGAAACCGTGAAGGAGAGCCAAAACATGCAGACAAAGAAAGGAATATCAGGTACCTCGGTTGTTAAGTGTGATGTCCATCAGTGGTGCCACTGTAGGAAGAGGGGATGCAAGGGCGCCGTCATGGCAGGAGCTGCAAGGGTAAGTTAAGGTCATAAAGTGCAAACATAGTGGGGGGGGCGAGTAATGTTGCTCTGCCAATCTGACCTGTGAGGATCCTTGCTTATCTTACAATACAGTTATAGTGACACAGGTCCGGGCCATGAGCGCAGTAAGGACTAGGGTCCATTGGAGTGTGGTCTGCATGTCAGGATCTCTGAGACTTCTGTTCAGATCCGGGGCATCCCAAGCTTCCTTGAGGAGCATGTAGCATAGGAATGTACAAAGCATCGGGCCTCACTCCTCCATCGTCCTTCCAGGCGGGAGATTGTTAATGAAACTAGTGGTGATAGGGTCTAGGCTCTGTGGTAACTGGTGGGTGGATATAATATAGCAAGCTGCCCCTTCCCAAGCCTGAAACCTGGAACGCTGGGCTCATATAGGATGAAGACTTGAGGCTTATGTTTTAAGCCTAGGATATGATAATTTGCCCAAAGGACTCAGCTTTCCATAGTGGAGAAGTTTCCCATGTAACAGCACTTTGTTAACATTTGGAACTTTGCAGAGCAAGGAACAGCTAATCTGACAATACACTCATCCCCAGCACGAAGAGTACTAGCGGCACTCTGCCACAAGTGCTCAGCTTTCCATAACAGGAGATTTTCTTAGGTAACTGCACTTTTTTAAAATTAGGAAACTTTTAGAGCGAGCTACAGCTAAATATGTCACTAGACTCGTCCCCTAGCACGAAGGGTACCAGCGCACACAGCAGTCACAATGTGAGGCTCGGTGAATGATACCCTACAGTGTAGGCCACCAGCTTGCTTTTTTGCACAGGCCTGTTGTTGTGTTGTCAGTTAATTTTAATGGAGAGGCGGTCATACCTGGCATTGCATATGTAAAAACAGTCCGGAGGCAGTTGCTCAGAGCCAGGCGTAGGTCATTGGATAACGTGACAGGGGCTCATGGTAGGCACCTCGATACCTTCATTTTGAGTATGAGCTAGATAGAACTGTGAGTAGACAACCATTGGCACTTTGCATGTATTTGATAAAGTGAGCATTAAGCAAGCAGTTTGAGCATTAGTAGATTGAAGTGAGCACGTACGTTTACAGCGGAGTGACTGTGATGCCTGATGTGACTCTTTGAGCCCATAGTCCTGCTTGCTGTAGGTGGAAGGATGCATGTTGATTACATAACTGAATGCGATGACTGAGGAGGCAGAACCTGGCGGCACTCTCTGCTAAGCAATGTTCCTGGTGAGTTGTTTTGATCCAAGGCCAAAGTGAGAGCTTCTAGTTCTGGGCCAGTATCATGAGGCGACTGCAGCACGACAAAGGTCTTTTAAGGCAATGGTGTAAATGGTGCATGCTATGTGGTCCTTATGGCCCACCCCATTGCAAGGATGGCAAGCAGTGACAGTGTCCCATGTTGCGCAACATGATATACTTTGTATAGGAATGTTTGTTGAAAGCCTCATTAGACTTCATGTGGAAGGTAGGTCCAGGATGAAAGGTCGTGCTTGGTGTGGTTCTAATCGAAAACAATTGAGGTATCTGTCCAAGGGGCCCATCGGTTGGGCGGTACGAAGTTTTAAAGTACAACCGGGGATCCCCTCATCTATGTCAGATCCTGCTTATTTGTTGTTTACGCAGAGTTCGGGACATGTTAACTGGCCGCACCTTGTTGCAGTGGGGATGTTTGGTCGGGTCAATTGACCGAGTACAGCCAGGCAGGGGGACCATGTGCTTAGGTCACTCACATCAGGCAGAGGGCCCAGTGGAAGGATGGGGGGGACTGCACAGAACAGGACACTGCACAGGTTAGAGGCTGGCGTATTGTGGCTGCGCTACGGCACATGGTAAGATAAACCTGGACGGATTCACATGCGGGGTATGGTGGTGGTGGTCCCTACCTCATTTCTCAGGATCACTCTGTTTCAGGCGTATCTAACGATCATCTTAGCGGGCAGTTAATTTACAGCCTCTCTTGTGTCTGCCATTCGGTGTGTAGGTTAGCCATGGACTTATTAAGTGCTGCAATGGCCCTCTAATCAATAGTACAGAATCTACTTTACCGGTGCTATTTGTACCTTCATTAGCACCAGCAGCGGCTCACAGGGGTAGCAGAATACTTCCTTTTTAATTTGCCCGGGATTGGGGCTGGCAATGTCACCATGCTTTGCAGTGAGTAACTGAAGAGGCAAAGATTTACCTGTGAGGGGGCAACGCACACGCAGCAGTAGAGGGCTACACACGAATAATCACCTTCTGTCAGCTGGAGCGTGGGTGTGCCATTCCCAAGAGAGTGCGGGGTGCCTTATCAGTGCTGATATGGAGGGGATGGAGCATTAATAGGACAACTACCAGAGCTTAGTTTGCAGTCATAGTTAAGGTTAAATTGATTAAATGGTTGGCATGATACCAGTTGATTCAGTTAAGCGAAGTTCATTGGGAGTTGTCAGCGAACATTCGGACTGCAATGTTGGTGATTAGCCAGGGGGCAGGCCTTTTACATGTGTGTTCCTAGTTCAGGCATGTCTGATAATGGGGTAGGGTTCCTGAAGTCTGCCCTGGGATACAAGTTCATAGGCAGGTGGAGTGGCAGAACTGAAAGGGGCGTGAGTGCAACCGCAGGTCACAGGTTCAGATCCTGGTAGGTCCACTGAGCAGTTCATCCTGCTAATGTCTTGATACAGGAACCATTGAATTGAGTAACAATAACCTGGGCAATTTCTCCCGCCCTATAGCCTTGGCTTGCAGCCATGCGGGTTGTGGAGGTGTCCAACGTGAGTGCTTTGGTCCATAGATTTGGGAACCCCCTCGTTTAAGCTCAAAGGGGCTACTAAGTAAACACTTGGCATTCCCAGTTTTCGATTGTGCAGGTAGTTTACTTATGATTCCCTCCGGTTCACACTGTCCTGTCTGCTTCCTGGTATCGTAGCAGAAGTTTTGGAGGGCAGGGCTTCACCTAAGGTGGTGGCTGGCTGATTGCGATGGACATACTCCGACAAGGGCCATACATAGATAACTGGGTGAAACAGGAAGTAAGGCGGGCTTGTTATCTCTTACTTCAACCCGCATTGGCACTTCTTGTCAGTAGTGGCTTGTCAAAAGTAATGCTCTTCAGCCAGGCAATGTCAACATCGAACCAACACCAAACCAAGTGTTTTAGGACATCCTGGGCCCATAGACATAAAGGGCTGGGCGAGGCGGGTACCACAGATACTGAGTCCCCCTACAAGTGCAGACGCAGTAGGACATGCTAACATGTGGGGCGATGGGAAACCCAAGGCAGTTAAGGGGACAGCCATTCGTAGGCCACCCGGGAAGGGGTGGTATAATTGTGCAGGCACTGGAGCAGCTTCGGTAGAAGCAGTGGACCAGGCAGGGGGGGTGTCTCCCCTCTCACCACTGGGGGTCTGACAGCTGGGAGGCAATATTTTACATTCCAGGGTAGGAGGGTCCTGATGCCAGAATTGAATTTCCACTGGTGTAAGTTATGCATCCATCCCTGAACAGAGGGGTTTTGGGTTTATCAGTCTAATATCCACAGGGAGTTCAGTAAGGATGGGGCCACCTGTCCAGATGGGGCATGCGGGCCTCTAGTCCAGTGTGGGTTTGGACTTGTTTTTTCTGGGCCTGGGAGCGGTCCGGTAATCAGCTTGATGTAGGTAAAGACGCCTACCTTGGTGTGGGGGGCTCTGGTTGTGTCGGTGGCCACCCCCAGGGCTGTGGAGGAGTTACAGGGCGATCCAGGGTCTGCAAAGTACAGATGGGTACGATATGCAGCGGCACAAGGGTGCTAAGCCAAGGAAACACAGGGATGTCTTAGCGTGTCCCCTGGAAGAACTACGGCGCCCCGTTAGTCCTACGGGCGGTTGTGTGCCTGAGCAACCGGGGGCTGCCTGGAACGCTCCGCCCCCTTCTGGGGGTGCGAGAAAGGGCGTGGACTGGTGGTCCACTGATGGGAGGGGTGGCCCCTCCCAAAATTTGTAATCACTGATTGGCAACGGCCACGGTGTAAGTTGGCTCATCAGGCGGGCAGGCAGCAGAGGGGCTGGCCTGCCCTTGGATCACCCGTAAAATAACTCACCATGTTGGCATATTTTTGTTATGCAAAATAAACCTGCAGCAATATTCTCCACTAACAAAGTGTCTTGTGGTTTATTTATGTATGTTGCGTTATTAGAACTGATGAGTGTTGCCGATATTGGCACTATGCCAAGGCTGCCCGGGGGGGCCACAAAGGGGACCCTCCAACAGGGTGGCCGCCTTAGTGCCACAGAAAGGGACAGGAAGCACTAGACTAGGCTCCCAGGTCCAGGGACCGGGGGTCAGCTGGCTGCATCACTTCCGGTCATGGGAGGAGGAGGACAGGGGTACATATGCCTTCCCCCGCCCACTGTGCAGCCTCTTGACTGCTGCATGTTTCGCTGCATTGGTCGACCACTGCCAGTCTCGCTGTTTCTCGCCCTATCACTTACCCTGCCGACGGCCAAAGGGTGGTAGGAGGGGGGAAGAATCTAACCTATTATTTTGTGTTGCAGGAGGAGTTATAGGGCGATCCAGGGTCTGCAAAGTGCAGATGGGTACGATATGCAGCGGCTCAAGGGTGCTAAGCCAAGGAAACCCAGGGATGTCTTAGCGTGTCCCCTGGAAGAACTCGGCGCCCCTTTAGTCCTACAGGCGGGTGTGTGTGCTTGAGCAACCGGGGGCTGCCTGGAACGCTCCGCCCCCTTCTGGGGGTGCGAGAAAGGGCGTGGACTGGTGGTCCACTAATGGGAGGGTGCCCCCTCCCAAAATTGGTAATCACCGATTTGCGACGGCCACGGTGTAAGTTGGCTCATCAGGCGGGCAGGCAGCAGAGGGGCTGGCCTGTCCTTGGATCACCCGTAAAATAACTCACCATGTTGGCATATTTTTGTTATGCAAAATAAACCTGCAGCAATATTCTCCACTAACAAAGTGTCTTGTGGTTTATTTATGTATGTTGCGTTATTAGAACTGATGAGTGTTGCCGATATTGGCACTATGATCTTCCGCATCAGGGTGGGTCACACTGTCTGAATGCGGGGGCACGCTTTTTCCGCCTGGCCGTTACGTTACACTGTCAAGGCCTGTGACTTCCATGGCGGATGACGAAATGAACGGATAATATTCAAAGTGAACGACTGATGCGTTTTCAATATGGAGATTTTCAATCCTCTTTATGGGGTGAGAAATGATTTAATTCCTAACCGTGAAGTGTGTGGCTGTCAATTTGTCAATGTAAAAGTCGAGCATTGCACAATTTGCATGCTTAAACATTCAAAATAGATGCCGATGATATTCACTTAATGGGATTGTGAGTATTTTTGGTACTGCGAAATCTGAAAACTGACTAAATTGATGAGCGGTTATCAAAGTTCCCTGCGTGAGTGTGAATTTTTCTGCTGCATCTCTTACCGGTGGGTGCCTGCAGCAGAGGAAGGCCTCAAGTCACTCCCAATGTGATGCACAGATACTTCAGCTCAGAGGGATTAGAGGGCATGCGGGCTTGGGAGGTGCGCTTTGTGACTTGGTAGACACCAGCACCATCGAAGCACGAGGAGGCGGGTAGCACCCTGCGTGGCCTTTGTTGTGTGTGTCTGTTGGTAATGATATTGCGTTTGTGCTATATTCGGGTATACACAGGACACCGCACATCAGTATTCGTGGGTGCTCAACTGCTATGCTTTGAGCCCGTTTATTATATAAACTATGTCCCTACGTCACGGGTTGTTACAATTGGGACTAACAGGGGAAGGGTTGCCTGCAGAACCCCTGCAGGGAAATAGGATATTGGCTGACCCACTTCTGTAAACACAACAATGGTAACCAATAGAAGGGACAGTCCAAAGGGGTCCGTGTACCCATCCCAGCTGAGTCAAAGACAGCCAATGAGAGGCGGCTCGTGTAGGTGTGGGCGGGTCACTGACGTGCTCAAATCTGCCATAAAAAAAAAATCTTAATAAAATATGCGCACTTGAACTTCAAAACACAATGGTGGAAAATGGTCTAAGAATACTATTGCCACTAAATAATACAAACTGATGGAGACTTCTGCACATGTCAACACTATCTTTGATAATCTGATAAAATAGAAGATAAAGTGCCTCGCAAGATTGGAGGTGGTGTTAACCTCAAGAATAGATCAGACATTGAGACCCTTACAGAATTCAAATCCTAAAGTAAACAGGCAGCTTAATCTGTTAAATAAGCCTTCTTGATGCAGTGTACAAGTTAGAAACCATGAAGGTTTATTAAAGAATCAAAACTCTTTAAGAAGCCAAAAATATAGTTAATCAGTCAATATAGGAAATTAACACAATGTTCAGTCAAATGCAGCATTAAGTACAACAAAATGTTCTAAGTCTCCTCACTAAGAATCGGGCAAAAATTCAATGGCGCACTTCCAGATTAAGCTCCTTTTATAATAAAGCACACCATGAACATTTCACAGTCAACATAAGGTGATGCAATTGTTACACAGGTTTACTGAATGTAATGCAGCATCATCTAACTCCATACTGACACTATCCTTTAAGTGATTGTTAACGAAAACCCCGATTTACCTAATGTCATTGGATGTGATAATACAAATCTAGCTACACTTCAAACAGTCATGAAACCTCTTACTGATCTTCTCAGCCTCACCAAGATACACTTCCACATGTATGCAGACAACACCCAAATAATCATAAAGATACACTCACTGGAGGACATCAAATCGCTCAACACCACACTACAAAAACCCAAACGTGGCTGGCCGAAAACTATCTGAAACTTAACTCCCTCAAAACGGATTTCCTTTTAATCGAACCCGCCAAACAAAACTCACACTGTCCTGGACTGGATGAAGCACCTAACTGCTCTCAATGGACAACCGCTCATAGTAGACTCTGTGAAATCTCGGGGGATAACACTAGACAGTAACTTAAAAATGCAGAAACACATTAACGTCTCAACAAAAGGAGCCAACTTCCACATTAAGACCCTGCAAAAACTGAAACACCTTCTGACCGCACACTATTTCAAACAAGCAGTTCAAGCCCTAGTAATTCCCCGAGTGGAATATGGAGCAGTAACACTATGCGGTCTCCCAAGGTCATCGGCAGCACCGCTAAGAGCCACGATCAACTCAGCTGCAAGACTCATCACTGGTTCTAAGAGAAATGCTCACATTTCCCCAGACCTGAGAGCCCTCAACTGGCTACCGTTCGAAGCCAGAATTCTGCAAAAAATTGCATGTATGATACACAAGGCCCTCTACCACAACGCCCCACAATACATAGCTCAGAAACTGGTGCTCTCTGCGGGTAGCAGAGCCTTTAGGAGTGCCAAGACTCTTCTCCTACAACCTCAACGATTTGCCAAGAAAAAAACGTATAACCGGTCCTTTTCTGGTATGGCTCAGAGGATATGGAAAGCCTTACCCAGTGAAACAAGAATGAACCCTTCCACTGCCTCCTTCAAAAGAGAAATGAAAGTTATCCTCATGGATAAATTCACGTGAACTCAATATATATTCATTTTATTTGTTTTGTAGACTATTTCTTGGCTTCTAATTATGACCTGTAAAGCGCTCTGATACTCGCAAGTGTCTTGTTCGCGCTGTATAAAACCTTCAAAATCTATATATTTTTTTAAATGCAAGTATTTGAATAGTTACATTTTGGAGGAAGGTTTCCTCTGAGTTCACCAAGAACAACATATCAACAAAGTATTTTATTTGTGCACATTCTGCTGCACGTGGAGACAGAGTGAAATGAAAGATGACCGCATAAAAATACAAGATGGAATCAGGCTTAGTTCAGGTCTTGTCTGGCCAATGCTAAGAAAACACAGTTATGTAAATTGCAGCATTTTCATTATCAGTGCAAAACATTCATGTCACTCAGTAAATGTTACTTATTGATCAGAAATATCTCTAACACACGCAGGACCCTCTGCCAAGATTCGTGGTGCCCTTTAATAAGTGCTTGTGGGGCTAATTAGCAACCACCAGCACACATTAATGCTTTAATAAATGAGTGGATTATGCAAGAAGATCTAGTTAGTCTAGTGGTTTTTAGGTCTCACATATGACAGCGTGTGCGCTCTCACTTGCAAGAGATATAGTTTACATAGGGGCTTGGAGCCCACCCATTGCTTACCTACCATTTATTGGCTTCATTGTCACTCTTACTTCCTGCCTCCTAATTGGGCAGCGCCTGCTGGCTTCAATTTATCTTGTTTCCTCTGTTGTTTTTACCCTTACCCCTCCCCCGTTGTCCATGTTGCTTTTACCAACTGCCACCCCCGTTGTCCATGTTGCTCTTCCCCCTCCCCCATTGTCCGTTTTGCAAATTCCCTCCCACCCCTGTTGTCCATCTTGAAAATTCCCCACTCGCATCCTCTGTTTTCTGTGTTGCTTTTACCCCCCTCACATCCCTGTTGTTGCTTTTATTCTCTCATCCCATTGTCCATGTCGCTTTTCGACCTTCCACCCCCTCTTTGTCTGTGTTGCAATTCCCCCCTCCCAGCTCCCCTGTTGTTGGTGTTGCAAGTTCCCCACATTCACACCCCTTGTCCGTATTGTGCTTTCTACCTGCCTCCTCCCCTCTGTTGTCCATATTGCAAATCTCACATCCTGTGCCCTCTATTATACATTTTGCATATTGTTTCCTGTTGTTTATTTTGCACCTCCCCCACCCGCCATAACAAAAAAGGAGCTGGCCATGTCGTAGCGCTATTTTTCGAACTTTACTTTAGTCATGCTGCACAGCCACACTGCTGCACAACATGGCTAAAAGATATTGGCAAAGCCAATAGCTTTTGCAAAAGTGAGACCTATGTGCTTTGACAGTGTTGTTTGTTGAAGCCATGCTTCTCTGACTATGGAAGTTCCTCTCAATGATGCAAAGGTAATTTGAACACAATGTGTACTGTGTTTTGGCAAATGTATTAATTATTAATGTTGGACTAGACAAACCACTCGAATTCCCCAAGCTCTCAGAGGTTGGGTTCTGGAAGAAACATGTTTTTTTTTTTTTTTGGGTGTAAGAAGTTTATTGCACTTTATCATATCATAAGTATACATGGTGTCGCCTACAACCTCAACAGGCCAGCTATTCAGGAATATCATACGTACAGTGTTTGCTAAGTAGACAGCCCATCAGCTGACATCCAGGGGACCGGCGGCGTTGTGGCGAATATTATATGACATTTCAGAGCAGTGCGTTTGCATATAAAAACCACGTTAGTCATCTTACTTTTTCTGTTGTTTTTTTGGGGTAAAATTGAAAACTCTTCAAACAACCAAAAACCAAGGAAATCTGGGAAAAACTATCACTGTGTCACAGCATCCTTCCCCCGTCACATGTTGATATCACTACACCACATTTCTTCATGTCCGATTTAGTCCACTCTATGAGTTATCAACATTGTCTACCAACTCATGTTCCAATAAATATTTGCGTAAGTACATGCAGTAGTCTCTGGGCCGCGACCCCACTGGCAACTCTTCCTCATACACGACCAACATGTTCCGGCAATATGTCAAATCTTCCAGCCAGTTCTTAACCTTCGGCCCCAATTTACTGTTCCAATGCATTGACACCCGTCTCTTGGCCATCAGCAATGCCACCCCACAGAATTTACGTTGTTGTGCCCTCAGCTGCGGGATAACCCCCAATAAGCATATCTTGGCTTCACATTGCATTGACATCCCAAGCATTTCATTGAGAGCCTGCATCACCTCCTCCCAAAATCCTGCCACCCGGCGACAACTCCACGCCAAATGCATGAAGTCCGCATTCTCTTGTTTGCACCTTACACATCTGGAGTCGTCTCTTAACCCATATCTTTAGAATCTCATTGGGGTATAGTACATTTGATGCAGGTACTTATAGTGAATGATTCTCAGGTTCCCATTTGGCGTCAGCATACCTGTAAGCAGGCAGGCCGTTAACCATTCGTCATCCGTGAGTTGTGTGCCTAGCGCAGTGTTCCATTTGTCTCTTGCCCTCTCTGTGTTCACTCCTATGTCTCGCTGTATGCTGGTGTACAATTTCGATACCAAGTGGGAAGCCGTAGGTGTGGTGAGTACAAGCTGTAAGGGTGCCAGTGTTTTGGGCTCAGTTGGGTAATCCGGGAAATGCTCTTTGACTGCCCTCTGCAGCCTGTAGTAGGTAAAACTAAATAGCAATGTCGGATTAGTAATATATGCCAGGCTATCCAATGTCTTAAAGGCCCCTGTGTGGTATAAGTCCCCTAACTTATCTATCCCAGCACATTTCAGTAAATCCATTCCAACCTTTTCCTGGGTGACTGAGAGTGCTGGATGGTGCTCTAGTGGAAGGGCAGGCGCATAAAGTGGTAAGCAATTCGCAGCCTTCCCCATCAATCTCCACGCTTCCGTGGTAGTGTTGACTGGATTCATTTCATGTTCGTGTATACTAGGCCGTTTGTACGTTATTATACTTGTCAGCGGAATCGGGTCCGCATCCCCCGCTTCCACCGCCACATGTGTCAGGAAGGGTATTTCATGGTACCAGTAATGCGCGAATTGCGCCTGAGCGCACAGGTAATAGAGATAGAAATCTGGAACTTTGAAACCCCCCCTGTGCAAATGGTAGTGTCATAGTGTGCAAATCTAACCTGACCTGTTTTCCCGCCCACAGCGAGTTAAATACCAGCTTCTTAATGTTGCGGAAAACCTCCGCAGGTGGTTTTATTGGGATATTATTAAATAAATAGAGGAACTTGGGCAGTAGCACCATCTTTATTATCGCTACTCTGTCTGCCAGGGATAACGGCAATTTATTCCACCTTGCTACCTTATCCTCTAATGATGATATCGTTCTACCGTAATTAGTGAGAAAGACCAGTTCCGGGTCTCTATGGAACCATACCCCCAGGTATTTGGTTGGTTCGTCTGACCACTCAAGAGGGTAGTCTAGTGCCGTGGGATGTGTGCTATCTGTCAAAGCTAATACCAGGGATTTGGGCCAGTTTATCTGTAAACCCGAGTGTTGTCCGAACTTAATATATTCTCTTAACAAGGGATTGAGGTGCTGTTCTGGATTTTTAACATACAACACCATATCATCAGCATAAAGTGAGATGTTTTTGGGCCGTGTTGGCAGCTGTATCGCCGAATAGTGGTGATGTTGCCGAATTTTGCACGCCAGAGGTTCCAATATCAGAGCAAAGAGCATCGGTGAAAGCGGGCATCCTTGCCTGGTGCCTCGACAGATCTGTATCGGCTCAGAGACATATTTGTTAATCCGTATCCTTGCTGTTAAGTCCGTATATAACATTTTAATCCATCCCAGGAAGATAGGTGGAAATCCCATGCGGATTAGGACAGCCTGCAAGAATGACCAATCTATGGTATCAAACGCTTTGGCCACATCTAGCAGCACCGCTACTGCTTTGATTTCTGGCGCCAGGTAGTGAGCCAGTGCGAAGAGCGTGCGCGTGTTATGCACGGTGGACCTATCCGGGATGAAACTAGATTGATCTGGTCGAATTAACATAGGCGTCAGTGGTTTGAGTCTATCTGCCAATAGGCTCGCTATTATTTTTGTGTCGACATTAATGAGTGAGAGGGGGCGGTACGAATCGCATTTATCCTCGTCTTTCCCAGGTTTCAATAACGCGATTCGCAGTGCCTCCCTCATTGATGGTGGCAGAGACTGTGCCTCATGTGCCGCTCCATACAATCTTACCAGATATGGCGCCAGCAAGTCCGCAAACATTTTATAAAATTCCGTTACGAACCCATCAGGGCCTGGCGCCTTGCCATTGGGGAGCCTTTTAATCGTGTCCGTGACTTCTTCGATCGTAATAGGGCGAGCTAGATAGTCCCGATGTCCATCCGCAAGCCATGCTATTTCTACATCTACCATATAGGCCAATAAGTCCTCTTGTGGTATCAAGGGGCGTGCTTCGTACAACTTACCATATGTGGCCATGAATTCTCTAGTTATTCCCTCCATGTCTCTAGTGACGTGTCCCTCTTGGGTTTGAATAGCCGTGATATTTTGGGGTGTACGGCCTGAGCAGATCTTGTCCGCTAGTGCTTTTCCCGGCCTGCCCCCCTCCCCATACCGCCTGGCAGTTGTGCGTTTGGATATATGTTTAAGCTCGTCCTCTGCAAACTGGCGGTGTTCGACTAGCAGGGTTTGTATGTCCCCCAATATTTTAGTGTCGCCTGTTTGTGTATATCTTTGTTCTAGGTCATGTATGTCTTTCTCGCGTGTTCGTATCTGGTGTTGGATGTCTTTCAGAATGCCTGCAGAAGTACTGATGCAAACCCCGCGGGTTGTGGCTTTAAACGCCTCCCACAACAGACAGGGATCATCGGTCTTGGGGTCATTAAGCTCGAAGTAGTCTACCATCGCTTTATGTAGGGTGTCGACATATAGAGGGTCTCGCAGTGCTGCTGCATTAAATCTCCAAATGAAAGGCGGCGGCACATAGTGTGGGATAGTCATCTCAACCAGCACAGGGCTGTGGTCAGACAGTGTCCTGGGGAGATGCCGTGTGTGTTTGGCCCATGCCGTCACCTCGTGTGTTCCTAGCCAGTAGTTCAGTCTGGACCAGCTGTTGTGTGCTGCGTTAATATGCGTCGCCACTGTCATCCCCGGGTGTTGAGCTCTCCACATATCAATCATGCCCAAGTCCTCCACCGCATCCTGTATCATTGCTCTCGCTCTGACATGTGGTTCCAGTGTGCCCGGTGACCTATCCAGCCCATCTCTCAGCGCCACAATAAAATCTCCACCCCAGAGCACATGTTCCACCTGAAGTTCTGCAATGGTATTCCATACATTCCTAAAGAAACCAGGGTCATCCACATTAGGGCCGTACGTGTTCACTAATGCCAGTCTCCTTTGTCTCACTGTACCCACCACAATCACATATCTGCCGTCGTGATCCGTGTGTGTGCTAGCTATTTCAAAATGTGTCCCCTTCTTTATTAAGATGCTGACCCCTCTGGAATATGACGAATTATTCGAGCAGGTAACTGACTCCGCCCATCTAGCGCCCAGATTTGATGTGCCTGTGGCCGCAATATGCGTTTCTTGCAGAAATGCTATGTCAACATGTATTCTATCCAGATATGCGAATATCTGCCTGATTTTCTTGGGGTTGCCTAGGCCTCTTACATTCCACGTGATAACTTTTAATGCGTGTGATCCCGTCACGTCAGTATGAGCAGGTATAGCCATGTCGTGTTAGTGTTCATCTTGGTGTACGTCTTAGTAGTTGGTCCCATCTCAGTGTGAAATAGGTGAAGTGTGAAACGCAGTTCTACTGCCATGTCTATGTGATTCAGCAACAGGGAGGTCGCCATGCTTCTCAGACACATTGTTCGTAATCCAACTATCCCCACACCCCCCCATCCCCCCACCCACTTCAGCGCCCAAACTTTGCCAAAGCCTTCCCTTTAAAACTTTCATAACAGTAGTATAACTTAGATTGGGGCGCACCCTCTCGGGGGTGTCACCAGGTTCACACATCTCCATCCACATAGTGGATGTGGACAGAAGCTAGCGGTCTAGTCTTTTTAGTGTAGAAATTCCCTTGTTCCCCCTCCCCCACCCCTCGCAAGTCTGCAGACCCACAGTTCAACTTTGCCGCCCATTTGTGAGTGTGCCACGCAGTGGGCGATTGTTACCTCAACTGACACATTTGTGAATCCGTCTGTGCTGGGACGCCCAACAGGACTCCATTTCACAATTTCAGCGTTCAGTTACATTCCTTAAGTTCAATCCCATCAGTTTTCCCATATGCACATATCAGCATACAACCCTTAGCGTGGCGTCGTGTAGCCCATCGTAGTCTATAGTCCTCTCCCTACAGCCTTACTCTCAATGCATGCCCAGTGTACTTACTGCAAGAGGTGCCACCTCTAGTGTAAACATCCTGCCTTGTCAAGCATGTGGTGCATGGGAGGTCCCCACACCTGGAAGCAATGTGGTACCAGCGCTGCCCGTCTTCCCTCTGGGAGCGTGATACCCTTCTAGTCTCGCTCCTCATTTCAGCACACGTTAGCTAAATCTTGTCTTCGTCAGGTTATGCATTTGTGTGAGGGGTCCATTCTCCCTAAAAGTCAATCTATGTCGCTGGTCTGCTCTTCTCGATCCTGTGTCTTCCTCCGCTTGCCCAGTTTCTTGATGTATTCCTGTGCCGCCTGCACTGTTGGGAGCACCACCGGTTTACCCGCAGACATGATCTTAAGTTTTGCTGGGTACAGCATTGCGTATTCTAGACCCAGGTCTCGCAATTTTTTCTTTACCGGGGCGAATTCCTTGCGCGCCATTTGTACTGCCATAGTGTGGTCCGGGTAGAATTCCAGAGTATTCCCATGATGCATGATTTTGCCCATGTCCCTGACCAATCTGAGGACTGTATCTCGGTCCCTGTAGTTTAGCAAACGGGCAATGATCATGCGTGGGGCCGCTCCCGGTTTAGGCGCCGGTGCCAATGATTGATGAGCCCGCTCGACCAGGAAGACAGGCGATAGTTTTTCAGCGCCAAAGATCTCTTTTAGTAATGTTTCATCATAGGACTCCATTTTACCAGCGTTGGTGGACTCCGGCAGGCCGGAGATGCGCACGTTGTTTCGTCTGGACCTAGCTTCTTGGTCCTCCACCTTCGCTCGAAGAGTCTCCAACGTTTTGTCATAACCGCTGCATGCTTTCAATGCGGTCCTGGAGTCGTCCTCCACTTTAGAGATCCTCTGTTCCGCTTCTACTATTCACCCATCGTGTTTTTCTATCTTCGCCGCCATATTGTCTACCCTCTGCATCACGTTATCTAGTTTACTGTTCATCTCTTGGAGACTCTGCTGGATAGCCCTGAGGACTGCCTCCATGCCCGTACCTTCAGGCGTCTCCTGGTCTCCTTCTGTGTCTGGGGTAGTCGCGCTGCTCTTAGCTTGCTTCCTGGTCTCAAATGGGAGTTTCGTCTGCTGCTTATCTGGCTTACCCATATCACCAACGTGGGGGCTGTGGTTGTGCGGGCTCGCTGTTTTCTGGGCTCCCACCGCGGCTTGGGTGCCGCGGGCTGGTGTTCTGGGTCCCGACAGGGCAGCGGGTTTACTCATCAGTTGCTGGCTGACTGCACGTGGTCTCCGTGTCGACTTCACTTGCAGCGTTATAGGCAGGTCTAGCTCAAGCAGCCATGTTTGCCGCCTCCTCAGTACTTAGGCACCCCTCTTCAAATGCCGTCGTAGGGCAAATATATGGGGACCTGGACTTCCTCTAGTCTCATAGCAGTGCCATACCGTCTGTGTTGCAGGATCTACACGACCCCTGTATATTGTGGCAGAGGCGCTGCAGCTTAAGGGTTATAATCGTGGTGTTCCTCTGTCCGGCGCAGCCTTGATTTGCAACACCGTGGGGTGCGTGCGGCATATGTTCCGATTGCCTGGAGTTGCTGCTTAGAAGTACCGCTGTCGCACCTTTGGCGCTGCCGAGAGCTCACCTCGCATTCCCAGTTTCAGCTCCCGCCGGCAGTCAGTTGACGCTCATGAGCTCACCTCCAGCGCTGCACCTTGCATCACCACCCCCTGTTGTTTAATTATTTTGTCCACCATAAGCGTGGAAGGGTATACTCAGACGTGAGTCCCTTGCTCATTGCACCATCAGGATTCAAGCAAGCCGGGGCGAAGACGGCTGAAATACCAGAAACCGGTCCCCGGAAGCTTGTTTCCTTCCCAGTGAAAGAATTGGCTTAGTAGTTTGGTTTGCCCTGTTCCCATGATACACAGGGCCAGGGACAGACTAATTTGCATATAGCCAGGTTCTGAGCTGGGATGGTGCAGTGAGCTAAAAAACGGTGTTGGATTAAGCCCTGATCTCTTGACTGGGTGGGAGTATTCTGCTTAATTCAGAGACTCTGTCCATCACCACCCCCTGTTGTTTAATTATCAGGAGGATGCGGCACTTGCCTTCAGCCGGTGGTCCCTGAACATCCGGCAATCAGTGCCCCTTAGCTGTGCGCGGGTCCAGGATCTTCGCTGACGCTTCACTGTTCATTGCGGGTGTGCGTTCCAGCACCTCCGCCATCTTGTGTCCGCTGGAACGCACACCGCATCTCCGCAATTTCCACGCTTTCCCAGGCTCACTGCTGGTTTACACTAGGTGCGCTGGCATCGGAGCGTCTCGGCAGGCGCCACAGCGGGTCTGGGCAGCTGTGTGTCGGGCGTCTGAGTGTCAGAACCTGCAATATTCCGGAGTGGCGGGCGCGGCCATCTTGCAGTCTCGCTCCACCTAGCTGCAATTTTCGCCGGGAACGCTGGTATACGCCACTAATTTGGTCTTTCGGCATACGCCGCTCGCGGGTATGGTATTCAGACGGCCATATCGACCGTTTTCGCAGCTTATGGGGTGTCCGAAGGGGGTCAAAGGCCGCTATTTAGCTCCCGTCCGGCGGAGCTGACACACTCAGCCAGCCATTCCGCAGTGCGCCCTCTAGCGCCCCCTGGAAGAAACATGCTTGGCTTTGTTTGTAGTAGGGTCTCAAAAAATCTGGTAATATAAACACGAGGGAGAAAAGCTTGTGAACACATATTTTAAATTGCCTACAATTGGACTAAGGCAAAAGCAAATTCCCGGTATAGTAAACAGGGCTGAAACAGGAGTAGAGCAAATGACCAGATAAGACTCTGGGGCCTGGGAAAATCCCAAAAGATTATTATATTCTCATCATACAACAATAATGGTACATTTATTACATAAAAATATGTTTCAAAAACCACAGCTTATTAGCCCATACAATGGAATGAGTGCACCTGGCACTTTCAACGTAAGATTTCTAGTTCCTTGAACAGCACAGCAAACATTAGATTAACATAAATAGACCTCTTTGATTCATCAGTCATCTGTACATAGGAGCTCGTCACTGCCATATAACTTACACTTCTAAATGCTCGCTCCTCGTAATTCTCAAATGGAAGCCATTGAGCACATTCGGGAAGCTGACTGTTAGTACATTTACCGTGCTAATTTACAATGCACATTCTTGTTGATATGTAGATTCCCACTCCGAGGCGATAATCCACTTCGCATTATCGCATATTACATTTTAGCCCTTAAAGTTGTGAAATTAAATGTGCAGTCTTTCGGGTCTGAGCAATTTCAGAGTTGTTCCATCACTGAATGAAGCTGGTCGTTACAGTTAACTTAGAACAAACAAACTTCTCTGGACATTAATAAATTATTCAGCAGCTTTCCATGCACTCTTAATGCCAGTCACAGGGCAATGGCCAGCAGCGATGCGTAATACCTTGGTCTCTGTACAACAATCGCATTTAGACTCCGATATGCATGTTAGAACAGCTGCCTGTGAAAATCCAAACTTTGAACTGTGTGGACGGTTGTATGAAAAAATATTGGGAACAAAAATATTGCAGGACTAGTGCCGCTAGAGCCTTGGGACCCAGCCCTCGGTGCTTGGCTCAACATCGTGTGATTTTGGGCAAATCACTTAGGGCCTGAATGCGAATATGGCGCTGTGGGAGTGGGCTGCCACGCCAGTGGCCCACTCCACGACCACCAAACTCGACTGCATACTACATTAGTAGTTTACTCCTGGTCTGGTAGGTAGTACTTTGGCTGTCCCAGGTGGTGAGACTTAGAAAGGTACCGCAATGGGAATGCCAAAGCCTGTTCCTGCATGATATGGACTGGTGCAGTCTATGCCATGCAGGAACTGGGGTGCATGCACACATAGGGGCACACCATGCGCCTCCTGCATGCACCCCATGACCCTGAGCCAACAGGAGGCTCTCTAGGGCCCCTTAGTTTCCTCACCGCCACAGTTGTCATGGCGGGCTCACAACCATGAAAACTGTCTCAGTGAGGAAACTCGAAATATTCTTGGTGGTGTCACAGCAACCACCTAAAATTAAATTCTGATAATACAGAAACTGTTCTCACTAAAAACAAGCTCAACCTATGGAATCCTGCCATCTTGTCCCCTGACATGGGCTCTTTCTCATACCCAAGAAATCTGTAAAAAGCCTCAGGGTCCTCGTCGATGAGGATCCCTCCATAAAACCCCAAATAGGAGCAGCGAATTCCACCTGCTTTCTCCAATTTCGGAGAATCAGGAAAATATTTTACCTTTGAAGCCATCATCCTAGTCATCGTTGCCTTAGTCATCTCCCAGATTCAAAAGGAAGACGTTGGGCTGTGCTAGATTCTCTATGATTGCTCTCCACATATGGAACCCTGTTCCTCTTGACATAAGATCTGTACCCAACTATGTGAGATTCAGACAACTCCAAAAAACACGGCTCTTTAAACAAGCACATGACTAAACCCTGGATACTGTGGGGTCCCCCAGGGTTCCTCACTCTCCCCCCTTTTGTTTAACTTATACATTTTCCCCCTCATTTTTATGTTACAGCAGCTCGAGGTCACGGTGTACAACTACGCCGATGACCTCCAGCTTATTTTCAACCTTTCTCATTCCCCTTCATCCTTCCAGAATGTCCAATCTGTCATGCTGTTCATTCAGGATTGGATGAACTGCAACCACCTCAAACTCAATCCGGACAAGACCGAACTAGTCTTGACCGGAGGTGGTTGCAGTCCCTGGTCCCCTTCTCACTGGCCCTCCCCACTCGGTGCTCCCCCACTCCCGGTCCCCAAAGTCAAAACCCTTGGTATCTTCCTCAATCCCTCTCTCTCTGTTCACTCACAGGTTAGTTCTGTTGTTTCCTCTTGTTTCTTCTCCCTCAGAACCATCAGGAAGATCTCTCGGTTCTTTTCACTCCCCGCCCTAAAGATCATAGTGCTGGCGATGGTGTTGTCGCGCCTTGACTACGGCAACATCATTTACAATGGTGCGCCTGCCTACGCCATTCACCGGCTGCAACTAGTGCAGAACCAGGCGGCCCGACTTATCTATGGCCTGCCTAAATATCATCGGGCCACCCCTTTACTGCAGGCACTGCACTGGCTGCCGGTGAAAGAGCGGGCCCTGTTCAAGCTTGGGTGCCTCACCTTTCAGGCTAGAATGGGCACAGCACCAGCGTTCATCTGTTCGGCTATCAAGCCTTACACCCCAGGGAGAGCACTTCGCTCCTCCCACCTGGCCCTCTTAACTGTTCCCCGATTCAAAAAGAAAAAGGCTGGCGGCACCAAGTTTTCTGTTCTGGCCCCTGTGTTTTGGAACTCCCTGCCCGCGGCACTTCGCACAACATCCTCCTACACTGAATTCAGGAAAAACCTCAAAACCTTCCTTTTCTCTCGCGCTTTTGCTGCCTAACTCTCCTCGTTTGCCATCCCCTCGCAATCTGAAGCGCCATGAAACCGCATGGTATAAGTGCGCTATATAAATGTTTTTAAATTCAAATTAAATTCAAATACTGTTACACGTTCCTGTTGCCTAAGCACCAAGAACCCTACTCTACAAATCCCAAGTAACATAACATAACATAAAATAACATAACATTTAAGCTGCAAGGCATCAAATGGTTAGGACAGAAAAATCCCAACTAACTCAAAGTGGCATTTTCAGAATTGTGACTTAAAATCCGACTTTACCAGTACAGAGGGTTTTAAATTACTATTCTTTGGGTACCAAACTCAACATTTTTACGTGCTCCCAATTGAAAGTTTTCGCTTTTACCAATGTTAGCTTATGGGAGAGGTATCCCAAACAGTAGTGAAAAACGATTTTAAGTGTTTTTCAATACCAACTCAAGCAAAAGTTAAAAGTACATGCCCAACATTTTAAATACACTGGACTCTGTCTTATATTTTGGTCCTACCGCAAGGGTGACTTATAGGTATTAAAAAGGAAGGTTTAGGGCTGGCGAAAGGTTTATTTTGCTACTTTGAAATAGCAGTTTAAAACTGCACACATTGGCTGTAATGGCAGGTCTGAGACATGTTTAAAAAGCTAGTTAAGTGGGTGGCACAATGAGTGCAGCAGGCCTATGAGTAGCTTTTAATTTATAGACCCTGGGTACATGTAGTACCACTGAACTGGGGACCTGTAAGTAAATTAAATACTTACCTGCAGTTGTGTGTAAGCCAATAATACCAGAGAGACATCTAGGCGCAGATTCCTTACCTTCGAATTTCCAGGAGTCAGGCTGGATCCGAAAGATTTTTCTTAGCAGTACCCCTGCGTGCCAGTAGGTGGCGTTGGTCGACTCCACGTGGCATTGTCGGCGTTGAGATCATCATCATCATGATGTTTGGGCAGTCAACATAACCACCACTCCAGCGCACTGACGTCGGTTCTTTTCTTTCCGCGCCAGCCAGTGCCGATCCGTTGAAGAGAGCTACCCCCTATCAATTTGTGACAGACTTTTTGTTGACTTCTTTTGGTGTGTAGGAAATGTCAAGTAAGAAGACCTCAGGGTTCAAGCCATGTGGTGCCTGTCACCGTGCCATGTCTGTCATGGACCCCCACTTAGTGTGCCTAGAGTGCGACTACAACTTGAAGTTGTGCTCCAACTGCCGGGCAATGGTGCTGAGGCTTTGAGGGAGCGGTCCCTAAACCTGCTCGCGGCTCGGCGTTCCGCACCGGGGAAGTCCCCTTGTCAGTCACATTCCTGGTTCAGTCTTGGTCAAGAGGAAGGTCCACTACAGTGAATCAAAATCCTCTACGTCGAAGTCAGGTAAGAGGCACCACAAACAAACACAAGAAGTCAGCGTTCGAGGACTCGCTCTTCGGAGCGTGTGCCTGGGTAGGCTCTGCGCTTCCCCACCTTTCCGGGTCCTGGAGCCACCCCCGCCCAGCCCAAAGAGTTCTATAACACCATGTGTGCCATATTTGGGCGGCCTGACTCTGATGGCGTGCTTTTGGGCTCTGCAGGCTCAGATGGAGGAGTTCCCGTGGGTCCCGAGACTGTGGCTCCAGTGCCACGGCCTCCGATTGGACCCATTCGGACCGGTTTCTGGCTATCAGCTGTCTTCAGCCAGTATAGCTTGACTCCAGTGGCTTAGTGAGCACGGGACCCACATCTGGGCATACCCTTCCCACATAGGGTGAACAGCAAAACACACAAGATGATGGACGGAATGTTGCACAATGGCAAAACATTTTGTTGTTTTTGCATTTGTCACCCCGAGTGGGACGGGTATGCTCAGACGTGAGTCCCGTGCTCTCCATGCCACTGGAATCAAGCTATCCTGGCTGATGACAGCCGATAGCCAGAAACAAGTCCTAGGATGCTTGATTCCGGTCCAAGGAAGACATGGCTTGGCAGTTCGGACTGCACTGTTCCCATGAGGCACAGGGTCAAGACTGATTTGCATATGGCCATGTCTGAACTGGGGTGGTTTGGTGAGCAAAATAACGATGGATTAAACCCAGATCTGTGACTGGGGGTGAATGTTTTGCCATTGTGCAACATTCCGTCCATCATTTGTTGTTTTTGCATGTTTTAAGATAGAGCATGGAACACATTTCTCTCTTTTTTGCACCTGAATTATCAGAAATACAGGTTTTTCTTCTATTATTTCCTTGCATTGCATACCTATGCTATTTTAGAAGAACTGAATCTTGAATATTGAAACTAAGGTTCCCCTGTATTTTATAGAAATCATTAAAACTTTCCCCAACTATACCCAATTACTTAATTAAGCAGCTTGTTGGTGACCACTATAAATAACAAGTTATTTGTATTTTTGCACCATTTCTGGTGGATTCACAGATGCTTTTTAATTAACTCTCAAAATTTTGAGGCATATGCGATGTAAATTCGCATGTTTCATGACCTTCCTGATGTACTCCAGTTTTGCTAACGCCTGTGTGCATGCAGTATCTGCTAGCAGAACTTTGGCATATGTAGGAAAATGGTGAAAAAACTGGGGAATCTTTTCCTGCAGTGTATATCTAAACACCACATCAAGGTCTGCAGCTTCCAAGTGTGGATCCTCGCTGGTGCCCCTCCCCCATTTCAAAGTCATTAGCAGTGGATTGTGATCCAATATTGTTTTCGCCTGGTATTCAACTGTGAGTATCCTACACCTCAGAGGAGGTGTAACAAAAACATGTCAATACGAGTATTCAGTGTATGCTGTGGGAAACAATATGAATTCTCTCTCCTCAAGGGATCAAGAGCTCTCCAACATTCTAAGAGATCCCAGCCTCCAACCAAGTAATAAGTGTTTCAGCCAGTCTTCGCACTGGAGTACCCAGTAGCAGTGGATGGGATCTGTCCACCTCTACATTCATTATGCAGGTAAAGCCGCTCTGCCATCTATTTGATCATACACACCCACACACACACATTTGTCGTCTTTGCTTTCCACCACCTTATATACCACCTCTGGGTGTAGCAATTTTAGGAACCCATGTGAATATACAGAGAAAGATGCCCTTTCCATCTCTGTGTTTCAAATAGTAATGTTTCTGATGACTCTTGTTAGGGTTGCCCAAGCCTTGGCCATTCCAAGTGAGCAGTGTTCAAGAATCCTGCTCTATCATTGCACTATCATCAGGTGCTCATTGCGATATAGATCCTAATGTTTCTACTCCATGGCCCCGGCATTCCGTCAAACCCTCCACTTGGGCTTGTGTCATCTGCCATTCTACTTGACACAGCTGTGATTGCTCCTTAGGGCCCCACACCTTATAGCTCTCACACTTCCTGCTGCCAAGTGGTAAAAAAACAACTCCCCAAATGTGAACTCCCTTCCTGGGGCCAGTCCTCAAACTACCCTCTGCCCAATGTGTGTGCCCAACCAAGTTAGTGCCACACTAATGCTTCCACCCAGCAGGCTGAATCTTATTGGTGCGTACTGCCTCTACCATCTTATGGGTCTGAGTGCAACGGATCTTGAAAGTATTAATAACACTATGCCGCTTGCAGCGGTTTGTGTGTGCTTCACCGGAGTCCTACTGTTCTGCTTGGTCGCCGAGGGTGAGAGGGAGCATAGCGGGACCACAAAGACCAAGTGCCCCGCAACCACCATCACCTGCTGCCCACAGCGTATATTTTGGATCACGCCCCCCGCTAAGCATGACGCACGCGGGACGCACGCGGGACGCGCGCCGGGCGAAGTCCGGGCCAAGGGTGGGCCCTTTTGAGCCCGTTCAAGGCCGGAGCAGGCTGGGCTGGGCCTACTCTCTAATGCCTGGTTTGGGACATTGACGTCCAATACCAGTCCGGTAAGAAACAGGGGGGTTTAAAGTTCTATAAGTTCTATAAGTTGTCTTTTGTGATGGCAAGTGGTATGACCAAGGACACGATGAGCCCGAAAGGGGGGGGCATGATGGGAACATTCAACTACTTTTTTACAAGAGCTTCGAATGTGCTCGCACAAGAGATAGCAGTAACAGAACGATGGCTATCACTTGATCTGCTCCCAAACAACTCCCAGCCCAGGGGAGGACCTATGTCATCATACTCTCCTGCTCAGGGCTTGACCACCAGCAACGTCCATTCACCTAGGGCTGATATTACACCGGTAATTGTTTCGGCAGACTCTGTGCCAGAGAACAGGGCACCGGTCCAGCCAACATGTGCCACTACCAGGTCAAAGACTGCCCTTTCCACAAGAAGAAAGGAACCCACATTGGATATGCACAAAGCCAACAAAAAGAGGCGGGATGGGGGCAAACCGAAGAAAAACTGTCCCAGCAAACAAAAGGTATTAAGGATGGGCGAGGACAAACGGAAAACGGCGGGACACTGTGAAGAGATGGAGCCTGAGCCATCTCTAGTAGCGCCGACGAGTCCAGATAAACCAACTGTCCCGGTGCCTACCATGAACAATGCATTTTGGGACAAAGTGGGGTCTACATTTGCTGAGTTTCTCTCACCTCTTACCCAGAGACTGGCTACTATCGAAGCTAATCTACTATCTCTCACTAATGCTTCCGACCGGAACCTTGGGGCTTTAACTCGATTATGCAATGTCAATGATAGGCATACATCTGCAACCCCACCTGATTTAAATACTATGGGGGCAGCTAAGTCTGTTGTAGTAGATCAAAGTGCGCAGGGGGGCTGGGAGCCCGGTAGTGGCTAAAAGAGGGCGGATAGTGAATGATGCTAATTGTGGTCAGAAACAGCACCCTCAAAATAAAATTACAACTAGGCCTGACCACAAACTACCTATACATCAACAGCGCAACAGCAAAACACGCCCTATTAGAATTGACCTACCTCCCGAATCTAGCCCATATGTTGTGGTTTTAGCTGGGGTACCTGAACAGAATAATGACAGCAAGGAAACACATATGTCATTAAAACACAAAGTTACAGATTGGCTCAATAAAAATAGACCACTCCCGTCAAATGTAACGAGCAAAATTTTACTTGTTCGCAGGGTGTCATGGGTGGGACACAGGGTAAAGGATCTAACGGGAGACTGTGTTCTGATAAATTTTAGAGACACACGGACGGTGTCCCACATTTGTGAGTGGAGACGGTATAGAGTCAAAATATCGAGTTTTTATTATCGACTAGACATAATATCGAGTAGAAAATATAGAATAGACATAATATCGACTAGACAGAATATAGACTACCAAAATATCGACTAGAAAATTTTAATATCGAATAGAATGGACATACTATCGAATCAAAAATATAGAATGGACATAATATCGACTAGACAGTATATAGACAACAAAAATACCAAATTTAAGGTAAGTTAATATTAATTTTTAATTTTTGTGTAATATAATTCTGTAGCGGGTTGTGGGTTTATAGGGGAATAGGGTGGGAAGTAATTTAATTATAATTAATTAAATATGTTATATTATTTATTGGTATTTATTTAGAATTAATTGTTATTATTAATAATTGGTAATTAATTAAAATATTATTGGTAATTAATTTTAAATGATTAATTGATAAATATGTAAATGTTTGTAATTTATTTTCTGTAGCGGGTTGTGGGTTTATAGGGGAATAGGGTGGGAAGTAATTTAATTATAATTAAGTAAATAATTTATTTTATTTATTGGTATTTATTTAAAATTAATTGTCAATTAATTATTAATTGATAATTAATTAAAATATAATTGTAACTAATGTTAATTGATTAATTGATAAATATGTTAATTTTAGTAATTTATTTTCTGTAGCGGGTTGTGGGTTTATAGGGGAATAGGGTGGGAAGTAATTTCATTCGACCGGACACGGCCCAGGGCCATGACCCCTGGCCCTTTTGTGCGCTACTCCTCGAGCCAACTCAGATTGCTCAATCCGGGCTACCTTAGCCACCATTGCATCCCCCTGCCTCCTTCAACTGCTGTGGGTACTATTCCCGCCCCGTGCCCTGGATGTAACTATCAATTACCGTCTCCACTTCTATCCAATCCACTAGTTCCCGACGCCCCCTCCAGTTCGACCACTACCCCATTACGGGGCTGTCGAGCGGCGTTAATTAACACACGCTCTCTCCCATGTCATAGTCTAGATATCAGTGAGTTTATTATTACTCACGACCTGGAACTTGGGGAGATGCGGGCTCGGGACCTGACTTCTGTCAGGCTACCCCGGATGGCTACAGCGTCGTGAGACATGACAGACAAATAGGAAGAGGGGGAGGACTTGCTATAATTTACAAGAATCAGTATCACACTACGCTTGACCCCATTTCATCCACTAATTGTGAAGCTGCAACCTTTGCAATCAACATCAATTGTAAACAAACTTTTAAAGGTATTCTGCTATACCGACCTCCTGGACCTCGGAACTCCTTTCTTGGGTCCCTCTCTGAGCTAAATGACTATACTATTGGCTCCACTGACTACACAATACTGGGAGACTTTAACTTCCCTTTGGAAGAACAGGGAAATCACGATACCTCCCAACTTACTGCTGATTTCCTAACCCTAGGACTTCAACAATTGGTAAAGGGAACTACTCACCAGGCGGGACACACACTAGACGGTGTGTTTACCAATAACTCTCTCATCACGATACTAGACATTTTACCCCTTACCTGGACTGATCATAGGGCCATCATATTTGGTATTGACACGCGCCCAGTTAAGCTCCCCGCTTCCAGACCACCTAGCAGGGCAGCAATTCGTGCCTGGAAGAATGCTGACATCCCTCAGATGGCAAATATTCTGACACTATACTCCCCCACTACAGGATCCAACCCTGTCCCCTCAGCTTCTGACTTCCAAGACTGGATCAGGAACGCTGCTGATCAGGTCGCCCCGGAAAAGTCCATCCGACCTAACAGAAGGTCGCCATCGGCGGCGTGGTACACAGAAGAGCTTAGACTTCATCGGCAACACTGTAGGAATCTAGAAAGATGCTGGAGGAAATCCTACTGCCCCATAGCTAAGCAATCCTACAAAGATGCTTTAACTATATATAAAAAGGCCATTACTGCTCGGAAAACTATTTTTTTCTCGACCCAAATAGATAACGCCAGGAACTCAGCCAGAGAATTGTTCTCAGTGGTCACCTCCCTATCTACCCCTCCGTCGGGTCTCGGAGTAGAACCCTCCCAACTGTTCTGTAACGCACTGTCCACTTTCTTTACTACTAAAGTGGCAGATATCTAGGCATCCTTTGGTGGAGATGTAGGGGCCAGATCCACTGTCAGCAGTAAGGAAACTCCCCATATTAACCATGACCCTCTCTCTTCATTTGCTGACACCACAGAAGACCAAATCAGCAGACTTATTTCCATCACCAAGTCTGGATCCCCTTTGGACCCATGCCCTCCCTCAGTGATGGCTAATTTAAGTGAGGTGATTTCTCACCCACTTATGGAAATCTGCAACACTGCCTTTCAAACCGGCTGTTACCCAGCCCCGTGGAAGAAGGCAGTGATTAAGCCTCTTTTGAAGAAGCCCTCCCTGGATCCCTCCGCCTTGGTCATTTACAGACCCATTGCCTGTCTCCCCTTTCCGGCCAAAATTTGCGAAGCTCTGATGAATATACAGCTCTCAGAGTTCGTCGATACTCACCAACTCTTAGACGAAACGCAGTTTGGCTTTAGGAAGGGACACGGGACGGAGACGGCTCTAATAAAAGCTTCAGATGAAATCAGAACCATCATGGATCAGGGAGGAGCAGCCATCTTAATTCTTCTGGATCTGTCCGCAGCATTTGACACGGTCGGCCATGCTATTTTGGTCGACCGTGTCACAGCCCTGGGGATAGACGGTTCGGCTAGAGACCTTATCTCATCCTTCCTGGCCGACCGCACCCAGACAGTCAAGTTGGGTAATTTCTACTCTCCTGTCTCTGCACTACCATGTGGAGTACCACAAGGCTCCTCGCTAAGCCCCACGTTATTTAACATCTACGTAGCGGACTTAGCAAGGGTAATAAAGGCCTATGGGGTGCAATTAACTTCCTACGCAGACGACACCCAACTGGTGCTGGCGATCCATAAGAACGGCACAGCAGTGGCAGCCAATTTTCAGGAGGCCATGCTTGCTGTCAGTACGTGGATGTCCTCCAATTGCCTAAGGCTTAACTCGGATAAAACCGAGGTTATGACCTTTGGCAACCTCTCCCCAGAATGGTCTTCCATTTGGTGGCCCAACCAGCTGGGCTCTCCACCCGTCCCAGTGGGTAAAGCGAGGAACTTGGGAGTCATCTTCGACAGCAAGCTGACTTTCAACCTTCATGTCAACAAGGTTGTCTCCTCTGCTTTCTTCACTTTGAAGAAAATTAAGAAATTGCTGCCTTACCTCCCCACCTCTGCTGGGAAGACCTTAGTTACCACCTTGGTATTTTCCAAAATTGATTATGGAAATGCCCTCTTTCTCAACACCCAGAAACTTGTGATGTCAAAGCTACAGTCTATACAGAACGCGGCGGCCAGAACTCTCTTAAACATTCCCTGCCGCCAGCCTACTACCCTCGCCATTCGCAAGCTTCATTGGCTCAGAGTAGAGAGCCGTATTAAATTCAAGGCCCTCTGCATTGCCTACAAGACAGTGCATGGCATCGGACCCAAGTTCCTGACTGAGGCATTCCAGCTGTACACTCCCAAAAGACTGCTGAGATCTGCAACCCCTGCCTCCTACCTGTACCTCACACTACAACCGGCAACTTGGGGAGACAGACGCTTTTTAGTGGCTGCACCAAAACTTTGGAACCTTCTTCCACTAAATATCAAAAACGCCCCCAACCTGATGAGTTTCCGGAGGCTCGTAAAGACATGGCTGTTTGATCAGTGAACTCTATTATTGTGGTCCCGCTAGTTCTCACATGCACCGAGACACCCCAGGGTATTTGTTTGCGCAATAAAAATCTCAAAAATGAATAAATAAATAAAATAATTAAAAATGTTATTTTATTTATTGGTATTTTTGGGGAAATAATTGTGAATTAATTATTACTTTGTAAATAATTAAAATATAATTGGTAATTAATTTTAATTGATTAATTGATAAATATGTTAATTTTAGTAATTTATTATCTGTAGTGGGTTGTGGGTTTATAGAGGAATAGGGTGGGAAGTAATTTCATTATAATTATTTAAATATGTTATTTTATTTATTGGTATTTTTTGGGAAATAATTGTGAATTAATTATTACTTTGTAAATAATTAAAATATAATTGGTAATTTATTTTAATTGATTAATTGATAAATATGTTAATTTTAGTAATTTAATAATTAATTTATAATTAATTTTCTGTAGGGTTTTGTGGGTTTATAGGGGAATAGGGTGGGAAGTAATTTAATTATAATTAATTAAATATGTTATTTTATTTATTGTTATTTATTTAGAATTAATTGTTAATTAATTATTGATTGGTAATTTATTAACATATAATTTGTAATTTATTGTAATTGAATAATTGATAAATATGTTACTTTTATTATATTATTTTCTGTAGTGGGTTGTGTGTTTATAGGGGAATAGCTTGGGAAGTAATTTAATTGTAAGTAATTAACTTTTTTAAATATTTTTTGTGTCTAATTTTTATTTATTTTTATATTGTAAATTAATGTATTGGTAATTGGTAAATAATTGGTATTAGTAGGTAATTTTTATTATTAGTTAATTTTTATTTGTAATTTTAATTGATTAATTAATATATTTTATAAAATTGTAAAATATTTTAATTATTTTGTAATTGGTATTAATATTTATGTTATTTATATTTATACATGAAGTATTTACTTTCCCTACTATTGCACTCACTGGAGTGGGAATAGTAATTTTTAACCCTACGCTATCCAACGCTTTCCCTACTGTTGCACTCTCTGGAGTAGGAATAGTAATTTTTAGCCCAACACTATCCAACGCTTTCCCTACTGTTGCACTCACTGGAGTGGGAATAGTAATTTTTACCCCTACACTATCCAACGCTTTCCCTACTGTTGCACTCTCTGGAGTTGGAATAGTAATTTTTACCCCTACGCTATCCAACGCTTTCCCTACTGTTGCACTCATGGAGTAGGAATAGTAATTTTTATCCCTATGCTATCCAACGCTTTCCCTACTGTTGCACTCTCTGGAGTAGGAATAGTAATTTTATCCCTACACTATCCAACGCTTTCCCTACTGTTGCACTCACTGGAGTGGGAATAGTAATTTTTACCCCTACGCTATCCAACACTTTCCCTACTGTTGCACTCACTGGAGTGGGAATAGTAATTTTTACCCCTACGCTATCCAACACTTTCCCTACTGATGCACTCTCTGGAGTTAGGAATAGTAATTTATACCCCTACGCTATCCAACGCTTTCCCTACAGTTCCACTCACTGGAGTGGGAATAGTAATTTCTATCCTTACGCTATCCAACGCTTTCCCTACTGTTGCACTCTCTGGAGTAGGAATAGTAATTTTTATCCCTAAGCTATCCAACGCTTTCCCTATTGTTGCACTCACTGGAGTGGGAATAGTAATTTTTACCTCTACGCTATCCAACACTTTCCCTACTGTTGCACTCTCTGGAGTGAGAATAGTTATTTTTCCCATACGCTATCCAATGCTTTCCCTACTGTTGCGCTCTCTGGAGTTGGAATAGTAATTTTTACCCCTACGCTATCCAACGCTTTCCCTACTGTTGCACTCACTGGAGTGGGAATAGTAATTTTTACCCCTACACTATCCAACGCTTTCCCTACTGTTGCGCTCACTGGAGTGGGAATAGTAATTTTTACCCCTACGCTATCCAACGCTTTCCCTACTGTTGCGCTCTCTGGAGTGGGAATAGTAATTTTTACCCCTACGCTATCCAACGCTTTCCCTACTGTTGCACTCTATGGAGTGCGAATAGTAAATTTAACCCTCTCGCTATCCTATGGAAAAAATATTGTATATGTTTTGTTAATAATATGTATATATATATATATATATATATATATATATATATATATATATTTTCAAAGTTCTAAATATACATGTTTTAAAAATATTCTTTTTTTTTAAGTTACAATAATTATTTTTGAATTTTAAGTTTATTTAAGTATTTTAAGTATGTTTAAATTAGTTATATTTATTATTATATTAGTTTTAAATTACTTTTAAGATATTTAAAAAATTCGATATTTTGACTGTCTATATTTTTTTCTATCGATATTTTGGAGTCGATATTTTTGTACTTACCTGTTTGTAGATTGGAAGTCGATATTCTGGCATTCAATATTTTTACCTCGATATTTTGGCAAGTCTATATTTTGACTGTCGATATTCTGTCAGTGATCCAGTGGAGACAGTCCAGTTCTGTGTCACCTATACAGTCTCTTCCCTTGTCGTACTTTTATCCTCCTGGTCCTTTGTGCACCAGGCCAGACACTGAACAAGTTTGGAATTTATTAGGGGGTGGTAAAAATCAGGGTAGGCCAGGAGAACCTTTAGCTCCCGTGGCTGTCCGCCTACAAAATAGATACAGCTGCTTGGACATGGTGGATTGACTGCGGCCCATTCATGGGGGTATAATTGGGGTAGTCCCGGAGAAAGCATGGGAGGATGGAGGAAGCAAAAAAGAAAGAAGAACTTCTAGTACTGTAGAGGTCAGGATTGCTGAAAGAAGTATGGTGAATACACTGACCCCAGCTACTCTAAGCAACAGCTTACTCCCCACTGGTAGAAGCAAGGAGCCTGTAGCAGACACAGCAGCTGAAGATAACTCACTGCCCCCCTTACTATCTAAAATGGCTCAACTGAGGAGGGAAATGTGGAGCGACTTAAGTGCAGGGATCTGGACCTCAGGACAAACACATTCAACATTTTATCCTGGAATGTGGCATGTTTGCCTAACAAATTGACCTGTCCAGAATGGGGTTCCTTTGTGGATGAAAGTGATGTGTGCCTCTTTTAAGAGACGTGGGCTCGAACGGAGCAAAATCGGGCAGGTTTTGCTTCATTCCATGTGCCGGCAGTATGGGGAGGGAGAGGCCGCCCTTCAGGAGATCTTACTATCTGGGTTGGTTCCCATTTGGGCTGCACTGTCAAGTCATTAAATACCCATTCCAAAGACATTTAATGTGTAATCTTTGCCTGGCCCAATGCTTTTAAGCTTGCACTGATTAACGTCTATTCTCGCCCTGTAAGCATAGCTAGTGAGTCCAGCACTATTGAGGATCTGTCCCTTTTTAGTTTAACAATTCTGAGTGACACTTACCTTCTGGTGGCGGGCGACCTGAACTGCCATTTTGAGCCTCTAGAGGGTATGAATGAAGATGTACTATTGGCAGAGGATGACCATTGGTCTATTCCTTTGACTCAGGCTCCATCTCCTAGGGCATGGTCTCCGCTAGCCATACAGATTATGGCACTAACCTTAAAACATTCCTTACGATCATGTAATGGTTGCATCCCCTCTGACACCCCAGCCAAATGTACCTTTAACAAACCTGGACAAATGTCCCGTCTTGATTACATTCTGGCCGAAATACGGTTTTGGCCAAAGGTCATAGATTTTAATGTTGCCACAAGAGTGGACAGTGATCATAATGCCCTAATTTTAGAACTGAGCCTGCCTATTACCAGCAGGAGCGGTACCTTAGTTCCCGGGGATACTTATGGCGGTCTTACCCTGTCTAATGATAGACGCCGAGTAAGATGGCACAAACTACTGGAACACCCGGAAGAACTAGCAAAACTATATAGCCTGATAATTCCCTCGCTTATAGGGGTTGCATAACTAATCAACCACCGCCCCCTGATTATTTAACTAAGCTGGAGGCTCTTCATGTGGGCCTAATATTAAATTTGGGGTATACAACGTTTACCACGCATCATTACCACGCATACCATTACAACGCATTGCGCTGGGGGGCGCTCTAGGATAGGGAATAAGTTTAATTTTATATCCAACACCTTCCCTAGTGTCCACGGGGACTGGAGTTGGAATATAAAATTATACTTACCACTATCCAGCACCTCAAAGCGCTATGCATTGTAACGGTATGCGTTGTAAATACCGCGTTGTAATGGTATGCGTGGTAATAGTATGCGTGGTAACGTCATACATCCTAAATTTGGCAGAGGTACTTAACCCGCGGGTGTCCAAGAAGGCAAAAAGGGTCCCACAGTGTTCATGGTATAATGCAGTGTGTAGGAAGGCCAAAACAGAGTAACTACAGGCCATAAAAAATAATAATAGAACCACAATTAAAGCTTGGAGAGCAAACTATAAATGGATGACTACGTGCCTGAAGGAAGAGTGGGATCATGAGAAGTGGTCTATTTTATCCCTTGCGCTAGCTACTTAAGACTCCCGGAAATTTTGGTCCATAATGAATAATGGTTGCAGTGAGCCGAAAGCAGCCATTGAATCCAACATAGCAGCGGAAGTCTGGGAAGGCCATTTCTGGGCTTTGTATTCTACTGAGGGCCTCTCTGACGACCTTGAAAATGTATCTATCCAGCTTACCCCTATTCCTCACTCTGAGGTGATAGAGTTTACGGTGGCAGAAGTTTGTAATGCTATTTCCAAACTCGCCACAAGTAAAGCTCCAGGCCTGGATAAACTCCCGGGTGACCTTTTTAAGCATGAGCTAAAAATCGGGTGCCCATACTTCCGGATCCTCTTTAATGCGGTCCTGAGAGGCATGGTGGTTCCCTGTACTTGGCTGGGCGCGGAGATAGTCCCCATTTTCAAAAAGGGTTCTCCTCTGCTCCGATCCAACTACAGACCCATAAGCCTCATTGATGTCCCCCAGAAGATCTTTGCGAGACTCATTCTGGACCGGCTACAGGACTGGATAGAGGAGTATAAGAGTCTTAGCCCCTACCAAGCAGGGTTTAGGAAGAATACCTCCACTGTGGACCAAAATTTTAGCTTACTACGCTTGTATTAGAAAACGGTGAGAATAGAGGGTGGCAGCCTCTACATGGTATTCGTGAGGCCCGGCCTGTGCAGGGCGGTATACCGGTCCGGTGACGTCAGGCGGGGGAGGGGCAGGGTGGGGGGGGGTTTAAAATGCGGGATATGGACCATTACAGGTAAGTAACGAAAAAAATGAATAAAATGAATTTCGTTGCCCGCGCTGCATTGCCAAATGTGATGCAGCGTTGGCAACGTAATTCGTTATTTTTTTTTCGTTATTTACCTGTAATGGTCCATATTCCGCATTTTAAAAACCCCCACCCTGCCCCTCCCCCGCCTGATGTCCGCGCCCCGGTATAACGCCCTGCACGGGCTGGGCCTGGTATTCGTTGACCTTCGCTCTGCCTTTGATCTAGTTTTCCGGGGGAAACTCTGGACTGTGCTTTAGATGTGGGAAAAATGGTGCACTGACATCTCGATTTCCCTTTGGCAGGGGGGTAAGGCAGGGCTGTGTGCTCGCACCAACCCTGTTTTGCCTCTATGTCAATGGGGTAATCGCGCACCTCAACGGAGTACAGAATAACGATGCCCCTAAGCTGCCTGGCAACAGGGTCCCTGCAATTATGTTCGCGGATGACACCCTTCTGTTTTCCAAATCTCCAATGGGTATACAGCGAACCTTGGATGGCTTTGAAGAGTTCTGTACCGGCCGGGGATTGAAGATCAACTCTCTTAAAACCAAATTCATGATCTTCAACCCCCCTACAACTACACAACAAAATCCAAGTCTAGGGACAACAAGACTTGAAAGGGTATTCCCTTTTGACTATCTGGGGGTCACTATCAATGAGAACCTGATGTGGGGCCCCCAGCAAATTAAGTCACAATTAAAACTGGCCCAACTTTCAGGTGGAATTCTCAAGCTATCCAACAAGTCCACCATAAAACCTATTGGACCACCGTTGGAGGTGTACAAATCACAAGCTAGGGGTGCCATAATGTACAGCAGCAAACTATGGGGACACTGCTGTAGGATTGAAATCACTAGGACCGAAAACAAATTTTTAAGACAGCTGCTAGCACTACCATTGAGTACTCCACTTCTTCCCCTAAGGCTTGACCTGGGGGTCAGACCAATTGATGAAGAGCTAGCGCTAAAACCACTCAGGTTCTGGCACAGGCTCTGGGTAACATGGGAGCTGACCAATTATAGACAGGAACTCAAAGAAATACTGACCTTTCCGAGTGCAGGGAAAATTCCCTGGCTCGGAGTCCCTGTCCTATGGGCTGACCCAGAGAGGGGTTGTAAAATTATCTCACGCACCCAACTCACAAAATTATTTCGCGTGACAAACTTAATGCTGCATTATGTAACCACCAAATCGGCACCTTAAGTGCTTCTTTTTTACTGGTGAAATACTTTTACTTTTTTGAGCGATTCCTTGATGACATATTTCCTCTATTATCAAAAAAACTGTATTTGCAGTGGAGGCATGGCGTTTTACCCCTGCAAGCCTTCACTAGTAGGTGGTCATCTCCTGCTCTAAAAAACTGTCCTGGATGTAACTGTGATATTGAAACCGACCTTCATGTTTTTTTCTTTTGTCTGGCGTATCACAAGCCTAGGAAGTATTGGCTCGTTCCCTTGTGTAAAAATGTGGGTTTCCGGCAATGCATGCTTGCATTCAGAGTGCTAAAATCAGACACAACTGGACCCATTGTATTCGCTGTCTCGCAATTTCTGGAAGCAATGTAGCATAAGCAGAGATTTTTAATTGCCCGAGCTTGAGTATGGATTGGCATCCAAAAGGATATACACTGTCTTTTCATAAATTTTTTTGTGTTTTATAGAAATCTGTTTATTGCTCTTTTTTTTTAAAGAGGTTTTTTAATTGTATGAATTTTGCCAAATAGTGTCAATCCGGAAAATGCCTTGGAAATTATTTTTGCTTCAAGTAACTTATACTGTCATCTTTTGCTATTGTTTTTATATGTCTTTGTCTACTTTTATGGGACATTACCGAAATAAAGATTTCTTGAACTGAATAACACTACCTAAATTTATACAAAGGTCATCCACCAGTCTAGGCATTATTTGAGGACGTTTATCCTTTGTATTTCCTGCTTCACCCTCCAACATTGTGGCTTTTTTGCTGGCTGCCTCTGTCTGTTTCCTGCCATGATAACCCAAAACATTTGTGAAAGGCTGCACCCACTGGTACAGCCTCTTTATGTTCCACCACTGTCTACTTAGGAGATGGTCCACTCCGTGTCTTTTATGCAGACCAGTTTCTTCTAGGGGGGGACTGTAGTATTGGTGCTGAGCAACCGGGGAACTGTAGTTCCCTCTCTCTTGTTTCATCCAGGCATGCACCTTTTTTTTGGATCAGCTAAGAAAAATATTTTCTTGTTAGAAATTGGGTTTCTCATTGGCAGAGGTATGCACCCTGTCCAAGCTGTAACCACAATCCTAGTCAGGGTAAGTCACAAACAAACCCTAAATTAACCTGTTCTCACCCTTATGGTAGCTTGACACAGAACAGTCAGGCTTAACTAAAGAGGCAATGTGTAAAGTATTTGTGCAACACTTCAAACAGTAAAACAGTACACAAAGAAATACCACACCTGATCAGAAAAACAGGGCTTAATCTAATAAATGAAAGAAGACCAAATGACAACAATCTAATAAGTAGAACTGGAGTTATGAATTTTTAAATAGTAAATGTAGTGCTTAAAAGCATAAATCGCCAAACGGTGCTGTCTGGTCGGCTAGACTGGAGCAGAGTGTCATTTTCAGAATTGCCGACTGATGGAGAGCAGGTCGGCTACAGGGACCAGCTTTGGTCCGCTGCAAAAGTACCTTAGTTGCATCATCGACAACGAGATTCAACAATACGTCAGAGACAGAATGTGGGGTGCAGAGGTAGCGATGCGTTGTCATAAATTCACACAGGTAAGCAATACGTCAGTTCCAAGACCTGCAATGGCAAGGATGCACTGAGAAAGGAGTCGATGAACTGCACAGTCAGCGATGCATCGGAGGCGATCCTTGCAACGGAGGAGGTGTGCTTGTTCCAAGTCCTCTGCATCGACAGCGAGGCATGGATTCTGCTGGAGTAGCACTCTAACCCACTTCCAAGGGCCCACGACTGGATTGGCACCACTTGGCACGGCAGACTAACAGATAGCAGAGTACCAGTGCTGAGGTGGATGAGTTGGAAGTCCTTTATGTCCCTGAGACTTAAATCAGGAGGCGAACCCACAAGCCCTTGGAGTCACACTCTGGGTTCTGGGTTCAAGTGATGTGGGTCCAGCCTTCTCACCCAGGCAAAGAGGGCAGCAGGTCAGCACAGCAGGGCAGGAGTCCAGCGGAGTACCAGTCCAGCAGAGTGGCAATCCTTTCAGCAGCACTGCAGTCCTTCTCCCAAGCAGAGTATCCACAGGTCCAGAAGTGTACTGAAGTGGTGGTGTCTGAGATCCAGTACTAATACACAGTTATGTCTTTGAAGTGGGGAAGACATCAAAGGGGTGCCTTTGATGTGCATAGAGTCCCTGCCCTTCCTGCCCTTGTTCCAGACTCAATACCGTGGGTATGCAGCCCATTGTGTGGGAACAGGACACACCCTTTTCAGATATAAGTGTGAGGCTGTGTCCAGCTCCTCCCTCCCATCCTGCCAGTATGGCCTAGCTGGGTGTTGATGGCCCATCAAGTTACACCTAAGCTCCCTTTGTGTGGCTGTCTAGAGGTAATGCACAAAGCCCAGCTGTCATCCACCCCAGACATTTATTCACAGGCAGGCATCAGGCACCTAATGGGTAACATGAGAAAATGGCAACTTTCTCAAAGTATCATTTTCAGGATTGAAATTTAAAATCTGACTTCAACATAAGTTGTTATGTTAAATTGTGATTTCAGAGTCACCAAACTTGGGAGTCCAATCTCGTTCTCTTCCTAATTGGAAACTACACTCATAAAATGTAATAAGGTAATCCCAATGCTATTCTATGGGATAGATGGGCCTTGCAGTACTGAAAAACAAATGTAAGATTTTTTCACAGCTAGGACATGTAAAATTAAAAGTACATGTCCTACTTTTTTTTTAATACACTGCACCCTGTCCTTGGGCTGTCCAGTACCTACCTTAGGAGTGACTGATATGTATTAGGAAGGAAGGCTTGGGCCTGCCATGTCGACCTGGCAAGAGTGTTAACTTGCCAGGTTGACATGGCAGTTTAAAACTGCACACACAGGCTCTGCAACCGCAGACGCCATTAGTGCTGCAGGCCCACTAGACACATTTAATTTACAGACCCTGGGCACATGTAGTGCATATTACTAGGGACTTATCAGTAAATTACATAGTGCAATTTTGGATAAGCAAATGTTCCCATGTTTTAAGCAGAGAGTGCATGCACTTAAGCACTGGTTGGCAGTGGTAACGTGCCCAGAGTCCTAAATCCAACATAACGAGTTCAGTAAAAAGGGGAGGAGGAGGCAAAATGTTTGGGGGAGATGCTGTGGAAGGGGCCATTTCCAAGACATCTCATCTACCATGATTTTCACCTTTGAAGAAAATAAAAGCATATGTTGCAGCCCCATTTTTCATAATTTCACATTTACTTCACAGAAGGAACTTTGCTCTTGTAGTATTTCAGCAGTATAGTCCGAGAATATTAGCACCTTTGATTTATCCATCTCTAGTGGTCCTAGCATTACGGAAGAGGCACTCGCACATATTTGGATTTCCCGAAAGGAAGGCGATTTCTTAATCAACAAATCTCCTGTGACTACATATTTCTATACAATCCCCAACATACATAAGAATCTGACTAATCCACCAGGGCGACTGATAGTATCAGGAATCGGCTCCATAGTGGAACCTCTGTCCAAATTTGCAGTCGCTTTTTGAGACCAATTATCCAAATAACAGATATGTACCTAAAAGATACTAAAGATGTGCTAATACTCTTACATGACAGGCCTTTCAACCCGGAAACAGAACTTCTAATGGAACTAGACATTGAAAGTCTATACTCCAGCCAACCACACATGGAGACATTGACCTTCATTGGATATGTGTTATTTGAGACAGACTGGGAGCATCAAACCCCAAGGAACGTATTTATGGAGTGCTGCAAATGGGCACTAACTGAGAATTTCTTCCAATACGAAGCCACTTTATACCCACAGAAACACGAGACCAGCATGGGAAGCGCTTCTGCCGCGAGCATAGCAGGTCTCTATGTCCATCTTCTTGAAAAACATAAAATCCTGTGACCCACCAACCCGTACATAGTAGAAGCGGTACATGGATGACGTTCTGATCATATGGCAAAGTAACAGAGACACTACCTACTAGTTCCTAAAATGGTTGAATAGACAGAATGTCTTCCTGAAGTTCACCTATAAGCGTGAGCGCAAAATCCATTCCACTCGCGGATTTCGGGGATTTTCGGTAAATTCGCAATCCGCGAACTCCCGCAAATTTATCGAAAATCCACAAATCCGCGAGAGGCGGATCCGGGGGGCAAAAGTTCAAGCCTTCAAGCTTGAAGTTGTAACTATTTTAGGATGGCGCCGCCAAGCTGCCAGCGCCATCCTAAAATAGTTACTAAGTTAGCTTCAACAGGAAGCACTAATAGATAAAATAAAGCAGGTGCTCGAGCACCTGCTTTATTTTATTGCTTCCTGAATGAAGCTAATTTAGTAACTATTTTAGGATGGCGCTGGCAGCTTGCCGGCGCCATCCTAAAATAGTTACAGGATGATGGACAGCTCACTCAAGGGACCCCTGCACACATCGGTGTGATTGCATAGTAACACACACATGGTCGCTGGAACTAGTTGAAGCTCAAATTCAGTGACTCATTCATCAGCCCAAAAACAATTGTGAACGTCGTCGAGGCTGGGCAGGTGTGCCTTCTTCCCAAATCTACCGTCGAAAATCAGCTGTGATGCTGGATAGAGGCCTTTGCATCCTTGACTTTCACGAGCGCAATCCTCGTGCTGTTCCTGTGACCAGGAGCTTCTTTCTCTTGATCTGCTGCTCTGATCGGTCTCTGACATTTTATACACACAAGAGGCATGTGAACTCGCATGGAAGCCCCGCCCGTTTGGCCCCGCTCACAGACTCGCGGTGTGCACCTTCTTCCCGCCATTTACCCACTATGATGGACAGCTCACTCAAGGGACCCCTGCGCCCTTCGGGGCGATTGCATAGTAACACACACATGGTCGCTGGAACTAGTTGAAGCTCAAATTCAGTGACTCATTCATCAGCCCAAAAACAATCGTGAGCGTGGTCGAGACTGGGCAGGTGTGCCTTCTTCCCAAATCTACCGTCGAAAATCAGCTGTGATGCTGGATAGAGGCCTTTGTATCCTTGAATTTCACAAGCGCAATCCTCATGCTGTTCCTGTGACCAGGAGCTTCTTTCTCTTCATCTGCTGCTCTAATCGGTTCTGACCATTTATACACACAAGAGGCACTTGAACTCGCACAGAAGACCCCTCCATTAAAAAAATCCACAAAATCCGCGAATCCGCAAATTTGCGGATTTTGCGAATCTGCAAATCTGCAAATTCACGGATCGTGGATCCACAAAATCCGCCCATGCTTATTCACCTATACCATATCAAAAGCGAAAGTAGTATTCTTAGATCGAAACATCATCCCAGATAAGGGCTTACTAAGAGCCACTACCCATATGAAACCTACAGCAAACAATTGTCTATTTTTATTTGACAGCTTCCACCCCAGACACCTTAGGAAGAATCTACCTTTTGGCCAATTTCTGAGCTCAGAATTAAATGACGATAAGAATCGGGCAGAAACTTTGGTATCTAAACTATAGGGAGACACTACCTACAGAAATCATCTCTCGATCAATGAAAAGAGCCAAGAACAATAACAGAGAGGGTCTTCTTGATATAACGCATCCAAAACGAAAGGAAGAAAGACTGATTTGCATTACAACATATGACATAGCAGCTAATCAAGTCAGCAAGATAATTAATAAACATTGGCAAATTCTTAACAGCAGATTTCTGAACTTTATTAAATCAATGTTCCCACACAAACGCAGGAGTCTCAGAGATAAGATAGTCCACACCAGACCATGTATAAAGAACAACTCAAGAAAAAAACAAAGCTTCATTCTCCCCTAACAGGCCACCACCCATGTGATAACTGTAGTGTCTGCAACCTAACAAAATCAACTGAACAGTTACCTTTCAATGACCACACAACCTGGGAACAGAGACTATTCACCAACTGCAATTCAAAATGAGTCATCTACATGATTACATGCCCATGCAATCTCCATTACATAGGGATGACGACACGCATGGTTAGGACCCGAATCTGCGAAAACCGCAGAAATCTGGGATGTGAGCACGAACCCACAAAAATGTCAGTCCATTACATGGAAAAAGGCACACAGTGCAATATCTAAACTGGACAATTCTCAAACAAATCTGCTTTGAATGCCAACTATTCGAGAAGGAACAACGTTGGGTAATCAGATTGAAGACTCATTTAGAGGGATTGAATGAAAATATACCCTGGAGCCAGTTCATCTAATATGTGACACCCACCATCAACACCACTATGTATATGCCGAATCACAGACTTTAGGAACTTTTCCAGATCAAGTATGAACATTTTCCACCTAGAACCAGCATGTTAACGTTTCACTGATCAAACATAGAAATATAGGTTCCAAAAGAAGCATTTTTCCAAAACAAGGTTTTTCTAAATAAAAATGTTTTCACAAGATTATCAACAGGAATCATGTATTGTTTACTGAATAAAGGAAGAAAGGAAATAACATTTTGGATTAAACATATGCACCCCAAATTCTGAGTATTTTTTTATGTTTGTTTATTCTCTTAGTCTGATGGATTAGAACTGGTCCAACTGAAACAGATGAGTTACCGTTATCCTACACGAAAGCCAGCAAACCAGGAAGTAGTTTCATTGCGAGGCGGTCATGTTGGTCCGCGTTTTAGCTTTTGGGTGGCACGAAGACACCAACGCCCTTGACCTGCCCGCTGTCAAATAGGGACACTACTGAGTACCCCGACATTGTAGGAGCTGTGGGCAGGCTATCTCTACCGGCAAGGGAGTAGCTTTGAAGAAGTAAGTACAGCACAGCCAATACACAATGTCCCCCTTTTTTAGAACCATTGGACATTCCCCTAATGCAGTACCCTGTGATTCTTTCTCTCCATTTTTCTCGCACAGAGTTTGACTAAAAGCGCCCCTTCCCCCGTCTGAACTCATGAGTCCAAAATTTGGCTTACTCCATGTATGTTTCATCCTCGTCTTTTATCTCCTTCTGGTCACAAGTTAGACCTCGTAAAGAATATTGTTACTGGAAATTAATTAGAAACGATATGTATGTATGTGTTGTTCTCTGTCTGTGTTGACTTTTTTAATTAATAAGTGATTTTTGGTAGCACCTAAAATATATTTTTCACCACCAAGATTGAAAGAAAAATATATCACATGTTCCATGATGATGATGTGTTCTGCAATGCATAACAGTCATATGTATGACGGACTAATCTTTTTCAGATCTAAAAAGAAACATTACCAATTGGGTATTGTACATGTTTTTATTCATTGACAAAACTAAAGAACACTTACACCTGAGTCGATTCACGATACGAGTGGCAAAAGGGATTATCACGTGGTCCGGACGAAAAGCCTTGGGGTAGGGGATGAAACATATCCTGACCTATGAAAAACATGCACATAACCACTTTTTTTTCATCTTATCCCCAATTTAACCATACCAGCTAAAGGTAAGAATAAATTATTTTCCCTAAGCCAGGTATTTATAGCCCATTTTTCTCATTAGAGAAGACCCGCCCACTCTTATACCTCTCCATACTTCATAGTATATGATCAAAGTGCTCCCATGTATTCGTCAGTCATAGCATGCCTATTGCGCAGCGGGACAGGAAGGACCCTGTGATGAAGCATGCCACCAATGGGAAACCCTGGTGCGTGAGGGCTATTTTGAGAAAACTTTCAGTTTTTTTATTGAACATAAAGAGTGGAAAGATATTCCAATCAAACAGACGGACTGGACTCTCTATGGTTACTACAGATAGTGACATTGCATATACCAGAATCAGTATGTGCTGTGTCTTTAGCTGCATTCCATCATACAGGCAAAACCGTTCCCTGTGCTCCTTTAGTTCTACTTTTTAGGTGTTGGTATTTCTCAGGAGGCCCTGATCTCCAGTTTGAGGCAAAGGTATGGGTGCTACCTACATTTAGCACCTTGGTGCATGCACAGATTGATGTTGCATCAGGCCCCTGCACTTTTGACGTACTGAGCTGCAGTCCTCCTCCAGCATCACATCAATAGCTTGATCACCACTAGTGGGCTCCAGACTAGGCTGTGCTGGTGGTCGGTTCATTTGTGTAGTGGCAGGCAGTAAATTAGCTAATTTTTATTATTCCAGGTTCCCTGGGCTCTAGTATGTGGGCCATGTAACTCTCTCAGCAACACACTAAAGTAGGTAGAAGCCATTCCACCCTAGGCATTCAGCACTCCTGCTTCTCTTCTTTAGCCTGGTGCTCCACATGGTCCCAGGCTGTCAGACCGCCTTTCTCACCTCTGTAGCGCTCTTGACCAGGAACTAAACGAATCCTCACCTTTTGTCTGCAGGTTAGTACCTGCATCACCAACCCAGAGGTTCAATTCCCATATAGCTGCGCCCCAGGAGCCTCGCCTAGGCACAGCGATGGTATCAGCCGCCCTTTGTCGTGCCACACAGCAGCTACCCACATGGCAGGAGGCGGCCAATTTGCCCACAGGATTCTGCTGGATTCAGGGTGGGTGTTCAGTGAGCCAGCACAGAGCGCATCCCATACCATTGGTTCTAGGCCGTGCTCTTCTATAGGGAGATGATGTTTGTCATTTTTTTCTTTCTTTTTTTTAATGCAAAAGTCTTTTTCTTTGTAATAATGGGAGTGTGCATTGCAATTTTCCGTACTTCCTGTACAAAGTATACCTGACTTATTTAGGTGCAGGTTTACAATCGCAAGGAAGTGTGGAAAAGGCATTGCAAATGTTGGTGAATCACTCTTGGTTATAACTTTAGGGTGTTGACCCCCTTTGCATGATCACACCTGTGACACTCAAGACTACTCATTGCTATACTTGGCACCTCAGTGATTAGATCAATAATACTGGCGTGGTGCTGGTCACTTGAGCAGTGTTGGCTTGCATAGACACCTCCTCATAGCTCCCTCCTTCATGCTGCCGGTAGGCGTGAGAGGTAGGTGGGACACGTTGTTGGAATCGGTAGTGAACTTGCCGCGCAGAGTTGGTGGGGCTGCAGTGTATGATCTCTAATCCCTGGATGCCATTGGAGTTGTTGAGTTGTGATAGGGTTGTGTGCCCAAAATATGCATCCTTGGCACAAGTCTCTTCAGTCAGCGGGGCCACTCTGGCTGATCTATGCATTTGTTAATTTGGGCTACAGTCGGCAGTGCGCTGCTGAGCCTGATGGGTGGGGCTGATGGCTGATAGCCTGCTCTGGGATGACTGCCCGGCCAATTCTGATTGCCAGCACTGATAGCAGAAGTGCAAAGGCTAATCCAGACACCCACTGAATGTTTTTACTGGCAAGGAAGCCCTTTCCCCTCAACCAATGTAACCTTTTCCCCTTTTTGTTTCCATCATGGGGTCGTGGTGATGGAAGGTTGATTGTGCAGGCCCTTCTACCCCAGCTAATATCGTTTTACCTGGGCTGTGGCCTACTGTACAATTGAGTAATCCGTGCTGGGCTCTGCCATCTTGTCCAGCTGGTGCAAGTGTGTCCTTTGTGCCTTTGCTTCCATGTACCACTGGGTAATCCGTCTGACTGCTGTATCCTTGGGCAGAGGGTATCCACCCTGCCACTTGTTTTAGAGTGTTAGTCGTAGATTTTCGAGGACACGTTGATACATTTGAAGTTTTTACCGAATCCATTACTTAGGTACTGCTTTTTACTGCTATAAAAGGGTATATACATATGTTCTTCTCTTTTCTGTCTTTTTGGAATTTTTCCAGTTTCCTGTACCTTTTCTAATTCTTATGTGCTTTTTTATATTATTACATTTTTGAGTATACCAATATATTAATTTGCAAATCAAATTTGTGAAAGTGCTATCGAAATTACACAAAGTAAATAAATAAATACATTAGTTAGGCTTATAATGTTTACAATACATAGTATTATGTTTTTTACATCTCCTTTTCTGATGAATTTCATTATTTTTTAAACTTAAGGGCAAATTCACAAACATCTTTTAACAGGTCAAGGATCTACTCACTCTATGTTTCTTTCTATTTTTTGCGTGAAATTCAGATTTTTTATTTGAGTATTACAAAAAGCCACTGCTGTTCTAATGGAAATTGACACGTCATAGATTCCCAGGAGGACTTTCACTGCTTTATAATTACTCCTATTCATTGTCTGCAGGACAGACACACATCATGAGTATGTGTTGAGGGAATGTGCTTTGATACTTATAACTTTACTTCATCTTTTCTTCAACAACAAACAGTGGGCCCGATTAACAGAACTAACTTAAAACAAAATCCTAAACTTACTACCGTTTTGGTATTCACAGCAGGCACTTACTCATCAATGAGTAAGTGCTTTCTGGGAATATCAAAATGAGTAAATGGTAGTAAGTGTAGGATTTCGTCTTAAGTTAGTTCTGTGAAACGGGTCCCACTTTTTTAATAGAGAACTTCCTTCCCATACACCCCGTGCAAATACTGTGGCCAGTGGGTGCTTTTCACGCCTCATTCGTGCTGCTAAGAATGTCGTTTTGGTGCTGAATTTAGTGTAAAATTATTACAAACCCATTAGGAACCCCCTGAATAATTTGTTTGTTTTCACAGCTTTTCTAGTGATCCCCACCTTGTTCTTCTCACTACTTCCCCGGAAAGTCGATTTGTCCATGTCCTAAACCTGAATTTACTACATCAAACATCTGTCCTAAGTACAAACTAAGGTTGATTTGTGGGGCGTAAAAATCCTCAAATCCAGATTCTAAGATTCATGATTTGGGATTTGTACACGTTTTGTGGTCGCAAGTCAAATTCATGACTGCAAAAACGTTTGTGAAGGAGGTATTGTTTAATGAGGTCTTCTGCACCCACTACCTTAATAGCAATTGAAAATGTGTATTTTTAATTAGCTAGAGTACTGTTAGACTCGGCGGTCTCTAGTTGGCAGAGGTATACACTTCTGACAAATAGGGACACACTTCCTCTAGTCAGGGCAAGGGGATCACATACTTAGTTAATCCCTGCTCACCCCCTCGGTAGCTTGGAAAGCAGATAGGCTTATCTCAGAGGCAGTGCGTTAAGCATTTACGACCACATACAGTAATAAAGTGAAGACACTACAAATGGACACGACACAGTAGTATTATAAAAATACGAATGTTTTATATAAGGCTTAGCACAAGACCAAATAATGACAAAAATATACCACAATCTTAATAAATACTCTTGGAAGGAAAAATAATAGTTCAAGCGTAGTTTCTTCTTAGCACAAAGTCTTTAGTAACAAAAGCAACTCTTCTTCTTTAGATCACAGTTCTTGGCAACAATGTGACCCACACGGAAGTCACCCAACGTCGAGGCAAAGTTTAATCCAAAGGTTCGGCGTCGACCGCGAGGAGCGCTACGTCGAGCCCGAAGTCTCACGGACCCCCAACAACACAGTACCTTGGGAAAATGAAACACACGATGATCAGCGGCGTCGAGCAATCCGGCGTCGCGTCTTCGGTGTCGATCAGGCCTCAGTAGTCGTCGATGTCGATGATGATGTTGCAAGAGTGAGCAGCGCTCACGGCGTCGAGAGGGCTTGAAGTCGATGCGATCAGCGGCGGTGCAGACATGAGGTCACTTGGAGCTGGAGCCGAACTCACTACTCACTGGCGTCGCTACTGGCGTCGATCGGGCCCGGCGGCCGGCGTTGAGGAAGCGGGACACTGGAGCCGTTACTCACGATGTCGAGCTGGATTCGGCGTCGTCCGTCGGCGTCGAGATTGCTGGATTCTTTCAGAGGTGCTGGATTCTCAGGTTCCAGCGACAAGCACTTTCAGCAACGGTGAAGTCCTTTAGCCCTGTGACTTCAACAGGAGGCTATATTTACAACAAGGGGTGGTGAGGGACAGAGTCTCTGAATTAAACAGAATACTCTCACCCAGTCAAGAGATCAGGGCTAGATCCAACACCGTTTTTTAGCTCACTGCACCATCCCAGTTTCAGAACCTGGCTGTATGCAAATTAGTCTGTTCCTGTCCCAGTGCATGATGGGAACAGGGCAAACCAAACTACAAAAGCCAATTCTTACACTGGGAAGGAAACAAGCTACCGGGGACCGGTTTCTGGCATTTCAGCCGTCTTCGGCCCGGCTTGCTTGAATCCTGATGGTGCAATGAGCAAGGGACTCACATCTGAGTATACCCTTCCACGCTTAGGGTGGACAAAAATATTTACAACAAGGGGTGGTGAGGGACAGAGTTTTTGGCCACTATAGGTGTGGCAGGGTATACTCAGACATGAGTCCCTTTCTCACTGCTCCATCAGGATTCAAGCAAGCCGGGCCGAAGAAGGCTGAAATGCCAGAAACCGGTCCCCGGTAGCTTGTCTCCTTTCTGGTGAAGAATTGGCTTGGTAGTTTAGTCTGCCCTGTTCCCATGATGCACTGGGCCAGGGACAGACTGATTTGCATATAGCCAGGTTCTGAGCTGGGATGGGGCAGTGAGATAAATAACGGTGATGGATCAAGCCCTGATCTTTGGACTGGGTAAGAGTGGTCTGTTTAACTCAGACACTCTGTTCATCACCACCCCCCTTTTTGTAAATCGTTTTTGGCCACTATAGGTGTGGCAGGGTATACTCAGACATGAGTCCCTTTCTCACTGCTCCATCAGGATTCAAGCAAGCCGGGCCGAAGAAGGCTGAAATGCCAGAAACCGGTCCCCGGTAGCTTGTCTCCTTTCTGGTGAAGAATTGGCTTGGTAGTTTAGTCTGCCCTGTTCCCATGATGCACTGGGCCAGGGACAGACTGATTTGCATATAGCCAGGTTCTGAGCTGGGATGGGGCAGTGAGATAAATAACGGTGATGGATCAAGCCCTGATCTTTGGACTGGGTAAGAGTGGTCTGTTTAACTCAGACACTCTGTTCATCACCACCCCCCTTTTTGTAAATCGTTTTTGGCCACTATAGGTGTGGCAGGGTATACTCAGACATGAGTCCCTTTCTCACTGCTCCATCAGGATTCAAGCAAGCTGGGCCGAAGAAGGCTGAAATGCCAGAAACCGGTCCCCGGTAGCTCGTCTCCTTTCTGGTGAAGAATTGGCTTGGTAGTTTAGTCTGCCCTGTTCCCATGATGCACTGGGCCAGGGACAGACTGATTTGCATATAGCCAGGTTCTGAGCTGGGATGGGGCAGTGAGATAAATAACGGTGATGGATCAAGCCCTGATCTTTGGACTGGGTAAGAGTGGTCTGTTTAACTCAGACACTCTGTTCATCACCACCCCCCTTTTTGTAAATCGTTTTTGGCCACTATAGGTGTGGCAGGGTATACTCAGACATGAGTCCCTTTCTCACTGCTCCATCAGGATTCAAGCAAGCCGGGCCGAAGAAGGCTGAAATGCCAGAAACCGGTCCCCGGTAGCTTGTCTCCTTTCTGGTGAAGAATTGGCTTGGTAGTTTAGTCTGCCCTGTTCCCATGATGCACTGGGCCAGGGACAGACTGATTTGCATATAGCCAGGTTCTGACCTGGGATGGGGCAGTGAGATAAATAACGGTGCTGGATCAAGCCCTGATCTTTGGACTGGGTAAGAGTGGTCTGTTTAACTCAGACACTCTGTTCATCACCACCCCCCTTTTTGTATATCGTTTTTGGCCACTATAGGTGTGGCAGGGTATACTCAGACATGAGTCCCTTTCTCACTGCTCCATCAGGATTCAAGCAAGCCGGGCCGAAGAAGGCTGAAATGCCAGAAACCGGTCCCCGGTAGCTTGTCTCCTTTCTGGTGAAGAATTGGCTTGGTAGTTTAGTCTGCCCTGTTCCCATGATGCACTGGGCCAGGGACAGACTGATTTGCATATAGCCAGGTTCTGAGCTGGGATGGGGCAGTGAGATAAATAACGGTGATGGATCAAGCCCTGATCTTTGGACTGGGTAAGAGTGGTCTGTTTAACTCAGACACTCTGTTCATCACCACCCCCCTTTTTGTAAATCGTTTTTGGCCACTATAGGTGTGGCAGGGTATAGTCAGACATGAGTCCCTTTCTCACTGCTCCATCAGGATTCAAGCAAGCCGGGCCGAAGAAGGCTGAAATGCCAGAAACCGGTCCCCGGTAGCTTGTCTCCTTTCTGGTGAAGAATTGGCTTGGTAGTTTAGTCTGCCCTGTTCCCATGATGCACTGGGCCAGGGACAGACTGATTTGCATATAGCCAGGTTCTGAGCTGGGATGGGGCAGTGAGATAAATAACGGTGATGGATCAAGCCCTGATCTTTGGACTGGGTAAGAGTGGTCTGTTTAACTCAGACACTCTGTTCATCACCACCCCCCTTTTTGTAAATCGTTTTTGGCCACTATAGGTGTGGCAGGGTATACTCAGGCATGAGTCCCTTTCTCACTGCTCCATCAGGATTCAAGCAAGCCGGGCCGAAGAAGGCTGAAATGCCAGAAACCGGTCCCCGGTAGCTTGTCTCCTTTCTGGTGAAGAATTGGCTTGGTAGTTTAGTCTGCCCTGTTCCCATGATGCACTGGGCCAGGGACAGACTGATTTGCATATAGCCAGGTTCTGAGCTGGGATGGGGCAGTGAGATAAATAACGGTGATGGATCAAGCCCTGATCTTTGGACTGGGTAAGAGTGGTCTGTTTAACTCAGACACTCTGTTCATCACCACCCCCCTTTTTGTAAATCGTTTTTGGCCACTATAGGTGTGGCAGGGTATACTCAGACATGAGTCCCTTTCTCACTGCTCCATCAGGATTCAAGCAAGCCGGGCCGAAGAAGGCTGAAATGCCAGAAACCGGTCCCCGGTAGCTTGTCTCCTTTCTGGTGAAGAATTGGCTTGGTAGTTTAGTCTGCCCTGTTCCCATGATGCACTGGGCCAGGGACAGACTGATTTGCATATAGCCAGGTTCTGAGCTGGGATGGGGCAGTGAGATAAATAACGGTGATGGATCAAGCCCTGATCTTTGGACTGGGTAAGAGTGGTCTGTTTAACTCAGACACTCTGTTCATCACCACCCCCCTTTTTGTAAATCGTTTTTGGCCACTATAGGTGTGGCAGGGTATACTCAGGCGTGAGTCCCTTTCTCACTGCTCCATCAGGATTCAAGCAAGCCGGGCCGAAGAAGGCTGAAATGCCAGAAACCGGTCCCCGGTAGCTTGTCTCCTTTCTGGTGAAGAATTGGCTTGGTAGTTTAGTCTGCCCTGTTCCCATGATGCACTGGGCCAGGGACAGACTGATTTGCATATAGCCAGGTTCTGAGCTGGGATGGGGCAGTGAGATAAATAACGGTGATGGATCAAGCCCTGATCTTTGGACTGGGTAAGAGTGGTCTGTTTAACTCAGACACTCTGTTCATCACCACCCCCCTTTTTGTAAATCGTTTTTGGCCACTATAGGTGTGGCAGGGTATACTCAGACATGAGTCCCTTTCTCACTGCTCCATCAGGATTCAAGCAAGCCGGGCCGAAGAAGGCTGAAATGCCAGAAACCGGTCCCCGGTAGCTTGTCTCCTTTCTGGTGAAGAATTGGCTTGGTAGTTTAGTCTGCCCTGTTCCCATGATGCACTGGGCCAGGGACAGACTGATTTGCATATAGCCAGGTTCTGAGCTGGGATGGGGCAGTGAGATAAATAACGGTGATGGATCAAGCCCTGATCTTTGGACTGGGTAAGAGTGGTCTGTTTAACTCAGACACTCTGTTCATCACCACCCCCCTTTTTGTAAATCGTTTTTGGCCACTATAGGTGTGGCAGGGTATACTCAGACATGAGTCCCTTTCTCACTGCTCCATCAGGATTCAAGCAAGCCGGGCCGAAGAAGGCTGAAATGCCAGAAACCGGTCCCCGGTAGCTTGTCTCCTTTCTGGTGAAGAATTGGCTTGGTAGTTTAGTCTGCCCTGTTCCCATGATGCACTGGGCCAGGGACAGACTGATTTGCATATAGCCAGGTTCTGAGCTGGGATGGGGCAGTGAGATAAATAACGGTGATGGATCAAGCCCTGATCTTTGGACTGGGTAAGAGTGGTCTGTTTAACTCAGACACTCTGTTCATCACCACCCCCCTTTTTGTAAATCGTTTTTGGCCACTATAGGTGTGGCAGGGTATACTCAGACATGAGTCCCTTTCTCACTGCTCCATCAGGATTCAAGCAAGCCGGGCCGAAGAAGGCTGAAATGCCAGAAACCGGTCCCCGGTAGCTTGTCTCCTTTCTGGTGAAGAATTGGCTTGGTAGTTTAGTCTGCCCTGTTCCCATGATGCACTGGGCCAGGGACAGACTGATTTGCATATAGCCAGGTTCTGAGCTGGGATGGGGCAGTGAGATAAATAACGGTGATGGATCAAGCCCTGATCTTTGGACTGGGTAAGAGTGGTCTGTTTAACTCAGACACTCTGTTCATCACCACCCCCCTTTTTGTATATCGTTTTTGGCCACTATAGGTGTGGCAGGGTATACTCAGACATGAGTCCCTTTCTCACTGCTCCATCAGGATTCAAGCAAGCCGGGCCGAAGAAGGCTGAAATGCCAGAAACCGGTCCCCGGTAGCTTGTCTCCTTTCTGGTGAAGAATTGGCTTGGTAGTTTAGTCTGCCCTGTTCCCATGATGCACTGGGCCAGGGACAGACTGATTTGCATATAGCCAGGTTCTGAGCTGGGATGGGGCAGTGAGATAAATAACGGTGATGGATCAAGCCCTGATCTTTGGACTGGGTAAGAGTGGTCTGTTTAACTCAGACACTCTGTTCATCACCACCCCCCTTTTTGTAAATCGTTTTTGGCCACTATAGGTGTGGCAGGGTATACTCAGACATGAGTCCCTTTCTCACTGCTCCATCAGGATTCAAGCAAGCCGGGCCGAAGAAGGCTGAAATGCCAGAAACCGGTCCCCGGTAGCTTGTCTCCTTTCTGGTGAAGAATTGGCTTGGTAGTTTAGTCTGCCCTGTTCCCATGATGCACTGGACCAGGGACAGACTGATTTGCATATAGCCAGGTTCTGAGCTGGGATGGGGCAGTGAGATAAATAACGGTGATGGATCAAGCCCTGATCTTTGGACTGGGTAAGAGTGGTCTGTTTAACTCAGACACTCTGTTCATCACCACCCCCCTTTTTGTAAATCGTTTTTGGCCACTATAGGTGTGGCAGGGTATACTCAGACATGAGTCCCTTTCTCACTGCTCCATCAGGATTCAAGCAAGCCGGGCCGAAGAAGGCTGAAATGCCAGAAACCGGTCCCCGGTAGCTTGTCTCCTTTCTGGTGAAGAATTGGCTTGGTAGTTTAGTCTGCCCTGTTCCCATGATGCACTGGGCCAGGGACAGACTGATTTGCATATAGCCAGGTTCTGAGCTGGGATGGGGCAGTGAGATAAATAACGGTGATGGATCAAGCCCTGATCTTTGGACTGGGTAAGAGTGGTCTGTTTAACTCAGACACTCTGTTCATCACCACCCCCCTTTTTGTAAATCGTTTTTGGCCACTATAGGTGTGGCAGGGTATACTCAGACATGAGTCCCTTTCTCACTGCTCCATCAGGATTCAAGCAAGCCGGGCCGAAGAAGGCTGAAATGCCAGAAACCGGTCCCCGGTAGCTTGTCTCCTTTCTGGTGAAGAATTGGCTTGGTAGTTTAGTCTGCCCTGTTCCCATGATGCACTGGGCCAGGGACAGACTGATTTGCATATAGCCAGGTTCTGAGCTGGGATGGGGCAGTGAGATAAATAACGGTGATGGATCAAGCCCTGATCTTTGGACTGGGTAAGAGTGGTCTGTTTAACTCAGACACTCTGTTCATCACCACCCCCCTTTTTGTAAATCGTTTTTGGCCACTATAGGTGTGGCAGGGTATACTCAGACATGAGTCCCTTTCTCACTGCTCCATCAGGATTCAAGCAAGCCGGGCCGAAGAAGGCTGAAATGCCAGAAACCGGTCCCCGGTAGCTTGTCTCCTTTCTGGTGAAGAATTGGCTTGGTAGTTTAGTCTGCCCTGTTCCCATGATGCACTGGGCCAGGGACAGACTGATTTGCATATAGCCAGGTTCTGAGCTGGGATGGGGCAGTGAGATAAATAACGGTGATGGATCAAGCCCTGATCTTTGGACTGGGTAAGAGTGGTCTGTTTAACTCAGACACTCTGTTCATCACCACCCCCCTTTTTGTAAATCGTTTTTGGCCACTATAGGTGTGGCAGGGTATACTCAGACATGAGTCCCTTTCTCACTGCTCCATCAGGATTCAAGCAAGCCGGGCCGAAGAAGGCTGAAATGCCAGAAACCGGTCCCCGGTAGCTTGTCTCCTTTCTGGTGAAGAATTGGCTTGGTAGTTTAGTCTGCCCTGTTCCCATGATGCACTGGGCCAGGGACAGACTGATTTGCATATAGCCAGGTTCTGAGCTGGGATGGGGCAGTGAGATAAATAACGGTGATGGATCAAGCCCTGATCTTTGGACTGGGTAAGAGTGGTCTGTTTAACTCAGACACTCTGTTCATCACCACCCCCCTTTTTGTAAATCGTTCAACAGGAGGCTGGCACTCTTCCAGCCCTTGGAGATTTCCTTGGCAAAGTTCGAGAGTACACACTCAGTTCCTCTCTCCTGGTTCCTCGGCAAAAATAAAGAAGCAACTGCAGGATTCCCCCCAGCAACAGCAGACTGGCAGAAGGGGTAGGTAAGTCCTTGGATCAGCAGGCTTCTTGTCCTTGGTTCAGGGTTCCTTGTCAGAATTGATCTAAAGTCTTGGTTCAGGGGTCCTTCTCTTATACCCCTTTTCGGCTTTGATCCCTTTGTCCATGCAGGGGAACTCCCCCTCATTCCGGGTCTGTGGTGGGTGTAGCCAGGTGGTGACACCTGGCCGATTCACGGTGCAGGGCTGGGTCCTCAGACGCCCAGCAGGAGGTGGAGCCAGTATTGTCACTGGCAGGAGCAGAGCTATCCGTCGCTCGGCAGGAGGTGGAGCCAGCATTGTATCTGGCAAGGCCGGCTATCAAGAACTACTCTTCCCCCTACTCTCAATGCAAATGCACCACTCACCCCACACGGACTCATTCAGAACTCTGGAGCCACCCGGCTCCTGTCATACACACACCAAACCAGCAGAAGCCAGAAATAGTTAGACAAGAAAATAGTCACTTTCTAAAAGTGCTGTTTTCAAACCCAGAGTCCAAAAACCATCCACCCAAACGGATGCGTTATCAAACCCCGAGTTTAGGGATACCAAACTCGACATTGCACCATGCTCCCCGAGCCAGCTAGGATCATACCATTAATAATCCCGGCGGCCCATCCTAACTAAAGGAGAGCAGGCGACCTTTCGATAGTGAAGTACGAACATGGCGGTAGTTCACTATTAGGACAGGCCAACCTCGTCAGGCTTGTCCTACCTTATACGTACAATGCACCCTGCCCTTGGGCCTACCATAGGGGTGACTAACATGAAGTTAAGGGAAGGTTTGGAGGGCTGGCAAGTAGGCGTACTTGCGCAGCCCGCGTGACAGTACGAGACTGCACGTAGGTCTCGCAATGACAGACCCGTAGACATACTTTTACTAGGCCGCTCGTGTGGGTGGCACAATACGTGCTGCAAGCCCACTAGCGGCATTTGTATTTACAAGCCCCGGCACTCCGCGTGCAGTAGACTAGGGACTGACAGTAAACCAAATAAGCCAAACATGGAATTCAATCAATATAGTAATTTAGCATAGGGAGCACTTGCACCGCGGCACTGATCAGCAGCGGCACAGTGCCCAGAGCGATATACCAGCAAAAACATTGTAAACATAGGAGGCAAACAGAAAAAATGGAGGAGAGACTAAAGCCAATGATGTCAGGTCTAACACGTGTCCCCTCCAGCTGAAATGTGGGGAGAACTACCCTTAACCTAGGGAGTCCTCATCACTAAGGCGGAAAAATCTGGACAGACCATCAGCATTGGCGTGATCTGTACCAGGGCGGTGTTCCACCGTAAAGTCCATCCCCTGTAGGGAAATGGACCACCTCAACAGTTTCGGATTCTCACCCCTCATCTGCATCAACCATCTGAGGGGCCTGTGGTCTGTCTGAACCCGGAAGTGAGTCCCAAACAGGTAGGGTCTTAGCTTCTTCAGCGCCCAGACCACAGCAAATGCTTCTCGCTCTATCGCACTCCACCTCTTTTCCCTGGGAAGTAACCCCCTACTGATGAAGGCTACGGGTAAGTCTCGCCCCTCTTCATTTACCTGAGCTAGAACAGCTCCCACGCCATGCTTTGAAGCGTCCGTCTGGACAACAAATTCTTTAGAAAAGTCGGGTGCCTGGAGTATGGGTGCTGTACACATTGCAGTTTTCAGGGTGTGGAAGGCCGTTTGACAGGCGTCAGTCCAAATCACATTTCGCGGCTGCTTCCTGGAAGTCAGCGACGTCAAGGGGTGCACAATGTTACTGTAATCCTTGACGAACCTCCTGTAGTAACCCGTGAGTCCTAAGAAGGCTCTCACCTGCATTTGGGTTTTGGGCGGTGCCCAAGCCAGGATGGTATCGATCTTGGGTTGCAGGGGGGCCACCTTGCCGCTCCCTACTTGGTGCCCCAAGTACACCACGGAACCCTGCCCAATCTGGCACTTACTGGCTTTGATTGTGAGGCCTGCTCTGCGCAGGGCCAACAAACTTCCTGGAGGTGACGCAAGTGTTCCTCCCAACTGGCGCTGAACACTGCGATGTCGTCCAGGTAGGCGGCACTGAAATCCTCCAGTCTGGCCAAGACCTGGTTGACCAACCTCTGGAAGGTGGCAGGGGCATTCGTCATCCCAAAGGGCATAACCCGGAACTGGTAAAGCCCATCTGGTGTGGAGAATGCGGACCTCTCCTTTGCCCCATCAGTCAAGGCGATCTGCCAGTACCCAGACGTCAGATCAAACGTACTAAGGTACCGGGCAGCCCCCAACCGATCTATGAGCGCATCAGCTCTGGGGATGGGGTGCGCATCAGTCTTCGTGACTGAATTGAGTCCTTGGTAATCCACGCAGAACCGGAGTTCAGGTGAAGCACCAGGTGCTGCAGCCTTCGGGACCAAGACCACTGGGCTATCCCAAGGACTGCTAGAGGACTCAACCACCCCTAAGGCAAACATTTTGGAGACCTCCTCCTTAATGTAAGCTCAGACCTTGTCAGTCACCCTGTAAGCCTTGTGCTTCACAGGAGGGCTGGTCCCGGTGTCGACGTCATGGACACACCAGTGAGTGACACCAGGAATCAAGGAGAACAGATCAGGGAATTGACCCAGCAATTGGCGACAATCTTGCTGCTGTTCAAGGGTCAGTGTGTCAGAGAGGAAAACACCATCCACTGACCCGTCTTGCTCTTTTGCGTACAGGAGGTCAGGAAGAGGCTCGCTCTCCTCTTCCATTCCGGCATCTGTAGCGAGGAGCATGCCCACTTTGGACCTTTCTAAGTGGGGCTTCAACCGGTTGACATGCAGGACCCTCAAGGGGTTCCTGGGAGATTTCAAGTCCACCAAGTAGGTGACATCGCTCTTCTTCTCCACAACCTTAAACGGTCCAGTCCACCTGTCCTTGAGCGCACAAGGTTCCACAGGGGACATGACCCAAACTTCTTGACCAGGCTGAAGTTCGACCAGAGGGGCATTCCGGTCGTACCACCGCTTCATCTCTTCCTGGCTGGCCTCCAGATTTGCCTGAGCAAGATCTCTGTAGCGCCGAGGCTGGTTCCTAAAGGCCAGCATGTAACTGTATACATTCTGGGGAGGTTTCCTGGGAGATTGCTCCCAGCCTTCTTTGACCAGACTCAAAGGTCCTCTTACCGGGTACCCATACAAGAGCTCAAAGGGGCTGAACCCTAGAGACTTCTGCGGCACCTCTCGATAAGCAAACAGCAGGCATGGCAAGAGGACATCCCATTTACGCCTCATTGGTTCTTCAAGACCCATGATCATGCCTTTAAGGGTCCGGTTGAATCTCTCAACCAGCCCATTACCTTGAGGGTGGTAAGGAGTGGTGAACTTGTAGGTTACCCCACACTCCTTCCACAGAGACTTCATATAATTGGAAATGAAGTTGGTTCCCCGGTCTGACACCACCTCTCTGGGGAACCCCATGCGGGAGAAAACACCCATCAGCGCCCGTCCCACCAGGAGGGCCGTCATTGTTCGAAGAGGGATGGCTTCCGGGTACCGTGCGGCATAGTCCACCAAGACCAGGATGAACCTGTTGCCTAGGGCTGTCTTGGGGTCCAGGGGCCCAACAATGTCAATCCCCACCCGGTCAAAGGGGGTACTGACAACTGGAAAAGGTTAGAGGGGAGCCTTCTGCTTCTTTCTGCTTTTCTCACTTGCCTGGCAAGTGTGACAGGTTTTACAATGGATGTCTACATTCCTTCTCATCTGAGGCCAATAAAAATGGGTGACAAGCCTGTCATAGGTCTTGTCCTGCCCCAGATGTCCAGCTAACGGAACGTCATGAGCCAAACCCAGTAGGAAGGCTCTGAAGCGCTGGGTTACCACCAGCACATGGGCTGACCCAGGCTCAGCAGCCTTAGGCTCGCTATACAGGAGGTCGTTCTCCCAGTAGACAAAATGCGATCCTGACTGATCACCTGTGGTCTGGGCTGAGGCCTGCTGCCTCATACCCACAGAGAAGGGCACACTTTCTGTTCTGCACAAAATTCTTCCCTGGAGGGACCACCATCCTGCTGCCAATGGGTCAGCTCGGGCAGGTCTCCCAGTTCAGCAGCTTGTTCCCCTGTGGGCTCCAGGGCATCCCCCTCGGGGTCTACCTCTTCCTGGACCACAGGAACGGTGGGGGCCGGTTTCCTGCGCCTCCTGCCTCTTCTCTTTCCAGCTGGGTCCTGGGCCGTCGTTTCAGGCTCCGGGACCCCATCAACACCCTTACTCGCTGTCATCGATCGAGTGGTCGCACACACCCACTCTAGCACACCCAACATTTTCAAATGCGATGCTCGCTCCACCTTAGCCCAAGGGGAGTCTTCCAAATCATTGCCCAGGAGACAATCAACAGGCATGGCGGGCCTCACAGCAACCTGAAGAGTACCTGAAATTCCCCCCATTCAAAGGAAACTTGAGCTACCTCACACTCTTTCTGGGAGTTGTCGGCAGCTATCACGGGGTAGAATGCGTGGGGAACCACCTGCTCTCTGGACACCAAGTGACACTTGACAGCTGTCACACTCGCTCCGGTGTCTCTGAGAGCCTCCACTCTATGGCCATTAATGGTCACCCACTGCCTATATTTATTAGTGTTACTAGGCAGCAGGGGTGGTGGGACCATTTCCATATCTCCTAGTGAGACCAGGGACATCTCTGCGGGACCCCTCCCACCATGGGCAACCATCTCCTCCCCTCCCAGGGCTACACTCGCCAACTGACGGGGGGTGCACGTGATGGTGCATTTGAGTCCCTCATGGGACACTGGGGGTCGTAAAAACGATGTCCCACCTGTTTACAGACATAGCAGGTCATGGGGCCCCTATGAGCAGGTTTACCTGTCGGGGCTCCGGGTTTCTTCACCGGGGGAGGCTGGGAACCTTTCCCTTGGTTCCCTTGAGGATTACTTTGGGGCCCTTTCTGGGACTCCTTCTGTTTGCCCTTGTCCCCCCACTCTTCTGCTGGGGACCCTGCCCACCCTTGGCTGAGTCTCCCACTGGACCCTTGTGGACCCTGGTACTGACCCAGCGGTCCGCCTCCTCAGCAAGTTCTCTAGGGTTAGATATCTTGCTATCAATAAGGTGCTGGCGCAGCTCTGGAAAACAGTTATTCGACAAGTGCTCCCAAGCAAACAAATCATAAAGAGCTTCGTAACTTTCCACTTTGCTGCCCTTTACCCAACCATCCATGGCTCTGCAAAAATATGACACATACTCAACCCACGTCGTACCAGGCAACTTCTTACATTCTCTAAAAGCGTGTCTGTACTTTTCCGGGGTCAGGCCATACCTCAACATTAAAGCATCCTTCATATGAGTATACGACATCCTATCCTCCATAGGAATATCTAAGAGGGTATCTCTCCCCTCGTTCACAAAGCGACGCCACAACCCCGCTCCCCAATCCTTCTCAGGGACCCGGTGGACCAACAATGCTAACTCATACGCTTTAAACCATTGGCCAATATCTTCATTCTTATGATAATCTTTAATCACATCTTTGGGAAAATAAAACCTACTTACTGCAGGCACAGATGGGATGCTGCCACCAGAGGGATTCGATTCTAAACTCTTAGCTTGGAGCTCTATCTCTCTCAACCTTGTGTCATGCTCCAAAGCTAACTTTTCTCTTTCAAACTCCAATCTTTTGATCTCCAGATCAGCTTCTCTCCTACCTCTTGCATTTTCTAACTCCAACTGCCCATTTATCTTAAGTTTTGCAATTTCCATGTTGTAGGCTCGTTCCTTCGCCCTTTCTTCTCATTCTTCGGGAGAAAGACCTTTGGAGGAAACACTGCTACCGGGAGGAGACACGGGCCCATTCACTGGCACCTCCTCCTCCCCTTCCACTGGCGGTACCACCACCGGATCAGTGGGATCACTGGCCGCTAACCAGGCCTGCAATGCTTTCAGATATTCCCCTTTCTTGGAGATGCCTGGGGTAGGAACCTTAAACTGCTTGCAAAAGGATTTCATCTCCTGTAACCTGTAGTCGTTGATCTTCGCTCTATCAAACTCCTCCACAGCAACAGGAGTAGTGGTTCCGGCATCGCTCATGGTTAAAACTGGCAGTGTTCAAAAAATCAAGCTTCAGAAAAGCGGAGAACAAAAATAGAATCCTACCAAAAAATAGATTGTGGCTGCGCTATGGTCTGCTTTCACTATGTAGCGTACACTAATCACTGCACATGGGTCGTAAACGCAAAGTTCAAATCCTCACAGCTGACCCACCAATGTTAGACTCGGCGGTATCTAGTTGGCAGAGGTATACACTTCTGACAAATAGGGACTCACTTCCTCTAGTCAGGGCAAGGGGATCACACACTTAGATAACCCCTGCTCACCCCCTCGGTAGCTTGGCAAAGCAGATAGGCTTATCTCAGAGGCAGTGCGTTAAGCATTTACGACCACATACAGTAATAAAGTGAAGACACTACAAATGGACACGACACAGTAGTATTATAAAAATACGAATGTTTTATATAAGGCTTAGAACAAGACCAAATAACGACAAAAATATACCACAATCTTAATAAATACTCTTGGAAGGAAAAATAATAGTTCAAGCGTAGTTTCTTCTAAGCACAAAGTCTTTAGTAACAAAAGCAACTCTTCTTCTTTAGATCACAGTTCTTGGCAACAATGTGACCCACACAGGAGTCACCCGACGTTGAGGCAAAGTTTAATCCAAAGGTTCGGCCTCGACCACGAGGAGCGCTACGTCGAGCCCAAAGTCTCACGGACCCCCAACAACACAGTGCCTTGGGAAAATGAAGCACACGATGATCAGCGGCGTCGAGCAATCCGGCGTCACGTCTTCTGTGTCGATCAGGCCTCAGTAGTCGTCGATGTCGATGATGATGTTGCAAGAGTGAGCAGCGCTCACGGCGTCGAGAGGGCTCGAAGTCAATGCGATCAGCGGCGGTGCAGACACGAGGTCACTTGGAGCTGGAGCCGAACTCACTACTCACTGGCGTCGCTACTGGCGTCGATCGGGCCCGACGGCCGGCGTCGAGGAAGCGGGACACTGGAGCCGTTACTCACGATGTCGAGCTGGATTCGGCGTCGTCCGTCGGCGTCGAGATTGCTGGATTCTTTCAGAGGTGCTGGATTCTCAGGTTCCAGCGACAAGCACTTTCAGCAATGGTGAAGTCTTTTAGCCCTGTGACTTCAACAGGAGGCTGGCACTCTTCCAGCCCTTGGAGATTTCCTTGGCAAAGTTTGAGAGTACACACTCAGTTCCTCTCTCCTGGTTCCTCGGCAAAAATAAAGAAGCAACTGCAGGATTCCCCCCAGCAACAGCACACTGGCAGAAGGGGTAGGCAAGTCCTTGGATCAGCAGGCTTCTTGTCCTTGGTTCAGGGTTCCTTGTCAGAATTGATCTAAAGTCTTGGTTCAGGGGTCCTTCTCTTATACACCTTTTCGGCTTTGATCCCTTTGTCCATGCAGGGGAACTCCCCCTCATTCCGGGTCTGTGGTGGGTGTAGCCAGGTGGTGACACCTGGCCGATTCACGGTGCAGGGCTGGGTCCTCAGACGCCCAGCAGGAGGTGGAGCCAGTATTGTCACTAGCAGGAGCAGAGCTATCCGTCGCTTGGCAGGAGGTGGAGCCAGCATTGTATCGGGCAGGGCCGGCTATCAAGAACTACTCTCCCCCCTACTCTCAATGAAAATGCACCACTCACCCCACACGGACTCATTCAGAACTCTGGAGCCACCCGGCTCCTGTCATACACACACCAAACCAGCAGAAACCAGAAATAGTTAGACAAGAAAATAGTCACTTTCTAAAAGTGCTATTTTCAAACCTAGAGTCCAAAAACCATCCACCCAAACGGATGCGTTATCAAACCCTGAGTTCAGGGATACCAAACTCGACATTGCACCATGCTCCCCGAGCCAGCTAGGAGCATACCATTAATAATCCCGGCGGCCCATCCTAACTAAAGGAGAGCAGGCGACCTTACGATAGTGAAGTACGAACATGGCGGTAGTTCACTATTAGGACAGGCCAACCTCGTCAGGCTTGTCCTACCTTATACGTACAATGCCCCCTGCCCTTGGGCCTACCATAGGGGTGACTAACATGAAGTTAAGGGAAGGTTTGGAGGGCTGGCAAGTAGGCATACTTGCGAAGCACGCGTGACAGTACGAGAATGCACGTAGGTCTCGCAATGACAGACCCGTAGACATACTTTTACTAGGCCGCTTGTGTGGGTGGCACAATACGTGCTGCTAGCCCACTAGCGGCATTTGTATTTACAAGCCCCGGCACTCCGCGTGCACTAGACTAGGGACTGACAGTAAACCAAATAAGCCAAACATGGAATTCAATCAATATAGTAATTTAACATAGGGAGCACTTGCACCGCGGCACTGATTAGCAGTGGCACAGTGCCCAGAGCGATATACCAGCAAAAACATCGTAAACATAGGAGGCAAACAGAAAAAATGGAGGAGAGACTCAAGCCAATGATGTCAGGTCTAACAAGTACCATGTATTTAGTTATCCATTTATCTTTTTTTTATACAGCGTGTGGACAAATAAGGGGCAGTTCTTCTAACAACAAGGTAGTAATTGAAATGTAATTGAAATAATAATGTCTTTTATTTGCATTGAACTGTAGGTGCCTTCATAAATAATGCAGCAGTTCCACATGACCGAATAAGTGTAAGGGACTTGACCCATTTAACAATGAAACGTTTGTTTTTTAAGCAAACACTATCTAGTGTCTTGCATATCTGTAGAACCTATCTACTTAGGAACAAAATACTTGCCACTACGAAATTCATCGTTTAGCCCTGCTTTGGAGAGTTGCTGGTTGGGCTGCAGGGCCCCAGACCTCTTAGGTAGGTTTAGAACAGGTTCGCTCAATAAATCGTGCCCTTAAACTGTAATGAGAACATTTCCTTGCATAACGAACACGAATAATGTGAGCACAGAAGATAATTGAGGTTTTGAAACTTTGCATTTTAACGGGATAATTGGCTTGGGTTGAAAAGAGGGTCATTAAGGTCACGCATGTCGAGAGAGGAGTGATGCTAAGTGCCTGGGAGCTTTCCTGAGCTGAAAGATGGATCTTATGAAAGGAGAAAGTTCGAGCAAACGGTTTAGATGGAGATTTTTGTTAGAATGACCGGATGTTGCAAGGTGTGTGCGTGTATGTGGGGGAGAGGCGAATATTTGCTGCCAGTGACGTCAAAAGTGCGGCCCCAACGTCTGTGTGGTGTTGGTGTGTGTAGAATACTATAGTGTAGAGTGCTATGGTTTGCCTTGCTGGCGCTGGCGCTTGGAATGTAAAGACAGGATTCCGGGAGGCAGAGAGCAGTTGGAGCAAAATAGGACGACGTTTGTTTGCTAGAATAAAGTTATACCGACTTTACCTGCTTCCACGTGCCTTCTTTATAGCCTGCCATCGTTTAGAACCATTCCACTGCCTTATACTTGAAATGGTGCTTTTCTGGTGAACTGCGTCATTCAGAAAAAAACGGTATAAATAGAACGATAACAAAAGTACTCGTTTTGCCGTGACTCTATAATAGCTTCCGTTTCTCGAAACGCACCTGGCATTTATCCATGTTATCATTTCTGATCTGCATCTTCTTCTGCTAATAAACTAAATGGCTTTGCATTTATGAAATGGAATTGCAATGCGCTTCAGGCAATGAGTCGTTGTACAGACTAATTTGAACAAATATGTATTGTAACAGTGCCTTGAAAATGCACGAGGAGCGTCTGTAGGACACTGGGACCTAGGCAATCACGAAGAGGTAACAATTAGGCAATATATGGGGTCGTGGGACCGTTGTACATGTTACAGGTGAGTATGGTGACCACCTAGCATGGAAGCAAAGGCTGGGCAGTGATTGTAAAATTTCAGGCCCGAGGCAAAATCCAGGGTAAAATTTCAGGACGGAAAGGACAATTTTACAGACACCTCTGTGCGGTGCAGCGAGGTGCGTAGGCCAGGAAACACACAGCTTAGCACCGTTCCCCAAGAACAAAACGGCACATAATATTTATATTTTGAGTGTGGTCCCAAGCGACGCACAACCCCTTTATTTATCTCCTTCGGCCTAGCCTGGTCTCCAGGTATGTGGTGCATACTGGACCAACACATTGAGGCCAGGTGGTAATCTACATCCCTATCCAAGTCAGTTTGCAAACACTTCACCACTTCGACCTGGGTCGCTACCCTTTCTGTATTCCATTTCTATGCAAAGACTTTGAGGAGCTGGCTGGGTTCTGGATTTGGTTGCAGATTATAGCTGGCTGTTGCTCTCAAATTGTATTCTTGTGTGTAATTGGGTCCCTCCATTTCCTCCTTTTGGGAAGCATTACAGGGGGCCTGGCAAGGAGAAGGAGGGGTGACAAGGCTCGCTCTCTCCTGCCCATCCCTGCATGTGGCATGAAGTCAGCTAAGGAATCCTCTTCTTTGTGTTCCTCAAGCCCACTTGTTGACATGGGGTTCTGCTCCCAGTGCTTCCTTGAACCAAGTGATGTTCCAAGTGACGGCATCATCTCACCAGGTGGCCGTAACCATGGTCGCTCGGACATTGGTGACCCGCCATGGCTGTCTCTTGAACGGTCCTTGGAATTTCTTGCTGGGGTATTTGTTCCTGATGAACACTGTGTTACTCACTCGTCATTGGCACTGTGGTTCGAGGACTCCAGCTGGCTTGTTCATTGGTGGCCCTAGGGCATTCCTCTAAGCCTTCAATGTCAATTTTCGGTGGCACTTGCTGCTCACATGAATGTTTTAACAGCAAGTCCACTGGAACACATCCTGTCGTACTGTGGAGTATTTGGAGATATGCCCTCAGGAAGTGGTGGAGGCATCTCTCTAAGTCACCCCCTTGGTCATCGCCAATCCACAACATCTTGTGAGGGGCCCCATACACCTCTCTACTTCCCCATTTTCCAGGAGTCAAAGTGGAATGATTTTTCGATGGCAAATGCTCAGGACGCTGAAAAACTCTTAAAAGTTCTGTCCGTGAAACGGAGTCTCATCATCAGACTTGATCTCAGGCAGTCCAAATAGGGTGAAGAACTTCTCCAGTATGAGCCTACTGATCAAAAGGGGGTGGAGCTAACCACTTCAACCACTGGGTATTTTGAGTGAGCATCCATGGCAACGACCATGTACCTCCCATATGGGACGGTGTTGAAGTCTAGGCTTAGATGTGTCCATGGTGTGGGGTTGACATCTTCTGTTACCACAGGTGCTGATGTGTTATCCCAGGTAGTCATCTAACACACAACGCATTGGTGGATGACATTGTACACCATTCCATCAATTTCAAGGAACCACATTTTCCTCCTCATTTGTGCCTTGCTCTTGGCTCTTCCCCGATGACCTTGGTGGATGAAGTCAATCACCTGGCTCCACAGGGTACGTGGGACAACTATGCAGTGTCCCCCATCTGTGGTGCAACTCAGCTCATGGCAGACAGTTGAGTGAAAGTGTGCTCGTCTTCAGGGATTGGTTTTCCTAGTCCATCATAATAAAGTTTTGCAGCTGTGGTTAAATATGGCATCTGTCACCTTCTGCAGGCATGCATCTGATGCCCGGGGCTGCTCGAATTTTCTCCAATGACATTGCATCAGGCAAGCATTTATTGCCATTATGTTGATTAAGTCCTCGGCCCACTCGTCCTCCTCCTGGGCCGCCGAGTTTCCGTTGTGAAGGTGGTGAGACAGGAAGTCAGAGGGATTGTGGGCCCCTGGGTGCTAAACAACTCTGAATTTATAGAATTATAACTGCACCGCCCATCTCTCAATCCTTGGCGGGGGTTTCGCGAAGTGGTCGCAAAGAGGAGAATTAGGGGTTTGTGGTCCATGACGACCTTAAACCTGCATCGACATAAGTAAAGGTTAAACTGCTGGCAGTCCCACTAAATGGCTAGGGATTCCCTCTCTATCTGGGTGTACCTTATCTCTGAGACCCATGACCTATGGCTGTGTTCTTACAGAAAAATGGTCCCTTTCCCCATTGGCCTGGCACTGACGACCACTTTGGTGTCACGACATGGGGCATAGTTGGTTATAGCCCCATCACTCATTAGGGCATCCTTCACTTCTTTGAATGCATCCTCGGTGTCCCGAGTCCATTTCAAATCTAGTTTTGTGAGTCACTGCTGGGGTGCTGACAGTGTGGCTAAACCAGGAATGAACTTCCACACTACGTAGTCATGCCCAAAAGCTCTGCACTCTGCCTCACTCTTGGGCACTGGGGGGTTTCTTTAAGGCATCCTCTTTTTCTGTATCCACTTGCACCTCATCTTTGGGAATAAGTATCCAAAAAACTTGATGGACTGTACCAGAAAAGCACATTTCTCCTGATGCAGCGTTAGTCTGTGTTCCATGAACTCTGCCACAGTGGCTCATAGTCTTTTGTGATGTTATTCCACCGTTGTGAAGTGGATTAGGATCTCTTTGCTTAGCAAGCACCTCTTAGATTGTGTTTTGAAAGACTTCTGCGGCCAATGAGATGCCAAAACTGAGGCGCTTGTTATCCCATGTTAGTGGAGAATGTTGTGATGCATCCACTGGAGGGGTCCTGTTTGAGCTGGTGGTATCCTGCATTGAGGTCCACCTTTTATCTCATCCAATTGCTATAGCTCAAGCACCTCTTCCTCCACCAGGGCCTCAGGTAGAAGGGAACTCTTCTGGTCTGCAGTGCCACGGGGTAAACCGTTTGATCAATCTGGAGCATGACTTTCAGTCTTTTCAGGCAACCGAGGCCTTGGAACAGTGTCAGGAAGACCTTCAGAATCACCTTCACTTAGGTGTCTTGGATGTTGTGGGCAAAGAACACTAAGCCTAAGTCTTTGACTGTGTTGCAGCTGATGATGGGGCCAGTCCCTGCTTTGGTGACGTGGAAGCGGGCCCACACCTTCCTGTCACCCTGAGTAACCACTGGCTTAATGGTTCCTGCTAGTTGTAGCGGACACCCACTGTCATATGCAAAGATCTTGGCTGTAAGTAGTCTCCAGCCAGGGACAGGGCTGTAGTTTGAGAAATTGAGTCATATCCAATTGACTGATGTGGGCAAAGTGTTTGCATTTGACGGAACTGGAGAATGATATACCATTCACCAGGCAGGCTTTACCTTGGCACAGTTCTAGGCAGCACTTACCACACCTTGTAGAGATAGTGAGGTCTAGGAGATATTCTGCAGATGCCCCGGTCTCTTCTGGATGGGCACACTCTCGCCTCCTTGCTTTTAGCAGCCCCCTTTGGACAGTCCTGGGTCTTCTGAGGCTCTTGACACGGCTAGCTCCATCTTTTCCATCTGACTGAAAGTTCGTGTGATGGGGTTAATATGCGGAAGCAACCAGGGTCTTGCGAGGTTGATGCAGAAGCAGGCCCTGCAGATTCGACGACTGGCACCCTTGGATCAGCTGGGAGTACACCTCCTTAGCTTGGCCGTCATCTATGCACATGCTGGCAAGGTGGCGAAGTGTGGTATGGAAAGCCTTTATGTTTTCAATCTCGTTGGTTGACCTGGAACAGTTTGAACCTTTTAAAATCCACTGCATCTTAATCATGGTCATCCCTTCTCACCGGCAGGGTCTTGTAGAGCTAGTAGATTTCCTCACCCCTAAAATGGAGGAGGAGTGACCATGTCACTTTGCCATCTGTTTCCCATATTGCATGGAAATAGTTGTTCACCCTCCAGTTCCACGTGTGCCATCTTGGTGCTGCAGTTGCAGGGTCAGCCAGGGTGCTGAATGGGTGCAGCGTTGTCAGGGAGGCGTGGATGCTCGGTCTCCCTGAGGGCGGGTGGGCCCCTATGCTGCTGATTATCAGCCAAATGTGGCACCCTGTGGGGATGACGTTAAGAGGCCTGCTTGGCAGTGCTAGGAGTGGCTGCTCACACGTGCAGCTACAGTCAATTTACCTGACTATTGGCGGGGCCAATCCCTGAGTCCCTCTAGTCTACTAGTGCCCAGTACAGGGCAGGTGCAGAGGCGCTGACAGGCCAAGATGCCCCTACCGATCCGCTCTGCTTCCGTCTGGTGAGACAGCACTTGCCTGGGCAGAAGCTAGAAGCCGTTGTGGGCCGGACCCTGCTCTAACAAAGAGCAGTTGCAATGTGCACAAGCAGCCACTAGATGGCGTGTACCACACTGCACAAGAGACCTCCCACATGGCTGGTATCTCCAAACCGAGTTAATTCGCTGACAAGTGGCCTCAGGGACTGATGGCAACACCAGCCTCCAGGAGCCGCAGCACTCACCTCACAAGCATTGCACAGCGGGGGCTCCAGCGGAGTACTCCAACTCAGCATTCCCACCTGCTGTGCTGGATGAGGACAAATCAGCTGAGGCACAGAGCAGCGTAGGTGAAGAGGCATGGGGCAGCTGCAGGCAGCAGCTGCGCACCATCACTCAGCTGGATTGCTGCAAGGCAGGTGAGGCAGCGCAGGGTGTGCTGAACCACCTCGTCCCCAGATGTAGCATGTGCATAGGCCAGGAGACACACAGCCTGGCACCATTGCCCAAGAACAATGTTCTGTTTGGTGCATGGCCTGGTCAGCAAATGCTGTACTTGTGTAAGACCAGGGGCGGCCTTAGGCATGTGAAAGCTGTGCACCTGCACAGGGCCACCAAACCCCAGGGGCCACCACGCCAATATATATCCTTAATATAATAATCCTTTGAGGATGGATACATATTTGCGTGGCGGCCCCTGGCAGGGATTTGGTGGCCTCCGGCTCTGTTCCACTTCCAAACAACCTGACCCTCCACCCTCTTCACTGGCCTCAGCGCTCCGCCCCGCCCCTGACCCCCTGTTCCGGGGCCCCCACATACTCTCCCTGCCCAGGGCCACCTTAAGCCTAGAGCCGCCCCTGGTAAGACTGACACGGACACCAAAATACTTTACTTTTCTAACCATAAGGTCTAGGCCCAGGGTCTTTTTATTTACTCCCTACACATTTCATGGCCAATACCCCTTTGCTTATGCGTGACGAGGTTGCTCCGCAAACTCCCCTCACTTTTATTACCACATAGGATGATCACATTCCCAACACAACAAAAAAGACAGGATGCACAGTTTGGGTGGGGTCCGAAGCGAAGCACAACCCCTTTATTTATCTCCTTCAGCCAAGCCCAGCCTCCAGGTGTTTGGTACTTACTGGACCATCACATAAAGACCGAGTGGCACTCTACGCATGGGTTTAGCAGTAAAATAAAAGTAAGTAAGTAGATGGCTGACAGAGCAAATATTCACATGTAAGTTGGCTTACTTAAAGATTAGAAAACACAGCTAGCATACCCACATACCCCATAACCAGCATTTCACTCTCGTATCTTTTTTCTGAACACATAACACTATAAATCAAACAGGTTTCTTATAAAGCACAACTACTCACTTGTAAGACTCTCAAGTAGCTGAGTGGGGCGAGGTGTATCTGTGGTTCAGTCGAAGAGCCAGGTCTTTAGGTCCTTCCTGAATTGCAGCAGTGATGGTGATTGCCTGAGGTGCAAAGGCAGCGAGTTCCAGGTCTTCGCAGCGAGGTAGGAGAAGGATCTTCCTCCAGCTGAGGTCTTGTGGATTGGTGGGATGGTGGCCAGGGCCAGTTGTGCAGAGCAGAGATGTTTGGTGGGAGTGTAGCAGGAGAGGCGGTGGTTGTGGTATGCAGGTCCAGCATTGTGAATGGCTTTGTAGGCATGTGTGAGGAGCTTGAAGGTAATTCTTTTGTTGATAGGGAGCCAGTGAAGGTATCTCAGGTGGCTTGTGATGTGGCTACGGCATGGGATGTTCAAGATGAGTCTGGAGGAGGCGTTCTGGATGTTCTGCAGTTTCTTTAGGAGCTTCTAGGTAGTACAGTGGTCGAATACATTGCCGTAGTCCAGTCTGCTGCTGACAAGTGCATGGGTGACTGTTTTTCTGGACTCAGGATCCACTTGAAGATTGTACAAATCAGACAGAGTGTGTGGAAGCAGGAGGATGAAATTGTGTTGATTTGGCGGTTCAGTGAGAGCGAGTATTCCAGGAATATGATGAGGTTTTGTGCATGGTCTGTGGGTGTGGGGGGGTTTTGAGTGCTGTGGGCCACCTGGAGTCGTCCCAGGTGGAGGGGGTGGAGCCCAGGATGAGAATTTCAATCTTGTCTGAGTTAATCTTGAGGCAGCTGTTCTTTATCCAAGTGGCAACTGCCTTCATCCCATTGTGGAAGTTGCTCTTGTGGCTGCCTGCTCGTCTGTTAGGGAGATAATCAGTTGGGGTCGTTGGCATAGGAGACAATGTTGATTCTGTGGCTTCTAATGATGTCTGCAAGCAGGGCCATGTAGATGTTGAAGAGGGTGTGGGTACTGAGTTAAACAGTGGAATTCTGACTCTCTGTGTTTGGCCGGTAAGGAAGGAGTGGATCCATTCTAGGGCTTTGTCATGGATGCCAGCGTCGTGGAATCTTGCGCAGAGGGTGTGGTGGGAGACAGTGTCTAAGGCAGCTGAGAGGTCCTGGAGTTTCGCCTCGGTCAACGAGGGTGTGGATGTCGTCTATAGCAGCGAGGAGAGTGGCCTCGGTGCTGTGGTTACTTCTGAAGCCCCATTGGGAGAGGTCCAGAATATGGTTCATTTCGATGAACTCTGAGAGCTGGGCATTGATGGCTTTCTCAATGACTTTGACTGGGAAGGGTAGCAGAGAGATAGGTCTGTAGTTCTTGAGGTCTGGCGGGTCGGCAGAAGATTTCTTCAGCAGAGGGTTGATCTCTGTGTGCTTCCAGTCTTCTGGGAAGGTGGCAGACTCAATGGAGCAGTTGACAACGACAGAGTTCGAGTGTGAATGAGGTGATGGCTCTGCTGAAGATATGGTGAGGGCAGGGATCTGAGGGGGCTCCGGAGTGGATGCGCTTCATGATCCTGATGGTGTCGTCAGAGGTAAGGGTGGTCCAGTTGGGCAAGGTCTGCTGGGGTCTGGAGCCATTAACTGCAGTGGTTGTGGTGGGATGGTTGGGTCTTGGGTTGGGAAGCTGTCATAGATCATGATCTTGGAGGGGCGTGGCTTGGACGCCGATCGGGATGGCGGCGTGAGCTTGCAGCTCCGCGCAAGATCCCGCTATTTCTCCTGAAAACTACACCCTGGGGGATCCCTGATCGGCGAAATCTATCTGTGAAGTATTGGGGAACCATCGGAGAGCAGCTGAGAGCTCTTGGGAGACCGACTATACCGCAGAGACCCGAAAGAAGAAGCCGGAGGTGCTGTGCGTAGCGGGAGGAAAATGGCGGCGGAAAGGGACGGTGGTCTCTGAGCCAGGGTCGAGGTGGCCTAGACTCGGACTGCGGTGCGAACCGCCTCCGGCGAGACTGGTGTAGCTGGGGCGCACCCGAACGGGCCTGAGAGGTGGAGCTGGGGGTGCGGAGGCCAGTGTTGGACCGGTGCACAGCTTGTACGCACCCGCTTATACCTCCCCCCTTCTCCCCTTATCCCGGCCCTAGCGACAGTGAAGCGGCCGGCTCCGGTACTCCTGGTTATTGGAGTTGCCAGTACGGCAGGGGTGACTGCCCTACGATAACTGTTGGTGTGCACGACTCCCGGGCAGAGGAAAACGGGATCTGGAGGAAGGTCAGGAACGGCCGTATGACGACGCCAGAAGCACCTAAAATGGCGGCTGCAGGCGGGGCGGCCATTGCGGAGCAGGGCCGGGAGGACTCAACTGCGCTGTCCCATGAAGGTGAGGCCCGAGCTTCCCCGCTGCTGATGGAGCAGGAGCAGCGGCTGAATCAGCGCCTGGATACTATTCTAGAGGCCATAACCTCGACTAAGGAGGCTTTGCAACAGGACATTGCACAGGTCGCCACAGGGCTGGGTCTCCTGAGGGCAGATCATGCTAAGCTGGCGGACAAAGTAAAGGACCATGAGCAACTGCTTCAAGACCTGAAACCGGCGGTAGTGACCGCGGAACATAAAATAACGGACATCCTTAGCCGCCTGAACACGCTGGAGAGACGAGCGGAGGATGCCGAAAGCCGTAATCGACGGAACAACGTACGGGTTGTAGGCCTGCCGGAGAAAATCGAAGGGGATGACGCAGTGGCCTATATGGAGAACTGGTTTCGGACGGTGGTGGCGCCGGAGAGCCTCTCATCCTTCTTCTCACTGGAACGGGCACATAGGGTGCCGGCTCGCCCACCGGCGCTCGGCCGCCCTCCTAGACCGATGGTGGTGAAGCTCCTACACTATAAAGATCGGGACCTGTTAATCCAGAGGGCTCGAACACTGGGCCCATTTGAGGTGGAAAATAGCCGAGTCACGGTATTCCCGGACTATACGCAAGAAGTTCAAAAGAGCAGGGCATCCTTCCTGGCGGTGAAAAAGGAGCTGAGGGAGGAGGGCATTCAGTACTCACTGCTCTTCCCGGCTAAGCTGCGAGTAATCCTGGATGGGAACACTCAATTTTTCCAGACTCCTGATGAAGCGTGGTCGTGGCTAGAGTTGTATCCGGAAATCTCAACGAATCTGCTCGCGCAACAAGCTTCAGAGAGCGAAACGGGAAGGTCAAATGGCTGCGGACAAAAGAGGGGCGCTGGCAGTGACGGCAAGCATCACGAGGTCGCAACAGGAGAGTGGACTGGTTGAATTGGACTCTGGTGAGGACGGAGGCAGGACCGGAGAAGAACTATCGGAGGCGGAGAGCTCGAAGGGCCCTGCGGTCACCCCACAGACATCTGATGGGATCTTTAATGAATAACTCATGTATGGGACTTATGACACTGCGCTTCTCACGGAGTAATACTCAGTTGGTACTAGAAGGACTGGCAGGTAGGGTGCTGCATAAGCAATGTGGGATGGAAGACGCGGGGCGCGGGCTCCGCCTGCCCTGGGTCGGCGATAACTCACCCCCTTGGGGCCCTTAAGGCCTTCTGTGGTGGCGACCACAGATTAGACTGATGTGTGTTGAGTTCAAGGTTTGGAACGGGGCTGAAACTGGGTTATTAGGCTCTGTCCTGGGGAGTGGGGTTTGGGGAGTTTTTTCTACAGTTATTTTGGGGGGGAGCAACTGCTGCGATGTGGGCAATGACTGGTTGTACCTGAATTGGATCGTTAAGGATTATCATGGGGACGTTACCTAATTTGAAATGCCTAACATGGAATGTCCGAGGACTGCGAACAATGATCAAACGCCACAAAGTGCATGCTTATCTGGTGAGGCGGGGTGTTCAGATTGCAATGTTACAGGAAACTCACTTAACTAAACAAGAATGCACTGCGCTACAGAAGAGGTGGCGAGGTCAGGTTTTTGGTACCACTTATTCAGCATTCGCTAGAGGGGTGCTGATATGGGTTCGAGCGGGTGTACCGTTCCAGATGGTGAACCAGCTGGTGGATCCTGAGGGTAGATATGTCGCGGTGGAGGGGAGGTTATATGGCCGGAATGTGGTTTTGTGCTGCGTATATGCCCCAAATGTTGACCAGGCTCGCTTTTTGATGGCCTGTCCTGCTCGCTGGCTTCCTTCTTGGCGGGTCCTGTGATTCTGGGAGGGGACTTTAATTCAATCACTAATGTGGCATTGGATAGGTCGCACCCACCACTGGCTGATTCCCCAGTACGTAGACTAGCTGCACATAGGAAGGATTGGCAAGAGAGGTGGGGACTGCTGGATGTATGGCGGGAGCAACATCAGGATAGTAGGGATTACTCCTTTTTCTCGGCCCTCCATGCTTTACACGTCCGGATCGATTCGGTCCTGTGCAGTGGTTCCCTGGCTGCAATGGTCACCCATACAGAATACCTGACCAGGACCATCTCGGATCACAAGCCCTTGTTGGTATTCGTACAATGGCAACATGCGAGATCCGCAATTCCAACATGGCGGCTTTGGCCCACACCTTGGAAGATTCGGTGTTTAGTGACGCGGTCCAACGAGGCATAGACCAATACTTAGGGGAAAACGAGGGTACAGCTCATACTAGGTCCACTGAATGGGACGCGATGAAAGTGGTGGTGAGAGGAGTGTGTATGGGTAGGTTCTCGAATGCCCGAACATCGGTGTTGAATGCGCTTGCAAAGGCGGAAGAGGAGTTGAGGGGTCTGGAACAGCGTAGACCGGACCGACCGGACCTACAAGCCCGGTTATTAGAAGCCAAAGAGGTAGTGGCGACTGAAACGGAATGGCTACGGAGCTATGATTATAGGCAATATGCCATTAAAGCGCATGCTGAGAGGGATAAAGTAGGCACGCTCCTGGCCAGGCTCGCTAATCCTGAAATCAGAGGCTGCCCAATCTTGAGCATAAAGACTGCATCAGGGGAGATGGTTTATTCGCAGACAGTGGTGATGGAGTGTTTTCGGACCTATTATGCGAAGTTATATGAGTGCCAACTCGGGGTGGAGGCCTCGGAGATCAGTGATTACTTGGAATCGATGCAGCTTCCGGTGCTAGATGACGACGATGCGAAGGACTTAGGAGGGCCTATCACGCTCGCCAAGATCAGGGCGGCCGTTAAACACATGGCGAGGAACAAAACGCCTGGGGTGGATGGCCTGCCGATTGAATTTTATCAGAAGTAGGTGGATAGTTTGGCACCCAGATTACTGGTGGTGTACGAGGAGGCTAGAAGGTTGGGGTATCTGCCCAGATCGATGAGGGAGGCGTTGATAGTACCATTGCTGAAACCCGGCAGAGAGGCATCTGATGTAAAGTCATATAGGCCTTTGTCCATGTTGACGGTAGACTACAAGATACTGAGCCGTATACTAGCCACCAGGTTGGCTCCACATATGACCAGGTTGGTGCACAGGGACCAAGCAGGGTTTATCCCTACAAGGAACACGACGTTCAATATTCGTCGCCTAATTGGGATATTGGATGGCGCTGCGGACGCAGACGGTGATCCGGCAGTGTTATCTGTGGATATTGAGAAAGCCTTTGATAGCCTGGAATGGGTCTACTTGGAAGAAGTCCTGGTGAAGTTTGGTCTTGGCGAGGGGTTTCGTAGATGGACGAAAGTGTTATATTCATCGGCTACAGCGAGGGTGCGCCTGGGCACTCTTGTATCCGCGGATTATCTGGTTTGTAGAGGGACGAGACATGGGTGCTCGCTATCCCCATTGCTGTTTGCCCTAGCAATGGAACCATTAGCTGCGCGGGCCAGGTCAGGAGTCATGTACCGGGGGATTGAACGAGGTGAGCAATCGCACTATATATCTCTATATGCGGACGACTTGCTGCTGTATATGGCGGATGCCGAGCAGGCTCTGGAGGGAACGATGGATATGTTATCCGAGTTTGGTCGGTTGTCGGGCCTTATGGTTAATTGGACGAAGACTTGCATTTATCCTTTTGGGCCTCCCTCCCTTTGTCAGTACTGGGTAGAGTAGCTCTATTGAAGATGGTGGCGCTCCCAAGGTTACTTTATTATTTCCGCACGCTGCCCATTTGGATTCCTCAGAGGATCTTTAAGGACCTGCGGACGATGATAATCGACTTCCTCTGGGGGCACGGACGACGTAGAGTAGCTTTGAACACCTTGCTTAGGCCCAAGCTTGAAGGGGGGATGGCAGTCCCCGATTTTGAATTGTATTATTTGGCTGCGCAGCTTCAGGTTCTTACGCAGCACGTGGCTAGGGTGTTCAGAGGGCCGGAACACGAGCGAGGGAATGGTATACAACGCACGTCCTGTCTTACATTATTATGCAGCAGAAATTAGAGTTACGAGGCCTCACTATGGAGGAAAAGACGCTCAGGTTGTGTTGGCATAGGAGTTTGAAGAGAGCAAAGACGTCCCGACCTTATGCACCGGAGATACCATTGGGAATGCTGACTGCGCTGCCGCATGGTGGCGATTGGTCTCCGCTGCTGGAATGGGAAGAGCTGGGATTGCAGATGGTGGGTGAGCTGTATATAGATGGAACGTTGGTCCCCTTCCAGATGCTGCAGGAACAGTTTGGGCTGCCGGAAGGGAGCTTCCTCCTGCATGCGGCTGTGGTGGCGGCAGTGTAGAAACATTGGAAAGGAGGGCTCCCTGAGCCGGAAACGACCATGGCCTGCCAGTATGTCGTGATGGCCGCAGGTACATTTAAAGCGGTGACCTGCCTCCATAATAGGATGTTGCACGAGGGGTTGGATCCGCTCTTAGGCCTGAAATCGAAATGGGAGGTTAGCATAGGTAGGCCCATCCCTAACACGGTGTGGGGACATATCCTGAAGCGAACATGGAAGGGGACAAGGAATGCACGCTTTCAACAGGTACACTTTTACGTCTTGCATAGGGCTTACCTGACCCCGGAGAAGATTAAACGGTATTTCCGGGTGCAGGAGGCGCGATGCCCGAGGTGCCTGGCATTGGAGGTTGATATAGATCACTTGTTGTGGGGCTGTCCAAAGCTGGAGATATACTGGTTGGAAGTGGGGGAACTCTTGAATGTGGTGACTGATCGGAAGGTGGATTTTGACATGGCGGCGTGTCTGTTGCTCTGGTTCCCACACACGAAGAATACCAAGGTGACGAGTAAATTTATTGATCTGGGGCTTATACTGGCGCAGAGGGAAATCACTTGGCACTGGAAGTCCAGGGAGGGACCGTCAGTGAGGAGATGGGTGAATGAACTGCTTAGATGGTCTGAATGTGAGAGTGTGCTCCGAATGAGACAGGCAGTCAAGATTGATAATGAAAAGAGCTTAGAAATGGCGAGGGCGTGGGAGATGATTGTCCAGGCGTTGCGTGATTTCATGGTGGAGGACGAAGAATAAGCTATTTGTGTATACGGGCTCCTTGAGGCTTGAGAGTGTAATGGCATCAATCGATCTGTAGCGAGCCCCATTGTAGTGATGGGAACAAGGCCCATATCGTTAAAGGTTGCAGGGGGGGGGAAAGGGGGTTGTTTGGGGGTAGTATTAGGCACCGAGGCCCAGGTCAAGAGGCACAGCAGTTATTCCAGGGGTTGGACGTGTCCCTAGCATGACAGGAGGGCCCAGATAGGCAGCGAGGGATGGATGGGGACACATTAGTCCAACACGATAGGGGCCCACCATTAGCTGGGCTGGGGTCCGGGATCACGAGTATCACTCGCCTAACTAGAATGCTAGTGACTGCTGGCTGGTGTGGGGGGAGGATTAGGAATTTAGGGGGGTAAAACGCAGATACGTAAAGCTGTTATTGACCAATCATCTCTATGGGATGCTCACTGTGATGTTCTTGCTGGAAGTATGGATTACTGCGACGCCCGGCCTCCGGGATACGGGCTGAATGGCTGTGTACGATTTACTGTTTATTTTATCCATGCGTGGGGACACCATGAGTGCGCTGGTTGATCTATTATATGCAATGGTTTCTAATTCTGCAATAAAAACAAAGAAAAAAAAAATAGATCATGATCTTGAGGTGGAAGACGGTGGCGAGGTTGTCACAGAGGTCTTGAGTGGAGGAATGTCTACTGTCTCTATGCTGGGCGTGGCAAATTTTTTGACTACAGGGCTGAGGTGGGGGTTCATCCAGGATTCCGTTAAGAAGGCCATGTCGAAGGAGGTGGAATCTAGCACGTCCAGATCTCCACAGCGTGTCTTTTGAGGAAGCAGATTTTTAGTAGGAGGCATCTGAGGTGGTCGGGTCTGGTTCCTGAGGGTCATGCAGGTGGTGGGTCTGGTGTGGGGAGGGAGAAGAAGGTGCAGTTGCAGCAGGAGAAATGGCCTTGGGTGTTCATTGGCGATGCAAAGTGACTCTCTGGAGTTGAGTGCGTGGAAAATGCTGGAGTCGTAGCAGTGAATGGTCCGAGGACCAGCGTCCTTGGTGTTGGGTGCAGTCCAGACGTGGACTAGTGCGGAAGGGCTTGCCTTTGGCGCACCTTCACCCCCATTAAGTAGTGTTTGGTGATGACTGAACAACTGGGTGGCCGAAAGCGGGAAAACACAACAGGGCCGCAGGGGAAAAGCAGCAGCAAAGGAACGGAAAGGGAAAAAAGCATAAAAAGAGGAGGAATTAGAAAGAGTGAAAAAAGCTGAAAAACAGAGGGCAGAGAGCAGCTGCAGAGCAGAGATGGTCCCCACTGGACCACAAGGCTTGAGGCGCAGGCGGGTGCCTGTGGGTAGAGGAGGGCCTACTACCTATGACCTGAAAGGGTCAGTGGGGCAACAGCAACCAGGCAAAGCTGTACAGGTAGAGAAGCAATTTACTGACAAGATCAGTAAGATCACTCCTTCACCGTGCAGCAGAAGCCATAAGTAGTGTTTGGCGACGGCTGGACAGCTGGGGTGTGGGAAACGGAAAAACTGTACTGGAGGGGGGCAGGCCATGTGGTACGAGCAGTGGCATAGGGCACCGAAAGGGAGAAAAACCGTGAAAAAGAGGAGAAATTAGCAAGAGTGAAAAACAGCAAAAATATATAAACAGGAAGGCAAAAGAAAGAGCAGAGGAGCAAAAAGCAGGAAACAGAGGGCAGAGAGCAGCAGCAGAGCAGAGATGCTCCCCACTGGCCCACTAGGGATGAGGAGCAGACCAGTGCCTGCGGGTGGAGGAGGACTTCAAACTTAGGAACTGAAAGGGTCAGTGAGCAACAGCTACCAGCTGGATCTGTGCGTCGAGGGAAGCAATTTACTGACAACGTCAGTAAGACCGCCCCTTTAACTGTGCAGCAGTTGCCTTTAAGTAGTGTTTGGGGAGAGCTGGACAACTGGGAGGCGGGAAGTGGGAACATGGTGCTGGAGGGCAGCGGGACAGTGGGAGACCAGCAGTGGGAAAGGCACGGAAAGGGAAAAAGGTGCAAAAAAGACGAGAAATTAGAAAGAGTGAATCAGAGCAATGATAGAATTAAAGGAAGGTGAAAAAAGAGCAGAGGAGAAAAAAAGCAGAAAAACCGAGGGCAGAGTGCAGCAGCAGAGCAGAGATGCTGCCCAGTGGAACACCAGGAATGAGGCACAGCAGGTGCCTGCGGATGGAGGAGGACCTCGAACTTAGGACCTGGAAGGGTCTGGGTGCAACAGCTGCCAGGTGGAGTTGCGCGGCAAATGAAGCAATTTACTGACAATATAACACTGCTCTACCCTCACCAACTCGTTGCTTGGGGGCAATGGCCTAGAAGTCTCTTTCCTCCTGTGGTACACTGCCAGAGTGAATATACATCAAGTAAACGCCAACAAGACAGGTCGTCCTCCAATGGCGAAATGTCAATCTGGAAACCTGAGCTAGATAACCCACTAACACAGCAAGTGTATGAGGTGACTCACCAACAGTTGAATATACCTAGGTAATGACTAACTGGGCTATACACTCCAGGCTCTACCCTAAGCTAGTGTTCAATGTCAGACTATTGCAGCTTGGAGCACCAAGGAGACCACCACAGATGGGACGCAGGAGAAGGTAGTGGACATACATCCAGAGGAATACCCTCAACCTCAGGGAGGAGGAGGTCTTTGTCCATTGCAGGATCAGGAGGGAGTCCATTGTCCACCTCCTGCATCAGATTGCACCAAGGCTGCAGCTAACATCGTAGCACTGCACCAACATACCTCTGCAGGCCAAGCTACTGGCTGTCCTGCACATGCTGGCATCCAGAACTTTCCAACCCACCACAGTCAGAGTTGCAGGAGTATTCCAGCCATCCTTCTCAAGGTTCCTCATCTCCACCCTGGATGCCGTCATAAGCCTCACACCCCAGTACCTCTTATTTCCCAACAAGTGCAGCAACAATAGGAGAACAAGCAAGGCTTTTATATAATTACAGGATTTCCACACGTGTTAGATGCAATGGACTGCACCCATGTCCAACTTGTGGCTCCAGTAGCTACATCACTCCTGCACCACAACAGGAAGCACACCTATTCGATGAACATGAAGGCCATTGTGTACCATCTAGGCCTCTTCAATAATGTCCTTGCAAAGTATCCTGGCAGTGCTCACGATTCCTTCATCTTCAGGCATTCCACCATCAAAGAGCGCTTCCAGAATGGAACATAGGGGCATGGCCTACTGGTTGGTAAGTGCTTCTCAGGCACATGACAGACCACATGACAGTCGATTATGATGGAATACATTGGCATGGTAGTCTTGGGTACAATGAGACAGTGCATACATAGTTGGTGTGGGCCTACATATTTGTGCGATACTACAAGGCATATGCGAAGCACAATCCTACAAGTCACATATGTCGAGACTGCCTACTCCATTGTGTCCCACATGTGAAAGTGAACTGCACGGATGGAGTATCACTGGTCATGCTGCATTGATGAAGCGAAAAACAGCAACAATGTCTCAACCTGATTCAATGAGGAAGGCAGGTACATCTGTATGTGCACGACATTACACGGAAGAAAAAAGGGGGGAGACTCCTGGTAGTTTTTTAAAAGTGCTTGTGGCATCATATATTTTAAAACAATGTTTATACAAAACAGTTATATCAGCACTGCGAGCATAAATTGCGAAGGCAACCCAAAGGAACTTGGTGCACGTTGTGCTCGTGATACGAGTGACGGTGCAGTGACAAGTGATAAACACAGCGAAGGGCGCAAGGTGACAAAGTGATGAATAAATATATGTACAAGGATCATGGTTCAGCAAGAATGGTTGTTTACAATGATTGCACAAGATTTTAAACTTTTATGAACCAAAGTAGAATGTGCTCAGTGAGTTGCACTGATAGATCGGTGTGCGCCGTGAGTTGCGCTGATAGATAGGTCGACGGCGTTTCGATCCTATTTACTCTGGATCATCTTCAGGACCTGGTTGCCAAATTATGGGTTGCTGTAGGTCGAGGTGTAAGGTCAGGGTATCAGCGTGTGTGGTAGAAGGAAGCTCGAATGTGGTGCAGCGTGGGCGCGGTCCGCACAAAGTCAGTGAAGGTTAGCACTGTCCTAATGTCCACCAAAGTGATAGTAGAAGATGCGGGTAGCAGGGTCGGATCCCTGGTTCACTGCATGGGTCCCGGAAAGGATACCCAAGTGGAGAAGAACTTTGTGGAGGGAATTAATCCAAGGGCCGGAGTTGTGCTGGAATCAGGTACTGGCCGCCACGTGCGTGTGCGGTCTCAATCGGGATCGAAACGCCATTGACCGATCTATCAGCTCTACTCACGGCGCACATTCTACTTTGGTTCAAAAAAGTTTAAAATCTTGTGCAATCACTGTAAACAACCCTTCTTGCTGAACCATTGATTCTTGCACATATATTTTTTCATCACTTTGTCACCTTGCACCCTTCGCTGTGTTTGTCACTTGTCACTTGCGCCGTCACTCATTGTATCACGAGCACAACGTGCACCAAGTTCCTTTGGGTTGCCTTCGCAATTTATGCTCACAGTGCTGAGATAACTGTTTTGTATAAACTGTGTTTTTAAAATATATGATGCCATGAGCACTTTTGAAAAACTACCAGGAGTCTCTCCCCTGTTTTCTTCCTTGTAATGTCGTGTACATACAGATGTACCTGCCTTCCTCATTGAATCCGGTTGAGACATTGTTGCTATTTTTCATTCACTCACCCAGATCTCAACCTGGTCTATGGGTTATACTCCTGTTGTCTTTTACTGCATTGATGAAGCAGCTCCCCAAATTATATCAATGTGGCAGTGCAAAGTCTGACTGCAAGCCATTGCATGGTCTCATAGGTATGCAGTAAGGTACGCCATAGCAAAGTGGAGTATTCATTCACCCTATGTTAGAGATGTGTTCCATAGTCCTTGCGGTGGCCTTTCCCATGCAACACCAATGAAGATCTCACACATTTCCACACATCCTATGTTCAGGGACCCTGGGACTGTGTGAAAATAGGGTGCCTCCCAAGGGGAGGTGAACTGAGGATACATAATTACATGTCTCCTTGTCATGTCCAATTACTATGTGTCCTGCATTCCGTAGGACACTTAGACGGAGGGAATTGCATAGATTGTTTGCTTTTGGTGCAGGTATGTGTCCCTTAAAGCATGAAATTATGTGAGGACTCCAAGCTGACACACATGCACCATGGTGCAAGGGGGGGTGATGGCACTAGTCACTACCAAGTGATGGTGCATATGCGGAAAACCAGTGGATGTGCTTTATGTTAGGAATATGGCACTTTCCAACCCTTCACTTTGGATGCAGGTCAACACAGACAGATGACATCCAGTGATGCCCAGCGGCAGCAACTGCTAAATGAGGCCCTGTGTATTCAATAGTTTCAAAAGCCTTTCTAACGCAACACGATGTAAAATGCTGCTTCCAAACACCATGTTGAAGCAAGGGATTCTCTGTCTCTAGTCTGTGTGTCTACATCTAAATCACATGGTCATGAGTTTTATCCCAAACCTGTGAAACTGAGAAATATTGTCATATATTAACCATGCATGATCATGTTTACCATGCTGTATTATATCACTCATCATATACATACATTGCATCCTATGTGTACACCATTTTGTAGTGCACAAACCACTCTATCAGTCCTCCAAGGCTCCAGACTGTGCAGTAAGGTCCAGCCTCATGCACAAACCACATTTCCCATGACAGCCAACAAAACAGTTAGCTTGGGAATAATGTGCCTGTCTTGAAGCAATGCTGTACAGTTTCTGCCAGCGTAGGCAAAAAAATCCTGAACACTGAATCACGTGGACAATATGGCCTACACTGTACACAAGCAGTGTGGTACTGTGGTGTAGTTAGTCTACCAGTGGCACTGTACAGCGCAGGATTAACACATTTCTAAAACCCATGTGTACTGTCACCATAGTGGACACAGTTCACTCCATGTGCACACTATTATTTCCCACATTGATATTCACTCACTATCCTTCCCATGGTAGTGCACATTGAACAACATTGACTCCAGCTGTCACTGCCAAATATGTGTGACTGATTACGTCACATCACCTGCTCCAGTTACATGATGTAAAGTCAGACATTTATCAGTTCAGGTATGGCAATGGTAACTAGCAATAGACATAATATGTGGATGTGGAAAATGTATCTAATCAATGACAAATTGATTCTCCTTACTGGTAAAAATCAGCACCTGCATGGCATTGGCAGTCACCAATGTGACAAATAGCGAATGATTCACAGAGGATGTCAGACCTGTATGTGTAGGATAGTGTCATTCATTTCCAATTCTTACTTGCGTGTATGCAACACAATGTCCTAGCACATTTCTTAGAGTAAGCAAGATGTATGAGTCATTCAGCATACATAACTGAATGTACATTAATGTGGGGCAATCCCTTGCCATGACTCTTAACTAGTTGTACACCTTCTGTCTTTGTTGCTGACCAAGGATACACTCTCCTGTCGTGGTTTATGACTCTTCTAAATAAAACACAAACGAAAGCCCAGAGGAGCTACAATCATTCCTTTAGAAGCACCAGGTCCATGACTGAGTGAACATTTGGAGTTTTAAAATCCCGCTTCAGGGGCTCGACATATCTGGGGGTCAATTCGTATACTCACCAATTGACCCCCACAATATTATTGTGCTGCATATTGCACAACATTCATGTGACGACAAATGATGAACAGCCGGACGAAGAGGAGGAGGAAAATGAGGAGCCTTACCAAACTGGACCATCAGTTGCTGCAACATGGCGGAGGGACAACACCAGCAACAATTTCTTCACAGAAACATCAGTTATATGCATGATGTCACCAAATAACCACAGATGTAACTTTGTAAATATATATGTAAATAAATATATGAACCCTACCATGTGCATTTTGAATGCATTTTGAACAATAGTCACAGTAAACATTCACATTTAACCTGCTACTAATTGCAAATAAAATGTATGTAGTTATGTGTAACAAACCGCATTGAACATCATCTGGTACCAACAAAATAGTGTGCATGCCAACTACCTGTAGCAAATAGTACTCCATTGCCAGCCACAATAACATGGTATGGTAACGTAGATAGTGTGCAATTACTGTGTGTCTCTAATGCAGGTAGCTATTTGTACGGCCTCATACCTTTGGCGACAGCTGAGTCTACTCATAGCATTTTGACTGGGAAGTATTCTGCATAGTATGTGCATCGAAACACAGTCTCAAAATTACTGTCTACATATGTTATGTTATGTTATGTTAACTCAATTTTTAAGCGCACAGCTGCCTCAGCTAAGGGGCGTCCCGGCGCTGCACCTGGAAACAGCAATAACTGTATCCACATATTAAATTTATTAGGAGATCTCATATCCCAATTCTGCGTACTATACTTTGCTAGTGCAATAGTGTTGCATGTGAATACCCACTGCTATGCACAAGCAACACCGCCTGGATGCAGAGTGTAGGTATGGTATGATTAACGCAGCCTCACTGTAAGTATTATGTAGGAGGTCACGCCAGGGCATGCATGGTAATCTAGGATAGCACAACCAGCATGATTGAAAATCATGTTGGTGACAAATTATGACACTGTTACTTTCCTGTGGTCTATGGGCCATATGTATCAAGCCTTTTTCCCTTTTGCAAATTGGCAGATTTTCAGAATCAGCCCGTTTGTGAATTGGAAAAAGCCTTTTGGGATGTATCATTCTAAAAGGCCATCACAAAATAGAGAATTGCAAAATTTGAGATTCTCTATTTTGCGAATGTAAGTAAGAAATTGCAAATTGCGATTTCTTGAATGCAATTCTGGAGGCACCAGAAATTTGCTATTTGGCCTTAAGGAATTGCAATTTACCACCAACTTCAAGTTGGTGGTAATTTGAGATTTTCTTTAAAAAAACACTTTTTTGATCTTTTAAAAGTGCCATATGGTGCACATGCACGGCCTTAGGGCATGTATGTGTGCAAAATGTGCACACATGCATATTTCAGGGGTGCAACAGGGTATCCTTTTGACACCCTTGCAACCTTGAAATTGTATTTTCAATTTGCGATTCTCTAATTGGTAATCGCAAATTGAGAATGTCTTTCCATTGATTCCTATGCACCTCCTAGCCCATAGGAATGAATGGGAAGGTAGTCCTTAATTGCGAATTTCAATTTGTGATTCGCAAATAAGGAATATGTAGGATTCACAAAGTATTTAGCAAATCCTACATACATTGCATTTTGCGATTCTCTAATTTCGATTCCCTAAAAATCACACTTTGAAAATCGCAAAACTCTTTTTTGATACATATGGCCCTATGTCCCTAGAATATGAATGGCCTGTACTCAAACATTAATATGGCGCCATCCATACACCCCCTTCCAGTTCGGTGCAGCCAATTGCAGTACTTGCTTTCAAGGGAAATTGTAACGCTCCCAAGTTTTCCCACAGCCTGATACCTTCACTGTGTGACACGGCTAAGGCTGGGCGGAGCGGCACTACGAGAGCTCCACAAAGTTAGGGGCAAACTCCGCTCCTCCACCCGCCTCCACCCCCATATTGAAAATTAAATAAAAATACAGTAAGGAATAAAGTAAAAACAGACTTACCTTCACTGCGGCATCCCTGGGCTGCCGTTCTCCTCTTCCTCGTGTCTCAGGGTGATCTGCGCATGTGTGTGCTCCTGCACATGCGCATTTCTCACAAGGAATGCGCAGGCGCGCGCGCATTTGCAGATCAATCTGAGATGAAGGAAGAGGAGACCGGCAGCCCGGGGACGCCGCAGTAAAGGTATGTCTTTTTACTTTACTCTTTATTGTACTTTAATTAATTTTTAATATAGGGGGTGGAGGCGGGCGGCGGACCAACTCCGCGCCGCTGCGGAGTGTGCAGAGTATTGCCTACTCCGCATTCTCCACAGAACGCGGAGTAGGCAAAACTCTGCACATTACGCGGGCGGAGCGCAGTTCTCCAACCACGGTTAGACACAGCACTGTTTGGTTGTTGATGTGGGTGCACTATCTCCATGGCAGTGCTAGTTTGTCACATCTCTGGGGGAAGTTCAGATGAATTAAGCACACAGGCCACCTCATATAAGGTGTGGCCTTGTGCTACCAGAGTGTGTAGGCACTATGCGTAATATGATCCCTAAAATGCATGAACTCACACATATGTATACTGTCAACACACATGGTACACACATTTAAAGACAACACAGAGGTAAACTCCACTATTCACACCCAACACAGCAATCCCTGTACATTATTACATGATTGCACATCCCAATACACCCAAAAACACACATTTGCCCTATTGGGTCAATATACACTGACGAATGAGCCAAAAGCATCATTTTTGCAGCCCCCACATCAGCAGAAAATGCTGCTTCCCAGGCGACGCATCAAAATAACCTCATGGTTCTTTGTCAGACCTTGTGTGAAATCGACGCATTGACTGGTAGCGTAAAAAAGCGGGAAATGCCATGGTAATAGTGCTGGCACGATCTGTGCACCAGTGCTATCTGTGACACTGTGCAGGCCACGCTGTTTTTAATGTCCTGTAGGTGATACACATTAGTCCTAGGGAAGTATTGAGCTGATGTATATGCCCATAGCTCATCTAGACAACTCATATGAATACCAGGTAGTGCAGATCAGCTCCAGAGGTGCTTATTTCACTACAAGCATTTGTCATGTACAGTTGTGATGGGGCATTACAGAACATACATTATACATAAAGGGCCTCATTTACAAGCCACTTGCACTGCTGGGATGTCACTTCTTACTTTGTGAAAAGGGATTCCCCGGCTGTGCAAGAGCCTTGCTAATAAGCCCCCTAGAGATGTGTGGATGATCCTCCTTGGCACAACTCCCTGGGTGGTCATGCATTAATGAGGCCTGCCATGGCTTACACTGCTTAGCTAACCTCTGAATGTGGTAAAACACATATCACTGGTCTTGAACAACATATCTTATGTAAAAGGTATGGCTCTTTGATGTCCACTGTGGCTATGCTGTGCTTTTCACTGGCTTCCAAACACACAAACCCTGGAAACTATTCATAGTGGAGAACACATGGCTATGGTGCCTCAAGGGTGAGCTGGCCTCCAGTCACAACAGTTTTCTCACAACAAAGCCACCAGAGATTTAATTTATGTATCAACCAATGCTCCACCTCATACTTCTGGGCATACACAAAAATGTGATGGGATGTCCTCACATATCACCCGGTGTCATGCTTCATCATAAGACTCCCCACGCTCTTCAAAAACCCAGTTTCATGAACAGTGGACCTACACCTGGAGTCAGGGAGGCACTTCTACCTAAGAATGGACCAGTGAAATATAAACATTAAAAACCAATGTGATATGCCAAACCGCCTTTATATTTTTATGGAATACCACTTGATATTAAAATCCAATTGTGGGGATAAGGGGAATTAGTACCCCATCACTACATGCTACTGGAGCTGTCCTTACATAAGAGACTCCCATTGTACATGTCTCTAGTATGAGAGGCCCAATGTATGTCAGAGGGGAGCACACACACACATGGTAACGTATCCAAGGGTATGCTAGCCTGAATATAACACATCTCAACATATCCTATATGTGATATTGGTACATGTGTGAACAATATCAGGTACTCTGCAGCACTGACAGGTAGAGAACTCACATAGCTTAGGGAACAAGTATGCATGATGTGGGATATATGTAGCATACTCATTTACTGGTTTCAGAATTTAATAGGGCCTGGGTATTTCAGTACCTTGCTGAGTATCATTTGTGAGTTATGTAGCTACAATAGTGAAATATGGTAGTGATGAGGTTCATGACCTGGTTCTGAAAATTGTCCAACAGGTGCATGTTTTCACTCTTCATATGTATGTACACTTCAGCCAGCCTTACCGATGTGTATCACTCAGGCATTTCAACTGTGTCATTTTATTACTTACAACCTGAAGGGTTACATAGCCAATAGCTATGCATATGTACTGTATTGTACTTCTGTTGTATATCAAATATGTGTTACATGTTTACTGATGTGTTTTAAATGGTATGTCTAGTAGCTGGACTCCCATAATTCAGAGATGATGAAGTGGATGACTTAAAGGACCCCATCTTCACTGGTGAGTGATCTCATCAATGCTAATTGAGTAGTGCAAGGATTGAGGCTGATGTCAGATGCTGTGTGACTTTCCAGATTCAATATTAATTAATTGCGGGTTTCTAACGCGCTAGAATCGACTCCCGAAGGAGTATCTCTGCGCTATAGACCGCTGGGGAACCCGTCCTGGCTTTACCTGTGAGATGGTCCCTACTGCGTACCTCCAAGGTGAAGCCAGGCATCCCCGGCGTTTGTGGGGGGCCGTTGTGGAGATGAGGCAAGCTGATGCCCAGAGTTGCCGAGTGTGATCCCTAGTTAGAGTAGGCACGAGGCGAGAATTATCGAGTCTGCTGACCCTGGTCCAAGACCCTGCCGTGTCGGGAATTGAACCCTGGTCCCGGGCCGTCCTCTGCTCCCGGGTCTGCCGCCTCTAACCAGTGAGCCACACCACTCCACAATATGCATCCCTATCACAAATAAACATTTACATGATGATAAACAGGTCAGGAAAAGTGGATGCTAAGTGTTGCTTGTCTATCAGCCTCTGACTATTGTCAAGAAGAATATATTGCCAATCTCGGATGGACCACATACTAGAGGCTTGACAGGGAAGCCATGATCATAGTGGCAGACAATTTGAAAATATGTGGTAGCGGATACACATCTGAACATGGGTGTGGTTGTGAAGAATTCGGAATGTGTATCAGCTGCACATACTATGATATTGGGAGCATGTAATGAGCAATGGCATTGCAGTTAGGAGAGGTTTCATATGCCTCTGTGTGATGTGAGATACTTATTCAGCATCCATTGTTACATGTCATACCTGCCAAGTGTTCAGTATAGTTGGCAAAGTGGCCTGATATGTCTACTTGCCATATCAGTAACACTACATTGTGGAACAATACATGCACTTTGCAGGCATTGCATATCTTACTGTGGCAAATGCCTGTGGCATAAAGGCCATTGCAGGACACACACTAATGTACAGTAAAGTTGACATGTGTATCATTCCATGGGTACCAAAGAGCTTGTTGCCAAGCATACTAAGTAGGCTTGTGAACATACCTAGATATGCCATTGTGTTGCAATTGCATTGTGCAACAATTGCCCTGCCTTTGTAATTAGGCCCTAGTACATCTGATATGAAAGATAATAGACATGTGTATGTTCACTCTAAGCTACAAGAAAATTTAGGGTGTAGGGGCTGATACCTTAGATGTTGTGAATGTAATATTGTTTCATGATGTTTGTAACTGTTCCTAGTCACACTTTGACTGACAGTCATCCCTATTGCTTGAACAGACAACATGACCCCAAAGGAGCGCTACCACCACCTCAGAAGATTTGCAAAGGTACACAGGGCCACGAGGAAGCTTTATGAGGAGGAGAAGGCTATGGGCAAGTGGTCAAGCTTTCCACTAGGACCATCAACACGAGAGAAGAGGAGCTCAGGCAATAATGGACATTTGGGCCATAGGATGCCTTAAGCTCATTTGAGCTTGACATGAAAAAGGGCCTCTCAGACTGGAAATTGCGGGTGGCTGTGTTATAAAACAAAATGGACCAGGCACTGACACTCCTCCATGAATTGAAGCTGGCAGTGAGATTACCCAAGCCACGTTAGCCACAGGGAGCCATTCTGCTCTTCCCTCTGTATATATTTGTAATGTTTGCAATTGTGTTTTATAGTTTAGTTTAGGTTAATTAGTGTAGTGATCGTGATTTCTGATGGATACATCCGCCTGTGGATTATTCATCTTTTGAATAACCCCTGCGCCAGCATTCCACTGAATCTTTTTCTTAGCTCTCCCACGTCAACGAGGACGTCACAATGGCACGGCTCCACTCGCGACTCCGTATGATGTCATCGGAGCCATAAGAAGACCTTGTCTGCTTGCTGATGTCATTTCCCTTTTTTCCGCACCGTCGACGCGTAACAGTTTTTTCAAAGACTCTCCATTTTCACTGTGTTTATTTCTTTGTGTTGCATTAGAAATGGCTACTTCGAAGAGGTCGGGTTTCAATCCCTGCAGAGAGTGTGGGGGTCGTATGTCCACTACAGATCCCCATGAAGACTGCCTGTGGTGTCTCTCTTCGGACCATGACGTCAAAGGGTGTTTGTGCAGTCGGAGGATGAACCCGAAGGCGTTGAAGGAGCGAGAGGTGAAACTCTTCATGGCTCATGTGCAGGAAGAGAAGAGGGGTCGTAAAAGGTTGAAGTCAAAGTCTTTGACGTCACATGCTTCGAAGTCGAAGAGGCATAAGAAAAAGAGGAGACATGAATCCCGACGTCGGTCTTCGAAAGGCAGGTATCGAGGTCGACTTCGCCTGTGAAGCAGCGTCATGAGAAGGATGCTGTCTCGCTGTCGCTTTCACCTTATTCACAGGTGACTCCGGCCCATACTCCGGTGTCGGGTTATTCCCCGATGCCGAGAGGTTCTCTGGTTCAGAGAGAGTCTTCTCTGGTTCCTGCGGCTTTGCCTGTGCCGGCTCCGGTTTCTACGGAGCTGCAGCTTCAGCCCCCTGTAAGACCTTGTGTGGACCAGGACCAAGGGGCACCAGATCCTTATCCTCCTTTTCCAGGACCTGGAGCGGATCCATCTAATTTCCTGAATATGATGTTTGGCGTGTTTGCCAAGGCATCTTACCCTACCGGTGCGCCGTCTGGCCCAGTGGGTCCGCTTGCCTTTAATTTGGGTATTCCTCAATAGTATTCTTAGGCACCTTTCGTGCCTTTTATGCCAAAAACTCCGTCATAGCACTTTCCGGCACCAAGGTTTTCGAGTCCAATGCCTCAGTCTCCGGCGCCTTCAGGCTTTGGTCTGGTTTCATCACCGATTCAATCGACTCCATTGCCTGCTTCGGGGGGCCTTCTTCACCACCGCCGCTGATCCCCAAGCAGCGTTCCAGGAGGGAAGCGCAGAGACTGCTGGAGAAAGAGGAGTACCAGCAGGAGCATGAGGAAGGGCAGATCCTCGACTCCGTAGATGACTTCGAAGGTCTGCAGGAGGCCAGGGGACTGGATACTTCCCCTGAATGGAAGCTTTCCTCTCCAAAGTCCTTGCCTTCTCAGGATGTTGGACCATACCATGCTATCATCAGGAAGGCTGCTTAACTTTAGGACCTTCAATTGCCTACATCTGACATCAGGCCAAATATTGTCCCTGAGGTGTTGCATTCTCCATCTTCTGTGGTTGAGCCTCTTTTGCCTTTTAAGGAGGCTTTGACAGAGCCAATTCTTAAAGTGTGGCAGAAGCCCTTATCTGCTCCTGCTGTTTCAAGGACTGTGGCAAGAAGGTACAGGCCTGATACCAAAGATCCTGCCTTTCTACCTGCTCATCCTTTGCCAGAAAGTTTGGTGGTGCAGGCTTCCTGTTCTAAACAGTCGGCTGGGTCGTTCCCTACAACTCCGGGGGACAGAGACTCAAAGAAATTGGAGCAATCTGCCAAGAAGGTTTTCTCTTCTTCAAGCATGGCGTTAAAATCTACCAATGCCATGTGCTTGTTGGGGAGGTATATCCATGCCTTAATGGCGTCGGCCAAGCAATTGGCTCCTAAGTTACTAGAGAATGATCGTGGCTCCTTTCTGGAGGTTTTGGTGGATATGTAGGCTGCAGCCCATCAGGTTATTCAGTCTGGCCTGGACACTTCAGATTTGGTGGCCAGGGTGATGGCTTCCTCTGTTGCTACCAGGAGACATGCCTAGCTCAGGTCTTTGGGGTTCTCTCCAGATGTACAGGCTACTCTCCTTCATCTACTGTTTGATTAATCCAGACTTTTTTGGTGAAAAGGTGGATTCTGCACAGCAAAGGTTCAAAGACAGTAGAGCTACTGCAAAGTCCTTGTGTCTGCAGTCCCAAACTAGAGGCTATGGTTATAGGAGGTACCATGGTTTTGGTAAGACAGCTTCCTTTCGGGGCCGCCAGCAGCCTCACCAACAACAGCAGAACACTCTGTACAGCTTGTCCAGAGGAAAGGGCAGAGGTTGTCTGCGGGGGGCCTCCCGGCTACTCTCCTCCTCCTTCTCTTCTTCCTCCCCTGCCCCCACCGCTGGTGCCATGGGAAAGCAGCTCTAGATCCCCCATCATGGAGCATGGTGGTTCTGTAGGGGGTCGGTGTCCCTTTTTCTACAAGAATAGAAATCCATCACTCCGGACCTTTGGGTTTTGAATCTTGTGGAAAATGGGTATGCCCTACCCTTCTGAGAGTCTCCACCTCCTTACCCTCCTTGCCAGGTCTAGTGTTCGGAGGACCATTTGCTGCTGTTGCAGCAGGAGGTTCTTGCTTTACTTCAGAAAGGTGCGATAGAGGTGGTTCCGGAGAAGGAAAGAGGTCAGGGATGTTACTCCTGGTATTGCTTGATCCCCAAGAAGGACGGCAGGTTAAGACCAATCCTAGGTCTTGAATTCTTACCTCAAACAGGAGATGTTTAAGATGTTGGCCCTAGCTCAGGTTTCTCTGGCGCTGCAACAGGAAGACTGGATGGTGTTGACTTGCAGGATGCATTTTTTTACATTCCCATCCAAAAGTCGCATCGGAATTATCTCAGTTTCACGGTGGTCTCAACACTACCAGTTTGCGGTCCTCTCATTCACTCTTACTTCTGCACCTCAGGTCTTCACAAAGGTGAGGGCAGTGGTGGCAGCTCATCTCAGGAAGCCTTGGATTCCTGTTTTCCCTTATCTGGACGACTTGATGCTCAAAGCAAAGTCTTTAGAGATGGTGCTTCATCATCTGCAGGTAACAGCACGTCTGTTGTTCAACTTGGGCTTCTCAATAAATGTGCCCAAATCTCACCTTGTACCTTCACAGCGCAACCTGTTCATAGGGGCAGTAATAGACACAACTGTGTGTGGAGCTTTCCCGCCTCCACAGAGGATTCTCGACATTCATGACATGATTCCTTTGTTTCACGATGGAGTGGTTGTTCCAGTCCTGAGGGTATTACACCTGCTTGGTCTGTTCGCTTCCTGCATACTGTTGGTCAACCATGCAGGCTGGCACATGAGGGCACTCCAGTGGAGCCTCTGCAGGCAGTGGTATCAGCACACCAGAGATCTCAGGGAGATGGTCAAGATCTTCAGAGACATTGCAGCAGAGTTGTCTTGGTGGAGTATGGAGGGCAACCTGTCTCAGGAGAGGCCCTTTCAACTTCTTCCACTGGTGGCCACGGTGATTATGGATGCCTCCACTCTAGGGTGGGATGCTCATCTGGTGGATCTGGAGATCAAGGGTCTTTGGTCTCCGGAGGAAAGTTTGCTCCACATCAACCTTCTGGAATTTGCGGCAATATGTTTGGCTCTCAGGGCTTTCCTTCCTTCCCTTCGCGGTCAGTCGGTTCAAGTCCTAACGGAAAACACTTCCGCGATGTGGTACATAAATAAACAGGGAGGAGTAGGGTCGTATCCTCTCTGCAGAGAGGCTCTGGGACTCTGGTTCTGGGCTCAGGGCCATCAGATTTGTGTGTTTGCAAATCATCTGGCTGGAGTTCTAAATGCGCGTGCAGACAGTCTCAGTCGGCCGTTCTCAGCTAACCATGAGTGGAGGCTTCATTCGGAGGTGGTTCATCACATCTTCAAGAAGTGGGGGTTTCCTCTGTTGGACCTTTTCACCATTCAAGAGAACGAACACTACCCGTCATACCGCAGTCTCCAGGTTCCGATGCAGGGAGTTTTGGGGAACGCGTTACAGTTGGAATGGGGTTCACAGCTGTTTTACGCATGTCCTCCTATTCTCTTGATTCCTCTGGTTCTGAGGAAGATTCCCCAAGACCGGACCCAAGTTACATTGATCGCCCCGGGTTTGAAAAGAAGGGTGTGGTACACAGACCTTCTTCATCTCTCATTGCACCCTCCACTCCGTCTCCCTCTCAGGGCAGTCTCCTCTTGCAGTTGCAGGGGCAGGTTCCACACCAGCACCTCCAGAACCTGCACCATCATGCCTGGAGATTGAAAGGGGCAATCTGAGTTCTTTCTCTCTGCCACCGGATGAGTTGGATGCTATTTTATCATCCAGGAGACACTCCACCAAATCCATTTATTCCTCTAGGAGGTCCAAGTTTGTGAAATGATGTGGAGAGAGGTCCATTGATCCTCTGAAGGCCCATTTATCTGATGTCCTTGGATTCTCTCTTTCCTTGGCTCAGCATGGTTGTGCTGTGGCTACAGTAAAGGGTTACCTGCTGGCTTTGTCGGCTTTTCTCTGTTTGCCGGACCAGCCACCTTTGTTTAAGTCCCCCATTGTTACAAGGTTCATTAAGGTCCTCACCAATAGGTTTCCTCCCACTCCCTTCATTATGCCTCCGTGGGATTTGAATCTGGTACTTACTTTCCTGATGGGTTTTCCTTTTCAGCCTCTTGATAGTTGCCTGTTGAGCCTACTTTCTTTTTAGAAAGTATTTCTGATCACTATTACCAGGAGCGTAAGTGAGCTGCAAGCTCTTAGTTCTAAAACTCAGCTTTTAACCATTCATGCAGAAAAGATGGTTCTCAGGACCAGCCTGCTTTCCTGCCTAAGGTGGTTACTCCTTTCCATCTAGGGCAGTCTATAACCGTACCTACATTTTATCCTCATCCTCACCGTTCCAAGGAGGAGGATAGATTCATCGCCTGGACCCTTAGAGGGCGGTCAGTTTCTACCTGGATAGAATCAGAGACTTAAGACTGGACGACCAGCCCTTTGTTGGATTTGTTGAGAAAATGAAGAGCATAGCCGCCCAAAAGAGAACGCTGTCCAGGTGGATGATCTTGTCCATCAAGATTTGCTACGCCCTGGCCAAGAAGGAGCCTCCTGAAGGTATCAGAACTCATTCTACTAGAGCTAAGTCTTCCACATCTGCTTTGGCTAAGGGTGTTCCTGTAGTAAGGCTGCAACATGGGCCTCCCTCCACACCTCACAAAGCATTATTGTTTGGATTCTGAGTTGAGGAGGGATGGCCATTTTTCACGTTCAGTGCTGCAGGACTTTCTGGTATGAATAGGTGGACACCCTCCTCCAGGAGCGGGACTGCTGTGGGATTCAATTCAAAAGGTGAGGAATCCACAGGCAGATGTACCATCCAGATGTATTCATCAGAAGAACAAGTTACTTACCTTTGGTAATGCTTTTTCTGGTGGATACAGCATCTGCCTGTGGATTCCTCACTGACCTCCTCCCCGTTGTCCACCATTGTCTACCGAAAAAGATTTTAATTATTTGATATGGTTGCTTTTCTATGTCTTTTGCTTGCCATGCTGTTGGTTGTTAGGAAATGCTTTGTTTCTTTAGCTTTTCTGCCTTTTTAATTATATACTGTGTATATTTCTGTATATATATTGTATACTGTTTATACTCCAATTGTGTTGTCGGTCCACCCGTTTGCCTCAAAGGCACAGAAAAAATGGGTGGAACTGATGTCAGCATACTGACAAGGTCTTCTTATTGCTCCGATGACGTCATACGGAGTCGCGAGAGGAGTCGTGCCATTCTGACGTCCTCGTCAACGTGGGAGAGCTAAGAAAAAGGTTCAATGGAATGCTGGCACAGGGGTAATTCAAAAGGTGAGGAATTCACAGGCAAATACTGTATCTACCAGAAAAAGCATTACCAAAGGTAAGTAACTTGTTCTTAAGAGGTATTGTAGGGGTGGGTTACTATTTTAGTGTGTAGGGATATTCTTGTTTTGTTGGAATGGAGGGTTGATGTGTTTTATATGTGTATAAAAAAATAGAACATTTCAATAAAATATATAATTGTTTCGAAATCTATGTGTAGTTAGTTGATGTTTATGTGTGGTTTCTGTTGTCCTTGTGTGAAGACATATGGGGTGAGGAGTTGATGTTTATCATGTGATAAATGTGTAGAAATAAGGTAGGTTAAGTTCAAGTAGTTTTAGATAGTATGTAGGACAAGATAGTGTAGCTTAGCTTTGATTAGTTAGTGTAGGGCAGGTAGCTTTATTTAATTTAAGTTTTCTATTGACATTTAAGGTCTTATTACGATTTCGGGCGGATGCAATGGGAACCGCCCGACCATGGGTCGGCGTTACCCCTACCTTATTACGATGTGATTGCAAATGGTGTGGCCTCATACTCCCATTTCCCTATGGGAGCTTGTGATGCGGCCATAAACCAGCTGTAGCACAAGCTCCCATAGGGAAATGGGAGAATCTGTTCATCCCTGCACCACCTGGCAGGCACATAGTGCAGGGATTAACAGGGGGGAACGATCGGTGCCCCCTCGACCCAAACCCGAGGCTGCAGGATGAAAGGAGCTGTGCTAGGAGCCCCCAATATCGCTTTCCAACAGGCTTTTTGTGTCGGAAAGCCTGATGTCGAAAGCCAGTTGGAAACGGACATTGTGAGCCCTACGGCGGAAATGCAGTCCTTAGAGATTACATGCAGGTTCTGACTGGCACCTGTCGGAATCCAGCTGGAAGGACCGGTCAGTTTCAATTTAGACCACCTACATTGTAATGCGGCGGTTAAAACTGAAACTGCGATGAGGTTTAGAAAGCCAACCATCATTGTAATCAGGCCCTAAATGTAATTGTTTGCTACATACAGGTCTACATCATGATGTACTGTGTGAGAGTTTGTATGTTTGCTCAGGTAATGTTTTGTACTGCATTTGTCCTTGTTAGCAGTATTTGGCAACATGTGTGAGTAGGTGTCTTAACTATGGACAGAGATCTGTCAGGTTGACCATGACGTTACATTATATCTATCCACAGACATTGTTGTGCAGTGCACTTGGTAATCATGATGGAAATGGTGCACAGTGCAACTCATTTGTTCGCATATGATATCTCTGTGTGGGTATGTTATGCAACATGCTTTGGAGGGATGTTGTGGTCAAAACATTAGCCCAAATTGTAGGTTTCTGGACTCAGACACTGATGGTTGCCCCATACCCACTCACACTTGCAGCGTTTACTTGTCAGCCTAATGTTGTTTGCTTGGTAGTATCCATGAGTAGACCCGCACTTCTGGGTTGACTTAATTAACCATTAATATTGACTGCATGACACTAGTAGAACTTCATGCTTGCAACCACTTGCTTGTCAACACACAAATAGAGTTCACCAAATATGTTACACTCTCACTGCCTAGCATTGTCCCTGACTCCAAAAAACATGTGTCCCTTTGGCAAGTAGTTGGTGTATTTGTCCCACACAATGCATAATGGTCAACATTGAAACTGCCTCCAACAGCCAGCACACAGGTAGTACTAAATGCATTTATTTATATAGGCAAATGATGAAGTGGCTCACAGGTAAAGTTCATTGGGGACAACAACCCCAAAAGATGTTTTGAGCCAGGGAAACAATGTCCATGTGGGGAACATGTTATGCAACATGTGGAGGTGAGGAGTGCTTCATTGAGGAGGATGACCACAATGCCATTGGGGAGGATAGGCCACACTGACAGTCCACACATGGTCAAGATGAATAGGAAAAAAATCAAAATTAGAACAGTGGCAGCTGATTTTCACTGGCATGTTCAGATGCACAGGCAGAGGGGAAACTGGGTATGTGTTACAGATTAATGCTATTGGAGAGTTTTTCGTAGGAAAGAGGTGCTGTCCACATCTTCCTCCTCTGATGTGTGCAATGTCTCCCGTGAACGAGTTGTTGTAGGTGCGGCAGCCAAGTCAGGCACACACACACACACTTCAGAGGTGAAATATGTGGATCCCATGCCTGCAGAAGCATTAATCTGTGCCAACACATAAGGCATCACAGCAGCAAGGAGGATCTGCTGGTTTTGAAACACAGCAGCAACATCACAGTGGTAATCAGCCGTGGCAGCAAAGTGGGAATTCTGCTTCTACTCCATGGACTCCAAGATGGTTCTCATTGCTCCCAGCTGGTTAGCCACCACACTGGCGCCACTTTGGCAGGGTATTTGTTCATGCCTCTGCCTCATGAAACCAGCAATGTCAGCCAGGGACTGCTGGCGGCCACAGAGCGGAGAGAAAGGGCCTGTTGGTTGGTATATGAAGACCCCACAATGCTGTTGACCCTCCCTATGTCTGAAGCTGGTGTCCTGATGGCATCCAGGAGTTCTTGGAGGGTGTCCTGGTTGATGGTTGGCATGTAGCCTTCATCGCTGAAGTCCGGGACAGCATGCTTGGCAGGAGGTGAGGGTTCATCCTCTGCAATGAGATGGAGAAATGCTATTGGTGATCTCTCTTAAATGTTGGCATAAGTAATCCAGTTGACAATCAAGGTGCAATACATTTCACTTTTAGTTCCTCATTGATGCGTGGGACAGCTGTTAGGCAAGGGTATGGATGCAAATAGCCTTGTATTTCCCTTTCAAATGACTGGATCTCAGCATTCTTCCCACTACCACTGTGTGCCTGCTCTGAGTGGATGGGCCCTGTCATAGTAGTCCGATTACAATTCCTGACATTCAACCAATTTCCTCAGGACATGAGTTGGTTATCTGCAGGGCGTCTTACATCAATTTAAATAAACCCATGCACTTGTATGTGTACATGCCTCCTCTGGCTGTTCCGAATTTTGTCCTGGCAGCTAACTTACTGCCACAAAGTGATGGCACCCTGATCATATATTGACTCTCATGTGCCTACGGCACCTACATTATGCATGACCATATCCAATGGACTGACATAGCAGGCTTTTATACAGTGGTGTGTCTGGCAGCACCCCAGATGGTAGTAGTGCTGGGAATGGTTACATGTACCTTAGAGGAGCATATTCAAATAGAAATGGCACAACATAGCAGTGCAAGAAATTTAGTAGCTCCACCCTGCATCATTTAAAAAACACAGGAATGGACCGTAATCACAAAAGTACGGTGCGCTCATGTGTTTTTCCTTGCGCTGGCACTTAAACAAACTGCTGAGCGCCAACACAGACACCCTTGCGCCAGGGTGCCTGCGTTCACCCTGAGCATAGGGGTGGCACATATTCCTGTAAATACAGCCCAACAATGTATTTTTGCAACGATGCAGGTCCGCACTGCCATTTGTTTGTATCGATATGCTGCTCCATTTCGCTGTAAATAGGCCCCATGGTCCTCTGGTGTACATCACTTACATTCACACCCAGTCATATTTAGTAGATGAGAGGAGTTCAGGTGGTCCCTACCATGGCATTTGACACGTGTGTGCTCTGAGCCCGCATTCCAGGACACCTGCAAACAATGTAGTTTAAACTAGTTGAATATGGAGGTGACTCTTGAATTGTCCCTATGTGTAGGTACTAACATGGCCGACATCCCCCACCCCTCTGGCATGTTGTTTCTCCTCTGATATACCAATTCTATGCTATGGATTTGCAAGCTTCGTTAATGTGCATTGGCCCAGGTGAGACAGAGGGGCATATATTTAATAGACATGTGGTGCAGCACAGCGCCACAAACCATCTTGCTGCAACAAGCTGTGTGATTAGGAAAGTGCAGGGTTGCGCTGTTGTTATGACAATACAACACATCCCTGTTCTCTCCTCTATGCTGGTGCACATTCAGCTGGGTAACACCAATGCAGGCACTGGAGCTAAGAAGGGGGAGGAGGGTACGGAGCCTTAAACACTCTGCTGCTGGTTCGGCGGTCACCGTAGTACTTCCAAAAGAGCGGAGCAAGGTACCCAGGGGCAAGCTACAGACACAGGCACAGGCACAGGCGGACCTGATTGGGACAGTGGAGGGGGCAGAGGTAATCAGCGCCACTGATTGCAGTAAGGACATTAAGTTTAATTGTTCACTGCTAACACCCACCACACCACCACTTGGGACAGTTTCCGCTGTAATACCCGCTGTAGTATCGGTTGTATCACCGGGTGTATCACCTTCCCCCTCTACCCATTATAATAAAGGCAAAAATAAACGAGGCCGGAAAAAGAAAGAGGCAGCAGTCGAGTCTGTGCCTTCTGACCAGAGTCCTCGGTTGTTGGTAAGGAGCAAGCCCTCTTCATTTATGTCCGCAGAGGTAAAATCTAAACGAACAAGATCCTCCAGGGTCACTAAAAATCTTAAGGCAGTATTAACTTCGGGGTCTAAAATCACTCCGTCATTACGTTCATACTTCAAAGTAGTTCCCTAGGTGTTGGACCTTTCGGAGGATCGTATAATGTCTTCTGTCGTGGTCACAGCTACTCCATTAGACTCCGTCTCCGCGACGGCATCCACGATGTTGTCTCTTTCACCTATATCTGAAGTTGAGACTGAAGCTGTGTCACCGTTGTTGACTACCCCTGATTTGGGAGCTGTTGTGGTATCACAGAAGCCCACTGATTGTGTTGTCCAGGAACCCCTGGAGATGGGAGCAATACGGAAACATACACTAGCAGTTGATCCCATGTCGCGGTCAGATAATGCTTGGAGGGCCTTGGAAGTGTTTAGTAGCTCTTCTGCCTATTCCTCTAATAAGATGGAGGGGTCACACCTGATACATCTGAGGCGGGAGTGGGAGCCGGTGCGGTTGTTGATGTAGGGGTTGATGCGGAGGAATTGGGCAAGCAGCACGTTGGCTCTGGCACCCGTTCCAACACCATTGTAGAGAATGAAGTCTGTAGTACGAACCAGGGTATGAACTTGGGCTAGATTCCGCCATTTTGGCTGCTTCCGTACTGGCTATGTTTTCTTCCCTGTCCCTTGATATAAGGAAAGGGTTTAATTAATCTTATGCTAATCAAGCTGAGATAAGAAATTACTGTGAGTCTCTGGATAATAAGATTGACGGGCTTACTTTAAGAACGGGAGTCCTGGAAGAGACGGTGGCTGTATTATCGACGCATTTGGATCAGGCTAAAGTAGACATTGATAAACTCACTTGGGACGACTTGGCGCTTAGTGAAAGGATGGAAACATTGGAAAATAACGCCAGGCGCGGGAACATTCGCATCCTCAACGTCCCGGAAGGATCAGAGGGCTCTGATATTAAACAGTTTATCACTGCACTACTAAAGGAATCCCTAGGCTTAGACCATTCATTTGAGGAGTTGGCTATTGATATCCAGCGGGTGCATAGGGATCCCTTTAGGCGAAACCCTCAAAGGTCTAAACCACGTAAGATCTTGGTAAACTTCCACACTTATACTCTCAAGGAGCAGATTCTTACCTTGGCCCTAAAACAGAAATCACTGGCCGGGAAGGGGTTTACTTTTTTAATCAGGTCTGACTTGTCCAGAGTCACCTTAGAGAAGCAATGGTAGTTTGGGAGGCGCTTGGATGCATTTAGGAAGCTGGGTGCAACTGCCCAGCTCATGTTCCCAGGCTGCCTTAAAAACTATGCACAATAACAAGATGTTTAATATAAGATCTGTGCAGGCAGCCGATGAGTTATTATTGGAGTTGGGTAATAAGAGCAATAAGGGTTCCTCAGCATAGGTTAGGTCGGTAACACTTTCTTGCAGGCCAATCTACTTTGAGGTCTACCATTGTTGGTTGAAACTTTGAGATCACGCTGAGAATACTACAGAAGAGTATTTGAAAAAGTAAATTTAATGGGAACATTTTTTTGGATAGAAATTTAAAAATGGTGGTGGAAGGAAAGGGAACATTAAATTAAAAAAAGGGGCACATATAGGAGGGTGAAAGCGAAGGAAAAAAAATGTTTTGCCCTCAAAAATAAATTCCCTTAACTCATCTTTCCTCTTGTTGGCTGTTGGGGCCTTTGCCCCATCTTCTTCCATCTCACACCTCACTATTCCAACTATGAGGGGGTGGTCTGACTGTTTTTTTTTGTCTACCCCTGTAATATGCGGCTCTACACGCTACAAAAACATAGCTTTATGGTTGTGCGATGGGGGGAGTTGGCGGGAGGCCCGAGGAGGGGTGCTATCTACTGAACCTGTTCCGGTTATATATTGCAAGGGTTTTTCTTGGGGAGGGTGGATGGGGGGGAGAGGGGGCACAGGGGTAAGTTAGGTGTTGGGGGGTGGCAAAAACTTAAAAATGTCCTCATTGCCCAATTATGTTTTGTGTGGGAAGGTTTACGGCAGGTAATGGCTGTCGACCTAAAGTTACAATTAGGTACTTTCCCTTTTCGCTTTTTCAAGGGGGTTAGACGGTTTGGTCAAGTCTGGGTTGGTAGCTATGGGTAGCTTAAAGTATATCTCCTAGAACGTTAATGGCCTGCACACCAATCTAAGAGCTAACAGAATTATGCAGTATCTACGAGATTCTGATGCGCAGGTCATTGTTCTCCAGGAGACCCACTTAACTCAGAATGAAATGCTTGCCCTTGTTAAGAAAAATAGGTGGATTAATTTTGCGGTATGTTCATCACAATCAATGAATAACAGAGGTGTGGCAGTTATATTTAAGAAACAGATAAAAGCCAGGCTACTATCTCAGGCAGTTGACCCAGGTGGCAGATGGGCCATAGCATCTGTCGTTATAGCTTGTTCACAAACTACAATCTTGGGTTATTATGGACCCAATCAAGATGACCCCACTACCTTGGAGTCTATCTTTTTGCATTTGTTGTCATTTCCTGAACCCATCATCTTGGCAGGTGACTTCAATGTTGCATTAGACCCGGCGCTCGATAAATCTGCTAACAGTGGCCCCCTTGTTCTTACTAAAACTAGGTCCCTTCTGCATAGTTCCATGAAACAATATGGTTATGTCGATATCTGGAGAGTAAGGTCAGGACAGCAAGAGGGTATCTCCTTTCAATCAATCAATCAATCAAGAGTATTTGTAAAGTACGCTACTCACCCCCTAGGGTCTCAAGGCGCTGGGGGGGGTTGCTACTGCTCGAAAAGCCAGGTCTTGAGTTACTTCCTGAAGGAGAGATGGTCCTGGGTGAGTCATAGGTGGGTGGGGAGGGTGTTCCAGGTCTTGGCCGCCAGGTAGGTGAAGGATCTTCCTCCGGTGGTGGTTCTACGGATCCGTGGGACGGTGGCGAGGCTGGCGGAGCGGAGCTGGCGGGTTGGCGTGTAGAACGTGAGGCGGTTGTTGAGGTATTCGGGGGCCAAGTCGTGGAGAGCCTTGTGTGCGTGGGTGAGGAGTCTGAACGTGATCCTTTTGCTGACGGGGAGCCAGTGCAGGTCCCTCAGGTGGGCGGAGATGTGGCTGTGTCGGGGGATATCCAAGACGAGTCGTGCTGAGGCGTTCTGGATGCGCTGGAGTCTTTTCTGTAGTTTGGCGGTGGTCCCAGCATAGAGGGTGTTCCCGTAGTCCAGACGGCTGGTGACGAGGGCCTGGGTGACCGTTTTCCTGGTTCCAGTGGGGATCCAGCGGATGATCTTATGGAGCATGCGGAGTGTGTTGAAGCAGGAGGAGGTAACAGTGTTAACTTGCCTGGCCATCGTGAGGGAGGAGTCAAGGATGAAGCCCAAGTTGCGTGCGTGGTACGTGGGCTTGGGTGGGGGCCCAGAGCAGAGGGCCACCAGGAGTCGTCCCAGGCGGAGATGGATGGGCCGAGGATGAGGACTTCCGTCTTGTCTGAGTTCAGTTTCAGGTGGCTGAGCTTCATCCAGTCTGCGATGTCTTTCATTCCGTCCTGGAAGCTGGCTCTGGCGGAGGTGAGGTCGTTGGTGAGGGAGAGGATCAGTTGGGTATCGTTGGCGTAGGAGATGATGTTGAGGTTGTGCTTGCGTGCGATGGCTGCAAGGGGGCTCATGTAGATGTTGAAGAGGGTGGGGCTGAGCGAGGAGCCTTGAGGTACGCCGCAGATGATCTTCGTGGCTTCTGCGAGGAAGGGCGGGAGACGGACTCTTTGGGTTCTGTCGGAGAGGAAGGAGGTGATCCATTCCAGGGCCTTTCCTTGGATCCCGGCGTGGCGGAGGCGGGTTGTCAGGGTGCGGTGGCAGACCGTGTCGAACGCAGCCGAAAGGTCGAGCAGGATGAGGGGGGCGGTCTCTCCGTTGTCCAGCAGGGTCCGGATGTCGTCGGTGGCCGCGATGAGGGCCGTCTCGGTGCTGTGCTTCGCTCGGAATCCGGAATGCGATGGATCGAGGGAGCCGTTCGTCTCCAGGAAGGCTGTCAGGCTTTCAAAACTACAAATACCATCATCAGTCTAGGATAGACTATATTTTAATCAGCCAGAGATTGGTGGATACTGTCATGAGTATTAAATATCTCCCTTTACACCTCTCTGACCAATCTGCGGTAGTTATGGAACTTGAGGGGCCCAGTAAAAGTCTTTCGATTGTTCTCTTCTCTCTCATCCAGACGACATTTTGTTTCTTAAAGCCGAGGCTCATAATTTGATGAGAATTAATATTGGCTCGGTATCCAGTGGAGTCGTTTGGGACTCCTTTAAGGCCTTCTTGAGAGGTCTTATAACGGGTAAAGTGTTTTATTGTAGGACACAGTATAGAGAGGAAATCCTTTCTATTGAAGCTAAGATAGCTAAACAACTACTAGATATAGATGCTAATCTTATATCGCCTGAGCCCATGTTAAACCAGCTTCAAGATCAACTCTTGGTGCTGAAAGGTCAACTGGCTTCCGTTTTAAATCATAGAATCCAACAGAAATGGGAGGCTAGTAAAATAGCCCATTTTGAATATGGTGAGGGGGCAGGAAAACTATTGGCTTGGAAAACCAAAACAGACCAGGTCCGCAACAATATAGTCTCTATCAGAGTGGATAATACCACTTTCTCTTCGGATGAAGATATTAGGCGGGCCTTCAGGGAATTTTTCCAAATAATTTACCATGAGGACAATAAAATTGACCCAGATTCTATTAATGGCTGGCTGAGTGAGATCTCTCTTCCCTCTCTTTCCACCGAGCAGTGTTTACTTTTGGATAGCACTATCTCTGAGGAAGAGGTTAGGTCAGCTATTAAAAAGGGCAGGAACGGGAAGGCTGCAAGACCTGATGGGCTCCCTGCTGAAATCTATAGTGCCCTGGAACAAGAAATAGTGTCCTTTCTTACCATCATGTTTAATCAAATCTTACTAGAGGGCCAGCGGCCGCCAGCATCTTGGGATAGTGCTTCAATCACCCTTATTTTGAAACCTGGGAAACCAGCGGATGCGTGCGGCTCGTATAGGCCAATATCAATTTTAAAACGTGTACTATAAGATCTTTGCCACAGTTCTTGCAATCAGGGTGGACTCGGTTGCCCCTTTTCTTCTACATCGAGATCAGAAGGGATTTGTGAAGGGGCGCCAATTGTATGAGTTAACATGCGACCTGATAGGGGCCATTGATATGGCATTGGTCGAGTCCCTCCCGTTAGCTGCTCTTACGCTGGATGCAGCCAAGGCCTTCGACAGGGTCAACTGGGCGTACCTGTCGGGGGCTTTGGCCCAGTTCAACGTGGGTGAGGGTTTTCGCCGTGCTATTGGTCTTCTATATTGGACTCCATCTGCGCGTCTTCTGGTCAATGGAGAGCTATCGGACCCCTTTACCATCTCAAGGGGGACACGGCAGGGATGCCCTCTCTCCCCTCTTCTATTCGATTTTTATATCGAACCCTTCGCTCAACAACTCAGGGAGGATGTTAACATCAAATCTTTTGTGTTTAGAGGATGGGAGAGAAAGGTAGCCCTATATGCGGACGATGTCCTTATTCTTACATCCGATGTCTGCAGTTTTAAAAATTGCCCAAGAATTCGGGCAAGTGTCGGGTTATGAGATTAACGCAGCAAAAACTGAGATGCGTGTATGGAATGATGACGCGAGGGCCACTAGTATACAATCCGGTTCCTCTATGCGGTATCTGGGCCTGAATATTGTGAAATATATTAATTTAATCGCATCAGTAAATTTTTCTGCAATAGCTAAAGACTGTCGTAAGTTGTTGCCAGCATGGGTCCATCTTCCGCTTTCACTAATTGGGAGAGTAAATTTGATCAACATGTCGATTTTACCTAAAGTTTCCTTTTTATTTAATACCATGCCACTTTATTTTGGCCAATCTTTTTTATCTAAATTACAGTCGGAAATTTCATCTTTTATCTGGGACAAGCAGCTTCCAAGAATTGCTTGGAAGAAACTCAGACGGCGCAGGGAGAAGGGAGGGTTGGCAGCCCCAGAAATAAAATTATATGCATGGGCATTTCAGCTATCACACACCCGTATGTTGTTAAAAATGCCTATTGACTACGGGGTGGGGACCATGTTTTCAGCTCTGCTTAAAGGGGAAGGAGTCAGTCAGTCTGGCTTCTTATTTAAATTCGGAACCCCGAAATTAAAAAAAAAAATTAAACTGAAGGTCTTGCAAGGGATGGCCAAAACATGGTCAGAATTACCAAAATCTATAAAGCTGGGGTACTTTTGCAATAGGACTCCTCTATGGGGCCTCCCTGAAAGTCCTGCTTGGTTAGGAGATAGCTTAGCGGTCCCTTTAAAAGAAGCTGGTCTGGAAGTGTGGGGTGACCTCTTTTTTGATGGGATCCTGCTCACATGGGAACACCTTAGGAATAAAATCGGCCCCAATTTTGCAAGGTTTAAATATATGCAAATTGTTAGCTGGACCCATTCCTACAACTCCTTACCCGCTCAAGGGAATAAGTTTCCTCTTGGAGGTTACAGTCAGCTAATTTCTAGTTTAGTGGATATGGTTCCAGCAAGGAAGGAGATCTCTCTGTGGTATAAACTTATACTTGAAGAAAAAGATGGAGATTGTAAGGGATGTATGACGTTACAACGCATGCTTTTACCACGCATGCCTTTACAACGTGGTTTTTACATCGCAATCCATTGCAACGCATAGCGCTTTGGTGTGCTGGATAGTGAAAAGTTTAATTTACTATTCCAACACCAGTCCCCGTGGACACTAGGGAAGGTGTTGGATAGTAAATTAAACGTATTCCCTATCCTAGAGCGCCCCCCAGCGCAATGCGTTGTAATGGTTTGCGTTGTAAATACTGCGTTGTAAAGGCACTGCGTTGTAAAAGTTTCGTTGTAACGGTTGTTCACCGATTTTAAGCTACCGGACCAGTTGTGGGGTTCTTCTTTTACTGGACACAACCTGCAAGAGCTGTGGTCTGCCTCATTTGGCCTTTTATGGAACATCGTGAAGCCTGCATGGTTACGAAGAAACCATTTCTATACCCTACACGGGGCATATTATTCTCCCCTTAGACTTTCTATATTCCCTAAGGGAATGTCGGTAGCTTGCGCCAAGTATGGTTTGGTAGCTGCTTCGGATGCCCACATGTTCTTTGAATGCCCCCGTTTGGCTACCTTTTGGGATGCGATTAGTAACATTCTCACGGTATCGCTGGGCTTTCAAGTAGTTCTGGAGCTTTCCCTAGTGATTTTCGGGATCCTGGACGGGGTCCATTCCGCAGTAAAACATCTGGTGTTCTATTCTATTTTATTGGCCAGAAGGGAGATCTGCAAAAAATGGAAGGACCCTCTTCCTCCCTCTCTCAACGACTGGCAGGCATCCGTCTTGCAGGTCTCACGATTGGATCTGGCTAGGGCCGGTAATCGCACTAGAAGGTCAATTCAATTCAATTTCAATCTTTATTTCGTTGCATTGCAACATAAAAGATAACAATAAAATATACAGTTCATGGTAAAATATACAACAATATAACATTCGTTATAATGGGCACCCTAGTACTGCATTACTTCTACATTTCATCAAATTTAACACGTTAGCTAGTATTTCATCAATAAAAGCACATGATTTATAATTTCAGTTTGGCACAGTATCAGATAAATATTAAAATGTTAAAAGCAGTAGAAAAGTTAAAAAGACATTAAATTGAATTTAGACAACCAGAATTAAAAATGCAATGCATTGGCTTTGTTCATGATTCCAGGGAGTCTGAATAGCAGCTTTCTTTAGTTTAAAATGAAAGAGATAATTTCCTTCTAACAAAATAAGTGGACAATAGAAATTTGCTAATACCGAACACGATTACTTGACTGGTGTCCACGCTTAGGATTCTGCCAGCTTCCCTATGGGAAGTAGAGCCGATGTTACGGCACAAGGGGACTATCCACTTTTTCCTAGCTTTATCATAACTGGGACAAAAAAACAGTATGTGGAAAATGTCCTCCCTTTGGTTATTGGTGCACAAGGTACAATATTCTTTATCAGTCTTCCCCCATCTTTTCTCAGTTACTTTTATCCTCAACGTTCCATACCTAAATTTTAGATATAAGGATTTAGCCAGTGGAGGTTGAATTTCATCTAGAAATTGTTCGAATAGAGCCTCATTTCCTCCCTCTCTCAACGACTGGCAGGCATCCGTCTTGCAGGTCTCACGATTGGATCTGGCTAGGGCCGGTAATCGCACTAGAAGGTCATTCTGGCATCTGCTGTCATGGGAGCATTAAGTTACCCGGGGTTTTTTTTTCCCCCGGGTCCAATGATTATGCTACTGTGGTGTGCACACCATTTGTAGAGCCTCTGTCCGGTCCTAAGCCCGGCCCGATGTGGCTGTAAATTCCAACAAATATTACCTATCTTTTGGTAATTTGGTTTTCTTGATGCATGTTTTGGAGGAAAACGTCAGTGCTGAGGGATAAATGTAAATGTAAATGTCATGGTATTTGTAGAGCGCACTGCCACCAAGCGGTTTCCTGGCGCTATTACTCATACCGCTGTGGAACCCTTCCTGGCTTTCCCTGTGAAGTGTCCACTCCTGGGTAGCACCAGGGTGAAGCCAGTCATCCTAGCGCTGTTGGGGCCGGTGTGGAGGTTAAGCAAGTTATTGCCCAGAGTTGCAGCGTGGGGCCCATGATTAGAATAGGCACTGAAGCGAGAATTGTCAGGTCCTAGGAAAATGAGCCCAAGACCCGCCGAGGAGGGAATTGAACCCTGGTCCCGGGCCAGAACTCTGCATCAGGGTCTGCCACTCTAACCATTGACAAAAACCAAAACGAGCACCACTATTGCCCTTTGAGCACCTTTGAGGTAGGAACAACACCCCATGTTGCTCCTTTTGGTTTCTGAAGCGTATGAGGCTTCCGACAGACTCACTTATGTTTGTCCCTTTCCATTCACAGCTACGTGGTCCTGACGAAATCTCCCCACAACCAGGGGTGATCGAAACGCGTAGACCCTTTTCAGTTAGCATTAGGAACGTTGTGCTAAAACAAAGACACTGTATACAATAAAAGTGACACAGTCTGTTCCAATGCTATGTTTCCATATGTAATTAGATGGAATTGTAAATATTTGAACTATTAACTGATGTATAGTTTGTATATATTTGTACGTAGTATGGTTTGTATGAGTGCTTGTATGTGAAGTTTTGAATGAGTGAACTGTTATATGTGTATATGTGGAGTGAAATAAGCAATGTTTTCTAATTAATTTGAAACATTCATAATTTTGATGTGTTGTTAATTCAATTAAATTCATCGGATTTGTTCCGGACAAACAAGTGTCCTGAGAGTTACTATTTCATTTAGTAGTTCAAGAGGCCAGCTTAGACCCAAGTCTAACTAGTCGGCAATAGTGGTGCTCGTTTTGGTTTTTGTGATTGTATTAGAGGCTTGTCCTTATTGCCCGTGAGTCCAAACCCTGTTTCGGTTACGGCTCTAACCATTGAGCCACACTCCTCCACTATGGTCGTCTATCTCGTTTTTTTCCCTGCCAGTTTGATAAACTGTGTCAGCATGTCGTGACCCCACCCGAGTGTGCATCGGTAACCATGGTGGTAAATGAGGACAAAAAAAAATGTAGTTTAAACTAGTTGAATATGGACGTGACTCTTGAATTGTCCCTATGTGTAGGTACTAACATGGCCGACATCCCCCACCCCTCAGGCATGTTGTTTCTCCTCTGATATACCAATTCTATGCTATGGATTTGCAAGCTATGTTAATGTGCATTGGCCCAGGTGAGACAGAGGGGTATATTTCATAGACATGTGGTGCAGCACAGCGCCACAAACCATCTTGCTGCAACAAGCTGTGTGATTAGGAAAGTGCAGGGTTGCGCTGTTGTTATGACAATACAACACATCCCTGTTCTCTCCTCTATGCTGGTGCACATTCAGCTGGGTAACACCAATGCAGGAACCCTTGCACCATGATGCAAGGGTGCCTGCTTTTGGCAGAAATGACACAAATGTGTTGTATCTTGTAGATGCAGCACATTCCTGCCCTTTTCTTTTGACGTAGGGTAGCACAGCTAGTAGGCTTGCAGCGCTGCCCTAAGCCAACATATTATCAAAATGCCAATGAACCTTCCATTGATGTCATGTTTAACCATAGATGACCCAGCCTCCTAACCTTTGGCCTGCAGATAGTGCCAAAGAGTGCTGGGACTTAGCTGCCTGCACTGCATGACATTACGTAGTTTCCCACATTGCCACTTGTTGCAACTTATCCTGTTGCAGTTGTAGTTTGTCAAAGCCAGCACTGCCCTGTCCAGCAACTCCAACCACCGAATCCTCAGAGATGAGGGTTGACATCTGCTCCTCGAAGGGATCCAGCTTCCCCTGCGGTGCTGGACTGCCACCTCCAGTCTGTAATGTTGCCTTGAGATTGGTTGCCAGTTTCTCCTTTATCCTGCACTTAAAATTGTGGCAGCACTTTTTACAGTCACTCAATGTCCTCTTGACTTTGGCAATGCTATTTACCTTGTCCACCATAGACTGCCATATGGTCTTTCCTCCCCAATGGCACTTTGGAGCTGATGAAGAGCTGGTGTTGGTGCTTTGTCACCTCTGTGTTTAGGATCTTATTCGCTTCCTGACTGAACTTGCACTTCCTCTTCCCCTGGGACGCTGGCTGGTCATCCTGGCAGGTGGTGGGGTTTCTGGGGTTGTTGTCTTGCGCGTTCTTACTCCTGATTGCTCCATAACTACTTTCAGGTAAGTGTAACCTTTTTTTAGCACGTAGCAGCGTATTTTACCCCTGCTAGGCACACAAAAGTGATGCTAAAACAGCAAGTGTCTGTTTTCTAGACACTTGGCTAAACGTCACTTTTGCTGCATTAGTGTGAATTTTTTTAATGACACAGCGCACACAACAATGTCAGTTTTTACAATGCCGGCCTCTTCCTAACACCAAAGAGGACCGTATTTTTAAATATGACGCTAACATGGATTTGGAATCGGTCATACCGCAGCTGGACATTTCTTGGTGCATCTCTGCGGCAAAACAGTGGTGGGCCAGTTCTTCTAAATTTACCTTTTAATAGCAATACATGGAACACGAAGATCTCATAAAATCAGCTTGGTGGATTCTTTATTAATACATTTTACAACACAGTTGCAGGTGGCATTCTTCTGTTAAAAATGCGCTGTTGAGCTCGAGAGGCCTCAGGAAAACAAGGGTGGAGTTGTGCCCTGAAGAGGACTTCAAATATCTGTGTGTCATTGGGACTACTGGCCTAAATTAGATGTAGTGGACACAGCTATTATTGTTTTTAAAATCTCTCTTTTTTTATCATTTCATGTTGCGTTATACAGTGTGGAAACTAATTAATCATGATCGGTTGTGATATAAATAAATTAGTTTCCCATGCTGTTCTGTGTTTTGTGGCACCATATTCTATTCACACGAGTACCTACTTTTTCATGTAATACAAAGAGAAACAAGTAATGTTTCTCTGGCATATCGTGATAGTACCCTAACACAGATTAAATTTAGATGCAGAGTTAATCCGGTTTTCACTTTCCAAGCTCAGGGGTTCCTTTTATACAAGAATAATATTTGTAAATGTGGTTTAAAGATAAAAGGTGGCTGGACCACAGTCCCCCCCAAATGAATTTAGTGGCCATGCCGTCCATATCCCGGAAACAAGATCTGGCAAAGGAAAGGTGGGTATTCTGGAGCATGTACAAAAAATGGGTTAAGCCTGGTGACATTAAGTTCCCATGCGAGGTCAGGGACAAGGGAAACCCAGATCCCCAAGGACTTGAAAGACAGCCGCTGAAGAGGAATCGATGAGTGCCAATCAAAGATTCCTTGCGTGATAAGTGTAACGGGACTTGGCCGGGTTCTGCCGCAGGCCGGAAGCTCGTTCAAAAATAGCCAGTGCCCGAAGACAGCGAGGTCCCGACTGGGCTGGGTCCGCCAGGAACAGCAAAACGTCATCCGCGTATAGCGCAATTGTATCCTCCGCTAGGCCGGGCCACCTCCAGCCAGTCAAGGAATGGTCACTGCGGACAAGGCAAGCGAACGGCTCCATTGCCAGAGTGAAGAGGATAGGGAAGAGGGGGCATCCCTGCCTCGTACCCCGTCCAATGGGGAAGGGGCGGGATAGAGCACCGTTGACGAGGACCTGTGCCCGAGGACGGCAATAGAGTAGTCTCACCAAGGCACGGAAAGGGGCGCCAAAACCCATCTGTTCCAACACTGCATCCAAGTTGCTCCAGTCAACGGAGTCGAAAGCCTTCTCAAAATCATTAAGGAGAAGGGACAAGTATGGCATAAGCAGGTATCGGTTCTCAAGGGCGAGGTGAAGGCATCGGAGACAGTGTCTAGTCCCTCAGAGAGGCATGAAGCTGCATTGGTCAGGGTGGACAAGCTGGGCTAAATGCGGCCATATGCGATTAGCCAATACGGATGCGAAGATCGTGAGTTCCGTATTGATGAGCGAAATGGGACGATAGTCCGAGCAGCACTGTGAGGGGGGCTGGGACTTAGGGATCACAATGATGGTAGCGAGATCCGTCTCTGGCCGGAATGAGCCACACTTCGCCGCTTCCTTGTACATCGCCATGAGGGGGTGGAAGCAGGGTATTGGGGTAGGACGAATAAAAGTCCTGAAGGAGTCCATCCGGTCCAGGAGTCCTACCAGCTGCCAGGCATGAAATGGCGTCTGCCACCTCCGCCGGTGTGAGCGGAAGGTCCAGAGCGGCCGCGTCCGAATCGCTAAGAAGTGGAAGAGAGAGCTCCTCCTGTTGGAGGAGGTCAGGGAGAGAGAGACCAGGCGAACGCACCGAGTAGAGGGTAGCGTAGTAGGAGACAAAGCATTGGGCAACTGCTACTGGGGCACGGTTAAGCGTTCCATCTGCGTCTGTCATCTCGGGTATGATATGGTCGGCCATAGGGTGGGTGGCGAGGCGGTGGAGGAGCTTCCCATTTTTGTCTCCCCAGCTGTACACTGGGGCCATGGACGAATGCCAAAGAAGCTTAGCAGCTTCCAGAGAGGTCTGACTCATCTCATCTTGTAGGAACGCTAGTCTCCATTCCTGGGCATCAGATCTTTCGACGGGGTTCAGCGCCTCATGCAGGGCTGCCTGTGCCTCCAGCCGTGTGAGCTGGGAGTCACTCACAACGCGAGCGAGTTTCAGCTGGCCCTTGGCGAGCACCCTAATAGTGGCCTTACTAGCCTCCCAAAGGGTGCGAGAGGAGGACACCGAGCCTTGATTAGTGGTAAAATAGGTAGCAAGTTCAGTACCAA